>NC_137935.1:31836472-33158972 GCF_963969265.1 Rhamphochromis sp. 'chilingali'
GATGCATTCACTAGAGTATGAATGTGTGATTGTTAAATATAAAGCACTTATATATTAAATAAAGTGGGTGAATTAGACATGTTGTATAAAGCACTTTGAGTGCTCCAGTAGAGTAGAAAAGTGCAATATAGGAACCAGCCCATGTACCATTTACTATGAGCTGAGCTAGATTTTGTGACTTGCCTTAACAAATACTCTGACTATTTTGTGATAGTAAACAACAGGAATTATATTAGTGTCAATGTTACCTGTGAAAGAGGGGGTGTCTGCCCTCTTTTTAAAATGTCAAACAGGCTAATATTGTTAATGTCACAATGGCTGAGCTAACATAGTTTGGTCTGCCACACTATCACAGTTGGCAGCTGTTATTTTACTTTGCTAGCTTGCTAACTGGATATATTACTAAAATAAGACGTGTTGTTAGAGAAAAAATAAAAATAATGATGACCATTACACACAAATTGAAGTCAAAACATAAGTAAGGTTATCTAGAGCTTCATATGCTCTATAACGTAAAGTATGAGAGGCACCAGGCAAATCTTCCAATGGGCCATTTTATCCCACAGTCTTTAGTTTGCAAAAACAACGTTTCTTTCAGCAGTGAGCTGAGCTGACACGTATTCTTTTGGTAGCTACAGTTCAAATGCTTTTGAAAAGGCATTAATAGTTCGTGACTCATTTAGAATTTAAAAAACACTGAGAAAGCACTGAAAAAAAAAAGATGGCTGAGCGAGCATGGAGGTAAAAACAACATATAAAGAGACAGAGGCTTTTATGCTTACATCTCTTGCTAAAGCTCTGAGCTCCACTTCAGTGCCCATCTCATCGCTAGCTCTTTGGACCATTACCATCGGAACCGTTTTCCATTAGCCTCAGCCCCACACGAAGCCTTTTCTTATACTCTCAGCTTTCTTTGTTGCCTTTATCTTTTTGCTTTGTATTTCTCTCCTGGTCCATTCAGTCTGCGGTCTTTCTTTCCTTTCACTTATCTTATCTGGTCCTATCTCTCATTTCAAATCTGAAAATGTCTCTCCTTACCCTCTGTGCGCCCTCATTCCTCACCTTGTCATTTCCTGTGCTCTCTGTAATCTATAACCTTACCTCATCGTCACTCCTCTTTCTCTGGTTTCCATCTCCCTCCCTCATTCTCTCTCCAGCCCTTCTACAAATCACTTTAGCTCTCAAGGATGGCCATACAGTACATGCTCAGAACGGAGCTTGTTATCAGTAAATTGGCCCATTAATGACGGCCCTTTTTTGCATTTATGGCATGGGAGGCATTCAGCTACTGAGGTAGAATATGGATCAGTGCTTTACTACTGATGGTTCTTATAAAGATCAAAGGTCAGAGCCAAAGTATCCTGAACTGTATCACACAGCCTAACCATAGGCATTACATTAAAAAGTATATTTGCTTTCTTTAGGTACTGTAATAATATGAACAAAATAGAAATAATAGGATTTATGCTATTGTTATTAGTGCTGTCAGCATTAATCTCGTGCGTGGGGCTGGACGGCGTCAACGCATTAGCGCTGTCCGGCCCAGGCACAATCCGCGTTAACTCGCTAACAGAGATTTGCCGCGTTAATGCGGTTATGGCGTTAACATCATTTTAACGAGATTAACACTGACAGCACTTTTTTTCTGTCATATATGTCTGTCATATATATATTTATTTATTTTTGTAATTCAGATAATATTCAGACTTCAAAAAAGCTGGTGGCAGCAAACAACTAGCTTAGCTTTGCATTAAAACTAACAGACCGCACTGCTAAGATAAAGTGATAATTACGTGAGAATCTTGTGCACCCTTTATTGCTGAATGCATTTATACAGCACTGACTTTACTTATTAATAAGGGCCAGTCTCCGGGGCTTAAAAACAAAGCAAAGGCAAAATGCAATTCATTAAATAGCCACTTAAAAGCCCAACATTATAACAGAGATAAACATGTTTGCATCTTGACTTTAAAAAAAGGTTTTGTTTTCTTTAGGTAATTTCCCGCCCTCTGATATCTATAAGAGAGTAAATATAGCTTTCGATTGTGCTGAAAGTATTTAGGACATGGCTGATATTACTGGCATATTCGGTGCCATCTTGTCTAGTTCAACAATCAGTTTGTGTAAAAATGTGATCTCATTTTGTGTTTTTGTGATAAGGCTATTTTAGTTGAGGCTCGCTCTGAGCAGCTCCACTAGCCAGCATCACTGCTAGCACATAAGATCTTGCCTAACTATTATCTCATAGTCTTAACTCACTTGCTTTTTCATACTTAACATTAACCTCCTAAGACCCAAACTCTTTCATGGTATGCATTTTAAATTTCTCTTTGATATTTGGGCATATTGGGATCTGATGAATGTAAAAACAAAGAACCACCAGATTTTTTTTTTAACCTAATTTTTGTTTCTAAAAAAAATGCGAGCCACATATGAGGATATTTGTTTTAAATTTTGATGAAACAGAGGCAGTATAATGGCCTCGTATGTGGATATCAGGCCCTTGTAGAGCAAGATTTTGTACTTTGGTCTAGACAACCAAAAATGTGATGTCCACATATGTGGACGCCAGGTCCTAGGAGCTTAAAAGAAAGAAAGAAAGAAGAAAATAAATTAATTAGGCTTAGATTAACTGAATATCGACTGTAGATACTTACCCGAACAGCAAAGTTGCATTTGCCCTTGCGTACAGCCTCCTCGTCAGCCTGCCATTGATGCGGTCTGCTGGCCTCTGGCACATAGGTGGGCTTCTTCCTCCTCAGGCTCTGACGAAGCTTGTTCATCTCCGGGGTCACGTGCTCCCTGGTACTGCAGACACAGAAAGGGATGCAAGTTTAGTTGCGGAAAACTGGAAGGCCATAGAGTATCTCTGTACTCAACAAAGGAAAAATGACAACCACCTGAGTGTCATTACCACAAGCACAGAACAATATTTTTTTTTAAATTACATTCATTTAATAGCAATTAAATAGTCAGGCACATTAAAAAAATATTTAAATGCAAAAGTGCCAAACTATAATTGAATGAAATGCCACTTGAGAGAAACCAGAGTCCTGTATTTCATATGGTATTATGAGAGAAGTGGGAATGATTTCGTTGATTGGCTGGAGCTCATTAAGTTATAATCATCTCTAACAAGGCAGTCAGTACATCAGTGCCACAAACACTTCCCATCACAATGCTCCATTGATTCTCCATTCAGACGCAGGCTGTACAAATCGCACAGGTAGAACATTAATGAACACAAAAGCACCGGGCACGCTTTCATCTCTCGAAGAAACACCAAGAATGCTGAGCGCATGCTAATCAGCACACATGTGTGCTCTCCACTCCTCCTGTGAACAATCCTCCCTCCGCTCCCTAATTAGACCATTCAGCCCGCTGGCCTGTTTAGCGCGTGCTAATTTCCCAGCATAATGAAACATGATGCCATCAAAACATGACCTGCTTTAAAAAAATAATTACTGTTTTCATTCCTCCACACTCACATCCCAGCTTCAACAGGACATCTGAAGTACAATAAAAACACCTCTTTCCTCATTTGAGTCCTTTGTCTTTATTGACTAAATTAACTGCATCATCAGCTTCCTTGTTGTCCAAGTCAAAAGTTTCAAATTGGACTAAGCAGTCAGTCTATTCTGTTTTTCTTGTCCTCAATCTCTGAACACAACTGGTCTCTTTTCTCTACACAGTATAAGGGATCTGCTTAGAGATACACGAGCAAGGCCCAGTTTGTAAATCTGCAATATCAAACCAGGAAGAGTGCTAGAAAAAAAGGCTTGCATAAAATTATTACTATAAGATAACAATATATTAGAAATGCTTATCTCATGTCGTATTCTTCCATATATCTTGGGTTAATAAGAGTAAAGATCGAGCTTGTTTTATTCGCTTACCATTTGGATGATCCATAAATCGGCATTCCAGCTTTTACAGGGTAAGAGAGCACATTAATCTTACACTGAAGACATACGATGTCCATATGTAAAGTGGTGATCTCAACACTGAAGGGCAGAACGCTTCTCTCAGCTCTACCACCACGGGGCCAAATTTATACTCAATATATAGTCGGACACGTCACTTCTCATAATTGCTGCCACCCTGATGGTAATGCTGCCAAAGACTGGTGTACCGGAAGTGTGTTTGCAATTCGCCATTCTTGTGCACCACACACACTCCCTGTGTAATGCAGAGTATTCAAATGCAACAGCTCAAGTGGCTTTACTCATGTCTGGCATGTGAGGCATGTGCCATCTGCCAAGAGTAGATACTCATACACACATACACAGACAAAACATACCCACAAGCCCATCTGCAGCTCGCCGCACATGTCGAGGTTTGTGCCGCTCATATGTGGGAAAAGTGCCAGCTGACTGGCACCTGGCTGGCACGCCCCCAGCACTGCTGCAGCAGGTGTGAACGGGCGTGAGCGAAGGGGTTACAGAGCTTTACATAACGCCTCACAGCAGAGGTAGAAGGGGGCTGGGGTGGCTTAACTCATGTCTGGCATGAGTAAAAGGACCCTGTAAATTAACAGACCCAGTAAAGGAAGTACTGGGTAAGGAATACAGGACACCCTCATATGGTCTAGGACAGCGGGGGAGGAGTAGTGAGCGAATGGCACTGGCATCCGATGGCAAACCACATGGGAGAGACGCAGAAATGAACCAAGGATACTGGGACAAGTTTTTTGAAAATATGAGATAAAACTACTGGGAAAAGAGAGGAATGAAGTACTGAGGTGAGAGAATTGGAGTTATAATACACTAAATGATCCTGTTCATCATCCATCGTCTAGTCTTAATAAAAAGGGAATTGTGTGGGAGTAGAGTAGCTTAACAGATTCACAGGTCAGTACACTACAAGCATGAGGGCCGAAAGTCAGAGAGAGCAACATCCAGCAATAATGCAGATTTTTTAAAAATGCATTAGTAAATACATTTTTAAAAAACCCAACTGCTTATCCAATGGTAAGTAAGGTATCTGCTCAGTTATATTAAATATAAAAATGAACTGCATATTTGAGAACCTAAACATGATTGAAAACTCTTGAAATGTTGCTCGTGTTAGGTCGCGAGTGAATTTACTTATTTTATTGGTCCCTTAAAATTCCAAACCTTATACGAATTTAACACATATATAAAATTTGGTACACACGTGTCATAAGACACAAAAAAAAAAATTCCTCTTGGATCCACGCCCTGGACCCTGAAGGAAGTTCTCCATTTTGAATTTCTACATGAAGTTTTCATCGACGGTTTCACATATTTTACACAGCAGCATCACATATAATGAGTGGATGCTTCTTATTCTGGATTCATGAGAAGTTCAGTCCACACAGCTGCAATAATTTTAGCTGCGCCTTGGTCTCCCTCTATTGTTTTCTCTAGTGTAACTTTAGCGTTCACTAACCTGCTGCTTGCTGTAATTATTTATTGGAAAGATAATATTCATTGGTATCAGTTTTCTCATCTAAGTCAAAGCACTAAATGAACTCATCCAGGCTACAATGAAAATACAGGTGAACGCAGGTTGATGGGCTTTCTCATGATGTGCACGGTGGCGTGAAATGAACAAAACTATCTGGTAGTAAACATTTAATAATAGAGAGACACATTAGGGCCGTGAAACTGCCAAACATTGAAATGGTGAAGTCGTTGCATAGCTGTGACCTAGCCCTGCAAAACTAGAACCATCTGCAGTGAGGGGGGAAAAAAGATGAGAGCCAGACAGAGGGGGTGGGTTGGCGAGCATCAAAATAAATCTATAAATCAATGGCACAAATTAAATCCCACTCCCTTTATGAACCCACGCAAAACTCGTAAGCACTTCAGTGTAGCCTACACAAACAAGAGGCCCGGTGCCAAAAAAGCACATAGTTGTTCCCAGTTTAGTGTTTGAGTTTGCAGCCATCTGGAATGTATTGTTGGGGAGATGGCAAGCAGGACAACTTACGGCCATATGATGTTATGTCGTGGAAATTTCTTTCACCCGAGCCGACCTCCTACTCTGGTCCTCCCTATTCCTTCTTCTTAACTGTTACTTACACTGCAGATCTCCTCTTGATCAAAAAAGATGCGGAGACAGGCGCAAAAACGAGCCCGAAGCTAAACGTCTGCAGCTCTGCCGATGCGAATGTGAGGAAATAGGATTCACAGGGCTGACTTCAGTGTGAAGAGCTAGCCTACGCGTACAGACTAATAAATGTGGTGAAAAGAATTTTTACATCTTGCTCCGGCTTAAGTTGGTATTTTAACTGTGAGATGGTTGGTGGTTATTAACAGCATGCGTGCGTGGGATTCACTATAATTATCAGTAATAACAGCACGTTCCCGAATATATGTATATTACAAATGTCTTGTATTTGTCTCACCTCTGTATTAACAACACATGATCTGTGTTAAGACTGCTTGTGCGTCCAGCTGCGTTTTGTGCCTGCCAGATGTGACTCCGATTGATTTCTTTGGCACAATGCCTCTCTTTCACACACACACACACACACACACACACACACACACACACACACACACACACACACACACACGTAACGTCCCTCCCTGATCCAGATGTTCCGTGTTCAACATCGGCCCAGAGATTTTGGCAAAATGGGACATACTCCTCCCTCACACATCTCCTCAACCAGATGCTCAAGAAAAACACAGCTCAAACAAGAAGAGGAGTAGGGGTGAGAGCGGTGATGTTACCACACACACACACACACACACAATGACTCACTGCCACCTCGTATTACGGAAAGCCATATGTGTGTGGAGCTCCAAAGAAACTAGGAATGGACATAGAGAGGTGGAGCAAGTCTCCAGTGTGTGTGTGTGTGTGTGTTTAAGCGTGTTTATCTTTGTGAGTGCAGTAACAGAGTATTGCCTTGGCTTAGTCATCACAGTGCTGACCACTTTATCTGGACACACTGTACCCACTCTACTAAAGTCCGGCTTTGGCTCTTTGGCTGTGCAAATAAGACGCTGAGGTGTTTCGCTAAAGCTGCGAGTATGACTCACAACTTTAAAGTCATAGTGGAATGGGAAAGTATCAAAGGTCTCTATTACCACAGCAGCATGCAGGAGCGAGAGTGTATTATACTCTGAAAAGATGGGTGGGTTATAACCTCCACAGTGGGTTAACAAATTACAACACATACATTACTGGTCCTAAACTCAGTAATCACATTGTAATTGCAAACAGCCATGTCAGTTGTGTTACATAAGTTCGAAATGATCTGCATAATGGTTGGATTTTTGATAACTCTTTAAACTAGCTTTTTTTAAAGCACGGCCAACAAAACATGAATATTACCTAAGCTTTTTTAGTCTAAACACAGATGTGTCCCTACAAAGTTCAGCTCATGCATGTTATCCTATTGGCTCAGTCACACTAGAGTAAAAATAGGACAGCAACCTCCTTGCAATTAGGAAAACTCTCACCGGTTTTCCAGATATTGCAGTAAAAATTTTTGGGACAGATTCACAAGTAGTTGGAGCGACAGACTGGTTCCCCAAGAAGATGACCATGCTCCATCTGAACTCCATCTTATCGCTGTTTTATGACCGTCTTGATCCACCAAAGTGACTCTGAAAATGCTAACTGACTGTGAGTGCTTGCAGACACGATCACCATCTGCAGAGCAACCACATCAACGGCAAAGATATCGCAAGTGCATTGCACACTTTCGTAATAATTTCGTTTTCCCAAGTGTGACTGCAGCATAATTAGCATAGTGTTTGTGCAATATGCAAGCATTCTCAAGTTTATGAGCTTAGAATGTTTTCCTGCCTTCACGATTCCCTTCAGTGTTAAAGAGTATAAAGTGTAATAAGTGCAGATACTATCCCACAGCTGAAGTCCTACGTATTTACCTTTGAAAAGGAATTTCTCTGCTAAGAAATTGTAATATGGTGGTGTTGGGTCGGCAGCCAGCTTTTCTGCTCCAAACCAAAACAATGAAAACATTACCCTAATAGGTAATGTTTGCATAAATCAGCAAACACATCGGGTGCAGGCACATTATGCTGACACGATGCGCACACACGCAGTAAAAACTGACCCAGTTTGTGGTCCCTGCAGACTTCACACACTGACACTGAGTGACCCACATAGAGACACTGACACATACTACCATTACTATTATCCCCAAGTATGTCTCTCTGTGTCTCATACTCCCTGAAAGTGACAGGTGGTGTGTGTGTGTGTGTGATTAAAGTATAAAGGAGTGTGATGCAGCGGACATAAACCAGGGCACTTGTATTTAGACTGAAGTTTGTCCCAGGACGGGATGCAGTGCAGTGTTTTAATAATCTAAGCAGGACTATGTATGTTTATGAGGGAGAAGGATACAGATACAGAGAGTGTGTTTTGTGCGTCTCTAAGCCTTTGTTACTTCCTGGAAACAACTCCCTCCCTGCAGGATTTTCAGTATGTTCAGTAAAGTACTTGAACTTACTCTTATATCCAATATTTCATTCTTACTGTGAATTACAACAAGCTATCTGGGAAAATTCCTGTATTGTTTGAAACACAGACCTATAACAATATTGGTTCATTTAAACAAAATTAAACAAACAAAAAACTCCCTAGTTTTGATACCTGAATGCAGTTAGTTACTACAGAAATCTTGGACATGGTGACCCATTAGCGACCTCTTAACCAACGCAAACATTGGATCCCACCTCGACAACAAACTACAACAACTAAAGCCTGGCCAGTATTTCCAGCTGCTATTAGCTATTTGCTGATCTATTTGTGTCACCATTTATAACAATAAGGGGAAATTTAAAAAGTAAAGAGTGTTTACGATGCATAGTTTGTACACCAGGCCACCCTGCAACTAGGAACACTAAAAAAAAAAAAAACACACAAAAAAAACCCCACACACAAGAACTAACCGATCCAAGCAGAGTTACACAGACTGTCATTGAATAAATAGGGAAATCTGTTTTTGAATGTGTCTGAAAAAATAATAATCGGACGATACATATCAGATTATCGGATTTTAAAATGGCCAAATATTAGGTTTTAATCATAACACTGCTAAATTAAATATTTAAACTTAAACTTTCACATCCCCAAAGTCTTTGCATTTCAAAAACGGAGAAAAAAGAACAGCAACGCTTGTCAGAAAAAGAAAGAACCAGAGCTCAAACACTTGTAAAAACTTAAAATGTACAAACTGAGTTTGCGCTCCCTCGTCTGAAGCTATATGAAACATTTATACCCTAAGGTGTAGTAGTTACTGCGAACAAATCTAAAGCAGAGCCTCTCTGGGAAGAGCAGATACAGATCAGTGGAGTGCTGTATACACTGTGGAGGCAGCTTTCCTGTAAGCGTGGAGGTTTAAATGCATCAAAACTGCTCCCTTCTGTCGAGATTAGGAATTTGTACAGGCTGATGTACAGTGGCAGCTGAAGCAGAGCCATGTGTTAAACCATCAGCCTGGCACCCACTGTGGCTATTGTCTCCATCTCTATCTCCCTCTCACTGTTTCTCTCCTCCACACACACACACACACACACACACACACACACACACACACACACACACACACACACACACACACACACACACACACACACGCCTCAGTTTGCTCCATAAACCAGGCCCAAGTCTTAAAAAGAAAGTGGGTTCATAGATCTCTCAGTCATTGAAATTCAGGGCCAATCCGCAATCCATAGTAGTTTTCTTTAATGCACTGCTTCTCACACTGTACTCCTGCTTAATACTGCTCATAACACCATGTAATATAGTGTACAGGCATGTCCTTGAATGATTTTCTCCTCTTCAAAATGCATTATTTATGAAGTCAATTCCCATGCCTTTAGATTCCCCTCAGTGTGTACCTGCACTGTGAGCAGGGTTAATTATTTTACAAAATCTAACAAAGAAAGAGAAAACTGTGCCTGGGAAGAGATCCTACCTCTGTCTAACTTCATTGTCAGCAAATAATTCAATACCCACCAGCATATAAACTCTGAATAACTGGATTTATTTTAAAAAAAAAAAATTTTGTGAAAGGAAATCACATGGTCAAGTCTTTTCTCAGTGGATTTGACTCAACATGAAAATTGCAAATGTGATAGAAATGTGTGGATATATCAGAAGGCCTGCAGTATATCATTTTAGATACAATTCTTAAATCCCTTAAAAAAGCTGGATCAGCTCTAAACATCCAATACTGGTTACTGTATCCCCTTCTATAACAGATCAGTCATATTTTCAAGCGACAACTAACAGTTATCGCTACAGCAATTAGCTCCGCCCCACCCATCATCTCGGCCATATTGATTATGTTGTAATTGTCACTGCAGTCTATAAGCCATGACTTCTCTGTGGAGAACAACTTCGATGAATTATATGAAGGAAAGAGTGAGAGTGTGTGAGTGAGTGTGTGCTTGCGTGGTGTGTTATAAAGTCGATACGCTTACCAGACACCAATTGGATTGACTCCGACTGGTAGACGTACAAACACACCCTGTCCTTCCTCTGACCCTCTAATGCAACATGATCTTTTAGGGGGGTTCTGGGCAGTTTGAGACCTTATTGAAAGCTGTCCCAATATAATTATGTACAGAGTGTGCACAAGTGTGCGTGTGAAAGCGAGACAGTGAATGCTCATCCTGGTTAATGCAATTGAATGGCCCTCTGTGACTCAAAACAAAGTGACAATTTAGGGCACTATTGCAGCAAAGGGTGATTAGAGCATGAGAAACAGGTTCTCATCGGGATGGTAAGCACTTGTAGTAGATGGAGGTGACTCAACCAGCTGACCCAGGATCAGTTCTTTCATTTTTCTTTCATCTAAACTGATTTACTGAAACTAATTTCTCACATTGAGGCAATATGCCAGAAAGTTACACATGAACTATACTTCTGCTAAACAGAACCCGATTTTAACCCTACACCGCAACCCGACGTGCACCTCCCAAGAAATGTAGCTACACGTCAGGTCGACGCTAGGTCTTTCACTGCACAGAAAAACAATGCGAACACATAAGCGCCAGTTGTGAAAAGTAATGCCTTCCAAAGGCTATGTCTACACTAGCCCGGATAGATTTGAAAACGGCGTTTTCGTCTAAAAAAAACGCTCCGCGTCCACACTAGCGTTTTCAGTCATTTTCACAGAGTTGTGCGTCCACATTGAAACGATCGAAAGCGCTTACGTTCCAGTACTGCGCATGTGTGAAATGCAAGAAGATTCGGCCTGCCTCATTTCTGTCTGCCGTTTGTTTACTTTCCAGCTCTTTGAAACGTCGCGGCAAAATGTCGGGGAAAAGCACCGAGTTTTTTAAATGGACTAACAATGAGGTGGAGTTGCTGCTGCGAGTAACACAAAAGCACAAAGTCGCAAAAGCGAGTGGGAATTAAAGAATTTGAAGAAAAGCTATCTGAAGCATGTACAGACTGATATTAATCTTTAATAGGGCTGTCAAAACTGAACGCAAACAAAACAACGGCTGTATAATGCCCTCCGCTATTTTTAATTGGTCACATGACTGCATCATATGACTAACATGCATCATCGATTTCGAAAGTCTCCGTTTTCACTGTCCACACTGCGACGCAAAAGCACCGTCTTCAAATGTATGTGTTTTCGAGAGCATTTTGAAAACGCTGTGTTTTCCTTCGGGGAATACGCCGTCTCCGTGTGTACGGGAGGCCAAAACGGAGAGAAAACGCATTAGTGTGGACGTAGCCTAATTATGAGCAGGGACGACTTCACCGGCTGCCACTGAGACTGTAACAAAGAGCAAATTACGCTACTTCTCCTTTGACAGATGACCTCATGAACTTCATCATGTCAACTTGTGCTAGTTTTCTTTGATACAACACGGCTTCCACTTCAGTGAATTATGATCCTACTTAGAGTAAAACTGATGATAAAGCAGGTTATCAAAGTTTCATTAAGAAAAGACACAGACAGGAAAAAAGTGTGTTATTGAAGGCTTCAAAACAGTAGTCCTCAAACCAACATCACATTAGCTACATCAATCATACAGTCTACCTGCACACAGGTGCCACAGCTGCAATCGATGAAAGTCAAACCAAGTATAGCTAGCTATAATGGATGTTTACAGTCAAATCTGTGGCCAGGTATTTGACCTCTAACCATTGTTTTCTCCTCCAAATACGATGGTCCACATGCTTGTGTTTCTTTCAATAGACTTTAGCAACCTTCCTATGTTACCAGGTCACAGACAGCAAAGCGGTACGTAGGTACACTTAAGGAATAATTTTTTACTCTCAAAAAAATGTTAAAAAATAAAAGTAAAATGAAACTGAAATATTTAAAAGCAAAGCTTAATTTATTTAAATCTTTGATCTTTAAGGAAGATGTGCTCGTTATAAACTGAATGTATATCGATAAAGTAAATTTCCTTTGGCCACTTCTACGTATCAAACAAAATTACATTAAAAATTTACATGGAATTCAATTAATAAAAGTCAGCATTTTGGGCAGATAGTTTTTTTAATATATAATATAATGTTGCTAGAAGGAATGTGAAAAAATATGACCATTTGTTGCTTTTATAAATCTGATATCAGTGTAGCTCAATTCACAGGTTATTGCCCATAAAATAACGAATGTGAACGTTGTCACTGAGCACAGTTTCAATGAAGATCCATTAGGTGATCGTGGTCTGCAAGTTTCACTAAAATCTGACCAATACTCTAGGAGGAGTAGCAATTCTTATGAATTGCAGACAGACAGACTAACGCCTGACGGGTGAGCTGTCCTTCAGACAGTGAGCTAAAGATGCTAATCAGTACTACCATCAAAAATGACGACAAACAAAAGATTATAGCAACAAAAAATATGAGCTATAATTCATGACAAAAACTAAAACAAACTGAAATTTATGGCATGTTTTGCTTTCGCATTTTGTTCGACATCTACGCTTGTCTGAAACTTCCAACTCTTGCCTGTTTTCCCATTTGTAGTATATAAATAGGCATGATCAGTGCAGTGCTCCAGGCAGCAAAAAATTCCAGTTGGGAGGGGGCTATTAATGATGCATTCACAGTGTGTGGGAGAAAAAAAAACTCACAGTGAATTGCATGCTTAACAGCTTAATATTTTCCTGACAATTAATACCTGATGGTTACGATAGAGCCATTTTAACAACATGGAAAAACTCGGGAGGCATTGAGTATATTCGATATATCGCCCACCCCTACTTCGAGTGAAATTTCTGTGAGAACTATGAAAAGGAATAGAAGCAGGAAGCAGCATTCCAGAGTTTTCTCTGACAAGGTAAAACACATTTTACTGTCCCCATTTTATAAGTATTGTGGTGTTGTAATCAGTGGTTATCATACCACTAATGAGTTCTAAGAAAGTAAAACATACAACAGCTAATAGGTGTTACACCAAGTAGCATTAGCTAAATTTAGCTAGTTAGCTTGAATTCTATGCTAACGCTATTTTACACTTGCACGCCTTTTTTTAAATATATATATATATATATATATATATATATAAAAAAAAACACCCAGCGCGCCCCTGCGGGCGGTTTATCCTTCAAGCTCGGGTCCTCTACCAGAGGCCTGGGAGCTTGAGGGTCCTGCGCAGTATCTTAGCTGTTCCCAGGACTGCGCTCTTCTGGACAGAGATCTCCGATGTTATTCCCGGGATCTATATATATATATATATATATATATATATATATATATATATATATATATATATTACATTTGTTAAATAGATTTAGGAATTGGACATTATTGAAACCCTTTAAACAAACCCTTTTAAAAACAATGTGTTACAAAGATTCCATGATGCATGATATGTAACAGCACTGCCAAAATAATGGTAACATATACTATTTTGTGTTATGCTAACAATTTAAATATGCACTACTCTTAAGGGAAGTTCCTTACCCCCAGTTTACCTATTACTACTACTCATAACCGCAAGCAAACACAAAAATGCATAATTTCCTCAAAGATTAATAAAGTATTCTGATTCTGATTTTGAAAACAAAGTTTTCAAATGTACATGCCATTTTTCTTCTGTTCCCAGTTCGCCTATTCAAGTAGGGCTGAACGATTATGGAAAATAATCTAATTGCGATTTTTTGCCCCAATATTGCGATTGCGATGCGATATGCGATTATTTTTTAAGGTCTTTGTCTTCTGTATTATTAAACAAAGACAAGCAATACATCATATAGTATGGCCAATACTATATTACATTAATTTTAAACTGTTCTTTCCTGGAAGACAGACCTCTGTTATGATGACATGAGGTGATGCATGAATTGATGACTGACATTTTTATTTAACTTCTTCAATCACAACAGTATATTTGAACATACACAATAGTTTATTTTTAGCTTACAAACATCTGAGCATAAAGTGCTGACAAGGAACCCTGGTGTAAACATTAAAATGAAAGTCAGTACAATGTGCAGATTGCAGAAATATACATAAAAAAAAAAATCAGTGGCTTTACCACACTCAGTTTTTCGACATCTGTGAACTACTAGACAGTCATTAAATTAAAAAATAATATTAAATAAATAAAACTAATAAATAAAAAATACACACATCTTACTGATCTCTGCAGTCAGTAACATTACACATAAAGTGCAAACATAATAGCAATTGTATAAACACACACACAAACACGCCTTTAAAATTTAAAGGCGTGAAATTGGACGGTCTAGCCTTCTGATTAGCTAATCAGAAGGCTAGTTCTGATTAGCGTCACCGCTGTCTCGGTGGAGTTTAATAAACTCGGCCGTCTGCTTCTTGCTATCTAAAATATAACCAGACACTGGTGTAAATTCTCGACTGTCTCATACTTCTGTTTAATATGTTTTCTGTTTGACGTTTAGTCAGCTGTGTGAAAACCAAGGAGGAACCCACCCGGGGGATTAATAAAATTTTATTTTATCTAATCTAATAACTTTAATCTCAGCCAAACCGATTTACTCACGAACAAACAAAACACTGAAAAAAGCCCAACAATAACATTTTTAGGTTGTCTAAGTGACTTATATATTACGTTTAACCCGAGCAGCGAAACTCCGCGGTGATCTGAAAATGATGTGCCGGGAGTTGTGCCGTTCTCGGCCGCATCAGTGACCCTCGAGCTCCCGGCTAGCTGTCGAGCTGGTGGGTAGCAGACGCCTCTGAAAACGTCGAAGCACTTTTGCAAATATGGGATATCTTGATAAACCAAGCAGATATTTGATGTTTACACAACTACTTTCTCGCCTGAAAATATGTTAAAAGTTTATTTTGTGACCCTGAAAGATTAGTATGAGTAATTTTAAAACTCAGTAGCGGCCGCCATTGCTGGAAACTGGAGTTTGGCTGGGCCGCGCTATGAATTCTGGGATATGGTAGTAATTTGGACAGCCTTCGGCGCGTCGCTGTGACGTAATCGGTCTACAAATGCGGCCTCAGGAGGATGCAGCCCATGAATTTGGACATGTCCAGAGTATAATCGCAGCCTTTGCGGTTAGAAAATTGCACTTGATCATGTCGCGATATTATCGCAAATGCGATATATCGTTCAGCCCTATATTCAAGCCAAAAATCTAATAAGTCTGAGATCAGATAAAGTCAGTGGAAGAAAATGTAATCTTCCCCTGAAAGAAAAACAAATTTCATTGCCGCTATATAATAAAGCAGGAACAAAAGTGGGGGAACAATCGATGTCGTGGGTGAGGAGGTCAAAAAAAAATAAACATCCTGAAATTAAAATTACCTGCTTCCCACTGCTTTCTGCAAATAGGGTTGAACTGGGAAACTTTAAATTACATTCTGTTACCTTTGCAGAGGGAGTGCGAAGCCGTAGAGAAGCACGTGCGTGTACATTCAGGCACGCACATACACATACACCTCCTCCTCATCACCAGGAGACGCACACGCAGCTCCCACACCTATTATCCTCTTCCTCCAGGCTAATCACAAAGCTGTGTCCCTGCCCCTCCTGTTTCTGTTTCAATTCCCACCCACCCAAGTTAAGCCTGGAGAGAGGACTATCTATATCAGTGTTGGCGTGTGTGTTTGTACAAGGCGACTTGCCTCCTCTCCCCCTTTTTTTGTACCAGTACCCTTCTGTGTATACTTGAATCTTGTCATACCTGTGTGTGTGTGTGTGTGTGCGCGCGCGTGTGTGTCTGAATGGGTTCCAAGGCACAAAAGAGAGGCAGATTAACATAACAATATCCAAATCCCCTTCTGCCCTTGGAACAGCAGGCAAAGAAACCAGGCTAGCTTTATGTGTATTTGTTCCTGTCTGCGTGCTTCTATATGACCTTATATGAGTGCATCTTTGTGCGTCTCCATCTGTACCAAAAGCGTGGTCACGATTGTGCGCCTGGGGTGTGTCTGTAACAGTAACAGAAAAAGTATGTGTGTGTGTGTGTGTGTGTGTGTGTGTGTGTGTGTGTGTGTGTGTGTGTGTGTGTGTGTGTGTGTGTGTGTGTGTGTGTGTGTGTGTGTTAATCTAAACACAGCGCACCCAGGCGTGAAGTGGAGCAGTCTAGTCAATATGCTCCAGTATCATATTGTCATGCTGTGTTTCCACTTTGTATTCCCTGCTATCAGTTCAGGCCAGAGCCACAGGTCAGCTTATCGGTTGTACTACACTTGTGATGTGACAGCAAAGTGCGCGGCCCACTTTCATCTCTAGGGTCAGCGAATAAATCTACAAACCAAGGAAATCGTAGAATAACCAGCAGATACTGCAGGCAGGAGACATATTGCATACAAATCTGCAACTCAATGAAAGTCTTTGACCTAATGCTGTGTTTTAAATAGCATGCTTCTACACTACTTACACTCGATATTTTGAGTCCATAAGTGTTTTCCCAGCACATGAAGTGCTCTGCAAGTACCAGGGATCAGTGATGTTGCCGGTGCTAGCTCACTAGCTAGGAATGGCAGATTCTTTTCAGGTACTGCAGCTAAAACCACACACCCAAAGGACTGTTTATTGTCTTCTCACTAAGGAAGAGGTAAGTATTAGTTTAGTTGCTCCCAGGGGCTTCGGCAAATTGCACGCAAGATGTTAAACCCAAAGTCCATAAGTTTTCCTACCTTCTTAAATTCACATACGACACAAGTTAATGTTTAGTGTTCACAGTGCAGTGACAGATTTTGTGAACCAAAAGATTTTGCACAACTGGAAATCAGTCAAACACTAGCGAGCCAAATAACTTTTGCAAGAACTGCTGCAGTAATGTCTCAGGGTCTTACCAGCTCCACCCTTGTGCTTGAATTGTGCAGAATATACGTCAGACTCCTGTGTCAGTGAACAATGCCAAATGACCTGGCGTGGCTCTGGCTGCATTCACACACTCTGAACTCTCGCAGTAAAAGCAGAATTAACCTTATAGTCTTTGAGTTTTAACCTGTGTCTAATAAACACTGCGGCATCTGTGAAGCATTCACATTCACGTCTGTTATTTCTTTCTTTCTTTTTAACCCTGTCATCCTCTCCATATTTTCTCCTCTCCTGCTTCTTCCAAAGACAAAGGGAGCAAATGTACATTTTCTCCAGAATGATTCTGCTTTGCCCCAGCTTCTTCCTCACATCCACTCCCTGCTCTTTTCTTTGTTAGCACTCCTGAGTTTCACTTTCACACCCATCCTCTTGTTATCACCCTCACGTTGAGTGTCTCACCTCAATTTGTCCTCATTTCACTCATCACACAGGTCTCTGTCACTTGCGGCATTCTCACTCTTATGCCTTGTTCTCAACATTCATGAGAGCTGGCCTCACAATTATCTAATCATGAGGACAGGGAGAGAATGGGAGTGAGAAACTGAGAAGAGGCGCTGAATTTGGGAGGAAATTTAACACAAATCTTGCTCTGGGCAAAGGGTATATGGCAGGTGTCCATGCATGAACTTCTGAGCATGCTCAGATCTATATGTGCACAGAAATTATGTGCCGGCACTAACGCTGTGCAAATAAAAATAAAATGTTGGGCGTTTCTATCAATTTAGCAGGTTTAATCTCTTCCATATGGGCATGGGGGCTAATGCATCTGCTAAGGCTATTAGCCGCTATGAGCCCTGTGGATGCAGGGTAGACTAGACCTATTATCAGTTTAGCAGTGACGGAAAACACAACCATAGCCAAAAAACACAACAACAACAGCAAACACAGTTGTCTCTGCTGTGAAAAAACACAGATCCATTGCTGACCTCTACAGAGCTGGGTCAGGGTCAAGCTGATGAACACAAAACAAGGTGAGGCTGAGGAAAAACAGTCCAAGGTGCTGATTGCTACAGTAACAGCTGACCCAGTTAGAATCCAGAATGTACCCAGATACACGATTACACACATAAGCAGGAAAAATAATGTGAAACGTATTCACAGATACCCTGCAAAGCAAAAACGCACATGTACGCCGAATACCATCAATCAGTTCCTTCCCGAGGTTGGACCACATCCCCTACACTGTATCTGACTCACCTGAGTTCAATGGCCTCCCCCATCTCGCCCCAGGAACTCATTTCAAACAACAGCAAGTGAGAGAAGATGCAGAGAGATGGCAAGCTGAGAGAAAGACGTCCCTCAGACTGGCAGCAACAAGGAAAACATGAGAGGACGAGAGGAGCTAGAGAGCATGTGATGATATTGCGCTCAGAGTGAGGGACAGAGTGGAGGCGAGTGCGCAGTGAGGGGAGTGAGAGAGAGAGAGAGACAGAGAACCACACCTCTTCTTAAGGGATTAACTTGGAGAAAAAAAGCGGCAACACATTCTCACACTCGTGTGCCGCCGCGCACCCAAACACCAATCAAACTACCCACGACCTACGGTACGGATGAGCGTCTGGCATACAGACGCGGACAAACAAATACAGCACACACACACGTATGCTCACAGCTGTTCTAAAAATAAAGACAAATCAATGTTTGATGCTCCAAATCCTGAGAGTGAGGAAAGAAGAGAGTGGGAGGATGGAAAGAGAGGGAGAGGAATGAGAAAAAGGAAAAGGGAGGGGTGATTAAGCGAGACATGGCGGGTGGTGACACAGTTTTCTTTGCTCCCCATCTGCTCTGGGCGCACTGGTCAAGAGTGCACTGGGGGAGAGGGCGAGAACTGGGGCTGGAGCCTGGGGACAAGACACTGGAGCTGGATCAGGAGAGGGTGTGCGCACTGGAACCCAGCCTGATAGTATGCTTCCACAGGGGTCTTTATTGGACACGTGTTTTTCCAGCACTGGATGTCGAAGGGTATAGGCCACAGCTGTACAACAGGCAGGGTACCCATCAGATGATTAGGGATAGCCTCAACTCCCTTTGCAAAGTGATGAAACGCACAAGCCACTCCCCAGCACACGTTTACTGGCAAAGCCGGAGAAACATGTGGATCAGGAAACACTGATGTGTTTCTGTTTTGAATGTTAAGACAGTGTGTTTCAGTGAGAACTTGTCCATACGGCAATTCATTTTAGAAGCACTGTTACAGTTCTGACACAAGGTTTGGCATTTTTGGGAGGTTTGTGGGTCATGTGAAGCCAGAGTATATGCTGTTAAGGTCACCTTTATATAGAACTGTGCATCAAATTTAGAGCAGTCAGTTACACAGAGTGACTCTTAAAGAGTACCATAAATGAAGCTTATCATATGCACACTTACATTGGACTTAGAAAGTTTAGTTAATCAGGATAAAAATGTAAACATTTTCACGGTGATGCAAGAGAAGAAAGGTTTACTAATGTATTGGTTTTAGTGTTTAAAGCAAAATTTAAAAAAAAAAAGACATGTATTCCATATGCGTTTGTGGGAGGAGTCCTATCTCAAGTCACAATATATGAAGCTTGCAAAAACTCACTTACTAACATTAGTGGGCAATTTCATAGCAAATATTTGTTTGCATTTGATATTGAAATGAACTGACTGCACACAATTTTAGAAAACAACACCAGTAAAATTAACAACATACATGAGCTGTATATTTTTTTTTTTTGCACTCATCCTATGTTTGCCACATTTGGCCCATAGTGTTCAAAGCTAAAGCACAAAATAGGTGCTTTCTCAACTTGCAAATGCTTTATTATGTTGTTAGTCTCAAGATGAAGGATCAAAATGATTTTTTCACGCCATATGCTGTATTTAAAGGAAATACACACCGGCATACTTTCCTGGGACCAGAAGGGGGTAAGTCCGGCTTTATTGATGCAATAAAACGGTTATAAACAATCTATGGGAAAATTAACATACTTTTTTCCTTCAGTAAACGTCTTCCTAATGAGGTTGTAGTCTTAATCACAAGTTTAAAGTTTTCTTCAAGACAACATAATGTTTGCATAAAAATACGTAAACTATGTTTCTATTTAGAGTAAAAAGAGATTATAATGAAGCAGAGTATGCTTAAGGGTGAAGGTCAAAATGCTTCCAGCTGGCCACAAAATAGTACTCTACAAACTTATAAGTGACAACACAACAGCAATGTCGATCTTTAATATATAGTAAATATTCTGTACATTCTTCTTCTACTTTCAGCTATTTCAAAGAAACTCAACTACTTACAGTTTTCTTAGTGAGTCAGGTGCTGCTAGAACTTCTGGTCTACATCAAAGATGAAGAGTTTTCCACAGAGGTCTGGTATCAATTTCTTTCTAACCCAAAGTTTTTTTGATGACTTAAGCAACGTTATCAAAGTTAATCCTATTTCTTCTCCATCCCGAGTCACTACTGTAAGAGGACTGACAGAAGTTTGGGGATTAAACAATAAATAAATAATAAATTTAATATGTTGGGCGGCGAGGGGTGGGGTCATTGAGTCAAACAGGACTGTTGGACTGTGTAGTATGAATGTACACTGTGGACTATGACGGTCTTGTCAGTCACAGATGATTTGCTTCTTCTTACCCACCTGGGTAAGGTTAATGTCTTCTAGCCTACACCCAGAAATTTAGAGGCTACAAGACAACAACCAGTATGCTCAACTGTATCAGAGGTTTAGCGCTGTTTCCAGGTGGATAAAATCAAATATCTGTCAGGAAGCTGAATCTGATCACAAGGATTTGAGATGCCTTCTAATATAAGTCAAGGTGTGACTTGCAACTGGAGCCAGACTTTTAAGTCTTTGTTTTAGGCTGTAGTTGTAGCCTGAGGCTCTTCTCTCTCTTTTCACACATTCCCAGGCTTCCATGATGCCAGATCATCCTCTAAGCTGTTTACCCTCCAACACCCAGAGCCAGAGATCAGCGATAGATGAGACTGAGAGGGATCAAAACGCTCCGTTTGTGCTCTGGTGTTACACGTGTCTGTTTTAGATACGGCACTCTGGGCATTTATGGCTCCCAGCTTGGAACGATCAACACATCACCTTTCATGCTGTATCTTACATTAGGTTCCTTCACATGGACTTTTATTTCCGTATTTCTTTATTCATCTGAAAGACCAACACCATCCAGTCATTTTAGCTGTGGGCAAAGCCTTTGCCTTGTTTTCAAAACCTTTCTAGCTCACACACTGCTAAAACAGTTTCTATGCCATAGCTCAAACCATTCATTGACCCCCTTGAGCTCTATAGATGGAGGCACCGTCATCCTACAGGAGACCACTTCCATCACGACAACAGACAATTCAGTTCAATTTTATTTATACAGCACCAACTCGCAACTCAGTCGCCTCAAGACGCTTTATATTTTAAGCTAAAGATGCTACAATATTAAAGAGAATCCCCAACGATCAAACGAGCAAGCATTTTGAGCAACACTTGGTGACTGGGGAAAGGAAAAACTCCCTTTTAACAGGAAGAAACCCCCAGCAGAGCCAGGCTCAGGGAGGCACAGCCTTCAGACACAATCAGTTGGGGATGAACAGAGGAAGACGGGACAAAAATCACACTGTAGTCGACAGCTAACACGTTCAGGCTTTCCTTGAATATAATATACATAACATGATGTACATTCACATCCCTGTTTTTGTGTGCTAATGCTATGGCAGCATCCATCACATAAAATATCCACAAATAATAAATCCACTTTGAGCTGAAAACAATTACAGTGAAACGGTGACAGGCCTAACAACACTGTGACTCTTCCTTAAATGCTCCCACGGGTAAACTTGTCTTACTGTTCTTTCATTAGACAAGACCGCAAACAAATGTGTAAATATGCTATGCAGCTGAAGCAAAGATCAGCAAAGCACCATAAACAATCGCATCTAATCCACTAATCTCATTCAACACAAGCAGCATGCAACACATACAATTGTTACCGTTTTACCCACTGTCTTATGATGCTAAGTCACATTTTGTGCTAATAAAAAAACCCCTCACATTTAGATAAGGATTGATTACAGACCAGGGACAAAACAAAGACAACAAAAGGTTTCAAGTAGCCTTGAAATTTCTAACACTTCTTCCAAAAACTGTTACCACTAATATGGCTTAACCTGAAAAAGGCCAATATTTGAATTTCACATTATAAAGGCGTGCAAATTCAACACGTTGTTGTTGCAAGATAAGCTGCTTGCCTTGTTAAAAAAGGTGCACAGCAAAAACTGTGACATTTAGAAAAAGAAACAAAATGCCACAGGCAATCATTTTGTTTATCTACACTGTCATATTAAATTCTGCTCCAGCAATTATTTGGTGTCAGAAGAAAAAAAAAAACGGACGCGACTACACCTGTTAAAGGTGATGCAATGCAGGCTTACTATGAACAACGGCGGTAAGGTTAAGATCTCTCTCGCTGTTTAATTTTGATCTCTTCCCAACATTTTTTATTCTATTGTTTTGATCATTATTAACTCGCCGTCCTCCTCTCATTTCTCTTTCATTCCTTCAGGAGAAAGCTGCAGAGCTGGAGAGAAGAGGAGGGTGAGAAAAGAAAAGGATCTAAAAATATGTGGCGATGAAGACAAAGCCACAGAAGACAAAAGAGTGAGAAAGGTGTGCTACATAATATATCTATAATATTCTAACTGTAGTGCTCTACTGTATCGCACTGTACGCTTCTTCATCTGTCTCAGTGTGTATATCTGTCTACGGGGCAGACCTAACTAGCATAAGCTTATTATAACTGCTGTGTAGTTATGAAACAAGATGAGCTCACCAGCCAGGTGGGTAACACACACACTTCCTCATCACAATAAGTAAGCCCTCTGGCACGTGTTACAATCAAGTTGTTCCACCAGAAACATGATCGTGTGTGTGTGTGTGTGTGTGTGTGTGTGTGTGTGTGTGTGTGTGTGTGTGTGTGTGTGTGTGTGTGTGTGTGTGTGTGTGTGTGTGTGTGTGTGTAATGCTGTGTGTGTGTGTCTGCAAAGATGTTGAATTTAAGACTGTGTGGTTTTATAACCGTCATGCCTTAGTGGTTCCATAATAGTCTGTTATTTTAACCGACACTGACTGAATGTAATTTAGACTCCTTCTGTCACACAGACATAACCACAACTAACAATCGGTCAGGTTACAAATAGTAAATTATCTAACTCTTTGTTCAAATAAGCACTCTTCCAGTGTTGCAGGGATCTTAAGTACAGGCCGGCGCACAGTAACTGTGAAGCCTTACTGGTATCTGAAATGGGACTCAAACAAATCAAGTGTGATTAGTGGGCAAGTCATTCATTTTCCTTAAAGCTGTTTTATATTTTAGTATGAGTCACTGCACTGACATCAAATTGGGTCAGTCTGAACTCACAATGTCAGGATTCTGGCTCTGCTGCACAGAGGAAGCCATTTTTCCCACACACTCCTTGAATACTATTAAAAATAATATGGATAATAAGACAGATAGACAACAGATCAATATCATACAATTAATAAAAAATCTTTATGGAGTGTAAGCAAGTGGATCTCAAACTTTGGGGCTGGCCCCATTAAGGAAACAGAGTCACTGCCAATGGGGTGAAGATTAAGGCCGCAGTGACACAAGCATAGAGACCAGTCAGCGACCCCCTGGCAACCTCCGGTCGTGAGGGGAAAAATGTGTTTTGCTGGGCCAACTGACTGCTGGAGGTTACTGGTTTTTGCTTGGGTGAAATCGGTCGTAAAGAAGGTCCTGCACCAAAAAATGTCCTTGGGATTTATTTCGTGACTAGCAGAGTCATCTATAGTTTGCATGGAAGACGTCGACTTGTCTGCAAACACAGCTGCAGTGATGAAATGTTGGGTGTTGATGGTGAACTTCTTTCAGCTTAAGTGAAACATACCAGAAAACATTTGAGAACCACTGCTCTAGGCCAAGTGGAAGACATTGAAATCCAGCCACTTTCTATGACGTAATTTCCTTTTAGCATACCACATGCTTTAGGCATGCACCCTGAAGTGTTTGCATTAGTGTGAAGGCATGTGTCTACAAAACATATAAAGACTTGTCTGTAATTCAGCAGTCAAATAACAAAAAGTTGTGAACCCAGCACACGATGATTGATTTTGGCCTCTTTGGGGAGGGCGTGCATCAACTTTTCTATCCAGCACTCCTATATCTTCACCTCACAAAGATTCACCTCCCCGACAATCATGAGTAGAAGTATCTGTATACTGTGATCAGCCACAAGATTAAAGCAGCGACTGATAAAAAGGATAACACTGCTCATCTCAGTACAATACCACCTTCTGTTAGAAAACCTTGGGTCTTGGCACCACCCACCTAAACGCTGCTGCAGACCAAGCATGCCCTCCAATGGCAGTAGCACTTTCCCAACAAAATAGTGCACTACAGGACTACAATAAAGTCCCCATGGTAGGGCTGTGCAATAAATCTAATAGTAATTCTATTTAAATTTTGGTGAGAGCACTAAATTGAGGAGGTCAACTTGCAGGCTGGTGAAACCAACTTCATGGTTTCATATAGCATATTGCTAACTTCTACTATGCATCCAGTGTCGAACGTCAGCTTCATCAGCGGTGTTCTGTAAAGAAACAGATGGGTGATCCTTAAGTGGGTCCACTCTTAATGCTACATCTGTCAATTCGAACCACTTCACCTCATCAATATGTCATTTCACCACCTCAGTGACTTCAGCTTAAGCTAACACAAGCGATCATATTGCGTGATAAGAATGCCTAATATATTTCGATTTCAGCTCCATCAAAGAATCCACCAAGACCTCTTTTTTCCACCCCATCAAAATCTGTAATACAGTGCACGGATGGACAGGTCATCCAATATCGACGCTTGACAGCCAAATCCAGTGCCTTATCCTGACAGGCTGCTTAAATCGATTTTTACCTTCGGTCAGTACTGCTTTCTCTTTCTTCTCTCACTCCATCCATCTATCTTTTCTCTCCTCAGTGACTCTCCATCATCATATGTCTCCATTATCCCTGACTTATCTTTCTCTACAGACCAACGTGAAGCCTGTAGTTACAGACAAAGCCTCATTGACCAACTGTAACACGATGGAGGAGTGTGTGAGCGCACCCTTCAAGTGGCTTTAGATGCACATACACACGGCTGGTGGGTGTTAACTGATCAGACCTGGGGTTCGGATACATGATCAATAACTTTCTGTAGTCTAGTGTGTGTGTGTGTGTGTGTGTGTGTGTGTGTGTGTGTACATTTGCACATGGGTCAGGTGTTCAAGGCCAACTGCTTGGCATTACCTCTCTCCCTACTCCCAATCAACATGACACCCAAACTCTGTCACGCTACAGTAGACATACACACACACACACATACATGCAAGGACCACATGAAAACCTTGCTGCTCCATGGCAACCAATTCCCATGGCAACCAATGGTATGGGTTTTTTTTCTTCGTGGGCTAGAAGAGTGAGAGGAGAATGAGGGGAAAAGGAGGGAGTGTGAGGGTGACAGATATTTGGGAGAGAAACTCTGGAAAAGAATAAAAATAGAAAGAAGGAGGAAGTGGAGAAGCAGCATGAACACACATACACACACACACACAATTTGGCTGTTCTGATGAGGGTGACGAGAGAGAGAGAGATACAGACAGTGACAACATTGTGGGTGAAAGGAGACCTCCCTCCTGGCTGATCACAACAAGCGCTTCGTAGCGCGGAGGAGAGATGTGGGGTAGTGTTTTGGGGTGAGAAAGAAACACTGAGATTAAAAATGAATGAAAAAGTCATCACATTTTGTGAAATGGTTCAGCTTAGAAAACTACAGTGTAGATGCTTTATGCACACAGGGTATTAATATATATGCTGGGTAGTAAGGAGAAGAATCAGAGTGCCCATGGTTAGCATATTTACAGCATATTTACATCTCCAGGTACCCTGTGTAAGTACTCCATAGAAACACTGTAATAGGATTGGAATAACATTTTCAATCCCTTGCCCTGTTGTAAGTGCACTGAACAGCCTTTAGCCTCTTCGCTCACACTCCCTTTTACTGGAGTGTAATTAAAACAGTGATTATGAGACTGCTTCACTTTACGGCCTTGTAAGCTAAAGAAAATGAGAAAAACAGAGCCTTCTTGCATTTTCAGCTCCTCATTTCCTGTGAAAGGCATATGTAGCTGCTCTTGTAGCTATTTGTATTGACAGAAATACCATTCTTTGAATGGTCACTCTGTAATTTATTAATAAGGTTTGAGGATCAAGGTTCCTTTATTTGTCATTGTACACCCCAATATATAAGGGATTTTATTGTACTAAAAGTTAGAACGCTTTATCTGTGTTATCCCTCAAAGTTGTTGCTACCTATAGGCTGCATTTTTATTATACAGCCTATAGGTTTTTCAGCAATGTC
This sequence comes from Rhamphochromis sp. 'chilingali', assembly GCF_963969265.1. NCBI lineage: Eukaryota > Metazoa > Chordata > Actinopteri > Cichliformes > Cichlidae > Rhamphochromis > Rhamphochromis sp. 'chilingali'. The sequence goes on from NC_137935.1 coordinate 31,863,125, forward strand.
ATCAAAGCAAGAACTTTTAGGACATCTTTCTCTTATTTGCAGGCTATCATTTACTCATCCATGCACAGGACTTAAATTAAAATCTATTTGCTATAAAATCCACAGGGTAGAGGAGAGGAGTGCAGATCTGGGGGTTTTTGCCTGTGTAACAGCACCCCTGCTGGATGGAAGGAGCATCACTGCTATGCAGACCAGTTGCCTTTGGTCCGGGTTGTGCATTTGTATTTCTGTGTGCATGTGTTTGTGTGGATCATTCCCCAGGCTGCCTTCTATAACCTCTGACCTCCGACCTCCTGTCCAGACAGGAAGCTTCTTTTTTTTAATCCACTTTGCTGATACATGGAATGCATGTTTCAGTACGTGCACTGAATACTAAATGCGAGCTTCCCCCCCAAGATATGAACAGCATGTGAACTCGAGTTTTCTTCACAATTCATGTGTTGACTGTGACACAATGCATTCATACATAATGCATGTTTTGCATCTAAAGCAACAACATACGAGGCCTAAAGTCTAAAAATCAATATGGCTTTCAAAGCTTTTAACATCTGCCCCATCGCTCTGCTGTTGCCTGTCTGACAGACCTCTGTCTGTCTCCGCATTCCTAAAGAGGAAGCGTTTGGAGGATGTGCTGATTTAAAAGGTTGGCTTGAAGATAAAGTTTCATAGATATAGCTGGCATTTTTTTTCTTCAAAGCCCCTTCGAAAATATTTATTTTGCATGACATAGTTATATTTTTTTAAATGTTACTTGTGTCTTTAAACACATATTAAGAAGGCCCGAGGCGTTCTCTGTATATATATGCATGTATTATCAAGCTGTGTCTTTATCCATCTGTCTGTCAGTCTATCCATTTCCCTGTGTGACACCAACCATCTGTCTGCCTGCCCTCAAATCTGTCCTGCAAGAGCGAGACGCACCAGCATGTTCTGGGCCACAAGGAAACAGTCGTGTCCTTTTCTCTTTGGCGACATCGCAACAATCCTCCTTACAGCAACATCTGGTGACACAGAAAGTTACTACACAGGAACAAAAAACATCTCAGAGGCAAAACTGTTTCCATTTACAGTAAAAGAGGGAAAAAGAAAGAAAGAAAAAAAACTGGGACATGAGAGGAAATTGCAGACGGGCTGTGTTATCTTTGTGGCTGCCTTTACAGAGGTTTGGGAGTTTTGGTTTCTGGAGAAGTGAGACAGAATGACCTTCACGGGGTGGTCATGTCTTATCGACCGGCACTAAAAGCCCAAGCTGGGCGTGCAGCAACACACAGGCAGAGGAAATGAGTTTAGAAAGTCAGGCAGATCATACAGGGGTGGCGCTGCTGCACGCTGCTCGACAGGATAAGCTTCCTGATATCCAGAAGTATTTAAAGTGACGTGTCTCAGAACTCTTTTTTTTTTTTTTTATCTGACACGCTTACAAGATTTTGCATGCCTATTTACTATTTAATAAAATTAAGAAAATATGCAAAACGTGGCTTTTATTAGACACGCGATGCCCTGCAGCATTCACCAAATACACTGATTCTGTTAAAGGACTGGAGGAGATGAGAAAAGGAAGAAAAACTCAGCAGAAAGGAGATGATAGGAGGGGATTTGGGGATAAAGAAAAGAAGAGTCATGCATGGAAACAAGTCAGGGGAAGTCAATGAAAAACAGGACTAGAAGCAAACAACAAAGACTGAGGAGGAATAAAGAGGGAAGAAAAGAAGCGTGGATGTGAAAGAAAGCAGGAATTAAGGAGAAATGGGAAAAAGAGGAAGGCAAGAAAGTTATGTCATATCTCAGCTTCATTTTAAAAAAAAAAACATCCTAGAGCAACTTCTAAAAAGCTCACCCATGTTTAGAGGATTCAGCGGGGCTTTATCAGTTAACCTCTGTTGGGGGAAAAAAGGGAAGTAGAGGGAGATTGTGATGGTGCAGAGTAAACAATGCAGAGGTGAAGACCCTCAGGCAGAGAGATCAGGCCAGAGGCAGACAGAGACGAGAAAGACAAGCGGACTGGTGTTTGAGGCCCATGGCTGGAAAACACACTGGCACAGAGAGGAGAGGAGAGGAGAGGAGAGGGGAAAAGGGAAAAGAAAGGAATTAGAGACTTTTTTATAGTTGCTTTCTCTCTAGGATGTTGATTTGACTTCAACAGTTATCGGTCACTTTGACTTTTTTCCTCTCTTTTCAAACCTCACTTCAGAGCAAAACAAAACCTCATCAAACGTAAAGGGGAGGCCATTTCAATAGGCATCACACCCCTCGAAAAGCGTGGCGGAATTCTTTTAGAAACTGAGAAGTGTGTGTGTTTGTGCAATCCCCTTGCCCCCCCATCCACACACACACACACACACGGTCACTACAGATTACAAACACACACCACAGATGGCCAGCGCGTCTCGTCTTTTCACCGCCACCACCATCGAGAATAATGGCCAGCGGTGGCCCCTCCTCCTCCTCTTCTACTCCCTTTCTCTTTTGTCAGCACGTGTGTCCGTCAAATGGAAGCGTGTGTGTCTGGGACAATGGCAGGCAGACAAAGAGCCCGCCTACCCCCCACCAGGATGCTGAATAGGGGGGCACGTGGTCCTTGTCATAGAAGGAACAATAGCGCTGAGGAAGAGGGACAGAGAGAGGGTGTGGCACCCCTGCACCGATGGCAAGGTGCAGCCTGGGTGGCCCCCCGAGTTCAGATTTGAACTTGAAGTTAATCAAGCAAATCAGGGGAAACTAGCCAGAAGCCAGAACGCAGACCATATGGTAGATATTCTTTAAATTACATTAAAGCCAAATGCATTTACTTAGGCAAATAATGCATTATTCATTCGTCAAAATGATTAGTCACTCACTCACTTGGTTTTCGGTTTGAAAGTCACGACTGGAAGTTTCATGCGCCCACGCATTTTTTCCATATGCTGCATAACCACTTACGGCTAATCAAAGCACATGACATGCCTTCAGACTGACTTCCTACCTTCCAGGAAACCAGTGATTCCATTAGTTTCACAACAGCAAGACAATTAACTTGTTAAGACCTAAAGTCTGATGGATTAATGAAATCGGCAGTCCATCACCGTAAACCACCTCTAGGCTTCTGCGGTCCTAAAGCAGCAAACAACTCATGCAGAAATCTTCCAGAAATCTGGGCTTGTTGGTGCTTTCAAGGATTGGACATTATAAGTATTACAGTTTTCTGGCTGCAACTTTTGTATGAGAATACCGTGTCGGTACTTGTAGAGGACTTCACATTGCTGTACTTAATGTGCTAACGTGCACGAAAAAGCACGCATGAAAGTGCAAGACTCAAACACCGAATTAATGACTGCTAAACTTATCTTGGTCTGGCAAGTTAACAAGCTTACATGATGCACATAATAAACGCTATAGCCTCCGAACATCAGTTAGCATGTGAGCATTTTAATATGCCAATACTAGCATAACCCAAAGAGCTATATGCTAAATGGTAAACTGCTACTTGCATAGTGATTTTGTACTCTGAATACAGAGAGCTTTTACTGCAAACTTCAATTATCCAATCACACACACATTCATTTCTATACCTAAGCACCTTGTCTACACTCTCACTCCGAATGATCCGTCGGGGCAACAATATTTTGCCCAAGGACACTTCGACATGCCGGCTGGAGTAGCCAGAGAATCGATCCACAAACCAGTTCTACCTACTGAGCCACAGGCGCCCAGGAATTATTCACCAAGCCATAAGAAATTCCTGAATGATCAGTCAGTTAATCATTCTCTTTTTATGAACAAGTTGTATTTTTTTTGTATTTTTTTGGAACTGAAACAAAGTATTCAATAATTCTCCGCTTTTTTCCATTAGCCAACTTTCAATATCACATTTCCACACAGCCACGTTTTCCACTCCCTGTTTGGCAGCACAATGACAATGTGTTAGTGATGAGCAATTACCTTTGAATAATTACATATCTTAAGCATGTATCAAGTCTCAGCAAGTTGATATTGATGCAAAATAACATAAAAAATGAATGGCTTTCCAAGTAAAGGGTAAAACTGATTCCCATGACCAAATACAAGGCAGAAGCCATCCTGGAGGGCCCAAAGACTCAGCTGGTGGATTTACTCCAGCCTTAGGCTTTTACTCACTCTAACGGATACATCAGCACTCGTGGGACATGTTTAATGTGACTCGCTGGATACAGCCTGAACAGTCTAAAGGTGCTCACGCACGTGTTCTCGTTGAAGAACGTGCATGTTTGTTTAGTTTTGGTTTTTTGTATGCGTGCAAGGGGGTCAAGATGCATTGTGACAGGGGAATAGAAAGGTTGGAACAGCTGGGCTGAGTCTGCAAGAGGACACGACAGGGGGAAAGCTGGGGGGAGTGAGTTAGAGAAAGAAAAAAGAAGAAAAGGGACAGGCACGTACATCCAGGCAGGCAGGCTGCTGACAGGCTTCTTTTGAGGCAGCAGCTGGTTAGACTGGGGGTCTCACCAGCTGTGCCTCTGCTGACCTCTCCCTAAAACTCTCCACCTCCTCTTCCTCCCCAAACTCCACTTCCCTTCCCCCAACAAACTGGAACCCTCACCCAAATGCAGGCAGGAACACACACACACACAGACACACACAACCATCTGTCAGTAGGAGGACAGTTGTCTCTCTGATTGCTCCATAACGGTGTTGAAGCAGACTTGGTAAGACACAGCACCACGCCCCAAACGAAAGCCCTGGAGATATGGAACTATTCTAAACCAGACGTCTTCCAACAAGCCCCAACTGACGTCTCAAACTCGGAGACATGTCCCTGGATAGATCACCCAAAGCCTGTGACTCATGCATGATTGCGAAGCAACACAGAGACGCAGAATTAGCAGTGATGGGAAAAGAAACCATGTACATGCTTTCATAGCTTTTATATTTTGACCAAAGAGATTCATGCATCAACACTGTGCTTATATTAAGTAATTTTTTTTTTAAAGACCACGCTGTTTGCTCTTATTTTTATAAAGACAAAATTTACCAAATATGGTAACTCAGTGGAAGAATCATCAGTGATCCTTCTAAAAGAGCGAGCTGCTGTTCCAAAAGTGCATCTCTCATTTTTCAAATCAAGCTTCTTGGAAGAGAGAGGCTGACTCACAATCTCACCAGCTCCTCCTTCATTATGATCTGCATCTAGGCTGACAGCAGATCAGCACCGATCAGATCTGATTTATGCAGAAAAAACAAGAAAAAGTTGCCTCGCCCGATTCAGACAGCATCACTTCAGAAGTGCTTATACGGAGCACCACTAAATCAAGTGCATCCAGTGAGTAATTGATTCAAGCTCTGTTCTTGTTTTTCACTCTGCCGTATAGCTGGCAAGGCAAATCTGCTGTATCTACAGCAGGAGGAAAAGAAAAAGTGAAGAGAAGAGAATGAGAGGAGACCATACTTGCTTTAGAGGGGAAAGAAACTAAAATGATGGCGTGCACAACATTGGCAAAGTAAAAAAACAATAAAGTCACTTCTGAGATACAGAGAATCTCTGCTATTTTTTTAAATCTTTCATTTACAAAAAGATTTTTAAAAAATGAAATACATTTTATGGTTTGTGTCTGTATGATAACAGCCGGTCTCCGACAGACTCTGGGATAAACTGCATGTTGACATCCTCAACAACACAAGCAAACAGCATGCCTGGGTGACTCCACCAAAGCACAGCGCAGCATAACTTTACACTATTAAACAGAAGGCAGTCAATCGGTCAATTCAAAAAGCCTCCTCTGTCCTCTAGTTTATTTCATGTCACAATATAGTCCACACAAACGTTGTTAAAAGCTCCAAGAGGAGCACTTTTCGCTTTGATTCTCATGACTAAAACTGCAAAATCTGGTTAAAAAGGAGCTGGCCACACCAATAAACAGCCCACACATCTGTCTTCAAATGTTTTAACTTAAAAGCTCCAAAATTGAAATATACACTAAAATATAAGCCATGTAAAATATAAGAAAAGCTGTTTAAATTTGGCAAGAACACACGATTATCTAGGACACCATTACGTATATGCTTTTAAAACTTTTTTATGGTTACTGAACATTAAGGTGTGTGTGTGGAACACATAAATCACTTACACACACACATGCATTTGTGACTTAAGTTTCAGTCCACCTACGAAGTGTCTGCAGCACTGTATAGACATGCCACACTGGCCACTTGATTGCTGTGGCATTTGCCAATGTGTACATAACTTTTTTTTCCAAGTGTGTGTATTAAATCTGTTTATTGGCATGCCAAATCCCTCTCTGCTCCTCCTCTCCTCTCCCTGAAGGGTTAGCAGTGTGAATATTAGATGGGGACAGATTGTATTAGATAACACAGACCTAAATAGAGCCACGCACAGATTCTCACACACAGGCAGCTTTGTGATGTACAGTTACACAGATGGTGAAGAAGTGCACTTGAAGAACACTTCATGGTGGCTCATTCAGAAAGGTAATGTATGACAATATGGCCACATTTCACCCAGATTTTGCTGTTTTATACCTAACATAACTCAAATTGAACACTGTTTTTCATTTTTACAGCAATGCAAACTTCTCTTTCCTATCACTACTGCAGCGGTCCACTGATGCACGCGGGAGAGATGAGCCCACACAGCTCACTGGGGGGCCCAAACAAATCTCCCCAAACTTTACTTGGTAAAGCTGGAGCCTCGGGCAAACACTTAGATGGCAGGATTTTTGTTTTATTTTCACATGTTAGGCAAGGTTTTAAAAGAGTACCTCTGCACTGGGGGATCAGTGGAGAAAAGTGAAAGAAATGAGTGCTGAGCTCTGCGATCTGCAGCTTGCAGGGATATGAAATGAATGCAAAATGCATGTTTCGGATGCTGTCCGTACGTGTGGATCGCCAGGCAATGTAACGCTATTCATGAGACACCATAGTATGCACATGCATTTTTTTTAAGAGCTACTTTAGCACATAGTGGTAGGACATGGTTTGAAAGTGGAGCTGCTGTGGTGCACAGACACAGACAGCGTTGCATAAACAGTCCTGCACTTCACAGGCAGCTGGTGAACATGCAACTGCTCTGTGGGCTGGGATCTGTCCATCAAGTCACGTCTCAGGGGAACAGGAAAGGCAAGGATGAGAAACCAGCACGCTAGGATGTTTTCCTCCTCAGTTCTAAGAGCATGACAGTCTAAATAAAACTTCCAACATACCTTTTTTTTTAAAATGAAAACAAGGCCAACTTTGCAGCCACATCATCATCACCATCAAGCAAGCACCTCAGCAAGAGCAAATATCTAGTCATGAACAGCAACACTTGGCTGCCACAGTGTAAACTGAATACATGCTTTCTGTAGTCTAGTGTGTGTGTGTGTGTGTGTGTGTGTGTGTGTGTGTGTGTGTGTGTGTGTGTGTGTGTGAGAGAATTGCAGGAAGAGAAAAAAGGAAAAAAGGAACTTCAAAGTTGGTGAACAGCTAAAAAGTAGGGTTAAAAGGGGTTAAGATTTTCCTCTGGCCCTTAGGAATGCAGAGCGGGAGCAATAGCGCATTCCCTGTGTGGAGCGCAGTGAGCATCCTAGGACAAAGGCATGTAAACATGCAACCATGCACTTATGGAAACAAGTCTAGGCCAGAGGTGTCGAACATAAGGTCCAGGGAACAACATCTCTGGTTTAGACTCTCTTGGTCTGTTCTCCCTGCACATACCAAGCAGCCATCTGGTGAGCCGGACAATTCAACCCTGCAGCCATTTATCTACATTCTCCTCACAACTGCTTATCACCTCGGCCAGCATCCTCTCCTTCTTTTAAACCGTGCCACTCTACTGGTACCTCGCCTTTGAAAGCAGAGGAGACGAGGAGTAATGTCAAGGGAAGGAGGGGAACTTAAAGAGAATAGCAAATGAGCTCTCACCTCCTCGGACAGCTCGGCTCTACAGAGACTGAAGGGGTGCTACGGGGTGAGAGATGAAGGGAGAGAGGCCCCCCCCTCATCACAACATAGTGTTCCCATTACATCAAATCATTTCTACATTACACTGGCTGGGTGTCGCCTTGGCATCACCACGATATTCCTCTGTGATCTGAGGCGAGAGCAGACATAGCCTGTGGGAGGACAGTCTATATACTTTCTATTGATCTCCTTGTAAAGGCTTGTTGAGGCCTGAGGTGCTTGAAGCTTCATCCATTAAAACATAATTTTTGGAAAAGAAAAAGAGAGAGAGAGAAAGCGCTGTGGCTTTATCCTAGATTTCATCATATTTGGAGTCATATTAGAGTGTAGACAAAGCTGGGAAAATGATATCTGAAGGATCGTATTGTTCATAACAATGTAAAGCAGCTTCAGCTTTGAAATATGATAGAAAATCAATGTCACTGAATGTTTTTGGTTTCTTTATGTGGTTAAGAGAGGACGTTTGTGTGGATAGTGGAGTCTTTTCTAAATGAGGAGTGTGTTTATGGTAACTTGCACAGACAGATAGCTCAGAAACTTGATGTCAATAAGCCGGGATTATAGTTTCATTACGTTTGTGTGCCTCTCTTTTATGAAGTTTATCTGTGTATTTAGCTATTGAGGAGTCACTCCTCACATTGCTAAATCAGAACCAAAACTAAAAGGCTACTTCAGCAATATTAAGTAAACAGTAATCGTAATACGCAAACCCTTTACTCAGTGAGACATATTTTGGGGAATATGTTGTCTGTTAGGAACAGCTAAATGAGAAAATCACCACCACTGTATTTCTCTCAAATATGGATATCAGCTTACTTTAATTAGCTTGGCAGGAAGAGATGGCACCCTGTACCACAATCTGGAACTTTTAGCTTCAACTTTTTTAACATTTTATTGACAGTTACAATGCTAAAAACAACACTTAGCAAGATGCTAGCTTAGGTCAGCTTTAGCTAGCACAAACAAGCTATGACTTGTTGTTTGTTTTATTACATGTTAGATTCAACATGAGTTTTATAAATGCTGGACAGATTTTAGTGTTGGACAGGGCAAGCTAGCTATTTGGCAACTCTTTGCACTAAGCTAATAGAGAGCAATAGTGGCCGCCCACATTTTTTAAGGACTCCAGTTCTAGAAATGAAAATCCACATTCATTTTCCCCACTGTCGTTTGAGAAAATTCTTATATAAAGAGTTTTAAGTCTTGAACATACTAGTTTCGAGGTACCTCGTCACCATAAGGAGATTGAATTAGGTTGAATTTTTGTTTTTTAAATTAAAGAAAATGAAAAAAAGGAAAAAAACAACAACAACAACAACAAAAAAAAAACTTTGTACATAATTACTTTCAGATGTGAAGGAACTACTGATCCCCTGGCCTCTAACCAGCTAAGGCTGATGGCTGTCCCCCACCCCCGGAGCCTGGAGGTTTCTTCCTGTTAAAAGAGAGTTTTTTCTTCCCACTGTCGCCAAGTGCTTGCTCAAAGGGGGTCTCTTTGATTGTTAGGCCTTTGTCTTTATTATTAGAGCAACTTGAGGTGACTTTTGTTGTGATTTGGTGCTATATAAATAAGACTGTACTGACCAAAATTAATCCTAAATTGCAATGAAACTTCTAGATTTCAAAGCGAATTATTTCTAACCTTAAAATTCATTATCATATTGTTGTATAATAATAGTTTTGTATTTATTTTATAGTTTGAGTAGAGCAGACTAAAGTCCAGATGTTATATTTTTCTTTACCATAGAAAGGATCCTGTCATCATCTACTACCTTTGTCTTCTACAGGGAGTGCAGAATTATTAGGCAAGTTGTATTTTTGAGGAATAATTTTATTATTGAACACCAACCATGTTCTCAATGAACCCAAAAAACTCATTAATATCAAAGCTGAATGTTTTTGGAAGTAGTTTTTAGTTTGTTGTTAGTTTTAGTTATTTTAGGGGGATATCTGTGTGTGCAGGTGACTATTACTGTGCATAATTATTAGGCAACTTAACAAAAAACAAATATATACCCATTTCAATTATTTATTTTTACCAGTGACACCAATATAACATCTCCACATTCACAAATATACATTTCTGACATTCAAGAACAAAACAAAAACAAATCAGCGACCAATATAGCCACCTTTCTTTGCAAGGACACTCAAAAGCCTGCCATCCATGGATTCTGTCAGTGTTTTGATCTGTTCACCATCAACATTGCGTGCAGCAGCAACCACAGCCTCCCAGACACTGTTCAGAGAGGTGTACTGTTTTCCCTCCTTGTAAATCTCACATTTGATGATGGACCACAGGTTCTCAATGGGGTTCAGATCAGGTGAACAAGGTGGCCATGTCATTAGTTTTTCTTCTTTTATACCCTTTCTTGCCAGCCACGCTGTGGAGTACTTGGACGCGTATGATGGAGCATTGTCCTGCATGAAAATCATGTTTTTCTTGAAGGATGCAGACTTCTTCCTGTACCACTGCTTGAAGAAGGTGTCTTCCAGAAACTGGCAGTAGGACTGGGAGTTGAGCTTGACTCCATCCTCAACCCGAAAAGGCCCCACAAGCTCATCTTTGATGATACCAGCCCAAACCAGTACTCCACCTCCACCTTGCTGGCGTCTGAGTCGGACTGGAGCTCTTTGCCCTTTACCAATCCAGCCACGGGCCCATCCATCTGGCCCATCAAGACTCACTCTCATTTCATCAGTCCATAAAACCTTAGAAGAATCAGTCTTGAGATATTTCTTGGCCCAGTCTTGACGTTTCAGCTTGTGTGTCCTGTTCAGCATCTTTCAGCCTTTCTTACCTTGGCCATGTCTCTGAGTACTGCACACCTTGTGCTTTTGGGCACTCCAGTGATGTTGCAGCTCTGAAATATTGCCAAACTGGTGGCAAGTGGCATCTTGGCAGCTGCACGCTTGACTTTTCTCAGTTCATGGGCAGTTATTTTGCGCCTTGGTTTTTCCACACGCTTCTTGCGACCCTGTTGACTATTTTGAATGAAATGCTTGATTGTTCGATGATCACGCTTCAGAAGCTTTGCAATTTTGAGACTGCTGCATCCCTCTGCAAGATATCTCACTATTTTTGACTTTTCTGAGCCTGTCAAGTCCTTCTTTTGACCCATTTTGCCAAAGGAAAGGACGTTGCCTAATAATTATGCACACCTGATATAGGGTGTTGATGTCATTAGACCACACCCCTTCTCATTACAGAGATGCACATCACCTAATATGCTTAATTGGTAGTAGGCTTTCGAGCCTATACAGCTTGGAGTAAGACGACATGCATGAAGAGGATGATGTGGACAAAATACTCATTTGCCTAATAATTCTGCACTCCCTGTATGGACATCCAGGCCTGTTTGCTTTTCTGTTCCCACTATCTGTTTGATGGATTGCATCCTCACATGGCCTGTTTCAGACTTCTTTGATGACATTTAGTAAATTCACAGCAACAGCTTCCAAATGCCAACGCCACCCTTGGAATGAATTGTAGAGCTTTTCCCAGCTTAATTCATTAATAATGATATAATGAGGATATCCCACAGCTGTCCATGAAACAGATTTTGACTCTAGTGTCCGATTATATTTAAACAAGCAAAAATTGGGGAAACTTTAAAAAAAAGGAATTGCTGTAATTCTTCAACATTTAAAGCAATATTTTGTTTAAATTAAAGCTTAGTGATAAGAGACAAATGTAACTTGAATTTTGTTTTGCTGATAATAATAATAAGGCACTGCTTTAGTGCGGGCAGAGGTGTTAGCCTTATTGAGGAAATAGCTGAATTAACTTAATGTTTTAATGCCTCTTCATGTGAAAACAAACACTGGCAAATCTCCCTGCAGCTCACATCTGTACATGTATCTGTACATCATAGCGCTGCTTTTATTTCCCTTTCTCACACACATGCGTCAGTGTTTTTTGTTAAAGTTGACTATTACCAAATAAATCATCTAATTATATTCCACAGAAACAGGCATAAACAGGTCGTACATGTCATATGGTGTTTTAGATCATCTGACAGTTCCCACTGGTTGCTCTCAGTTCTTGGCATGAGGTAACAAATTATGCTGCAATAATTTCACATTTTGGGTTTTTCCTCCAGGCATTGGAAATGTACGTATCGCTGTTCAGATTTCAAAGCCATTGTACATTTCAAATGCGCTTGGAGTCTCTGTCTCCGTCTCCACTGTGCCTCCCTGTCCACTCCTTCTAATAGTCGTGAGTGTCTGACATAATACCTAGTTGGCTGGCTGGCTGTACAGACCTTGAAAGGCCCTGGCTTGAGTGGCTGGCTGATTTACAGGCGTTCTAGGTGGCTGGCTCGCCACAGACAACCCCCTCACTCCTACTGGACTTACTGGGTTTACTGGGTGGACTGGCTACTCATCTTCCTACAGTGAAGACAGACAAAGGCAGGTCTGTTCCTCTGGGAGCAAGCAGGCAAAGACTGCCACTTCCCGTGGCCAAAAGAGGCAGAGGGAGGAGGGGGAAGTGAGACAAATGAAGAAAGGAAAGAGAGAAAACTGAGACTGATAAAGAGCAGAAAAAAAGGAGGGTCCTTTTTAACTGAGGGCTACGAGGAAACGGGAAAAAGACATTATAACAAGAATCAGGAGAGAAATGTGAGAGATAGAGTGTAGAGAAAGGGTCAGGCACAGCCTATTAGTTGTATATTGTCCAATATGGTACTTGCGCAGGTACCAGCAATCAATCACAATGTTGCTTTCTATTACACTTTTCACAAAGTATTTGTCTCGCAGCCCATAAGCAGTCACGACAGGAACAATCCACTCTAAATGCTAACGCTATCAATAATCTTCATCTCCCATATGCTTGTTTGGTTTTTTTCCCCCACTATGGCATTTTAGTGCAGCTCGCCTGCGAAACAAGACACCTCTCCCTCCTCCATCTTGCCCTCTTTTCATCTCCCCGTCCATCTTTCCAGCGCCTACAATGGCTCCTCACCTCGCTCCTCTCCTCTTGGCCTGCAGCCTCATCCATCTGCCACTGCAAATACTGACATGAGAAAAGCAGTTTGGAAGATTTGGAGTCCATTTCCCTGTTTGTGTAGTTCTGCTGTTGCAGGGGACAGAATATATAGCAGGTTACTCCACAAAATTTCAAGCATATGAGCATGCGACTTTTAGAATGGGAGGGTATTTTATGCTGTGAAAATACTTATTATCTATAGACGATGTATTATGAAATAATAGGTGAAAAAAACATATTCTTGTACTTTTATGATGCTAATGCTGCTTTATATGTTGTATGTATAACTTGATGAATAATATATAATAAACACATAAACACAATAATATCTATGGACACCTGTGGGGGTGTCCATAGGTTGCACAACACACAAGGAAGAGAAAAGGGAAAGGACGACAATGCTTCAGGGTCACAAATGGTATAAAGATGGACATAGCTTCTGGGTCAAAAAATTGAAGCAGATTCGAAAGTCCTTTAAACCTGCATTCTATCTCAAGGCCACCAGATGGCGATAGTTGTGGTTGCAAAAAGAAATCCAGGCGTAGATAAAACCTCGCTCTGTCTTGATACGCATAAACACTTTCCTGGTGAGTTTATTGTCTCAGTCACTCATTTATCCAAGGTATGCAGTTGGTTAATGACTTGCGATTGACAAGTCTTTAGCCAATGAGCGAGCAGTCTCACAGTCCTCAACCTTCTTTGTCAAATCTGGTTCTTTTAAGCCAAGATGGAAGAAACCCTCATCTTAAGACTTCGCAAACAAAAAGGATGTTGTCTCAGTAGAGCTGTCCGTTTTTTTACGCCGTCTATTGTTGGCAGAGATGGGCAGTAGCACGTTGCAAGTAACGCGTTATTGTAATCCAATTACTTTTTTCAAGTAACAAGTAAAGTAAGGGATTGCAAAAAAGGTAATTAGAAAGGTAATTAGATTACTGTTACTTTCCCGTAAGCACGCTGCGTTACTGCGTTACTAAAACCGTGATTTTATTGCGAGAGTGTCTCATGACAATGATGTAAGCGAGTGCGACGTTCGTGGCAACAGCTGTGTGCAGATCAAAAATGGATAATATAACGAGTCACGTGACGTGACGCTGCGGCTGTGATTGGTTCGGCTCTGCGCTACTTAATTTGGATTGGCTGTTCTTCTTTATTTTTTTTTTAAGAGGACAAGAGCGGTGAGGCCTATCGCAATAGTTAAATTTTTCTATCGAGAAAAAGTTATTTCGCAATACATATCGTTATCGTTCTATCGCCCAGCTCTATGTAGCACTAATTGGGATCCAAAAGGAGTCTGTCTCTGTACGATACAATTTCTTTTAAACAGTTTTAAGCATAATTTGAATGACACAAGGAGCGCACACAGTTACACTGAATGTCAGCTGTTATAATTTTTTAATTAGTTGGTTTTAGAGACACTGAGGTGAGGCTGCTAGCCTAGCTCTACACTTTATCGAACAAGTGTAAATGTAACTTAAATATGTTAAGTGACTAAATATTTCATATATGATTAAATCTTTTTATTTTAATCAAAGGTTTGTATAAATTTTGTGGTTATATAGTCCTGAATTCTTCTGAATTGGTCGTTGTGCATTTTCTTGTCCAAGCTGTGACACCATGGGTGCAGCTGGTTTCTGAGTTACAGACCCTGCGTCCACACACAGGGGTGGCTTCAGTATGATGCTGTACCTGTTGCTAAATTTAAAAAAAAAAAAAAAAACTGTAGCTGTTTTTATTTTTAAGTTGGGAAAACAGTAAATTATATTACCCACAGTGCAGTTACATGTCTATGTTACTTCATAATATGGTATTTTTTAAAATCAAAATGCCAGTTTGATTTAAAAAAGACGATTTAAACTATACAGTGGATCACAAAAATCCCAGTGAAATACTTTTTATACAAAAACAAAAATGAAGCAACTGTTTATATAAACTTTCTTGCTTGATTATATAATGATGTGATTCAAATAATGTTTTTAAGAGGTTCCAGCAGGATCGTTTTGATCTGTGTAGGCGTTACAAGAGTCATTTCCCCCGGTGTTTTATGAGAACCTACGCCAACCTCGTGCTGCTGCTGGAGCTTTTTATTTTGACTCACATTTTAACACATTTTAACTCTCATTAATACTGTGAAGCACATTTTCTAAAACATTAACCTATTGCTTTATACGGAGAGAGGAATACAGGCTACTGAGTGATATTTTTATTTCTACACTCTAGAGCTTTTTCTAGTCTGCTAATAAGGATTTTTCTTCTGGTTGTAGTCTGCTGACGAGGTCTTCCTTTCATTCCTGAAACTCTACAAATATCCCTTATGTAACTGCTAATTTTACTACAAACATTATCATGTTATCTCGCTGTGCTCTTGTGAGGTACACTCAACAGTATTCAGTGGCATTGCTATAATTTCCCCATGAAGATTTAGAGCGTGTCTGTGGTACTCGGCACAGTGGGTGATAAGATGGGTAATAGGTTATTTCAGTCTCAACAGCAGGGTGATTCAATTGTGGTTAATAGTTGTGGTGTGAGGGTTTTTTAATAGGTTATTCTTACTTCCTTCGTGAAATCTGTATCTTTATTAATACTTCTCATTTGCATTAAAAGGACAATCTCTTGTCTTTCATGAGGGATCCTTTCCAGCTATTCCTCCCTTGATCGCGATCGTGATGCCAGCAGCTCGGAGAGTGAGCTGCATCTGGCGTAAAGCTGGACACCACAGAAAGACAAACAGATGGAGATGATTGAAAGACGAGTAAAAGAAATCAGAGAAGTCATAAGAGTTTAAGATAGGGAGCTGTGAAGGGCAGCAGTCGAAATAAGAAAATCTATACGAGCTATATTAAAGGTTGATGAGTGCTGCAGGAATAAAACAAAGGGGAAGGAAAGGCGCGAGGCGAACAGTGGAAATAAAGGAAAGGAGAAGCGAGTGAAAAGATAGCAACAGAGCAAGAAATGGAAAGATGCAGAACTCCAGAGAGAGAAAGAGAGACGGACCGGTGGAGGCACAGAGACAGAGAGAGATGAAGGGGGGTACAGTCATGTGGAGTCAGATGCTCCTAATCAGCTGCGTTGCTGTCAGAGCCTCCTCACTATAGCAACCATGAGTCATAGCACCAGTAAACAGAGAGGATGTTTTATAAAGCGAAAGCCTCGCTGGCACATTCACTGTGCCGTCGTACGTTTTACGAGCGCAGTGTAGCGGGAGTGAGACACAAACTGGTTCGCACAGGCCAAAGAAACACGTGCAGCTTATTTAGCACTTATTTTTCATTTCTCAGGGCGCCATTTTTACACGTCCACTTGTTACTGATATTTTACTTTATCCTCTGCAAAAACTGTTTGGGCGCCATCTAAAATGTATTGGGACATTATCTATATCACTGGACTGGTATTGCTTAGAGTGTTTTCTTGGGTCTGCACGGCTCCCTCGGGTACTTTTGTTTTCAGACGTCACACCTTAAACTGATTTCCACAGTTTTTCCTTCAAGAAATGCATGGGTTACTACAGTGTGTAGTGTAAGATGCTGAATTTATAAAAACTCAAAATGACATTCATTACTCATCAATATTTACATGGCTGTGTGTCGCAAGCTTCAAATAATAGGTCAGTGTACGCGCAAGTTCTCCCTGAGAGCTAAAAGCTCTTTTTCCAACAACTTTTTGGGCTCTGTATGATAGAGGGGACATCCTAATATTACCACCTCAAGTGCAAAGAACCAGCTGTCTAAACCTTCTGTTTGGAGGGGCAACCAATCAGAAGAAAGTGAACTTAAAGGAAGGGGGAAGGATGTTACACTGCCTGTTACAGTCAGTGAATGAACTGAAGGTCCAGTTTGAGATAAACAGTGATTATTTTTGACTATGAAGCTGTGAGGATTATACTGTAAGTTATTGGAAGCTAGTGTGGGGTTAACCTTTGAGAGCTAATGAAGTATTTTTGGTTGTTCTAAATTGATATTTTCAAAGAGTTCTTTTGATCCAGCTACAAACACTAAGGAACTGCTTGAATGCAAGTAAAACTGCTGTTTTTCACTTTCATCTAAATTGTCCTAATCACATTCAGATGTGGAGCTAACAGCTTTATGCATAATAAAATGTTTCCCAGTGTCTCGGATATCTACTGAAAGGATTTCACCGTATCCGCAGTGAGCTAATGTCAGCTGGTTTATTAATCTGGATGATTTCTTTAGTCAGGCTCTGCACACTGCTCTAAGAATCTATAAACTCCGTAAGTATTTCATTTAAAGGCTGCGCAAACCGAGGGCCTAGCCTGTGCAGACTTTTTAAACAGCTTTTGATGAGCGCACTGCTGTACATGTACACAGAATCATACATGTTCACTGAGCCACAGAGCAGACGCTGATGCGTTTCTCTCCGGTGACTCATTCTTGTGTTTTAGCTGGAAGTAGCCTCTGTGCCCCCTCTGAGCCGCACGCACTCGAACGTACAGAGGCACGAAGACAGAGTTTGATTCCTCTCGTATGTCCTCTGCCACTCTGCCTCTCTGACTGCCTATTGCAACACAGTCTGCACAGATGCACACCGCTTTAAGTGTAGTCACCCCTCTCATCTAACCCACCCCATCTCACCCCCCAATCTCCCTCAAACACTTTCTTCACACAGTGAATGGGCCCCTCTGTGCTCTGGAAGATTTAACTTGGGTTCTTTCTATCGCTAACAATTTCTCTCGCTCGGCATTGCTCTAAAATTGTGCAGCGGAGAAGCCTGCATCATTTTAAACCGTGTCTGCAGCACGCACACAGAAAACTGTGCAGGCAAGGAGGAAAGTGATTGTAGGTGGGCTGTGGTAACTGTAAATAACTCCAGATTTGAAACTAACAATGCCTACGTTCATCTGAGGCACTACGGTCCACGCAGGCCGCCCGGGCTCATTTAGTATCTCTGCACAGATCACATGGAAGAGTTCCTGTCATGCAATCCTAACTTTTTTCACACAGTTACATGGAATCCAAGAATAGCTGTAATCCATGAGGCTCTGTGCCGTGCTTTGGAAACGGGAAGGTTTACGAGATGGTAGTGAGACCTGCTGTGATGTACGGTTTGGAGATGCTGGCACTGACAAAAAGGAGGAGGTGGAGCTGGAGATGGTCAGATTTCATTGGGGGTGAGCAGAATGGATGGGATTAGAAATGAGGACATCAGAGGGACAGCTCAGGTCGCTCAGGGTTGGACATGTGCACAGGAGGGAGAGTGGATGCAATGGAAAAAAGCATGCTGAATATGAAGCTGCCAGGCAGGAGGAAAAGGACGTAGTGAAGGCGGACATGCTGGGGATGAAAGGGTTAGAAGAAGAAGAAGAACAGAATGTGCAAACTGTTGAGGCTGTTTCAACACGGTACTAAATGTTCTGATTTATGTTTTTTAAATTGGTTATTTGGCGATTCCACCACAGTTTGACCCCGAGACTGTGAAAAACCTCTCGTTACAAAAATGTATCAAAAGTGTTCAATACTGGACATTTGTTCAGTGGCTTCTAGGTGCAATTTGGAACAAACCACATAAAAACAATTGGGCAGCAAGAAGAGCAGCTGCTAAAAGCCTGGAAAGGGATATAGATCAAACCAACCCCTAAGGGAGAGGATGTGGTGGGATGTTTTTTTTCTTTTCATTTCAGGTATTTTTAGACGCAGGTTCCTTATCGCAATATTGCATCTGAGCTTCAACAGCTAAACGGGCTAAAATAGGTCATCAAAAAAAATAAAGAGAGAGAGAGCAATGAGATTTTTTTTTTTTTTTTAAATGCAACCCTGGCTGCTCCGAGTGACAGTTATTAGTTGTGATGAGTTCTCCACTCGGAGTTGCGGTTGCTGAGAAAGACCCATTTCCACTTTTCTTGTTATCTGCAGAGAAAAACGCCACTGAAGCAAAGACAAACTGCTGATTGCCAAGGAAACAGGCGAACACACACACACACAAGCCAGTCAGCATCCCTTTACGCGCATGCATGGTCAAACAAACTGAGAAAACACAAATTGCTGCCTTCACACATGAGCGTCCACTAGACGGGCATTCAAATCCATCCCTTCACTCGTTTATCAATCCAGACTCAACGTAATACGCACTGGTAGGAGCACAACATGTGCACACGAACATACTCGCATACAAAATAAAAACTATAGCACCATGTCTTTGTACTGTGAGCATGCCATTAGTGCGTGCAGTAATGGGGCTATATGGTAGATAGGAGTGGTTGCATTTAACTAGCCTTCAGAAATCAGATAAGCCCACTCAGCACATACTGGAGGCACTTAGGCATCAGAAAGCAGTGTGTGTATGTGTGTGTTTGTTTGTAGAAACATGCATGTGATGACATCTTCTGGATCAGAGGTTCTGCTCAGCCTGACGTGGTCACATCCAAACATCCCTCAAAGGAACCGTGATACCCAGCGATGGCCTTCACGGCTCATTCCCACATTTTGAACCTCCTCCTGTTTGGTTTATCACTTTCTTCCCGCACCTCCTCGGACTTCCTGCCTCTCCTTAGCTTTTCTCACCCCACCTTTCTATCCGGGCACCCGACTCAGAGCGTTTCCTCCCTCCATCCTTCCTCTCCTCAGCGTCTTCGGGGTACGCCAAATCTCATTATTTAAAATCTGGTTCTCTAAATTAATCCTGCCAGCAGAAGCAGAATTCTGTAATCAATTTACGGGCTTTATTTGTGGAGTATTTTTTTTTTTTTTTTGCTTTCATTCATTAACACCCACACATCACAACTGCTGTGCACACAGCAGAAGAAGAAAAAAATCCTCTTTACACAAGCAGTCACCGAGCAGCACTGCAGTCAATTTGGAATAAACACCTCAGTGGCGCTCCACACATAATTTATAGTTTCAGTCATAACTTTTCATACTTGTAATCTTTCTCAGCAACAAATCAAGTTTTGAAGAAGCATTTACAAAAGATCTTCAAACTATTCACAAACTAAGAAAGGATTTCCTCTACAACCTAAAAAAGACCCTAACCTGCAGTCCCACACAGTCGCCAGGGGCTGCTGTACTTTGCCCTGAGGAAGCACGGCCTTGCTGCCGGGCCGGCAGTAGCGGGGACGGGGCTGGAAGTGGTGCTGCTTGTTTAGGAGACCCACCCTGACCAGCACAAAGGGGGGGAGCAACGCCCTCCTCCACTACCAGCTAACCCAGACATCGCTCTGATTGGCCAGCTGGATGACCTTTGCGCCCCCCTGTATTGTGGTTTCAGCTGGCCCAACCCTCCCCCTTGTGCGTTTATGTGCGTGTGTGCGTGTATGTGGAAAACAAAAGACAGCCAAGTCCTAATGCAGCAATCAGAGCTCGAGGACAGGGGAAATGGTCTGAGGGGAAATGGAGTGTGTGTGTGTGTGTGTCTATGCATTGATGTGTGTGTGTGTGTGTGTGTGTGTGTGCTGCTGTGTATATGGGGGCGGTGTAATTATGTTCTAGTTGTGATGACTGAAGTGCAGCAGTGATTAGCTACATCAGAGGCGATTTATGTTCAGCAGTCACTTGGTTTGGACTTCCAGAGTTGCCACTCCTCCCTCTCTCCCTCCCAGCTTACCTTGGCTCTGGAGACATAGCGTGCCTCTAGTCACATCCCTAGAGCAAACTTCTTCCAGCCCCACCTTTTAATCGCGTGTTCTCCTTCATTAGTTGAAGTCCCAGATCACGTTAGTATGTCTCAAGCTTCAGATTGTCCCAAAACTACAACCTCTACAGCCAGTCTCTAAACCAATCTGTTCTTCGTTCAGGTCCCGTAGCTAGACTGCACTAGCCCTTCTTTACACCAAACTGAGATCTGATCTTTTAACCACACAAACCCTTCTTTTCAGCCTCATCATAAATCTAATCATCAGTCCTCTAGAGTCACTTGCCCCAGGCCCGTTCCAGCCTTTCTAAGCCAAACTTTGGAGCAAACATGTTTTGTTTTTTTCCTGTTCTCCATCCTGAAACCATAACTGTAGATTCCACTTATTCTCCATTCAGCTTCACTCACAAACCTAACCTCAAGTAAGTTGCAGGTGTGGACTAAACCTTACCATATTTTAGCCACATCTCTAAATCAAATCATGCCTCATTACAGAACACACTCCAAAACAAACTCCTCATGCTGTAGCTTAATCCATGACTGAGACTAGCCCCACAAGCCTCAACTTAAGCCTTACCCTCCAGCTGCACATGCAAATAGTCTAGGACCAATGGCAGGAGACAGTCTGCGCCCCTCTCTACTAGTACTCTAAGAGTACTACGCTTTTAACACACCCTAAGTGACTCCTGTGTCCTCACTCTGAGCCAGTGGGTCAGCACAGACCAGCCCTAACAGCATGACTGCCTGTCTGAGGAATGCCATGTCATGGAACAGATGGAGCTCCACAGTCAATAGAGCTGCATGCATTACCCAGCCCTATGTACGAAGGTATGTGCCACGCTTTGCGTGTGCATGTATGTAATTTGCATTGTGTCACTGTTCTCGATGCACTTTGCATCCTTTGCCCCCCGTCTTTACATTCTTTCCAAAACACAACAAGCAGCAATGAGACAAAGAAAGATACACCCTTGGAAGAAAACTTTGAAAATGATGCAAACACGCCCAAAAGGCACGATTCCCCACATGGTGTGATGCAATGGAGAGATAATGCAGAAAATCCTGGAGATGCATGGAAATATTGGCCTCTGCACACAAGCTGAGGTTGGCTAAAACTAAAACAATCCCATGAACCAATAAGTTACTACTTTCAGTTCAATCAATAACACATTATCTCATTCACCTTGCCACTAAAGATCAAATAAAGCTGATTTCCAGACCACAAATGCTGTAATAGGGTGGTTATAACACCTATAGATCATCAATACAACAATAAAGTTGGAGTTTTTCTTAAATTTTTAGAGCATTATCTGGAGACTCCTGCACAATTAGACAACCTGTGCGCACGCAGTTGGCGTGAAAGAGTCGATCAGAGTCCAGGCACAGTGTAGTTGTGGTCTTTGGTGATGGATCACAGCTGTGAGCTGTTATCATAAAGACCAAGGCTGCCACATTTCATTCATTTCACATATATGGGCCCGCTGGCGAGGTCCATATCAGAGCGGTGCACTTCCAATGAAACATTAAATCAGCTCCCAAACTATTTACATCAAGAATTTAAACGCACGCTGAGTGGATGGCTCCATTCTTGGTTGTGGGTCCAGTCGTTATGGAGACATTACCGGATTGCTAAATAAGGCTGGAAGTGTCAGCAAATCGGGATGCCAGATTGGACGCGAATCCAGTGAACTCACCCAAGAGAACGACGGATGATCGGCTCCCCGCTCCTCCTCCTCTGTGTAAATCCAGGACCTCGGACACAAATAAATGAGCCCTGTACGAGAATCAGGCGGAATGTGTAATTTCACAAAAATCCCCTCTTCATCCGCACTACCAAAGCGATGGAGTGGAGGCGACGTGGAGCCGCAAAACAACCTGGTCGGCGTAGCCTACACACACACGCACACACACATAAACACGCAGGCACAATTTTTTTTTAAAAATTAAAAAAGCAGGGAGTCTGTCTTATTCGTGCAATCAAAGCGATATTTCCCCAAAAAGGCACCGACTCGGGGTTTCGGGAGGGGGGGCTGATTTCGGTGGAATCGGTGTAGTAATCTCGGATGCTTTGGTTGTTGACTGTGCACTTACTGGGCTGCTTCCCCCGGCTCCACCCGCTAACCCAGCCTTCCCAGTGCGCCCATTGGCACAGACGGCCGGACATGCAAATCTACTCTTCCCATTGATGTTTTCCAGAAAAGAAAAAAAAAGCACAGCGTTGTGGTTCTGTTGCTCTACTGCGCCACCGTGCGGCATCTAACCTGCTGTGATTCACGGTTTACTATAGCCCTGTTTTAAGAAAGTCCCCGTGCCTCCCTAAAACACAGGTGTCAAACATAAGGCTCGGGGGCCAGAATCGGCCGACAAAGACTCCAGTCCAGCCCACTTTTAGCTTCATTGTCAGTGAATGAATGTGAAATATGTCTGGGCAGTGAGCTACCAGAACGTTTTTCTGTCATTTTACAAATGTGTTTATTTGTTCTGACAGATGTCTTTCATTTACTACAACTGCATTTCTTTTTCATGTACAACAACTGATACCCACTGTTGAAATTACACTTCTTTTTCTTGTATTAAATGCAATTAAATGTTTAGTTAAATTACTTTACACTGACAGAAGGGGAAGGTTTGCTGGTTCAGCCCACTTAACATCAAAGTGGGCTGTATGTGGCCCACAAGTTTGATATCTCCGCCCTAAGAGGACACCCGCCCATTTTAGCAAGGCACAAAATTTTAACTATATTTTGCAAATGTAGTTAAATTAACACTGAATTTCTCCAAGATTACAAGCACTTTCTCTTCAAAGATTTTTAAGAACACAGTATTTTACATATTGTGAAGCAATGATGTAGAAAGTTCGTAGATTGTTAAATGTTAAAAAGTCCATACTGAACGCATGGCTGCTTTATTAGTTACACTTTCCTAGCACCAGATCAGACCTTCCTTCAGAACTTCTTTCATTTTTTGTAGCACAGATTCAGCAAAGTCGTGAAAACAGATGTTAGCCCTTCACGATGTTCACAGATGTTGGTCCATATTGACATGACAGCATCACACAGTTGCTGCATATTTGTCAGCTGGAAGCTCTCACTCTCAATGGTGCACTGTTGGATTGAGATCTGGTGACTACAGATTAAACTGACTGTCAGTTTCAAGAAACCAGTTTGAGATGATTTAAATTTTGTGACAAGGTGCGGGATTATGCTGGAAGCAGCCATTAGAAGATGGGTACACTGTAGCCACAAAGGAATGATCCTGGACATGGAGCCTATAATCTAAATGTCACAACAGAAACAGAGACTTATCAGACCAGGCGATTTTTTCCAAGCTTTTTTTGTCCAGTTTTGGTGAGCTTGTGGGAATTGTTCCCTCAGTTTCCTGTTCTCAGCTAACAGGAGTGGCAGCCCGGGTTTGTAAGTGTTAAGCGTGTATTTTTCTGGCGATATACTTCAGAAACTACATCACACACAGCTGTGATGAATACTGTGCTGCAAACAGTGCTCAGATTGTATACAAACATGTTGCTGGAGCTTGTCAAAAACCATTTTCAACATCATATTCTAGAAGAAAAACATACCAGTAAATCTGCAATAGCCTGATTAAAACTGGTCTGATTAAAACTAGTGACAAAGGTGGCAGTAATTCTGACTATTACATATGTGGGTAGGTATTTTATAAGTGAATCATATATTGCATCCTACTTAATGTTGGAGAGGAGAAAGTTTGAGACTGCTTCCATCATGGTCAGTTTTCACCAAAACTGCTACTCACTCTTTGTCTTTACACACAAACAAAATGTAAACAGTGACACCTTCAATGACAATACGTTTTCACATACGCACCACATTTAACACTTCATAAACGGGTTGGTTCTGGTAGAAATCACCTCACACCGGTCCAATGTTGAGCCTCAGTGAAAGGGCTGAGACCAAGAAAAAAAAAAAAAGGCTAACTCTGCGCCAATAAACTGAAGCCAGCTGCTTCTTACACGCAGAGAAGCACTTCAACTTTCCATTGCGTGAAACTACAAGAGAAGAATGTGCTTTTTCTTCTCTGTACATGTGCAGCGGCCCATTTCCAAGACTCAGGAAAATAAACTTGATTCCAATGCAGAGTGCAGGAACGAGCAGACCTCGCTGTAGGAGCAGCTCAGCAGCTGTACTGTGCAGGACGTCGTGGAGCTCAATGGAAGGACTCAGTTAAAGCCCCCTCCCCAATCTCTCTCTCTCCATCAGGTTTTTATAATGCCAGTGAAGGCCCAATACTTCTGCTCCCATGATTGTGTGAGAGCCTTGCAGGCAGCTGCGTAGTGCTCTAATGGCTTGGTCGCAGACTAAACTGGCAGCACTGCCTTGGAACGAAAATAGTTCCTGGAAAACACAGCTCCATCAATGCCACCATTAGCTCAAATCTAACATTGTTTCAGCTCAACTACTATTATTACGCGTAACTGTCAATACAAGACCATTGCAGGAAAACGGTGAGGTCAAACATGGCCTCCGGTCACTGACATTTCCCAAAACAGGTCTAAATGTGAAACGGAAAGATCAATAGGGTGTGGAAGAATCATTTGTTTGTAGACACCTGCCAGTAAAGCTCACTTGGTGACAAACACACAAACAATACTGTTTCAGATTTTATTTCATTACAAAAGTAAAACATGCACAGCACACTGCCTTCTAAAGATACAGTGCAGGTATTTGCAATAAATAAGCATGAAAAAGAGCTGACGGTACTTCATGTTATGGAGTTTTATGCCAAGTGCACTTTATAATGCAAGGCCATTATTTTGTAGGGTCCATTAGACTGTCTTCTCTAACTAATCTGATAATCTGGTCATCTCGGCTGGCAGCCATCACATTTAGGTGAAAGCTTTATTCACCAACTCATCAGCAAGCACAAAATGCCTTCTATAAAAACAGGACTCGGCAGTTGGCAGCATCTGTGATTCAGTGCAGGGGCAGTATCATCACCCCCAAGATAGAAGATACTCACTCCACTTAAAAATAAGGTGGAGCTCGCAGGCAAACCCAGCTGAAGCTGGGAGGACAAACAGAACATGCAGCTCTCCTTGCTTTGTGTGTTTACTTTTACAAAATCTAATCAGAAAGCCTGCACTTCTCTGTGATCAGGTCATTGTTTAATTTCTATCTGTACATAAAAGTAAAGGTCACACCAAAATGTTGTGTTTGGACATCCTTAACAACATCCTCACACTGATGTGAGTGACGTGTAGCAGCAAAAGTCATTTGTGGTCCTTGTTAGAGCACGCTGGCAAAGTCTGTTATTACTGACACGATGTACGTCCAATCCAGTGGCTCCACTTGTGGAGTTAAGTGTGACTCTTTTCTGTCTCTGTACTCCTGAGCCACTCTGAGAAAGGCAAATTAAGAAACTTGTCTCAGAACTGCTAAGCCCTAGCCTGCGCTGCATGCCCGGCCTGCCTACGCTGCATGTAGGCGTGGTACACATCGAGGAACATGTCCTTGCACGGTATTTTCGCCTTCAGCTTGGAGCAGATGAGGAAGGAGCCGGCCATCTTGCGGTGGAGGGAGTAGGTCTCCTCAGGTGGAGGGGTGAGGCGGTGGCGGAGCATGACCGGGATGAGGCTCTGAACGCGCTGAGTAGTGCTCTGAGTGCCGAAGTCGAAGGGCTCGGCGGATGCGAAGGCTTCACCGAGAATCATCACCGCTTCCACGTGAGCATCTGCGAAGGCCTGTCGTGGAGCAGGAAGAAGAATTACAGCAGGCATGTTAATGTCAGAGCATTAAGTATGCATGATATCTTGGACTGTATATATAATTACATGCATTTTCTTTAACTGAGTCATATTTCATATAATAAATGACACTTTAATAGCACACATAGGCTGATACACGCCAAAAGTACTTGCTTGTCTGCCTTCACACGCATCTGAACTTGAGTGACATCTCATTATAAATCCATAGGGTTTAATAAGCCATATTCCACAATTAAGAGTGTGCTTATGGGAATTTTTGACCATTCTTCCAGAAGCACATTTGTGAGATCAGACACGGATGTTGGACAAGAAGACCTGGCTAACAGTCTTCAATATCTATCGGGTTGAGGTCAAGCCAGTCAAATGGTAAATGGCCTGCATTTGTATAGCGCTTTTCTAGTCCTTAAGGACCCCAAAGCGCTTTACACTACATTCAGTCATTCACCCATTCACACACACACACATTCACACACTGGCGATAGCAAGCTACATTGTAGCCACAGCTGCCCTGGGGCGCACTGACAGAGGCGAGGCTGCCGGACACTGGCGCCACCGGGCCCTCTGACCACCACCAGTAGGCAAACATGGGGTTAGTATCTTGCCCAAGGATATTTGGCATGCAGCCAGGAGGCAGCCTGGGATCGAACCACCAACCTTCTGACTAGTGGCTGACCTGCTCTGCCACCTGAGCTACAGCCACCCCATAAAGTCAAGTTCTTCCACACCAAACTCACTCATCTGTGTCTTTAAGGACCTGCTTTGTGCACTGGTGTGCAGCTTCATGGCTGAGTTGCTTTCATTACCATTAACTTCCACTTTGTTAAATATCACAAACAGCTGACTGTGGAATATTTAGCAGAGAGGAAATTTCACGGCTGGACTTGTCGCACACGTGGCATCCTATGACAGTACCACGCTGGAATTTGCTGAGCCATTATTTCTTAAATGTTTGTAGAAGCAGTCTGCATGCCCAGGTGCTTGACCTTATACACCTGTAGCCATGGAAGTAGTTTAGATCTCCTCTTCAAGATCTTCTTCTTGTGCACCTCTAATCTGCTTTTACTGCAGCTGTAATTTTAAGACTGTGTGTAAAATCCACTGTTTCCCTTTGCCACATCTGCTCAAGCGTGTCAAAACAATGATGCTTCAACTTGAGGGGGACCGAGGAGCAAGGAGTCAAATCAGGTGAGTAAAGATTCCAATCGTGTGACCACAAAACTCCTGTTATTTCAGGTTGCTGTTTGCCAGCAAACAACAGCTTAAGTTTTTTCTGCTTAATTTCCTCCCACGCTCCTGACCTGAAGCGCTGCCTTTGGGCTACAACACTGTGGACGACTCCTGCTTGGTCTCTGGGTTGTAACCAGAGAAATGACTGTCATTAGCAGTTTGATACAGAAGAGATGAAATAGCAGAAGGGCAACCTTAAATGTTTAGAACTGGACTTCCACAGAGCAGCAACTCTGCAAGCAGTCCTCGGGTGCATGACAAGAGACCCTTTAACTTGAAATGAGTCAAAGTTATAAATCAGGTAAGCATCATATTGCATTTATCTACTGAAAACAAAAGGGAGACTAGTGAAACGGGGTAAGAGCATAAGGGCTGTGCGCTGCAGTGAAACAGTGCTGAATGCAAACAAACTGAGAACACAAAAGAGACAAAAACAGATAAAGCATATCAAAAATAAGCAGCAGCAGCGACTAAAATAAAACTACCTTGGCCTCGAAGCCCGTCAGGAATTTCAGGTCCTTGGATTTGGAAAGAACGGTGGCTCGATCGCCGACAGAAGCTGCATAAATCACCTGAGCACACAACACAATCTTGTTTATTTACAGAGCTCCACTTTCAGGCTGAATGTGTGCACATGCATGCGACTGTTCACAATCTTTTTTTTTTTGCCTTGGCTGACACAAAATTTAACCAAAGGCTCCGACGTTAAATTATTGAGAGAAACCTTCATGCATAAATCATGTTGCGAGGTTGACTGCGGGCAGATTTATCATACCTGTATGTAGTCGTCTGTGAAGGATTCTGGGTAACTTCTGCACGCTCCAAAATCCAAAAGAACAACCTAAAGACAAGAGTGGAATGAATCTGCTGTATTTGACATCCCTATTAACATTTAACATTGGTTTAAACATGGCATGACTGCCCCACCTTGTTGGTGTCTGAGTTGTAGAAGAAGTTGGCCCAGTTTGGATCCGTCTGCATGAATCTGAACTCAAACAGCTCCCTGAGACACAGCTGCAGGATGCTGGAACAGATCTGAAGTGGAGAGAAGAGGCTTGTGTTCACCATCATGCTGTCATTTAACAATGTGACATTTCCTTCCACCCTTTGGATCCTATCCTGTGTAGCCTTCTCATGGTGCTGTGATTCCCTGCCACACTGTGTCCACTCTGTCTAAAATTTGTTGCCTTATCTCAGCTCTGAAACACATATTTCCACAGTGACACAGAGTATCACTTCCACACTGCACTGTAGGTGCTGCTGAATAATTTACCACCAAGTCATTTTGTTCTGAGAGATTTATATGAATCTGCACTTGTCAGAGTACAACACATGTCAAAACTTATGATTAAATTGCTTTAAATTTTGTTACCAATTACGAATGGAAGGTGAAGACCTCGCAAACTCTACGCATATTTAAATTTAGACTTGGCAACAGGGTAAGTCTTTAACAAAAGCCTCGTATGGGGGCAGAGCTATCCGATCTGCTCCTGCTCATCAGAGGCTTTCAGCTCTAATTGGTTCCTACAATTAGAGCTCCAGACTGTCATGGACCTCTAATTGCAGGCTTCCCAGCCCAGGACTGCCCCGTGGATGATTTTCACTGAGTCTTCTGTAAAACTGGATGACCTTTACTTCACTATGCATGTTTTAAACTGAAGCATCTTAATGTGATTTTCTTTTCTTTCTTTTTTTTTTTTTTAACCCAGTTGAGCATCACCACCACAATAACATCCCCTTGTATTCCAGCGCAGTTCAAACCCTAGCACCTAGACATCTGACAAATGAATGAAATTCACCTAACTGTTGAAGTAAAACACACCTGGTTCCTGGTCTCCTGGTCCAGCTCTACGCACATGTCCAGTGGGACGCCCTGCACCAGTTCCATGGCGAGCACCCTCTGGCCTGACAGCTCATCAATCACCTCGGGGACTTGGAAAAACTCATCTCCCTCCAGCAGTGATCTAAAGGCCGAGGTACGAGAGAGAGCAAGAAAAAAACAAAACAAAAAAAAAACTTAATGATTTATGATTAGGTTATTTGCAAAATGGAAAATATGCAAAACCCAAAATATACAAAACCAATCTCAAATCACACGCAAAGACAGTTAAAATTAACCCTTGGTAGTACCTAAAAAACGTACCCCTTATGAGGTCCTAGAGCCAAAAATCGACCACGCCATAAAAAGTGCTATAAAAAGATTATACATTAATATTTTATTCCACTTTAAATTAGCCAATCTTTCAGACCTACTTCTCCTTGAAATATTCATGTCAAGTTTTAATTACATTTCGCGGATTTTAACCCTTTATATCCCGGTTTTGTCACATGAGCGCACGGCCGTTTTTGGCGAAAAAAATGAAAAAATGAAATATTTTCCATAAAATACATTTGAAAGTTATATTTTATTGTACTTTTAATTAGGCCTTTGGGTGGACCAAAGATTGATACCAACAGTCATTTCGATCGCCTTTTATTTTTTTTGCAGGAGCGCATTTCATAAAATGCACACACTATCGGTCCCAATCGACCACGCCCAAAAAAGTGCTATAAAAAATTTTTATATTAATATTTTATTCCACTTTAAATTAGCCAATCTTTTAGACCTACTTCTCCTTGAAATATTCATGTCAAGTTTTAATTACATTTCGCGGATTTTAACCCTTTATATCCCGGTTTGGTCACATGAGCGCACTGCTTTTTTTGCCCCAAAAAACATAAAACTTGAATATTTTCCAAAAAAAACATTTGAGGTAATATTCAATTGTTATTATAATTAGGCCTTTAGATGGACTAAAGATTGGCACGAACAGTCATTTCGATCGCCTTTTATTTTTTTTTTTCAGGACCAGAAAATGGTCTCCAGGCGGCAAATGCTCCTCCTCTAGGCCGAAATAAGTGCATGTTGCCGGGGTACGTCGCGACGATCACCGGGGCACGATCACCGGGGACTGCTTTTTCCAGCCCACACGTCCGATACCACGTGACAATAAATACGTCATTTCCTGTTGACTAAAAAAAAAATTGCACCCTCTCGTGGTCCTAGGGACCAAAAAATGGTCCCGTCCGATCAGCGGGCGAGGCCGCCGCTGCACGCCGGAAATGAGGCTTCATTTCCCGCAGGTCTTTCCAAGAAGCCCGCTGTTTTCCAGCAGGGATCAAATGTGGAGCAAGGGCGCCACCCGGTGGCCAAATAAAAAAATTACAATTCTAAGGCCTTGAGTCCAGAATGAAAACGAAACCTAAGCCATCACACAGATATTAACGGTAATAATTGTGCAGTGAAAAATAGCGAAAAATAGCGTTTATAAAGGGTTTCAATGGGGCGATTTATGGCTCTAGGACCTCATGTGGATGGCGGTTTTTAGCTTAGCCACCTTAAGCTAATCGAATAAACGGAGACGGCAATTCTAAAGAAAAATGAAAAAAAAAAGGGTTGGAAGGTTTGGCTATATTCTATTCAACACAGTGAAAATGGCCTAATATTAAAAAACGCTGTGGATGATAAATGGCCGTAGGTACTACCAAGGGTTAACTATACCATAACTGCCTGCATTATAATTAAGTAAAGATTACCAAGAAATGCTAAATGTGATGCTTGATTTACTAATTACACTTGAAATATCAGAATCAGAATCAGAATCAGAATCAGAATGGGTTTATTGCCAGATGTTGAGGTTTACAACATTAGGAAATTGCTGCGGTGCTTCAGTGCAGACAATAAATATATATAATCTGCCACCTCTACTGGTATACTGTACATTATAAAAAACAATACATCAGCTAGACGTGTACCCAGACAGCTTAGGTTGAATGTATATGTTCTGTGGCAGCTACCAGGACATAAGTATTAAGAATCCACCCTGTAACGTCAGTGTAGCTCAAACGGTACACAGCAGCACAACACCGGCCTGGGTTCAACAGAAACCTACCTGAACTTCTTGGCACATTGTGCTTCCCTCTTATAGTCACACTCCCATGCCAGTTCTCTCTGTAGAACCTCCAAGCTGCTGTCTGCAAACAGACCTGTGGAAAAATAAATGGTGCAAAGAAAACACACAGACCATGTCATCTTCTAACAGAGCAGGGTAGCTTCTGTCTAAAAATAATTCATATACTGCATGAGTTTGTAGCAGGGAGAACACAGAAAAAAATCAACATCAGGTTGTAGGCATTGCATTAAAAGTGTATTTTGGTATACTGGTGGGCTATAGGTGAAAGAAAATCCAGGCATTATTCAAGCTAAGCCTTGGGTTACCATTTTTTTTTTTTTATTTAGAGTGTTAATTGGGACAAAAATGAATTAATCCAATAGGGAGCGAGTAATCCCACAGGGCAACAGTCTGTGTCAGAGTTAAAATGTGAGTATTTGCCACCAACAAGCTACGATTGTCTTTGTAAGTGTCTGACAACATTGAAAAGGATCCCCAAAGAGTGTGCCTAACATTCAATATGAGTGTCAGTGTGAAAGCTCAGGGGAGGCACGGAGCTGCAGTGCAAACATGGGTGAGAAATGAAGAGAGATGTTTGGTGAAAGAGTGCAATGCGTACAGTTACCACAAAGAAAATAAACAACTGTAGCTGCACAAAGAAAACTACAGTCACAAAAACGCTACTTGCTTTAGCAAGTGTTGCTGCCACTGGATGAAATGCGAAGAGCTTGCTCCGCGCAGCAAACAGCTCCCATTTACAGATTATATTTTTATCAGCCGTGTAATTCCCTTCCTGACTTCTCGGTGTGTGGATCAATTTGTTTTTACATCTGACATTTTCTGATCTAGCAACCATTCTATTGAACACTAGGATGTGCATGGCTTTACAGATTATTTCTGCAGATTGCTGAAAAAACACTGAGCCATAAAACTCATCCTGTTTGCTGCAAAGGTTTTTGAGTGGGCTATCTACTGCCAGCCAAACTGAAGAAGAAGTCTTAAGAAAAAAAAAATAAGCAGGGAGCAAAAAAAAGACCTGCCACAGATGGAGCTGTGCTCATGTCAAGTTATTCATTTGATCTGGCATTAAAGCGTGACGAGAGCGCAACTGACAAAAATAAGCACTTTTACTCTGACATGGACAGATGTCCCCAGGGATCTAATTATTCTCTCCCATCACATATTCTGTCATCTCTCCACTGTGGGTTAATAAAATAAAAGCTTAAAATCCAGCGTGGTCACTCAACTGGTTGCACCAATTATGCTCTGTAGCTACTACAAGCCATTATGCACCTATAATAACGGTGTCAGCAATCACTTAAACAACACAACTTTGAAAAGGTTTGTGGAAAGCCCTCAAACAGGTAAGTTGAAAACCACATAAACTACATAAATAAACTAATTACTTATTATTTTAGACAATTAATAAATAAATATGCAAATTCTTTATTAATAATGAAAGAATCATTAATGTCTGAAACAAGCCTCTCTTGGATAAAAAGCTAGTTTGACCTGCATCTATAGCACCACCTTGTGGTCTTAAATAGTGGAGACACTGGTTATGATTTACACATGGGTGAAAGTCATAGTATACAAACTTGCAATGTACAGTTGTTTTAAGATTACAAATAAATAAATAAATGAATAAAAATCAGAATTTCTTATTGACTAAATACATCTTGCTGATTTTGAATCTGCTCTGAGGAAAGTCAGACACAAAAAGGACACTACAGAGTCCTGTAGTTGTTACCTTCTGGCAGAGCCACGCTCATTTTCAGTACTGCCATCAGGTTGTCTATGTCGCTGCGGATGCTCTCTGCCACACCAGGGTACTGAGAAGAATAAGTGACAAACAGACGGTCGAGTCCAATGCAGAGAGTGAAACGCAGACTGCGCAAGTGTGTCGATAAGCTTCTACCTGGATCTTCATGGCGATTTCTCTACCATCTTTTAAAACCCCGTGGTGGACTTGGCCAATAGAAGCTGCAGCGAATGGTTTGTCCTCAAAGGATGAGAGCTTTTCTCGCCAGCCTGGCCCCAGATCCTCCTCCAGAACTTTCTATACAGTCAGAAACACAGATTGCAGCACTGTCATACATCACACTGGGTAATGCTAAAGATCCCGAGCTATAGCACATGTAAGAAAAAGGCTTAAATAAGGTGTTTGGCAACCACGTGCTGCTACAACAGCACTGATCCGACATGAAGGACAGCGCACAATTCCTCCCAATAACAATCATCAAAACACCAAAAAGTGTAGTGAATAATGTTCTTAATGTAGAGATATTTGTGCATAGGGCTGCCTGAAAAGCTCAACTTTTTATTACAACAATATAGGCATTTACAAACTATCCAAATGGCCTTTTATGATAAGAAAATAAAAGGCCAAACTGGTGCTGTAGTATCTACACATTAATCTTTTTGCATAGTAGGTGAAAACTATATGAAATCATCAGAAAATAAAAGCAATGAATACATAGCTGAAGTAGTTGTAAATCCAGTTCCATAACAAGATACTGCATCCAAATAATTGTCCGTCTTTCTGTGTTAGACCTGTAATAGACTGGTGTACTGGTTTAGAGAGTGCTCTACCTCTTTCCCTGTAACAGCTAGGATAGGCTCCAGCCTCCTACAACCCTGAATTGCATAAGTGGTTAAGGAAACGGATGGATGGGTATTGTTTGAAATCCATTTATGAGTGCCTATGGAGAGTTAAAGAAGTAGATGCTGTAGAGGGTAAACCAGCCACAATGCAGGAGTGGTTACAGGCTCAAAAACAATCATGTTTTTAAGAGACCTGAGCAACTGAGATGCACAAGATATTTAACAGGCAACAGTGTCACCCGCTATGCGTGACAGGATACATGTCAAGATGAGGTTCAGACTTGTGGCGCATTCAAAGTGACGTATAAATAGAATTACTTGTCGTCTAGTAAGAATCCTGTTATGGAAAGGCAAACAGGATGCTCATTCAGACATAAAGCCACTTTGTTTAGATACTGTCAGAAATTACTGGAAAGGAATGTGCTGCAGTGGTTTGAATCACAATTATGTAATAATCTCCAGTTTGTTCATGTAAATGGGCAGTTGTCGTCACACACTGTGGTTAATTATGGAGTTCCACAGGGTTCTGTGCCAAGACTGATTTTATTCACATTGTACATGGTTCCTTCAGGCTGTATCATTAGAAGGCACAGCATGCATTTCATTGCTAGGCAGATAGATGATACCCAGCTCTATCTATCTATCCATGAAGCCAGATAACACACAACAAATAGGCTACGTTCACACTGCAGGCGAAAGCGCATCAAATCCCACTTTTTTGACCCTATGCGACTCATATCCGATCATGCTATGACAGTGTGAACGGGACAAATCCGATATTTTCAAATCCGATCTGGGTCACTTTCGTATGTGGTACTGAATCCGATACAAATCCGATGTTTTAGAAAGCGACTGTTGTTTGAATGGTCATGTCGCATTAAATCCGTCTTTTACGTCACGGACACAAGACAGACGCCAATTATCAGCACCCGAGAAGACATCGCGAACGCTTCCTGGCCATCCCGTGTAGATGTTAGTGAAACTGCTGGGAAGACAACGTTGGAGAAACGTTAACATTTTATTTGTACTGTATAACCTGCAGATTCTGACAGAAATCTGCAACTATCCTTTGAAGCACCGCTCCTCTAAAACAGCAATAAGGATAATTATTAGGTTATTTACATTATTATGTAACTAACAAAATAACTTAAAGAAAAAATTGGGAAACGTAAAGTCTGAAACAAGTATTTATATTAAGGCCATCAGTCAAACAATACTGTTTGCTCTGGGTCTAAACAGAGCGCGTTGTGTGTGACGTCTTCTTTTGCGCATGCGGGCCGCTTTGAGGATTCACACTAGAGCGCCTTTGCTGTCGCATTTTATTTGTAGTGTGAACAAGCAGACAAAAAAAATCGGATTTGATCAAAAAATTGGAATTGAGCATTAAGACCTGCAGTGTGAACGTAGCCTTAGTTAAACTGCAGAAATGTCTTAAAGGCTTAAAGACCTGGATGACCTCCAGTTTCTGTTAGGATCATTGGTTTTTAGAATCTTGGTTTTGCGTTTGTAATTTCTTTAGACTATATTATTCTTTGTTTTTTTTAGATTCTCTAATGTTTTATTTGGCTCTCTTGTATTTTGTTGTGAGTTTTCTTTAGCATTTATTATAACCTTTGTAGTGTCTGCTTATATTCTGGCTCTTCTTATTGGTTTTGAAACATTTCATTATTATCTTTTTGTGATCCCCTTGTTTCCCCAGTCAGCCCCCCCATGTCTGTCCGCTCTGCATGTGTTAGTCAGTTTCTGTAAAAGATGATTCCTGTTTTACTGTGATAGTCTCTTGTCTCGTGTGCGTTATGTTCAGTCTAACTTCCCTTGTCTTGTTATTCATGATTTCCCGCCCGGAAGTGTCTCCACTTCCCCTAATCACCCTCCTGCTTATAGACAGTATCTGTCTCCCTCTGTCCTTCGTCAGTGTACTGTTCATTTCATTTCCCTGGTGTAGTCCGTTTCCTGGTCTTCGTTCCCTAGCATCTCAGCTCCTTAGTGAGTTTCATTTGGCTTAGTTTTGTGTTTTGCCTCATGAGATTTTTAACAGCTCAATAAAGGACTCGCCTTTTTAAAAACTGCCACCTACTTGTGTTGCACCTTGGGTCCTCACACATCATATTCTGACAATTTCCTGCTTCTAAGATTAGATAAAACTGGTCGTGGCAGATGGCTGCCCCTTCCCGAGCCTGGTTCTACCAGAGGTTTCTTCCACTTAAGGGGGGGGGGGGGGGGGGGGGGGGGGGGGGGGGGGTTCCTTTCCACTGTCGCCAACTACTTGCTCATGGTAGGGTCACCCTATTGTTGGGGTTTTCTCTCTATTATTATACGGTCTTTCCCCTTACAGTCTTGAGGAGACTGTTGTTTTCATTTCAAGCTTTGCAAATAAAACTGAATTGAAATAATTGTGTGAAAATAGCTGAAGAGCCAGTAACAGGTCTTGGGCTTACAGTCATCTGCCATGTGGGCATGAAGTCTGCACTCTGTCGGACCCTCTCAAAGATCTTCTGCAGTTGGGGGTTGATAAAGGAGTTGTCTGAAGAGAAAAAGCCACTGTCAGAAAAATCCTGTGAGGACATCTAAAGAGCATTTTGCGTGCAGCCCGTGTTACAGCGTGTACCTTGTATGCTGAGCATCTGGCCTATCTTGAGAGCAGCTCCACGGACCTTACACAGAGTGCTGACTATTCTCTCAGCATTGGCCTCTGACAGGAAGGGAGAGTCGAGCAGGGAGCTTACATCTGTAAACAGAAGCAGTATTAGTAATGATATTAGGTGCAACATATTAAGAGTATCATAGCATGACAGAAGTCATTTATTTCATTTAAACTGGTGCATGTAAATAAGCTCTGGCCTTAAACTGAGACAACTGTGGATAGTGGAGCATAAAAGCTGAGGCAGTGGTACATCATCAAGCACTGCTCATTTAACACATATTACAGGGAGTGCAGAATTATTAGGCAAATGAGTATTTTGTCCACATCATCCTCTTCATGCATGTTGTCTTACTCCAAGCTGTATAGGCTCGAAAGCCTACTACCAATTAAGCATATTAGGTGATGTGCATCTCTGTAATGAGAAGGGGTGTGGTCTAATGACATCAACACCCTATATCAGGTGTGCATAATTATTAGGCAACGTCCTTTCCTTTGGCAAAATGGGTCAAAAGAAGGACTTGACAGGCTCAGAAAAGTCAAAAACAGTGAGATATCTTGCAGAGGGATGCAGCAGTCTCAAAATTGCAAAGCTTCTGAAGCGTGATCATCGAACAATCAAGCGTTTCATTCAAAATAGTCAACAGGGTCGCAAGAAGCGTGTGGAAAAACCAAGGCGCAAAATAACTGCCCATGAACTGAGAAAAGTCAAGCGTGCAGCTGCCAATATGCCACTTGCCACCAGTTTGGCCATATTTCAGAGCTGCAACATCACTGGAGTGCCCAAGAGCACAAGGTGTGCAATACTCAGAGACATGGCCAAGGTAAGAAAGGCTGAAAGACGACCACCACTGAACAAGACACACAAGCTGAAACGTCAAGACTGGGCCAAGAAATATCTCAAGACTGATTTTTCTAAGGTTTTATGGACTGATGAAATGAGAGTGAGTCTTGATGGGCCAGATGGATGGGCCCGTGGCTGGATTGGTAAAGGGCAGAGAGCTCCAGTCCGACTCAGACGCCAGCAAGGTGGAGGTGGAGTACTGGTTTGGGCTGGTATCATCAAAGATGAGCTTGTGGGGCCTTTTCGGGTTGAGGATGGAGTCAAGCTCAACTCCCAGTCCTACTGCCAGTTTCTGGAAGACACCTTCTTCAAGCAGTGGTACAGGAAGAAGTCTGCATCCTTTAAGAAAAACATGATTTTCATGCAGGACAATGCTCCATCACACGCGTCCAAGTACTCCACAGCGTGGCTGGCAAGAAAGGGTATAAAAGAAGAAAAACTAATGACATGGCCTCCTTGTTCACCTGATCTGAACCCCATTGAGAACCTGTGGTCCATCATCAAATGTGAGATTTACGAGGGAAAACAGTACACCTCTCTGAACAGTGTCTGGGAGGCTGTGGTTGCTGCTGCACGCAATGTTGATGGTGAACAGATCAAAACACTGACAGAATCCATGGATGGCAGGCTTTTGAGTGTCCTTGCAAAGAAAGGTGGCTATATTGGTCGCTGATTTGTTTTTGTTTTGTTTTTGAATGTCAGAAATGTATATTTGTGAATGTGGAGATGTTATATTGGTGTCACTGGTAAAAATAAATAATTGAAATGGGTATATATTTGTTTTTTGTTAAGTTGCCTAATAATTATGCACAGTAATAGTCACCTGTACACACAGATATCCCCCTAAAATAGCTAAAACTAACAACAAACTAAAAACTACTTCCAAAAACATTCAGCTTTGATATTAATGAGTTTTTTGGGTTCATTGAGAACATGGTTGGTGTTCAATAATAAAATTATTCCTCAAAAATACAACTTGCCTAATAATTCTGCACTCCCTGTAAAGCCGTTATAAATTCTTGTTAGCATATCTGATCTAAAGCCTGTCCTGGGCCTATCGGGTATTGACACATTAGAAACAACTCAAGGTTTACCAGGCGTCCATCTGTCTGCTGAATCTGCCAAGAGTGTAGGACACAAGGCTCGTTTACAGGATGGAAGGAGAGAACAGCAGTAAAACATCTTTACCTGCTTTTTGTTTGCCTCCTAGTGACTGCTTTGCCACTTCTGCAATGGCACCGATTCCCAGCCCTACCGCCAATCCTGCAGCAGAGGGACAGAAGCAATTTTAACTGCAGGGCCCTTGAAGACATGCTAGAGGAAACCACCAATCCCACACAGATGTTGCTGCTATGTAGCAGGATGGAAGTATACTCCACTACCCCACATATTTTACCACACCTTTAACTCTTCTTGACTTCTGATGATTAAGAAGCAAGAATTTTATTTTTATTGTAACAGTGGTAAGCTAATAACCAACAGTTGTCAATGAGAAAACAAATAAAGTATTGTTAATAGACTCCAAGAATATCCATAAGTGACTGAATGTGTCTCATCAGAACTGTTAGGTTTACATTGAAGGCTTCATAATGGGATTGATTTGTAGATTTCACACCATAGGCTCAAGGTTACATTAGTATTCAGGAAATTCCTCACATGAAGCACAATTTCACAGATTCTAAGTGGGGAAAAGAGCCTCCAACATTTCAATCAGCAGTCAAATCACTAAACAATAGTGACGGCAGAATGGACCATACATGCCTCAACAAGTCAACTAATCAAAAAGTTTTTTTGTTTGTTTTTTTTTTTAACAGGAAAAAAAGAAAACACTCAACACCAGAGCTTCAAAGTACTGACGAGTCATTTCTCCAGTTACTTACTGAACATTTTTTTCTGAAATTTTCATTTAAAATCTATTTTTGTGGTGTAAGAAAAATTCATTCAGTTGTGTCTTTGTCCACACCTGACATCATGGAACATATTGCATTTATTAAGCAAAGCCCCCCCCCCCCTTTTTTTTCTTTGCAACTAAAGATGGTCACCGAGTTATGATTCAAGTCATTCTTATGTCACCACTTGATAAACTTGGGTTTCCCAGCTTAGACATTTTAGTGAACGATCATCTTTGTCCGACAGCTCCTGGAGTCAATTTGAAACCCAGAGACAAACTGAGCAGGTAAACAAAAACAGATTATTCTCACCCCCGAAATTAACCAGCCTGCTGATTCTTGTGGCGGGCACCTTTCTCTCTTTGGCACGGTCGCTCAGCTGCAGAAAGTCAAACATGTGAATGAAAAAAAATGTTATTAATAATATCTGTAGTGGTGACTGACTCTTTTCCAACTCTTCCAGCATCTCACTTTACTGCAGAAATAGGACTAAAAAGACCTCGTGAACTCTGGGAACAATGACATGTGGGTGGAAGAGAAAAAATATATACCTTTTACAGAACACACATAAAGAAATCATTATTAAAATATAATTTAAACGAACACTAAAAGTCAAAAAGACTGAATATGTACACAAACTCATTAGATAAATATTATGGGTTTTGACCATCTGTTCATTCACTCAAATAAGATGAAATGTATGAACTCAAAGTAATATAACGATATACATCCACAATAATGCATATTATTAATTGTATCTGTCTGCATGTGTGTATACAGTTAGCTCCATAAGCATTCTCTGTTTGCATTCCCACATGACATGAATCAAATAATGCACTGATATGAAGTGCAGACTTTTTAAATTCAAGGTCTTTAACAAAAGTATTGCATTAACCGTTTAGGAATTCACATCACTTTTAGATACATTTTCAGAGGCCCAAACATAACAGGACAAACATAATAAAGACCATCCAGAATATATGGATTCTTTTGAATATTTGGATGAAAATTTTTTGTAGTACACAACTGCCTGAAGCCTAGAATCCATGGACATCACCAAATGCTGTGTTTCCTTACTTGCTCTGCCGGGCCTTTATTGCAGCTGAATCCAGTTGCTGTTTGTTTGCGGGTCTCTATGAATTCATTTTTGTATTTGATAATTGAAACGCTGTTCTAATGGGTTGGGATGAGATGGTCATTGAACAATCTGCATCGGGAAACTCTTGGTAGCTTCTGCAGTTTGCTTTGGGTCAAGACATTTGGTTGAATCTGATCAGAGCACACACAGCACCATATTGTAAACCCTCTGCACTTCCATCCATCAAGGCATCTTTTGACTGTAGACTTTGATGATGATAAGCATACGTCCACAAGGGTCGAGGTGTGCCTCAACTTAGTTAGATGATGTGACGTTGACCATTTAGTTGTCTTCTGGGGTTTTTTGGGCCTTTTTGTTATTGCTGAGCTGGTCAGTTCATTCAATACATTTAAGTTTTTCTTTTAGGTTTGATGAAGTGTTAAGCAATGAAGTGTTAATGAAAAGGATCAGAACACAATGCAAAAATAAAGGCAGAGCCCTGTTAATTTGATTTTGTGTTCTGTTTTGGTACCATTTTTTAATAAATTTGTTTGATTTGCCTTCTAAGAGGAGCATTCAGTTAAGGTAAATGAGGACCATTTTATATTGATGCCAAGATTTTTACATTAGCAGGAATGTCACACAACATGATTGTAAAAGCAGAGTTATGCTTTTCTGACAATGAAATAAAAATATTTTTAGGAGCCACTAAAGTAATCGTGCAGGACTATATAACACTTTTATTAAACCCAATGAATTAAAGCTGAACGTCTGCAGCTCAGTCACACTCTTATCATTTGGTTTAATTCCATTGTGGTGGTGTACAGAGGCAAAACCACAAAACTTTTCATTGTTCAAAACCTTTTGGACCTGACTATTTGCACACGGGCATCCTCAAACCAACCTTCTGTTTGACAGGTTTGGCCAATGCCTGCTTTGCCTCCCGGGCTTTCTTGATGTCCTCAGGTGTGAGCTTGGCCACAACAGTGTTGTGGCGAGACCTGCTCTGGAAGTAGTACCGGTGGAGGGCCGAGGTGTTGTGAAGGAAGCGAGCACCCTGCCCAGGCCAGCCTGCACCGCCTCCTGCCATTCCTGATTTAGGAGATACCCCTAATGCAGAGAGAAGAAAAAAAAATACAATACTTAAGGGCCAATAACTGGCTGAAATATACACGCCACGTGGTATGGAGGCCTTAAGGATGCTATTTTCTTTTTTTTTTAAATGTGTATTTGTTAAACTTAAAAAGACCAGTACCTAAATAAATGGTTTCTTTATATTTGTTGAGGCAAAAGGAGCAATGCTGGAAACCAAACAATACCATTTCTATATTCTTACCGTAAACCTCTGTTAGTGCATCCGATATTCGATAAACACTCAGTAATACCTGTGTGCATCTGTGCTGCAGGTCCCGTTTCTGTTTGGCTGTGCTCCCCTTCAGCAGGGGGGAAATGGGACCCCACAGCCCATTTGGCTGCTTCTTCAGGGTCCATATTCTCCCAGCCCTCCGCATCCGGAAACACATCCTCCTGTACTGACTGCTGCTGCACAAACACACACACACACGCACACACACAAAAAGAAATTGCTGAGTGAACTATTGTAGTGCCGGTTTAGGGAGCAGTGTAATCCAAGTTTTTGTAGCTATAATTTGCAGATTGTGGGTTTGCAGCCCTCTCTCATTTAAAAGAGCATCAGTAAGTGACTGAAGTCATTATTTACAGGTAACAAGACAAAAAATATACAATGACATGTCAAGTTTTAGCCTGTCAGATGAAATGTTGTATAGGTTAGAACTTTTGCTTATAATCAGGTTAGGTTAAGAGTTTGGCACTTTTATCTACCCCTTCAGAAGTAAAAGGTTTGGGAATACAGAAATGTCAGTGAACAGTCTCACAAAAATGTGAGTACCTATATGTCTGCCTCTTCCACTACACACAGATTGAAGCAGGCAGCAACCTTTAACTAAAGGGGATTAAATCAGCTGTTTTCAAGACAAGCAAAGAACAGAGTGTTTTGTTTATTTGTTTTTTAATTATGACATTAATGGCTCCTTTTATGTATGACTTGTTTTGCATTTAGAGCTTATTTTTTACTTTCTGCTTATTTTTCAGTTAAATTCACCTGACTGCTGCCACCCATAAATGTGCCAACCAGTCCTTCTACCACATCCTGAGCAACTTTGACCCCTGCTCCCAGGGAAGAGTTGCAGGCCATTAATTGGAGCTGCTCGCCTTGAGTGGAGACCAGTGAAGAGCCCACTTTACCAGCTCCTCGCAGCACCTTCAGGACTTCTGACAGCATCACTTCAAACACAGAGGAGGGAGAGAGGAGGACTCAAGTTACAGGTTATGAGACGTTTGAGTGACAATACAGGAAAATGCCAGCATACAAAACAGCAAACACACACACACCATACTCTAAAATTGATAATTTATAGAAAATGTAGAAGTTTGAGACCTCAGATATAAATGTAAAAGAAATAGTTCTGGGCAAAAACTGCAAGATGATCATCACCCCGTTTAACCTTGAATATACACAGCTGCCCATTTTATAAGAGGGAGGTGTCACGTGTAGCCTCCTAACTGTAAGCCACACCACATATAGGCAAAGTATGTTTGCAAGAAATGTCAGAATTAAAGAAAACGACACATGCATCCAACTGGGAATGTCAACTAGCTATTAAGTTAGCTCCTGGTGTTATCCAGGTTGTGTAACTAGTGGACTCGCAGACTAGCTAGCTAACGGTATCTAAATTAGACCCAAGTTAACAACAGGTATACGGAGAAGTGCTGAATGAAAACAAAATAATGTTCCCAAATTAAGTAACTCACTTTTTTCCTATCGCTATTTTTCCAGGTTTATCTCAGTGGCTGCCCACTTCCACGACTGCAGAGTGGAATGATCTATTTTGCAACGAGTCGACACCCGGAAGTTAAAATTTGACTAACTTGACTGCGAACCAATCACAGGGTGAATAGGCGTGAAGAAAGACGGGAAGCGTATTCGTTTAACGAATGGTAGTGCAGAACGCCAGCCTATAGGAAGGTTGTATCTGAACAGTCTGTCCAATTACAAACCGTATTAGGCGGGACTGAGCGGAGCAGCTACCAATGAGAAGCAGGGGTGTCATGCGTGTAGTTATGGTTACCAAACCGGAGAATTGAATTAATACGCAGACGTTTTCTTTTCATTTATAAAATTCAGGTAAAGTTGAGAGATTTTGTTCAATTTGTCCTTTTGTCTGTTTGCACCTGCCTCACCATTATCTGCCATAATATACTGACCTTTTGCACATATATGTATATACTTCTTCACTTTTTCAAATATCAACTTAAAGATGTTCAACACATTGTTTTTCACTTCTACTATTCTTTAGAATGAAACATATTTATTACTGTAACCAGACTGCATTTATTTAGACATCAGTCATTACTTTATGGTTGAATTTTGTCCTTCCGTGAGGCTGACATACAGTACTGCTATGGGGCAGTCAGGTCTCTTCATGCGTGTAAATGCAGAGAGAAGGTCTTTCTGCAGTGTGAATCATTTGGGGGTTTTTTCAGCTAGTTTTCATTTTGGTATTTATTTATGACAGAATTCCCATGGGCCTCATGATCCCTCTTGTGTCAACACTTTTA
Source organism: Rhamphochromis sp. 'chilingali' (assembly GCF_963969265.1). Lineage (NCBI taxonomy): Eukaryota > Metazoa > Chordata > Actinopteri > Cichliformes > Cichlidae > Rhamphochromis > Rhamphochromis sp. 'chilingali'. Next base: position 31,907,192 of record NC_137935.1, read on the forward strand.
TGTTTTTTTGTTATTTATTTATTTTTTTCTTACAACCAGCATTTCTATTTTACACAGAAAAAAAGGGAATCCAATGAAAAATCTGACGTTACATTATGGATTTAGAAAATGTTCCTGCTGTAATTATGGGTGGTCTATTGATTGACACTGAGAGTTATTGCACATTTTATGAAATTGCTGGGCAGTAAAACTTTATGCTGTGTATTAACTAGATCTGTATAATTAATAAAAATGATTAAAAGTTAAATGTTTTAACTATGGTCCTGATCCAGGCTGGTAAACAAAATTGCAGATGGATTATTGAAATATGTCCAAAAATAAATGACTATAAGCCAAAAAAAGACTGTACAATTCTAATGAGTTTGAAAGCCAATATTTGACATGATCACCTTTATTCTTCAACACAGTCTGAACAGAATGTCTTTAGTCTTCAGGAATAGTTCTCCAGGCTCCTTGAAGGACATTCAAAGCTCTTCTTTGGATGTTACTGCACTTTGTTGGCATCACACGCTATATTATGCCTGTCAAACTGTGTTATCTTTCATTTTTCATAGATTCAACTAAAACTAGTAGTGTTTTTTGCAGACTGCTTGTAATAAAGTATCTAAAGATATGATTTAAAATTGCTTATTTGCTAAATTGTCTGCTATGTCTAGACACAACACTGGTTAATCCCTTGAGTTTGGCACTTTTTTATGCTTAAATTACTCAGTGTTTACTATCTTAACAAAACAAAAACATCCCTAATCACTGCACAATAATACAATAAAAACGGTTACCACTGATTAACTTTAAATAACAAACAATTGGTTCTTTTTATAGATATGGATATTTTATGGATAGTTCTACTACCTGATGAGTTACACGCTGGTATGTCACTGGATGCTGTCACATATATGATACTCGCATGATATGGTTCCACTGGTCCACCGAGACTGAGACCTAACCCATCACCCCAAACAGTTGTGGCTGATGGCTGACTCAACCTGAGTCTGGTTTTGCCAGAGTTTTCTCCTTGTTATAAATGGGAGTTTTTCCGTCCCACTGTTGCCAAGTACTTGTTGTTTGGTGCTATATAAATATAATTGAATTGAAAGTAATTGAATTAAGATAGAAAGGTCACTGAAAATTTATATAAAGCTGCTTTGAATAGACCTGTGATGCAACATTTCTGGCCCAATAGAACGACAGTGCCCCAATCCATCGGACCTGAAAAGTCTCTGAATGGTTTGATGAGTGTGAAAATCATGGAAATCATATGATACAGCCTGTGCAGTCACCAGATCTCAACTCAGCTGAACATTTATGAAAGATTTGATCGCGGGGGTAAACAGTACCATAAACCATATCATCAAAACACCAGTATGTCTTTAAACAGTGTTTTCCAATGTTTCCAAGTAGGTTACCAGATACTTGGCCCAACAAGCAGTATAGCACAGATTAAGTCAAAGCATAGTTGTTTTTTTGTTTTTGTTTTTTAACATTGATAGTGATGACATAAGCAAAAAAGATGCTGACATTTATGCACACATAAAGCTGCGGCATCTAGCCCTCTGCTGGACTGACACGGTGCTGCTGGAGGCTTTTACACAGCTGTTTCTGAAAAGCAAATGTGCAAAAGATACTGACCACTATAATACACAATCTATATTTATCAGAGACAGCATTTAATTATGTGTGTGCATTATGGGTGTGTGAGAGTATTTAAATATAGTAGTGAGTAACAGCCAGTGCTGCTGTGAGTTTTATTTACTTAGACACACCTACAGCTTTTGGAAGATAAAATGAAACTTTAATGATCCCTGTAACCAAACTGGGTCACTGCGGCACAAGACAGTGTTGGAAACTGGGTATAAAAATGGATACAAATCAGTCAATTTGGCACAACATTGTTGATTTCAGCTTGCGGAACATGATTGTGAACAATGAGATGTGTCGGATAACAGCAGGAGGACTTCCACAATGGAAATTTAAAAAAACAAATACAAACAAATTGTAGAAGATATGACAATATGCAAATGATTACCTAGCCAAAAAATTAAAAATGCTGATTTGGACATATTAAGTCACAGAAAGTATAGAAAAGGTGCAGAGTGCTCGTCACGGTGAACGTCACGCTGGTGTGGAATGAGTGGAAATGTGCCTATATGGATTTTCCCACCTGTCTTTGACACAGTGACCTTTTGATGTTGCGTTTTTACAGTGTGGTCCAGTGTAGAGAGCGTGGATGGAGCGGGGGGGGTGCAGGGGGCGGCAGAGGGAGGGAGCTGTGCATACGCCATATATGGGCACACCACCGACTCTGCATCGCTATTGGCTGCGGGTCTTATGCAGCTGCTTGTCAACAAGATGGCCTTCCTCATCTCGCCGTTTTGACACTGATTATTTTGGTATCCCCGAGAACATACCGTAAAAGCTTGTGTCACTTCTAAATAGATAGTGGTCGAGCGGCTGTTGATATTCCTAACAAGGCCTACAGTCAGCTAGACTGTGTCCGGAGAGCTGACAAGCACGCCATCCTCGTTGGCTGCCACTACTAAGACAAGGTTGATAAATAGAAAGTAGCTGCTGGCTAATGACGACGTTAGCCTGTGAGTGAGCTAGCTTAGCTACGTGGACACGGATAGTTAACTCGTGTCACCTGCATTTGACCAGACAGACTGGTTGGAGCGAAATTCAGCGAGGAGACACTTGTCATCGACAGCCTGTTGGTTAAGAAGGTTGTCTGCTTCAGTTAAAACCACTGAGGTAAGCCAGCTGCCAAAATACAACGCTCGGGGTCTTTTTTAAAAAAAATCGTAGCTTGCTAGCAAGCGCTGTCATGTTATTATGCAGGTAACTTGTGCTATTCAGCTAGCAACCTTGGTAGCTACTAACCGACCTGTTTGCTATGTGCGACTACTCATTAATAATCTATATGAAGTATTCAAGTCTGTAGAAGATTTTTTAGGTTACCCTCGACGTTAGGTTATGTTAATTATTAAAGTGTTGGAAACTTGGCCAATAAGGTGATGGGAATTTTTACGTTACTATGCCGCTGTGTAAGCTAACTGTTTGCTACTTTCTCAGCCAGCTACTGGATTCCCAAAGACATTGAGATGATAACGAGCATCAAATGATTACAATAATAACAACAACAAATAAGAGTATTTGTTTCTGGATGGTGTTTTGTGATGCCACACTTGTTGGTTGAGAGTGTGGAGAGGTTGGCAGTATTTCAGCTAGTTTTCGGAGTTGTTTGGTTACCTTAAACACAACTAGGAAAGGTAAGGGATAACCTGCAGGCCTCCGAGAGCGAAGACTAAATACTCCGTGGCACAAATATCTAGATGTATGCACTGCGATAGAAAATAAAATAAACTTCTCTTTCGTATAATGTTGTTTGTTTATAAGCCCATATGAAGAAGTCTAAAGGAAATCTGTTTTTGTGACTGTAGCTTAATACTCTATTTTAGAAAGTCAATCTTACACGGAGTTCAGTTTGATGTGATTTTGTTTGCGAGTGTTTGATTTGCCCTCCTCCTTTCAGATGTTCAGTTGGATAACACTGTTGACACAGTGGCCTTTGTGATTGAATCAAAACTTGCATCACAGTCTAATTTGTGATGTTTCAGCACAAACGTGCAGACACACACAGACGCAGTGAGTCCTGCAGTCTACTCAGCCACACTCCCCAGGTGTCCAGACAGAAAGCCTGCTCTCACGTAATGTTCCTGGGCAGACTGCTGGAGCAGTGCGCTCTGCCCTATTGTTGTGTTGACAGTTTGCAGCAAAGCTGGCCTGCTGGCTGCTCGTCTGTTGCATTGTCTTCATGCAGGGAGGGAGATTGAGCTAAGGCTTTTTGGCATGCTTGGGTCCCATCATTCGTCAGCTTTTGCCCGTCTGGCTGAAATGCTGTGAAAAAGAGAGCGGGAGAGCTAGAGGGTGGTTGGAAGGAGTTTGAGTTACTCTCACTCAGTGTTATTCAGGCTGACTTCTTTGCAAAGATGGCATTAGACCAGGAGCTGACAGTCTTAAAGGGAAAAACAGCAACACCATCTTAAGTTAAATGCTTTGGTTCAGCATCTGCTAATCCGCCTCGTTAAACCTTAAATTAGAGTTTACAGGGATGTAGTACACTGTGTGTTCAGAACTGTGCTCACCTGGTGAGAGTGAAACTGCTCTTCATTTGTATAGGGAAATGAGTCCCTCCAGCAGAAATGGAGTTTTGATGTAAAAGGTCAAACCTGCAAATTTGTTCTAACAGCAGGATTTTGCGAGCAAATAAATACCTTTTTATATGTGTTGTGTGGAGCTATATTGTGTAAAACATTTGCTTTTGCAGTTGTGTAGTTGACATTTCTTCAGTAGGCTTCAGTAGCACCATCATTGCATGAGATGGGGCAGTAGCTCATATTGTCCATGTCATACGTGGTGTTTGCATCTAGGCTGTGGAGTTCGGTGTGTACTTTCTACATGCGCTAAGTCATTATTGTTGTTTTTATTCTTTTTTGTTTATTTGGCAGTTTGTGTATGTAAACGCACAGTTAAATAAATTGGTGGTATCAGTCGCTACATTTGTTGGGACAGGTTTGGAGGGATTAGTTTGTTACAGGATGCGTAAACCCAAGCTTTTATTCGCAGCAACTGGCTCTAATGAATAGGGAATAACTTTCAATTGCTGGTCAGTCTAGTACAAAATATTATAACTGAAAGAGAAATTAATCTCCAGCTTTGTCTAGCTTTGTATAAAAACAAAACAGGAGTACACCTTCTCTCACACATGCTCTTTATGTGCAGACCTCAAGTATACACAAGTCCACGCATATACGTTTGTTTGTTTGTTTTTTTTGAGCAAACTGATTTTAAGATGAATTTTTAATCATCATATTTATCACTGTTAGTTTTTACAAACATGGCTAAATAAACCAACATACAACTTGCTATTCACAAAGTTCATTACAAATATTACAAATAACATATTGTGAATTTAGGTTTATTAGACAGCTGCTGCTGCTTCTTATTCTTGTGGTGGTGATAATTATTGAGGATGGCTTGTAGTGAGTGCTATAAATAGCTGCAGCAGTATATATTGGTGTGCTTTTCTTGTATAAACTGATGTGCTTTTGCCTCTCATTAGTAGTGTGGCAAAAAGACTACTTTTAAAGCTAAAAATAGGTGTATAGCACAGCCAATAACATTTGAGATTTATACATTTTTACATCTTGATCCACAGCATAACAGAATAAATGTGTAAGTTCTTTTCTTTGTGCATACTCATAGTTGAGTTGTGAATAAATTTTTATGAGTGTTCTGCATTGTACTGCAGTGCACTGTAATGTGGCTTAATAACACAAATGTAGACTCAGAAGGGCAATAATCATGGGGCATGATCATTTGAGGATGTTGAAATACGATTCAGTGTGTCATTTGCAGTTTGTGTCACAATTGTTACACCCCTGGAATAGTTAAGATGACAGGTTAACTTCAGAGTTTCATAATTGACTAAATCACCGTCATAACGAAATGAATCACCTTCATATTTCTATGATGTCTCCTTAAAGGAAGAGTTAAACTGGTCAAACAACTAATGCGTTGTCATTTAAATGTATACTTATTTAGCATACACAGACTGGAAATTGCTGTTCACCTGGGCTGTCTGGTTGCATTCGTGTTCTGATGTACTATTAGTCAGTCATCTGACAACAGATGCAAGGAGTTATGCAATATCAGTGGAGCTGCCTGTTAAGCTTTATGGAAACGGAGAATACAGTGAGTGAATACAGAGAGCAGGAAGTAAAAGAATAGACTTGCTAAAACCCAGAGGAGCAACCTGGCTGAGTCCCACTGCTTGCCAGATTTTCATAGAACTGAGCAGTTTTGTTCTTTGCCAGTGCCAACACATCCACGAATAGAGAAAGAGGGTTTTCTCCAACCTTCTTTTAATTCTGTTTTTTGTTAGTTTCCTTATAGGTAGGAAAGTACAAGGAAAATACAAAAATAAAAATGTGACTGTTTTTTGTTTTTGTTGGTTGTGTGTGGGGTTTTTTGTATTTAAAAAATGTTTTTAGATTTTTATTTTTTATTTGCCATTTTTATATTTACAGGAATGTAGGTGCTATAAAGTCTGGTCTGCAGTTTAAAGTGGCTGATGTGTTGCGTGTGAGAGACTTCATAATAGATTGCTGCTGTGGGCAGGCATTCTCTCTTCTGACCCCTCTTGTTATGCCATCCAGTAAGGTATGAAAGATGGATTGCTTGCAGTGAGAATAGGGAGAGAGAAATGGATAAAAAGGAGGCCGAGAATAAAAGCGTTCAATAGACATCTGTAAGGGGTCGTGGAGCGAGGCAGGAAAAAGGGCTCGCTAGCTTCTTTTTCTTTTTTTCTTTTTTTTTTTTATATTCCTCACAACAGTATAATCTCAGCTCTTAGCCGTGTTGTTGCTGTGTGATTATAGAGGAAGCGTTTCAATTGGTTCACCACACTGTGTGGGTGGTGTTTGGTTTTTGCACCTCTCTGAGCTATTCCATTAGTCCAAATGTACAAAGCACCACCCATCCAGTGTGTCAGACGAGAGGCACAACCAACGAAAATGGAAAGCAGGGTTTGGTAAAAAACAGTCATACAGTAAACAGGTCTTCAATTAGCTGTGTTATCAGGCAAGGTAGGTTCGAGAACTGCCAACCACTCTAGTTTATGCGATCCATTAAAACACACCCTGTATGAACTTACATGGCCATTTCTCCTTAGCAGTTGGGATTACAATACATAGATGATCACCAGCTTTTGCACAGTGCCAACTTGTTCTATCTGGGAATATTTATTATGGCCTGTAGTAGAATAATGTCCCCTGTCACCCTTTCTAAGAATGGGTGGAGGAAATCGCAAGAAACATTAATCATAACTGAATGAAAAAGGGTGGATGCAACCTCAGGAGAACAGTGTATGACGTAGATGAACTTCAGCACCAAACGGGTACTGTAGCAGTCAATCAAAAGTTAAACACAGAAAGTTAATTACAGATAAACAAAACTGCTTTTTGTGAAAACCTCACTGGAGCGAGATCTGAGCAGACACGCCACACAAGAAGCAAGAGAGGGCTCAGTTGTTGATATCATTTATAGTATGACAACTAGACATGTCAACATGGTGTTCAACACAGCGAGCAGTTGTTACTGCTGTTGTCTCATCTTGCCATGGCTGTAAAAACTTCTCATGCAGTGTAGGGCTGTCACAAACGATTATTTTGATAGTCAACTAGTCACCGATTATTTTTGCGATTAGTCGACTAATCAGATCCTGCGTCCATTGGGCGTAAAACGTACAGCTTATTGCACCAGCATGCGTCTGCTCTTATATATCGTTATTACTCTTCAATCCTACTTATTCTTGCGTCTTTTGGGATCTTACAAAGCTTCAAACGACATGTTAACTATTAGATTAGTCGACTAATCTTTAGAGTCTTCACATTATTTATATAGGGGTCAGGATGTCCCCGTCAACATAGTCTGACAGTCGTTTTTAACAAAATATTGCCATGAACGAATCAAACATGATTCAAACTACATTTAAGCTGGGGTGGGTGGTCAGTTTTTACATCTGTATTTCTGTGGTTACATTCAGGTCTGCTTTAACAGTTTAAACATATTGCTTACGACTGACAGATGAGGTGTAATTATTCAAGCTGTTCTCAGATGTCATGGACACTTTCAGGTTAGCAGTGTGCCGAACATGTTGCTCTGTTGCCACTTGTTCTTTAAGTGTGCCGGCACGTTCCTGGCAGTCCATACAGCTGGCATAGCTGCTGATGCAAAGCATGCTGGGTGGACTAAAGGCTTTCCCTCTTAGCCTGCAGCATACGCTCCTTGGCAGGGAGAAAAGGGTGAGGACAGGGAAAAGGACTACAACAGTTTCACTACTAACCCGCCTTCTCTGCTGTTTGCTAAAAATAGATCCATCATATGCCTGCATGCTCCTCCCTGTTTTGCCTTCTATTAAGTCCTCTTTGAAGCCTGGAGATGCAGAGGGAGCGGGGGAGAGAGAGGAGCGTCCATTTGGCTCTTTTGTGTTCTGTCTTTCATCCCTTTCATCTGCAGGCCACAGACCCCAAACCTGAAATGGAATCCCTTTAATTCGATTTTAGAGGCTCCAAAGCAAGTGAGATGATCTTGGTGCACAGTAGCAAATGTAACCGCTTAATCAGGTTTGGCCAGAGTAGGAGGCAGACCAGTTGTGATTAGTCCAACAGCAGTAGGATGATTGTTCTGTTCTCACCCCTTTAGCGGCGCTGAATGTGAACTCTGTGAATACTTCACAGCAGCTGTTGAGGACAGCCCTAGTTGGCCATTGATTATCTGACTTGATCTCAGCACTGATGAACACTGGCGAACTGCAGTTTAACTTTTTCTCTTCTTCTTTCCTCTTCTACTTCCTTTTCCCTCTATCCTGTCGTTGTAGGTTGTATGCCCAGCGCCCATCAGGTTGGCTCTAGGACAGGGAGCCGACAATGAGAGCTCCGGGTGTTTGCTGGCCAGTGTAGATGCCGATATGCCACGGTGGTCCGCATCCTGATGGACCGAGACACCTTCTCCCACATCCGGCTGTGGTGCCCACGCCCCTTTGGCACCTACTCCCAGAACAAAGCTAGGAATCCAGGCTCAGGGGGGAGTGGTGGAGGTAGTGGTGGTGTGGCAGGGTCCCCCTCCCTCTGCAAGTCTGAGCCCTCTTCAGGTGCCAGAAATGAAGATGTAGGGATGATAGTGGGGGTGCAGGAGCAGAATGGAGAAGAGGAGGGTGTGGGTTCAGAGAACACTCCACCTGAACCTGAGCTTGACTCCAGCTCCCTCACACAGAACCAAGCCACTCAACCCCCTTCAGCCCCTCCTACACCACCCTCCTCTGGGTCCCAGATGGAAGATGGCCGTGTTTTGTTAGACACCTGGTATGTTATTAAGCCAGGTAATACCAAGGAGAAGATTGCCTTCTTTGTTGCGCACCAGTTCAGTGGAGCTGGACAGCCTAGACCCAGTGCAATGAAGGTAAGGAGGTGAAACCGTAAAGAAGTATTGTATTTATTTATTTTGTAGTTATATAATTGTTTTTGTAAGATATTTTAGTTAGAATTGAGACAAAGACCTAAATGCATTTTTTTTTTTTTTTTTTTTTTTTTTTTTTAAAAACAGGTCAAAGGTAACTGGGCGACTGACTGCAGTAAAGCCAAAAGGCGGAGGCGATGTTCATCCTATGACCCTCCAACACGCTCCCAAGCTTCAGAGTCACTTCTCAGCAATGACCCCTCCCTTACACCTCCCAGCCCTGATGAACCACAGCTGGGAGGGGTGAATGAAACGGACCTGCTTTCAGTCGCAGAGATGGTTGCCTTGGTTGAGCAGAGGACTGCCATGGCCCTTCAAGGGATTGTGGGTGTTCATGGTAACCAACACCACCACCAGCCCTCTATTACCACACAGAGCCCGGGCCTTACCCACCACCAGCACACTCTCCTGCGGGGCACAGTGTCAGACCCCTCTCCTATGGTTTTTGTGTCAGACAGTTCCAGTGGTCAACCCTCCAAAGAGGTCCAGAAGTCGTCGTCTCCCATCCAGACAGACCAGCAGCTTGAGGAGCAGCAGCAGGAGTCATTCAGGGTTGCCCAGGCCATTGCGCACTTTGAGTCCCAGAACCTGGAGAATCAGCTTCATCTGGGCCCTGGTTCTGGAATAGAGTCCTGTAATCAAGACAGGGGAAGGGAGTGTAGGAGAGGAGGTGAGTCTGGTACGGTAACACCTCCTCCACCCCCCAGCCACAGTCATGGTGAGGTTAGGATAGCTTTCAGAGTGTCAAATCTGGACCCACGGTCTCAACTGGAGCCAGCTGGCAGGTCCCGCTGTATGTTTATGAGCTGTGGTGGTGGGAGTAATCAGGCAGCAGCCAGGGCCAAAGAGAAAATTACCTGTGACCTATACCAGCTTGTCAGTCCCTCATCAAGAGACCCTAGTAGTCTGCTGCTTGCTGCCACAACTGCTACCCCGAAACCAGATGGAGACCTCCATCACCCTGACAGGCCGGCCTGTGGCAGCCCAGACCCAACCCAGGAGCTCTCTTCTGGGGAGAAGAAGGCTGTAGGTGTAGGAAGGGAGCGAGTGACTGGTTTCCATGTGGAGGTGGTGGTGACAGGTGCTGTGGATCAGTGTGTGTTTTATGGCAAGGACAGTACAGAGAATGTGCAGGAGGAGACTGTATGTTTTGCTATGCCTAATGGGGGAGGGGGCAGTGGGGGTGTTGGAAACTCTACTGATCCCTCATGTGACGATCCCCCTCCTGGACAGCTCTTTTTCCTTCAGCCCCCTCGGGCTGAGGAGGAGGATGTAAAAGGAACGGGCCCTGTCAGTGGGTCAGGAATGTGCTCTTTGGACTGCGCCAACAACAACAGTCCTGGGGCAGGGGTGGCAGTGGGCTCAGGGGAGCGGGCGACCCGACCAGACTCTCCTAGCGTTGGAGAAGACTGTTCAGACCCTTCACTGTGTCGCCTCTACCGTCATGTTTCCCATGACTTCCTGGAGATCCGCTTTCAGATTCAGCGACTCCTTGAACCTCGACAGTACATGCTACTGCTCCCTGACCACATCATGGTCAACATCTTCAGCTACCTGCCAACGCGCTCGCTGGCAGCCCTCAAGTGCACCTGCCACTACTTCAAGGTATTGATTGAGACATATGGGGTGCGGGCTGTGGATTCACAGTGGAATCAAGACCCTCTCTATAGAGATGACCCCTGCAAGCAGTGTAAGCGACAATATGAGCGTGGGGATGTTTCTTTGTGCCGTTGGCACCCCAAACCTTACCACCATGACCTGCCTTATGGACGTTCCTACTGGATGTGCTGCCGGCGTACAGATAAGGACACGCCAGGCTGCCGTGTTGGACTCCATGATAACAACTGGGTCCAGCAGCCTGCTGATGGCTCTCAACCCATCCGCACCAAGCGGGAAGACAGAAGGGAGGAAGCTAGGTAGAGAAGAAAGGGCACACCTCACATATACCAACTCTCATCTCATTCTGTGCACCTCCTTCTTTCCCACTCTCATCTGATCAGAGGACAAACAGGAACAGAGAGGATCAGCACTCCAGGACTGTTTTGTTTTTCTTTGCTGCAGCACTCCTTCCTCATACCTGCCCTCAGTAGGAGGTGTTTCAGTGGTAAAGAAGGAAGAGAGGTGTGTCACTCTCCTTGCCTTGTTTGTTTTTGTTTTTTGAAGCCCTCCAGAATCCCTCTCTCCCCCACTGTGCTCCAGAGTGGTCACTTTGAAAAGTTTCCATACCAGGGTTGGGTCCCCTACTGCTGCTGTTATTCAACCCTTTTTCTGCCTCTTAATCATTCGGGTTCTTGTCTAACTCTGCACATGGTTGTTAGGTAATACATGTGAAAACTTTGCAGTGTATTTGATTGAGATTAGCATTCATAAAGTGACGCATAAAAATGTAATGCCCTAGAGCCTACTTATTATTATTATTATTATTATTATTATTATTATTATTATTATTATTCCCAGAACTTGTTCTATGTTTCTGTGTCGTATCACAAACTTCCATGTTTGCTGTACAATGGTGCTTCAAGGAATGAGCTGTACCGAGTCCAACAGATGTAAAACTTTTCAGTGGTGGAATGTTCAGCATTAATATAGAAATGTGATTGTATAAAGCAAACTTGATTTTTTTTCTTTTCCGTTGTACAAGGTTGCCATTTGTACCTGTCCTGCACCATGCATTTCTATTTTCTGAATGTGCTGTAATGTTGTACACGTCGATCAGTCCCCTGATAATGCTGCTGAAATCATTGCCTGTGTCACTGATGTTAATTCTGAAATAGCCATTGGTTAATTACAGGCACAGTCTCTGCACACTGGCTGAGACTGAGATTTTGGGGCCGTGTCATAGTTTCAGATTGGACCCCCTAACCTTGCTGACCAGCCATAAAGAGGAGCCACTGAGAACTTTCTGGTTTACAGAGAATCATGGGAGATGAACCTGATTAAGTTCAGGGGGATTGAATTGGGGGGGGGAGAGAAACTTGATGTCACTTTGGAAAGGCCTGATGTCACTTTTGTATGGTTTGATTGACTTGGTTGTTTGCCGTTTTTTTGTTTTTATTTTTTTGTTTTCTTTTGCTGTTTTTTGGGTGTGTGTGTGTGTGTGTGTGTGTGTGTGTGTGTGTGTGTGTGTGTGTGCGCGCGTCAGTGTCAGATTGTTTGCTGTTGTATTTGCTTTTATTTTGAGGACTGAGTTCTCCCTGTACCAGTCTGTCACCCTACTCAACCTGCAAAGATTTATTTTTAAGTATTCTATGTTTGTTTTAACCCCTAGCTCTCTTCCTTTCTTCCACCCCCTCCGTCCTCCGATCTGGCAGAGGGCAGTGTTTGCCAAAGCTGTCATTCATGCTTTGAAGTGGGTTAAACCAACTACCACACGCCGCAGAAACTCTCTACACCAGCTTCCAGCCTTAAAAGCCCCCCTACCTCTTACCCACCCTGCAGGAGACTGAGGCATCAGATACCTCACAGATGATCAAGAGTATTGGGAGTCGCACAGGACCCTGTAAGTGGCTAGATTTCAGATGCTCAACAGACTTCATTCAGCTCTTCTGGATCCACCCAAAACTCTTAGAGTGGGAGTGTAAGATGAACAGTGCCTGGTGACTGCTCTGACTCTCCATTCTTAGGGAGGGGAAACAAAAAGCCTCCGCCTTTCTCTCTCTTGCTTTTACACTCCCAGACCCCCCCCCCCCCCCCCCCCCCCAAGCTGACAGACTGGACATTAAAGAACTGATGTGATGAATGATGCTGAAACTCTGCATGGAGATGGGAAGGTGGTTGGATAGTTATGGGAGACCTCTGTGGGTTCCAGATGTGTACAATGCTCATGGGAAATATCTGCTTAAATAAAAACAGAAGTGATGATTAAAACTGGAAATCGGAATCACTACCTGGTTTGTGTGGTGTCTCAACAGCCAAGTTACGATTACAAGTCAATCTGTGTCCCTGCCTATTTATGGAGTAATATTAGAGCCGACTCGATTATTGGACACAATACAAACCACCTTTTTCCTTCCCTTGAAACTGCTTTTAACGGAAAAACGGGAATGAAGATGGGCACAGTATGAGCACACATGTTGTTGGGTGGTATAAAGCAACTCCAAACTTTCCACTGATTTTCTTCTTTTTTTTTCTTTTTTTTTTTTTGAGACGGTTTTAGAGGAGGTTAGAAAAATCTTTAGGCTTTATTGAGTTAACTTCTATTAGAATTCAATCTTCACACCTTTCGAGATCGACCTGTGATTGAATCACGATGTAACCGTATACAGTAATGGCATTTTAACCTGATAAAGCATTTTTCAGACTGTGCATTAAATATGCTTTTTAAAACTGGACAAAAGTAGAGAAGGACCATGCTGTGTCAGAATGCAGCATGGTTGTATATTTGCACGTGCACCTACTTTGAACTACTTCAAAATAAAGAAAATAGCTTAAGTGCAGTGACCAGAGTTTGCCAACAGATGGCAACACTTGTATTTATTTCTAGACATTTAAAAATCCACCTTCATTAAGCAACATAAGGACTCTGTCATGCATAGTATCCCCACATGAAAACTGCTACAGCCATCATGATGAGAGCGTTGACGTCCACTGCGTTCTTCCACACTGGGTCCTCACTGATGTCGGGCATCTGCACCGGTTCCTCAGGTTCTTCTTCGTCATTGGTCGGGGAGGAACTGCCACCCTGGCCAAAGAACCGTTTGATAAGTTGGCAGATCCCAGACTGCTCTTCCTCTTCAGCCACTGAAAGGGAGAAATAGTTTGTAAGCTGCTTTAGTGAGTGTTTCTTCTGCTTTTCTCCATCACTGCGATTTCACTTTGTTTCTTACCTGCATCGCTTTTATTCTCCCTCATCCTCCTGCTGGCCTCTCTCCTGGCCCTCCTCCCTTTTTCCTCTTGCTCCCAGTCCAGATCTTTTCTCTCCTCTTTGGAATGACGAAGGCTGAACACCAGACGATGAAGCTGGAAGGCATGTTTTTGTCATAAGCATTTGATAAATAAGGCCTTATTTTGGCCCTCAGTGCTGTGTAAATCACTTACATGCTGGTCATCTATTGGCTCGCTGCAGCAACTGACCAGCAACACAAGCGCTGAGGTACAGAAGAAGAGGATAATGGCAAAGTGGAGGTAATGGATCCCACACACCAGGTAAGGGCAGCTGGAGGGGAAAATACAGCTGCCGGTACCAAACCAGAACTCAAGCAACATCCGACACAAACCCATCAGCAGACCACAAATCAGGCCCCAGAAGGCACCCTGCAAGTGGAGGAAGATGAGTGTTACGTCATATAACTGTGACTACACCTGGTGTTTCATCGCTGTAATGTTGGCAGACGATGTCTCACCGTTTCATTGACCCTCTTAACAAACACAGCCAGGAGGAAGACGGCGGCGATAGGGGGAGCCAGATAGCTGGAGACGGACTGGATGTAATCAAACAGCTGACCGCTCTGTGCCGCCTGCACCACCGGGATCCAGCAGATACTGACAGCTACAATACACAGAACCCAGACTCTAAAGACCAGAGAAAATATGAGAGTTTGGTAAATCAGTCCATATCAGTTCAGTTTTATAAACCTCTGCTGTTTATATTACTTTCCTAGGAAAGGAAATGAAGAACTTCTCGTATGACGTCTTCAGCAAAGTGTAATTCTTTAAAACTCTACTGCTTGTTATTTAACAAAAGTTTCTGACATGCACATTATTACAGTGTTAGATGTTCATATTAAACATGTTGTCACCTCTTGGCCAGGACTCCCTTGAAAAAGAGGTTTTTAATCTCAATGGGACTTTTCCTGGTAAAATAAAGGTTAATAATAATAAACATGGCCATAGTTTCAAATAATAAGGTCAGTGTGTGTGCAACAAGTTCTTTTTGGTTATTTCTCTACTCCTAGTTCATTTTGACGAGCAAAGTAAGAGCAGATATTCTTAAAACGATCCTCTCAGGGACGCTGCTCTGGCTCCAAACCTTCAATTTACGAGGGGCTGCCAATCAGTAGCAAGTTGGCCTACACGGAGCTAGGGTTAGGGTGATGAACACAAGGGCCGTCCAGTATAAGATAAATACGATTATGTTAACTGTGGCTAATGCAGGGTTACTCAAGCAGAGTCCAAGAAAAGGACCTCTCTTTGGTTATGCTGGTTTTCTGTAACATTGAGTGTTACAGAAAGCATGCTGCACTGTACCTGCCTACGACGATGAGCTCACGCTCAGTGGCCTGTGGTCTGATACGGGTCCAGATGTCCATGGTGAACAAAGTGCTGCTGCTGTTAAAGATGGAGGCCAAAGAGGACATGAGAGCAGCCAGCATCACAGCCAGCATCAGACCGCGCAAACCTGGACAAAAGCGTGACAGGAAGCAGAGCAGGGGTCATGTAAGGCAAAAATAACCATCTTTTTTTTTTTTTTTTAAATGTAGCCAATAATTGTGTCCTTACCATCCGGCATTATTGATATCACCAGTTTAGGATAAGCTATATTGGAGCAGCCCACCTCAGTCCCACAAATGTTCTTGCAGAGTTCAGGGACCACACAGCCAACCTCATCTATAAAAACACACACACACAACGTTCAGACACATCACCTGCCTACAGCAAGTCAAGCTTACAAGCGAGAGTTCAAAAAGCTTAATGGAATTATGGTCTTGGATTTGAGATGAGTCACTTTTGACGATTCGGTCTCAAAAGAGCCAGGCAGGTTCATAAGGATGCAGTGTGCACCTGCCACTACTAGTGTAGCCCACAGACCTGGGTAGAGAATCCTGCTGATCATGCCGGGGAACACCATGAGGAACATGGGCAGCAGTTTGAGGTAGCCGCACATGATGCAGCCGGCCTTCACGTCTGTGATGCTGCGAGCTGCGAGGCACCGCTGTACAATCACCTGGAGAAAGACACAGACTAACGATATGTGCCTAAAGGTTCAGACATTTGCTTTAAAGTAGCAACTGTTAATGCAGTAATTCTGCATCTTATGGGCCTTATTAGTGTAACACAGCATGTGAGGATGCTTTACTGGGGGGCAAATGAAATACTGGTTTGCTAATGTGTTTTTCTTTCATCCTTCACCAGCTAGACTATTTTTCTGTATTGTTGCACTCCATTGGTTCCTCCTCCTCCTCCTCCTTGAGGACAGGCGCCCTTGTACCAGGTTATCAGCTTGACTTCAGTGTATCGTAAAGACAGTTACAGCAGTGTATGTGCGCTGCAGCTGGCTCCACAGTGTAGCGATTTACACATTCGACTAACAAGCGAAAGATTCTGGGTGGAGACATGAATCCCTTTGGGGTAATGCCAGGAAGGGAATAAGACTGTGAATAAAAGAGCTGCCCAAAGTAGGTTCTTCTGTGAGCTGCAGTAAGCCTCTCTGAGTCAGCGGTAGTGTCCGCTGACTGCATAAACAGAGAAGTTGAGAGAAAGGCTACAAAGTTTGTCTTTAACTATTGATTTTTAAGAACTAAATTACTAATACTGGTAAAGCGTGCCATTTAAAGTTGTAACTCTGACAACATATGTTGCTGTATTTCACCTTTTATGGTAGTTGAAGCTGTTAGAAACTGGCTGAACTCCCTGGCTCCCCAAACCAAAGTGCTTCCACTGATATAAAAGTCACCTGATCTGTACACCAGTACCAGATGCCCCCTATTGGAATCCCAATCAGCACCCCGGGCCAGGGCAGGTCCCCTGCAGCTGGGTCTCTCAGCAGGTTGAAGGCGTCCGCTCTGGGGGTGTAGCAGTGGGGGGAGATGTTGTAGCGGTGGGGTTCCAGGGAGGTGAAATTAAGCGGCGTGGCGGAGCTGTATTTATTAAGCAGAGCGCTGTAGCCCCCGACTTTAGCAAATGCTAGAGGTGAGAAGGAGAAAGCATGAGGATAATTTGTGCTAGGACCCCTCCCTCTAAGGCTGATGATGCTTAAAACACACTCAATTTCCCAAAATCTCAAACAGGACTCTTGCTTGTGTGTGTAAGCGTGTTGTGTTTTTACTGTTCAATAGTCCAGAACTCTCTTGTTGTGTCAAACTGATATCCTAACTGAAGACATGAGTCAGCTGCTGAAGCAGCACTAACTGCTCAGAGGATTAGTTAATATTCTACACCAGTACTAGACTGTGATTTCAAGACGTTTTAGTAAAGAATGGTTGTAGAGTCAGCAAAAGGTGTGGTGGGGTTGCATGTCTGCACTGTCAGCAAACTGTACACCTCTACTGTAATGAAGTCAATGATTGCAGACCCTGGTTAACGTCTTTCCTGTTGTTGTGAAACTGCTGGGGACCCAGGTGTGACCCGCGTGTTGTGTCGTGCTGCAAAGATTGGACTCACAGAAGCCGGTAAGGACAAAGGCCCCAGCAATGATGACAAAAGTCTGAACTGTGTCGGTGTACATCAGCGCAGCCAGCCCACCTGGTAAGACACACACGCACACGCACACACACACACACACACACACACACACACACACTGAACTACACTGATATGGAAAAAATCTCTGCAATATTTTGTCAACGTAAAGTTGTCAAGAAATCAGAATATAGGACCCTGATATTATTTTTTTAGTCTAATGGGGCGAATTTTAGTATCATTGCATTCTGCAAAAGACCTTTCATTAAACTCTCTCTGCGCTGTGGTTGCACTCATCTTTTAAACTCTGTAAGCCAGAGCTTATCCTACAAACTACAAGTTCCCACATCCAAGGTCTCCCTGGTGATATCACTATAGCAACGTAATAGTTATATGGTTTCACATGTGTAAAGTTAGTGGAGTAGACCTTAAATAAATAACTATTTCATCCCCTGCTAAATTTGGAAGTTTGCTAACTTGTAAAGAAATGAATGGTCTCTAATTTTTATGGTAGTTTCATTTTAATGGAGAGAGACAGAATATCAACTCAAAATAGATTTAAAAAATTAAATAAATGTTAAAAATTGATTCGCATGTTTTTGAGTGAAAAAAATATTTGTATTGTCTTGGTAGCCGGGGATCGGTCCGCCAGGGCCTCCGCTCCTGGCCGCCGTCCGACTCACATTGCACCCAACCCCTACAGTGCCTCCTGCGGGTGGTGGACCTGCAGGAAGATGGGCCCACATCCCTTTTTCGGGCTGTGCCCGGCTGGACCCCATGGACTAAGGCCCGGCCACCAGACACTCGCCCTCGGGCACCCTCCCTGGGCCTGGCTCCAGGGTGGGGCCCCGGTAACCCTGCTCCCTCGATAGTCTTTTCATACGGGTCTTCTGAATCGCTCATTGTCTGGTCCCTCACCCAGGACCAATTTGCCATGGGAGACCCTACCAGGGGGCAAAAGCCCCCAGACAACATAGCCCCTGGGAACCCTGGAACACACAAACCCCTCCACCAAGATAAGGTAGTGATTCGCGGTTTTCGTCCTGGTCGCGGAACACTGGACTAGCTCTTTATCCTCTCAAGGATACTCGAGGGCGCATGGGAGTTTGCCCAACCAGTCTACATGTGTTGTGTGGACTTGGAGAAGGCATTCGACCGTGTCCCTCGGGGGGTCCTGTGGGGGGTGCTCCGGGAGGCCCATTGCTACGGGCCATTCAGTCCTTATACGACCGTTGCAAGAGCTTGGTTCGCATTGCCGGCAATAAGTCGGACTCGTTCCTGGTGGGTGATGGGCTCCGCCAGGGCTGCCCTTTGTCACTGATTCTGTTCATAATTTTTATGGACAGAATTTCTAGGTGTAGCCAAGTGGCGGAGGGCTTTCACTTTGGTGGTCTCAGGATCTCATCTCTGCTTTTCGCAGATGATGTGGTCCTGTTGGCTTCATCAGGTGATGGCCTACAGCTTGCCTTGGAACGGTGCGCAGCCGAGTGTGAAGTGGTGGGAATGAGAATTGGCACCTCCAAATCTGAGGAAATGGTCCTCAGCCGGAAAAGGGTGAGGTGCCCACTCTGGGTCAGGGACGAGACCCTGCCCCAAGTGGAGGAGTTTGAGTATCTCGGGGTCTTGTTCACGAGTGATGGGAGAAGGGAGCCGGAGATCGACAGACAGATTGGTGCTGTGGCTGCAGTGATGCGGACGCTGTACCGGTCTGTTGTGGTGAAGAGAGAGCTGAGCATAAAAGCGAAGCTCTCAATTTACCGGTCGATCTACGTCCCTACCCTCACCTATGGCCACGAGCTGTGGGTAGTGACCGAAAGAACGCGATCGCGGATACAAGTGACAGAAATGAGCTTCCTCCGAAGGGTGGCTGGCCTCTCCCTTAGAGATAGGGTGAGAAGTTCGGCCATTTGGGAGGGGCTCAGAGTAGAGCCGCTGCTCCTCCACATCGAAAGGAGCCAGTTGAGGTGGTTCGGGCATCTGACAAGGATGCCCCCTGGGCGCCTCCTGGACGAGGTTTTCCGGGCATGTCCCACCGGGAGGAGGCCCCGGGGCAGACCCAGGACACGCTGGGGAGATTATATCTCTTGGCTGGCCTGGAAACGCCTTGGTGTGCCCCCGGATAAGCTGGAGGAGGTGGCTGGGGAGAGGGAAGTCTGGGCTTCTCTGCTTGGGCTGCTGCCCCCGCGACCCAGCCTCGGATAAGCGGAAGAAATGGATATTTGATCCCCAAGCAAAACAGGACTTAGTACAGCATGAAGAGACCCTTGTTGTCGAACACGTCTCTTATACTTGGTCACCAGGTTGGCTCACATCTCAGCAGGGTCCACTCCTCTTTACGGAAACTCTCTAAATCGTTTTGGCTTCTTGGCTGCTGCTTGGCCACTCAAAGTTTCATGTGGCTCCACAGATTTTCTACAGGATTGAGGTCTGGAGATATGCAAAGTCACTACCTTTCAATGGACTGAAGTCATCTTGTACCCTTAGCAGAAAAACAGTCCCCAAGCATTGATGTTTCCCCCTCTATGCTTGACTGTGAGGATGTTTTTTTTTGGGTCATACTCAGCATTTCTCTTCCTACAAATATGGTGGGTTGAGTTGATGCCAAAGAGTAGTGTTACTGATGGTATTTTTAGTGACTGTGGTCCCAGCTGCCTTCAGATTATTAACAAGCTCCTACCATAGAGTTTTGTGTTGTTGTGGAATTTTCTATTAAAAAAGTCTACAACAAGGTCAGCTGTGGTCAAGCTACACTGCTCAAAAAATAAAATAAAATAAAGGGAACATTTAAACAGCACTATGTAACTCCAAGTCAGTTACACTTCTGTGAAATCAAAATGTCCACTTAGGAAGCAACACTGATTGACAATCAGTTCCACATGCTGTTATGCAAAAGTACAGACAACAGTTGGAAATTATAGGCAATTAGCAAGACATCCCCAATAAAGGTGGTGACCACAGACCACTTCACAGTACCTATGCTTTCTGGCTGATGTTTTGGTCACTTTTGAATGCTGGCGGTGATTTATCTCTAGTGGTAGCATGAGATGGAGTCTACAACCCACACAAGTGGCTCAGGTAGTACAGGTCATCCAGGATGGCACATCAATGCGAGCTGTGGCAAGAAGGTTTGCTGTGTCTGTCAGCGTAGTGTCCAGAGCATGGAAGTGCTACCAGGAGACAGGCCAGTACATCAGGAGACATGGAGGAGGGCAACAAACCAGGAGCAGGACCGCTATCTCCACCTTTGTCAAGGAGGAACAGGAGGAGCATTCCCAGACCTCTGCAAAATCACCTCCAGCAGGCCAGAAATGTGCATTTGCTCAAACGGTCAGAAATGACTCCATGAGGGTAGCATCAGGGTCCAACGACCACAGGTGGGGGTTGTGCTTAGAACCCAACATCGTGCAAGTCGTTTGGCATTTGCCAGAGAACACCAAGATTGGCAACTTCACCACTGGCGCCCTGTGCTCTTCAAAGATGAAAGCAGGTTCACATTGAGCACATGTGACAGAGTCTGGAGATGCCATGGAAAACATTCTGCTGCCTGCAACATCTTCCAGCATGACCAGACCAAAACAAAAGGCTATACAAACCTCTACAGTGAAATCCTAAGCACCTAAATCTAAATGTAAGAAAAAATTAGAATTTTCCCCGTTACAGTGTTGATCCACCTCCTTTCTCGTGATCTATCCCTGACATCCTTTTACAACTCTTTGGTCTTGTCTGTCTTTGGTCTAGGCTGTCCATATGGTGATGGACAGCCAAATCTCTAGAAGCCATAATTCTGGCTGGGTTGTAGGGGATCAAATACTTATTTCATGTACTGTATAGATCAGGGGTGGGGAACTCCAGGCCTCAAGGCAGGTGTCCTGCACTTTTTGGATATCACCCTGGGTCAACACACCTGAATCAAATGATTAGTTCATTACCAGGCCTCTGGAGAACTTCAACACTTGTTGAGGAGGTAATTTAGCCATTTAAATCAGCTGTGTTGGATCAAGGACGCATCTAAAACCTGCAGGACAGCGGCCCTTGAGGCCTGGAGTTCCCCCACCCCTGGTATAGATCCTACCATACCTGTAACAGTGTACAAAGCTGTTATTAACAGAAGGGCGATGACAGCCACGTAGATATTCCATCCTAACGCCTGCTGGATAAACACTGCTCCTGAAAACATATCCACCTGGAGAGAGACAGAGATTGAATGAAGAGAGAAATACACACAATAGGGACAGTTTTTTAAAACACGTGTGCACTAATGGGATCACTTACTGAGATCTTAGTCAAAATGTACAGTAACAGTGAGATAACTGACAGGTAGAGGCTGATTCTGGTCCCACCAAACCTCTTCTTCAGGTACTGAGGCATCGTGATCACCTGCCACAGCACAACATCTCATCACACCAGTGAATGGCTACACTTTATGATGCCTGAAATACAGCACAGGCTGAACTTCTTACCCCGGCTGTGAGGTAGACAGGTACAAACAGCCAGCCGAGCAGCAGCACGATAAACAGAGCCTGGCACATAAAAACGAACAACACACAAAAACACGCGACATATTTAGACCTTCTTCCAGTCACTTGTTGTCATTTACAGTGTGTCTAATGTAGGCAAATAAGGTGACTGTTACACTCCACTCAAACCCTCCAACGGCGATGCCGCCAGCCGCCCCGGTGCCTGCCAAACCGACAAAGTGACCACTGCCGATGTTGCTGGCAAACAGAGACGCACCAACCTGCAAAAACCACACGAGATGCCGATCCAGCAAAATTACAGGAGCTTTTAATAAATAACTGATCATTAAATTAATTAAACTGGCATTTCAAAGGCTTAAAATCACGAAAATTATTGAATATTTGGTCATTTTTGCCACGAAGGTGTTGAGAGGGAGAGAGAGAAAATTTGAGATCTGGCACTACATAAAAAACATATACTAATTAATGCAATCAAATGAATTTTGATGCCTGGGACTTCTGCTTCGGGATCTGTACATACACTTGATGCATTACTCGACTCTTCCTCCGCACAAAATGGACTGGTTACTCCAGTCAGAGGCACTATCACAGGAAAAGGCGAAAGAGATCTATGAAGCACGCAGAAAACGTAACAGTAAAACGCAACACTGACACTGCAAGTAAGACAAGAGAAACTATTTCAATGTGAATTTGTGATTGTTACAAGTGAAACAGCAAAACCAATAAATATTCTCTTCACTGCTGTTTATTTCTATGAGATCATTAGAGGTGTTAAACTTTAAACTTCATATGTTTAAACATTACAGGTTCCTCAGTACTGTAACGTAATAACTGTGCTTCATTTGGTGTTGTTACTAGGATGTGACTCAGCAGTTATATATACAGTACTGTGCTAAAGTTTTGAGATACCCTTTATTTCTTTATATATTTGCTAAGAAAATGGAAAAACATGCAAACATAGAAACAATATATAAGCTAAAAACAGAGTTTCTATCCAGGTATGCTTTTACTATACTGGCAGTGTGTTTGTGATCATTGTCATTCTGAAAAACAAAGCTGTTGTCAATCAGTTATTTTCCAAATGGTTTTGGATGTTGGTTTAAACTCTGACGATATTATTCGTGTTAATAATTCCCTAAAACCACTCACAGAAAGCCAGCTCCAAACCACGACAGTGCCTCCATCATGCCTTGCAGATGAGTGTAGACACTCACTGTTCAGAGATATACTGTACGTCTCTGATAGGTCAAATCAAATCAAATCAAATCACTTTTATTGTCACATCACATGTGCAGGTACATTGGTACAGCACATGTGAGTGAAATTCTTGTGTGCGAGCTTCACAACCCATATGGAAAAGAAATAGTAAAAACTTATATGTGATTAAGTAAATCATATAAGGCTTACATGATTTACTCATGAAAGTGGCCACTTTCTCATTACTTTCATACATTGTTTTAGTAAGTATCCAAAACATACAAGTTTCATTATATAATTTTTCAAGGGCTCTTATATCTGTTTTCACTCTTATATGCTTTTCATACAAGTTTCACACAAGACAGATACAAACTTTATAAGATTTATATATATCTTTTCCATATGGGAAGCAACAGAGTTGTGCAAAATACAAAGAAGGTTAAAGAAATGCAAACAAACGGTGTGCTTTATGACAGGCTGCTAGTAACAAAATGCCTAAATATACAAAAGTGGTTCCTCTCTTGAGTAAAGCGTCTTTTTTATGCTTCATAGATTCATATTTTAGTAGAAGGACTGTACTGAAAATGAGCGGGGGGGGGGGGGGGGGGGGGGGGAACAGCCAGTATATTTGAAAAACTTTTAAAGACCTTCAGAAAACTTGAAAAACTATTTCTTAAGGTAATGTTAAAAACTGGTGACTTGGAAGAAAAATATCCAGAAACGTGGCTCAAGACTTTTGCACAGTTCTGTATAAAACCTATTCCTTCAACAGAGTATCTGTATAACACTTAGAGCTTACTTTGAATAAAATAATCAGTGAAAACATGGAGCTTAGAAACTCAGAACATAACCTGCTCCAGATCAGTTTGTGATGAGCAGAAGTTTCCATGGTGCTCTAGCCAGAGAAAGAGAGCCACTTCATTAATCTCACCTTTTTGCACAACCTTCAGGCCAAAAAATACAACTGAATGAGAGAGAATGCAACAGGAAAAGAAAAATGGACACATTCAGACATACAAATGTTTTCAGGTCAAAATGCAAATAGTTTGTGGCGCATTTTCAATTTCAGAACTGATGATGTTCGGTTGAAGCCTCATATTCAGAAATTTAGCATTTTTCAATGCAGGAGTGTGTGCTCATTCACAATCACTCACATTTATGGGGGATTATTATTTGATATACTGATCATGTTTTAAGATACTGCAAAAAGATTCTATGCAGATTCAATATTTAAAAATCCAATAACGATAGTATCGTTTTTATGTATTGGCTATTTATACACCGCCTTTGGATAAACCGCAAAGTATAGCACAATTGTTTTAAAATTACTTCAAACTTTGGTATTTCTGTGCAGCGCCTATTACTGGCTGATGAATACAGTGAAGATATTAAGCCAATAACAGTTTAAAGTGTACATTTATTGTGTATCTACTGAACTCACCGGCCACCAGGTCATGGTACGACCGGCCAAGAAATATCCCCCAACTGTCCCACGATTGGTCCGAAACATGGACTGGAACATGGAAAAGTGCGTAAACATCAAAGATGATCAGAATAATCAGGAATTCTCTAAGGCACACTTACCCAGACGCCAACACTTATCACCACAATGAAATATCCAACAATGATGGAGATGTCTGCTGGATTGCTGATGGTCACCTTGTCTGCCATTGCTCCACTTGTACCTAAAAACACTCTAAAACTTGACTTGATATGATTCCTTAGAGGAAACCTGCTTTGGGTTTACCTGCAACTTTTCTTCAAGTAAAGCTTTTTTTAAAGTCTTGTCATCTACAAAAAAAAAAAAAATACACCTACATTTCTGCATCAACTTGACTACAAAGATGAGCAGCAGTTAGGCAGCAAAGTTGGGGCGACTGGTCTAAGTGAGAGCTCTGGTCCCTTTTGACAATGGGCAGATTCAGCAGTTTATTTATTAGAGTAATTATTAACACTAAACCATGAAAAACATGCCTTGAGTTAAGTAGCTCCACTGGATTGAATTAATATTTTACATGCACAATTACCCACTTTATGCATGTCCTGCATCTTTTATTCCCACAACAACCCGTAATGTTACCAGTAAAGATGGGTACTTTTCCTTATTTTGGTCAACGGTTCACTAAACAATGATAAAAATATGATTATTGCAAATCATTGTGACCAAGTCAACATAAAAGGTTCTGGCATGTCAAAAAAGTCACAGTCACAAAACACAAAAGCAAAAAAGTCCTTTATTCATTTGATAGCACTGCTTCCATTGAAGCATCCATTTGCCTTCCAGTTCACAAATGTCATTAAGTAATACAAATTAGGGCAGCTTCTTTGAATGGGCGCACGGCATGTGAGCCCTGGATGTGTGCGAAAAGCTTGTGTAGAACACATTTACGCCTCAGCATAGAAAACATGCATGCGTACAGTCACTTTTCACATGTCACACAAGCTGTAAGCACACCGAGGGAGAGGAAATCAGTTCGTCTGACATTTCCGGGGTGACAGCTCAGAGCAAGTCAGGGGAAATAATTAACAGGCAGTGTAGTGTGGAGTTTTCTGGAAACACAAAACAAACAAAGAAACCCTCACTGGTCAGACACACACTGGTATGAATTCTTCCATATCAAATGTCTAAAATGGCAAACCGTGAGCAGAGACCATTACGGTCTCATCATGAGAGACTCGCATTACCAGCTCTTCCGTGAAACTTCAACACCAGGTTGGACTGACCTCACCTGAGGGAGAAGAGAAAGCTGCCAATCTACTGGCGGTCATATTTCAGCTAATGGCAGTGGCTCAGTGAAAGGCAGGAAGAAGCAAAAGTGAAACATCGGGTGCATAAGTTTTTGTGGAATGGCATTTTTTTTTGTAGTTTTGCTTCAGCACAGTACTAGAGTGGATTTTAAACCATCAACGTGATTAAAGTGCAGATTTCCAGCTACAACTCAAGGGGTTTAATAAAAGTATTGCATTAAATGTTTAGGAATTACAGCTGCTTTTATACGCAGTTCCCCATTTCCAGAGGCTCAAAAGTAACTGGACAACTGACTTAAAAAGCAGGGTTATGGCAGTTGATGTGGTTCCATGACTAATTAAAAGGAAAAAAAAAAAAGTTAGGAGTGAACAAATTCAACAATCTGAACCAGCAACACCAAAAGGCCTGAAAGAACCCAGAAGACAACTTAAGTTCATGTTGAATTATTTCCATGATTAAGCAAAACAACTTCACAACATCTAATCAAGTCAAGGCCACTCATGAGGAGTTTTGTGTATGAAGAGACCTCTCCATGAATGGAAATACAGAAGGTTTTCAACAAGTTGTGAACCACTGGTTATGCTCAACAACTACAAAGTCAGACTGGACATCATCTAAAAGAGCCTGGTTAACCAGGATGAACTTCCGAGATTAATAGCTCACCACATTATATGAAAAACATGGAGGCAGCATTATGGTATTGGCATGTGTGGCTTGGCAGTGAAACTGGGCGACTCATCATTATAGCTCATGTGACTGCTAACAGAAGCAGCAGGATGACCTATGACGTGTATAGAGCTGTACTCTCTGCCCAGACAAATACAGAAGAACTGATGGGACCGTGCAAACGGATAATGAGCCAAAGCAAACTGCAAAGGCAACTCAAGACATCCTAAAGGCAAAGAAATGGGATGTTCTTGAAAGGCAGAGCATCTCAAAGGAGGAAATACAGCATTGGTTCTCCATGAGTTCTAGACTTTAAGAAGTCATTGACTGCAAAGGATTTTATCCAAGTAGTAAAAAAAAAACTATCATTACACTCAGACACAATATACACCTTGAATTAAAGCTGAAAGTCTGCACTTCAAGAGTGGTAAGTGGTGCAGTGATTAGCCTCACGGCAAAAAGGTCCTGGGTTCAAATCCAATCTGTGGCCTTTCTGTGTGTGCATGTTCTTCCAGTATCTGTGTGGGTTCCCTCCGGATACTCTGTCTTCCTCCCACAGTTCAAAGGTTAACTGGTGTCCTTTTTTTTTTTTTTAAATAGCCTGTAGATGTGAAAGGTTGTCTGTCTATGTGTCAGCCCTGCAATAGACTGAATTTGCATCCAGGGTGTACTGCACCTCTTCACCTATGACAGCTAGGATTGGCTCCAGCCCAACCGCAACCCTGAATTTGATAAGTGACAGAAAATGATCCACTGTGGTGTTGTACAAACTTACGGCAAAGAAGGTGGCAAATATATTAAAATTTTGTCATTTCCCAAAAACATATGGAATCCCCTGTACCAACAAAGCACTTGGAATAATTCTTATCCAAACTGGACTGATTATCAGCAGTGAAGAGGAAAAGGGAATCCTGAAACTCAGCTCACGTCCATGTATTTAACAAATATAAAGCAAGAATAAATTAGAGTAAGCAAAGTATCATTTAGTATGCACTACATAAAATAAAGACCACAGTATTTAATGGGGATGCACAGCCTAGGAAGTCACTATGGCCACTAGAAATAACTTGCTGCCTGTGAAGCGAGCTGGGAAAATTGGAGAAATTCCACTTTTCCAACCTTGAAGGAGAAACTATTAGCGCAACATTTTCAACTGGAACGATAAGAGGACGGTTTGACTTTGGATTCTGAAATTATTTATCAGTGGAAAGTGGAGAAAAGCGGATTTAGAATGAAACAAAACAAAACCTGACCGTGACCTAATCTCTGTGGCATCTGAATAATTATTAGTGCGTTTTAGAGTCACAGCAGATCATTTCTGAGCAGACCTACAGGACATCCAGGAAGTGCAGTCTCAACACAAATGTTTAGAAACAACAAAAGACTTAAAATACTTTAAAAAAATAAATAAATAAGGTGCAATGCTACTCAATGTGTGTTTAGATAGTCCATAACCTCCATGCCAAGTACATTCAAAGTCCTACGGCTGAAGCTTCACGTGTCTGCTGAATCAAGCAGAGACTGAACTGGCTTCAAGATGGAGGGAAGATATGTAACAGAGTCTAGACACAAGGATACTGAAGGTCAAATTCTAAGAGGGGTTTAGATATCACATTAACTACAAAGTTAGTTTCCTTCAGCTGATTAAAAGAACTCACTGAATGTGTTAATACAGTCTTTCATTTTTTCCGTTTCTCCCACTCGAGTGTTTTCTAACCAAAACACTTTTAAAGGGGACATATTGTTCTCTTCATTACTTTCTGGAATACATGTACTGGTTACAATGTGACCTGGGGCCCGTTCTTCGTACCTCGCTAAGTAAGTTAGCTGGATTTGATTGTTGACGATTTCGCGTGATCTTGGATCGTTCGGTTCCCCGAAGCTCATCCGGGACTTGCTGCCATAGCTATCACGTCTTGTTTTTGTTTTCCTATTCCTATTCTGGGCAGCCACTCAGAAGAAAGCTGGCGTAAAGTAGGCGGAGCTAAAAGAGTCTAGGTTCATACAGGGAGTGACTTGAAGGGTTGCTCAAAGCTTAGTGTAAAGGATAACATTGGGGTTTCAGACAAATATAAAACTTTTTTTTAAAAACGTATTAGTCAGAATTACCAGGAAATTCACTTCTGTTAGGTTACACACTCTTTGTCTAGAATATTTATCCCAATCATGCTCACATGTGGAGGTTGTTAAGATAATACAGCAGGGCCACGATAGGGAATATGTAATAAATTAAAAACAATGAACTTAAATAGCCGTAAATGATTAGAATTAAGATATCTACAGTAAATAAGTTATCATATAATAAGTTATCAGAACTCATAAAAAAAAAACAAGGTGAATTGGCCTTTCATTGCTGTAATGGCCTTGTTGACTAATATTGGCATCTCGGCAAGTACCATGGCTTTCAGATATCAGTGCCAAATGATTTATGTCAGATGAAAAAAGAAACATATCAGCTTGTTATTCAAAGTTTTATCAACCACAAATTTCTTGATATTGTTGATCTAAAAAAAAAAAAAAAGGGGGGGGGGGGGGGGGGGGAAGGGCTGGAGTCATTAGAAAAGCTGTTTAATGTAGTTTTGTAACCTGGGATCAAAATGAATCTGTGAAAACAACAAAAACCTTCATTTTGCATCTTAATTAGAAAAGTGTCAGACATGGCTGAGACAATGGCTGCTCTGAAATCCTCCACACACAATTTATTGAAATGACTCCCAGATGTGTGCGTGTCATCTTTGACATCAAGCATTGTTTACCAGGTCCAGTCTGTTCTTCACTCTTGTTTCTTGCACCATCAAAAATCCTTTCAACTCACAGAAAACTTAGAAACTCATATCCATGCTCTTCTTACATTACATTACTTTCTGTATTCCTGTCTTCAGGAATGCAACACTACAAAGGCTATAGAAAGTCCATTATCTATTTTACAATCACCTCAATGATTTATGGGCTCATTTCTTCTCTTTCTTTCTTTCAACACCCATTATTTCTTGATTTTTTTCAAAGATGCTCTATAAATACAGTTATTCTAAAACTTTCTACAATACATTTCCCATCCAGTCAGGTTTTGTGTGCTGTAAATTGCAGTATCAAAGGGCTTTTGCAGGCTGAGATCAGGAGAGCAATAAAAAAGATTTAGGGAAATAAAGTGAACAGGAATGTGCCAGTATCCTTGTGTCTAAACTAAATGCGTCCAAAGAAAATCCACAAATTTAGAGTTATTACAACAGCAAAAAAAGCTTAAAATAACATCACACTTCAATCAAGTGAAGGCCCTTTTCTGGGTTATAGAGGACAAACAGTGGATTCAGTTACATTCAGGTGCACGTTGCCTGACTTTTCCCCAGTTTCTGCCTCTACCTACTGCCTGTTTGACTACTGATGTATCTGTGACACTTTCAGATGATCCGGTCTATTCTAGGCCTGCTTGGTGGCTGAACTCAGATAGTATAAAATGCTATTTTCCACGTGACTTCATTTTAAAATTCAACATTTCAAGAAGCCATGGAGGAGCTGATTCTCCTTGGAGTAAATCTGTGTCTATGACCCTCACTTCAGTCTCACTGCTTCCTGCTCAGCTAGTCAGAGGGCTTCTTGCAGTTTTCTTTGGCTAATCTGAGTCTGGACAGGATGTGTTTTTTAGGGAATTTTAGAGTGGTGCACCCAAACTGGCTCACGCCTCCGGTATCTCCCGGAAGTTTTTCCCGTCTCTGAACCCAGCTGCGCCAGCCGGGTTTCCAACAGTACACGCTGTCGTAAAAGCGCGAGCCATTTTCCCCTCCCAACACATAAATCCGTCTTTTCCACCTGGCCACACCCCCTGCTGCAATCCGCCGAGGCAACCCCGGAAAAACGACGGGGCTTGGAGCTCGGTCACTTCCGCCACCCGCTCCCCCTCGCTGCTCTGCGCTGACCAGCACCCCTCCCCCAGTCACCTCCCTCTCCACCCCTGACCCTCTGCCTTCTCTGAAAAACAGCACACGGCCTGTAGCGTCCAAAGTCTCCAGGTTGGTGTAGTTACCATCCAGGAACTTGGTGGTATCCCTCATGTATCCCCCAATGGCGCACACTCCACCTCGCACTGCTACTCCTCCAGCGAGGCAGGTGGCACCTGAATCTAGTGCCACACGTGTCCAGCAGTCTGTCAGGGTGTGATAAATAAGCACGCCTGAGTGGACCACAGCTCGGTTCTGTTCAAGTGTGGTTCCACCCAGGAGGTAAAGTCTTCCACGTAGTGCTGCACAGGCAAAGGCGCGCAGGGGGAGCGGTAGCCGAGGCCCAGGACTCCACTGAAGTGTGGTCAGGTCCAGAGTCTCACTGGAGTCCAGGAGAGCTGAGCGGTTGCTGCCACCCAAAGCATAGAGTGACTCTCCACATCCAAGGAGGCCTAGCATGGCCCGGGGCTGGACCATCGAAGGCTGCTCTATCCAGCGGTCCAACACAGCATCGTATTCATGCACGGCTGCAGACACAGAGCCGGTCCGCAGGATCCCACCAGCTACAAAAAGCCTGTCGCCCACAGCTGTGCAGCCAGGACTGACAAGTGAGCCGAGTGGTGCTAGCTTCTCCCACTTCCCTGTCCGAGGATCAAAGCAGTCCACCGTGTAGTCTCTTGCAGCTAAATACTCATCTTCCCGAGGCGTCAGGTCCACACAGACAATCTTTTTCTCAAACATTCCCTCTCGTGGTCTGAGAGGCCCGCCGAGGCCTTCTCCTGCTGCTGCTGGCCCCAGTTCTTGACTCAGTCTTCGGCTCTCTTCCTGGGACAACAGCCCGGGGCGCAGGTGGTGAAGCAGCGCCGGCATGTGAGCGTAGCGATCCAAAGGCTGGTGCTCTGCCCAGCGGCGTGCCGCATCATATACCTCTGCCTCCGAGTCCACGCCCAGACGGTCGGAGCTCAGAAGACTGCCTAAGGTGCCGTGGTCGAGCAGGAGGAAGTCTTTCTGGCGGGCCACCCGGGGAAAGTGCTGGGCTACCAGTCGCAGGGAGGCACGCAGCAGGAGCTGGTCATGGTGAGAGCGAGCCAGAGAGTACATCCCCAGGCAGTTGTCCACTGAGAGGTGCTCAAAAAGAAACCTGAAGCATTTAAAGTGAGAAAAAAAAAGCAGAAAAATGTCAAAGAAAAACAGAAGAAGAGAAAAAGGGAATGACACAAGATGATTTAATTGCCATCTTCATCTAGAAAACAGAATAGGTTTTATTTTAATTACAATCTAAAGTCAAAGTAAAAACGTAGCCACTTGAACTGTAACATCTAATTACTGAGGATATTAACTTTACCTGGAGCACAGGTCCTGGAGGGGCATGACCTGAAGCCGGTTGGCAGCCACAAACAGATCCTCAGCTGTATCCAGGGAGAGCCCAGCCTCCCCAGTGTACACAAACTGGATGATGGTTTCCATGACAGATGGCGTCACTTCCTCAAGCCGGATCTCTGTGAGGCGAGACTCCACCAGCGGGCTGGTGAACATGGCCCGAAAGTACGGACTCACGGCTGCTAAAAGGACTCTGATGGCAAAGAGAAGTCGAGGGAGAGTCAAAAGAAAAGAAGAAGTAGATGGGTGAGACATTAAAGTGAACCACAACAAAATGTAACAAATAAACAATTAAGAAAACTTCCTGTTACTGTACAAATTTAGGTTTTATACAATGGATCCATAGATGCACACAAAAAATAAATAAATTCCTTAACAAAACTGAAACTTTCATGTTGCATAATTACAAGACAGTCTGTAATTTTATGTAATCTTATATTAGCACAAACAGTCATAGTGCCTATAGAAACATGTAGAAAAACAGAGACATACGTTTGAAATTACTGTTATTTTTTTTACGTTGCGATATCTCAGGGATTAAACTGTATTTACACTTCTGTCCACTGACTGAAAGGGGAGTTTCTGGTCCAGCCCACTCAAGCTTAAAGTCAGTTGTATGTGGCCCATGGTGTAAAATGAGTTTGACATCCCCGATCTAACAGGACAAATACCTCCCAAAAGCATTACAGAGCTTTAAAAATTTCAGGCTTGAACTGTTTTCTTTCTTTTCATCACACACACTGGTGCTCTTATTCAGAATATAGCAAAGGATGACTCATCTGGTAAGTTCCTATACTCCACTCCTAAACCTGTGCCTTTACAGTTTTTGTAACACTGAAGTTTCCATTGCACGTCTTTTAATGGCGAGTTTCTGCACTTCAACCCTACTGCAATAACTATTCTTCCAAGCAGACCATTTTCCCGAAGGACAAGCTGCCCTGTCTTCTCTTACATATCACTCTAAACCACGGGTATCAGTGCTAACAAATGCATGCAGTTGACTGACGGGAAATTTTCATGCAGAACTACACATTATAACATATGGCTTTTTATCTTCTTCTGCCCTTGAGGCAATGGTGGTTGTGATAGCTTTGGAAAGCACAAAAACATTGGGAAATGACACTGCTGTGAATCACACTGGAATTTCAAACATAATGCAGATGTGACTTTTGTCTCTTTTTCTAGTGTGCCAGATGAGCTGCCTTAGTAAAAGGCTCTTCTCAGCTCATCAGTAGATGAGCACCAATGCACACTCTTTCAAAGTCACTTGCATCATTATATAAAAATCACAATAATCTAGACCTGCTCATAGCTCTCTTTTTCAGAGGCTGGTTCTCTTGCTATTCCACAGCATTTTAAGGCGATAAAAGAGCTGTAGCTGTTCACTTTAATACAAAGTTTCAAAGCTGTGTCAATCCAAATCAAGAAAGCTATCACGATGAGCACAGAGCTACACTCCCTTCTCAGATTCAGACAAATTCTGCAAGCATGAATGGACAAAGCTTCGAACTACAAATAGATAATGACCCAAAGCAAAAAGACAACCCAAGAGTTTCTTAAGGCAAGAAAAATGTGAGATTGTTCAATGTCCAAGTCAGTCACTTGATCCTAACTCAACAGAACAGCTATTTAGTTACTAAATACAAAACTGAATGCAGAGAGACCCAAAAACAAACACCTCACTGGAGGAAACACAACATTTGGTGACATCCATGGATTCTAAATGTCAGGCATCTCATCTCAATTCCTCTGAACCTCTGAAAACTACTGAAAATTGTTACAAAATGACAGAGAACAGGTCTCACCTTGTACTGCTCCTTAATTTTCCAACTAAAGCTAAATGTCTGCACTCCAAGTAAATTATTTACTGATGGTTTGATTTAAAATCCACTGTGGTGGCATACAGAGGTAAAATGACAAAAACTATAACACTGTCTAAAAACCTAAGGACCAGAGCGTATAAATAAAAGGGACATTTATTTGTCAGTGCTAGAAAATCAATTTTGCAGTCTTTCAGTGTTCAAAGCTCTTCAAGTCATGTTTTTGAGTTTACTAAAGAAAAAAAAAAGGGAAAAAGGAATAGTCAAGTAGCTTTATTGTCATTTCAACCATGTGCAGTGGTACACTACACAGTGAAGACAACGTTCCTCTGATATTGCTCTCATAATTACATATTGATAGTGTGTAATTACTACAAAAACTGTAAATACACAGGGGCAGGCACTGGTTTGTGGAAACCACCATGTTGCATCATCACCTTGAATACAGTGGCCGAGATGCACATTGCTGTTCTACTGTTTTATGGATGAGCCCACACACTCAGTACGTCAAAGGTGGAAAAGAGAAGTCATGCTGTGGAGGCAAACTGTACTTCAGACTTAAGATATGAAGGATATTATATAGGTTTTATCATCTGAGATAGGGTCCTGTTCACCAAAGTCAGGGCTCCAACACAGGAAAACATGCATCAACATGCTTATTTATTCCCAATATTGTCAATAATTACTTATTGTCAGGGAATTAGACCCTTGCATCTCCATACCCTGTAACATATGGCAATCATACCTGTGACACATGAACTTCTTTCCTTCAACAAGGAGGGTAACATCACACAGCTGCTGAGCATCCAGGAGTTGCTTCAGTCCTGAAAGACAGAGAAGAAAGAGGTGGGAGGAATGAGAGAGTGGCAACAGAAGGTAAGATCTGCCCAATGTAGTGCAGGAATAGAGAAACCCCAGCCTTGTCATTTTCTAATGTCCCACCATGAGTTATGTAGTCCCCCAGCGGGGTGGTGCTGTCATCGGGGAAGTCCTCCTCCTCTGAGTCGCTGTCTGACAGAGGCTCCCCTCCGCCCCCGTCTCCGTCCTGCCACGGCTGGGGACGCCAGGTGACTGTGCCCCCCCGCACAGCATTCATCTGAAGGTGTGGACACAAGCAGAGAATTATACACATGCATTATGCATTTAACATCAGCAAACACAGAACAGGCTGATCTTTATGCATCCAAGGACCATCATTATACCCAGAGACTGTGGACACATGGCCCAGATAGCACCTACCTCCAAATCACTGGCAGAAAAAGGTATGCTTTCCTAGCCACACATTATGAGAGCATTGCAATACAGTGCATGTTAAGAAACTCGTTGATTTTAATATCACATGTATGATACTTGCCATAAAAGGTGGAGTTTTAAAAATTCCAAAGCACACTGCTCATAGAGGCTGTGATGGGGGATTTTTTTTTAGCTTTCATTTACCTTTGCTCTTCTTCTCGTTTCCACCGTGAAAGCTGGTTGGGTCTCACTTTCAGCAGGAACTGGTGAGGCAGTTTGGAGCAGACCGACTGTATCCAAGTACCTCGTTTATTGTCAAAAACTTGGAAGCATTTGGTTGTCTTGGTCCTCCGGACTCAGCTGAAACGCTTGTCCCGGCCTGCGGTGAAGAGGCGTCAGGCTACTCGTTGCTCGTCAGGCTACTCATCCAGCCCTGTGTACACCATCACCAACTGGAGGTACAAACTAGCTTAAAAAAAGAAAAAAAAAATCTCCTCCTGTGCAAACGCGTCTCGTCGTTACACACATCAGTCCACCATGGCAGTGTACACAGACGCTCAGCTCGGTGGTTAGCCGGTAATAACTGCAGCTTTTAGGGCTCACGGAGCTGAAAATTGTGACTGAGTTCAGCTCCTGTCGGCCGCACTTGTCGTCTCTGAACCGGATTACCGCAACGGTAAACTTCCGTTCATCTGATTGGCTGACCTTTGCCCCGTGACGATTGTTTGGGGAGGATGAGCCGTTTCCTGTTACTGGATTAAAAAAAAATAAATCCTGCTCCTCCTCTGTGACAAAAGTTGCGTTAAATAACTACTCGTTTCTCTCTCTCTTCCAAATTTAATTGTTTACAAAAATTTATTTGGTTTCTAGCTGCGGTAACACTGGTTTCCGCATTCATGCTGCATTCATGGAAGATACGGACTTTTTAACAGCCAGAACTAGCGCTACCTAGTTAAACTGACACCTAAAAATATAAATTTATCATAAATCAAAAATATTAATAATAATAACAATGAAAATAATAATGAAATACACAAACATTGCCTCAAATGTTCGGGACACATTGATAACCACGAGAAACTTCAGTTGAGCAAGAGCCTAAACAGAATACGGCGTTGATTGTTCCTATACCTCCATGAACGCATCCTCAGCTAAAGAGACAAACATGGCGACCTGCATCGGCATGGTCGCTAAAGTTGGGGTTTTTGCAGCTGCTGTGCTAAAGCCGGTAGCCAGACAGTGTCCAGTGCATAGCGTAAATGTATTTGTCCCGCATCGCTTGTCGCATGGAGTCCGGAGTCGTTTGTACGAGCATGTCCGTGAAGGCTACAGTGACAAGCCTGAGCTGGACATGAGAGCTGTGTGTGAGGAGACTGACAAAGTCATAGCGAATGTAGAGAGCAGGAAAGGGGACCTGCGAGGGGACGATGTGAGGAAAATTGTAAGCGGTTTTAGTTACTAATTAAGTACTGTTTGTGGCATTAAAACACCATAATTTTATCCTATGTCACTATTTTCTAAAGTTTTTCTGGGTGTTATCGCTTCACTGAAAAATCTGTTTTTACAATAAGCCTCTACATGCATTTGCTTAAAATGTAACTGGGACATGATTCGCTCCAAACGTGTGATGCCACAAACTCCCACTGATACATAGATGTGTAAAGATTTCATACAAAATCTTTTATAACCCTGAGAATTAAAGCTGAAAGTCTGCACTTAAATTGCATCTTGATTCCCTGATTTGCAATCCACTGTGGTGGTGGTGTACAGAGGCAGAAAAAAACCCAGTCTTTTCCCCTAACATTATGGACGGCACTGCAAATCTTGCCTGGATCTAAAAATTGACAAAAATGTCTAGTCATGCTGACTGACCTTAAAACTACACTACTTACCATAATAAAAAGTGACGTCTTTGGTCTGAATACTTGTGACTGTAAATAAGATATCCTACCATGAAATCATCTGGGAAACAAAAAACAAAGCAGTTGTTTAAAATTAGATCGACTGTGTTAAATTTGACTAATCGGTTCTCAGTGTTTTTACATATGTACACCTGCTTATTATCACTGCTGTCTAATGTGCTTGCTTTTGACTCGATCATCCTGATTGTCTACCTTTTAGGTGTGTGTGTGGCAGGAGCTCCAGGCAGTAAAGACAGAAATCTCTGAGCTGGAGGAAGAGAAGCGGCGCATCAGTGATATAGTCAGAGCACTAGTGGTGAGAAATAGTTATTACAGCTCTAAACATTATAACCAGAATGAACTTCAGTTTCTATCGAGGTTTGCGTCATCATTTACTCTGCTTTGAGGTTTTTGTTGTTGTCAGAGAGTAGATTTCTGTGACCTAACTGATCTTTTCCTCACAGACAAAGGAGGACAAGAAAGCCCTCGCCAATGTAAGTTTCACTTCAGAACCTTGTCTCTTTTGTTACTGAGTCAGTTAACCTTCCTACTCCCCTGTGTTTTTGACCTATAATAAATCTCATGTGGCACCACTTCTGAGTCTTTGCTCTTTTCTATTCTTTAGCTTCCAGAGTACAACCAAGCTCTTCAGAAGGGCAGAGAGATCCGCAATAGACTCAATCATCTGTACCACAAAGAGACCGAGCTGGATGAGGAACACTATGGCCGAGCACTCAGGCTGCCCAACACTACACACCCTGATGTGGTCAGGATACACTATGCACACACACTACTTTGTCCTGAGCTGCTTGGGAGAGATTTACTGTGAAGCTCAAGTCACTAAGCATAAGTTTCTCTTGCTCTTTCCAGCCAATAGGAGATGAGAACCAGGCGAGGGTGGTGGAGCTCGTGGGACAGAAACCAGGTGACTAATGAGATGAGAAGTGCAGATTTCTAAACTTTAAATTGATTACCTAATATTTTTTTTAATGAATGCTGACACAAACGTTTGTGTGTGTTTCTGGTACAGAGTTTGACTTTAAGCCCAAAGGACATGTAGAGCTGGGGGAAGAGTTAGGACTCATCAGGCAGAGGTGAAGATGACTCTGGTTGTTGTTTACAGTCCTTCACTGTACTGTATGTCCACTATAACACTGTCTAATATACAGTACAAGCTACTTTAATTTAAATAAACTGCGCTATTCACATTTCCTCTGTCCACTGCTGCAGGCATCTAGCTCATGTCTCAGGCCACAGGTCCTACTATCTTCGAGGAGCCGGGGCCAGACTTCAAGCTGCACTCCAGAACTTTGCCCTTGACACGCTACAGCGACGGGTATGTGTGTTTGGTCATTTGATGTGATCCCCGGATAATTAATGTTAGTAGTGTGTATTATTATATCTATATATATATATATAATATCTAGACATGCCAAACATGGATTCCTCCTTTGACTCCTACAGGGCTTCATTCCCATGGTTGTGCCTGATATGCTGAAGGGTGCAGTGTTTGTGAGTACCAAAGCTCAGGTTTCTAAAGTCACAATAAAATACTTTTGTCATACACTATACATAAAGGATGGCCTCATCCATCAAGACACTCACTATTCTGTGTAGTCTTGTCTTTCAGCCTCATTTTAAGGCTTTAATTTGAGTTTATTGTTTGCCAGATATAAGCACAGTTTAGGAGCTCAGTTTTGCTGCTGAGTAGGCACTCACCTGTCACTCAAAGTGGCTATGCCCCCAACTTAAAGCCTTAATAAAATGAAAATGACTGAGTCAGATACATTCACATGGCTACCTTGTCATAACCTTTGTAATTAGCCATAGAGATGAAAACCATTTTTCAAAACCAGGCCGTAAACATATTCATATCTGTAGCAAAGTTGAGCATTTTAACATGGGAGTCTTTGGGGATTGACTCACTTTTGGTGCTAGCACATCTGCATTAATCTCATTTTTCAGCTCATTTTTCAAACAATTTAAATTTAAATTATTCTAAATGAATTGTTTTGCAGTTATATATAAATTTTCGTTGAAGTAACTGGGCACAGCCACAGATAATCTCACTCTGCTCTCTGATTTGACCCACCTCCAGGAGGGTTGTGGGATGCAGCCCAATGCCCACAGCTCACAAGTCTACTCACTGGACCCTGCACGTTTCCCAGACCTCAACCTGGCTGGAACTGGAGAGGTTGGGGTGGCAGGTAAAGCTTCTTTTTCCATTTCCTCACAGTTTCAAATAACCAGCTGGTTGTGTATCAATACAGCAACAGTGTGTTGTATTGTTTAGTAAGCCTACAGCTATCGAGTGTAGTAACTGAGAGAAGTTTGCTTAGTCCTAACAGCAATCCTGTATTCGATCGATTGCTGAATTGAGATGTCGTGTGTCTTGCTGTCCATCAACTTATCAGTAGTCAGGTTTCAGTAAAGAAAAGCTCTCGTGGATCTCTGTATGTTTAGTTGCGTTTCTTTAATCTGGAGAGGGGTGGTAATGTGTAAACTGGATGCATCCATTTGTATCTCTTCCCTCAGGCTATTTCATGGATCATGCAGTGAACTCGAAGGACCTTCCTGTCAGGTGAGGTACACCCCACCTCTTACTTTGAGATATATGGAATAATTACACGTAATGCGATGCTGTCGTGTCTGTGTGCAGGACGGTGTGCAGCAGCACCTGCTACAGAGCGGAGACCGACACAGGCAGAGAGACATGGGGGCTCTACAGAGTTCATCATTTCAATAAGGTCAGAAGCCACACAGAAGTTTAATGTGTACATTTGCTGTACATGGACAAACCAATGATAATGTAAGTGGTTATTTGCTTGTGCGGCTGCTTGCTTCTATGTGCGTCTGTGCAGGTGGAGATGTTTGGAGTGACGGCAGACGAGACAGGAGAAGAAAGCTCGCAGCTGCTGCAGGAGTTTGTCAGTCTGCAAAAAGAGATGTTTTCTGCACTGGAACTGCACTACAGGTCAACACACACACACACACACACACACACACACACACACACACACACACAGTCTTACTGTCTCCTCAGCTGTGTCCTCAGCTCGGACAAAATGATATTGTGGAAATATTCTGAAATGCAAAAATGTCGATGCTCCTCCCCGTTTTCTCTCAGAGAATGCTTGCACTGGTTGTAAGAAATAGTTTTGTGTAGTGAGGAAAGATGGAAAGCTGAGCATAATAACAAAAGACCAAAGATATAAAATATTAAGTGTAAAGGTATTTTTAGTGTTGATGTGTAAACACTGTTTTCCGTGTTTCTGTGGCTCTGTATACCCACTACAATGGTCGCTTTGTTCCACAACATCATCTCACAGTCACTTGTATTTATATCCAACATTAAGACGCTGCAGTATTTTTCTGAACACTAGGTGTCGCCACTCAGACAATATTGCCACATAAGTGCTGATATAGGAGGAGAAGAACTCAAAAACAGAAGCCAACAATTTGTCCAGTGTTTTTTGTTTTTTTCCCACTACAAACTCAGGCTTTCTGTTCCAATGTCTGTATATCCGTGTGTCTCTGAGCTTCTGTACTGGTATATCATTAAAATGGCAGTATAGACTGACAAGATCCTACACTAGTCTCTTCAACTCAGCTGCAGTGGCCATGGCACAGCTGGCTACGTTTTTTTTTTTTTTTTTTTTTTTTTTTTTTTTAAATGACA
Source organism: Rhamphochromis sp. 'chilingali' (assembly GCF_963969265.1). Lineage (NCBI taxonomy): Eukaryota > Metazoa > Chordata > Actinopteri > Cichliformes > Cichlidae > Rhamphochromis > Rhamphochromis sp. 'chilingali'. Next base: position 31,947,642 of record NC_137935.1, read on the forward strand.
TCAGAAACAGCAGTATGCGACATTACGTGATGGCAGAGCTTCAGTTCATCCTTTGTCATTTTTTTTTTTTTTTTTTTTTTTTAATAAATAGGACAGGGGGAATGAATGAGAGAGAGAGAGGGGGAGAGAAAGAAAGAAAACCAAAGGGGAGAAGAGACGGTGAGAAGGGGGGGGAAGAGAGAGAAAAAAAAAAAAGAACTCCTGGGTCACCTGTATGGAGAAAAAAAACAAAAAAAAAAACAAACAAACAAAAACAAACAGAGGAGACAGCAAACAACAAAGAGTAACATAATAATAGAGAAAACAAAGCACCATCACAATAAACTAGCTAGTCATAGATATCAGTATTTACTAAGTAATAAACGATATTGTGCAGCACGCAAGATAGACAGCGCACAGTGTGCTTTGAGGCAGCAGCCAAGAAAGCTTTAGTCCGCGTCTGTGAATACCCATGTGTGCATACCTGTGTGGATCAGCATGCTTGCATTCCAAAGGTTTCTCCATGTAATGATCTGCTAGGGAGTGGCTACGTTACAAAGATCAAGATGTGCATGACTGGCTGAAGCAAGACAGGATGTGATGTCAAATTCAGTGCGCAACACAATGAACATATTGGGGCCATAAATGTTTTCTGGCCATTATTAGCGTGGTAGTGTTTAGTTTTCTTGGCCAGGTGAGGTTTGCACCCTTATTATTCCATTAGTTCACTGGAAATCTCAATATGAGGTCCAAAGAAATTGAGATTTTTCCATTGAAAGTGGAAAAGTCCATTAGGCTGTAAAGCCAAAAGAAACCTATCAGATATAAGAAACTGGTACATCCTTTAAAAGAAGGATTGCACTGGCCAGCTTTGCCAGAAATCATTTGAAAGAGCCTCAACAGTTCTGGAAAAAAAATCAGTGGACAAATGAAACCAAAATGGTGTTTAAGAAAAGTATGGAGGAGGAGAGAAATGGCTCATGATCAGAAGCATAACACATCATCTGTAAAACATGGTGGAGGTAATGTTGTGGAAAGGACATGTATGGCTAGAACCAGGTCACATGTGTTGGTGACTGGTGACATTATGACCTCGTCCCTCTTCTTCTCGGTAAAGCTTGGAATAATTTCAGTACTTCTGAAAAAAACAAAAGCAAAAAAACAAAACAAACCTTCAACTTCGACTGGAAAGTGACCCGATTAGGATTTGTCAGTCACATTTTTGGCCATTCAAATATGAACAGGTGAGCTGCGTTTCAACGGTACACATGTGTCTAAAAGGATAGAATGATGACTTTTTATATCCAAGGGGTCGAGTCTGGGGAGAAATGCTTCTAAAGTGCTCATTGACAGGCTGACAATCCCATGTAGTCATAAAGCAGTGAGTTTGGTTGAACCCTGTTCTGTCTTGAATTTGAAGTGAAACAGAAAAAAAGTAGATTTAAAGCTCAAGTCACCCAATGTCTACAGAAAATGCAGCACTACTTTCACTTTACACATCCCTCACATGTTGAGATCTGACCCTTACCTGTGACTATTTTCTTCTTCAGAGTGCTAGACATGCCGACAGAGGAACTTGGCCCTCCGGCACACAGAAAGTATGACATTGAAGCCTGGATGCCTGGGAGAAACAGCTATGGAGAGGTCAGCCCTGTTATATAAATATTACCCATTTACCTACTTACTTCCAGTTACCTCATTTCTATTTCTAATCAAGAAGCTTTCAGTTTGTACAGTCAATAGCGACTCACACCACTCCTGCATGAATAAATTTACGGACTGGTTTTTATAATTGTTGCTCATTTTATATCCTCTGTATCTCAGGTTTCCAGTGCGTCCAACTGCACAGACTACCAGAGTAGACGCCTCAACATCCTGTATGAGAGAGAGGACGGCAGTCTGCAGTACGCCCACACAGTAAGACTGCAGATGATGCTGCACTGCTGTATATTGCTGCTGGTTAGATATACCACCTCCGTAATCTATGTTTTCTTCCTCATCCTAGGTGAACGCCACAGCGTGTGCAATCCCCCGAACAGTAATCGCCATCCTAGAGACGCACCAAACCAAAGTAAGACACCAGCAGCATTTTTTTCCCCCCCACATTAGTTTTTTCCCCCACATTATTATGAAAGACAGTTCTGTAGTATATTCCCCTCATGTTTCTCATAATAAAACGTCAGCTCATCTACCTAACACAGTGTATAATGTGTAATATTTGTGGTGTTGTGACTGTTGTGATTCATGTTTCTCTAAATCACTTCTGTCAAACTCACATCCTAGCCTTCCAAACATTTTTTTCTGGGACTTTGCACATACACGTGAGGTTCTAAATAAATTTTACTCGACCTAGTTACAGCAGCTGTCTGCAGTAATGCGCCCCGTGCACACGCCACAGTGGAACAACAAAGGAAAGTTGAGGCTGCTGGGAGAGAGACAACTTCTTTACTGAGTGTAAAGAAAGCTGGTGACTCTATGTGCCACAAGACAGTTTGTGTTTGCAAAGAATAATTTGTTTTGTAATTCTGAATCAGCACACAGAGCCACAGAAGGGTTAGAAGTTGTAAAAGGCAAGTCTCACTGCAGCAGTGGAAACGGCAACCGAGTCAGGTTGAGGTTGAATGGTACAGGTGAACTTCAAGATCAAGGATCTTTAAATTTTTTCTAAAACCCACTGAGCTGTCACGTTCAGGCTCTATACCAGGGGTCTCAAACTAGCGGCCCACATCACCCCTACTTTATATTGACGTGAAGTTACTTTTTTGTTAGGGAGGATTTGTTTGTTGTTGAGTGCAATGCTACAATAAGTTCTTTAAAAAGGAAAAAATGACTTAATAGGAAGGCAATATGAGCAGAGAGTACAAACGTGATGAGGGATTGGGTGTGTTAGTTCAGTGAGAGAGTTATTTGTAAAGAAAACAATTTTCACTCGTAGTCCAAAACGAATGTGTACACTTAGGTCTGCATTTTTATTTCGGTAAATACAAACAAAATTATAGCAGAAGTGCTGGCACGTGTCTGGCCAGTTTGTTCATTTGGTAGTTCAGTGAAAGGCTTCAGTTAGTTAAGAGTGAGAACAATAATTGTGCTCACTTTATCAGCTTTGTCTTGTTATACAAAATGTGAAATTTCAAAAAACAAACAAAACACGACATTTTTGGAAATATTTGTGGGTGTTTTTGTGATTGTTTTTTTTTTTGTACTACTTGAACACTAAAGTGTCCCTCACACGAGATGACAGAAGTGGCCCACAGATATTTTAAGTTTAAAACCAGTGATCTAGACTGTAGTAAAAGATGGATACCTTGACATCGCATATACCTGAGCTAAACATTTTCGCCGTTGTAGCAGGTTGATTTTTTTTTTTCTTTTTTCGTTTTCAGCTGTTCTTTTGATTTGCTGCTGTGTTTGGATCATTGTGTTGGTGCTGATAGGCTGTGCGTGGTTTTACGTTTTCACAGAGGACTTGTTCTTGAAATCTTGAAGCTTTTCAAACCTAACTCATGCTGCCATACTCTGTTTCTACATCAGAGGCTTTCTCCTTTCAACACTTCCAAACAATCCGTACTTGTATAATTGTGCCATCATGAACTTTATCCATTAAACTTCTCGGAGCATTGCACAGCCAACATTTGAGGTAAATTTGCTGGGATGTCCACTCTTAGGAAGGTTGTAGCACGTGTTAACACACACCTGAATGCTCCAGACCAGCAAAGTCCCAAAGTTCTGCTTTTTGTAAAGGTACTCGCACTCAATGATAATCAATTAATTAAGTGCATTTGAATAACACCAACTGGCTGTTAATTCTTATAGAAGTAGTGAGGGTGTATTTAGTTTTTCACAGGAATTGATAAAGTCTAGCTCTTTTTTCTCATATGTTTTCAAGAAGTTTTGAAACTAAGACTATACTTCCTTACGTTCTCTCACCAGGAGGGAACAATACGTGTTCCCCGAGCCCTGCAGCCTTACTTGAGTCTGGAAGTGATTGAGAAGCCAAAGTACACTCCACTGAAATACATCGGACCCAATCAGCGCTACCCACCACCAAGGCCGGCTCCTAAAATTAGATGACACTAACACAAGTTCAACACTCTAAACAGAAGCCATCGTCTACATAAATAAATAACTGTTTGTTTATTTAATGCAAGTGGATTGGTTGATTGACCGTGTCCCTCAAAAGACATAAAAAACGTTGAGAGTGAATTAAGTTTGTCAGTGTTTGAAAGAAGACCACTGTAAATAGATTCATTCCTTTGTCTAATGTAATGAAACTGGTGTCTTTTGTCTGGATAATTAGAGGAACAATAAGAAAAAAGCAATAAAAAGTGTGTATATCTCCAATATCGTTACTTTGGGTTTTTTTTCCAGGGGGCTGCATATATAGACCTTGTAGATGGATTAGCTCTACAACAAAAACACACTATGTGCCTTTGAAGGAGGGAGCTTGCAGTTGGATATTTAATAACTCCCAAAGGTGACATACAGACCTGTTAATGTGCCTTACATTACCAGCTGTTTCAAAGTGATCTGCTAAAATAATTGAGCAGCAGCTAGAGGAGGTGATGGAGCCTACAGGGAGCCTGCAATCAAAGTGTTATCCTAATAGTGTCATTGAAGAGCTTGTTGGCTGGGGTTTAAACAGAGCGCAGTTTAAGTTAATTTATTTTCACTTGACTCCAAGGAGAGCTGCATGCCCCTACTGTTATCAGAGTTGATGCGCAAATATTCTTTGCTAAGTACAGGACGTCAACCTGATTCTCTGGCACCGGTCTGGGCTTTAATCGGTCACCTGACACACACACACACACACACACACAGAGGACTGTGCTCCGCGGCTCGGCTCCACCTCGCTCGGCGGGTGTGTGAAGAAGATCCAGCCCGTTATTTCAAGGTTATCTCCTGCAGGAGCCTCACTTTCTGGATCCTATGGGAATTCTGATAACCGCGGTGTTTCTCTGGGCTGCCGTCGGAGGTAAGCATTCATCACATCCATTAAACACACACACTGTGTGCATGCAGGGCGCTTTTAGTGTGAAGTGGCGGCAAAAAATTGGCAAGCTAAGCCGAAGACGACCCAGTTCTTTACACGCTACTACCTCAGCTACTCTTTTTACCGCCATGGAGCCGGCTTTGTGATAGAAACACACACAATAAACGCGTTTTAGCGCTACTTTGTGGCGCAGACTGGCGCTTTATGCTAACCTAATGGCGGAATCCGCAGGGGTTTAAGACTAATAGGCTAAACAGGAGCGTTGTTACATAATTTGTTGTGCGCCCACCTTTGTGTTTGTGTGCCTGTGGGGCGATGCTGCTTCTGCCCGTAGACACATTTCACACACAGAGGAGTATTTCAGTGTTTAGGGATTCCCGGCTTTGTCCGCTACTAATCCAAATGGAAAAAGCTCCGCGCGCAGGTGAGCGGAACAGCGCACACGTGCGCGTGATGCTCAGCTGCACGCGCCAGCCGCTGCGAGAGCCAGCGTAATCAATTATAATCTGGGGGGTGTGTTCACACACACACGCGCGTGTCTGCAGGGGCGCACAGCTCTGTCAGTAACCTATAGAGGATACTACAAGCTGTGGGTTAGAGTTGTGTCGCAGTGTGTGAGGGCAATATCCCCACCCTAACACTATACAACCAAATCTATTATTACATTAAAATGGATATAAAATACTGCATAATGCAACTGCCGCTCCACATCTGTCAAAGCCAACACTCCATATTGCGCATCCTTCAACCCCCCCCCCCCCCCCCCCCCCCCCCAATAAAATGCACCTATTCCTGATGCAGACAGACATTTGGGGGCTTGTTGAGCAGCTCGTGTACTCCACTAATTTGACTTGGACACGTGATGTATTCATTTCTGAGCGGACAAGCCGAAATAAAGCCAGATCACGGTGATAATTATGGTGCTGGGGTGTCCCAGCTTGCACACACACACTTCGTCATCACATGGGCATGCAGACTGTTAAAAGGCCAAACTGTAGGCAGCTCACGTGTCTGCGAGGGGGCACCAGTGGTATCAGCTGGTCCCGTATTGATCCTGCACTGATCGGGCTGCGAGCTGCGATCCCACAGAGCCCAGATAAAAGTCAGAGCTTTAATTTTCCTCAGTGTCTTTTATTATTTATAATTATTTGTGAATACATAACATTTGAAGTCATGTTTGATGAAGTGAACCTTTATGGAGTCTTTCAAACAAAACCGTTGTTGTTAGCTGATAGACACAATCAAAGTGAAGTGGTTTTAATAAATAAGCTGATGAGAAACACTAAGAAAACAAAACAACTGTTGATTTCCATTATGTGACTCAGAGATATATATATTTTTTTGTAGATGTGAGTAATTCCTTAGAAACTTCCTTAGAGAAATTCTCCTTTGTGTATTTTGGGTGGCACTGTTAGTGTGGTATGCTTGGCAGTGGTGGTTTTGGAAGAAAAATGCACTTCATGCTAATAGAAGTACACGCTCATTAGGCATTTTAAGTCAGTCAAAAAATATTATGACAGTTAAAAACTTATTTATTTTTCCCTTTTTATGTCAGGGGCCCAGACTTGATGATATTTGCCTTTATTTATGCATGATTTTCTTCATAATTGTGATGGCAAAGTACCACTAAAAAAAACAAAAAACAATCTTGTAAAGTAAAGTTAACATGTGCGATGACATTTGTAAACAAAGAGTGAATAAAGCTGCTGGAACTGAGCAGCATCACGTCTCACACTTCAAACAGTCCTCACTCCCGGCGCGCAATAATGAAGGAGAGGGTTGCAGGCTGCAGGATGAACATGGATTCTTGGTCCTCGCTAGATGCAGTGTATCACCGTGAGGAAAAGGCACCAGCAGAGCAGCTTAGTGTGCCTTTAATGACTGGCTGGCTTGTGTGGTATTGGTGACTGATTTAACCCGGGTGGGAAACGACCTTGTGAGCTAAAGCTTCTGGGAACGACTGCATCCTGGAGTGCGAGAGAGAAGGGGGGACTGGGAGTTAAGCACATTAACAAGGGAACAGCTCCACCTACGCTCGCACAGAGCAAACGGTTGGAAAGTAAACAAACTACTTCATCTGTGGTGCAAGGTTTCAGCTCCTTTTACTGATAGAAAACTGCTGATTACATTGATTTTTAGTCCAATTGTCCCTCCGTGCCTCACCGTGTTCACTCTGCGTCTCTGTCTGTGTTTGTGTTTCAGTGGGAAGCCGGCCAGTAATCTCACCCCTTAATGATGCAAAGGTGAGGAACAAGACTTTATTTTTGAATTTCATCCATCAGTCTGCTGCTTTTTAATTACTCAACTGTAAAATATGTGTGTGTGTGTGTGTGTATTGTACCATTAGGTTGAATGTATTATTCAGGAGACACTGAATGAAGATGGGTCACCGCACGATTGTGGCCCACAGCTAGCAGGTAGGTAACCAATTAGCTGTTCTTAAGAGATCAGATGGTGTCATGCAGGGTTTGGTGTGTGCGGTTTGATTGCACGGTGATTAGGCTCGCTTGTGTCTAATTGTTTTTTGCAGATGAACTTGATGAGGTGCACAGGCATCAGGGTCTTCTCAGGGAGCTGCAGAAACTGGCTGATGATGGTACACATAAATTCACACTGCCTCAGTCTGATGTTGTTTTTAAGATATTACTACTAAAAAACCCCCATAAAACATGGGCACTTATATTTGTTGTCTTTTTTTATGTCACACTGACTGTTTCCATTTTTCAGAGAGAGATAAGGAGCATGATGATGAACGTCAGCGGTACGAGTACAATCTGGCCAATGATGAGAAGGATGAGAATGACTTCGAGGAGACGGGCGAGGACGAGAGAGATCTGAGCAACCTCGCAAAGGAGACAGAGGGAGAGGAAGAAGACAAAACAGAGGATGATGACACCAAGGAGAAGGTGATGGAGGAGCCGCGCATTGAAGACAGAGAGAGGGATGACGAGGAGGAACGAGCCAAGGAGCTCGAGGAGTTGCTTGCCGAAGAGCTCGCCAAGAAAGGCAAGGAGGAGAGAAATGACGAAGAGCTCAAAGAGCTGCTGAAGGAGCTTAAAAAGAAGAGGTATGAGGTGGTGAAGGAGAGGGAGATCCAGAAAGGCGCTGGGACGGAGCACAAGGACAAGGTGGAGGACAAGAAGAAGGAGCAGCAGGACAAAGAAAAGAAGGAGGAAATGGTGGAGGACTTGGAGAAGCAGAGGCTCGAGGAGAGGAGGAAGAATGAGGTGGAACTGATGGTGGAGAAAGAGAAGGTGGAAAAAGAGTTGAAGGAGCTGCTCAAGGAGCAGGACAGCAAGGGCAAGCCAGAGCAGGAGAGGGAGAGAAAGGAGAAGCAAGAGGAGCTGGATGAACTCGTCAGGAAGATGAAACGGGTGCAGGAGGAGGAACAGCAGGAGGTGCAGGGCAGGGAGAAAGAGGAAGACGAGGACCAAAAGACGGGGGAAGAGAAGAAGGAGGACAGTGAGAAGAAGAAGGAGGAGGGCGAGGAAGGAGACAAAGAGCCCGACTCTGAGAAAACAGAGACTGGATTTAAGAAGGAAGAGGCAGCAAAGGAGGTGGAGGTGAAGGAGCCCCAGCAGAAGAGAGTAATGGAGAAAGCGAGCGATGAGGCTACACGGCAGTTTGAGCGGGAGCGGTACAAGGGTGAGGAGGAGGAGGATGGAAACAGGGAGGACGAGGAAGATGAGGATGAATATGTCAGGGAGGATGAGGAGGGGCAGCAGGAGGAGGAAGACAATGAGGGTGAAGAGGAGGATGAAGAAGATGAAGGAGAAGTAAGTTAGAACAATTAATGGGTACATTCAGGCTTAACTGCAGATTACAGTGTAATTATACTGTAATTACTTGGTAGTTATTGGAACCCATAGAATCATGATATCATCCTTGGTGATGTAGTATTGTTAAAGGGACACCAAATAACGACATTTTATTAAATAAATTAAAATTCTCTGGGAATACCAGAACCAAAAGGGGTCATGTGACCTGGCAACCTTGATAATCTCATTTTTAATCACATAAATAAATAAATAAATAAATAACTGAAGTAAGATAACTTTTTTTAATTGGCTAAAACAAATACTGACAAAGTTTAAATCTGAGGACATTACATGCGGTTAAAAAAAGGTGATAAATCACAATGTATGTTACTGTAATATTCAGTATATCACAAAGTAAAAGATTTTACACTTTCAAAATCAAACATGAAGCATTAAGACCAATACGTCAGAGTGAAATGCAACTGAAATATATAAAATCAGTGGTTCATTTATTCAAACAATTAATCATTAAGGTAAATATGCTTGGTATATAGTCGGTGTATACAAGTCAATTTAATTTGACCAGACTCCATTAAATGGAACATTTATTATTGCATGTTTTGTTTTTTGTTTTTTTGTTGGTTTTTTTTTTTTTTTTTTGGGGGGGGTGTCTCTTGTTACATTGACAGTGGTTTGGGATAGTTGAAAAATATGCTTTCTCTTAGCTTGTCTGTTCAAATTACAAATGCACTGATTCCAGGCTTGTGCAACTGTTTTTTAATCTGCAGGAGCTGCTGGAGATTGAAGCAGAGCTGCGCAAAGTGGCTGCAGAGCTGAGGGAACTTCGCAGAGGATAAGATACCCATAACCCACACGCACAGCAGAATGACAAAACCCCTTTGTTGCATTCACAGTCACACATTCGGCTCACACAGTTTCCATTTAACAGCCTTCAAATCCCTTCAACACTCAGAGGAATCTGTAAATGGACATTAGTGCAAAGTGTACATACTGTTGGTTCATTTCTGCTTTTAGATTGCCTGGAGGGAAAAAGAATACTCTTTTTTTCTTCTCTTTTGGTCATTTGGATGTGTTTTTGTGTTGAAGAAAAAGACGTAGTTTTCCCAGAGAATCTGAAAGCTTGTGCTCATCACCGTTGCCCCTGTCTTCTCGAGTATCTGTAAATAACGTGCGTGAGGTAGACAGGCGATAGATGCAATAGCATTTCAGCACTTTCATTCAGATGTTAGTTTGATTGCAGATTGTCAGCCACGAAGAGTCATGATCATAGCAATCAGCGCTTCTTTTACTCTGAAGGTTTCATCTTTGATGGCGTGTTCTTGTTTCAGGAAAAAAAAATACAGTTTCCCTATTATAAGTAGTTAGTGTATTTTAATATACAGTATATTTTGTGCAATAACTGATAACTGTGTGTACCCTGCTGTTCCGACTGTTAACGATACTGCTGATATTTGTACCCAGGAGGAAGTCGTTATCTCCTCTTAATTTCTTTGGCGACTTAAGTAGAAATGAAGATTGTTTGTTTCATTCGGCGCACGCACTGTTACAGCCAGACTGTTTGCGACGAACCGGGGTGACACGAGCGAAACACACACTTGCACGTACGTCACACTTTAAGTTTGTCTTTTGCCTGGTTGATCGTGTGGCAGAAGGAGGTGATGTACTTACAGCTTACAAGGTCTAAAAGTGTCACCTCAGGTTTCTCAGCCAGCTTTGCACTCTTATCTTAACAAGCCAAGGAGGAGCTGAAGGAAGGAGGAGAGGAAAAACTAAAGCCATTTGTTGTCTTTTTGGTAACAGTGACACCGACAATAACGTCGATAAATACTAGGTAGTGTTACATCCCAGTTTTAATGGCTGTCATGTCATTTGTGTAAGTATCAGATATGTGGTCTGTAAGCCAAGGTCATGGGAAATATGAAGCAACACCGCCCCCAAGAGGACACTGGGCAGATATGCACTTAGTGCAGGATTAACAGGGTTGCTACTGGAGGCCCACTTAGTGCAATAACACAGTATAGACTAGAGCACACGCGAATGCAATAATTAGCCAAATACTGAATTATTTAATGTATTTTAATATGTAATCAAAGTGCATCATGTGGTACTCGTATACAAATATTTCTCTTTTTTCTACAAGGCCGAGATTTACGATACGTTTATGTATTTGAACACTGGCCGAGCCGACGGTCAACTTGTGTAAACACGTGGTAATAATACACGTTATGAATCAACACTGACGATGTTATAGCAATCTATTCCAAAGAGGAGATGCTTGTTCGCTCAAAGGTTAATCAACATGAATGTACTGTAGTTCCTTTTTCTATAGAAATACAAAATGAATCTCACAAACCAGCAGGATCACTGCAGGAAACGTCTGTGGGGAGGTGACGCGCTCAGCATAGAGGACATATGACACAATATGGAAAAAAGTGATTAAAAAAGGCATTTGTATTATTACTGGCCAATCAGAGTGCTATATTTTGTGCCTGCTGTATCTTCTTCTATGCTACCTGTCAATCAATAAACAGAAAAGTATACTCAAGTACTGTAGGTTGCCTTTTTTTTTTTGCTTGTTTGTTGGCCTTAACAGAGCAGAGATAATTAGCAGGTCAAAGTAATTAGTGTGTTTTGAAGAGGATAAAGTTCGGGATCAAGTTTTGCTTATCCTTTTGATGAAACCAATCCGTGATCAACTCCTGGGGTGACAAACACCCACTGTTTCCTCAGAGGAACCACCTGTAGTGTGTGAACCAGCAGCGGCGTGTTTGTCCAACACTGACTGGATGTGGCTGAGCAGAGAGGAGAAAAACTGAGGCATGCCCTCGTAGCCTAGCAGAGAAAAGAGCGCATCAGAAAACGACAGTGTCTTCCTGTGTGTAAGTCACTGTGTACTCCGGCACTACCTGGGAAAATGTTGATGTCGATGACGGTGAGCGCGTGCGTTCCTATGTTGACGATGACATCCACGCCAAACAGGGCCATGCCGAGCTGAGCTCGGAGCTCCTTGACGAGGGCGGCCACAGCATCTGAGCTGGGAGAAGGCGGGTCCACCATATGTTCATCCACCTTAGAATATGAGACGTGGCATTTTATGGTGGACATGAGCAGCATTTGACCTGTTGCTTTAAACTAAGTCCGAAATATTACTCACAGACGTGAGATTAGAGTTCGACTCTGGTTTGGACACCTTTTGGCTGTTGAAGAAGATGGTCTTCCTGTCTGCAGGCAGGGAGAAAGAGAAACTGTTATACAGAAAGCAAAACTAGGTGATAACAGTGGCACATGAAAGTAAAAGTAGTAGAGAAAATGAAATGCTGGAACTCAAAAGGAAGGGACACAAAACGAAAGGAAAAGCAAGAAAGGTAAGGGCGATGCAAGTGAGTTAAAAAAAAAAGTTAAAATATAAAGTTAAATGATAAAAGACGGGAAAGACGAAAGGAATATTGGCGGGGTGGAAACTGACCACAGGGGCCGGAGGGAAAGTTCTTGATAGAGGGTCTCTCTACGCAGCAGTGCTTGTCTCCTACCACAAACACTTTGTACAAAACGGCTCCGTGGTTCACAAAACTCTGAAGCACACAGGGGGGATGGATATCAGCCAGACTGGCTGCACTGAAGAGCAGACACATCTGCAGCATGGAGACCACATGAGATTAAGAAATGGAAACTTACAAGAATACATTTTACAGTTAGTAGTTAGTAGATATCAAGTGGGATTTTGCGAGGCAGGAAAAACCAAATCAGCTACCTCATGTGAATATGAGCCGTGTGCCACTCTGGTTTTACAAACTGAGGTGAGGAAAAGAGGAAGTGTTTGTGTGTTAGTATTTTATTTTTATAAAACTGAATTGCATGTTACCTCCAGGCTTCAGTCACACACACACATGCATGCATGCACACAAAGATAATAAGTAAGAAATGTGGAGGACAGACATTAAGTGAACTGACTGAGAGGAAATGTTAGGCCCTGTCTTATCACAGCCTGCTGAATGGATGACAGGTCACTGCCACTGTGGACCTCGAGGCATGGGGGACTGCAGATACGCCAGTCTGACAAACAAAGAAGAATGAGTAACTGTTAATATCTGCGATTGAGCTGTAAGTTGTGTTACCGTTGGGCTAAGAAGCTGCAGTCACCTCGGAGTGAACTGTTCAGTTGGCTCATTATCTGACCCGAGATAAAGCGGTCTAATAGTTTAGCCATGGCAGGCAGGGGATCCAGCAGCACTGTGTCAGGATGAGCTGAAACATAACTCTGTGGTGGGAAAGAGAGAGGAGTCACTAACTGCTCATTAATGAAAACGTCCAGCTGCACCATTATTATTAACACCCGAGATTAAAAGACTACATGCAGAGGGTACTGGAGTATCCTCTGTCAGCAGCCCCAGATGAACACACAGTTTACTGGACTTGCAACATGAATAGTTTAAATAGGTGCAGCATTACCTGAAAGTTATCAAGGAGCTGCTGTGATTGGCTATCGTGCTCAGCTTCCACAATTACGTCAGACAGCTTGTGAAGGATGATGTCAAAGGGTCCCTGAGGGCCCAGGGGCTGAGTGAGATCAATCTACAATAGAAAAAAAAATGTACAGGCTATGTTGATGAACTTCTTTTAATATAGAATTTTCTACTTTTTATTACAAGCTTCATTATCTTATTCTTTAATCCCAGTTTGGATTAGTGAGACAGACTCCCTCTCTACTTTTAGGACTAGACTTAAACTTTCCTTTTTCATGTAGTTAGGGCCGGATCGGGTGACCTTGAATCCTCCCTTTGTTACGCTGCAATACACCTAGGCTGCTAGGGGCTTCCCATGATGCACTGAGTGTTTCTTCTTCAGTCTCTATATATATTTATACACATTTATAAACTCTGTTTTTAATCATTAATTATTAAAATCTCTGTCTTCCTCCCCTCACCCCCAATTGGTCTCACAGATGGCTGCCCCTCCTTGAGACTGGATCTGCAGGAGGTATCTTCCTTTTGAAAGTCAAAGGAGCTTGCAAAGAAAAGCGTCTGGACTTCTTTAAGTTGCTTGAAGACGTTTCACCTCTCATCCGAGAAGCTTCTTCAGTTCTAATGTCAAATGGTGGAGAGTCCCAGATATAAACCTAGTGGGAGTATCCCCCCACAGAGGGACAAAAGGACCCCCTGATGATCCTCTAATCGCCTGAGCCAAGGTGGGAAACTGGGCGTGGGTCCCAATCAGCCAGAGTTTCGGGTGAGCTCATTGTGAAACCTGGCCCCACTTATCATGCGAATTCCTAAGATCAGATGGCCCAGGATGTGAGTGGGCGTTAAGGCGTCTGGGAAGGGATCTCAAAACTGGATTATAGATGGCAGAGAGTTGGTGTCGTAAACCCCGCCTCTGTTCAAAGATGGTCGCTCACAGTGGACATAGATGATAGATGGCTTCTTTCACTCCTCTTTCAAACCATCTGTCCTCTCTGTCCAAAATGTGAACATTGACATCCTCGAAAGAGTGACCTTTATCCTTAAGATGCAGATGGACTGCTGAGTCTTGTCCTGTGGAGGTGGCTCTTCTGTGTTGTGCCATGCACTTGTGAAGTGGCTGTTTGGTCTCTCCAATGTAGAGGTCTGAGCATTCCTCGCTGCACTGTACAGCATACACCACATTGTTAAGTTTGTGTCTTGGCATTTTGTCTTTCGGGTGAACCAGTTTCTGTCTGAGCGTGTTGCTGGGTCTGAAATACACCGGGATGTCATGCTTGGAGAAAACTCTCCTGAGTTTCTCTGATACACCGGCTACATAGGGGATGACAATGTTGTTGCGTCTGTCCTTCTTATCCTCCCTCGCTGGTGTCTGATCTTCTTTTCTGTGCCTCTTTGCTGACTTTAAAAACGCCCATTTAGGATAGCTGCAAGTTTTGAGTGCTTCCTTTACATGTGTGTGTTCCTTCTTTTTTCCTTCAGGCTCAGAGGGAACATGTTCTGCCCGGTGGTGTAGGGTCCTGATTACTCCTGATTTGGACCCACACCCAGTTTCACACCTTGGCTCAGGCGATTAGAGGATCATCGGGGGGTCCTTTTGTCCCTCTGTGGGGGGTTACTCCCACTAGGTTTATATCTGGGACTCTCCACCATTTGACCTTAGAACTGAAGAAGCTTCTCGGATGAGAGGTGAAACGTCTTCAAGCAACTTAAAGAAGTCCAGACGCTTTTCTTTGCAAGCTCCTTTGACTACGATGACCTGGATGACTGAGAACCTTCACAGACATCTTCCTTTTGAAAGCGAGTTTTTTTCCCTCCCACTGCCAGCAAGTGTTTGCTCACAGGTCGTCATTAGACTGTTGGGATTTTCTCTGTATTACAGTAGGGTGTTTCCCTTACAATATACAGCACCTTGAGGAAACTTGCTGTGATTCGGTGCTATATAAATAAAAAAAATTTAATTGAACTGAACCCATTCGCACACATATCCATACCTTATAATGTTCACACACACACACTCCAATCAATGCACGAGGAGCAACTCAAGGTTCAGTATCTCGCTTGACATGCAGACTGGAGGAACTGGGGATCAAAGCACTAACTTTACAATTACCACATGACCCACCCACTAAACCTACAGACCCTGGCGCTCTCGGGCTGTCTCTAAACAACTGTGCTTATCTTTTAGGTCAAATCAGATTGGGTGTGCTCAGGGTGGTGCAGCTGTAAGCCATAATAGATGTAGCCAATCTATGCTGTAGGAGTTTAATATAGCTAAATTCTCATATTATCACTCATATTATCTTCATTTGTGCAGTCTTGAAGTGTAATAAATGTACAGTTGCAAATGGCAGTTTGTTTTAGCACATGTAGCTGATCACTGCACCAATTAAGGAGTGATCATCAAAAAATATAGAAAGTCAAATTTTCAAATGGCTGAGCAGGAAAAACACAGGTGTTACTGTTTGCATTGATAATATCCCCATTCTGTCTATAACAGTGATAAAACAAGAATAAAGCTAATTTGAATATCGCCTCCCAAAAAAGCGTGTGCTACAAGACATGATCAAATGAGTCTGTGTTATTACTTTAAGTTTGAAATCATTGCATATCCAACCGGTAGTCAGCAGCAAGGACAGCAGGGGTGTTTCTTTGAATTGTGGCCACTTTTCCTAGAAACCTTGGAAACCTATGACCAAGCGCCTTGTCATAGGGGAGTAATCTGACTGAAGGTGAATGTTCTTGTGATTTGGTGCCATATAAATAAAACCAAATAGAAAGTCAGCACTGTCTTTAAGCCTTATATGATTCGAGAAGAGAACAAAGAAAAAAAACAAAAGAGTTGACCTCTGGGGGTGACAGCTGTCTTGGCTTCAGGAGGGATCAGACGTTTTACAACCAAACCACAGAGCCAGTAGATAATTATGTACATTAGCAGGGCCTTGTCACTGGCACACCTACAGTCAATAGATTGCAACACAGTGACTCGTAATAACTTCCAGAAGCAAGGTCAACTTCATGACATCACACAGTATGTAAAAGGTTAAGACACCACATGAAATATATATAGACCTTGTTCACGCAGTTCTTTTGATTTTCTTTTGGTATTGCTTAATGCTTCGTTTTAAGCCACCAGCAAATCTTTCAGACAAGAAAAAAGAGTCACTTCCTGATCTCTGCTCCTGAAATCTAAATCACCATAAAACACACCCAGGTGGTTTTACACACCCATGCAGTAGTATATGAAGATATTTGCGTGCAGTTAAATGTCTGAACAGTTATGATCACGGATGGGTTGCAAGTTCACTACAAGCAGATTATAGCAGGTGGCCGCAGGTGGCTGCGATACTAACTGCTAATGTTGTGGCCGCAAGTATGTGACTATGAGCGCATAGTGTTCATAATCTAGTGTCACAGCTATCAAGCAAGTATGAAAACATCCATCTACCGTCACGCACTTACAAAGACATGGAATGTTAAGCATGTTCGCCCACACACACACAAACAAGAAAGTTTTTAGCCTTTACACTAAAAAAAATTAATAATTTTCCCCTAATTTAGGCTTTTACAATCATCTTACTCCTTGGAGTCTGACACAGCATCACTCACACACTGCCTTGTTCCACTCGTCTTA
The DNA here is from genome assembly GCF_963969265.1 of Rhamphochromis sp. 'chilingali'. Taxonomy (NCBI): domain Eukaryota; kingdom Metazoa; phylum Chordata; class Actinopteri; order Cichliformes; family Cichlidae; genus Rhamphochromis; species Rhamphochromis sp. 'chilingali'. Next base: position 31,964,481 of record NC_137935.1, read on the forward strand.
ATTAAACTGTAATTATCAACACGAATACGTAACAAATAAAATAAACTGGCCAGTCTTCAGCCTCGCATTTCATGTGACTCGCCATTGTGATTTAAGATTTAACACACAGCCAAGATTTCATGGGCGAAAAGAACTCACCTTTACCACTTCCACTCCATGGTGTCTGTAGGAAAAAATATTAAAATGCTTATTGTCTATTGTTATGTTAGACATAATGAACAAGACTATGCTGACAAATCATTCAGTATAGAGAATTTTACAGTTGAATAGCCTCATAGTAAAACAATAAGTACACTTACGCACAGAACCGTATGAACGCGTCTAGGTTCATCCTCCTGCGCTTCTTGTCACTGAGCCAGCAGCCCACCCTGCGCTCTGACACCCGGACCCCTGCAGCCGAGGGACCGCACACGCGCACGGACAGACGATCCATTCATCCCTTCCCTCTGCCACTTCTGCTCGGGAGTGTCGAGTCCTCTCGCTCTTTTATGGGGACAGTCATGAGTCATGGTTGTCTGAGTCCGCACAGGAGGAGCGAGAGGGCCAGTTTAACTAGTAAAGTCTCTGACTTCCTCGTTGGCGCTGCCATCCAATTAAAGCGGCCGGGGCCGGTCATGGAGCCGCTCTGAGCGAAAAACTGAAAGAGAAAGTAAAAATCCTGTCGGGGAAGTTACTCCATTAGCCTGCTTTCACGGCAGTAGCACAGGCATGTCATTTCCTATTATCTGACTCTTGAAAAACACTCGAAGTATCGATTATTTGCGTGCTCATATAGACATATTGAGTAAAGTTCACCTGAGGTCACAAGGAGGAAGATGTCCCGAGGGTCCAACGCAGGTTTTGACCGACACATCACCATTTTTTCACCAGAGGGCCGCCTGTACCAAGTCGGTAAGGGACATTTTCTGTTGTGTGTTCGCTAACAGCAAACCCGGACCATGCCTAGTGTACAGTACAGTAGCACAGTCATTACCAGGTGTGAGCTACCTGCTGCTGCTAATCGAAACAACACTACAAGAACATGATGGAGCAAAAGTAGCTAGCTTCTTCTGGTTTCGGTGCGGAGTACGGTTAGCGTCCAAGTTGAACACGTACTAGTTGCTATACCTGTTTTTACTCAAGCTTGAATGTTTATAACCTAGTTAAATTGCAATATGAATAACTGCACACAGTTAGTAGTTAGTTTGAGTTAGTTTTATTCTTTATGTGTGCTTTTAGTGTTTGAAGTATCCCGAAAAGAGAAAAAAATAGTTCCTCTAAGTTGTTTTCCTAACTATCATGGGCTAACTCGGTGCCTTCCCCCTCATAAATTAAATAATCAGATTAAAAAAATAAAGGGGGAGGTTTATGTTGTTATTTTTTCTCATATGTGTCTTGTGCTGCGATGCAGAGTATGCCTTCAAAGCCATCTCTCAGGGCGGGTTGACCTCCGTTGGGATCCGGGGTAAGGACACCTCGGTGGTGGTCACACAAAAGAAAGTTCCGGTAAGACCTCAAACGCGTCTCACTAGTGATGATGCTGATGATGATGATGTGAGCTGAAGCCAAACAGTGAGGCCACTTATGACTCAAAGCATGTCAGCAAAAAGCTTGAATAAGATACCCTGTATATAACGCGATAGGGCCTCAAACACACCTTTGGCATGTTTTTTATTCTCCTATGTCAGCTTCATCATCTAGTCACTGCAGTTATGGATGTTATGGAGTGTGCACGGATCCAGATATGATCCAGGAGACCCATTCATTTATCCAATTTAGGGTTACAGGAGGGCTGGAACTATGATAGGGTGAAAGGCAGGGTCTTTCAGAGACCACAAAGGCCTTCTGGAGAAAGGTTTTAATGCCAGACAAGACAAATATTGAGCTATTTGGCCACAATGGCAAGAGGTATGTTAGAGGAGTAAAGCTGCGGCTTTCAAACCCAAGAGCACTCACTGTATAAGCTGTCAAGCATAGTAGTGGTCTTAAGTTGCCCTTGGGCTGTTTTGCTGTACCAGTGGTACTGGTACAAGATGTAGCAGTACCCAAAGAACCAACCTTAGCCCTGTTGAAAATTTGTGGACTATGCTTCAGATGTCATGATGTTCCTAAAAACCAAAATAAATGAACTCTACCAATTCGAGCAGAAGGACTGGTCATATATCCAGCCAGAATTATACTAGAACCTTTTTGATGGCTACCAAAAGTGTCCAGCTTGCTAAGGCACATTTAACCAATGATTAGTGGGGGTGTCTGTATATAATTGATCCCATGTATAAATATTTCATCCTATGTGAATTAGAGAAAAAGACCCTGGAAAAAGAACATCACAAAAAACAAAAGAAAAGGAAAAAGGAAATTATCAGAAGATCAAAGTGCTTAAAACCATCAGAGATGCATTTCATGAGTCTAAATTGTTACTTTGACAAAATACTGCAGTGTCTAGATTTATAAAGTTGGATCATTTTTCCTACAGGATAAGCTGCTGGACTCTTCCACTGTGACCAACATGTTCAAACTAACACCTCGCATTGGCTGCGTGATGACCGGGCACAATGGTATGTATACATCACTTAACAGCATGCATTTCATTATGATAATGTGTATGCTGTGCTGTCATAAATAATAATGAATAAATATGAGACGTGATGTATGTGTTGTTAAAGTGTTGATGTTCTTTTTGTGTGTAATTACACTCAAATCCTGTTGTTTCTGTGCAGCTGACAGTCGTTCCCAGGTTCACCGGGCCCGAGTGGAAGCTGGGGAATGGAAGTATAAATTTGGTTATGACATCACGGCAGACGTGTTGTGTCGCAGGTTGGCTGATATCTCTCAGGTGTACACGCAGAATGCTGAAATGAGACCTCTAGGCTGCTGTAAGTAGGCGCTTACGTGCATTTTCACATTTTATTTGCGTTAATATATAGATATAATTAATAGTTAAGACAGTTTAATTTAAGGGACACATTAATAACACATATAAGAGCTCATTAAAAACTGACTGCATGTGCACTGAATGTTCACAATCTGAAGGACGGCTGTCTTAAGTTGTCCCCGTGTGCTCCCAGGTATGATCATGGTGGCCATTGACCCCCAGCACGGTCCTGTCCTTTATAAATGCGACCCGGCAGGCTATTACTGTGGCTTCAGAGCCACGGCGGTTGGAGCCAAACAGACGGAGGCTAACAGCTACCTGGAGAAGAAGCTGAAGAAAAAGCCAGAACTCAACCATGACAGGACAGTGCAGGTAAAATGAAGCTTGATGAAAACACACTTTCTCTGAATTATTGATGCGATGCCTCCAATTTTAGTCGAAAAGGTGAGTTATGCGGTGGTGGTAAAAGCTGCTGGGTGGAATCGAAAGGATTGTCCTCCAACAGAAAGGCCAAGGTATACCAACAGTGTCCCTGAATAAAACACTGGATTCCTGTCTGTCGTTATACAGGATGTTTTTACATCCTGCAAAAGTCAAATCTGTGCCTTTATCACTGGTATAGTCACTGCCTTGAAATTATCTGCCTCACCTAGGATTAGCTCATCATACATTGTTGAATTTGTTTTTCCTATACCTGCTCATTCCCAGAATAGCAGCCTCTGATGCACTTGGCCTTTTACCTTTGTTAGAATATCAACATCTCAGTGGTTGTATGTCAGTGAAGGAGAGGGTGTTGCATGATTTCAGCATCTCTGATTGAGATATGATTTACAAGAGGATGACCTGTGAGCAAACAGGTCAATGTGACAATGAACCATAGCAGCCTGTCCTTATAACAGTTTCACATTGCCATTCATGTGACTCTGAACTTACCTCATAAAGTGTGACGTTTCCAGTAACATGAACCCTGCTTACATGTCTCAGGTCATCTCACCTGTAAAGAATCACTGATGCTGGCCTTACACCAAATAACTCTCAGGCAATATCAGTGTCGAAGACAAATGTCCCGTGTCACGACAAAATATTGGCAGTTTTCTGTCATCTCGATTGTCTCAGTCAAAGCTGCCTTAAGTTGGTGTTGTTGTCGTCTCCATATTCCATAGGAATCACCCACGTTTGATTCAGTTGTAAGTCTTTGGTCATGGCTCAGGCAAATCACTTTCATGAACATAGTTGACACCCAGTAGCTTACCTTCCTCCGGTCTCATTCTCAGTGGCATCTTATGTATGCAGCACCTTCTGTTTAATGCTCAGTTGTCCAGCATTGTGTGATATTGTTAAAGGCAATTTGGTTACTTGGAAATAATAACCCTGAAAAAAATTCCCAGTGTTTGCAAAATCTTACAATCTATGACTACAAACTTTCAGTCAAGACACAGCATTTCTAGATGCTTCAGAAGTGCTTTTAAAGTCTTCTAGTGTGTGGTTGGCATTATACATTTTGTGTGACGATCGCTAAAACTGCCTGCTGAGTTGTCTATGATGTATTTAACGACATACACTATATGGACAAAAGTGTTGGGCCGCACCTCTTAATCTTTGAATTCAAGTATTGCCAGTCCCATTGCCACATGTGTACAAAGTCATGCACCGAGCAATGCAGTCTGCCTTTACAATAGGGCTGCCACAAACGATTATTTTGAGAGTCGACTAGTCACCGATTATTTTTGCAATTAGTCGACTAATCAGAGCATGCATCCATTGGACGTAAAACGTACAGCTTATTGCACCAGCAGCATCTGCTCTTATATAACTATCATTAGCTTACAGCTTGAAGTATTTAAGGTATGTGCTAACTAAAAATAAGGACAAGATGATAGTTTGTTAAATTTTAATGAAATCTGCAGGTTGTTTCAGTGAAGTTTAATAAACTCAGCCGTCTGCTCCTTGCTATCTAAAATATAACAGGACACTGGAGTATATTCTCCAGCATCTCACACTTCTGATAATCAGTTGTCTGCTTGACGTTTATTCAGCTGTGTAAAAACTTTATTTCTCAGCCAAACCGATTTACTCAGGAACAAATAAAATACTAAAAAAGCCAAAGAATAACATTTTTAAGTTATCTAAGTGACTTATATTACATGTTTAACCTGCGTAGCGAAAGACGGCGGTGGGTTTGAAAACGATTTGCCGGGAGTCCGGTGTTCTCACGGGCTCTAGTGAGCCTAGCCCCCGGCTAGCTATCGAGCTAGTGGGTAACAGACGTCTCCGAAAACGTCGGAGCGCTTTTGAAAATATGTGGTGTCTTGATAAACTGAGCAGATATTTGAGGTTTACACAGCTACATTCAGCCTGAAAATATGTTAAACTTTTTTTTTGTGACCCAAAAAGAATAATAAGAGTAATATTAAAACTAACTAGCTGCCGCCATTGTTGGAAACTGAGCTGGGCTGCGCTATGAATTCTGGGACAGAGCTTCTTCTTCTTCGGGGTGTAACGGCAGCTGGCATCCTTGTACATGCAGTGCTGCCATCTTCTGTTTCAGTCCGTTATTACACTCAGCGCACCAGCTGTCTCAGTAACTGCAGAGGTTCAAACCTTCTCTAACATTAACGTCAACAGAAGAGTGTGCACTGGGAGCTTCACGGCCTGGGTTCTCTGTGACCAACAGGATTCTGTAGGTATAATGTGTAGGCCTGTGCTTTAGTCCATATATTGTATCTTTTGCAGTGTAAACCCTAATGTGTCCTGATGTGTCCCTTGAAAAATGAGCCATGAGGGCAGATGTGGTGTGTAACGGTGGACCCAAGAAATACCAGCCGGAGCGACTTTTGACAGTGCAGAACTTTTTATTAAGCTCGGGTTGTAGTGGACACATGTACTCCGCGCTCTCTTTCTCTGCTGTCACGTTCCTTCTCCGTCTGTCACTGCCAACACATAAAGAGACACAATCACTGTCAGATCCCAGCACACCTGTTCACCCCGCCCCTGCGCCGCCCCGGGAGCTCACTGCGTCACGCCTCCTCTGCAGCTGGCCAAGGACCACACCCACGCCACATGGTGGTACTTTTTCTTTTGTCCTGTTCCCTTTTTGTTCAGCCAGTGTCAACATTTAGAGGGGTTTAAACGTCAAATCTGACTTGGCCTTTAAAAACCTGAATACTAGTGGTCACCTGAGCACACTATAGAAGCAGGTGTAAACCATGATTTTGTTCATGATGTTGGAGTCAGGCCAGTTAACCAAGTGTAAACTGAACCAAGCCTGAAAATCGCCCAATGCCAGAGAATCAACCAGCATTCCTCAAAACTATTAAAACCTTTTGAATGACTTGCAATACAACCTGTGTTGTAGGAAAACGCACCTGAAACAACAATTTCCATTCGGCTTTCTCTCCTCTGTGCACCTTGTTAGTCTGTGAAGTTGTACTCTGCTTTCGCTCTGACCGAAAATCCTCTTTAATGTTCTGACTGAAGGATTTTTTCTTTCCTGTCTTTCCAGTTGGCCATTTCCTGTCTGTCCTCTGTCCTGTCAGTGGACTTCAAGGCCAGTGAGCTGGAGATCGGCATAGTGACCAAAGACAAACCTAAGTTCAGGTAACTTCATTCACACACTGGTTTCACCACATGGGTCATGACTGAGGTTCTGCTCTAGATTTTTACCCTGAAAGAAACGTGGCATTGTTTATTATTTTAGGTGCTTTTATTGCAAATACGAGTTTACTTTTTTGTTTTGATTCATTCCGTTTATATTGTTTGTCAGATGCTTTTTATTTTTTTGTCAGTCTGGTAATTATACAGGATTTGAATCTCTCTGTTTTGAAGGACTTAACATGGCCATGTCTGACTTCTGTTCTTCCACTTTTCCTCCCTCCTCTCCTTCTGGCAGGACACTCGCTGAAGAAGAAATTGAAACCCACTTGGTTGCCATAGCAGAGCGGGAGTAGAGACACCCTTGCAAACATCGGTCTGTGATTTATCATAGTCTGCTATAGTCGGTGTGCTTGATTTAGTCTAATTTACCAATGCTGTTCCACTGTACACAGTCGGTCACCTGCATATCCAGACAGATTAATCAAGCGCACCTGATGAAGAAACTGTGCTAAAAAGGATCGATACATGTTTGATTCATAGTGATAGGACACATATCTCCAGTGGGCTTTTTTAAAACAGTTCTGTATAGAGTAGTAATGCCATTTTTAAATTTTGATCTTGCACCTAAAGCGACTAGCTAAACTTTTGTTGGATGCTGGTTTGTGCATAATATTTATCATACAGCATTTTTAGGACTGTATGTTTATAACAACACTCTCCAAAGATCATAATAAAACTGTCCCTGGGAGTCATACTTAATGCTTTTTAAGCAACTCACAATAAAACTGAATGCAAAGAAGACTGAGCAATGTCGTGTGTTGGTTTAACGTGAACGGATTAAGGATAAGGATACGTATTCATGAGCAAGAACTAAGGATCCAGGATTTAGACGGGGTAGACTAATGAGGCCATTAGAAACATTCATGTGTTCATTTATGTTAGCTGCAGCTAAAGCAGATTTAATTTTAAAAAGCAATCACAGTTTATGAGGCTCTTGTGTTGAAATGTATGTGGCTTCTCTGCCTGTTATTCACTGTTGAATGTCCTGCGTTTCTTCTTGTGACCACTAGATGGCAGTGGTGTGCCTGCTTCCAGCCTCTGAGTATTTCATAACAGAATTTGTTCTTCTTTGTACTTTTCTATTTACAGAAATCTATTTTGACTCTTGTAAACTATTACGCTTCCAAGTCTTTGGGGATTGCGTGTCTGTATGTGTGTCACACTGCCAATCGTGCATTTCCACTTTGTTATTTGTCCCTTGTTGTGTGTCTTGCCAGTCCACCAGAAAGACACACTGTGACCCACCATTTACAAAATGTCACCTGGCAGTCTGAAAGGATAAGTGTTTCTCAGCCACGCACGCACATATTCACTCTTAAAATGAACACGTACAATGACAGAGAACAGCAGCGTGTTTATGCTTTTACTTTATTATTAGAAGCAGATTACATGAATATCCTGTTAGTTTACAGAAGTTAAACTGTGATCCTACATTATTAATAATGCTGATTCTCTCATTGACAACAATATTTATTACTTACCTGCCAAGTAGTTTCACAGTATTCACTGCCCTGAAATTGTCTTAAACAAATACTGTACCGTTGCAATATCTCTATGGTAGCCATGTGATGTTACACATCATACACGTGTTTGTTCTGCACCAGTTTCCAGTAGTTTGTGTTTCATCTTGTTTGTTGTTTATGAGCTCTCTTTGCTCCTCGGTGCTGTCCTGTTTCCTTACCACCCCCAGCTGCCCCACAGCCTGCTGAGGTCTCTTCTTTCCCACAGTCACCAAGTGGTCTGGGGGTTGTTCCATTCATTAGAATTTACATCTGATATTTCAGGGTCTTTACCTTACAGTGTAAAGCTCATAGAGATAACTGCTGTTGTGAACTGGTGCTATGTAATGTAACTTTACTAATGCCCATCCAATAATACATTTTAAAGTTAAGATTAATACTTTAAGGTCATTTGAAAGCTTACAGGACTGAGAAGAAGGATATTTAAAGACTAGATTCTCAATTTGTTTGCAGACACATTAAGGATTTAGACTGAGAGCATCAAAAAGCCCTGCTAGTCTTGTTAAAGCTCCTAGTGGTTGGAGCACGGTCCTAAGTTGCATTGATAGGCTTTAAGTGTCTCGCCTTCAAATACTTTATGGGAGCATTTCTGTACTTCTTAGATAACATAAGATTGTGTATTAAGGTATAAGCGTTGGCACATAAACTCTTATGATGGCCTGTTTTAACAGGATGGGAACAGTGCTGCAGTGTAGCATAAAGATTATATATATATGTATATATATATATATATATATATATATATATATATATATATATATATATATATATATATATATATATATATATGTATGTATATATGTATATATGTATAATATGTATATATACATATATATGTATATATGTATATATGTATAAACAATCTTTCAGTTTAGCATTTTAACCGGTAAAACCAGCTGGCTCTTCAACCCCCATTGCTGCATTGCATGCACAGGAACCTGGAAAAACACAGAACACAAAGAACGCTGTCAGCACTGGCAGGTTCATAGTTTACATAAATGCAGACAGACATGAAAAAGTCTCCACCAATAAAAGTGTTGAACTCGTAGATATGCTAGCTATACTTAGTGGATCCACACCGCAAAAGTAGTTGGAGTACTGCAACCTTTACATGTTCCAGTCCCCAGTTTTTAGATACTTTATTCTGGCAGAAACATTGACTGTTACAGCCATGGACTGTATACAAAAGATGGACATGGCCACCATAAAGCAGACTGAGAAGCCACTGCATGCTGATTAGCTAGCAATTTGTCAAACAAAGTGAAGCATATCCTGCTTTATCCTCCTTTTTTACTTTAATTAAGTCTGTGATTAGCACATAAGACATTTTGTTATATAATATATGATTTGCAACTAGCAATTGAGATCATAACTAATTAAAACGTGTTTACTGAGATCAAACAGCAAGAAAACTGAAGGGATGTTCTCCCCTAGACCTCTACACAATTGGACTCAAGTCACACCCATTCTGGCTATTAAAAGGACAGATCTATGTCACTTTTCAGAGCTGGTAGCATTGTCCATCTTTTATATACAGTCTATAACGCTAGCACAGGAGTTATATAACAGCAATGTGAATGGTCTCTTCATTTAAGTTTCAAACTGCAGTAACAAAATATCTTTAATGAAAAAGACCAATCTGTGCTTGAGATTAATTTAGGGATTACCACACAGTAGGACAGAGGAAGGTGGAAAGGGAGGTCCTATTTTAAGCTGTTTTAAAATTAATTATAGTAGAAGATGTAAGTGAAGCTTTTTATGGGAAAAGAAGACATGACAGAAGATTTACAGGATTGGAAAGAAAATGACTGAAGTGGATCTTTAAATTTGAAAAAATAAAGACTTTGTAATGGAAAAGAAATATCACCACACACAATTAACTATAAGACCGCTCCCCTTTCATTTTCTTATGGTGTATTATTGAATACTAGATGTTTTATAAAACTGTAAGAATAATTAAACAGTTAATTTATATATATGTGTATTTTCATAAACATCTTTATAGTTTTTTTTCTCTTAAGGTCATACCCCTGCCCACTGCTATCAAGACTTGCTCGTCTTATTCTATGGTGTATTTAACAAAGTGGTGCCTTTTTAATTTTTGAATTGATTTGTACTCAGACTCCCCTAAGTATCTTTTCCCATGTCCTCTCCTCACCACATACCCTTCATTTTTCCCTGTGCCTTTTTTTCTCATCCCTACAAACACACCACTTCTCTCGTATTCGCAGCCCCATAACCCTCTTTTTCCTCAGGCACCTTCACCTCACAGCTGTTCTGCTCCTCTCTGTTCTGGCCATACCTCAAGAGCTAATGCCACCTGTTTCTTACCTCCATGCCTGAACTCCTGCAGCTCATACCCCTCTACCTCGCATTTATCCTTCCTTTTCCCCCATCACTCCCCCACCATATGAAATGTTGACCCTGTGGCTGGTGTCTCCTGGTACTGTGAGTGCCTGCCAAGCTAAATGGGCCCAGAGCACTGGCCATGTGTGTGTGTGTGTGTGTGGGGGGGGTCACAGCATGGGGATTAGGTGTGTGTGAGTGATTGAGGGTGACAGCGGCCCTAGCATTAGGTGCCCTGTGGCAGATTTCGTAGGCCTGTTTTAGACACACTAAGCTGGATTTACCAGCAGCAGTGTGTCAGCAGTGATGCAGCCTGGTTGGACCTCCTACAGAACACACACACACACACACACACACACACACACACACACACACACACACACACACACACACACACACACACACACACACACAGGACCCAGCAATCCACCTGTAACCAGTCTTGGCTGTTCCATTAACCCTTCCTTTCTGTCCATCATAACCTTTTTACACTCCTGTAAATATGCATCAGCAGCACAGTGGACCCCATGATGCAGGCAGGCCACTGTAGCGTGCTCTAAGTGTCCTCTGAATCTTGACAAACAACATCGAAACAAACAACGTTAAGGACACGTTGCATTTCAGTGCAACCAGTGGCTTACCTCACTTACCAGTACACTTACTCAATGGGTGAATTTTTACATATAAAGTTACACTTGTGTTGAATATTATGGCATTAAAAAAGCGTTTTACTTTGCTGACAAAAGAAGGCAAAAGAGAATATGGGTTAGCATGCAGTCAGTCTCATGACCATCAGACAATGCTCATGATGTAGCCTCCAGCTCTTCTGAGATGGCTTTCATTTCTGCTGTGAAGGTGTGATTGTTAAAAAAAAAAGAGCACACACACACATGCAGATGTGTAGCTACATCTATATATTGTGTTTCCTGCAAATTGTATGTCCCTTGCATGAGCAGTACTATATGATTGAAATCACAATTATGGTTTTTCTTTGCCACTGAGTTGCATGCTGGGTAGATTGCTGTGTATGTGTGGTCACTTTAGTACTTTGTGAGAGGGCCTCTCAATCTGCACATGTGTATTGATGCTCAATTGTCTGTGTATATGTGTGTGTTTTATGTGATACCCATGCACCACTATTTGCACACCTTTGTCCGTCTGTGTGAGTGTGTGCACAAGTGTGCATTTGCGCGCCTGCTCACTCTCACATCTCTGTTACAGCCTGTCCATTGTGAACAAGAGTGTTGAGCAAGATCCTGACCCACCGGTGGGTACTAATCACACACATTCCTCAGGATTAAACAGCCAATTAACAATAAGAGCGCCATTGTCGCCCTGTCTCCTTGTGCGTCACACGTAAAAGGTTTTCTGTGTGTGTATGTGTACCGAGCGAGTGCGCGCGACTCTGTTTGTGTGCCGAGTGCATGTGCCTTTGGACGAGCACGAAGCCAAGGTGCTTTTCTGCTGATCAGAAAGAACTCTTTGTGCTCCTGTGGCGATGTGTTACAATATTAACATGAAATCGATGGCTTCATAACTGAGATTAAACAGAAACTGTGTGCAGCGTAAAAACAGCGTTGATAGAGAGAAAGATGTTCTGTAAATGCAAGATGTGTGTGTGTTTGTTTATGTGTATTTTGGCACAGTGTTCTTATTAATGAAGCAAGATAAACCAGGACCTACTGAGACAACAGTGGCAGCTCCACCCGCTACAGAGCAATAAACATTCCTTGTAATTCTACTCTGTTCTGTTCGTTAGTATATGCATTTGTGAGACTGTGTGTGTGTATGCATGATTGCATATATAAATGGTACCTTCAGTACCATTCAGTGTGTGTGTGTATGTGTGTGTGTGTCCATAGGGTGGGTGTATGCATCAGTGTGGCACGTGTCGGAGTGTGGCTGAGGATTAGTGAGGCTCAGGGCCTGTTGCTCCACTTCCATGATTATTACTGCTGTCTACTGCCATATGGGCTGGTGGTGTTGCAGGTGGTGGGTGGGGGTTCAAGCTACTGTACCACGCTACACACACACACACACACACACACACACACACACACACACACACACACACACCACCTTTGTCCACCCACTGCAATAATGTCCCCCTTCTCCTCCACACCAGCACACACACATGATCAGAAGACACACACACACACACGGTCTTTTATAAAGCATATAAAGCCATACATGAATGCACATATGAGCTTTGTCTTAACTAGCTGAAGCCTGTGTGTGTGTTACATCTGGGGGACATAACTTCCCTGGAGACAGAAAGCATGTCCATATAGTGTAATTGAAAAATTTAGGTTTAAAACTTAGTGTAAGCTGTGTCTAAGTTGTGAATAGATGGGTAACAGGTACTACTTTAGTACCTGTGAGTCAGCAGGCAACTGCATGCCATACGGTCAGAGAGCAGTGGCCCGGGTTTGAGTCCGAACCTGAGTCTTTACCATACAATTATAAAGCGCTCTGAGGGTGCTGTTGTTGTGAATTAGTGCTACATAGTTAAAAAAAAAATGCAAATTGAATTGAAGAGCACAGGCTGCCTTTTGATGTTAATTAAACACTGTGAATGCTTTTACATTAGCAGTTTTTCCACGGTTTTTACAGTTTAATCATATATTTTTAATGAATAATAATAAATAACTTTAAGCAAATGAAAAGTATTTGGTTTGCTATAAAGGTTACCTCAAATAATCAGTCAACATTATGAACTCCGTTTATTCCATAACATAACTTGTATTTTGAATGATCATTATCTACCTTTTCTTCAACCACAATTAAAATGAAGCCAGAATTTTGGATGAAACGCATCTGAAATGTATAAAAATCAAAGGTTTATTTATTTAAATAAGTACAAAAAGTATAACAATCAGGTATAATTTTATTGGACCAGATCCTGTTAAATGTAGCAATTTAAATTGCACTTGCATAGAAAAATTCAATGAACAATTTACATGTAATTAAATTAGTTCAAGTCAGAATTTCGGGCATATGTGTGTGTGAGTGTGTGTACTTTTTTTTTCTTTTTATTGCATTAACTGAATTTGTATTCACTTCCAGTATTAAAAGTGAATATTTTGACATTGTTTGGTGATATTTTGGTATGCAGTTTCTCAGCTACAAGTGTATGAGTATGACGGTATGAACAGGTGTTAACACCCTAAAACCTCAGACAGTGATAGGGAGGGGGTTAAATGATGACTGGTATTGCACACACACACACACACACACACACACCACCTGCTGCTGTCTGCAGTTGATTAGAGATCTGTCTACCAGAGAAGACAGCAGGACACACACATGCACGCATCAGGGGGTCTGCAGTCTGTGAAATTGATCAAGATGCTGGCCAGACATCATTTACAGATGAACTCATAGTCAGACTGATCCTCCTTCTTCTGTCATACACACACTTTGTGCCTCCACATGGGACCCAAAGGAGGCTGGAGTGCAGCACAGCTTCTTTAAGAAAAAAAAAAACTCAGCAGAACTGCATCCTGCAACGACTGACGTCACGCATATCATACATTATGTATAATTACATTAATCTCATCTCATAAAACAACTGTCCACATAACACGCATGGTAATAAAACCAACACTTTAACACTTTAAAAGCTGAACCCTGAAACTGAAAATAAAAATTTTAAAATTATAATATTAATTATACAGCAATATTAATTTGCATAAGTGCATGAGTTTTCACTTTTATTCTATTTGCTGCAGGATGTAAAGAATTATTTATTTGTTTGTTTTTTTTGGGTGGGGGAGTGAGTGCATTTTATTGCTTAGAAATCTATTGTGTAATTTATTGAAGTTTATATAAGTTTACACCAGTCACACTAGTTTACACTAGGCATTCAGGGGTTAATTAAAACATTCACTAATATCATTCATCAGCCTGATAGCCACGACTCTATTCAAGGACGGGGCCTCATGTGACTGTATCATAAACATGGAAAAAATGTGAAAAAAAGTCTTTGGTTGCAGTTGATAAAAGCTGATAGTGTGAAGAAAAGGCGTTTTAGAATCACGGAAATAGGTTTGTATTTCTTTTTTAAAATGTCATAAATATAAATAACAAAGCATTAGTTTCTTCCAGGCTGTATTTACCATAAAAAATTCATGTGAAACCATTTTTCAGAGGTTTCCAAACATGCAATATATCACCAAAGAGACCACCAAGTATAAATATGACTGAAGTTTTAGCTGCATCAAATTTGTTAGAGATTCTTTAAAGTAGCTTGTTTGTATCCATATATACATAGCCACCAAGGTGCAAGTAAATTAAGTATCCAGCCCTGGTCTATATTTGTTGAGTATATGTTTATATATGCATCGCATTGTATAAGTGTTAACAGCCTAGATCCATGACAGACTGCTGGTAACCCAAATCCTTCTCAAAGGACGCGCTCACGCAAGCCCACGCATATGCATACGTATACACTAACAGTGTGCAGAAACATTGTAACAGCAGGACTATTCATTGTAACCTACACACAACTGTACATATATGAAATGTAAGCACTATCAGAGAGAGAGACACATGGTCTGACCTGGGCTCACGCAGAGTAATCCTTACACGAGTTAAATGAGGAGTTAACACTGACCTCGATACATACCCTCCAGCAACAGCATTCATAGCTACATACAAACTCCTACAACAGATGTAGTATGAACATGTGTCGTCTGTGAATGACTTTCTATATGAATAGGCCAACTTGTATACTGAAAAACATGAGAGGCGGCACAGCGCTGACAGCGGGACCCTGAGAAAGCTCAGACTGGGTCTGTCACAACGCCCCTCCCATGCTCCCCCTCCATCTGCCTCTCTCTCTCTCTCTGTTCTTCCACTTTTTTCTGCCCTGTTTTATCATCACTCTAGTCAAGTCTTCCTTTCTTCCTTCTTCTCCACCCCATCCGCCCTAACTTTCCGCCCAGTTTCCTCCAGTTATAGACTTTTGTCGTCCGCCAGTCACTCACGGTAACTGTCGCATTCTTACCTTCTCGTTTGTGTCAGCCTGGCCGGTCTCACCCTCACTCACACACAAACACCACTGTGGCCTTTTCTCTCTCACAACAGCAACTTCCTATAATGTTCGTTTACCTTATCAAAACCGATCAATCCAGCCACAGAAGTTAAGGTCCAGGCTCTCCGTTCCAGTGCAGTGAGCGCTCAGTTCTCTCCATCCACCCTTCCTCTGTCAATCTGGCCACAAACCCCTCTTTCCTCCCTTTATCCCGAGGTAAGATACTTACTTTTCAGATAAAGCATATTATGATAAATCGGCTGAACTCTGTGCGCGTGTGTGTATGTGTGTGTAACTGTCTCACACACACACACATGCACACTATAAGCACACAGAGTGTACACAGACATACAAAAATACGCTGTGTATCGAACAATATGATGTCAGAGTATTTAACAGCTGGGGGAAATGTGTGTGTGTGTGTGGAGGGTTTGTGCATGTATGTGTATGTGTGTTTTAGGCCTTTTTGAATTTAATGGTTTTTGGTCTTTGTCGTGTTGCAAATGGCACAAAAACAGCTTTTTTCATCTCCATCATTCCCAAAAACACACACACACACACACACACACACACACACACACACACACACACACACACACACACACACACACACACACACACACACACACACACACACACACACACACACACAAAGTAAAGGATTGGTAGTAAACAGAAGAGAAAGTTGTCTTTGAGCCGTTTTAGCATGGGAGGATTCAGAAAAAAGGGCTAGCTGCAAAATAAAGTAAATTTTCTGTCAGTAAAAAAGCCTCGGGAACATTTCATGAGCAATGACTGAGTGAAACTTCATTTCAATTCCAGTTTGAAATCCTTTTTTTATCCTTTGGAATTAAAACATTCAGACATCCATCTGAGCAGCGCTGAGCATACAGATGAGGAGGATTTCATATCTGAGTATTTTTCTTTCTTTTTTTTAAACTATAGCTGTCCAGAATGGATGAGTTTGCTCTCAGCTTCTTAGTTTATTGAAGGGCGTTCGCTAATGAAAAAGGGATGAGAGAAATAGTGGAGCATATGGGCAAATGTTCTCTAACAAAGTGGGATGGCAGTTAAGGTCAACAAGGGGAATAAAAGAGTTTGGAGAAAATGAAAACTAAATGAAAATACAATGGCAGTGTTTGCCTGTGGGACATGTATGCGTGCTTGTTTCAAAATGGGATGTTTACGAAATGCTGTGCCCTGCTGTGTGTGTGTGTGTGTGTGTGTGTGTAGGTGTTTGTCTGTGGGAGTATAGATTAGATGCACTAAGCCTCTTATGTGATGGTTGCCCTTAATTTGCTTCTACTCTGGGTCCTAGTGCGTCCAAACCACAAGCATCACGGAACAATTTCCAAAACAAACAACCCAGAAAACATTACTTGTCATGCAACAGTAAAATCTGCTGCTTTGAATAAGAGCATTAATATTTAGACTGGTACCTAGCCCTGTATCTTCGGGAGGGCTTATCTTTTTATGCACATTCAAGAGCACAATTTAAAGAGTAAAAATCACAAAGAAAATAACTTGGAGGACAAAAATAGTGACTGTACTAAATAATTCTGAATAAATGAGTCAACTTCCTAATGCTTTCATAATGCTTGTCTTGTTTTCTAAAACAATGGATGCGGCAGTTTTGGGACTTTTTTTCTTTAAATCTGGTGCAGCATTTAGGCTACAACCTAATGACGATTTTAAAAAAAAATCCTATATTTTATTATCTTATTAGGAACCTAAGAGTCTAATTTAGAACAGCTTTTCCATTTCAAAATACATGTACAATAACTAAAAATAACTATATACTAATATTTTACAACTATACTTTATAGCCTAATACAGTCCCAAATACAAATGTGTCATTTATAATTAGCACACAATACAGGCTATTTATGCTTTTGTTTAATATGCTCGCGTATATTGTCAACTGAGAAACTACTGATTAAATGAAGTTATTTTTTCTACTATAAGCTTATCAAATTCTACTGCTCATAACAAAAAAACATTTTTAACATAAAAAGTAAGAAAACAATGTATTTTCTGTTAGCTTATAACATAAAACATGTTAAAAAATTTACTTAAGACTCTGAGGGCAGGTGCTAGGAGAATGCGCGTGCACAGCACTACCGCGCTCGCGCCCTGACGCGCATCTGAGGTCTCGCTATTCCCGCCGTTTTTTTTTTTTCATGTCAGCTGGAGGTCTCGAGACAGTCTTGTCCTCGGACTCCCCACAGTTAGCTCAATTAGCTATCCTGCTAGCAGTTAGCTGTGTATAAACTACCCAACAACAACTGACAATAACAGCTAGACATACCAACAAACACACAGGCATACCTGGATGCGGTAAGCAACTGAAGAGTCCACCGTATCCAAACCGTGAACAGCGCGCACACTGGAAGGCCTCCCACACACTGAGACAGCCACACACACCTCAGCAGGTGAAGACATTTTATTCTGAGATTTGGAAACGCTCAAACACGCCGGTAAAATACTCTCTGTGGCTCTGTGTGTGTCTTTATATCTCCTGCTTTGGCTTTACAGAGCTAGATAAACCCCTTATACAGTTTGGGCTGTAGCTACATGTGTGTGTATGTGTGTGTGTGTGTGGATTTTAAACTATAAGAAATCCGATTCAATTAACAAGCGCAGAGAATCGGCTTTGGACACTGTGAAATTGTCTCGCTGTAGAGGATGGCACAGGCCAAACTAGCCCCGGGAGGAGACACAACGCATACACAAAGCTCAGCGATAATAAATACAACACCAGGACTGACAAAATAAACAAAGGGTAACGGAAACAAAAAAACAAACAACCTTCTGTAATAATAGTGCGTACAAAATTATAAGATAACGAAATAACGTCGGACTTTGCAATAAAACATCTTTATCAGATACTTATAACACATTTAGAATTTAGGTATATAATCAGACCAGGGCCTGACAAATCAAATAAAACTAGTTTCAGATTATTATTATTATTATTATTATTATTATTATTATTATTATTATTATTATTATTATTGATTAAGTGAATGAATGGATAATTGGTCCGGAGGCAGCATGTTGGGGATCAGAAGGGGATTTAATAGCAGAACAACGCGGTCTTTGTGCTACTTTTAATCCGGCCTGTACCCCCCTTCTCCGCCTCAGCTGCTCTACCTCTGCCTCCACACTCAGTTGTCCAATTATTTTAGGGAGGCCAATTTCAAAAATACTTTAGAACAATATATTAAATTTTTTTAAAAAGAATTAATTCAAATTAAAAAAAAATGATATCTTGACAATGTCTCCGGACACCTATGCTTGTTGCTGGGACGACTGTTTTAAGCTTGGCAAGTGGCTATAAAAACGAAAATTGTTAAAAATTTGTGTTTGCGCGCGCGCGGTGTGTGTTTTATAATACTTTTTCGATGTTTGTGTTTACTGCCTGCATATCAACAAGTCTTCTTTGTTGCTGCGGCGACATTTAGATCAAATAGGGACATTAAAAAGACCATATATTATCCTCTATTGAAAGACAACTTGAATGAATAATGAACAATATGTAGATGCGCGTGGGCGTGTGCGCAGAGAGAGAGAGGGAGAGAGAGAAGGAGGGAGGGCTCTGGGTGTCTACTTGGATAAGAAGTTACTTCTAATTAGCCAGTCTCTTCTCGCTCTCCTCACTTGTCCGCCCTGCAGATCAGCATCCTCTTCTTCTCAGGGACGACCAGGGACAGAGAGGCCCCCCACCCGCCTTACAATTTTTCAACACCCGTCAGACCGCAGGCACCAAACTGCTGTGGAGCTGCCGCTGCTGCCGCTGCTGCCGCTGCTTTTTGCCATCTTTCACCCGGCCACGTTATATGTGCGCACTGCAATTACGCACGGCTCTGATGGAGATTCTAACCGGCCTCGATTAGCGAACTGTGCTGTTTTCAGTGTGGTGTATTGACTTGTCGCACCGGGCCGACTTCAGTTGAGGTAGTCTTTCTTTTTTTGACTAGAAGCATTGAACAAACACCAAATCCTTAAAAGCGCCGTGGTTTTACGCGTCAGATGGAAACAAACGTAAAGGGGCTTGGCAGCTGGAAGGCAGTAAGTCAGAGTAACGTATAAAAATAGTTGAGGAGAAGGCAGTCAATGGACAATTAAAAAAACAAAACAACCTAAGGCCAAACATCCCAGGAAAAGGAACAAACACCGTTAAAGGCAGTTAGAAGGAAAATAGAGAGAGAGAGAGAGAGAGAGGAGGGAGAGGGAAAGAGAGAGAGAGAGAGAGAGAGAGAGAGAGAGAGAGAGAGAGATACACCCCCTGGAGACTAGTTAGGAGACCCGGCCCCCGGTCTGAGAGAAGGAGAGAGCGAGTGAGAGAGTGTTTTAAAGCCGGCAGGAGGCATGATGTCCTACATTAAGCAACCCCATTACGCCGTGAACGGGTTAACGCTGTCCGGCCCGGGCATGGATCTGCTCCACACCGCCGCCGTTGGATATCCCAGTAAGTACTGGCCTTTGACTTCTGTGTGTTTTTAATCTGTGTAAACCTGTAGTTTCTTTAATCGCCTTTATATTAAGTAAACAAATAAAATAAAACAAGGGAAATGATGGAATTAAGTGAAATATTCGTTATGTATTTATTGCTTATATCGCGCAGAAAAACGGTAAAGAAAAAAAAAGACTCAATTTGAATAATATATTTGAAAATTTATCTGTACGGTTATATTTATGATTATGAACCTAAGTGTCTGCTCCGTGTATCAGAACATGTGTTCACTTGACCTATAAATTCAGAGGATTATAGAGTCAAAAAACAATGAAAATGTGTGAGAAGAGAAAGGCCGCCTGTTCTCACACGGAATTAAAACTAACTCCAATCTGTTGCGCTTACAGTGTAACCTATTTACAAAAAGGACAGTCATTGTATTTCATATTGGTGCATTAATAATATATATTTTTTCATGAATGAACACTGAGGTTGTTTATAAAGGCCGATATGCAGCGATCAGCATCTGCCACAGCTCAGAGGATAGTTTGAAACGACGGCAGAAGGCGTGTTGTCGAGCTCGGCCCAAAGTTTACGTTTTTAAAAGTCATAATCCCCGATGTGGATATTCATTTCGTTTCGGTCTTTCTTTTTTTCCAGTCAGAAATATTAAAAAAGAAAGAAAAACATCAGGCCTGCTGGATCCGCTTATTCGGTCCTATAAAAACGTTTCAATCCCGCACACGTTTGTTTCTTTCCTGAACGCCACATAAAAGATTGAGCTACGGAGACTCGCCACTATTTGTTTGTCTATAAATATCCACAGCAGCGTATAAAATGTGAAACGAAGCCGCAACAGTGCTTATGTATTTAAAGTGTATGCTGCGAATTCAAGAGAAAAATCGGAATTCGTTTATTTGTTCCAGCGTTTTTATTGAAGTGGTTTATATATAGATTTGAATTTCATATTATTTTCATTCATCAGTTCAATCATTTTTTAAATGTAATAAATGCACACCAACGTTGATACATGGCCTTACATGGTCCAATAATTTTTCTGCGGAATTCTTCAGGTATAAACTCAACGTAGATTTTAACGTGGCAATAATAATAATAATAATAATAATAATAATAATAATAATAATAATAATAATAATAATAATAATATTTTTTGTAGGCACCCCACGCAAACAGCGTCGGGAGCGCACGACTTTCACGCGTGCGCAGCTGGACATCCTGGAGGCTCTTTTTGCCAAAACACGCTACCCAGACATCTTCATGAGGGAGGAAGTGGCACTCAAGATCAACCTGCCTGAGTCCAGAGTCCAGGTAACACATTACACTGAAAATTATAATCATATATATTTTCCTATATTGGCAGGGCAAAACACCTGTGTGTGTGTGTGTGTGTGTGTGTGTGTGTGTGTGTGTGTGTGTGTGTGTGTGTGTGTGTGTGTGTGTGCGTGTGTGTGTGTGTGCGCGCGTGTGCGTATGTCACAGAGACACACATACAGAAAGAAAGTGAGGGTTTGTTGAGTTCTTATGAAAGCAGCTTGTACATCTTTAATGTTTTTTATCAGCTGCTTTGATTGTGAAATAGTGATACTTAGATATCTTCTCTCTGATGCTCCTGTTCCCAAAGGTCTGGTTCAAAAACCGTCGTGCCAAGTGCCGCCAGCAGCAGCAACAGAGCACAGGCCAGTCCAAACCACGGCCCCCTAAAAAGAAGGCATCCCCTGCTCGTGAGGCCAACACCGAGGCCAGTGCCAACCCCACCAACGGTCCCTACAGCCCTCCTCCCCCTCCTCCAGGCACCGCCATCACCCCCAGTTCCAGCTCTGCTAGTGCCACAGTGTCCATCTGGAGCCCAGCCTCGATCTCTCCGCTGCCAGACCCCCTGTCTGCTTCCACCACCCCGTGCATGCAGCGTACCACCACCTACCCCATGACCTACACCCAGGCCCCAGCCTACAGCCAGAGCTACGCAGGCTCCTCCTCCTACTTCACTGGCCTGGACTGTAGCTCCTACCTGTCTCCAATGCACCCACAGCTGTCGGGGACCGGAGGGGCCCTGAGCCCTATCACAGCCTCCTCTATGGGCGGGCCCCTAAGCCAGTCCCCAGCCTCACTGTCCTCCCAGGGCTACACAGCCGCCTCACTGGGCTTTGGAGCCGTCGACTGTCTAGACTACAAAGACCAAACTGCCTGGAAGCTCAATTTCAATGCCGCTGACTGTCTGGACTACAAAGACCAGAACTCCTGGAAGTTCCAGGTCTTGTAAATAACAGGAGGTGGGGCGTGGGGAGGGAGGTAGAGGGAAGAGGTAAGAAATAAAAAGATAATAATCAAAGTAGGTTGAAAAAAAAAACAAGATTACTTTCTATGTGTTTTAGAAGGAGGAAGAGGTAAACTTGGGACACAGAAGTCCCACCAATCACACATCAGCTGAGGAAGTGATCGGCTGAAATAAACTCTACGTGTTTGTCGTTTCAGAAAAATATCAGTGGGAGTAATGTGATCTGTTGAAGCTCGGTTTGGTGATTGTAACAAAGAGATGGCAATCGTGTTTAAGCAACATAGAAAATCAGCCTTGAAATCAAGGCTGAAATCAAGGAATGACTACATGTAAGGAAAAAGAGACTTATGTATGCAGAATAAAATCAGACTAGTGAGAACAAGCTTTCCTTTTGATTCGACTGATAAAGCTGAGTTTGACTTGGACCAAATTTAAAGCAGGGCTTATTTGTAAAATTGCCACAGCACAACAACATTTGTAACCTACAGGTTGTTTTTAACATAGAATTGAAATGGACCTTTTACACTGATGAGAACTGCATTTCTTCCTTTCAGACTTCTAATTTTGTTTTTTCTGTCATGTTTTTCTTTGAAAAAGCTGCTTTTTTTAATCATTGAGCTTTGAGAAATGAAAACAGTTCAGCTAACCCAATGTGACACCTAAAGCTCGGTGTCTTTACAGGGTCTTCTCTAAATCACACACAAGCTGATGGTTCCTAGTAGCCTTGCATGACAGTGACCCCCTGCAGCCTGTGTGGGATACGAGCTGAGGGGGGGGAGGAGTAGGTCACTCCAGTGACTGCAGTACGAACCTGTTGCCTTTGAGCATGGTTATAATCATTAGCTGAATGGCTAGTACATTGTTAGTGTAATAAGATCACTTCCACACATTTTGAGGGACAATGGTCACATTGTTGCTAGTTGAGGCAGAGGAACCCCTCTTCATCTCACAGTGGCATGATGAGAGCAGACTGCCAATAAACTGCTGCAGTGAGGTATCTGATGGGAGAGGAGACTGCACCGGAGAAAGGGAAGGGACTGGGCCTACATGCGGCCGACTCACCCCTCCTCCTCCTCCTTTGCTCAGAGTCTGGTGCCTCTCTCAGCTCCAACCTGTAAAGATGTGATGGGTACCACTTTATGTGTTTGATGTTTTGTCTGATTTCTTTTCTTTTTTGTATTAGACTTAAAACAACTTAAGTTTCTTTTCAAATTTGTGAATTTGTTTGAGTAAAATTTGTGGTAATTTGTTTTTAAGTTCATATTACTATCAGTACTATTATAACTATCATCATTAATATTATATCTTCTGCTGACATGGACTTTGCTAATATACTTTTTTGTTGTTGTTTTGTAAATATTAAAACTTGAAAGTGTAATCATGTCTGGTATCAGCTGTGTGTTGTTACACAGGCACTCCACCCAACAGACTCTATCACCCTCTTTCTTAATTTCTAGAAAACTGCCAACTTTTAATTTTTTTTTCTGTTTATATACTTCTGGTTTCTGCTTCTTCTTCTTCTTTTTTGTCAAACTCAGGGGTTTATCCAATAGAAGTAGCAGTATGCTTCTTAATCATTTATTGTACTTACATATTTTTTTTTTGCTTTATAATCGTCTCTGCTTATTTTCTGATATGAATTATTTTGTATATTTCATTTGTCTCCTGTGTTTGACCGGTCTCATCACTACCATGCCAGATAGCTACAATGTTTCTGAGACATTAAACAACTTCATTAAAACTCCTGGGTTACTGTGTTCTCTAAGTCATGGATCCTTCCATTTCTCTGCAATTCAGGGCTGCAAGATAGTGCTAAATAGTGATACTGCAAATTTTAATATCGTTCCAATACCAAGGGAATACAGGGTCAGTACTGCTGGTACTAATACAGGTACTTTTAACATATAAAGCCAGCTTTTTTAGGGGAGAGCAGTGTGTCACAATTTATGAGATGAATCATCATCAATTTGGAAATGCATTTTAGTGTCCACTAAATCACTGTGATTTTTATTCTCCACAATAATTAGTTAACACAGAAAGACACATCTTTCAGCTTTCCATTTATTTTTAAACTGGGTTTTTTGGAGACCTGGAATTTAAATTTGCCTGTCTCTGAAGCTTGTTGGGTCAACTCCTGTTGTTTAAATTTGATATGGGCTATTAATAAAACAGAACTGACAGTCACACAAAAAGGATCAGACATTTTTCATAGTGCATGTTTGAGGTATGTTTTTTTCATTTCCAGAAAAATAATGTGCTTAACACAATTCAGTGTGCCTGATATCAACAAAGTACCGATCCTATCACGCTAGCATCAATCCAATACGATACTGGTGTTGGTAATACTATCGATATTTGGATCGATACGCCCACCTCTACTGCAAGAGAAGAAAATGGAGCACTGGGACATCTATAGTGGGGAACATTAGGAATCCATACAAGAGGCTCAGTGGGTATAAGGCTGAAATGAGAGGGAGCAGGGCAGAGAGGACAGAAAACAGATTAGAACTAACCCTAATACCGAGTCTCACCACCACACCGGGTCCAAACTGAAGCATGAGAGACAGGCAGATTACTTTGGATTGATGGATGTTTCTGTGTGTTCCTGCCACCGATAGGCCAGAGGGTCAGCTTTATGGGGGTTGCGCAAAGTGCACTGGATGAAAGGTTTTAGCCATGCTTCCGGGAACCACATAGGCTATGTCTTTTGTCCCTGTGCACTGCCTTCTATATGCTTTATCCATATTTTATGGTCAACCAGGGTAATACAAAGGCAGTCCATGGGCAGGTCAACCTGCAAGGAGTGTTTGCTATTAGATGTGATGTGACCGGTCTGTGGGCTACGCTTTCTTGTACTGTTGTTGATCTGTCAGCCAGTCGCAGAAAAGAGCAAAGTTATAATATTCTCTAATGCCTCAGATCAATTACTGTCAGTCTGAGCATCAGTCAGACACCTCAGATTAGATCAAGGAACAAAATCCACAACTAAAAATCAGTGTTGATTCTTACAGGACAAGCAAGTCAGTCCCAAAGAATCCCCACTTCAGCTATGAAATGAAGATATTTACAGACAGGAGGAAAGAAAAATGTATTAATAATAATTAATAACTCATCCTTTGGATATTTTTTAGGCTTAATGTTAGGTATATGTGGCTGTTTGACTGATAGAGCCTCAGGCACAGGCAGCCATAGCTGGCTAATTCGACTCACTGAACTGGACCTCACCTCTGTGTTTTGTTGTGTTGGGGCCTTTTTGATTATTTTTCGTGGGATTATCTGAAACTTATTGAATAATCTATGGTGCAAAAACAGAGGAAAGTCACTCGGTGACATGAACAGATCAATGTCATCAAAGGTGTTGATTGCTTCTGTTTGAACAGTTTCTAAAGGCTGCTATTTGTTCTTTTGGGAAATGTTTTGCCTGTTTGGTTTGCTGTAGTTGGGCTGTCACAGTGTGGCCGATGTGCTTTTTTTGGGTTGCAAATTTGCGTTGCCGAGAAAGTTAAGCTTTTGAGCTGCTGGGAATACAGTTTATCTAACAAAATGAGTGAGACTAGTGAAATGCCTGAGGAAAATAGAGGAAAGGAGGACAATCAAGCTTGAAATAAGGGCACTGACTTGAAAAATTGAAAGTCTTCAGACAGAATACAAATTAAATGTGGGGAAAAAAACAAAAGGACTAACATATGAAATTAAAGAGCTTACAAAAAAGGATGAAAATGCAAGGGAAGATTGCAACAAACTGGGGAAATTGATTCAGCTGTATTAAAACCACAAAGAAGCACACGAGTCAGTTATATTAAGTCCCAAAGAGGAAAAGGAAACCCAGAGAGACTGGTTTAAACGTACTACCGAACACAATTCAGGCGTTATGGAAGCTCTAAAGCATTTTGGAGCTTGTAGGCCTTTCTGCAAACTGATCATGGGGCTGTGGGATGCACTGCTTGCTGCAAATTTAGACATTTCTCCCATTTCCCCAGATGAGGCACCTGGTGAAGTAAAACTGAAAATACTCATTCACTAATGTTCAAAATGACATTCCCCTCTCCAAATCAGACAATATGGCAACAACAGACAAATGTAATACCACAAGTGTGTGGAATATGTAAAAGTGCCATGGTTCTGGGTCATTTTAACCCAGCATGATCTATTTCTTGTATTTTGGTATTTTTTTCTGTATTATGGTTTATTTTCTGATTCTTTAGTTGTCCTGTTTGGATAAGTTTCAGTGTTATTCTGGTTAAGAGTTTAGGTTTAGTTCAGTGTCTACTCTGTGCCTGTCATGTTTCTTGTTTTACTTTGAAGGTCTGTGTCTCATGTTAGCATGTCCAGTGTTACTCTCCCCTGTGTTGTCATTATGTTTCATTCGAGTCAGCTGTGTCCTCATGTGTCTCCACTTCCCCTGATCAACTCATGTGTGTTTCACCCGATGTCTGGTCGTTTTTTGTAACAGTTTATGTCATAATACTAGGTCTTAGTTCTCCCAGCATCCCTCAGTTTATTCCATATTTCATAGTTGTTCATATTTTTTCTCAGTTTCCATGTTTTTACCTGCAACTAGCCAAATAAAGGTTCGTTTGGCTTTCAAGTTTCGCCTCCTCGCCTCTGTCTGCTCTTGGGTAGTCTATACAAACCCACACACAGTCTCCCCCCACAAACCGTGACATAAAGAGGTGATAAAGGTATCTCTGGTATAATTTTGACATATATTATTACTGTTATTCATTCATATACTTGGAAATGGCATTCATATAGCAGTTTCAGGCACCAAACAGCTAGTTCAGATTAATCTAATATGCATGGCTTTGTACAGTGAGAAAAGACAAAGGTACACAAAAAACACCCACAGGGCACAGGGAGAACAACAGCCCCACATTCAAACCCAGAGGGTCCTTAAAAAAAGTTAGCATAATGAATGCTTTTCATATAACTTTCAAATGTCAGTCACCAGTATCTCATAGGCAGTCGCTTCAGCTCCAGCTTCCTTGAAGTGGAATAAACTTTAGATTCAATCATGCCCACTTCATGTCATGTCCACTCTCTCTGTTCTGTGTTCCCCATGTCACTGTGAAATGCTGATTGTGTTGAGGCAGCTTTGAGGGTATATTTCTATAGACTGTACCTTGAGTAACAGAATTACTTTTACTCCACCTTTATTTCTGCGAATTCAGGAACCTCAGCCAAACTGTGTTTAGAGAATCGTACCTGACGATGAAAATATGGAGTCATGTTTTGTAACAGGACAGCAGGTTAAAATATATCCTTACAGATACGAGTTGTGCATACAAAAGGACAAATCTCAAGGTATTGAGTTACCAATCCAAGACAATAATACCAACCACAGTTGAAGGAGATTGATTTTTTTGATAGTGACAAACTTCAGTACCAAACATCAGTGAGAGCAAGGATAGAAAGCCTGGAGATTGTTTCTATTTTCTGGAACAGTACACAAGAGGATGATCGAGGGAACTTTAACAGCTGTCTCCATGTTGTCTTGGACAGAGGATTCAGAAAGGCTTAGTCTTTGCTAAAGGAGCATTTTGGCAATGAGCATAAAATTTACACAGCTTATATGAAGAAGGCTCCTTAAAGGCCGTCAGTAACACTGAGCATGACATGAAAGCTCTGTAAGCACATACCCTCTTTCTGAGAGTTAAAATGTTCTAGAACACCCTAACTACACGCGTGAGCTTTACAACACGCTTCAACAGGTTAGTCATGATAGAGAATTTTCCCTATTTCAAAAAAAATACATTGAAAAGAATAATTTTAGGTTTAGCCCATTAAAAATGAACACCGGCAATTGCCATTATCATTATATATAAATATATATCTGTATGTATGTATATATATTACAACTTTAATGATTGACCAGCTTCTGGCCGACATCAGGAATCCATGATAAAGTTGTTCTATATGCCACAAGTTCTGGAGTTGTGTATAGTGTATATAGAGTGTATATGATGGACATTGTTCTGTCCAAACTATGCTTTCTTAATGCACCATTCTAAGTTATCATGGCCAGGAGGACATGTCAACACACACTCCCCGTGCATATGGTACAACTTTTCTTCATGCCCCTGGTACACTGCCCTGAAACCATTATGAAACACACACCTCGTGCATATGGTGCGACAACTTTTCTACATGCCTCTGGTACAGCGGACCATTATAAGTTATCATGGCCAGGAGGACATGTCAACAGGCTATTGGTTTTAAAACCAGAGAAGCTGTGGGCACAGTAATTCAAAATTAACTGGCAACATCAGAGATGATTCAGAACCTTCAAAAAGTAGTAGTTCTCAGATATACCTTTAAGATCTACCAAACTAGTCAGTGGTCGTTACAGCACCGGATTACCTTTAAAGAAAAGGGAATTATGCATACTTGACAATAGAAATGTTGCATCAAAGGGTGCGCTGACCATTACAGAGAAGATTCCAGAGGGACCAATTCACCATTTGTTTCAAACTACACCAACTTAATATATGATATATCAAGGTTAGCAGATAAGTTACGTGATCGTGATAGTCTCTTGGAACATAGGGAAGGCAAAAAAACCCAAAAAACGATATGTACCACACAATAGAGGCGGCTGAGGTTATTACTCAGGCTGCCCAGTAACAGTGAGACTTCTGACTGGGATTTAGCCTGAGAACACAGAGCTGGGTTCAGCCTCATGGTGACACAGCATAACTCTGGCTAACCCAAAAAGCTTATTAACATTAAGCATGAGACTGCAGTCACTAACAGACTTCAGTGGCTGTTCATTTACCCAGTTACACTTGAAATTATAATGCTACACTCTGTGACATGAAAAGACAGATTTTTGTTACTAAATCGTGAGCAGAGTGAATTTAACAGATAGATAGATAGATAGATAGATAGATAGATAGATAGATAGATAGATAGATAGATAGATAGATAGATAGATAGATAGATAGATAGATAGATAGATAGATAGATAGATAGATAGATAGATAGATAGATAGATGTCCTGTACTCTGCAGGCAGCATGCTCCTGTAATCCCCCAGAAGCAGCATATGGACCACGAAGCACAGACACACAGACAGGGATACACTCAGGACTTAGAAATATGATTCATTTCTTTCCCCTCTCTAATCCCCTACAAACAAGCTGGTGGCTGGCCTGCTCTGGAGGCACACTGTAATCATGCCACAGGCTGCTGCTGCTGCCAGAGCTGAGCGGCCTCCCCACCATCCCTCCTTCCCTCCCTTCCTTTCTCCCTCCCTCCTGTCCAACTGCAGTCCAATTTCCTCTTAATCGATTCCTAATCCCACTGCCGCCATAACACATGCGTCAAACACACGCTCAGGCACACGCAAATACACATAGGCATGAATTTGTACTGACGTGGGTGCAATTACATCATCAAACATACACTAGTGAATGCAGACTCTTTTAAACATATAGTTTTTCTTTCAGGGAAAGCAACAGTATCCATAAAACACAAGCATTCTGCTAATGCATGCTTATTGGTAGACTAAAAACTTACAATAGGACACACATCTTAATGGCACTCGTTTCCAGAGGAAAACAACATACTGGAAGAATAAACGCCAGAAACTTACATGTGTAAATAAGAAGGGACTTACAAGGGTGGTTCAAGTTAATCAGGAACCTGCTGCTAGAAATTCTCTGGTGCTCCTAGTTTCAGGGCTGAAGTCAAAATGACAGCTGTAGTAGCTCACAGTGTTGTGATATCCCTGACATCTACACAAAGGCAATATACTATAATCGAAATCCATAAAAAGTTTACAAAATATAACAAACGCAAGAAGAAAATTATTACGCTACAAAATTTGATGATAAAGTATGTTGCTTAATCAGAAAGTTATTAATTATACTACCTGTTATATTACTCTGTAACATGATCTGAAATGCATTATTACATTATTATCGTTAGTTAACAATATAAATCTCAGGCTACAGTTCTATAGGCCGACACATATTCCTATCCTACATATAGGTTTTTAGTGTTGACATGTGGACACAAAACTAAAAGCTGAAAACCAGACCAAGATACGCCCAGGCGTTACCCACAGTGATTCTGTATAAGCATGTACAGGTAGAAATCAAATCTACAATCTGGCAAGCCTGACCGCTCATCACTGCTTTTTGTTACCTGTTAAAGTTCAGGCTCCGGAAGCTGGGCTGGGGTCTGCATTCAGTCAGCTTATCATCACTCTGAGATCTTTGCTAGCTTTGTGTTAGCATACTGTCTGTGCAGATGTTTACATTTTACCATTGCGCTCTTGTCCTTTTGTGCAATAAAAAAGAGTAGGAGAAGTCCACTCCTTGTAAGTTGTAGACTGCTCCACCATTTTCCTTCTTCCTATTCCTTTCCTATTACCTTCCTATTCTTCCATACCTATGACATCAGGTATTTCGGATGTTGCCTGTCATGCAGTTAAATGAAGAAAGTTTGTAATGAAAGTAATGATATATTTAGAACTGTAATGGGATTGCTGAATTTAGTACAGTAAAGTGTTACATTACTGCATTACTGAGAAATAATGTGATTGCAGTAGTCAAGGTCAAGGTCAAGGTCAAATTTATTTATATAGCACATTTCAAACAGCCGATGCTGCACAAAGTGCTTAACAATATAAAAATGGTATTAAAAAGCAACAATGTAATACAATAATAACAGTAAAAAAAACAATAATAGGACAGTAAAAGAATTAAAACAATAACTAAACTAATTCAAATAAGACCAAAATGCTTGGGCATAGAAATGTGTCTTTAGTAATGATTTAAATTGCTCAAGTGTTTGTGCAGATCTAATATTTAAGGGGAGACTATTCCAAAGTCTGGGACCTGCCACAGAGAAGGATCTATCACCACGGGATTTGAGGTTAGTCCGTGGGATGGACAGCATTAGTTTTGAGCTAGACCTCGTGGTTTTTCCTGGAGCATAGGCAGAGAGGAGCTCAGACAGGTAAGGAGGGGCTCGAGCATTAAGTGACTTAAAAACAAAAAGTAGAAGTTTAAATTGGATCCTGTAGGAGACAGGAAGCCAGTGTAGAGAAGCTAAAACTGGGGTTATATGCTCTCTCCGTTTGGTACCAGTTAGCAGGCGAGCAGCTGCATTTTGAACCATCTGAAGACGATGGATGGTGGCCTGATCTAGACCATAATACAATGAATTGCAGTAGTCTAATCTGCAAGTAAGAAAAAGGTGAATAACACGCTCAAAGACGTTAGCCGGAAGGTATGGCTTTACCTTGGCTAGCTGTCTTAACTGAAAAAAACAGGACTGAACTACTGCACTCACCTGCTTATTCAATTTAAAAGAACCATCAATGTAGACACCGAGGTTTTTTACATGTGTTTTACAATATGAGGAAAGGGCGCCTAGAGTGCTGTCGATATGATTAAAGTTGCCAAAAATGACAACCTCAGTTTTATTTTCATTTAGCTTTAAAAACTTTAATGACAGCTCTTATAGTTACACACAATGCTACATATTGCACAGCAATCAATTCCATTAAAATGCTCCAAAAGGTACTAGCAGTGGAAACAGGGGAAAGAGACGTCCAATTTAGTAATAATTAGCAGTCTGGGAAGTCTCCAGGTATATACGTTCATAATATCCCCTTGTCTGTTTGGGGAACGGAATCCCTTTTAGACCCTGAAAAGACCACTAGAGGAACTGTAGATTTAAGTACTAGAGCTGGGGTGGGGGAACTCCAGGCCTCAAATGGTTTTAGATGTGTCCTAGATCCAACGCAGCTGATTTAAATGGCTAAATTACCTCCTCAACATGTCTTAAAGTTCTCCAGAGGCCTGGTAATGAACTAATCATCATCCTTATTTCTAATAATTGCAGAACTCACTTTGCACATTTTGAAACAACAATAACAGATTAAATTCATGTACTGTGACCAGTTAATTGTGTGCTAATTTGTCAAGATCTGGTGAAAAAGGTCCCATTCACACAGGACTAGAGAACAGTTTACAACCATCTGGCAACCACTGATGAGGGAATAATGAGTACTTATGAGCAGTTGGCGAGGTTTGGAACCACTCCCAACCTTTTGGGGACTACACAGTTCTCTCTAGCAACCAGTGGTTGTATAAATATGACAGCTTTTGAGCAAAGTGTACTTCAAATCACGTAAAAAACGTAAATATTTTGAGAGGGCAAATGTTTGATAGGGTTGATAAAGCATTCACAGTACTTTACTTGTTGTATATTTTGCCATTTTATAGCCAAAATGTATTAAATTAATTATTCACCATATAATTCTACACACAATTCCCCATAATGACAAAGTTATATCGATATTTTTGCTAATTTATTAAAAATACAGAGCAAAAAATATAACATGTACATAAGTATTCACAGCCTTTGCTCAATCCTTTTTTGAAGCAGCTTTGGTAGAAAGTACCGTCTTTTTGAGTATGATGAAGCTTGGCACACCTGTTTATGGACCAGTTTGTCCCATTCTTGTTTGCAGAACCTCTTAAAGATCCATCGAGTTGGATGGGGAATGTCAGTACACAGCCATTTTTAAATCTCTCAAGAGATCTGATGTTCAATCAGGTTCAACTCTGGACTCTGGACCCAAGGACATTCACAGAGTGGCCCCTAAGCACACAGCCAAGTAGTGTTTTGGCTGTGTGCTTAGGGTTGTTCTATTGGAATATGAACCTTCACACTAGTCTGAGGTCCAGAGGGCACTGGAGCAGTTTAACATCAAGGATGTCTGTGCATATTGCTGCATCCATCTTTCCCTCAACACTGACTAGTCTCCTACTTTCTGCTCCCGAAAAACATCCCCACAGCATGTTGCTGCCACCACCATGCTTCACTGTAGGGTTGGTATTGGCCTGGTGATGAGCAGTGCCTGGTTTCCTCTTAACTTGACTCTTGGTATTCTGTCTTTTATTGGTTTATTTTTATAGCATGGTTTTATGCATGTTTGTATATATTTTTGCATGCTTTTATTTTGAAGTTTGTTGGGTGTTTTACTTCCTACCCAACCATAACAACACCTGCATTAACACCTGCTCACACTGCATAAAAGATGGGAGGTGTGGGCAAGTCGATAGGAGTCACAGAGCATGTGCAGAATGGCATGAAAGCATGAAGACTGCAGAGCTTCAGCAGAGCAACAGGATGGGGAAGCCAGACAGAAGCCAAGGAGATTGGCCCTGGAAGTGTCTGCTGAACTGGTGTTGGATATAGTGGAGGAGTTGTATGCAGTAAGGCCTTTCTCAACCAACCAATGAAGAAGAGGGTTTTCTGTGATGGTTGGTGCAAGAACATCCATGTCAAGACTGTTGCACCTGTCATACATTGTATATGTGTAGGACTTTTAGCTTGGTTTTAGTTTTTTAAATGCCCTGGACTTGTTTTATTGTAAATAAATGTTAAATTTTGTGCTCCTTGGCTATCAAGAAATTGAATCCAAGTGTTAAACTTGTATTTGTTAGCTGTTCACTGGAACTCTCAATGAGAAACCAAAGAGGTGATACATACAGTATTAAAATGTAATTATTTATCATAGCACAACTGTTCCTCAGTAAAGTTACCTAAGATTAACTGTATCACGTATTTGGTAACGAGTTAGTCATTTATTTTTCATTTGTCAGTCTTTAGCATCAGATATTATTTATCATACCTCAACATCGTAGCATAGCATAGCCCTAGTCTCTGCACAGATTACATAAGAGACATTAAAAATAATAATTCGTATCAATCATTTAAATAAGATTTGTAATGGTCCAGTAATACTTCTAAATCACATAGTACTGCAGTGTAAGTAGTGAGTGATCTGCAGCTAACAGTGGTAACAAGATCAGTATTACACTATGAATGGATCAACCAGCCACTGTCAGCCTCAGCATACACTTCTGCTTAGGGCTTTACTGCAGATTACAACTTAACACCTAGTTAATATCACTAATAGTAAAAGTCAGACTTTAGAGCCGCAGATTAATGATATGCTTCACTCAAACAGTTGTCTGGATTATGGAGGCACTTGGCATTTGGAGCTAGTGAGAGCATGTATCCGAGTGACTGAACCTGAGGCAACAGGTAGCAGTGTGGCCATTTCAGTACCTCTCTGGTGCCTGTGCCACTCTTTCTGATGTCCCACCTCCCATCGGAGGTTTCGTTTGACTTCTTTCCCGCTGCATGTAACCTACCTCTTCTCCCTCTGCACCCTTCTCTTTCTCCCTTCTTCTCACATGTTCCTTCCTTCACGCCGCCTCCCCTCGTCTGACCCTTCCTCCCCACCACCTCCTCCAGTGTGCCCCTTCGTTCCCTCCTCTCCACCTCTCCTTGCAGTTTGTTATTCTTGCTGATCTAATTTAGAGAATGTCCCAAATCCTCTTAGTGTCCTGCTCCCTCAGCGCAACACTAAGTGAATTAGATGGGATTACTGTCTCCCTCTTCCTCCTCCTCCTTCTCGTCCTCCTCTTCCTCTCCATCCACGCCATCACTCTCGCTCATCATCTCTATGTCCATCTTTCTGTGGACATTTCTCTTTTCATCGGCGGGATTAAAGCCTTCTCCCTCTCCACATGACAAATTGGTTCCAATGTTCCCCCTGCTGACAGATGCTGTCGCAGGCCGACTGGGCCATTGAACATTAAGTATCGTTAATTAAACTTTGACCTCTTGCAAATAGAAAAATAAAATCATGACATAACACAGATGAAGTCCATCAAACATCAGCATGTCAAAGTAGAACAGGGAGAAGATATTACAAGGAAAGCGCTGTATGAACATGGATGCTGCTGATCAGGGTTGCCGCTCACCCTCGTTCCACTGCAGGCAGCACTGCTGGAACCACGTTTCTCAACTGTGTGACTGGGATTGATTGCACAGGATGCTGGAGGAACCCCAGATCCAGTTTTGTGCCAGTAGTCTAATCCTCAGTCTGGCTCCCACAGCTTCACCCTGATCTCTCCTGTTTAATTGCAGGGTCAACTTAGGTGCTGTTTACCAGAACGAACTCTGTGGTAACACTAAATTTGTCAGAATCCCTTTTCTTTCTTAAAAAATGTGAGATGTTGGTGTTACCATAAAAATATTATTTTAACCATACATATACACAAGCTGTCTCACATCCTGTACTTATGAACTTTAGTCTTGTTACCTAGATTAGGTAGGACTTTCCTACAAATGACTCAGTTTTTGAGCCAGAGCTAAATGTTGGACCATTTTATTAGTTTGTTACTTAGTATTAATGAGCAGGCTGTGTGTCTATGTAGCGCACCTGTAAGAAAGAGGGTGTGAAACAGATGGAGACGAGGAAGATGGGAGATTCTTTAAATGTATTCATACATTTTTTTCAACCATTCACACATAATAACCTCACCCCCACTAACTGCATGTCTTTGCACTGAGGAAGAAAGCCAGAGTACCCGGACAGAATCCACACAAACATCAGAGAACATGCAGACTCCACACAGAAAGGCCTGTGAGACCAAAGTGCTATCTCCTACTCCACCTTGCTGCAAGCTGGTGATTCTAAAAAAGGCTAGGTTAGCCCTGTAACAGACTGGTGACGTGTCCAGGGTGTACCCCACCTCTCAACCTATGGCAGGTGGGATAAGTAGGCTCCATCGGTGGAGATTGGATGGATGGATACATTTGAAGCTCAAGGGAAATGTTACTATTTATGGATGACTCATTTCAAAAGGGAGTTTGTGTTTACGTTCTTTTCCCCCGAGTTGTCTTTGAAAACAAATTGAAAGATAATTTTGCATTAACCAAAAGTTTTGTGAGAGTGCCGGACCAGTTAATTTGCAGAAGAAGAATCTTATTATCATAAGTTCTGTGCATAAGTTGCAGCATTTGGCTTGAGACAACACTACTCACGCAATATGCAACATGTAAGGGCTCAGGAGGTAGAGCAGTTGAGCTATTAATCACAAGGTTGGTGCTTCAGTCTCTGGCTTCCTCAGTCTGCGTGTCTCAGTGTCCCTGGGTAAGATATCTAACCCCAAGTTGCTCGTCCATGGATTCTTCAGAGAATGAATGTTTGTGAATGTTAGACAAGAAAAAGAGAAAAAAAAGTAGAGAAAACGTGCTTGTATGAACGGGTGAATGGAGCATGTTGTATAAAGCACGTTGGGTGCTCAGATAGAGTAGCAAAATGCTACATAAGCATAAGAACCAATCCATTTAAGTTTGTTAAAGTTATTCACCATGAAGTTTTTATACAGACATAATTTTTGTAGCTTTCCCAATGTATGTACAAGACTTATATCCAAATCCAATTTATTTATATAGCAAATTTAAAAACAGAAAGTTTGCCCAAAGTGCTGTACAGAAACAAAAGGGTAAAACACAAGATAAAAACACTGACACTCACATAAACACATAATAATACACATAATAAACATATCAACTCACACCAGTCTGAAAGCTGTCGAAAAATGGTGTGTTTTCAAAAGCGACTTAAAAACAAGAAATGAAGATGCCTGTCTAATATTTAAAGGCAGCGTATTCCAGAGTTTGGGGGCCAAAATTGAAAAGGCTCGTTCTCCTCTACATTTTAGCCTAGATTTTGGGACAACCAACGGGAGCTGGTCAGCTGATCTAAGGGTCCACGAAGGAATATAAGGCTGAAGTAACTCAGAAAGGTATGGGGGAGCAAGACCATTAAAGCATTTATAAACCAGCGTTAGACCTTTGAAATTAATTGAACAGGAAGCCAATGAAAAGAGGACAGGATAGGAGTTACATGTTCATGCCTGTGGGTACCAGTCAAGAGGCGGGCAGCATGATCCTTGGCTGACTCCAACATACAGTGCATTACAGTAGTAGTAGAGTTGAAATAAAGGCATGTATTACCTTCTCCATGCCACGTCTTGACAAAACTGGCTTCAGCTTTGCTATTTGCCTCAACTGGAAAAAGCTTTTTTGCAACACAGAACTAATATGTTTGTTCAATTTAAAATCCGAGTCCATAATGACTCCCAAATTTGCCACGTGCTGTTTGATATAAGACCCTAGCCAACCACAATTCCCAAGCGGGTTGCATGAAATATTATTAGGTCTAAATACAATCACCTCCGTTTTACTCTCATTGAAACTCAAAAAGTTCAGAGCCATCCAAGCTTTGTCATCTTCAAGGCAGTTCAAAAGGATTTGGATGGAGCCTGGGCCATTTGGTGCTAAAGGCAAATAAATTTGGCAGTCGTCTGTGTAGCAGTGAAAGGATATTTTGTGTTTTGTAAAAATAGACCCCAAAGAGAGCAGGTATAATGAAAAAAGAAGAGGGCCAAGGATTGAGCCCTGGGGTACCCCACAAGAAAGAGGGGCTGAAGTGGACTCAAAATTTTCAACATTAACACTAAACGTTCTGCCACTCAAATATGAACGAAGCCAATCCAGTGCTGCATCTTTGATGCCAACCAGGTGTTCCAAACAGGAGATAAGAATACTATAGTCAACAGTATCAAACGCTGCAGTAAGATCTAAAAGCACAAGGATCACAACACTTCCACAATCATTAGCTAAAAAGATATCGTTAAAAAGTGCTGTTTCAGTGGAGTGTAAATGTTTAAAACCAGACTGAAAAACATCCATGATACCATTAGTATCTAAAAACGTATTCACTTGGGTAAAAACGATTTTTTTCCAATATTTTTGAAAGGAATGAAAGTTTTGAAATGGGCCTAAAATTTGAGGAAACTAAAGGGTGAAGGCCAGGTTTTTTTAATAAAGGGTTTACAATTGCATTACAATTGATACATTTGTATCAAACCTTGCCCGTCGTGTTTATTGAGACTTTGGATGTATACAAAACTGTGAGTCAATTGCTTTCAAAAAGTTTTGTGCTTTTGTTGTAATACCTGTACTGATTTCCGAAACCCTGCCTCTAACATATGCCCGTGATGCAGCAATAATGAAAAAGAGTGAAACTAATACTGAAAGTAAATGAAATTAAAAACAAAAATTCAAAATGGAAATAAAATTAATTAGAAAATACAAAACTATATTCAATCATGTTAGGGTTGGTTAGAGATATAGATATAGTAAATATAATCACATGTAGATTTAAGCAATATTGGCAAAAGTATAGTCAGTGTTAGATGCTATGTGCTTTTGGTAATTGCAGTTAAACATTATTGTTATTACAAAAAAACATTATAAAAAACAGCATCTGTCTCATGCTAGTGTTAACATAATAATTGCATGTAGGTGAAAATCTAAACTGGGACCAATCTCTTCACTGTAACAAATTCCAGCTTCACTTACAGATGTGCTTGGCCTTTACACGTGGCTCAAACACGTATCAGTTATCAGTATTTTATTACCTACAGTTGTTCTCATTTTCAGTGTTTCTACTTTGACCACTACATATGCTGTATTTTCTGTGGATTACACTGGTAATCATCACTCGTCACTGCCCTCTGTGTCTGATAGCATCCAGTGTTGCCTGACCTTTGCCCCCATCACTCCACCACATTTATGTTACCTGTGTTTTCTTACTTCAGTATGAACACTTCTTTAATATCCTGGAATACTTTACACATGTTTTACCTTCATGGAGCTGCATCAGAGCATTTTACATGTCACAGGACCAAAAGTCCTGCTTTTTAGCCTAAAACCCCACTCCATGTTTTTGTCCCCCCTCGCCTTCCCGTGCTTCCTCCTCTGTCTTTGTCTCAGTTTTCTCCCCCTCACTCGTCATCTGTAGGCCATCTGATCCCCCCCATAAACAACGACTACCTACCCATTTCTCCTCCTTCACTTTCAGTAATTCCAGCGTTGCCTCTCTCGTTTGCTCGCTCGCTCACGTAGCTCGCCC
This sequence comes from Rhamphochromis sp. 'chilingali', assembly GCF_963969265.1. Lineage (NCBI taxonomy): Eukaryota > Metazoa > Chordata > Actinopteri > Cichliformes > Cichlidae > Rhamphochromis > Rhamphochromis sp. 'chilingali'. Next base: position 32,003,442 of record NC_137935.1, read on the forward strand.
TAATCCAGCTCTGACCTCAATCCCGTGATGTAATGGATCATGTGACGCAGGGAGAATGGGAGAGAGGAATAGAAAAGAGGAGAGCGAGAGAGGAACAGGGGACGTAAAGTGGGGAAACATGGCCTAATCCCCAACGCTGGAGCTGCAGACCAATCACAAACTTGTGGCGTGGGAGCGGGAGGGGTGGGGGTCAGGGGTGCCTCCATTAAGTTACAAAATGTGAGTCAGACACACACATAAGCACACACCAACAACACACACTCCTTCTGGAAACAACAAGTCAACATGTTTGTTCCGACTCTGTGACTCGGTGGCTATTTACATGTCAGTGTGTCTGCCAAAAAAACACATCAACAGCCAGGGTGTTTGTGACGGGTGAGCAGCCTCACACTCACACAAATATTTACTGTGTGTCACTGTGACGAGATGAAGAATTCATCAAGAAACGGCATCTATTCATTGCCAAATCATGGGCATCGAGCCTGCAGTCTGTGCCGTGCAAACACGCAAAGGCTTAAAAGATCGTTTTTGACTGTACATGGCTCATAGAATCGACGCAATATTTGTCTTTGTCCTGCTGTAACCATCAATTATTTTGTTCTTAAGTAGTTAAAAGCAAAGAAAGTCACTATATTCTCGGGGGAAACTGCTTGCTATCCATGTTTCTGTTTCACTGCCCATGCACACGTCCTGCAGTTGTATTTAATTTGGAAAAACAGACACAACATGAGGAGGAAATATAAGGATAGGGAGAGACTGACCAGTCAGTCACAAAACTGCAGTTCTTAACTGTTCAACGAAGGGCGCTGTAGAGAGGCTGCCGAGCATTTCCCATGTGTCTGCAGACTGTATGTTCTCCCTCCCTCCTCGCCTGCTTCTGGTAGCAGTGTGACTAGAGAAGCACATGGCCTAAGCGATGCAAGCCAGCACAGACACACACATGCACACAGGGACACACTGGTGCTGCACAGTAACATGAACAGGGATGTAAAATGTGTCTCTACTCATTTACTTACTCGTTTCACTTGAGTGATTGATCTTAACTTTGCTGTGTTATATGAGCAGGGTTTAGTGCTGCCTGCAGGTTCTCCCTGTGACTGTGTGGGCTTTTTTTTATGTTATCCAGAGACACATGCATGCTGGGTTAATTGATCATTCTTAGCTAGCCATGAGCGTGTAAGTCTTTCTGGTTAACAGTAGTCTTCCCTCAATGAAAGAAAGCCTTTTTCAAAGCTTTGTGTTGATCTTTAAGATCTTTCACTCACAAGAAAACATGCACAACTTTATTATTTCTTCTGAAATAATTGTAAGAGCAATTCACCATATTAATATCATATTGTATAAAAATAAGACTGGAAACAATTGATCAAGAAAAGAACTGGTCAAGAAGGTTTTTACTGAGGCCGTAAATCAAGTGAGGAGAAGGGCAATTCTTCTCATAGGCTTCAATACAATCTGACTTCCTTTTGCAATAAGAAATGTCACCCCCTGCTGGCCATCAGTAAGAATGCATTTTTAAGGCACCCCCTTTTTAAGGCATCACTTTTCCCTTTTTGTTTTCCAGACAAAGGGATTTTTTATAGACAGTCAGCAGGTTACCTAATTTTAACCTATATACCTTTATCATTCTAATGTAACAGCATTTTAGAAAACATCTCCCACCCCATGCAGGAGACTCTAACAGGACTGAGCAGCTCCTTCAGTGGCTGCGGCACCCACGATGTGGGACGTGGAGAGATTTCGCAGGTCTTTCCTCCCCACTGCTGGCAGACTCCACAACAAAGACTTCAACTGATCAAACACACACACATCCACACATGTGCAATAGCAATAACACTAAGTGCAATACTCTTTCTGGCATCGTTGTATCATACTCATATCGTATATAGCATTTGTATTCTATTTTATTTGATTGTATATAGTATTTTATTTTATTGTTATTATATTCTATTGTGTGCAGTATCTTATGGATATATTATTCCAGTGTTTTTTCTCTAATTTTTCTATGCAACTTTGCACTGTCCACTGCTGTAACAAAACAAATTTCCCACGTGTGGGACTAATAAAGGTTATCTTATCTTTTCTCTGACCACATATATACTGACCAGTGGAATCGCACTTCAGCATTAAGTGGATTAAAAAGCTACATGAAAACCATCACTTGCGCTAACCCCACATGTAGTCCTTAGCATTCAGCTATTTTTTCTTTTGTTCTTATGTCCCCCTCATTGTCCACACACAGTGTGTACAAACAGCTACAGTCTTTATTAAACAGCATGTGTGGGACTCCACTGAACCCTGCTGTGCTGCTAGCTGACAACCAGCTTGTGTTAACAGGAGACCACAGTTAATCCCTCAGAGCAATTCCCAACTCCATCCACCCCAGCCCCCCACAACCTCCAGTTCCTCATCACCCCCACTTACTAGTCTCTTTGTGGTGCACTAGTACATTACAGTAATCTCTGTGGTCCACTCTTGTAGTCTTAACCCATTCACCGCCCTCCCACAGTGACTACATCCCCAAATGCTGCAACCATACAATAAAAAAAACAAAACAACAAAAAACAAAAAACCCAATGTTACGTCCATCTTCTGCCAGACATCCCAGCTGGACTTCACAGGACAAGTGAGGTTAAACCCACTTCAGTCTCAGTTTGATTTCACCTACTTATTGTGAGGTTAGGGGCATGGGTGGATGCCAGAACAGGCTACTATCGCTACTATCCACTCAATTTGACCTCCAAGAGCATTTTTGGTGTAGTCACCTGAAAAATACTATGTCCCTCTTTGAGGTACTGCCCATCCAAGAAGCTTGTGCTCTAGTTTTGGTTAATCTGTCGTCACTTAGAAGCATGATTGTGCCTGGTATCTTTACAGTTTGTGAATGCAGCTTGCTAACCAATCTGGCTAGCATTTCAGGGCTAACCAATTAATTTTTCCAAGGTGCCACATGAGACTGTTGTTGAGGGTCACACCAATAAGCTTATAAAGAGATCAAATGAATACAGATCAAAACTGAGTTCACCTTATTGGTGTGGCCCTCCACAACAGTCACAGTTTATCATGTGACCCCTTGGGAAAATAAACTGCCTAGCTTCTTAGCTTAACTTAGCATACTACACTCTCATCCAAGTAAGGTCTCATCTGGCTCCTTTACAGCACATTGAGGCCCAATTGAACACTTTAAATATAACCCAATAAAAACTGTGATTATAATTGTTTGGATAATGATGGGGACATGCTACATATGTTAGGTGAATTTGAACGCACACATGACCCGTCTTAAAACTGCATTACAAGGATGTAAGTTGGACATGCGATAACACAATCAATTAGAAATAATAAAGAATAAGATGGATTTATGTCCTGTTATAAGGTAGCTTTTTAATTCTCTCTCTGAAACGCGGTGGCGTCTGTATGAGAACAACCTGCTCGTTTCTATTCATGTGTTGTGGATGTTGGATTGAGAGCAAGGACCTCAGGAAGAACAGCTAAGGCTGATGCTAGTGGGGATCCTTATTAAACAAAGAAACAAAGAAACAAATGACATCAGACTTTTCACCTTCACCTTCACGTCTGACAAATTTTAATGCTTTAGAGTTTAGATTTTAGAGATTGATCCATTTGAACTGTTTCAACTGGTTTAAACAGTGGAGATGCCTGTTTGCATAGAGTTTTATGCCAGTTTTGGCCCCCACTCGTTCCCCCCCACCATATACATCTGTCCCTCTTCCTTCTTCTCCTTCTGTCCTATGTATACACCCCCTCCTCCCCCAGATAAGACACACAAACACACACACATACGCACTGTACCAGTTCTGTTCTAATCTGGGGTCGACCCCTCAACTTGCCCCCTTCTCCCCCAACACACACACACACACACACACACACACACACACACACACACACACACACACACACACACACACACACTCATCTCTCTCTCTCTTCCTCAACATCTACCCACTTCCCTCATTTGCCCACTCCCCCCCCTCCACTCCTCCCAATCCCAGCACTGTGTTAATCTGCTGCTGGTCTGACGGTCAGCACTTTGAGCAGCAGACAGACAGATTGGCTGTAATCCCCTGAGTGCCACAGATGGAGCGCCACTACGCAGACCTTGGGGAAGGTGAATGCACAGTTGTGTACAAATACACACACATATACACACTGAAACACGCACATAGACAAAAGCATGAAATAGAAAGAAGAATAACTAGGATCATACCTCTTTAATGTGTTGACATGCAGAGTCCATTATATGTTGAGCTATTAGAGCTGTAGTGGTTTCACATGATGCTTCTTTGTTTTAAGAGCAGACTGAATGTTTCTAAAGAGCAAAGAAAAGCTAGAGAGGCTCCAATCAGTGGCAAAAGCTAGACACAAATATTTCACACAGTAATTCCTCGTTACTGCAGCTTATTCAGAACAATAAAGGCCTGGCTCACCTGCTACCACCATGCTACCCTTCAGGTCCAAATCCTGAAAGAGACCATTCTTTTCATATTCTGCCATGAAATCCTGCAACTGACAATTAGTAGGGTGTTCCTTTCATCCAGAGCATGAAATTATTTCATGTATAATTAACTGGGTAAGTGTGTGAAGCCAATTTTCAGTATAATCTGGGAAAATGCGTCCCGTTTGGAACAGGAAACAGACTGGGTTATTGTGCCACCGCGGCAGGATGCTTAAGTCTGATCCTGGTATGGATGTTTCAAATAATCCAATACAAATTTATCTGCTGAGCTGTCATTTTAAAAAAATTTAAATACATGAAGCGAGACAAAGCATATAAAGGTAAATCGTGGGATGTAAAAAATCAGCTTGTCAAACTTATTGATCAGGTGATATTCCCCCCCCCCAATCACCTAACACCCACTGCTATACAGGCTGGGGCACTTTGGTCAGTTTAACTCACGACTGAGGGTGGAATTTAAATGAGAACACGGGGTGTTGGGTGGCATTCAAGGACAAAGGCTCTGACAGTCAAACCCCTGGCTGTTGGAATGTTGGATCTTGGGATATGGCATGTCACATCTCATGTGGGGGAGGAGCCTGGCCTTGCGTATAAGGTTGCGAGACACTGGATAGATATAATAGGGCTCACCTCAAAGCCCAACTTCAGAACTTTGGCTCTGGAACCAGTCTCCTTGAAAGGGACTGGACTTTGTTTCAAACTGGAGTTGCCTGCAGTGAGCAGTGGCAGGCCAGGGTGGCTATTCTTGTATCCCCCCGGCTTGCTATCTGTACGTTCAGATTTTCCATTGTGCACAAGAGGGTTGTGTGTCTGTGCCTTCAGGTCGGGGAACTGGTCCTGACTGTTGTTGGTCACTTCAGAGTGCCCAGATCTGCCTGATCTGAACCTGAATGTTATTCTGTTACTGAACTTGTGCTAATCACAATTTGTCCATAACAAGCACGATGTTCAAGTATAAGGTTGTACATAAAAGCATGAGGTGCAACTTGATGACTGTTTTTGTAATCATTTCGTGACATCTATGATCTCATGTCTTGGACACTTGGATAAAGAGAAGAGCTAATAAATCCTTCGGATGGAAGCTTTGGAACATTGAGTCTAAATAAACAATGCTGCACGGAGCTGTGGCCACAAGGTGGTTGGTGCCAGTCGAGGATGTAACGATGTAGTTTTCATCCTAGGTGTGGAACACTGCAATTTTGTTGGCTTTGTAAGGTGGTGGCTTCAAGCTCGACCACGCAGGAATGAGAATTAGCATCCCCAAGTTAAAATATCTCTGGGTTTTGTTCATGAGTAAGGGAAGATTGGAGCGGGAGATTGATAAGCGGATTGGTGCAGTGTCTGCAGTGATGCAATCTACATCCCTACTCTCACTTGTGGTCATGGGATCTGAGTAGGTTTGGTTATCTGAGTAGGATGCCTCCTGGGGCTCACCTGGGCAAGGTGTTCCAGGCATGTATTACCATGAACAGGCCCCGGGGTAGGTCTACAACACGCTGGACAGTATACATCTCTTGCGTGGCCTGGAAATGCCTTGGTGTTCCCCTAGATGAGCTGAAGGAGGTGTCCAGGAGAGGAGGTCTAGGATTCGCTGTCTTGGCCACCACAACATGGTCCTGGATAAACATCAGAAAATGGAAGCATGGATGGACATAGAAGAAAAGAGAATAATATAAAGGAAAGCTGTGACAATTAGTCGTTGTACGCACTGCAGGTTTTCCTAACCAGGATGGGGGTTTTTTTTTACACTGAAAGGTAGTTCATTTAGTCATTTTAACATTAACTAACAACTTGTTACATTTAGTCTGACTCCACTGGACTGAAAAGGAAAAATGGAAATCCTGTCAGCTGGAGTAGTTGTATGAATGCTGATATCATGGGGAAAAATATATATATGTAAAGACCATGTCTTGTATGAAAGTTATTAAACAAGTATTGACTCAATAAAGTCATGTGAGCTTTTGATTAGAAGTGACATCAGACAGAAAAATGGTGCCCAGAAGCGATCGCTTGTCTGTGGGTATGTGGGTGTACATCCATACATGTTTGTAAGTCTGCACCAATGTACAGTGGTTGGTCAAAACAAAAGGATTAAAGGCTGGTGTTTGATTAGATGTTTGTTTGTCTGTGTGCGTTTCATTGTAATCAGTATAGCTGAGGTCACACAGACATGCAGTGACATGGGCAAATGTGTGTGTTTTATTGTGATGAACATGGCTGAGGGCATGGCTTTATCCCTTTTAATCAAGGGAGTAGAAGGATGAAATGAAACAGTGATGAGGGGAATGATGTCAACCCAGGAAGGGAGTCTCACATCTGAGAGAGGGGCCTAAAAATATTAAAAGGCAAAGTTTAATGGACAAAAAAAAATAAAATTTAATGTTAGAGCTGAGCTTAAGGTTAACTTAATTTTGGTTAACCACATTAGTGGTAAGAAAGATGGAAAAATATTTTGATTTCATTCATACAATTACAATCATATACATATATTTCTAAATTAAGGCCCATCGTGATTTTAGAAGTAACTAATTTCTTGGTGTAGAGGAGCTATGAGTTCAAGTCACAAACACTGTGTTGTAGCGCCATCTAGTGGTGTCACTGCCATTAATATAATATAAGGAACTTAAGGAAGTCCCAGGTGCTCTCGAACCTGCTGTTTGTGCATCTCATTTAGCTTCAAGTTTTAAAGTTTGGGGTCATATTGAGTCATAAAAACTATTTTATTTTTGTTTCTGATGTGTTGGGAGCAGTTTGTAAGTGTTTGAAAATGAAGAGCCAAAAATATTTAAAGCTTACAGAGCACAAAGTACTCTTCACAATAAACTGGATCCTTACAGCGCCAACTCTAGCTATTTATTCCTGCTACAGAATAAGAAGCTATACAGGTCAGCAACCATTTACATGTAGACTGAACCGAAATGTAAATTCTTAATATATTTTAGACTTCTCTTTTGTAATGCTGCTAAACTGTTGGAAAAGCTTATTGGTAAATGAACAGTGGTCTTTCTTTAACAGGTATAAACAATCCACCTGAGAGCATTTATTTATGCAGCACAGACACAGAGGAGTGTGTGTAACATCCATTTATTACCACCTTATATGACAAATCTGGAAATTACAAACATTGTTTAATTGAAACATTATCTTCAACATTTAAAAAAAGAAACTCAAATAAAGCAAAAAACAAATTTAAGTTAAAAGGGGTGAAAAGTCAACCTGAGAAGCGGTATACAGATGATCAATTGATCCAGAGTGAAGAAAATAAAAGTACAGGGGGGACGTATACAGAAAAAATGACTATTATTAGTCATTCAATGCTGATTCAGAATATCCTTCACATTTTAATCAGTTGTTTTATTTTCTTAAAAAAATCATTTTTACACTTTGAGAACTTTTGGTTTTACAGAATGTTACAAATCTTGATGAGCCTTTGCTATAAAAAGGTCTTGGTATTAAAAAACGTGCCACTGCTAAAAAAGTATCTCTGACACCATTTGAGCTCATAAGCTTTGGTTTTAAATAATTAGAACCCAATTTGAACACAACAAACAGACAGATGAGGTTAAACTCTATAAGAGCGTGTACAAGAGGATCAAACTTTGGTGTCACTGAGAGTCAGTAGCATCACATTTCAGTAGAAAAAAATATTTCAAATCTGCTTTCTGTATTTGTTTTGTTTTGAATCTGTTTCATCCCCCCAACTCTGTGTCAAATAGTTTCAAAAATAAAATAAAACAAACAAAGAAAAAAATCACAACTGTGAGACTTATTTGGAAAGACAAAACCCAACACAATGAATAACAGCAATGAGCCATATGGTAATCATAGAACTACTTCCCCAAGATGCTGATAGACTGTATATAATTTGCTATGGTGATCAGAGCCAACACTCACGCAGACACACAGGACACCAAGTCCAGGCTCAGCTCTCTGGGGCAGAAACAAACTGCTGCTGAGCCGAGGCTGGCAGGACAGGAAGCAGGACGAGAGGACCAGGCAAGTTCTTCTAGCACCCTGCTGCAGAAAGGAGACCAGAGTCCCCCCAGCAGAAAAAAAACAGCCATCCTGTCCTCCTGCTTGTCCCTCCCACGTTTGCATTGTTCTACTCTGTTTCTCTCCTCACTTTATCCATGTTACCCACTCTCTCACAGAGCCTGTTAGAAACAGTGCAAACCAGGATATGTGTGCTTGAGGAGATCTCATCACCAAAGATTTGGTACATGCACAAAAAGAGAGTACCCTAGAAGTCTGCTGCCGAGAGCACTAAGAAAAACACGACTATACACTTTAATTATAATATAATCAGTTTTCCTCTACACACTACTAACACAGGGAGGGAGGGAGGGACGGCGGGTGAGGGGCAGAGGGATGGAGAGGCAGAAAGGTGAAGGAAGGACAGGAAGAGGTGAGAAGGAGAAAGACCAAGAGGGAGAACGAGAGCGTTTAAGCACGCTCTCCGCGGATGCGACGTGCCAGCTGGATGTCTTTGGGCATGATGGTGACACGCTTGGCGTGGATGGCGCACAGATTGGTGTCCTCAAACAGACCCACCAGATAGGCCTCGCTGGCCTCCTGCAGAAAAGAGGAAATGCAACAGTTTTCAGCAGAGCTGAAACAATCACTTCAATGATCACTTGAATTTGGTATATTTATTACACTTTTGGAGTTCATCAGTCATTTTGCAAAAAAAACAACAAAAAAAACAAAAAAAATCTTGAACAAAATTGTGCAGAGATTTAATTTTTTTTAAACTACATACTAGAGATATGTTTGTGTGTGTGTGCACACTGTATAAAGTCTTCAGCACACCTGATATACAATATAGATGTAAATTTTAGGAGTGCAACAGTTTGCAAAATGCACTCTAGCAATGTTGGTTCAAATCACATTTTCAGCACAAAAAAAAGCACAATAACATGCCAATGTTTAAAAAAAAATGCATAAAGTAATGACACCTCTCTCTTGTTGTGTCAACACTGAACACACAGCTTCAAGAACCCTGAGCTTCACATGGTGGCAGGATGATGGATCTGCACAGTGTGAGCACAGAGGCTGCAGGTTCTGACCCTGATTAAATATCAACATATTGTGTGAGTTAACACATCACACACATTTATTCAAACCAGCATAGTGTCTGGCCAGCTTTAGAAACTAACCCTGCGAGCAGTCAGGCTGTTTCAGGTGGAAACAGTCAGGTACAGATACCTCATCCAAAGTCATGTGTGGGCAGAGCTAGCTGAGAATTTTTTCAGAGGGATACTCCTCTTGAAAGCCCCATTTCATACTGACCTGCAGAGCTCCGATGGCTGCGCTCTGGAAACGCAAGTCAGTCTTGAAGTCCTGGGCAATTTCTCTCACCAGACGCTGGAAGGGCAGCTTGCGGATCAGCAGCTCAGTGGACTTCTGATAACGACGGATCTCACGCAGAGCCACAGTACCCGGCCTGAAGTGCAGAGGTGGAAATTAAACTTACTTTAAACTTGGCTTTGACTTGCACTGTGCATATGCAACAATAAACACATTTAGAAGAGGAGAGACATCAGTGATAGCCTGAAGAAAAAACAATAACACAAAACCCTTACAGTAAGCTGAAAAAAACGGAGAGGAGAAGTTTTGCAAGTTAGTTTTTGCCTGCCTTACCTGTAGCGATGGGGCTTCTTGACACCACCAGTGGAAGGGGCGCTCTTGCGAGCAGCCTTAGTGGCCAGCTGCTTACGTGGAGCTTTACCTCCAGTGGACTTACGGGCAGTCTGCTTGGTACGGGCCATGGCTACTACAGATCACCTGAAAAAGAGTGAATAAAAAGGTTGAATTTGGCATTTTATAGGACAATTTTTCAAATGCCTTCTTTTTCTTGCTGAGTAATATGGAGGACAAATACATTAAATGCTTGAAAGGCTCCAATAATTAAAATATGATAACAGGAAAACCTTTTATTGCATTTTGTGTTATTTTCTGTTATTACAGCAACAGCACTGATGTAATGCTACTGCTGTGTCGAATATGCTCAATAATGGCAATTTGAAATTAGGCAATTATTTAATCACAGCTACCGCAGCTTGTAGGTTGCAGCAGACAACTTAGATTTACTCAACTTTTCTAGTAAATAAACACACAAGACATTTCCCGTTGACGACCAGCCAGACATGCGTCAATCAAAGCTGAACGACTACACGATTGGCTGGCAAAGCTAAAACTATTACCATGAGCCAACCAGCGTATGGAAACTAAAATGGGCGGGCTCTCCAGCTACCTTCCACTGTTACTAGGTCCGCCCACCTCGCTCTGATGATGGCGGCGGTTTGATGCGCAAGCGGGATAAAGACCCAGGACAGAAGAACAAGCGGGTAGCACATAAACAACTTCAATTTTACAACTCTCCGACGCTCCAGCGAATCGGAAAATGAAAAAAACAGAGATAGTACATGTTAAGGAACTCATAGGTGAACACAGGAATGCTGAACGACCCCTAATGGCAGCGTAGAACCGAGCTGAACCGGCGCATAATTTGAACCAGAATATCCGCTCATCTGAGCGGCTGCAAAGAGGACTGCATTTCACCGCCGCTTCGACAGCCGTGTGTGTCTTATTTTCTCACACGACGAAAACACTGCTTTTTCTCCCTCAAACGAGCTTGTGAATTGTAAATAAAACAAACAGAAAAATTCAAAGTTCAGCCACGAACCAGGTGACACATTTCAAGACGCTTACCTAGAGGGAAAGTGAAGAGAAGTGGAGAGAAATGTGTCGCTTGTCTGTATTTTCTTCTTCGTATCCACAATGGGAAGCAGCGTCCAGCGGGAAAATGGCCGCCGCGTCAATCATGCGTCCCACAATGCAACGGCGTTAACAACATTTCTGTGGTTACAGTGACAGGTGCTGCCCGGTATTTGCCAAAAACTGATTGCTCGTATTTAAACTGCTATAAGTAACTTGTTGGCCTATAATATGTGAAACATATGTCAAATGCATCCCTCATGGATGACACAAAGTCATATTGAGCCACAAACAACATTCGTGTAACAAGGTAGAAGCCGCAATCAGTTTTTGGCAGCGACTTTTATAGAACCTTTATTTATGCAGTTAAAAAAAATCTCATTAACATTAAAAATGTCTTTTGTAAGAGTAAGACAGCAGAAATGGCAGCAAATATTACAATAGTTCTGTAAAAATATTGTAAGTGGGGAAAAAGGACCGGATTGGTTATAATGTGAGTACAATAACACAGAGTTATAAAGATACTTGAAAAAACAGATAATCTTTTAATTCTATATATAACCCCTTTGTAAACGCTGTTCACCGAAGTCTATTTACCAACATACGTAAAGATATTACACATAAAAAATACACGGAAACATTGGAAATCACTTTTTGGCACAACACCGGCACTGGGGAGTTAGTTTGACGTTTTCTTTTTAATCGAACATTTCGGGCTTTTAAATGTCGGTAAAGCTAAATGTAGAAAACGGAAGTGCCTGCGCTTCCTTTGAGTGCCTTCTTTATTGTCGAATTAAAGTATTAACATTTGAGTCAAACTGAAAGAGACATTTAAAAGTTGGCTTCATGCAGTGACAGTTCAAAGGTTGTTTTTAAGTGCTTTTTCGCAGCAGTCGGAAAACTACTGTCAAAATGTTTCATATTCGAAATGCTGTTATTTAGTTTTACAAGGACTAATTTTAAAAAATAAAAATAACTTTGGAGTAGTTCTTCCGACATTTTTAATAGTATTTTCACTAACTATTGCTGTTTTATGAATTTACAATAAAAAAGTAAGTAAAGTTATCCTTGTCCCTGGAGTGAGTTTTTCTCCCCAACCCCTGTTAAAAGGACGTTTTTCCTACCTACTGTCACCAAGTAATTCCTTATAAATGGTCATCTTTTTTCCTCTATTATTGCAGGGTATTTACCTTATAATATAAAGCACTTTGAAGCAACTGTTATTGTGATTTAGTGCTATATAAATACAACTGAAATTAATCTTACTAGGTTAATTTTTATAAATGAATATGCCAAAAATACAAAGCTGGGGACTTTAAATTGCTTCAAGATAAAAATCACAACTCATCTAAGCACAAGAATCTGTTTATTATGTTTGTATGTGAATTCTGGAGTACAAATATTTTGCTCTTAAAAATGACTGAAACATAAATCAAGAACACAGTAGAAAAAAAAAGGTTACCATATCAACCTGAGAGAGGAACAAAAAGTCATAATATTACCTGGACATGATAACGTGGCTGAAAATTAAAATATGATTAACAAAGGTCTGCTACATATATGCCGCTCATCATCTGTCAAACCATGCAGTGTCATCATAGCACAATGACATTTCCAATTGACAACCAGAATTGATCTTTTGAATTTTGATACATCAAACAGCAACAGTAGAAATACACCATATCGTAAAAAAAAAAAAAAGCAAAAGAAAACTTACTACTTTTACAACAAATTTCTACTTGTTTTTTTAAAAAAAGAAAAGAAAGTCAGAAGACTCATATCAATGTATGTGTCTGTCTGAAGATGAAACTCAACCTTAATGCTAATTTCTATTCCCATGTTCAGATCATACACTATTCTTGGTTCGCAAAAGCATCTTATTCATAGAGGTCACAAGGTATTCCTGTGGCTCACTAATTAGAACTGATGAATGATTTCAAAGTACATGAAGATACCGCTAAGAAAAATCTGCTACCGGTAGCACCAAAGAAGACATGATCACACATTTACGGTTATCACAATCATGATATATATAGAGAACCTCAAACCAAACTACTAAGTATAGAGGAAGGAAAAGGAGAAATGAGTGGCGAAGGGACGAGAGGACAGAGTATAATAAATCAAAATGTTTTAAGCACGCTCTCCGCGGATGCGACGTGCCAGCTGGATGTCTTTTGGCATGATGGTGACACGCTTGGCGTGGATGGCGCACAGATTGGTGTCCTCAAACAGACCCACCAGATAGGCCTCGCTGGCCTCCTGCAGGTGGCAGAAAAATTCAACATTAGAGGCATTTTAGTGAACAGATGACAAATAGCCTGTTTTTTTGTTGTTTTAAAAATGAAATTAATCAGTGAGAGCTACTGACCTGCAGAGCTCCGATGGCTGCGCTCTGGAAACGCAGGTCAGTCTTGAAGTCCTGAGCAATTTCCCTCACCAGACGCTGGAAGGGCAGCTTGCGGATCAGCAGCTCAGTGGACTTCTGATAACGACGGATCTCACGCAGAGCCACAGTACCCGGCCTGAAGTGCAGAGGTGGAAATTAAACTGGCAGTGAGTCAGTCTTATCTTATAGTGAGAATGTGCAACAATACAACGGGGGGCCCCTAGTTAAGAAGACTGACTAATGACGGATGCCTGCTCTTTTCATACACATTAGGTTTACATTATACTATAGTTTCCAGGAGAGCTAGGTGACATCTCACCTGTAGCGATGGGGCTTCTTGACACCACCAGTGGAAGGGGCGCTCTTGCGAGCAGCCTTGGTGGCCAGCTGCTTACGTGGAGCTTTACCTCCAGTGGATTTACGGGCAGTCTGCTTGGTACGGGCCATGGCTACTACAGATCACCTGAAGAAAACAAGTAAAAGGCTGCATTAATAAAAACAATAACAACAATAATAATAAATACAGACACTTTTTCCCATATCTATGACAATCTTTTTCATTACAGCAATAATAAAAATAAAGTGATTGCATATTAATTTAGTTTCATATTTCTTAGATGTTCAACAGACAGGGTTTATTTTTTTTTCTTCCGGAAAGTTCAGAATAAAATATGTGTACAGGCTGTAAAGAATGAAAATTAACTTTCGCATTGTATTTAAAATGATTTGGAAGTTAACAGCAACATGACAGACTCCACTCTTCCACGGGAGCCTGAGTTTTGTTTTGTTTTTTTTAAATACCCGAGGTGGCTTATGCAATGGCTATAAAAAAAAAAAAACAGTAATAGGCAGCATAGGCACCCAATCAAAACTGAGCCCTTTATCAGATAACCCAAACACATCATGGATTAGCGCCTTTGGGGCGGGACGTAATGAACATGCCAACCACTCAGGGCACGGGGTTTCCCAGACAAACCTCGCCCCTTGCGCACTGAACGTGGGTTTGTTCGTTTCTTCATATTGGGCTCTCCGCTTGCTCACAAGTCTAGTGTTTTTCATTCAGAATGAGCTATTTTAAAGGAAAACCAGTCGACCCCGCCCACCCCGGCGGCCTCGTAAAGGCAAACTAGCGCAACGAAGATGATGGCTGGCTGGTTGGCTTGAAGAATGTAAACGGGAAGGAAAAATCGTTGTACCAAACGAAGAGGGTGACGATAAAAACGACGGAAGAATATAAAAACCGCGGCGTGAAAGTGGAATACACTTTTTGAGGACGACACTAGACATGTCAGGGGATCGATTGATGATAATTATTGTGTCAGATGACCCCTCACTTTAGGCGCATTTCCGAGTCAAATTCGACCGGATCACAAGTGCTTTTTAGGTCCCTCACTCCCCGAGCAGGCAGATAATAGCTCGAGTGCCCTGCGTTTTCGTCGAAAATAAACGAAAAAACACATAATTTCCAAACTAACTTGACATTAAAAGATAAAGTGGAGTTTTATTCAAATAATGATACTCACCTTTGAAAACTTGGTCAAAGATTGCCGCCTAAAACTGGGAATGTATTCTTGAGACTCTTAAGCGTTGTTCTCGCAATAAAATGAAGGGAGGAAAAAAAGGAAAAAGAACATATGAAAGCAAGAGGAGACACGTTTCCCATGATGCAACTGTGACAAACATATTTCACACATGCTGCAACATGATAAACAACTGCATCATCACCTTCACCAGCAACGTCCCGCAACAAGTTTTTCCCCAAGCTGATTTTTGACCTTTTTGTTGGTTAAAGTAATTATTAGAGAAGTGTTTAAACCAAACGCCCATTACAGGAAAAGGGAGACTGAAGCACCATCAGCATTCAAGAGTCATTGCAGAAACAGTGATATTCAGTCTTTCAGCCCTTTAGAGCTATATTTGCTGTTTATTTTATATTATTTCTCAAAATAAAAATGTAAAAGCAGTGTAATTAAACTGTTAATATTATACAAATATAAATATATATATTTTACATTAGAGCCAGTCCTACAATATGGTGAGTTTGTAAAATATATAAACAAATCTCATCTTAATCTTGTAAACAATGCAGTGAAAAGCAGAACTACTTTTTCATTAAGTTAGTTATAAAAGCAGTTTAATAGCGTTTACTCTGCCAGTCCGGCTGGTGGCGCCAAACTGTGGTTCCCGCATACAAAAGAAGAAGAAACGCGCTTCTCCCTCCCCCACTAGTCCTCCAACATGGCGGCTGCCAGGAGATTGAAGCGCGTGGCGATCTCACAGCCAGGTTTTTTAACTTTAAACCCCAAAGTAACCCCTACAGACCTGGTCAGCAGTCGGAGAAAGCGTGTGAACAAGAATAAGAAGAAGAACTGGAACAAATACAGTGACGTACAGGACGTAGAGGAGTTTCTAGAAGACGTCAGGCATCAAGAGAGGACCACGGGGTGAGTTAACAGCCAGTGAGACGTGTTGAAAATGTGTATTTTAAGTCTAAAATTAAAAACAGAAATTGTCAACTATTATATCTGATACTAGTATTTCTGCTCACCTTTACCCCTAGGTTTATATTGGGCAGATAAAAATGTGCTGTGTTTACCTTTCAGTTGATAATAATCATGGTCTCAGAACATATCCGTTTTAAACATTACAAGGATGAAGTTGCTTCTGTCGTGGGACTTTTATTTTGTCACTATCATGGTTTGTAATGACTTGATAGTTTCAAACCTGCTGTCGGCCAAAAATAAACAGACGTGTTGGTTTGTGGTCTTGAAATGTGAGCGTTTACTGTTATTGACTTTGGTGGTTTTTAGTCTGCTTAAAAACCCCTGTGATGGACTTTGTTTTTCTCCACTGTCCACAGCATACATGACACTGTTGAATAATTGTTGTAGTTGAAAATCTGTCTTTTAAATTATACGTATGACATAATGGCATCTTTTTGGATTTCAGGGGTTTGCTGTGTGAGAAATCAGATGACAGTTTGTTCTTTTTGGATGTTGGACAGCCGAAGAAAGTTGAAGAGAAAGGTAAACTTGTTTCCCTGTCATCTAAAGCACTTTATTTCTATCCAATTATTTCTATTATTTTGTTTAAAAAATGCACCTGAACAAGTTGGTAAATCTGAAATTTTGTTTCCTCTGTGAAGAAGCTGCAGAACCAGTCAAGGGGAAGAAGAGGAAAGGGAAATCATCGCGTCCTCTGAGGATAGACCTGATCCTTCAGCATGACTCCCTTGTTGCACCGCCTAAAGAGTCAGTAATCCTAGTCTCTCTGATCCTTGAATCTGTGGTCTTTCAACAGTATTTTTTGCCTTTATTAAGTGGCACAGTAGTGAAGAGTAGACAAGTGTGGGAGCGTCAGGGAAGACACACAGCAAAGGGCCTTGGGACCAAGGTCTGGGCATATAGTCCTACTCACTGAGTGTGACACCCCCCCATCCCCCCTTTGAATCTGTTTTAAATTGTTTGTCTGATTTCCGGTTTTTTGTTTATCACACTTAAATGTTTTAGATCATCAAACAAATGTAAGTATTAGACAAAAATGATGCACGTAAACACGATGCAGATTTTAACTGAAGGTGTTAATTATTAAGGGGGAAAAGAAATTCAAAACCTACATGGTCCTATGTGGAAAAAGTGATTGTCCCCTCCTTTTGTAACATAAATTGGTGTATTGCATCTTTGCAAAGCTGTGTTCAATTTCTCTAGCCACACCCAGGCCTGATTACTGCCACTCCTATTCTCAGTCAAGAAATCATTGAAATAGGACCTGCTTGTGGCGTAGATCAAAAGATCCTTGAAAGACATCATGCCAAGGAAATTCAGGAACAAATGACAAAGTAATTGAGATCTGTCAGTCTGGAAAATTTTATAAAGCCCTTTCTAAAGCTGTGGGACTCCAGCAAACCACGTTGAGAGCCATTATCCACAAATGGCAAAAACATGGAACTCCTTCACAGGAGTGCCTGGTCAGTCAAAATGACTCCAAAAGTGCAGCAATGACTCATCCAAGAGGTCACAAAAAACTCCAGAACAACATCCGAAGAACTGCAGGCCTCACCTGCCTTAGTTACAGTCAGTGTCAATGACTCCACCATAAGAAAGAGACTGGGCAAAAAAGGGCTGTATGGCAGAGTTCCAAGATGAAAACCACTGCTGAGCAAAAGGAACATAAAGGGTGGTCTCAGTTTTGCAAGAAAACATCTTGATCTTCAAGACTTTTGGGAAAATACTCTGTGGACTGACGACTTCACCTGTGAATGGCTTAAGGAAAACAAAAAGACAACTTTAGATTGGCCTAGTCAAAGTCCTGACTGGAACCCGATTGAGATGCTGTGGCATGATCTTAGAAAGGCAATTATGCTCGAAAACCCCCCAGTGTGGCTCAGTTATAAGTGTGCAAAGATGAGCGGGCCAAAATTCCAGTTATCCCAACACTTGATTGCAGTTGTTGCTGCTAAGGGTGACCCAAACAGTTATTAGGTTAAGGAGGCAGTCACTTTTTCACGCGGGACAATGTAGGTTTGGATTTTTTTTCCCCCTTAATAATAAACACCTTCATTTAGAAATTCAGGAGACAATTTGTAGAATATAAACCTATGTTTTAAGAATATTTATTTGGCTTAATGTGGAGGACTGTGTGTGTCCTGTGATGATCTCATCCTTGCGCTCCCAGTATTTCCTTCATGGGAATGTGAAGACAGTTCACAGGAGCTCAGGAGACTGTTATGTGAACAGTGTCCTGGGATCTGAGGATATAAAAACACACCAGGAGAGGAGATTCTGCTCTAACACTTCCATTTCTTTTGCATCCTTCTTCCGCATGTAATCAAATAATCATCTCTTCTGCTTCCTCTTCCACCCCACCCCCCCACTAGTGTGCTGGCCTACCAGAAGCCAAATGCCAAGAAACTTCGTCGCACTGCCGAGAGAGCGGAGAAGCTGGCAGCCAACGGCGTGGTCCCACGGAGCAAGAAGCGTCCGCTGAATAGAAGCGTTGTCGACAGGACGAGCAAAAAGACAGAAACTGAGGCCAACAACAACCCAGAGAGAGATTTTTATGACATTTGGGGACAAGAGAGTGAGTTTTGTGTGTTCATTTATGTACATCCAATGATGATCCCATCCTTGCGCTCCCAGTATTTCCTTCTTGGGAATGTGAAGACTAACATGGAGCTCAGCTGATTGTTGTGTGAACAGTCGTCTGGGACCTGAGGATGCATCTTATACATATCAGATTATATCTACTGTCTACTCTGAGATTAAAAAACAAAAAACCTTTTGCCTAAGATTTTCTCGCAGTGGTGCAGCCAGTGATGCAGTCACTGACAGTTCTATTTGTTTCATGCTTCTACTCAAATCTACAGCACGAGATCCACCTGACATATTTTGATGGTTCACTGGTTTCTGTAACTTTATAGAAGTTGTTAATGGCTTCAAGGGTAAAGGTGCCAGAGCACTTCATTGATTTTTGATGGATTCAGCAGTGATTTAACACTTTCACATGGCTCTGAGACTCGGGGTTCATGCAGAACTGTGGATATCTGTATCTTGTTTACATTCTGGTAGTTTATATGTGAAGGATAAGCTATAAGCAAGCATGAACCTGAAATGTGTTTGCATGCATTTCTAGGTTTGGGTATAGCTATTGACTAATATTAAGCTGGGTATCCATAGAGCAGGTAGCCATCAGTGATATGGGCACCGTGTGAGTGAATACTCATTTAAAGATTTCTGTGGCACAGAATGTTTGTCCATAACAGCTGATGTGATTAGGGGAACCCAGAGGAGGAAGCTGTAGGTCACAGGTGTCGAACTACAGGCCTTGAGGGCCGGTGTCCTGTAGGTATTAGATGTGTCCTTGACCCAAAACAGCTGATTTAAATGGCTAAATTACCTCAACATGTCTGGAAGTTCTCCAGAAACCTGGTAATGAACTAATCATTTGATTCGGGTGTGTTGACTCAGGGTGAGATTTAAAACCTGCGGGACACCGGCCCTCGAGGCCTGGAGTTCGACACCCCTGTGTAGGTTTTAGTGCTGGCTTGTTTAGAGTTGATTGCAGTATGCCAGTGTTATTGTACATGTATTATGAAGTTCCAGTTTAGGTCAGCCAAAGGAAATGTTCCAGCTGAGGTGGAGGGATACTTTAACATGCTGCTTTGCTGTCTAACAGCTGCTTTCCCTGCAGCTGTGTTGACAACTTGCAAGACTGGCACAGGGGTGTGGTTTGATTTTTCCAATATCTGTTGTTAATTTAGAAAATGTGGAAGTTTTGACACATTTTATTGGAATGCTGTGTATAAACCCCCCCCCCCCCCCCCCCAAATTTCAATTACAGCCAAAGATTTGGGTGAACCCTGGTATCTTCAACAGACGCGCAAGAAACTTGTCAAGGTGAGAATAACAGTTGACTAAGATTAATCATGCTGTCTGAAGTGCTCCAATTATGCTCATTTACACGACCTACTAATTGCCTTATTTTGGGGGGTTAGAATAGGTTCAGCTTGGTGTTAATTTGCATAGATGTGCATGGACCCCATGTATTCACGCTTTCATATAATTACAGAACGTATTAAGGTTGTAGTAGAGGAAGCTGCTCATTCATTCATTGTGTGCAGAGATACTGGTTTGACATCACGGCAGTGTGTTACATGGCAGTGTAGATAAATAATATAACTTGACTACAGCAGTGTGATAAGCGGGTTGGCAGCAGTGTTTTCTGTGGGGGGGGGGGGGGTAACTGTTTGGCACAGGCTGTAACTTTTCAGAACCCTTACGTGTAAGATAGGGGGAGGGCTTTAATTGATTCGAATCAGTGTATAAAAATATATTTGTTTGATTTTGTTGAAGTGTGGTATTTTGATATTTCAGCGTCCAGAGAAGCTGAACGAGAAGCCGTCTGTGCTCCCGGCTGTAGAGGTGATCGCTCCGGGAGGGTCCTACAACCCAGACTTTTTCTCCCACCAGGTAAATTAAAAACCTGCATCTTTGGGTGTAGTTACTGATCCTACATATTGAAATGTAATTGCCGAAAAAGATTAAAGTGTTGCATAACTGTTAATAATTTAATATTAGTGCTCTTTGGTGCAAAAAATAAACATGGTAACTTTTATGTAGGCAAATTTTTGAATGGAAACAGTATTTAGAGCAAGGTGACTTTGAAACTATGGCCCCAGCCTAACAACCACTGACTTAGATTATTATAAAGCTGCAGCTGGTAATTAACAAATGTTCATCTCTCTCTTCTGAATGCAGGAATTGCTCAGGGAAGCCCATGAGGTGGAGTTGAAAAAGAAGAAGGTAGAAGACAAACTAGAGAGACAGCTGGCTTACAACAAAGCAGACACAGCTACAGAGGTACAGCTGACAATTCCTCTAGCTCGCCTTCATCTTTCACTTTGTTTTTGGTGCTGCTGATGAATGTGTCTTTGACTTTTTTCAATTCTATTGTGCGTTATTGCGTTTTTCAGGAGACAATCCTCCGTGAGCAGGTAGAAGGCTTGGTAGAGGAGAGTGAAGAGGAGGAAGAAAAAGATGCTCCAAAAGAGGATGGGGAGGAAGTGGCAGTGGGAGCCATCGCAGTGGCCGACAAGAAGACTGAAAGACAGAGAAAGAGAGAGAAGGCAGAAAAAATGAAGGTACGGATACAAGGTTTAAAACATCCCAAATTACAGTGACCCTGACCCTAAGAAGTCTTCATACATCTGCAAAAAGATTGCACAAAACCCAAAGTGCAGTGATTTTCACAGCACACATTTTGATTTGCCACTGTTGGTAAAGGACGGGTTTGTTAAGGACTGCTTCTTTCCACTTGGGTGGTCCTTCTGTATACATGCTCACTGTCGTGGCTTATTAAGGGCACCTAATGGAGTCACTATTGGGCTGATGAATGTGTGCCTACAGTGAAAAGCCAAAAAGTTCCACTGAAAACTCATTAATTGCATTTTATTGTATTAAGATTTTTCACTGGAGGATACACTGATGTCTGTGTAAGAATATTTAGTTCAGTTAGTGGTGGGTGGGACTTCAATACTCACGGACGCAGCTGGCAATATCTGCTCTCCCTGAAACCATACGGGACCAAGAGTAGAAAAAACTAATGGAAACTGAAGTTTTAAAGTTAGTCTAACAAGCTCACCTCCTATTACCCATATTATCATTCCACTCACATTTTAAACATTTATCTCACTGCCTAAGACTCCAAATTAATCATTTTTATAAAGTATACAATATCTCTTAAACAGTATAACAGTACTTGATATAAACACACCAGTCAGAACAGATGGGTTAGACGTGAGTACATCAGAGGGCAGCTTAGGTTGAGCAATTTGGAGCCAAAGTTAGAGGCAAGGCAGAGATCATTTGGACATGTACAGAGGAGGGACAGTGGATACACTGGACAAAGGATGACCAGAGATTCATGGATTTAATGCAGATGAATATGCAGAGGGGCAGTGTGACAGAGGAGGGCGTGAGAGGCAGGTGATCTGCTGTGGTGACCCCCTAAATAGGCAGCCAAAAGAAGAGTCAGAACAAACAGCTCAAACGTAATCTGATGACTTCAACACTTGTAAATAGTTAACCTGAAATCTGAAGGGGATAAAACATGCGTGTATGTAACACAGTCCACTCATGGCTCTCTTTTGAACCCTAATATAGGAGCAGCAGCGGTTGACAGAGAGGCGACAGACTGAGCAGCAACAGCAGCTCTTCCAGCTTCGCTCCATAAAGACCTCGATCAAACAGCAGGAAGAGACGACCCAGATCAGACAGAAACGACGCAAGGCCAAGGAGGAGGCCCAGAAAGCTCAGCCCAGGCGACTCGGCAAACTCAAGTACAAGCCTAACATGTTTTTTTACACACTCATACTTACGTGCTCCAGAGTTTTAACAACTTTTATACAGTCTGAGGTGCAAAATGGGTTTAAATGACAGGTTTTCTTTTTTCTTTTTTAAGTTTTTATTATTTCGTATGACATACGAAATATTATTTCTTTGTTTCTTTGACAGCTGTTGTTGTGAAATCAAAAAAAAAAAAAATCTGATTATGACAAGGGAAGTTTGAACACTTAGACTCTTTATTGCTCATCTGGGTTTTCTCCTTCAGTCACAGCTGCTAATGGGGACAGAACTGTAATCCTGTAAAGTTGTACAACAGCTTCAGTGCACTCTAGTAATGGCTGCTATTCCTGATAGCTATGAAATCAAAATATTGTTTTTAACTAAACAAAACTAGCATGACAAGTCACATCACCTCGCCCCAGCTCAATTTTCTGTTGGTAGTGGCCAACATTGTCTCAGCAGGGGTCATTTTTGGCTATAAATAGCCTTTTCTATCCACGTCTTTAATGTTTGCTTTATATATTTCTTCACAGGTTCCAGCCTCAGGACATGGAGGTTCAGTTGAGCGACGAGCTAGCCGGCTCCCTGCGACAACTCAAGGTACTTCAGAAGCACTTTGACCTCCGCGAGCAAGGACACAGTTTATCTGTAATGGGTTTTGGCTAATTTGGCTGCTGTATTATCTTCAGCACTTCTCCACTATTCAAAGCTTTATCCCATTCTCTCATACTGTGCTGACTCGCTTTCCCCACAGGGATCATTAGTTTCATTTGATGTAATTGCTGGTGGAAAATTCCCAGTCCTTCCCTCTTATCTCCCCCAATTATGTCTTTGAATAATACTTAAATCGGTCTTTGTGATGAGAATAGGATTTTATGATGCACGTGGGAATTGCATATCCAGTGAGAGCAGCGTGACATTTGTGTCACATGGCTTTGTTTTGACTATTTCTCTTTGTGTAATGTTGCGACTCCACAGCCAGAGGGCAGCGTGCTCATGGACCGCTTCAAGAGTCTGCAGAAGAGAAACCTTATTGAACCCAGAGAAAGAGCCAAGTAAGGACCTCTGCTTCGCTCTTACATAACATCTCATCAAAGGCCCAGAGTGATGTGTGAATTCATAAGGTGTGTAGTGAATAACATGAGTTTCCACCCTCTCCCTCCTAGGTTCAAGAGAAGACTCAAGGTGAAGTATGTGGAGAAGAGGGCTTTCAAGGAGATTAGTTGATGCCGACCTACACATCACGGGACTGAACGCAAGAAGCTGGGAGACTTTTAAACCACCAGTGCAGAATAATGGAACTGTGTATATACGACATAATGACTGCTGAGGGCCTGCTGGGCCCTTTCAGACTGATGTCACCTGCAGCAGTGATATATAAACTCTGACCAAGAGTGCCGGATATGAGTTTTAATTGTTTCCTGTAGTGCATCTGCCATGCAGTGTTTCTATAATTTCTTTCAGTTAAATACAGATTACTGTATCATTGTGTGTTTGTGTTACATAATGTCATGCCTATCAGGGCACGATCAAAGGGTTTGTAGTAAATGGTCGAGTCCAGCTGTCAGTGTGTCACTACGCTGCTCATACAAGAGTACACTAGGTTAATGAAGGGTTAAACCCTGTAGTGGTAATGGCAATATGTCAGCTCATTGCTTAAGATTATGCCATACTCACACACCTAAACATTTTTCTGTGCTTGTTTGTTTTTATATATTGATTACACAAGTCCATCATAGAAGCTGCTCAAATGAGATTGCATCATTTAGTCTGTTTTCACAAATAGTTAATACACTCTGCTTTAGATGCTAGGATGCCCACATTATATAACAATTTGCAGCATACAAAGTTAAGGGTACACAATAGAAACAAAGTATGTCTTTTTAAAATCCTCACTTACATTAGTTGATTGAGCTGAGCTTAACTGAAGTAGATTAATGCATTTCTTTTTCTTTTTTTTTAATATTGGGTTTAAAAAAAAACAAACAGATGGGCTTGAGGAAGTTGGCATGTGATAATTGATTCCATCCCGCTGGCTTAAAACCATAATTGCCTTCAGTGTCCCACTGGCGTGAACAAGGACCTGCATGCACACACACAGACACCCACGCCCCGTCCCCTAAGCCCCATGGTCCCTGGAGTTGCTCCAAAGCTTCTTATCTGTTAATCAGTGTGAAATTGTAGTCTTTACCTTCAGTGTCCACAAAAGGGCTCCCAACCACATGCTAGTCGGTTGAGCTGTCCCTCCTCCCTCTCAAGACAAACTGAGCACCTGATCCTGGGCTATGCTCGTTTGAGCACTTATTAGTGGTGATGACGCCAAATTACCTGCTGATGAATTAACCTGCTGACTCATAAAGCCACAGCTCGTCTCCAACCCCTCGTTCTATATTTAAAGTTTTTACGAGATACTGGGCCAGAAGTAATTTTATCAAATAATTTGTTGTACAGATATTTTTGTGGATGTTGCTGGGTTTTTTTGGGTTTTTTTTTTTAAGTATTTGGTAGGTTGTATCAAAAAAATTGAGGCATTTTGACATATAACACCAAATCTGTAGGCCTTCATGGGAGGTGACAGGTCTGGAGAACTGAGATTTGATAAATCAGGCCTATGGTGAGGCCTGCAGCTCTACAACGCTATCACCAACTGCACATAAACATACCGTGGCTAATCAACATAAAAATTTGTCACCAAGCTGTTTCCAAACTAATTTCATTGTTTTAGTCAAAACAAAAGCGCGCACATCACCATATAAGGATATTAGTGTTTTCTCCTGCACTCATGCCAGTGACCGACTGCAGCCAAGTTGTTTGCTCCCCTCCCGTTTGCCCTCCTCTCTTCACGTGTGAGACATGGTGCTGCCAGATTGTGTTGGCATGAGGAGTAGGAGGGATTACGTGTGTGCGCAGTCACTCATTACCTCCTTCAGAATAGATTACTATTCCTCCGGTCTGCAGAGCCAGCGAGTAACAGTGGAAGCCTCTAAAACACTCAGCTGCACTGCATGGAGATGCCACAGTGTGTATATGTGTGTGTGAGTCAACGTTGTCAAGTGATCTCAGGCTTGTTTGCTGCAAAGTGACAGGCATTTTTTTCCCCTCCCTCTCTCGTGCTCTTTTTTTTCTTTCTTATTTTTTGGGGGGGGGCGGCCCAGTATCCTCCTGCCTGTCTCACCTTGTCCTCCTTGCGTACACGCAGCACACGCAGAGGCACGTGGACGCACTGAGCTCTGTGATGCAGGATACAGGGATATAAAGATCCCAGAATGACCCCAAAACAAGATACACTTCAGACAAGGAAGCAGTGCTGAAAAATCATATACGTTTGTTGTGTTTAGAATGTACAATCTGTGTGTCAGAGCACCTGTCAAATCAACACAGAAGCTCTCCTAACTCACACAAAATATATGGACTGAAGTCGACATCTATCAATCTTTGAATCCAGGTGTTTTCAGTCCCAGTACTCACTTATTCTGAAGGGGAAACTAGCCATAGAAACATACTGCTTTTTGTACCATACTGTAAATATACCTTTTAATCAAGTTTATGGGAGCATAGCACCTTTTCAGCACTGTCTCTGAAACTACAGGAAATGTGTCCTGAGGAGCTGAAAGTCAAATATTTTAATATTAAACATAAAAAAAAAGTCAAATATTTTCAAGTTTTTGTTTTTAATGTCATTGCAAACTAAATATGGGATTGTTCGAGCAAAATAGCCAAAGGAGGACCCTATCCTTTGTGCTAGATTCGGGATTCATATTTTTTCTGTAATACTGAGTAGGGATGCCCTGAATGTGAAATATCAACACTCGTTTGTTTTGATTTTGTTCTTTTCTGGCTTTCTATCATCTTTAAAAGTGCTTAAACACACAATTTTTCCACATTAAGCCTGTGGAAAATGGATGTAATAAAAATATCAGAAGGTACAAGATGTGACATCTTATTTGCAAATACTGAAATTCCTCATTATTGACTAATATTTATATCACATTAATATTTATATTACCACTGCGAAATATATCTAATGTATATCCCTTATAGACTATTGTCCAGGTAGTATTTAAAAGCCTTACTAGCAGCATATTACATAATATCTGAATTATTATTTATCACCGTAGATCATGAAACAGAGTACTACAGTGCCTCTTTGCAACATCTGCTCTGTGACATTTAATGATGATTAATGCATTTGTTAAAAAAAAAAAAGAGCAACAACGGGAAGAATCACTGATAATGAAAACACCTAGATGTTTGGTCATGCGTGATTTACTCGCATAATTACTGATGGTGTGTTTGAGTGAGTATCTCACACACACAAACACACACATGGAGCGCTTCCATCGTGTTCTCGCTCTGTCACACACTTCCCCTGTGTCGCCTCAGTATCCTTGCATAGCCTCGGCGTGACACTGCCTCTAATGTCTCCGTCTGCAGTGTACAGTAGGTATCACTGCACAGACGCGAGAACACAATGGATGGCAAAAATGTAAATGCAGGAGAAAATCGTGTGTGGCGGAAGAGTGAAAAACTGTTTGTATGGTATGATGGGGAGGGGTGGGGGGGGGGGGGATAAACACGGTGATGGAGAGTGAGTGAGAGGGAGCCAGAGGGGGGAGGAGCAGAGAGATGATTCCTCGCTCTAATCCTCTAGACACACGCTTGGTCTGGCTGCCTACTGGCTCAGAGAGACAGAGGGAGAGAGACGGAGGCAGGTGGAGGGCGCACACAGAGAGAAACCAAGTGGGAAGGAAAAAAACAAGATGAAGGGAAGAAAGGAAAGGAGCGCTGCCTCGTAAAGCACGCTGACAGAAACAAACAGAGAGAGAGAGAGGCAGGGAGGAACTGGATAACCCAGCGACTCCGGCACGGTTTCTAGCAGAGGGAAGGAGGAGGAAGAGTGCGATGCTACAGTGCTGCTCTGCCTGAACCAAAGCAGGAGGGAAGGAAGGAGCAACAGAGAGGAGGAGGAGAAGGAATCCCTCGAAAAACAGCCTGAAGAGTGGACAGAGAAACAGGATGGAGGAGAGGAGAACACGCAGAAACCCCTGGCTGCTCAGGCTCACATGAGTGTATGGACCTCTGCCCGGCCGGAGTTACTACAAGATGCTGTCAAAGAACGAGCGTACGAGGGCGTAGTGTTAGTGTGCGAGCGATGGATGTCTGTTTGCACAAACTACGGCCGCTCCGCAAAAGTCAGCAGAAGTAGACGAGAGGCTCGGGTCTCTGTCAGAGCAGGTGTGTGCGAGTGTTGGTGTGAGAACATAGGACACACCAGCTGTTTTAGGAGGTAAACAGAGCCGGGGTAGCCCAGAGGAGAGGAGAAGGAAGACACGTTCACGTGAAGAAGTGCATGGAAGGCGAATCGCACACGCGGAGTCAGGAGTCACAGTTAGTGGTGTGAGGAAAGCGTGGCGGACAGCACATTTAGTAGAAGACACGGAGTTTACAATGAGGTGTCACTGAGGTTCCTGACTTCTCTATACCAAACCAGCCACCTGAAGCCACTCCCTACCTCAACTCAACCTAACAAGTGGACTTGAACACTGAGAGACAAGGACGAATAAAGCTTTGATTGATTGATTGATTGATTGACTTGAACCCCAGCTGTCTGGGAAGCCCACCTGAAGTGGGGTCAGTCCTGACTTTCTGTGCCCAGTGGATGCCTCCTGACTCCAACCATGGGAGAATGGACCATCCTAGAGCGCCTCCTGGAGGCTGCTGTGCAGCAGCACTCTACTATGATTGGAAGGTGAGCTGTTGAAGACGTGAATGCTATCTTTTAATTGAAATTATGTGCATGTGTCCTTATCTATATGTGTTTCTACAGTATAGTAAGTGTGTGCATGCTGACTGTGAGTCCCTCTGTGCTCACATTCAGGTCCAGGGTGACGGGCTGCAGGTTGTGGGGGGTAGGTGGGTTAGTTTCTTTAATCTGTCTGGGTGATACGATGGGAGGGTTATGCAGCCATGAGGGCTACTATTAGTCCACACAGAGGACTAAAACATCTACAATTCTGTCATTCCCAGTTTTTGCCATGTGCTTCTCCACGCTGATGCCTCCCTCCTTGCTGTAACATCAAGTTGGTTTCAGAAGCCAGCACGCTACACAAGCGTGACCCAGTTGACAATTTACCACAGTTTTCTTCACCTCTTGTCTTTTTCTGTCAAGTATGATGTCATCTTCTTTATCTTTACTCCCCCCCCCCAAAAGAAAAAAATCCACGAGCCACAGCCGATCACAGCAGTTATGATTTATGCATTCTCTAACATGCCGAGATGTGTTGCATCTTAGTTGGAGTAACTCGTTCTCAGGGCCGCAGGACGAGCAATTATTCATGAGCATTTTAGCACATCGGCTCTGTAAACATTATTAGAAACGTCTTAACATTAAGTAAAGGACGTATTCCTGAGTATGAAGGCTTTCTCAGGATATGTGTGAAACCGCAAGTTCAACTTAAGTTCATGAGAAACCATCTGAATTTGCAGTTTAAACCAATTCCCTCCAGCTACTGACTCACCCTTGCTAGTGGTACTCTTGAATTATTGAGCGAATGAATGTTGGGCAGTTTATAAAGTAAACGATGCGTGGAGTTTGTTTTTTTTCTGGATGAGTCTTCTTCTGCTTACAAAACTCTGAGTGTGAAGATTGTCGTGTTGACTTGAAGCTTGATTTTGAGAGTCAGACTGGTCAGAGTCGTTTCCTTTGGTGTTATGATACATGGTTTGTCAGCATTTGCTTTCCCTCATTCACGAGACCCTGGGAGCACACTGTCCCTCATCATCTAGGCTAGTCATAATGGGTGTGGGGTCTCAGCAAAGAGCGGGAAGGAGAAAAGACAGAAAGAGAGGGTAGCTAAGGAGAAACTCTCAAAAAGAACAATGACATCTACGGCAGGCAGTGAAGGGAAAGGGTAAAAATTAAACAAATCAAAAAGCAGAGCAAGAGAACTTGGTTCCAAAGTAGAACGGGGATGAGGAGAACCGACAAGCGGAGTGCGAGATGTGGGAGACACGAAGCAGATGACGGAGAAAGAGTAAAAAGACCGAGTGAAGGCGAAGGCAGCGGGGAGCGCTTATTCACAGACAAGCGAGCAGACACATGGCTTCAGTCTGCAGGGCGTTGGTAGGAAGCCAAGAGGAGTCTCGTCACGAGATGGTGCTGCATGTCATGACCTAAGCAGAGCAAGCAGGACACCCAGAGGCTCAGATCATCTTTGCACAGATTATATCTATTGTACAGACAGCTGAAATGTTCAGAACACAGGAGGAGCCCATTAGAAATTTAAAAAAATATCCAAACATTCACATGGGCTTACCAGCAGCCCTTTCCTGCTTAAGTTGCATCTGCTCTGGCTCAATGAGTACCCTCACTCTAGATACTCATATGGCAATATTTGTAGCAAGTCTGCAAATTATAGCACCTGAAAAGTTCCCACATATCTACAGACAACAAAAGTTCATACATAATCTTTCTGATAAAACTGAGGTGGTACTTTTTTAAATAAAGAAGTTTTTATCATGAATACACCACCATCACTATCCAAGCTAAGGGCTCATTCTCCTTGTTGTGGTTTGCCTGGTTTCACTGCCAACACGCCACTAATGAAAGTTTTGGGCGAGACTCCTTATGTGTGATTTAGACTTCTGCAGGAAATTTACACTGTGAATTAATAATGTAACTGGAAACCCCTTTTAAACCCTTTAACACAATAACGTCCCATTAGATGATGGGGTGGCTGTAGCTCAGGTGGCAGAGCAGGTCAGCCACTAATCAGAAGGTCGGTGGTTCGATCCCAGGCTGCCTCCTGGCTGCATGCCAAATATCCTTGGGCAAGATACTAACCCCGTGTTTGCCTACTGGTGTCCTGCAGGTTTCAGATGTATCCTTCATCCAACACAGCTGATTTAAATGGCTCAATTACCTCCTCAACATGTCTTGAAGTTCTCCAGAGGCCTGGTAATGAATTGATATGAATGAATGATTTGATTCAGCTGTGTTGACCCAGGGTTATATCTAAAACCTGCAGGACACTAGTCCTTGAGGCCTGGAGTTGCCCACCCCTGCATTAGCACTAGTTTTTTAATATGTAGAGTTCATGCTGCGGCAGGACCTAATTGCGATCTTTTCTTAAACCCAACCCTTTTGGTGCTTGAAGCTAACAAAAGCAAAAGTGAACAGTAAGTAAAAAGAGAGTTCCCACTCAAAATACGAACGCCAGTCTTCTGATAGACATCATTGCCAATGCCTAAAGTGGGGATTATGTTTTCCCTCTCTGCGAGTTTGCTAGCGTCTGCTTGGGTCCCAGTGATGTCAATGTCATCATGAGACAGTCAGCGAGAGGGTTCATGCAAGAGTGTGCATGCCTGGCTGTTTTCTGTGCCCGTGTGGACTTGTCTGTAAAGAATTTACATTAAAATGCACCGACTATGCATGCGGCCAGGCAGCGGACTTTAAAGCAGTATAATAGGAACGACTACTTGCCTGTCGGGTCTCTAGCTGTCCGCAACCAAGTATAACTAAGGCTTTAAATGCACCTTCCTGTTCTTTCAATCAGGAGCATTTTTTGTTGGTGTCTAACATTGCAGCAGTTATTACATAATGGCACTGACATCAAAGAACACCTTGCGCATATGTGCAAGACCCCAGCGACTTTGACAGAACGGCAGTATTTGATGCCCTAGGATTGAGCTCAGGTTAGAAGTGGGTTAAAGGCTGCTGTTATATCAGCATTTGAATTCCAATTCCAAGACACAAAGCCATGTCCCAACAGACATTTTTGCAAAGACAGATATCGCTATCCGGTGGAGAGAAAGCGGGTTTCAGGCACTTCCACGCTTATAATTTGGAAGCAATGTCCATTTTTTATACCGTCTATGATGACATCAACGTGAATGTAAAGAGGCAATTTAAAGTTTCAACCCCACACCGAAAACACTGGTTGACACCAGTCTGTGTTTACTGTAGAAGTGTTTTTGGAACTACTTTGTCCTCCACTCCCACATTGTTTGACATACTGACAGACTGTGTAATGACCAGCTGATTGATAAACAGCTTTGCCTTTCTCAGGCAGTCTTGCCAACCGACCGCTTATTTTCGTTGCTTCTGGTGGGAGTGACTCGGATATTTATTCACTCATCATGAGATACACAGTCTGTTTATTGGAAATCTCAAACACATTGCTGTTTATCTCAGTCATGCTGGAGGACATTTTAGCAACTTGTCCAATTAAAAAATGGATGAACATGGGGATTATGTCTGTTGTTTGCTACGGTGAATGGACCAGCAGTGTAATGAGGTGGGTGCTTTGAAATATGTAGTCAAACTTCAGGCGGGCATTTGTAAGCAAGTTCGGGCTGGCGCTGTGGAAGTCAAAAACCGTGTGACTGCTCTTAAGTGTCAGTCTGACTTGCTGGCTGGGGCTGCTACTCGGAGCGCTGAGGGACCGGGGGACCGCTTCTCACTTTATCCTGGGGGAATCATTCTGAAGAGCTGCAGGAGAGTCAAGGCAAAGGTGGCCTGACCGGAAGGCAGGGAGCTGGAGGCTTGGCTGGTTCGAGGATCTGGGTGAGTGATGAGTCAGTGTGTTATCTAGAGATTTTAGTGTGTGATC
Organism: Rhamphochromis sp. 'chilingali'; assembly: GCF_963969265.1. Classification (NCBI taxonomy): domain Eukaryota; kingdom Metazoa; phylum Chordata; class Actinopteri; order Cichliformes; family Cichlidae; genus Rhamphochromis; species Rhamphochromis sp. 'chilingali'. The sequence continues at coordinate 32,035,476 of NC_137935.1, forward strand.
AAGATCTGGCTCTGATGACAGCCACTTAACATGGACACTACTACTATGAAGGATCCAGCTGAGTCAGAGCTCTTCACGTGTTCTCCACAATAGAGTAAAGTTGTGAAGAAGGGGAGGATTTCCGGTAGCCGGAGAAGGTTGTTTCAGGTTCGGCAATGGATGTTGCAACCATTGGACGCAACAAGAGACCTGGAACTGTATCTATCATTGGTACTGCAGCTGTGAGTACTATCAAAACTGTAAAGACTAAATTAGTTATTATGTTCGACACTAAATTTGCCACAGATGTAGATGCAGAAACGCGTTCTCTGTATCTTAAAGAGAAACTTAATAGAGATGTCACCCACCAGAAAACTGTCAATATATGCAACAAGCCCAGTTCTTTCAAGGTTACTGCTGAATGTAATGACATTAGTGAAATGGTCAAAAAGTGCATCCAGCAGGGGAGATAATTGCATCTCCTGGTGTTAACATATTAGCATGATGATGTCTCTTCAGGTGTTGTCTTACAACTGTGGTGGCCTGCGTGGCCTACAGGGGATAAAGCTCGACATATCGTTGTGGACAGTTTGCTTGCAGAATGGGACATTTTATGTTTGCGAGAGACATGGTTACCTAAAAAAGACTTGGGAAACTTAACTACTTTTCCAAAATTTGATGTCAGCACAGCTATAGTCAGAGACAGAATAGCGGGGGGTGTGAATGTGCTTTGGGGCAAAGAAAAATGATGCTGTGATAAAGTCAGTTTGACTGGATGATCAGCTGGTGTATTGGTATACAATATACGCAGAAAAACAATAGTTTTGTTATCCTAAATGTTTATACTCCCTATAATCTTTCAGCCATGGATGAAAGACCTAAGCAAGGTCCAGAGTTTGAACAGAAGAAACTTGCGAATTCCAGATATAAGTATGCTATTCGCTTTATATTTAAAATGAGAAAGTTATGACTCTATGGCCAGGACAATGGTGAGTAATAAAGTCACAGATTTTTGGAAAGAAACCATCAGCCACCAGGCAAACCATCTCTACCGTGTGTGGTTGAAGATATTTCTGGGGCAGATAATATTGCAGCATTATGGAGACAACATTACATTACTGCATTATGGATCACATTACTGCAGCACATCTAAAAAATGCTCGTTTAAGCTCTTTTAGCACTCTGTTTCCCTGGTTTTATGATCCATACCAGACTCAATGTTGTGTATTTTGCTTTTCCCTGTTATTAAGGACAAAGCTGGACTAGTGAGCTGTCTGGATGATTATAGGCCGACTACACTAGCCAGTATTTTATCTAAGGTTCTAGAAAGAATCCTGCTTGATAAAGTGTGTATATCTCTTCTCTGGATAATCAGTTTAGTTTCAAGCATGGTATCAACATATGTATATGTGGACTTAAGAAAACAGTGAACTTGTATAGGACCAAAAATTCATCAGTCCTCATGTGTTTTATTGATGTGTGTAAAGCTTTTGATCGAGCAAACCACAGGAAACTATTGGTAAATTTAAACAATGTGTTCCTGGGTACATTGTGAGGGTTCTCTTTTACTGGCATGCTCATCAGTAGATCCAGAAGGTACACGTTGCATCCAAAGATGCAATGTCAGATGTTTGTAAGTGTAGGTGTTTGTACTTTAAAAGCACTTTTCAGGAAGTTAATGTTCACTTTTATAGAAAGTTTGAATGGTTCTGCTAACAGTATAATTTTAGCGCTCATGAATCCTACTGTGAATTTTTCCTGTTACTCATCCAGTCTAATGAATCAATGGTTGAAGTGTTTGTGTAAACTGATTTCTTATAACTGCGCTATGTGTAATATAAGATTTGTATTCATTGTAGATTCTATTTCTAATATTGTTTCATGTTTTAAATATATATATACATATATATATATTTTATGTTGTGCTTTTTCTGTGTAATCATGGACTTAAGTCTCTTAATAAAGCTTGTTTCCGTCAGTCCTAAACCCATTTGTCTCTCCCCTGCTCTTTTCCTTCATCTCATTGGTCACTGAAGGTGGCGTCCTGTGAAAGAAGCACTGGACAGGTTGCTGTCCCTAAGGCGATGCCAGCGTGTGCCTGAGTCAATTTGTCATACATGAGTCACGCACACTTTAGCAGTAATATAACACTCCTTCGTGTAAGAATACACACGACCGTGACTGTAGAGTCCCTTCTACAGTCAGGGTTTATATGTATGTGTGTGTGTGTCTACAGAAACACTCAGGCTGTACGTAAAACGTGAGCTCTAACGTACTTTGGCAGCAGATCATGTGCGCTTGCTTTAGTTCTGCCTGCGAGTGTGTGTGTTCTTGTGCGTCACCTGCTAGCAGTGATTTATTCTTCCCATTACGAGCAGCGGCCCAGGTGTAAATCGAGTTCTCCGGGATCACATGATGGACTGTGGCACTGCCTTTTGGTACACACAGCCTCTGAACACAAGCTGTGATATAACACTCGCCACTTAACTGCTGTCAACACATCACTCATTCTGTCGCTATGGTCCTCCTTCCATATGCGGAAGTGTCATTTGTCAGCTGCCATTGGCCAGCACGAGACTGCTAAACATGTAAGTCCATCCTCCCACCTCCTAATATTGATCTCCAATAATCGAATGGAAAGCGGCGCTTGATAGAAGACAGGTCGCTTAATGAAACAGACTTTCAGGCCTGTCCATTTGCAATACGAATTACCTCATGGGTTTAACTGACTGAAATGTTAAGTGAGCGATTAAAGCTCTAAGTACCTCATTGACTTTTTGCCTGTTAACATAAACCTTGATATTAATTAGCAGGCCAAATATTTATTCTTACAATGGCTTTCTCAATGAGCCACCCCAAAGACAGTAAAATAAAAGTTCAGTGATCAGCATCACCATTTATGAGCAGCAGTGTTAAACAGGTCCATTGACAGCCCTAATAGGCATGACTAGAGACAATATAAGAGAGAACAACCGCCCTCAAAGAATCCAGAATAAAAGCAAAACATTGAAACAATGAACACTAAGATTAAAGTTCATAAGATAAAAATATCAAGAAGCAAGTGACTCTCTGAAGCTACAAAACATGACTCTATGATACTAATAGTTCAAAGACATGATCCTCTCCATCTTTCAATTTTTCAATTTTATTCAGAATCTGCTGGGAAAAAGAACAACCTTAATCAAGCATTTGCATGTCTTTCTATCACACATTCGCTCTCTGGAGCCATCAGGACAAGTTTCTCTGGCTGATTTTCAGTCCTTATGTTGAGCCTCTTTAGGTGGCACTGCTCGTTCTTGGCTACCTGACAGAGGAGCCGGCGTATTTATGGAGTAAAGGCGTAAAGGAGTTGCATTTGCTCGAATTTTCTCATAAATAATTTTCTTTGTTGACTTCAGTAAATTCTTAAACTTAGCCAAATCAACAGATAATGCAGCACTCTGAGAGCTGGTATGCAGAAACACTCTCACTACTCAAAGTGAATATTTAAATACCTAATTCTCAAATACAACATGACTTTTCACATTTTTACAGAAAATTATACTCTTGCATATTTGGAGGCTAATGCTGTTATTTGCACATCAGCTATAGAGAAAATAACAATATTAATCAATTTTATATCAACTATATCATTTGTAATATATTGTATTTTTAAATTTAGTTTGGTACTTACTGTCTCTAAGCAACTGTGACCACATAATTCATTGGGATTAATAAAGTATTCTGATCTAAGGCCGGATTTAGACTTCTGTGAGGAATCTTTGTAGAGACTATGACCAATGTTACTGCCAACATTTCTGCTTGTGCTGCTACATTATTAATGTGTTAATTACCATGTGGTCGCGTCCTGGTGTTTTATATGCAGTGCAAGTTGACAAAAACGAATAAAATGCCGGGACTTTTTTCCCTGCTGGTTCCTGCTTTTTGTTGTTTATTTCAGGGGCAAACATACTTGTGATTCTAGTTTTTCCACTTCTTTTTATGTTTCCTCACATTGCATAGTATTTACAATCCACTTTGGGGGAATTTGTGAGTCCTTATATTGATGCTATGATTATTGCACCTTATATTGAGATGATGATGGTTATTCTCACTCTGTGAAAAGTAGCTGCAAATGCAAAGGAGGAACTGTCAGTACTGAAGAGAACAATCCCAGAAGTTGCGAGGTGCATTGACCTGATGTGTAGTTATATTTCTAGGGAGGTGCATGCTACATTACAGAGTAGGGTTTCAGAGGGGTTTGCAGCTGTGACGTTGCTACAGCATAGATTTCCCGGTGAAGCATAAATCCCCAGTAATCAAACAGTATTTACGCTGGCTTTGAACAGTCACACTTGAAGACAGGATAACAAGTTTTTTTGCAAATCCTGATCTGTTTAACCCTTTCATGGATGAATTATGACAACCTCAATCAGGATTTTTTTTCTTAAGTATTTTTATTAATCTTTAGGCATGAAAAAAAGATTTTTGAACTTCATTATTTAAACATGTACTTTTCTAAGAGTTTGTCCACTTAGGAGGACAACATACATTCTGAATTTGGTGTAGAGTGACACATCAGTGTCCAATGTAGTGGTTTATGTGCAAGTATACCATCAACACTGACACAAATACAAGAAAACAGCCTTTGAATAGCTGTCACTGTGACCACCACCATGCGTGAAAGGGTTAAATTCCCAAACTGTAGTTCGTTCAGCTCTCGCTGTTTCTGCTTTAAAAAAAATGTAAAGAATTTACTGTAAGCCTGACCAAACGCACCCAAAGGTTTTCAGACACTGTTAGATGATCTGACGAGCACTTTGTCTGGAGCATTTTGAAGCCTTCGAACTGCTTAGATGTGCATTTCAAGTAGGCCTTCCAGCTTCAGTTCATTAACGTCTCCCTTCAGAAGAGAAGATGATGGAGGATTTCATTTGATCTCAGCGTGTCTGTGCACATGCAGACTTATCAATACTGTATGTTTCCAGTCAAGGTCTCCATCTCGTTCTTGACGAAGGCCTGCTCTCTCAGTGGGATTCCTCAGCACGGCCCCTGTAAATCTCAAGAGTGTTCACTCAGGGAGCTCATCCATATATATGTGTGCATGTATCTGTGTATGCCACTTTATCAGCACACTCCAATGCATGCATTAAGCTAAAACCAATATTTATTAGTGACCTTTGTTATCTGCAACTCGATGCGTCTCTGGTTGGTGGCAAGTTTCAGCTCTGTCGTCACATGACCTTTAGATCATGGTGCATTTATTTAGCAAGTCCCTGTGGAGCACTCGCAACCCCGTAGAGGCTACGCTCGATTTTGTTTGTACATAATTAGAATTAGCTCACAAATGATGCTATATTGCAGGAAAAAAAAGGAAAGAGGCTGCGATATCGAGTCACTTGCGGCAGATTCCCCTGCGAGACTGTTAAAAAGACACTCTAACAGGGAGCCAAGTGAGACCGCCAACATGTATTCCCTCCATCCCTCTCTGTCTCTGCTTTCACACTTCCTTCCATTCATATGTAATGACCCCTGAGATGCTGCCGGCTGTAATGTCAGCGCCTTCACGGTGCTACCACACAACACTTATTAAAATGACCTCACATGTTATATTGCCAGATTATGAATTACTGATGGGAGTAAGACTCATGCCATTCCTGCTACATTAGATGGCTCCTACACAGCTGCTGATAAAACTTTAATTACATGCAGCATCTGGAAATGAAATATCAAACATAAGTTTATTATTGACGGTGCCTCACAAGTATGCACTAGTGTTCCTGCTCGAGATACAAAGATCCTGGAAATGAGCCCTCAGAGCAGGAAAGAGCTGCTCTTTAGCTGCTCACAGCCTTTCATGGCTGGAATACTACAACCAGCCTCCATTGGGATTACTATAGAGGCAGAGTTGTAGCTGGGGGAGAACTGCATGTAATTACACAGCTTGTGTTCTCATTTCTTTTTGCTTACACCCCGTATCTACTTCCTCCCCCATCCTCTCGCTGTACCCCAGCTGCTTATTCTTCCTTGCTTCAATCTCACGCTCCACATATGCTAAGGTCAGGGTTGACATGGCATTTACTGTCATGCTCCTGGGTCATTAACCGAGCACCCACACTGCGTGCTTAACATTTATATGTTCTTAATGTATTTTCATTAGCGTACTTAGTCTCAAGCTCGTAGTTCCTGAGGATAGTCTTATTATTCTGCATTCCTTGCGTTTCTATTTGTTTCTAGCTCCCTTTTGTTTCTTGTTAAATCTTCTTTTGCTTGATTGGTTACACCTGTTTTATTTACCGACCACCTAATCAGCCTTTGTGTATTTGAACGCTCAGTTTGGGTCTGTCCCTGATTGCTCTTCACTTTCTTGCTCTGTTTTCTCTGAGGAATTTATTCCAAGTGATTTTGAATATTTGGATTCAGTTCAAAAAAACATTTCTAAACAGCATTAAAGAATGATTTTGATTTTAAATACTGTGTACTGCATTTGGGTTTCACAGCTGCCTATGACATTTACAGGCTGACAGCTTACTGGTTACACTGTAAGACATTATTTAAAGTAGATGATAAACCTGTACATTAATGCCAATCTGCTTTGTGCATCTAGGAGGGCATCAATTTATAAAAACATCTCAAGGGTGGAGGGGATGAAAATTAGAGCAGGGGTCAAAGTTCAGAAAGAATTCACCTTGCAGAGCCTCAGAGGGAAGCTGTCCCTGTTGGGGTGACTCAGCAAGGCTTATGGGTTTAGTGTTAGCACCTCACTGGAGGACGGAGCAGGTCAGTGTTAGAATGATACTGGAGGGTTAGTTTAACCTGGACAATACCACACACACACACACACACACACACACACACACACACACACACACACACACACACACACACACACACACACACACACACACACACACATGGGATCCACCCTGGAAAAATGTCTATCTAAGGCAATTTAGTCTTGTCTTCATTTATAAGATATTGTTTCTTTTTAAAGCTCTGCTACATTAACTTTGGTACCCTGCTGTAAAAAGTAATTATAGTTGAAATATCTAGAAGACTTTATTGTTACTTATCATATATGTGCTTGTTAGTTCTAGACTGATACATTTTTCTACCCTTCCAGGCAGTCATTAGCTTTGTATCACTTGAGAACAGTGCAGTGAAAATCATTTTTGCCAACAGCAGTGTAAATCCAAGTTGCAACTGAATCCTTAGCAGTTATCATATGGTTCGCTCTACTTTTTATAAAATGGAGTGGAAAGCAGAACCAGTTGTGTCCCTGGTGGTGCATCCACGCACTTCTGATTCACCTTAAGTTATTAAGAACCACCTGCCGGCATCCACTGTTGTGTTGTCACAAAGTCAATACCTTAAAACCCACCCAAGAAAAGCAGTCCCTGTGCTCATCTGTATTACTGCATGATACTCAGAGTGATGCAATGAATTATTTATCATAAACAAACTTCACATCACTGCATGCTGGTTTTCATGCTTTAGCGGCACAAGCTGAATCCAAAGTAAAGTAAACATTACACCTTTCGGATCCCTGATTTTTTTTTTTTTAAAAAGCCAGACAATGAGTTTAAACTACAAAAATCACCTCTACCCACAGTAAATGTGGTTTTGGGGTATTGATGTAACTCACAGACTGTAAATAAAAGATGGATAAGATGATGGCCCATGAGGTAATCCTCTAGTGGATTCTCATTGTGAAGCTGGAAATGGTTGGTTGGTTTTTCAGGGCCAGAAGTGACCATTTTTAGACTGCCAAGTTATTAGCTAATGTGAGCTACCCTAGTCAAAAAGCTGCATCCATAGACAGATACCAAGATTTGCTCATTGCCATGTTGGATGACCTAGTTTCAGGTTATGCATTTCAGATTCTACTTTGCTATACAGAGGAGTTCATAGATGACACAGTAACGCTAATGTGCTTGGGGATCTTGTGGGTGCAAAACAAGCCCAAATTATTACCGTGTTTACTACCGTGTTTGACAGCTGGTATGAGGTGTCCATGGAAACCCTTTGCAAAGTTGTGCCTTTTTTGGCTTCCATTTCAGACGCCATTTACTTTTCTTAATTCAGACTTTGTCCTGCCAAACCTTTTTGACCTTTTTTGCAGGATTGTCTCATATAACCAGGGGTGCACATAAGTGGTCCGCAGGTGCGCATTCGCTGTCAAAATAAAAGACGCACACCAGATAAGAAGTTGCAACGCGCGTTTGCGTACATAAGATTTTCTGGAGGAGGACAGACATTTGTTCAGAACTCTTAAAGATGTCGAAGAAGCAAGCTTTGGTGTTCCTCCACCTCCAAAGAAATGTCAGAAGGAGTCCGAACCGCAAAAGAAGCGCGTATTCTCGGAAAAGTGGTTGCAGGAGGTGAGCTGGCTTCAAACAAATGATGAACGCACAGAGATGTGGTGCAGAATATGCTGTGAAAATACCACTCTACCGGACAAAAACACTGCCTTTAATATGTACGCAAACGCGCGTGGCAACTTCTTATCTGGTGTGCGTCTTTTATTTTGACAGCGAATGCGCACCTGCAGACCACTTATGTGCAACCCTGCGTATAACAATATTGTCACCACCTTTTCCACCTCAAGGTGAACTTGTTTCCTTATACAAATAAATGGCAGTATAGTGGTAAGCAGATAGTATGCGGATTGTAGGCAGTGAGCATGACACCAAGGATTTGCAAAAAGTCTGATTCACTTTTTCATCATCACTTTTTTTCACTTTTTGTGCAGGGTAAGAACAATTCCTTATGCATATTAGTGACTGAGTCACTATTGTTCTACAAGTCTTTTTGGTTTATTCAGATTAACTTTGCAAACCTAAGCCATGCTGCCATGTTCTTTGTAGAGAGAAAAGTCTTTCTACTGGTAACACTTCCAAACTAGCCACACTTGTTCAGTCTTTTTCTAATTGTTCTGTCATGAACTTTAACATTTAACATGTTAACTGCGGCCACTAGAGTCTGAGATGTAGCTTTTGCATTTTTTTGCATTTTCTCTAAGCAATACTCGGTCCGACCTCGGAGTGAATTTGCTGCCACGTCCAATCCTGGGGAGGTTGCGGCATTGTGTTAACACATACCTGAATGCTCCAGACCAGCAAACTGCCAAGACTTCTGCTTTTACAGCAGTGGTCACACTTTCTAATTATCCGTAAATCAAATGCATTTGATTAGCAGCACTTGGCTGCTACCTCTGCTCTTAATTCCTGTGGAAACAGTAAGGTTGTACTTAACATTGTCCAGGACTGGACATAAAAGTCCTGTGAACTCTTACTTCTTCACATGATTGTATTTAATGCACTCCTATGCATGTAAACACAGCTGTTACCAAGGGAGACAGTTGTGTTTGAAATATTTAAACATTTGATTACAGTGGAACAAATTCCCATGTAGGGCCACCCGGAATATCTGTAAGTGTATGGTGCACGCAGTGCTTACAAAACACAGTGAATCTGTGATTTAATGATAATGAAATGTCATTAAAACTCATCCTTGCCTGGCTGTTTTCAGTGCTATAAAAAGGTTAGGAAGAGGGGAAAAAAAGCAACTTACATAAAATACGAGGGCTAAAATTACAACAAATATCTATCTTTGATCTTTGTTTGGAACAAGGCAGAGCGTCAGCTTTTGATGTTCTCTCACTTGGGTCTATTTTTGTGAGCTTGGTGTTTTTATTGTGAGATTACTGTGAGATTATTGTCTTATTTATACAATATGCTTTTGTGAGACATGACTAAGAGCATTACTATGCAGGCTTTGTAAAGACGCTCCATTTTATTTGATTGATCATCATGTTTGTCTGTTGATCAGATAAAACCACTCCTCTACACATCATCATGTATCCTGTTATCTCATCCCATCTCGCTTTTTGAAGATGAAAAGGATATTCTTCTGAGACTGATTTATCCCCCTTGCACCCCACAAAGCAACTCCCATCTTCGGCTGCATCTTAACACTTCACTTGGATTACTGTTAGGACCACTTGGTTTGTGGTCGATCCATCTGTTTCTGCTGTTTATAGTGTGCGTGTTTGTGATGACTATTCCTCAGAGGCAGTATCAGCGTCTGCACAGTGCAACTGACTCAACACGAATAAACAAATAGCAAAAGTGCACACACCTTACACCTTGCTAAGACACACACAATCTCTGCCAGGACTAACATGCTGCACCATCTGATTCACTGCCTTCTCACACAAATGCCCCTTCACACACATGTGCGCACTCATAACCAGATGGTCATCCAAATATACGAACATGTGCGTAAGCTTGCAGTGCGGTTACTATATTTACTCATCACTCAGGGGCAGGAGCATACACATAGACACGCTTTCTCACACGAACGTGCATGCTGCCAAAACTGTCGCAGTCCCCATGTCTGCAGCTGATCATATCAGCAAGCAGATAGGGGGTGACAATGCATTCACACCTCGGCACACACACACACTCCACGAAGCACGATCCCATTTGCAGATTCTTCAATTAAGCGGTGAGGCAGAGCTGCAGGGAGCGCGCTTTATTCTCAGCAGTAGGTTGCATTTGCACCACTCTCGTAGCTAATTATGAAAAAAGAGATACTTGGTAGACAGTGTTGTGAGGTGAATACAGATAAATTTAGACTTCACAACTTGTAGAATGACAGCAGGAAGGATTTGTGATGTTGGCTGCAATTTACTGGAGAAAGCTGTGTCTCCCAACAGGCATCTGTGTGGCATTTATCGAGGCTCCATTCATATCACGTCACATGGTTTCGATAGAAGCTTTTCACTTCAAGCTTTCTGACAATAAATAGCATGTGAATTCTTAATGGGAGAGCTTAGCAGGGAATGAAAGAAATAGTTAACTCTAGGCAATTATCACTCAGTTATTTCTATTTAATGAAAGACTAAGAAAACATGTATTTACTACAGGCAGTTTGTGATCACACCTCTGAAAAGCAGGATAAAACCATAGACTGTATATGAAAGATGGAGAAAGTTGTCTGTTGCCATTTTTAAGGCAACCATGCACTAAACATGCCCAGGTTTATATTGTATTCCTAAATGAAAAAGCTAAATAAAAACAAAATAAATATCTTGCTCTTTCTATCTGCAGTTTGCATGTTCTTCCCGTGTTAGTGTGGGTTCTCTCTAGGTACTCTGCCTTCTGTCCACAGTCCAAATAAGTGCAGTTAGGTTAATTAGTGATTGGCCATAGTGTGAATGGTTGTCTGTCTCTCCGTGTTAAGGCCCCAGTATACACTGCAATGGTCCCTTTGCTTGCTGCCGCAACATCATCTCATAGTTACTTGTTTCTATCTCATCGACTTTTGCTAAATTTTTTACACAAACTCTCAGTTTTTCAAAATGTTCCAACATGTCCCTCTGTATATCTGTATATCTCTGAGCTTCTGTACTGGAATATCATTAAAATTGTGGTAAAAACCGAAGCAAGCACAGGCTCGTGTCTTTAAACCAGCTACAGTGGCAGCTTTTATTCTCATACTTTATGTTGATCTTTTACATCTATATAAAACCCAGGATTTAAGATCATTTAAAAAATTTTATGTCATGTGTCTTTCAGTCATTCATATTTGTCATTGATTTGCATGATTGCATGATTGTAGAAACACTGTATAAAAATAGGTATTAGTAATATTTTTTTTCTGGAGTGTGTTTTGTGTGAGTGGGTTTGGGATGTTCCCTGCATGGCCATGTGCTGTCTGCTTGTGTGTCATGGAGGCTCCCTGCATGTGCCAAAGAGGCTGATTTGGGCTGGGGCTTGGCACGGGATTGCCACGGTGGGTGGGGAGTTGGCACGGACGGTCTTAGCTCGGGATTGTCCAAAACCCACTGATTTAATCCGGATTACGGCCATCATTTCTCTCTCTCTCTCTCTCTCTCTCTCTGTCTTTCTCTATTTCCCTCCACTGACCCCCACCCCCACCCCCGCTCCATCCCTCATCTCCTGCCCACGCAATCGCTTGCTTCCTCTGTCCTGCTGCTCTTTCTCCTGCTCGTGCCTCACTCCTCCATCACGACCTTACAACCTACCCCCCAAAACCAACGCTCCCACTGGCTGCTCTGTTGCCATGGTGACTCATTTCACTCCTTTCACTTTTTTCAGTCTCACCATTGATACAGAGTGAATGATCAGTGAGTCAATTTTAGAAAGTCTATTTTTAATGTCGTGTTCTCCCATTGAACTCTATCACATGGTCTGTTGCCAAGGTAGAGCTACCTGAGCATCGGCAGGAAAACAGTATACTAATCTAATCCCCATTAGTGATACAACACCATACAAAACTGTAGTCACACCACTATGCTGGATATTTTTGTAAATTACTGTAGTGTTCTATGAATACTGTAAAGTACTGCAGATGGAAATGCCTTTGAGAAAAAACCCAGCAAGCTAGTGTGCGTTGTCTAAATTTAACACCTTACAGTACTTTTTTCTTTGGCAAATGGAAAAATGTATGAAAACGTAAAAGTTAATTCATTAATTTGCTTATGTATTTATACTGCTTTCATTTAATTTGGTTATGTGTTTTGACCTTGATTTTCATGTGTGTGTGATGTAGTTTTGACTGTTTGTAGGTCAAAGATAAGTTTTAAGGTTTGCTGTCCAACAGGCCACAAAGACCAAAATCATTGTTTGTCAGTCTTATAAGTAGTAGCAAAATCGTGGCAATGCATTCACACCTCGACACACACACTCACTCCACGAAACACGATCCCACACCGTTACAAAAAACATCTTAAAAAACGGTAATATTCCAGCAGCTGGGGCGCCAAAATACTACCGTAAAATAACAGAAAATAACTTCCTCATAAAAATATGGTTATTTCCAGTAATGACGATTCAGTTTGTTGCGCTAATTTTACATGGGATCTTGCCTTTTCAAGTGATTTTAAACATTAAATTAAGAAGATGTTAATGTGATTAAACAATGAAATTATCTATAAATAGGAAAAAAAACCCAAATCTTAAGAAAACGGTAATATTCCAGCAGCTGGGGCGCCAAAATACTACAGTAAAATAACAGAAAATAACTTTCTCATGAAAATACAGTCATTTTCAGTAATGAAAATAGAGTTTGTTGCGCTAATTTTACATGGGATTCTGCCTTTTCCAAGTGCTTTTAGACATTAAATTAGGAACATTTTAACGTGATCAAATAATGAAATTACCTATAAACAAGGTCAATTAATATGGCAATATGAATCATAATACGTAAATGTACAGAAATATACAGTTAATAGTTGGTTTAAATAATAATGGATTGCATGCCCTGGGACAGACTGACAGAGGCGAGGCTGCCATATCGCACCATCATCCCCTCTGGCCATCACCAGTAGGTGGAGAGTCTTGTCCACGGACACAATACTGAGAATGTCCGAGCCAGGGCTCGAATCAGCAACCTTCTGATCACAAGACGAACTGCCAACTCTTGAGCCACGATCACCCTAAATAGCAATGATAATAATACTTATGTGATGTAACACAAGCTTATAGGAATCATGTTATATACTTTTCCATAGCATTACATTTGAATTCAACAGTTCGATCTTTCAAATAACGGACAGATATTTGTGAAATCATGATACATTTGTGAATGTGTTTTAACAATCTAAATATGCATATGTACAGACAGATACATTTAATAATCATGACAATTATGTTTTATTACATTACAGTGATTTAACGTTCATTTACATTTGAAATGTGAAGTCAAAGTCTATTTACGTAACTTTAAGGATATTCTAGAAGAACAGAACAAAACTGTAAAACGCACAGTAAAATACTTTTATATTAGGATTTTTTCCTACAGTACAGCCATACCCGCGACCTTGTGGTTGTTAGTTCACATTCATTAGCCGATGCTTAGCGTCATGTTATTATGTGTCCCAACATCCAATGGCATGTCACATTGTTTTCATGGCCACACCCTCACCCCATGTGCAGAGGCCTATTTCTGTTCAGGAATGTTGTGAATACTTTGAGATTTATATTAATTGCAATTCCTACCTCTACATTTACTTTTTAAAATATATAATTAGCACAGCTAATATACAAAAAATATATATTTAAAAAACAAGTAAATTGTGTTTTATGTACAGTGATGTTATGTTATTTTACCTTTGACATATAAAATCACAATCTACTTATGTAAATTTCATGATATTCTAGAAGGACAGTACAAAACTGTAAAATATACAGTAAGATACTTTGACATAACTATTTTTTGGAACAGTGCATTTGCAGATTCTTCAATTAAGCGGTGAGGCAGAGCTGCAGGGAGGTAGGTCAGCAGTAGGTTGCATTTGCACCACTCTCGTAGCTAATTATAAAAAAAAGAGATACTTGGTAGACAGTGTTGTGAGGTGAATACAGATAAATTTAGACTTCACAACTTGTAGAATGACAGCAGAAAAGACTTGTGATGCCGGCTGCAATTTACTGGAGAAAGCTGTGTCTCCCAACAGGCATCTGTGTGGCATTTATCGAGGCTCCATTCATATCACGTCACATGGTTTCGATAGAAGCTTTTCACTTCAAGCTTTCTGACAATAAATAGCATGTGAATTCTTAATGGGAGAGCTTAGCAGGGAATGAAAAGAAATAGTTTACTTTAGGCAATTATCACTCAGTTATTTCTATTTAAATGAAAGACTAAGAAAACATGTATTTACTACAGGCAGTTTGTGATCACACCTCTGAAAAGCAGGATAAAACCATAGACTGTATATGAAAGATGGAGAAAGTTGTCTGTTGCCATTTTTAAGGCAGCCATGCACTAAACACGTCCAGGTTTATATTTTATTCCTAAATGAAAAAGCTAAATAAAAACAAAATAAACATCTTGCTCTTTCTATCTGCAGTTTGCATGTTCTTCCCGTGTTAGTGTGGGTTCTCTCTAGGTACCCTGGCTTCCGTCCACAACTCATGTCTTGCCAGATATCAAGAAAGACGAGAAAATCAATTTAGCAAGCAGCAAAGGTGAATAGTCAGGTTTGCCATGTTAGAGAACCGCAAACTGTTAGTAAACAGCTACGGAGCCCTGATCCCATCTGACTCGAGAGCAAAGGTCCGGTAACTATTTTCACTGGTCTCTGTATTAGAAATTCATCTTCTCCTGAGATGGCGGACTCAGCAATGTCAGTCACAATCGGCTTTGTGATGCCCTGTAACAGCTGGAAGACTGCGTGTATCTGATTAAATGTGTGTGTGTATGCACGCACATGTGCATGGAAAGGTGTCCTGACAGAATTGGTGCTCAGTGCAATCGCTGGTGTTACAGGTCTCCGTATTTTAGTTTAGTTCGTTTAGAGTGTCTGTGCATGTGATTATGTGTGTGTGTGTGTGTGTGTGTGTGTGTGTGTGTGTGTGTGTGTATGTGGTGAGGTGGGTGGCCATGCAGGATAAAGGTCTGTCAGCAGGGGAGAGGGCAGCCCCCTCACTCCTTCTGTCGCTGGCCTGAAGCACCGGAACATCCCCCTGGGTGTGTGTGTGTGAGAGTGTGGGTCTCAGGGTTCCTGTATGAGGCTGGATCCAACCTGGTGCCAGATGACCTGCTGTGAACTACGAGCTATTGATAAACCTTGGCAAAGGAACAGACAGACTGTGAGAGAGAGTGTGTGACAAGTGTCCATCCATATTTGATGTGACAGGATTAAATCTGTCCGCGCTGTTGGTTGGATTTGGGTTAACAACTGGTTTACTTAAGACACACAGGAGAGATAAAGAGTTGAACCTTTCAGAGAAAAAGCAGAAAGAGAAGCAGGATAAAGGGTGGCGATGGGGTGCAAGAAAAAAAATCAGCAATATTTTGTCTGTTGTATTGCTGAACATCATTAAGAGTTTATATACCTAATAACTGTCTCCAAAGTGACCTACATGACTTTTTTGTGACCCTCTGAAAAGTACTTTTTTCTGGGTCCAAGCCTTAACTGCCTCAGCTGAGGCACTTGTCCTTTCAACATGCTGCAGTACTGTGTCCCTTCTTTTTCTGAAGCGCCATGGCTCCCAAAAACTACTCAGTTCTTATTCTACCCCTCTACAGCTTTTTATTAGCACTCATCTGCAGCCCACCTTTAAGCTAAGCTTTTAAAAACTCACGGTGTACACCACAGCCCTCAGGCTCTCAGTGTCCCAGACACCAATATTTTAATGCTTCAGAAAAGATGAATCACTGTCTGCCCAACTATGAAATCAGTATAGAGATTAATTTTAGGATTATGAGTCTTTAGTAAAAAAATGTAATTCAAAATACAGCAATATTAAAATGACTAATCTCTAGGTAAACAGTTCATGTAGAAAAGGCAAAACATTGACTGAAATGCAAACCAGAATCACTGGTTATTGTCAGACAACAACACAGCTTTTTTATTAGCTTTTAAAAATATATGTGGTTGTATAAACTATAGCTGGTGTGTGGAACAGGAAATCAGCAGGATGTTCACTGACTACACTACAAAACCCCAAAACAGCAGTGTATGGAGGGCTCCCTGATTGTTAAACTTGTCCTTTTTCCACCTCTATGGCAGACCTTAATGCCTAAGTTTATTAAAAACTCAACCCTCAAGGCCTTTACACACTGGACGTGTAACATCCTGGAAGTATTGCACCTATTCCTGATGCTAGTGTTCACACCAAGCACCTAAATTTGAATTTGCGGCATTTATTTTTTGAACCAAGCCCATTTCTGATCCGATATGGCAAATCAAGCCACTGCATTTTGCAACAAGTGCACTCTTAGCTCAAAATATGTGTCGGAACTGAAAACACAAAAAGCAAAATAATACGATTTTACCTCAGACACTGAGATAAGACTCTGCTCTGGGGCAAACAGGTCTCTGAAATGATTCCTCTGACTCCTCAGATGTGGACCCAGCTCTGCCAACAAGAGCTCAAACTGTCCCACTGACATCCTGAAATATGTACTAAAGCAGTCATGATGCAGCTTCAGCATTGTCTTCTTTTAGCATGCTAACAGCTAGCTGTCAATGTATATTATTTTATGACAGTTATGCAATCTAGCCAGCATATAGCAGAACCAAACAGAGTCATCTTTTTATTTCCCGTCTCTAGTTAGTTTTTCCATTGTGATAATGGATGAGGTCATTTTCAGTTGCTCTCTATCAAATGTGACACTTGAAAGGCATTTTGAAAGACAGTTCCAATGAATGCAACCATCCAGCTCCTCTAGAACCGCTCATGTCAGGAAATTTTATTTATAGTGGAGGCACAGCAAGAAGATAACCTTGTTCCACTGCTTTCCATTTGAAGTCAAAAAGCAATTCAGATCGATTATCAGGGTCAGTGAGGGACAGATCTGAGGTGAAACAGATGACACAAGATGGAACTGCCTGGTCAGTTTGTGAGGGACAAAAACTAATGGATAACAAAAAGAAACAAGCGGGTTGGGGATGTAACTAATAGAAACTGAGTGGCAGCAGCGATGCGGGGTTGACAGTGGAGGTAGTGGTGTGACGTGCAAACAAAAGCCGAGCTAAGCACCCAACAGGTATCGAAGGAGACCAAAGGTGAAAGTCTGAAAAAGATTAGCAGGTTAGCCGTATCAATGAGCCTTACATCACAACCCGAAGCAGCTGATGGACTCCTCAGCCTGCAGAGACAGAGCTCAGAGCTTTCTCTTTGACTTAATATTACTGGGGATTTCATAAACTGAAACTGTAGCATTAAAAGTCGAGACTATGTATCCATATTTTAAAATAGTTACTGTATCTTATCTCTAAAACTTCCTTTATCTTCTCACCTTAAAATGCAATAACTGTGGAGCCCGAGCCCCCCTTTCCCACCCCCACACACAAACACTTAAAAGCAGGGCCAGTATATTCTGGATTTGAAAATCTGAATTACTTCTAAACAACCTCAACATTGGATAATTTGCTGTGCCTTGCTGGCATAATTTACTCTTTCAGTGAACTCTTCTTTGGGCTTTTTGCATAAAGTGAACTTGCATCGAGCCCTTTGAGGCACCGAAGCTCCGCTCTGACTGGTGCGACAAATGTACCCCCCTGCTCGGCTGAAACACGCTGTTCTTTAGTTGACTTAGCTTCTAGTCTGCACTCTTCTTTCTCTTCATCTCCCTTCATTTTCTGCCCCTTGCCTGTTGCCGTGGTAACTAGCAGAGGGAAGTTGAGTAGAGGGGAGATTGAAGGGAGAGAGGGAAGATAGGGGTGTGTGTGTGTGTTTGCTGGGTTTATGGGTAAAGGAACCACTGCTGCGCTTCCTCATCCCTCATCCCTCATCCCTCTTCTTCTTCTTCTTCTTCTTTTTTTTTTATCTCCACTGCCACATCTTCCAATCTACAATCCTGTGTTCCTTATTGATCCCTCGAGCCACTTATTTTCTGTCCTTCCCCTCCTCTTCCTCAATATCCGCCTCAATATGAGCTTAAGAGAGCCTCAGCTCTCTCATGATCGCATTCATCCACAGTTAATGAATTTTGTGATGTTTTTCCACCATATTAACATCTCAACCTTTCTCCCTGTCTAACACAGCACACTCAAAAATGCCTTTCCACAAACATCATAACACAGAGATCTACATTTGTTCATCTGCTATGCCTCATTATTATCTGAAACTCAGCTCCAGCGCATAATGAGAAACAACTCCCACATCACCTCGATTTCTATCATTTTTGAGGAAAGTTTAATTGGAAAAGACTGACATTAAAGATAGATTAAAGATTTCATTTCTAATACCACGGAGGCTGCACTGTGAATTGCACTTTAATTTCTCTGAAAGTTGAATAGTGTTGATTACCAGGGCAGCAGCAGCAGCAGCATTGCGTGTGTTTGTGTCCATGTATGTCTGCATACATATGGAGAAACAGATGGAACAAGATTTCTCCAGTCACATGCCAGAGCTATAATTTTTTTCATGCTATTGTACATTACATCAATTTTTTTTTACAATTAACTGCATGCCCGTAATGAGAGCTTTCAAAACATACAACCACCCCTTTATTGCTAGAGCTCTATTGTCAGATAATGAGAAAGACAAAAAAAAGATGGCGGGTCAGGGACTCGCAGTTGCTGGAGGAGAGGAGGCGTTTTGGAGTTGGTGTAATGTTTTTGCATAATCACCAATAAATTAGTCAAAAGGAACAACAAACACTGTCTGCTGGGAACCGAGGGTGTGAGTGTGCTGAGAAACGTGTCTGTAATATCGTTCAAGCATATTTATAAATTACCCGGTGTATAAATATGCTCACTGGCTAGACACTCAGTGATAAAGCAACACAAAAATCATGTAAATGAAGCTGATTTCAACTTTTTTGTAAAAATCTTTGCTTCATTTTAATTGTGCATGTTAATGTGAATCTGCACATTTCTCCACATAAGATAAGAAGGAAATTTACTCTGTGGAATTTCATTTTTATTTTTTTTTGTGGGAATCACTTGTGAATCAAGGCTTTACATAGAAAACTACAGACACAATTTTAAGATTATTCCGGATTATTCCTCATGGGGGCCGACGACTGCTGTTGTGGTGCAAGGGAGATAAATGGGGGCCCAAAGCTGCATGAAGAGTGAATAAAACCAAGAAAAGAAAGAATAATGCTCTGAAAAGGAGAGGGAAAAAAACAGGTGGGGTTTGCTCTGTGCGGTATGATAATCTAAAGCTATTCGATGGCATTAACAAAAAGACCCCTAATGGAAGAATCCTCCCTTGGCCCAGCCACAGATTACAGAACTGGGTTTGCGTGTGGAAGCTATTATATAATTCATTCTCTACGATGAGATTTTCCTCCATTGCTGGTTTTCTTTACTAACCCCTCTCTATCTCTCGCACGCCGTCACACTACTGGCACATACCTCTTTTAATTTAAGTTGAAGATGTCTGAGCCACTGCGTTTTTGGTGACTTTATAATCTTTTATCCCTGTCTGGAACTCATTCATCTTCAACAGAAAGCTGATGTCTTCTGTTAGCGCTCACTCAACAGTTTCCCGTCCCCGTTTGGACGTTCCTCTGCTACAGTATATGTGTGTTTGTGTGCGCACAATTACTGCTATACACTCTCCACCATTGTATTGTGAATTCCCTGCTTACTAAGCTCCTTAATGGAATCGCTTATTATTTTTGGGTTTTTTTTTGCATCTATTCCTTTCCCCCTTGCTCCGACATTCCTCTCTCCCTGCTGCTGATCACAGGTGAAAGGATTGGCAGTGAGTCTTTTATTTTTCATTTTGGAAGCCATCACTGGTGACCTGTCGTTTTGATAGGAGTTACATGTGAGCTGCATGCCGCTGGACTCTGGAAAGGATTAACTCTGCCCTTCAACTCCACATCTGCGCCACGCAAGACTGGCGAAGCCACTGTGCGATTGGTAGATTACCGTTCACACAGCCAAATGCCATCTAATGATTATCTGGCAGGGTCTCAGGTGCAGCACCATGGGTCTCCCCCTGGATTCACAGTCCACTCCCAACAGTGTCCAGATAAACAAATCCTCTAATTGATATGATAAATCTGAGAAAGCTTTGTACTTTACCTTTTACATACTGAGTTGATGAAATGCTGAAACTGTTTTGTTTCACAAAAGTTAGATTTTACTGTTAAACAGAAACTGATTTGATAAATGGATCAGCAATGAACAAATAGTGATGTATTATAGTAACACTGGCTGTGTCTAAAAGATGTATATAGCCACCATCGCATCATCTGATGGTTTTGGATGCATTCTGGGATAATAATCGGACAAGAGAGTTGAGTGCTAAGCAAGTACTAGTAAGCTGCATTCTTAAGGTGTAAGGCTGCCAGAAGCAGACACAAATCTGGTAATTAGTGCAGGCTAATAAAAAAATACTAAAATTTTACTTGCAAAATGAAGTAATGGGGCTACCACACAGGAAGCCCCATTATTTGTCAGGCAATTCTATGAAAATGCTCCAAACACAACACAGTGGAGAAATCCAGTTTGGTGACTGTCAGTATCAGAGATGAGACCAAACAGAGCAAACAGGTATAGCTCCTTGTGTCAGACACCTGTTAAAGTATATATACATAATGTTTTAGGCTTAAAAAAGGATTCTTCTGATCAAGGAGCAGCACCTAGGAGCCTCAAGTCTTGCCCCCTTTTTAGTGGCTTGCATTATGTAATATATGCAATATTACCAACATATTTAAATGAATGCAAACACAACTGCAAAAATAACACTAACATGTAAAATTGGGAAGTGTATCATTCACTACTGCTGTCTAAATTACACCCAAAACACTCCAACTGTCTGTTGTGAAGCTCTTTTTCAAGAATGAGCTTCTCTTCATTCATCATACTGTAATGCCTGTTAGCACTAACTCCATGGCTATTTTTATATGTCAAAATCTAATGACTCGCACATGCACAAAACCCATAAGTCCATGATAAATGTAATGAGGTCAGGTTTTGATGAGCCAGTGAATGGCGTGTCCTCTGGGTTCATGTGAAGCAACGACAGCGATTCTTATTTATGACACTTTCATTTATCTAAACATTGGTGATTGGTGAGAGCACATCTTACACAGAATTCAAACCTCGTATTTAAGGGATTGAACAGTAATGCAACAATCGATCAACACACTAACAATATTGCTGAGCCTGTCTGCAGTGCACAATCTTGTTTTAGACAAGTATGGTCGCAGAATACAGTGCCAGACAGCCATCGGCTCATGGAGCGTGCAAAAAGCTTGCTATCTAAAGTGCTTGCTCGGTCTAAGATCTGAAAAATAAATGAAGGATGCCTAAAGTAAGAACAGAACAAAGAAAAAGATGTTGGCAAGAAAGAAAGTAGAGAGGAATATAAGAATCCAGTTTACCTAATATGTGTGTCTAACATAATGGAGGCACACAGACTCACAAAGTGTACAGATATGCCAAGTCATCACATGCAAGCAAATGCCCGGATAGACGCGAATAACGAGGCACACCTACACCGAGGCTGAGTTGATGTGAACCCATTTCAGGAGCAATAATCTCTGTCTCACCACACCACACACAGGAATAGCACCAAATCTGCAAACAAAGCTCACCTCCTTCTCACCTGTTGCTATGGAACTAAAAGGAAAGAGGGTGTATTGTTAACAAGAAAGCCAACAACACAGAGATGGTGCTTGGATATTACCAAGATTAATCACATTTCCAACTTAAGTGAGTCTAAACTGTGGTTGCTATGCTAGCTGGGCCTAAAGATGCAAAGAAAAGAGAGACTAAATTTAGATGTGGATATGTCATCGCTGCTTCCCCTCTTCACAAAACACACATACTCTGTTTGTAAGATACAGGTAGCAGGTTGACTTATGAGGACTGACGAGTAGCGTTAGCAATGCTCTGCACATAAATGTTTTTCTTCTGGAGTGTTTACTCTGGCTGATAAATGACATTTGGAGCACTCTTCTTCTCTGGTTCTTATCCGGGGGAACAGTGACTTAACAGTGACACAATGCCTCTCTCTCTCTCTCTCTCTCGTTAATACAGGTTTTCCCTTTTCTTTTCGGCTTTCGTCCTTAAAGCCCGTGCTTTGATTTCAGCGTCAAGTCACCTTGCTTAACTTTGTAGCCTTAATAAGGTCATTTCTATTGCCCTTTGGTCTTTATAGCTTTGTTTTCCTAATAATGAGTCAGCCATTGACAGTTCGGAACCCTTCAGTTCAATTCAGTCATATTTATATATCACCAATTCACACTAACAGTCCTCTTAAGGCAGTTTATACTTTTTAGGCAAAGGCCCTACAATATTGGAAGGTAACCCCAATAATCATACAACTCCTATGAGAAAGCACTTGGTGAGAGTGAGAAGGAAAAACTCCCTTTTAAGGGGAAGAAACCTCAGAGGAGGGGCAGCCATCTGCCACGACTGGTTCAGGTTAAGCGGAGGAAGATATGACAAAAGACACGCTATGGGAGAAAGAGTTTTTTCCATAACTAACGATGAAATATAACACTGGTGTATAAACACAAGGGAGTGGAAAGAGTTGATTGAATTGTTCAATCACCAAGAGAAGCAGTATGGGAAGATTTATCATAAAGGAAGTCCAAATCCAAACTGGGAGCTGGTTCTATAGTAGAGAGCCCTGATAGCTAACCCTTAGTTAAGACCAGAAAATAAATGTAGCTACATTCTTCTTATCAGTTTGCTCATATCGGGGTTAAATGGTACAGCAAAATGTATCCATGCACCTAACATGCGAGTAAAGAGAAACATGATGGTACCAGTCAGTCACAATAGCTCTGTGAGCTGCCATCTGTTTTCTCTCTAATGTTACTTTGACTTCCTGCTAGCATTTTGTTCAAAGGACTGGACATAATTTCATTAAACAAATAACTTCTGGTGGAGGGAATGAGGTTACCATAACCCAGCTAGAGATGCTGATGTATTTTAGGGAGAGGACATCTCATCCCCTCATCACCTCTATCACCTTTCTGATAGGGACGTTTTCTTGTAGATGAACACAACTCAATCAATCAATCAATCAATCAATCAATCAATCAATCAATCAATCAATCAATCAATCAATCAATCAATCAATCAATCAATCTTTATTTATAAAGCACTTTTCATACAAAAAAAATGTAGCACAAAGTGCTTTACATAGTTAAAAGCAGCCCACCCCACCCTCCAACTCACTCCCCACACTCTCATTAACATAAATGATGTGAATACACACATATTCCCCCCCCCCCACACACATACACACACGCGCACACTTAAAGAGTAAAAATTGGGCTGGGCTCGCATGAGCCAAGTGAGGAAACATTATAACAGAGAGCCGTCTGCACCAGGAACCGGTCACAGACCGCAGCCTCCAGGCTGGGCACACAGCAGGAGGGAGGCCAAGGAGCCCCCCAGCCAGGCTGAGAGGACCCCCAGAGACCCAGCAGCCATGGTCGATCACAGCCCCGGTGCAGAGAGCGCCCTCTGAGGAAACACTGGAGATATGACACAATAGGATATATACAGGGTAAAATGATAAAATAAATAAGAACAGGATACAATATAAATATAAATAGAGTAAGAAGATTAAAAAATGAATAAGAATAAAATCAATAAATATTAGGTAAAGTCTAAATTAATAATAGAATAACAGGATAGAACAAATAAGCATAAAATAAATAAACGTTAAGTAAAAGCTAAATTAAAAAGGTGGGTCTTGAGCCTGTTCTTAAAAACATGTACGTTCTCTGCGGCCCTGAGCTCCTCCGGCAGGCTGTTCCACAGACGAGGACCATACCACTGAAAAGCTGCCTCTCCGTGAGTATGTGTCCTGACTTTAGGGACAATTAAAAGGCCAGTACCAGAGGGCCTCAGGGTCCGCGAGGGTTCGTATGGTAAAAGCAGATCTGAGAGATAAGAAGGCCCAAGACCATTAAGACATTTAAAAACCAATAAAAGAACTTTAAAGTCGATCCTGAAACACACGGGGAGCCAATGCAGCGATTCTAAAACCGGTGTAATGTGGGCCCGCCCTCTGGTCTTCGTCAGCACACGAGCTGCCGAGTTTTGCAAAAGTTGTAAAGTTGAAATATTCTTCTTAGGAAGACCAGAGAGCAGGGCATTACAGTAATCAATGCGACTGGTAATAAAAGCATGCATCAGCATCTCCGTGTTGGCCCGAGAGAGAATAGGGCGGACTCTGGCTATATTTTTTAGATGATAAAATCCAGTTTTGGTTACATGTTTAGTATGTGGGATAAAACCAAGCTCAGAGTCAAAAATAACACCCAGGTGAGATGGTGAGATGAAATGCACAGTATTGTTATTCAGTGCATTCTCCAAAAGAAAATATTGTATTAACCCCATTTATCTCTGTGTTGTTTGTCTTTTAGGATCTTGCTGACTGTCGTTGTCATCTTCCGTATTCTGATTGTGGCCATCGTCGGAGAGACGGTGTACGAGGATGAGCAGACCATGTTCATCTGTAATACTTTACAGCCGGGCTGCAACCAAGCTTGCTATGACAAAGCCTTCCCCATTTCCCACATCCGCTACTGGGTCTTCCAGATCATACTGGTGTGCACACCCAGCCTCTGCTTTATCACCTACTCTGTCCATCAGTCAGCCAAGCAGAGAGACCGGCGCTACTCTTTTCTCTATCCAATAATGGAGAGGGACTACGGCGGAAGGGATGGGGCTCGGAAGCTCCGCAACATAAATGGAATTCTAGTTCAGCACGGAGGGGATAGTGGAGGAGGGAAGGAAGAACCTGACTGTCTGGAGGTGAAGGAGATCCCCAATGCCCCACGGGGCCTCACGCACGGGAAGAGCTCCAAGGTTCGCCGTCAAGAAGGGATCTCCCGCTTTTACATCATCCAGGTGGTGTTCAGAAACGCCCTAGAGATTGGCTTCTTAGCGGGCCAGTACTTCCTTTATGGCTTCAGCGTGCCTGGGATTTTCGAGTGCGACCGCTACCCGTGTCTCAAGGAGGTGGAGTGCTACGTGTCCCGGCCCACAGAAAAAACGGTTTTCCTGGTCTTCATGTTTGCCGTGAGCGGCATTTGCGTTGTGCTCAATCTGGCTGAGCTCAATCATCTCGGCTGGCGCAAGATCAAGGCCGCCATCAGGGGCGTCCAGGCCCGCAGGAAGTCTATCTGTGAAATCAGGAAGAAGGACATGGCGCATCTGTCTCAGCCACCCAACCTGGGACGCACACAGTCCAGCGAATCGGCCTACGTCTGACGATGAAGACAGACAACAGAGGGGGAGCGGGATGAATGTGCAACAGAGAGAATGAACGAATTCTGATTTTAATTTAATGAAGATGGTGTGGAGGTCAAACAAGATGACCTCTCCTCTATGACAGAATGAAACAGAATGTAAAAAAAAGACCAAACCTCAGGCTCTGCGGCGCTGAAAGTCAGCAGAGGCTTGAGAAGGAAGAAAATTAGAGAGCATCAAAGAGGACAACAAATTTCGTTTTGCAAACATACATAATAAAGACATGCTGATCTCATAAGGAGATAGTCCAACTGCCATTTTATACTTCTGTCTTTTTTAACTAACGACCTTCTCTGCTTCTCGTTTCTTATGCGGAGAATTAAATCCTCACGGGGCTGATCTAGAGATGAGAGTAAGAGGGGAAGAGGGAGGAAAACAGATGAGAGGCTGTTTTGTGTTCTCTGGGGATATTCGAAGGCGACATGGTTGTTTGATGCATCCCATGGTGCTTTTCTTCTGGACTGTGTCAGCCTCAGTGAAAAAAAATGGGGGGGGGGGGGGGGGGGGGGCAGGATAGGGGATGGGACAGGGAGGATGAGCAGCAGCAACATTATTAAAAAGAGGAACGGAAGAACTGTCAAAGCCGTGACAGACTCTGGGGAATGAAGGCAAGTTTGAGAGTGAGGGAGAACAGGAGGGAGACGTCACGCTTTGGGAAAACATATGAACCAAGGAGGGGGGGGGAAGACAGAACGTTTTTCTTTTGCTTCCTCTCTTTGCCTGCTTGAGATTTTGAGGTAGACCGACGCCAAGAGAGAAAGCGCTGCCTCCCAACAGCGTGTCATGCCTCTGCTGGAACACCGTTACAAGCCAAAACCAAGAGAGTAAGACTGACGATGTTTATGTTTAGTCTCTTGGCAAAAGTTGATTTTAACAGAAACACAGTGAGTACAATAAACACTCCCCCCCCCTCTCTGCCCTATCCCTTACTCTTGCTCTGCTCCACTGTACAGACCTGTACAGACCCGAGGGGTTTTTCGAACGACAGCAGTGACCTTCGCTGCTCTCCTGCTGCGTAAACATCTGAGAGGAACTAATGAACAAACGGATGATCGGCCAGACAGCGTCAGTCTCTGCTAAAGCACAAACTCCACTCCCTCCAGCTTTTTCGTGTGCTAAGAGATGAAACAAAAAGAGAAGAGCGAAAGATAACGAAAGAGCTTGAGAAGAGATCGCTTTACTACAACTTTAAACAGATTTCATAAAACACATCACAATGAATAATGATTTTTCTTCTTTTGAGAAAGCGATGGTGCCATCCTTGAGATATTTAATTATTGCTGAAACGTTACATAGAGTATATCATGGTAATATTATTTATCCATTTAGAGTATATCCAAATAGATTTATTTATCTTTATGGGGCGGGTTGATTGGGAAATCTTGTTGCTGTACTTTTTATGTATAAACTGTCTGTCTTTTCTTTTCATTTTAGTTGAGTTTGAAGCATTTGTCACTGTAGGTCCTGATTAATGACATGCACGGTGTAGGAAGGGGAGAGATTTGTGAGCTTTGATATAAAAAAATGCTTTGAGGATGTGCAGCTGATTTTTTCAAACTTCTTTTGCAGCTCTTTAGAATAACACTTCTTGTTACTTATCTGAATTTAAAATGCAGTTACACCTTTATGTGTTTTATAGAGCCTTGATTTTCTTCAAAAATCAGCTGCGCAGCTTCAGGTAATTAAGGCCTATGAGCCATTAGACAAATGCATGTTTACACAATGCGGTGTTTCTTGAATGATCAAGCTGTGTAACTGATCGTAGTTGCTCTCTAGGGACAGTTGTAGGTTGTTTGTTTTTTTAATTTCAGTGGCTTTCGTTTTGCATTTCTTTCCTGACTGGATTTCAGCATGCATGCATGGTGAGAGAAAAGAGAATGATGTGCAAGAAACAGAAAAAGATAAAGATGACAGAGAGTGTTGCACCTTGATTATTGCAGACGAGTGAAAGAGTGGCAGACTGAAGGAAGTCACGCTGGGAAAAAGATTGTATTTCTGGACACATACAGACATGCACGAGTTTATGATGCAAAAGATGGAGGGAACACACTGTGTGCCTACTGAACCAGATATAGAGACAGTTGGGTATACTTTCGTTCCACCAGCATGATTTCCTCCTGTAACTCTGCGGGGAGGAGGCCCAGGTGACTGAGACAAGGGCACAAGAACATAGCAGTTCATGCCAAACTCACAATTTGTCTGTTTAAGTCTTGTTGCAGAGGCCATAATCAGTTTACAGGTAATTGTTACAGACCAACACTCTGTGCTTTCGCCATTTAGGAGTATCAAGTGAGCATTTGCAAACTGATCACCCCTACGGAGCTCTACAGTGCAGTGGCTTCTTGTATTTTCTACACAGTCAGCCTTTAACTTATATTTTATGTTAAGTCATAAAAACCATGCAGAGTACATATAAATGATCACTGATCATTTTAAAAAGAAAAATCAGTGCCACAAAATGATATTGAAGCTATAGTGGAAATACTCTGGATATGACATGATGCTAAGTAATGGCCCTAGATCTGCAGTTGGCCTTTGAGCTTAAGCAGCAGCTCTATTTTTACATTCACTCTTACTTTTATAATCTCTGTGATTCTTACAGGTGATTATCCCCAGATTTAGTCTCTTCTGAGGATGCCGATGGGACTCGGTGAAATCAGCGAAGTTTACTACGTGGACTAGGAGGGACAAATGTGCTGACAGGCCATGCCAGAATGCCTAAGGGTTGAGCAACCTCTTGGCCTTCACTTACTGTGAGCGTGTACTTCTAGTGAAAGCTTAAATGCTGACCTTGAGCTTAAAAGCCAAGCCAATGTCCTGTACTATATGCAGCTCTGGCTGAAGAGTCACTGCACAGTACAGCGCTGATCTAATCCCTGCAGAGCACAGGTCAGTGCTGGTGTGAGGACTATTTTTACTGAATGGCGTGCACGCATGTTCAACATACACTCATTCCGCTACAAAAACAAGCGAATGCAAAAGTAGGAAGAGGAGTTTGAGCTCAGTTTAGAGCTCTTGGATTCTGTCGTTATGTCTGGTTTCATTCAGGTCAGAAACACAAACATGCACGCAGTGTGAGGATGTGGAAGGCCATAAACGTGTCCTGGTTTTCTTCGGTTTACATTTATCCAGAGTTCATTAGCGACTTGCAGCCAGTCAGTGGGTCCATCACGTTCCAAAAGTAAAAGCAGGCCTCAGTTCTTCCAGCAGTCCACTACTCTCCACCGTCTGCTTTTCTATTTGTCAATGTGAAATGAATTATGCAATTTATTTATTTTGTTTTTTTATTTGCTTCTCTTTTTGATGTGTGGGTTCATTTTGTTGTCTGTTGCTCTTTTCGTGCAGTGACATATCAAAAAAAAAAAGAAAGATGTTTTTTCTATGTAACGGAACAAAAAAAAACTATATGTGTAAAATCAAGGGTAGAGTTCTGAAATATAAGACTAGCAGAAAATATGTTATATTTCCTCCCTTGCCAAAGTGATATGCAAAATTTAATTAATTTTCAAAGATTTTGTTTATTTTAAATGCATGTGTAATTGCTAGAGTAAGCATGTTTCTATGTTTTCTTCAACAGAATCTTAAAAGAAAGGCTTTTTAAAGTCCAAAATATGGAATGAAGCTATTTTGTCTCGATGCCAAGTGTGTATATAATTTACCCAGTTTTCAGACACTACAGAGCCAGGCAGAGTCTACCAACTCAGTGATGTTAAAACTACCTATTACATTTTAGCCATTTGAATTTCCAAAAGGCTAAACCACTGCATACGGTAAATCTTCTAGTTCAAGAAATTTGCACACCGATATATACCTTTATAATTAGTTGAGCTTTGTAAGCCAGTCGCTCAAATGTTGTACTGTAAAAACCACAGGGTACACAGGAATATGAACGTACAGGTAAAAGACTGGCACCATTTAGATGTCAGAACATTCCAGGGTTTAGCCTCCAGCACAAAGTGTAACTGACCTACAGTTTCCCGCGTTTTAGAGTTCGATGATTGACTCCTCAGTGAAGCTCCCTACGGACAACCTATTCAGGAAAGAAAACTGGTGATCTTTTACACCAGTCTTTTTTTTAGTACAAATACACAAAAGATTGCTTTTATAAAAACAGTATGCGTGTCAGCATACCTTCCATTTTCGATCGAACCTTGTACTGTAAAGCCCAACAATGAAAATTGTCCTCAAGCCTGATTGTTTACCTGTTGGTGCTACTGAGGTTGGATTTCAGATACATTGCCACATTCCCTAATGTCCAGCACACTACTGCCCACAAATGTACCACAGATCAGTGCAGGTCTCCTTAAAAAAAATCAAGCCGTTTCTCTTGACTGTTACTAACAGATGGCCACGTGTGCAAAAGCATACAGCCTGATGACATCATTTCCCTAACTCTCCACTTACTTTACAATGCAGAAAAGTAGCAAACAAATTGATTCCTCAGGAAACGCAGCCTGTAAATGAGCTGTTTCATTCATTCACACAGAGCTCATTGAACTTCTACATAACTCTTTATTCTGCTGCCAGAAAGACCTTAAATTAACTTAATCCCATTATGTAGCCAATTTTAAGGGCTAGTAGTGGCCTCTGAGCAAGTTTTGAAAAATGCCCCTCTCATTCACTCAAGGGCTTCTTAGTACAAATTGAAAAGCCATGGAAAACAGAAAAGAAATTCAAACTAGGCATGGACAATGTGCACTCATAGCCCAAGATTAATATAGTATCGTCAGTTAGGCATTAAAATCATTTTTGCATTTAAATTGAAAATTAGACAACTTGTGTCAAATGAAAAGCTTTTTACTCAGTTTAATTAAATGGAAATGAAAGTTAAAAAACTCCTTTACCAGATGTTCAGCTTCATTTTATTGTGAAACAAAAATGTTCCCTCTTCCTCCTCTGAACTCTGGGCGATGCTGGTGCTGCCACCCTACAAGGTGCATAACACCCATTTCAGGTTTCAGGAATGCACCTCTCAGTTATAATTACTTCATCTAATTAGACTGAGTGGTAGATCCAGGCAGGATGGAATTTAACCAGTGCTGCCACCACCTACAGCAGTGGTCACAGTGCCATTGATGTGATATTACTACCTGGAAAGCTTCAGGTTGTTACAGTTAGTGGAAAAAAGGAGGTGCAGAACAAGTGGAACATCAGTTCCACTCCCTTATTTTCCATCCTCCTGATTAAGACCAGCATTTCATGAGCTCAGACCACGCTGTGTCTTTAAACCGATGTTACAGTGAGAGGGATGAAACCAGAATTGTTGTGTTTTAGGGGAATGGGGGAGCAATGTCAAACATGGCCAATATTTGGCATCCATTAGTGGTGATCAATATTTAAAGGATAACAGATATAGAATATAGAGAATATAGTTTAAAAAATGTAGCCCTAGGCAATCATCATTTGTAAGCTTAACCTTTGCAGTCATCTGTGACATCTCCAGATGTAAAAAACATGGACTGAACATATGAACAATGGACTACACGCTGAAACACGCTCACACTTGTAACCGTGATCGGAGAACCTGTCGTTTCTGACTGCTGATTTTACAATGTACGTGACGGACCTTCGTTGAAGGTTCACTGTATATTTCTGACTGGTGTACTGTATGTAAAGACTGAATAAAACCTTGAATGTTACATCGAGCCTGAACTGGCATCCAGCCTGCTGATTTATGACCTATAAGCGAGCGTATTCGTCCATTTGTGTGTTACAGATCGGGTCGTTTTCTGAACGATGTGTTGTGTGCGTGCGTGTGTGTGTGTATAGAAAACGTGAGTGGGTGGATATGTGACCACGTGGGAATGATGAGATTTAGGGGGGGAAGCTTTCTGTGGTGTGAAGGAAACTGAACAAAGGTGGCCACAATTCATATTTATACAGGTCTATTTATAGCAGACAGAAAACAATATTTGAAGAGCTGCGTGCAGCACAGCTGGCTGGTGTAATGATATTTCTGAACTCAATAGGTGACAGCAGGATTAAAACCTGATTTTATGATGAAAGGACAGGGTGCGTGTATGTGTGCAGTGCTTTTTTCACACTACATGCAACAGAGTGCATCCAAAAAATACAATGCCTGCATGTATGTAGCATGTTTCTGTGTGTGTGTGTGTGTGTGTGTGTGTGTGTGTGTGTGTGTGTGTGTGTGTGTGTGTGTGTGTGTGTGTGTGTGACCAACCCCCATCCACCTTCCTCAGCAAGGTCACATGGTGGCTGTGCTGGACTGGGATTGAAGGCTTGTTGCCACGGCGATAAGCCAGCCGGTAATATCTCTAAGCACAGCCAGGATTAATCTGCCAACAGATGGCTGGCTGCTCAGCACCACTTCCTGAAACACAGACATACACAGAATTCATATTCACCATCATCATCCTCGGCATTATTGTCCTCTTATCCTTTCATATCACCTTTGCTTCCGCTGGGACGCCGCCATACACATCATCAGTTTCCTCCAACATCGAAGCCATCCACCTTTACTGCATCAACTGTAAGACCAGGGTTACGAGTTTTCATCATCACCATCATTTCTCCTCATGTACATTATGATGAGGAGCCGTCATAAATTACTTTTTCTCTCACCTGAATGACCACGGCCATTATCTGAAACTGCCTTCATCTCACAGGGATCAATACACGGGGTATAAGTTAAATCACCTTGTGTGCCTCTCTATTCATCACCATGGCCTCATGAAAATGGAAGCAGGACCTTAGTTCACAGTTCAGAGATTTGACATGTCATGCACACGGCTACTGAGAACACTGCAGAGCAGATGTAAGCAGTGAACCTCACAGTGAAGGTGTGGGGTTTAAATCTTTTGGTTTGGTGGGTACACTTTCTCTGGAGAGTTTCTGTTCTCCATGTGGAATCAGTTCAGCATCATATACCAAAAGTTGGGGGAATTTATTTGTGAAGACAGTCATAGCAGTATTGCCTGCTGCATCTGGAAAAGCCGGTTTATCTGCAGCACACTGCAAGAAAGATGAATGTGTAAGGCAACCTGAAAATGAATGGATGGTAAATACCTAAATGCATGTCCACATAATAAAAAGTGTACCATATGCACATATGTGCAGACTAAGAAAATTTCCTCCTTCAACACAAGTGTCAGGGAGATGAATCTTTTAACTTACCAAAGTAAGTAAAAATGCATTTGTGCATCTGCACTCATCTGTTACAAGCCTAATAATCCATGACTTCATTATGCATGTGACAGGTGACTGTAGACTGATACTAAATAAAAGTCGCTGAACCTGACAAATAGCATGACTTCTTCCACCACAGGTCACCTAGAAAGTCTCTGCTTTAGTTTTGGCCACTAAATTGTAGTATTTTATCCATCTATACTGGTGTTAGCACTAATTACCAGGTATATGTATGTGTGCAGTGTTAGCTGATATCTTTTCATCTCACCCAAATATGTAGCATGATTTTATATCTCTGTGCTGGTGTTGTTCCATCATCTTCATAATAATGTTGACATAAATAATTGCATTTTTATTCTTTTTCCTCCATATTGCAAAGCTATGACATCACACGCCTGATCAGTTGCAATGTTGATGCTGGACAAACATGTTTGTGATGCAGCATCAATACCAACACAGGGAGATTAGACAGACCACAAATATGAGAGGGGTGGAATGTGCTCAAACAGACCTACACACCAGTGGGCAAATTACTGAACTTGAGGTGTAGTTGCTTTTTCAATCAGTAATTAGTGGAGTGAACTCTACGCATATTTCAGGGCCTCTCAGAAAAGCCTTTACAAACATCTGGGAGTGAAATAAATCCCTGTGTGTTAAAACCAGGTGTTTAACACACAGGATAATGTGAGATGGGGTCAAGAGGGATAGCTGTGTGCTGCAGATCTATTTACAGTTTACAGGTTTTTATGATTTCTTTGCACTTTTCTTTTCGCAGGATGGAATGATAGTGCAGCATACACCTTCAGTTTCTTAGGTTTCCTTATTGTTTTGTGTACTGGTGAATCCAAAGTGCTGTCAAACAAATCCATTCAGGCTCACAATGTGAAACTACCAGCTGTAGTCAATCATGATCACTAACGAGAACTAGAGAACAGGCTTTGTCAAGTTAAAGGACAGCGTAGAACCTTTAGCACCATTAAAAACATTAAAGTGAATGTATGTATACATGTGAGTCTGTATGTTTACTTCTGACCATCTGCAGATCCAAGATAAAAAAAAATCGGGTTTGAATATATTTGGATATTCAAATCCGATTTTTGTTTTTTAAAGTCAATAAAGATGTAAGATGTACAATTTTTCCACCCTAGAAAAAAAAAATAGTTCAAAGAAATCATTAAAAGCCCCAAATTACTATAACATTTATGCTCATGATACATGTCTCCCCTGTATGTATCACCAAAACGAGTAACCAGAACTATACTATAGACAAGTTGCCAGTCAATCAGAGGCTGACAATTAAAAACATGTCATGTCCTTGAACTGAAGGGACAGCAAAGGGAGGGGATGAAAACTGCGGGATGAAAAAGCGTTTATTTTTGGTCTATTTGACAAACAGAATTATGCTACTGACCAACAGCAGAGAACTGGTGCATCCAAAATAAATTAAGCTGTTAATGTGTATTCTCCCGTTTTGTCAAAAATGAAGCAACACTAACAGCTCTTTGCATTTTTTATGTATTTTGACTTGATAGTCAATTCAATTTTTATTTGTGTAGCCCAATATCACAAGTTTGCCTCTGGGGTCTTTACAATTTGTACAGCATATGACAACCTCTATTCTTAGACTCTTGATTCAAATGAGGAAAACTTCCTCTCTTGCAAATAACCCAGCACACACTTTTTTCTTTTCCCCCCAAGCTTTCAGCACTGAATATTCCTAAGTCCATGATTTTAAAAAATGAAACACTGTTTCATAAAAAATAATATACGTAAACACATAACAATTTGATAACATACATTTTTGAACTAATGTGCTAATTCTTGACAACCAGTAGTTAATGAAGAGTGTTTCCTGACACAAAGAGCTAATAGGCAACTGAAGCAGTTAGCCGAGAGCTGAATCAATATGACAGAAATATGTAGCGGTCAGACTCAATAAGTCTATTTATTTAACTGAAAATGTCTAACTTATTTTTTAAACTAAGCCAGTCTTACCACAAAACTCTTCTCTACATGATTTGCCATGGCTGATGGGCAAAGCAAGAAAATGGCAGGATGAACACATGTGAACACACTAACAAAAAGTGTTGAAGAAAGCAATGAAAAGATGATGGGAATCACAGGGTGCATAAAAATAAAACAAGACCATCAGAATGAAAGGAAAGAAGAAAGCTGATAAGCCATACTGGTAATGATAGAAGTAGAACGGGAATGAAATGAAGATTTGAGACAGGAAGAGAAACAAATGGCCTCGAGGAATGTTAAGAAGGGTGCGAGAAGATAGAGGAGATGGGTAAGGCCAGAGAAAAGCCTGGAGGGGTAATGAATGGAGGCTCAGGGTGAAGTGAAGCATAATGGAAGGAAGGAAGGAGGGAAGGAAGGAGGTGAATGGAAAATTAACAAAGTTAGAAGACACAAGAAATTAAAAAGTCACAAAGAGAATTCTGTGTAGAATGCGTAAGGAAAGCATGTAGGGTGGAGTGAAGGGGAGGTGGTGTAAGGCGAGAGCAGAGAGGTTTAAGAGTGCTGCTGCAGCCGCAGAGCTGGAGTAAGGGAACATGCGAACATGCTGGCTGTTCTGCCTGGCTGCCCCTGCTCTGTCTTCAGGGAGAGCAGCTGAGGAGGAGGGAAAGAAGGGGATGAGGAAGAGAGGGACGAGGGTAAGCGATTGCTTTGAGACTGAATATAAAGATAAATAGGTTGCGGAAAGTGTTGATTTTTTTTGAGGGGGTAACAGGTGAAGAAATGGGAGATGAAGATGATGAAATGGCAGTCATGCTGTTCAAACAAAAGTGGCCTTCTGAGAGTCAACAGGGAGAGTGAGTGAAGTGAGAGGGGCTTTAGGGGAAATCAGTACTATGGTAAGATGGGAAGAAATGTAGAAAAGAGAAAAAGTTTTAAAAAAGGAGTGATGGGACCAGAGAATCAGGAGGCATTTAAACCAATGATGGACAGCGACGCAATGAGTAAGAAGGACAGTAGAGACAAGAGAAGAGGCATGAAGGAGGGTGGAAGAGGAAAAAGAAGAAGAAGAAAAAATAAGGAGAAGGAAAGGAATCATGTCAGAGTGATTGTGAGATGGCGAGGCAGTAGCTCTGGGCAGGGTGAGAGGAAGTGATGCGTATGCTAACAGGAAGGAGCAGATCTCGGCGGCATGCGCCAATCAAACACCAGTCCTCCCAGGCGCCCTCTCTGACCGCCAGCACAAACATATACTACCAACACGTGCACACACACAAACACACAAACAAATTACAAAGCATTGGAGCCGATCCTGGGACCACTTTGCTTATACCTACTTGAACAGACATCTAACATGCATACACAAAAATTAGGACCGGCAGGAGCTTAATGAAGGGATCAAGCACGAATGCACACACAAGGTTCACCTGGCAAGCTCTCAGTGGCATGAGACAGTGTCCAGGCAACGTCTGACCATTTCATTAAGCACCAGCCAATGCATATTCTAACATGCTATGTATATGGAAAATACTGGAGCCATGACGTGAGATGTGCATCATACAGTAAGAAGCTTTAACTCAAGTGTACACCACACACTCGCTCACTCACTCACACACACACACACACACACACACACACACACACACACACACACACACACACACACACACACACACACACACACATCTAATAATTCATTATGCAGGCCCATCAGACTGTGAAATCATGGAGCCCCCAAGCTCATTAAAGATGACTTTTTAAATAGTACTTATTTATATATTTATAATATTTAACACACATATAATTATTTTGTAGCTTAACTGGAGGTTTTCAAGTTTAACAAAACAGGGAAAGTTACAGAAAAACCCTCTAATTATTAACATATGAAAACCTGTGGTATCTTGAATACCCACACCCATCAGCTCTGCTAATCATGTTTTTATGCATACAGTTGCCATATAAATCTTTCGTAGTAACCTGAATAAAAATAACTTATGAGAACACTTACATAAAGCAGCATTTTCACTGGTATTAAAATGATAAAATTACAGTGGCATTATTACCCCCCTACAAATCTCAACTTACTTAGCATTTAGCAGGTAAAGCTAAGCTAACATAAAACTCAGTGGGTGCAATTAGCAACATTTTTTATGTTAACATAACAGCGCTAATGTATGTGGAACTAATAGTAAGAACAAAATTTCTCTCTTGATTTGCACTTTTAAAACAAACTAAAAAAAGGGAGAGGTGCTCCAAACACCAAGCTTGCACAGTAAGCTAGCAGGTAGTCCTGTTAGCAAAGTTAATTTAGCTCGTGTTTTAGGAGCAGTAACAGTAACTACAAGATGAACACAGCTGTAGCCATCAGGTTCATGTCAGCCCTTCACACTCACCATTAGAGTTAACATAGTAGCCCCATGGATACGTATCCCAATGTAGCATTGGGAAGCTATCCTGGAATCTGTGAATGTTTTAGATTAGAAGCATTGTTTACTACCAACCACAGACATACTATTCACATACTAGTCACCTAAAGCCAAGGTACACTTAACAGTTCTATTAATCCTTGATAATTTCATGTTGTGATGAATAATTGTCTTGGCCACTGCTGCTTTATTTAGTTTTTTTTCTTTTCAATTTATATAATTTATTTTATTACACTGTTTCCTGTTTATATTCAAACCACCAATGTGTGTTTTTATTAAAATTTGTAAAATTAACTTCAGGATCTTAAAGGTATGGTGTGTAAAATCTCACTATTAGATGTCAGTAGATTGCAGACTGCAGTCTGCTGAGTCATGTTTTCTTACCACTCCCAATTCAAGCACACTAGCTACAGTGACTGCTGTCGGACAAATAAGTGAGTTCCTCATTCATCTGTAGTGAGTGTAGGTCTGATATGAGTCAGTGAAGCTCTTTCCAACGAGGTTTTACTGCTGTTAAATGCTGTTAGCTGGCATTGGTGAAACTTTCTCTGTAGCTAATGTAACATTTAACACTTTAATAAAGTTGAATATGGTCTTTCAGTTATTTGTCAGTAATGTCAGTCAGGTTCTGCTTCCTGTAAACAGAGGCGAGGCTTCTGTGTACATGCACTGAGGCTGAGGTTACAAACCAGGTGAAGAAGATGGCTGGTTAGGAGAAGTTCAGCAAGAAACGACGCTTACTTAGGTGATATGGTTTGTTATGAGTACTGGGTGTCTCCACTGAATCTGGATTTCACCCCAGAAGGTCATTGCAAAGAAAAACTTGTTAAGTTTTTACCTCATCTTTACTCTGCACCTTGCAGAGCATTGCATTTCTAGTTGAAATGGTATCTGGTCTGGTAACACCTAGACTTCCACCTTTACCTTCTTTAAGCTATAGGGCTGACCTATGTTTTATTTGGCATGGGATTGGTTGGGATTGGTGTCACAAGTACATGAGCTGGTCCATGTGCTCTGTCTCTAGAATAACTTTGAGTAGTTCAGTTTGTGGTGGGAGCATTTTATTTTAGAGAAACTTTTCATCTTTCAGGTAATGACTGGAAATGTCTATACATACAGATGCCTGTATAGCTATATCTAGAGGGATATCTGTATATATCCCCCTTCCCCCAAGGCAATGGTAGTATGGTAACATACTTTATAACTTTTGGCTGCTCCCTTAATTAACAAAGGGTCCCCAAAACAGGTAGTTTTGTTTGATTTGGCTAAATTGTTACATTGGATGACCTTTGTATGCAACCCCATAGAGGATTTGTGTCTAATTTTATATTATATTTTAAATGACATTGTAGCCCCACATCCATTTTGGGGAATTTAATGAGGACTAAAAGTGAACGACTGAGGCTTAACTTTTAAGAACAATTCTTTAGGTGAAGACTACAGTTGCTGTATAATCCCAGTCCATGTGCTTGCATAGCAAGCAGTTACAATTTATAGTGTCAGCGCGACACTTTGCTTCAAATTGCTGATTGCTTTTAAATGGTTTGAAATGCATTCAGGTTTGTTTAACTCGTTGAGCAAAGTGGCATTTTGCACTATGAGTTACTCGATCACACATTAGGGGCTTAACTCACCACAGGGGCTCAAGAACCGGAGGAAATCAGAGCCTGTGAGATGGCAGAAAGGATGCCTTTTGTTTTTTTCAGGTTTGGATTTGGAATAGAGAGAAAGACAGAATGACAGTGGTTGTATTTGTACATTTTTACAGCAATTGCCTTTTCTTAATTTGGATTGTTTTTTTTTTTGTTTTTTTAAGGGCTTAGTGACTCCAGCTCCAGGAAAGTGTAAGATGATTACAGCCTGTACAAGGAATAAAAATGATAAGGATAGACATGTGATGGTTCAGAGAAGACGACCTAAATGCAGCTCGCCACAGGCAAATAAAATTAATTCATTGCACAATTTTGGGCCACGGGAACGTGGAACATAACATGACAATGGCTGAAAAACTGACAGGAAACCCAGACCCCAATAAGACTAAATAAAAATAAAGTTCAGAAAGCAAGCACAAATTATTTAAAATATGACAATATGGACCTGAAATCTGATTAAAAACATAAAAACTTAAAACTATCAGTTTTAACATTTGTGTGGTAAAACTACTTGCTTATTCAGAATGCTACATGTCATTGTGGCATTGGTTGTATTTTTTGTATACTTGGTGCTAAAATTAATATAGACCAGTAAAGCTGATGATGGCTTGCAGACTGGAGGGAATCAACATGTATAGCACATAAATTTACAGGTTATGTTCATTTTAAGCTGTAAATTATGGATGGTCTAATTTATTGACTATCTGCCTGACAGTTATTGCCTAGAGAATGACATGATGTATAACCGAAGCGTGAACAAAACCTTATAGGTGCACTCTAAATGATGGACCCTTAAATAAAACTCTCATCATCATGTTAGATTTTATGGGGTAGTGTGTTACCTCGTCTTTTAACAGTAAAGGTTAAATCTAATCTAGTGCATGTTTGATTTTTTTGTGAACATTTGCATTATTTTGATTAAAGCTTATTTTCTTCCTGTCGTGTTGATGTATGTGGTACTTCCAAATGCAGACCAAATGCAGAAAAACTTGAAATGTACTGTTAATATTTATCTGGGGTTATAGTCCAAAAAAACCCTGCCAAAACAAAACAGGAAGTGAAATGGACTAAATGGAGGAACACAGACATGAATGAACCTAATGCAGGGAAACTGACACAAGAGGATGGAGCTAAACTCTACAGACAACCAAAACTAGAAGCAAGAATCAAGGAAAAAGAAAACATAAAGTAAATAACAAGACAAACTAAGAATCACCGGTAGATGTTCAAATAAAACAAAACTAGATGCTGTCAGATCTCTTGACATATCAAAACAAGAGAATCACAGGGGTAGCTAAGATTAATAAAGGCTGCACTTCATATTAAGTGAGCCATGATTTCTTTTTGTGTGTCTGTGTGAAACTAAGAGGAATTATTTTCTGGCAAGGGACTTTGCTACAGTGGTGAAATTTACTGTCTGCATTGTCCCATATAGATAATAACTAATGCAGCATATTCTCACAAGACTGTGGTATATTTAATCTGAGCATGTCTGGCACTATCGGTCAATCGTAAATAAAAACATCGTTATAGACTTGTGTGCATAGGGCATTTTGAATTCCTGGAACCAGTGAGAAAAAAAGAAAGAAAAAGGCAGCAGCTACGTTGTACTGTGTGATGCTGAATAACACCACACCCTCCCAGAGGTTAATAAGTGCATATCCACTGTGGGATTGTATTCATGTATACATAATAAAGTCGAGAATGGCATGCACAGTTACAAATATTTTATTATGGGGATGTGATAGCAAAGAATTTGTTGGAGAG
Organism: Rhamphochromis sp. 'chilingali'; assembly: GCF_963969265.1. NCBI lineage: Eukaryota > Metazoa > Chordata > Actinopteri > Cichliformes > Cichlidae > Rhamphochromis > Rhamphochromis sp. 'chilingali'. The sequence goes on from NC_137935.1 coordinate 32,076,110, forward strand.
TGAAGAATAAACTAAAGGAAGTTGTTGCTGGCAGTGACAAACTGTAATAACTTCCAGCAGAATAACAAATAGTCGGCCTGTTTGTCATGGAGCAGGAACCTCAATGTAAACAGAACAATGTGCCAGGAGCCATAAGACCTTTCAAACAGTGTGAACGCCGCACACCGCTGTGCCCATGGCAACCACGTGACTTTAATAATTGATGCTATCATTCCAGTTTGTTTATTTAAATCTTCAACTTGTAAACTTTATAGCCTGTCACAACATTTACTTTGTATATGAAAGCTTGCATGCACTTGGGTATATTATTATTATCTCATGTGGGCCGGATGATGTCTCATATAGGCTTAACATAGCATGTTGTTATGCTTTGCACAGACATGGCATATTCAGTCTGACATGCCTTTTAAAGCAGCCTGGTTTGACAGTAGCCACTTACTAGCAAACACACTCTTCAAGTCAGGAACATCAAGAATTGCAGTGAGATACAGGTAAAAGAAAAAATTACAATGCTGCTTTGGAACAAAAGGTATTTGATCTATAATTCAGGTTAAAAAAAAGTGAAATTTGAATTTCCCTTGTCCTATGTCCCTGACTTACTTCATCCCTGAATATATCTATGAATTATTGAGCGTATCTTCCTATTGTTTTGGCTGTGATATTTCTACTTTTTAGTGGCTCAATACTCCTGGCGTCATTGAAAAAAATAAAACAGTTCTAATTCGCATTTAACATTAAAATCAGTCCCAAGATCCCATCATTGAAGTAATCATTAAAACCTTCTAATGGAGATTTAAAGCACACGACTAATACAAATTACAGCTTTAACTGCTACATTAAGAAAATCCTTTATAGTTGGCATTTCCACTGCCTTTGATCTCTTTTCTTCCTTCACTGTTGCCAGAGGAGCATTCCCCCAAAACTCACATCCTGTAACGTTACGCTGTGCTCCCAGTTTTATTTTAACTTTTAAAAATTCATACATCAAAAAATGAAAATCAGTGATAATATGGTACATGATATTTAGATATCCCAGTTTTGTTTCTGCAGTTGTTGAAATGACTGCACTGTGAAATGCTGCGTAGAGTCAAGGAGCATGTTTTATAGATGAGTGTTTCCAAATGCCCAGGAACAGGGACAGTGGAGATTAGACAGGAGCTCTTTACAGGACTGGACTGTGTCTGCTGAGCGCTTTCAGGGAAACAGCGTTAGGTCAACTTACACTGACAAACACAAATTTTCAATCAAACACACATACATATATACATACTCTACCAGCCTGCACGTGTTCGCAAACCACAGATATTCCCTATCCATCCATACAACACGCTTTCCTCATATAATCCTCATCACTATGGATCATTACACAGGCTTTGAAGCTCCAATCCGTCACTTTAACTGCATCCCGGACCTCTGACACTTTGTTTATGGTAAGCTGAGGGATGCAGAATATCTTGGAAGCTCTCATCAAGTTACACACATGATGTAGTTTTAGCCACCGTGGTGCAGAGACAGAACAGTGATGATGAAACCTGAAGGGTGATTTCTCATCACTTGACATTTTTAAAGGTAACATACAGATCTGTCTGTAAGAAGTTCTAAATGAGACTGACTGAGAATGAATGAAACCTAATCTTGGTTTGGCAAATTTTTGAAAAAGAACTGAAATTGTTTTTGTTGCATTTGCTGTTTGCAGTAGCTTTAATTATACCTGCACCTTCATTGGTTACCCACAAGATCCCTGTGTGTATCCTCATGCGCACATTTATTAAACAGTTAAGCTGTCACATGCAGAGCGTATAGGAGATTTAGTCCTCAAATTCATCAAAGCTGACAAAAAATATATTTCCTGTCACATTTTCACATTTTTTTCAGATTACATTTAAGTTTAAAGTCAGTGTTTGCAGGATTGAACCCTTTCACATTAATGCGCCCAGGTTTTTTTTTTTACTATCACTAATGTGACTCTAATCAAAATATGGCCACAGGTAACACTGAAGACACATTTTATGGATTCATATGTCAGTTTGGTTGGAGAAATTATCATTATACATGGACTGAAATTTTAGTGTGTAGAAAATCATGAAAACACGAATGAGCAAATTTTATTTCCAGCGTGTATTATGGTGTTGGCTTCATAGAAGTGACACCTTTGCCCTCAAATACAAGGTGGCACTAAAACTGACTATGTTCTTGCTGGTTGACTGCGCTCATATAATATAAAGTAATGTAATGACAAACAAATATGCTTTCACAATCTGAAATAGCTAATTTTTCTGTCAAGTACCATCGTGCTCTATATAACATCTGCTGGTCTCTTGATGTGTGTCCAGAGGTGCATGACTGGCCGAAGCGAGACCAAAACGATGACATCAGTTTCATTACACGGGGGCACAGGTGCGATGGGGGGTGAGCAGTCAGCATAAAAGCGCACTTATCCTTTTATCTGTAAATTCTTTTTCTGAAAAAAACTGCTATTTTTAAATGAATGTGCAGATCTTTTAGATTTAGATTCTTGTAGATATGTTCCAGAGAACTGTTCCATGAACGTTTGAAACTACGCTGAAGTTTTACTCTCTGAAAATGTTTATGGATTACCAGGAACAAGTTTTATGTAGCTTTGCCACTTTGTAAAAGTATTTGCAGATCGTTTTGGCATCTTTTCAGATTCTTAACTTATATCTTTCACACCTTTTTATAAAATGATGCCTCTGATAAGAGCAAAGAAGGAAAGGGGAAAGGAACATATCTGTAAACCTTGTCATGGTGATCAAACTCATGTGGATATTTTTGATGGTGAAATGGAAACAAGGTCGCCATGCATGTCTCCATTTCTGTATACATTAGTGAATGAGTATACGTTCTATTGCCTGCTTCCTCGTTACCACTTCGAATGCTGTTGCCGTAACTTCTTTTGCTAAAGCAAATGTTAACGTCCTGCTATTGGAGCTCAAATTATCTCACCAACTTGACCACATTTGGAACCAGAAACTGGTTCCAAATAAATGCAAAACTTAATTTTCTCCCCACAGATGATAAAACAACAACAATGATAAAACACACCAGATGCACATGCTTATGGACCCATATGATATGTTTAAACCCACAAGCAATATATTTCCCTGCTGAAGTTTTGGAGAGAGGAGATGGGAAATGGATTTAATCGCAGTAGATCTAAAAACTGCAAGAACTCACAAGAAAAACAAAAAGAACTTCTGCAGCTGGGAAACGGCTGCGATTGCCAGACAACCAGTGATGATAACAAAGAAAGAAGCCCACCTTGCACTAGTACTGTGTGCAAGAAATCAATTATCCCCAGTGCCGAGGATCTGCCGCTACAGATCAGTTCTTGTAAAGGAAGGTGCCAAGGTTATTTTAAGACAAGCTGAGATGTCTTCCTGAACAATTTTGTCCACCTCCACGGTTGTTAAAAAGAAGACTTCCAGCCTTGGCTTTATTGCTTGTGGTAAAACTGTTCTACCTGGTGATTCAGAAACTAGAGCTCTCAGCATTCAGAGGATATTGTGTGGGGGGCTGACAGCAAAGGCAATGCAATGCATTGCCTGCGAACATATGAAGAAGTGCACAGTAAACTCTTTTCTTCCTGACAACGCCAGGAAATGTTGCTTGCAGGATGGATGTGGAGCACTGAAACCAAATGACTTGAACTGCATATTTTTTTCTGGAATTAAAGAGCGTAGTTGGCCCATAGCATAAAAGCCATTATGTGATATAATTGCTGTTTTTGAAACTACTGCAACATGGTTTTAGAGACTGCGTAAAACCAACAGGAAGAAGGCTCCACAGCAAAAACTCCAACATAATTTATACCAAATTCATAAATGTTGTATTGTTGAGGCTGCTGAAAACATATGAGAGATGGTTTTAATGGGGCATGGAAATGGCAAATGCATGACAGCAGAGAACAACAGTATTGCATCATTTACTTCTCAAGGACCTCTAAAGTAAATCCATTTGAAGCAGACCGTGTTTTAGAAAGCCTTTGTTTTTTATTCAGTAGCCTATAAGTATTTTCAAGGGCAATGTTATTTTTGAAACAGCCCTTCTTGTACAAATGTTAGACAAGATTTAACACACAGAGGAAATCGATACCTTAAAAACGCTGAGGTTCTCGCCAATCAGATGACTTCTACATAGACTGCTTTTAGTGCTGCATACACATTACATTCTGACAGACTGAAAACTAATCACAGGAGCCTGCTAATGTAACAGATGCAGCTGCTGCAACATTTCAGGATGTAAACATTAGGACAGCATGTCCTTAATATAAAGTTAAATGAAACTTTCTCAAAATAAATTGTGTCTACAATTTGGATTTCACCTTTAGCTGTGTAGCCGTGTTTGAGTTGTCTCCTCCTTTTGGTTGTCTAAAACATAATTGATCCTGTCTGTACTAAATTGGCCACTTTTTTTTTTTTTGGGGGGGGGGGGGGGGGGGGGGGTGTAATCCCTGTTCAACTGTATGTTGCAGCTGATCATGTTGCAGCTATCTGACACATTTAGGGGCATAATCAAGTCGACCTGTTGAATTTCAAACTGGAAATCAGAAGCTGATGATCTGCTGGGATTTTAACACACAACGTCTCTAGTGTTTGTAGAGAGAGAAAAATATCCAGTGAGCAGAAGTTAGCTGGATCTTGTTGATCTTATAGGTCAGAGAAGAATGGCCAGACTGCTTTGAGCTGATAGGAATGCAACAGTAAATCAAATAGCCACACATTACAACTAACAAATGCAGAAGAGCATCTCTGACTGCACACGTCGAACCTTGAAGCAGATGGGCCACAGCAGCAGAAGACCACAGCAGGTTCCACTCATTAAATGACTGTGATAACTGCAGACAGATGCAGGATTCAGGAAACAACGGTAAGCTCAAAAATCAGCTGTTAACTCAAAGGAATACAAAAGTTTGAGTATTTGCAGAGCAAGAAATACAAAAACAAAGATTCTTTAGGAAACCACGGGACAGGAAAGCTCACAATCAAGAGAGACAGCACGACAATGGACAAGAGGAGACTCAGACAGTATAAAAACACACACACAGGATAATAATGGGATTGGTAACAGGGGGGAAACACAGCTGGGGATACACACACATAAAGGAATTTAAACTAAACACAGAGATTAACAATCACCAAAATAAAACAGCAAGAGGACTGAACTGAATGGGTTCACTGTACTAATATGGCCCCCACAGGCAGTAGATCTCAATCTAATAGATGCTAAAGCTCTTCATGTGATTTCACATCACTGTTACCTACTTCTTTGCTTCTCATGCGCCTTAAATGCCTTGTAAAAAATAAATCGATAAATACAAAATATGTGTGTAGTACTATTTTGAAAACTCTTGTGCTGGTACCTCTGTCCTGATCAGCGCTGTTGTGCAAGTAAATTATGGTGGTTGAGAAAGTGTTATGATCTTCATCCATGTATAATAATTCACTGTACGTAGACGGACCAATCCAGCTCCATGAATTTTTGTATAGCCACATTTTTGTGTAGGTATATTTGTTTCTTCATGTTGAGCGAAAAACAGTTATTACAAAATTATTTCAAACTGAGTTTTGTCTTATGTAGTTATGTCAGAGATTTGCAGAGTTGCGTCAGCCAGATCTAACATTGCTAGTAATTACTTGTAAGATTCTGAGCTGTCACTGCCCCTTTCTGTAATTTCGTAGTAGGTCTGTCAGCATCAGCAGTTAGTCATCTGACTTTGGATGTAGCTATAAGCCAGAGTGCCATCAATAATTCTTCCCCTTTAGGCTGTTAGATGTCGGAAAGGCACGCAGATGGACAGATGAGTCAGCTGCCTCTTCAACAGGAAAAAAGCTGAATGTCAGGAAGAACTGGCAGAACTACTAATTAGATTTGGATGGAGTTGACCTAAACTCTGAGGTGAAGGTGAAAAGAGTCCATCTAAGTCAGTCATTATGACCTCTGTGTAAATTGCACATTCATACTGGTTCGTTTCCCAATGTGTGTTAATCTCTGAAGCAAAAGAAGAGTGGCTCAAAATGTACTGTAGTTATATTACACTAAAACTCTCTCTCTATAGGAGAAATGTGTTAATAGACAGACATGTAGCAATATTAAATGACTACCATATTGCAGTCTGCTCCAGTATATGGAAGCCTCCACACCTCTTCTGAATCATCCTGAATAACTGTGGCCCGTTAGCAGGAGCACTGAAGCTCCACAGTGTGACTAGTCTGTCAGTCGCTGGTGCACAACTCTGGCCTGGCTATGCTCATTGAGCTGGTGGTGTGTGTGGGTGGTGAATGGCTGGAGATGTAGGTTTGCATGCGTGGATGCCTATAACAATATGAGCTGTCGGTATGTATGTGTGCCATGTTTTCTCCTTATTATTATATTATGAGTTTGTCATTAATATTTTAGACATTTACATTCGATTTTAACTTCAACTTTTTCCCCTCATCATGCATTATTAATACAACTCATATTGTTAAAATCCAACCGGGTTCATTTTTAAGCCATAGTATATGTGTTCAAAATGAATATGCAAATGAGTATTTACAAAGTATGTACAAATATATACAAATAAATGAGGTCTATGAAACAGCGTTAACGGTGAACAAGTGGCACCGACTGCTTTGGTATAAGTTTTTCTAATGTTCAGACTGGGTGAACATCTACTAATATTACACTGACAACAGAAAAAGACAATACAATACACACTATCTGCCATCAGAATGTTGAGGAAGATTAAATATTTTTCCATAATTGCATGATCTAGTATGATCAAGGTGGCGGCATCTCCGAAATGGAGTATAGGAACAGTTACAAGTTACAAAGCAAAAAGATCAATAAACAAAAACAGACCCTTAGTAGGGTGATAATGTGCCAAATGAAGGTCCAAAATTTGAGTTTATTATTACAGACTGCAGAAAAGTCTGTATTTTGCTCCGCCTCTGAAAGGAATACAAACAGGATAAATAATAAATCAGTTGACTCTAAACACTTATACAACCCATTATACTGTGTGATCCACTGTGGTTAGAGGAGAGGAAAAATGAAAATACTGGTGGCCACCAGTGTTACCCCTCAGCCTTGTAGCCTTGTGGTATAAATTTGAAAATCCTAGGTGATTTTCAGAAAAGTTGGCCTTTGACCTTGTGATCAAGGTGCAAAAGATTTTTGGTAATTTAATTTATGGGAGGAATTTGAAAATCTCACTTTTCATCGTTCTCAAGACGTTGTGTTCCAAATTCTTTATATTATTTTATTTATTTATAATATTTTCAGAAAACTTGATCTCTGAAATTCGCTGACATCCCAGATTTTTAATGGATGGACCTATTGGATAAATGTTAAAATCCACCTCGTTCTCATGTTATCGCCTGGCTTGGTGACGACAATACCAAAGGAGGTGGTTGGTAAAAGTGATTGTGAAAAAAACCTCTGGCATTATGTGTGGCAAACTGAAACAAAGATATTATTATACTTTCAGAGTGACCATATTGGTCCAGTTTTATTGGAAATACAGGATTTGCAATCAGTAATCGTAATCAGTGTAAGGTTTTCCTGACTTTCAAAGTTGACCCATGACCAACAATGGTCTTCAAAAGGCCAATGATGACATCAGGTAGACCGACTATCCATTCATCCATTTTCTACCACGTATCCAAGCTCATCCAGGGACACCAAGTTGTTCTTAACCCAGCCAAGAGACATAATCTCTCCTGCGAGGGTCTCCCTTGGTCCCTCTCCTAGTAGTATATAACTGAAACACCTGGCCTAGGAGGCATCCAGGAGGCATCCTAATCAGATGCCCAAGCCACCTCAACTAGCTTTTTTCTATGTGGAAGAGCAGCGGCTCTACTCCGAGTCCCTCTTCAATGATGGAGCTCCTCCTCACCCTATCCCTATAACCACCCTTACAAGGAAACTAATTTCTGCTGCTTTCGGTCACTACCCACTACAGTAAGGTCAGATCCCCAGTGGCAACAGTCTAAAGAAATGTACTCCAGACATTCCTCCACAACATTTTCCAGATGTAAAAACTCAAATGGCTCTCTAAAGGAAACTCCAATCTAGTTCAAGCTCCTGTGGGTTAACCCAACACCACCTGATGGAGAAAACACATTTTGGCACTTCTTTTTGTAATCTCAATCTTTCTTTCAATACTTGACGTTCTTGCCAAAAGGTGAAGGCTCGAGCAGAAATCAAATGGCAAACATAATGCTCTGCATTCCTCTTACCCTCACCACACTGTTACAGTACAGTTTTTTGGTTTTGTTTCTTACTGTAGAAACCCTTTCTCCTCTTTCTTCTTACAGTTTAATGTTGATCCTAACAAGATTCAGAAACTTGAACTCTTGATGTAGAAGTAATTCTAAACCTTGATGGAGAAAACCACCATTTTACAGGAATGGACCAAGACGTGGGTGTACCCAGCCACACACATAATGCTGCAAACCACTGCAATGCAGGTTCAATATCATGATTTGATGGCACCAGCAAAACAACCCCTGTTGCACATTTTCTGTCATTTTTATTTTCAAATGTGTTTGTTTTTCACGCTCATCCAGCTCAAATAACTGAGTTTCATCAAAACTCAGTTACTTCTTCAATTTATGGAAATCAGCACCAGCAGGGAAAAGATGCACAGAACTAATTCTACTTTATGAGACAGGCAAGTAAGGAAAGATAGACGGAAGATTATACGACACAGTAGATGAAGATGAGACAGATGAAAAGAGAGGCTGATTGCTGCACTATGTGCTTCCTCTGCTGTCCAGCTCCCGGCTGGTGCTCGCATGACATGACAATCTTGGCTGAGCACGTATTAAGCACGAGCCCCATTAATTAGCTTTCAACCTTCAACGCGATAAAGGACTGTTGGCATGCATGGGTGGAGCAAGGGTGGGATTATGATGATAATGACAGAGGGGGAGAGCGGGAGCGCTGTGCAAAGAGAAAGTGAAGCTGATGAGTGATTTTGAATTCACAAGCGCAGGCCAATTTCTGTCGAAAAATTTTACTTCTTACTACAGCTCATACAGTTGCAGAATTTCGAATGAATCCAGCATCAGTGGTACAAAAGCATGAGAGAGCATGTGTGATGGAGAGACAGGGTGAAGCAGATGATCAAGGCTGAGCTGCATGGATGGATGAGTGCACAGATGGGTGAAGGGTGAGAGATGAAACTGAAGAGATATTGTGGGTACGTCAGAGGAAATAAATGAACGGAGGAAGAAGGAGGAAAGGGCAATGATGAAGCTATGAGGGACAAAGACAGATGAATGGATAATGATGCTGGGGTGTAGGAGATGAAAGTGCGCTGTAGATTATGATTAACTTTGTCGGCACTGTACATGTACATGTCCTACATCATACTGAGTAATGCTGTAATGCATAGTTCGTGGACTGCGCCCATGAAGAACTTGACAGATCTTATGTGCCAATGCCAAACAGCTCATTCTGCAACTGACTCCAGTTTTGAGCACGAACTCTGGATGGACCCTGCTACAGCAGTACATTGGTGCGTGCTCCAAGCATGCCATATTTGACTGATCTGGATGGGGCCCATGCCATAGGGATGATATGGCTGAGATCATAATGCAGGGAATAACGTTCTTGTATTGTGAACTAAAAAAGTGATTTTTTTTTAATGAAATGTTAAAATATTGATGACCAGGATACCATAAGGGCAGGCTCATGGTACATCTTGGCTTTATGGCCAGTGATCTGGTGTTATGATTTACAATTACATCTCACATTTTTCCAGTGTACAATCCCTGCCCACTCCACTCTGAATGATTCCTTGGATATTATACTGAACTGTTACCCTTAAACATGCATTAGTGTGTAAGTATCATAGATAGGTTTGCTTTAATACAGCATCAATACCAGTAAAAAAATTGATTGGTCAAAAACTCGAGCTGTTTGACTATTAACGTGCTCGACACTTACAGATCCAGACTCCGTGTGCCGAAGGAAAGAAAACACTCAAACTCTCCAACAACTGCAGATAAGTACTACTGAAGTGTTATTTATAAACCTCAAATCACAGGTCTGTCCCACAGCTGCTTTTAATGATGTCACTTCCAGTCTTTTACCAAAGATGTCACTGCTTTTTACAGTTTAGGTATTTTCTAGGGAGCTGATGTGGCACTTCCAGTATGAGTGACAGAAAGATGTGAAGGGCTGCTATGCCCCATGTGGACATCAAACAAGTACAAAATGGTGACTGTTAGACTAACAGCGTTATTGAGCTATGGCTGTACAACAACACAGCTGGTCTTTTATCACATTTTATCACATGTGCATCAACGCTAGCTTTATTTACCTCAAGTGATTAACTGGGTCATGACATATGTCTTATAAAATAAAGACAATATGTAGTTTCTCTTCACAGATTTTTGAGAATTTAGGCAGTAAATACTAATTTCAAGAATGGTGAAAGAAAGCTATCACCTCATTCTGTTCTGATCTTTAGGAATATCGACACATTAAAATGATATCTGGAAAACCCGCAAGCAGAATAATCTTTACTCTGACTTCTGCAGAATCAATCAGTATTTTAGACGGGGGTCTGGCTCCGCTTCATGAGACCTCCCGCTGCGCCTGTCTGTGACAGGAGGCTGTCATCTTGGTAATCAGCTTATCACCTGAAAGAACATTGGGTCCTGATTTAGGTGAGGGGAAGGGGCTAAGATTGGTTGGTTATGTAATGCCTCACACTCAACCACCTAACAAATCGGATGCAGTTATTAATGTATGACATCAAAGGTATGTTTTAGTAGTAAACTAACACACACACACACACACACACACACACACACACACACACACACACACACACACACACACACACACGCGCGCACACACACACGCACACACACACGCACACACACACAATATGTGCAAAAACTGAAGTCCTTTGATTACATATAAATTTTGTTACATAACTAAATGTACACAGTTACATTTAATGAAATATGATCAAATTAAATTTAATATACTGGTAAATGTTAATTTTATACCAAGCATATTTTCCCTAATGAATCAATATTTGAATAAATAAACTGTTGACTTTATATATTTCAGTTGCATGTTTACTCAAGGTCATTGCTTCATGGGTCAAGAATCATGTTTTTTTAGTGTGTTTCATCTCTCTTCTTTGCAACTTCTGAATCAGTTTTCCTCACCTTCATCTTTTATTGGATTGTTTTCAGCTTCTGCTCAGTCTCCACATCCCTTTTCCCTCTGTTATATTTTAGATTTCTTTATTTTTCTTCATCACTTCATCAGTGCTTTCTGCATCAAGTAGTCCGTAGACTCGCACAGTTTTAATTACATTAGTCAAACATTATGGTCTGCATGCTGAAGTACTTAAAAATCTAATAAATTATTAATAAATTATACAGCTGAAGCAAGACTTGTGTAAAAATAACTTTGAGCCCACTGAGCGGCTCACAACTTCTAAGATTACTTACTGATCTTTCATGTGACGTGTTGCTATTTTCAGCTAAGATTTCTCTTGTCTCTGAACTCTGGTCCATGTTCTGCCTCATGAAAGCAGCTGTACTGACGGCTTAAGAACCAACAGTGCTTTTAATTTTAAATCCTGTGTACCATGAGTGGATGGTTGATAGGTAGTGGCATGGGAACCTGATATTTCAAATGACAATAAAGCAGACAAGCCAAGAATTTGTAGTCGGGACTGAAGGATGGACCCTGGCCTAGTGGTTTCCAGTAAACACCTTCTTAACAATGAAGCACATTTAACACCCAGTGACTCTGGCTGTCAAATGTGCTTCAGGCGAGGTTATTTAATCATAGTTTGAATAGAAGCAGATATTACCTAGATGATATGCAGCCCAGAGTCCATTATGAGATTAATGAAGCTGTAGCGGAGTAAAAAGATTGAGCCGTGATTGATGACGCCGAAAACGAAGAGCCAGAGTCTGAACATGCTTTAAGTTATTCATGATTAGCAGTTCGATCTCACAGTCAATTTGAATCTTTTGTCCCCCCTTCGTGTTATTCCTTTTGCACTGTGCACAGCATGCACTGTATTTATATGCATGTGCGCATTTGACCTGTAAAGTAGGCGTGCTTATTATGCGCCACGAGCTCAACTCAATATTCTGCTGACAAAAACGGAGGGAAGTAGAGATTAGAGAAGATGGTAAGCAGAAATGATGATGCATGTGCTGAGATTATACATTAAAGACCTGACTGTTTTATGAAAGGAGGACAAGAAAGGCTCTGTGTGCAAAGTTCAACAAGAACGAATGGGAATAAAAAAAGATGAAGAAAATGAGAGGAAAACTGTCAAATGACTGAAATGTATAATACATTATTCCCAATTTAGCATGTTCTAGTTATAGTTTTAATTTGCATGAATATATCCTTCAGAGCAGTGCATTATAATAATTCTTGCAATCTTATCTCATATACTCAGCTTTTCATTTTCTTGAATTAGGTGAAGCTCACCCATCAGCACAACTAACAACAGACACAGCATATAAGCTCTGTCAATTCAACGTGACTGTAGAGGACTGAAGAGGTCCTTCGGGATTTCTGTAGATACGCCACAAGTGAAGCAGGTTTGTGTTGGCATCAGTTTTTTAACTTGTGCAACTGATGTATTATGGCTCATGTAGCTAAAATGTAGAAAAAAGCCCTTTATTCCCTTTGCATTATTCATCTGCTGCTGCTTTGAAAAGTGTCTCCAACCTAATGGGAATACTCAAACAGTATGTACAAAAACAAAAGATACAGGGAAATAGTTTGAAAGGTTTTTTTTTTAAATTTTAACTATAGAGGAGGACTCATATATAGCACATATATTTATATAGGACTTGCTAGATACTAAAGTACCGTGACCTCAGCTTATGGACATATACCCCAAACATGCTGTTCTGGATCATTCCAGCACACTTTAACCAATCAATTATACGGTTTTACTTCTTCCATCTCTTTGTATGTGATAAGTAATAGATATACCTACACTAATAGGATTGTCTTTCATTTGTTTTTGGTAAAGTAACAAGCCTGGTTTGAAAATATAAGTAGTCACAGTTTTTGACTTTGAATTAAATTTTTTGAAAATACCTGTGTGTGTGTGGATCCAGGCTTACATAGACAGGGCAGTGATTATCATCAACTTTATGTACAATACTTACATAGTAAATGTTCTCCTCTCAAAGAAATAGCATCACACAGTCTGAGATCCTGCACAGGAAATCAAGTAAATCTAAAGAATCCACATAATATGTGCATTTCATTTGAAATAAAACAATGAAAATCTTCAGGAGCCAATGAAAATCCTTAAATATCACAGACTGACAGTGAGGTCATTGTTGTGGCAATAATTTGACAACTACATACTTGTGATACTTTCTCAGACTGTCCCGTAACCCTGGAGAAAGGAACCCAATGTAAGACAGAGAGGCAGGTTCAGTAAATAAAAAGCAAATCTTTAACGGCTGATCCAAAACACCAAGGACATACAAAGTCCCGACATAAAAAGAAAAAACAGGAATAAGACAGAACAGGATACGCTGGGCTGTTTAGACACAGATGAAAACAATTAACTGTTAACACAGGTGCAACCAATGAGGGCGGAGCGGGCAGTCACAAAAGAAGGAAAACACAACATGGGAAGTGAGCACAAAGAAAGACAAGGAGCTGCTTTTATTTCTCTCGTTTGTGCCGTCGTCTCCTCTGCCTCCAAGCTGATATGGCCTTAAGAGGCAAAGTTACCAAGTGGATACTTAAGCAGGACCCAGAAGACAGCAATTGGCAGTTCACATACTTTATTAACGCAACAGAGAGCTATATTAGGAAATAATACAAACAGGGAGGGATCTATTGGTTCAGAGAGGAGGCTCAGGGTCAGCAGCTGAAGGGACTGAGGCAGAGTGGCAGTACAGTGGAATCAATGGTATGTTTGAAGGTTTGCAGAACTGCTTTACTTGACAGGACGGTAGCTGCTGGTCTGGTTCCAGGGGTAACTCAAAACCAAAGCAGGGTGGAGTGTGAAAAAATGCATCTGGCGTCTAGGAGAGAGGAGCTGTAATCAAGGATCCACAGGTGATTTTACTTTCAGCAGATAAAAGTGGCACGACACTCGGCCAGAGTACGCAAATCACAGCAGGAGGACTCTTTAAGCAACTCTCAGCTTTACCCACGTGTTGCTTCAGTCACTTAAGATAATCAGACTTTCTGCCCTTAAACTGTTGCTGTTTGCATGTGTCTGTATAACATCTTATCACATTTCACCAAGTCGTGAATTTAATTAAATGTGGCCTTAAATATAGAAAGTGTCATGAACGCTGTCACATCTCAGATCATAGAGTACAGCTGTAGCTGGGCGGTAACAAAAAACAGTTTCTGATACAGTTTTGTCAAATGTCACATTTAATTGGCATCGCTTTAAAACTGAGCTCCGAGGGGAAGCCGTCTCATCAAGTTAGACGCTTGTTGCCTAGCCTCCTCGCTCGCATCTCGGGTGGGAGTACAACATAAAATCTGAACATTTCATGCCTCCTCTGTCAAACAGTATAACAGACACAGATCTAATGTAGCTTTCCTGGTATTCCATACAAATCTTCAGAAGAAAAGATGAAGGTAACGATAAGGGTAAATCACAAAACACACAAAGTGTTGTTGAGTATTCGTTTTTAGAGTACGGATGCTTCCAATCCAAAATAATAGTAATGAAATCTATGAACTCTTTCTTTAGCAGTTTCTTCTCTTAGTGGCCCATAATTGGCATCAACCCTATCTTCTATCAATTGTCCCACCTCATTAAACTGAGCTACTTCAGACAATGGGTTCCTTGTTTTCCATTTCTGTATGACATTTTAAAAGGTTATACTGGAATTTCTGTAATTTAATAATAGACTGTATTAAAATGGTTATAAGCACATAACTGCCACAACTAACATCTGCTAACTTTAGCCATAGAGTGCAACAATAATTGACTTGATCACAGGCGTTTTGTTAGTGTTTCAGCCACATGTCTTATGACACAATGAGTCAGCATGTTCAAAGGTTTAGAGAACAAAAACAGATTATTTTATTTCTGATGTGAATTCTCAAAGGAAGATCCAACCCAAGCCTTGATCCAGTTTTTTAAACCCTCCACGCTGGAGATGCACACTTGGGGCTGCCCACCCCAGGAGAGAGTACTGAGCTCCAAACTGCAGCATTTGATGGTGTTTGCATCCTTGCCTTACACGTGCACAAGCCAGATTTGATGTCAGCGCAGCACAGTGAGCCTGCGTGTGTGCACGACACACCATCTCACGAAAGTCAGTGAATACTGGTAATTTTAGGTGTATCGGCATTTTCCAAAGCTCAATACAGCTTCAATCTAATGACATGCTCTGCTCGGCTTATGCTATTCTTGGTAGATGTGCTATTCCGAGTGAAGTCTCCCAGACAAGATAATGGTGCTGTGTGTAATTGGGCAGCATTTATAAGTGTGGGTTGGGTCGGCGTGCTGTTCATCACCATGTAAATTAATTCTGCCAATGGAAATTAGTACAAATGTGTGGAAAGGAAAGATAACAAGATGATGATTATGTTCTCTGGTGCACGGACACACACACAACATGCTAAGGTGTTTGAATAGTGAGTGAATGTACAAAAGATCAGGAGACACACATCACATTAACAGCCCAGTGATTTAATGCAAACTTAATTATAGAAGATGTGTTTGCGCTTCAGGAAAGGAAAATTGGTTCATCCATGACAACAGTGCACTTATTTTACCAGTTAAACTCTCCAGCTTTTTGTCTGGAAGATACAAACATCTGTGCTTTTCAGAATTTTAAGCACAAATGCCCCTTTTGCCCCTCCAAATTGACTGTCCTTCAAAGACAGCATTAAACAAACTGGCCCAGTATGACCGCCCACTAATTGCTTTCCTGCCAGGACAGCAGAGATTTACAGACTCCGCTGGCCTTATGGGACCTGGTCAAAACAAAACAACTCTGACAGCCTCTAACGGTCTCGAGAATTGGTGCAGTGGTTTGTGTTTGTGTGTGCGTGTATGCATGGTGAACGTGTGTGTTTTTACTAGATCTCTCCAGAAACTGGGAAAAGCAGCAAGAGAGAAAGAACAAAAGAGACCATGAGCGGCTAATGGCTTTCCCACAGGGCCATCACTTACTCTAACTCACAGTAAAAAGTGGCAAGCCATAGGGGAGCAGGAACTGGGAAATCTCATTTTCTAACAAAACTGGTAGCAGTGTTTTCTCTTCCAGAATGAGAAACAGTCCCAGTGATGAACGTCTGACAAATGTGGGTGAAAATGAAATTTGCATTCTTATAATCGTGGTAGTTTTCTTCAAGCATGCTCTAATGCTGCCTGAAGAGCATGAATTGCTTTGAACTCAATGACAGTCTGCCAGGCAAGCAGAAGGAATATTGGATTTACATCAGGTCGAGTGAGCAGAGAAGCATGTATAATTAGTAAATATGACGATTAGAGTCATGTGAAAAAGAGAGTACACCCTCTGTTAGCTGTAAGGAAATAGTAAAAAAAATGATCTGGTCCTTAGCAGTGCTTAAAATGAGGTAAACGCCTCAGCTCTGTACCATTTAGACATTTGTGTGAGTTAATAGATGGTTGAAATAAGGTTAAATTAACCACTTATAACAGCCTCAAAATATATCTTTTCAACTTTAATTTTTCAACCAATTTAGATGTAATGTCTCTTTTAAAAAGGCTATAGACTGGCCAACCAAAACTGAAAACAGTGTCATTTTTTTCTGGGGAAATGATAATAAAATTAAAGATTCTCTGTAATGTCATCAGAATTTTGTAAGCCTGCAGTCTCAGACTCAACATTATTACATACGTTAAACCATCCTGATTCCAACCTCTGCTTGGCATCACTGTTGTCTGGAGCAACCCTGTCAGTAGCTGAGAAGGTAAAAAAAGAAGTGCAGGGCAAATTGTTGACATCAGGTTGATTGACAGCAGAAAATTATTCATAAAAATAGTCCTCTTAAAAGCCCAGCAGGCAACCAGAACATGTTGTATGTAAGGATTCATTGATTTTATTGATTTTCCCGCTGCCACAGAGGACAAAAGAACACCAGAGAGCTCAGAGTGACAGTAAAACAGTATGATCACTCATTACTATTAAAAATACCCTACAGTGTATAAATACAAGATGTCTGTGTTGGTGTGCTTCACAAACACTAAAAAAGGATGTCAAGACAAAGAATATTACGTCTTGGGATCAGTGCATCTTGAAGACAGGATTTTGTGATTTTTATAAAAGAACTGTAGAAAGAAAAGTAGCTGCCAGTGCAACTCCTGAGCCTCCTGGCAGAAGAAATTTTTACCACTTAATCTTAATTCCTCCAGAATTAACATGGAAAAGCTTTCATTGCTCCTCCTATCAAATTGTGCCCTGGCCTGAAAATCCATACAGTCTGACAGTCTGAAAATCCGACAACAGAAGGGTGACTATCATTGTGAAATTTCACTGAATGCAAACTGTGGAAAAAGCTTTAAATGTCATTTTGTCAAAAGACTGAAACAGTGGTGACATCATAGCTACATATTATAGTGCAACATAGAGAAACCTGCATATAAAAAAATGCATGAATTTTATGAATTTTGCAGAATTCCAGACTGTCAAAGATTGTCTGTCGATGCAACTAAGATACCAGTATGAGAGGCATATATTATATCCTTCCTAAATAAATGCACTATGGCACTATGTACACTCTGGCTCTCTTCCACAGCATGTCTTTTGTCCTGTCTTGCTTCTGCTGGATGGCCCCGCCCCTCCCTGAGCCTAGTTCTGACGGAGGTTTCTTCCTGTTACAGTTTTTTCTGAATGCTTAAACCCTAACTGTGATTCCTGTAGCACAATCTTTAAAACTATTCAGACTTATAGCAAAACCACTCACTGAGTTTGCAAAACTAAAAGCACAAAAACTGCTTTGCACTCAGTTTGCAATTTTGTAACACACACTTTGCAAAGCTGTAGGCACAATTCACTGCACAACACTCAATTACCAAATTTCCAACACACTCCTAGCAAAAGTATACACATGTATGGCTATCATTAACACTAATTTGCCAACTGTCTGGCACACTTTCACATGTGAAAACTTTTTTAGATAATTAGTTCACTTTGCAATCAGCCTAAGCACTATAATACAGGTAAGCTGTGTGTGCGGAGTACAATGGAGGGAGCAGAAAGAGTGAGAAGTAGAGGAGGCCGAGGAAGAGGACGTGGAGGTGAAGAAGTAGGACGAAGAGGACGACAAGGACAAGGAGGAGCAAGAGGAAGACGAGGAGGGGGGAGAGGAAGATGAGGAGGGGGGAGAGGAAGGGTAGGAAGAGTAAGAAATAGAATTGCTGATGACATCAGAGCTACAATAGTGGACCATGTCATCAACCGTGGAATGACCCTGAGGGTAGCTGGCCAACGGGTCCAGCCTAACTCGAGCCACTACACTGTAGCAAGTACCATAAGGACATCTTGAAATGAGAATCGGTGAGTACAGTCACTTCGCACAAAGATTTGTAGCACTGCCATATGCCAATGAGAAACACACCAATACCATTGATGTAAAAATACTGAAATTGTTACTTTACAGAATTGCTAGATGACCAGATGCTGGGGGCAGAGGAAGCATGTTCACTGCAGACCAAGTAACCCATATAGTCATTATGGCGATTGCAAATAATCCTATACTTGGAAATAAACACTTGTGTTTGTTTTGATGTGTTTGAATAAACACCAGTACTTGAAGTTTGGATCCCTCTATGCTTATGGATCTATGACAGCAGTATGAGCTCAAACTGACATAGCCTACCTTGTGCACAGAGAAAGCAAAAGCCAGATGTGTTTTGTATTCATACCATCAGTGTGCAGTTGGCGCATTGTGTGCTTAGTAGATGATGGCTTGTGTGTACTGTTTGATACGGAAACACCATTTTTACGAAGGTGTGAAGAGTTAATCTAGCTGTGTTTGCTTTTGCAAGAGAACTACAATGTTTTGATGATTGGGTGACAGGTTTTCTTATTTGTGTGAAGAGTTTTGCAAAATTAGCCAATAGTTACAAAAAATGTGCTTAAGCAATCAGAAAAAACTGTAAAAGGGAGTTTTTCCTTCCCACTGTTGCCAAAGTGCTTGCTCATAGAGGATCATATGATTATTGGGTCTTTCTCTGTGTCTATTATTGTAGGGTCTGTTTTACAATATAAAGCACCTTGAAGTGACTATTGTTGTGATTTGGCGCTGTATAAAATTTAAACCTACACACACACACACACACACACACACACACACACACACACACACACACACACACACACACACACACACACACACACACACACACACACACACACACATATAATTGAAATTGAAATTGAAACTGAATTGAAATTTCAGAAATCCTGTTGTCCTCCTTTGGCTATTATGTTTGCCAAATTTTCAATATCAAAATTTTTCGTAGAGGCATGTATCGTATCAGTTTGTTCTCACATTATTGTGTTCACAAAGTTGTCCATGCAGCGCCCACCCCAAGCCTTTCAAGCTGACGGGTAAATATATTTAAACTGTTTCGTGTAGCCAGTGGAATGTTATACAAGCATATTTTGTAATTAGGAGCACGAATAATGTATTTCCTTGTCTTCTTGTGTTTTGATTGTCTTTAATTAATGTCTTTATGCTACCCTGTAACAACAACAATAACAACAACAACAGGAAGGACATTTTATGGGTCAATAAATCTATTAATTAATGTTACTGGTTACCTGATTGTGACTTCACTGTAAAAAATGAAAATCACTCATGCACAAAATGCAGTCATGCATTCACACAAGTCAAAGTCACGTGAGTAATCCTAATTGGCCAGTTTTTGGGGAAGTAGATGGCAGCTTTTGTTGATATGACCCTCCTCTGCTCTTTTCCCGAAAAGCAGGCGACCATCACTGTTGGGCACAAGCTCAGGTTTTATATACCTGGTAACTGATCTAGCACCACTATTCTTGGCCGTTCACACTTTATGTGTTATTTAAGAATCTAATGCTACCTCTCCAAAGCATTTGCTGACATTTTTATGGCATAGACTAGCAACATGTGCAGTATAACTGTGGTCTCACTTTTTGTTGACTCCACACTTGAAGTGAACACCCGGTCCTTTAAGGCATATATGAACAGAATGCATCAAACTTTATGTGAATTATGGGAAAAAAGCCCATCAGTAACGCAGCGAGGTGCACGGAAAAGCTTCTGGTGATTTGTTTCTGGGTGTTTCCGAGCAGAGCTGCATGCAGAATACTTATTTACTGAATATCTCAAACTGATCAGAATCTATGATCATCAGTCGCTCTGACAGTTAACTCTGAGTCAAACCACTTCCACACATGAGCACTTTAACCATGGAGGGAAAAAACAGAAGCGTTGTCTAACAACCTCTGATAAAGCATTAAAATTCTGCTCTAGTAAGCAGCGCATCTATTCTGTGCACCAATCAATTCACTCATTACCTCTGCCAGTCACTTCGTTTACCTCATTGGTCCATATGTTCATTCAGCCATTCCTTCAACAGTGTGAGTTGCTTGCACTCCACAGAGACTCTTACTTTGTCACTAACTTCTCTTCCTCCTGCCATGTTTCCATTGTATGAATCGTGTGATACATGTGCAAAATATTCTGGCAGGGTGTTTTATTCATGCTGATTACTGCTGCATTGCATGGACTACCGACACAGCTTTAAGCACTAACATCAGCATCACCATCACACCAAAGAGATCTTTTTTCAACTGTGGCTTCTTTTCTCTGCCTGTCATTTGCAAACACTCAGGAAAAGTGCTAGCCATGATCTCATTTGCTAATTGTGTGCGCCTCCAGCAGGTGCGAGCCGCCCGTCACTTCATACTGATGGCCTACGTAGGGAGGTGTGTGCGTGCGTGGAAAAGGGAGTGTGGCATTGGCTTGTTTTTCAGCAGTAAATCTGTCTGATGAGAGACATTTCACACTCTCCCTTATCTCCCTGTGGTGTCAAAGAGAAAAAACACTCAGTGCTTGCAGAGAAGTTCTATAAAGAAGTGATACTGACATAGAGATGTATGCCTTGAGGTGAATGATTCAGAAGCATACTGACTGACATGTCAGAAGCAGACAGCTATTTGTATGGTCTGAATAATTAAGAGGCGACACAGGAGAATACAAACAGCAGCAGATTCATAAAATGACTTCAGTATCATTGGCAGTGGTGTATCACTGCCTCCTCTACCTCAGTGTAGAGGAGGCTAGACTACAGTCTATCTGCAGATTAAATTAAATCTCATTCACCTCCTTTTTACTGAAGGTTTTGGAAGCTGTAAAGATTTAGATACAGACATGATTTGCATGTGATGTTGTGATGACTGCTGTCTTTAGGGGTCACCACAGCTGCACACACAACTGCATCCATGGATCTTCTCTGTCGTCTTCCTCTTCAGCATCTTTTTTCCAGTATATCCCTTCTCTGCACATGTATAAACCATCTCAGCCTTGCCTAACCTTGTCTCCAAAAAGCTCCATCCTGGTCACCCCCAATAAAAATATTCACTTCTTCAGTTCTGACAGATTTTTGTCAGTGCTACCGTCCCCAAACTATACACTACAGCATGTCTCACTACCATCTTGTAAACTTCTCTTTCACTCCTACTGCTGTCCTGTCACAAATCTACCTAACCATGCCACAACTCCTCCTGGGAGATGACACCCACAGCAAACTCTGCAACTAACTGTCTGCAGGCAGGGCTGGAAATCTTAACACTTCAACCCCAAAACATAAATATCGTATCTGTTTGATTATTTCTTGGATTTCTGTGTGGAGGTGTGCAGCCTGACTAACCCAAGCTGGGAGAACTAGTGACCCCTGACACTCTGAGGTTTGCAGCATCAGTGGATTAGACGTGATTCTTCACTGTACAACCAAACACACAGCTCTTAAAAGGTTGTGAAAACTTTGCTTCAACATTTACCACAGCACTTCTGTACAGCTGAAATGCCAATGAGCTGAGATGTTTGTAAATGTCTTTGTTCTGGCATAATGGAAGCTTCGGGGGGCCTGTACTGAGAGCAAAGTCCAGCATTCCCAGGATACATTGTTCTTATCTGGCTTCATTTACACATGTTGTCAGAAATCAGGTTAAGCGGTCACAGCAAGCTGGTTATCAACTCAAAAAGTCAGGATTTCCCCATTCAGCTATGAGCATGTTTATAATGAAAAGGCAGTGCACATGTACACTGGCAGCTACTGCACCAGAATGGCATATTTTACAAACAAAGGTTAAGTTATAATAGAAAAATCCAAAAAGGTTAAACACATACTGCTGACTTAAGCAACAATGCTGAAGCAACAAAGCAGCAGTCTGGGAATGTGTGTGAGGAAAACCTCATAGACCACATTATGTAGGATATTCCATAATATGGACTATAATTGCATGTACTGGGAGAGTACTACCAGCTAAGAAAAGCTTCCCATGTCAGCCTAGCTCTAACAAGCATTTTAAGAAAATGGAAAATAACTGAAAAATGTTTTCTGACTACACAGGACGAATAACTTTATGGCTAAAACCTTAATCACAGGAGACTGCAATTAAAAGTTTTGGTTACCTGAAAATGAGCCAGTGATATCCTCTTTATGTTCACTTCAAATCTAGTCAGATCCTATTCCATGAGAATCTAAATAAAATCCCTCAAAATAGTCAGACACCTGGGAGACAATCAGGGACTGAAGCAGTTTTTCCTTTGTCCCAACTGGCCTGGTACTATGAGGGATTTGTGTCCAAACAAGCAAATAAACGGTTGATTGACCTTTAAACGTTTTTTTGTTTTTATGCTTTGCACCTCGGAGCCACAAAACCTACACAGCTGTTCTGACTCTGCCAGACAGAATCCCATTTGAAGGATGAATAACTGGTAACTGATTTTTACAATCAATTTAAAAATCGATGTTGGTATTCTCTTTGGATATCTAATTGTATAATTGAATTTGGACTATTTTTTGAGAGCCTTAGTCTGCAGTGATTTAAAGGTTGTGTTTAATGATACAGAAACACACTCAATTTGAATTGCAGCATCACATCAGCTGTGTTCTTGCATGAAAAGCAGAGTGAAGATGGAACAGGATTAACACTATCCCCGCTAATAATGCGTGTGTTATTCTTGAATATTTAGTTCACTGCACATATAAGCATCATACTCTTCTGCACTCTTTTGTGTTTGCCTGGTTATAAACGTAAGAGTGTAACGTGTTGACAGCTCTTTCTGATGTCAGGATGGGGGGACAGTAACCTGCTTAGTGTGCATATGCAAATTCAATTATACGCTCCTGGTGTTTTAAAACGATTTTGAAGGAATCGTTCTTAATAACAAGAAGATAAGACAGCAGTGCTTTAAAATGAGTTAGCACACTGGCAAAAACACTTCCAAATGTGACTTTCGTTGAGCTTAAAATGTTCCTTTTTGATAAAGCAGATAGTTAGTTAGGGCTGGATCATGTGACCCTGAAGCCTAGGTTGCTGGGGATTTTCCATGATGCCCTGAGTGTTTCTTTTTCACTCACAACATGCTGAAACAGCAATCGTTTAATCATTAGTTATTATTAAGCTCTGGATCTCTTCCACAGCTTCTCTTTGTCCTGCTTCTCTCAACTCACCCCCAACCGGTCTCAGCAGATGGCTACCCCTCCCTGAGCCTGGTTCTGTTGGTGGTTTCTTCCTGTTAAAAGAGAGTTTTTCCTTTCCACTGTTGCCAAGTGCTTGCTCACAGGGGGTCAGTCTAAACTGTTGGGGTTTTCTCTGTATTTTTGTGGGGCCTTGCAGTACAAAGTGCCTTAAGGCACTGTTGTTATTTAGCGCTATATAAATAAAACTGAAATTTTACTCTTTTCATAACAGTGTCATGTATATACATTTGGTAATCAAAGACATTGAATGCTTGTTAGACCATGTTTTTTTCTCACTGCCTCACGATTTGCCTAGTTGTAAGTCCGTCTGGACTTTATGAGGGAAGAACTCCACTCAGGAGCTTCTAATCTGGACTAGACACGTGGATTGAGCGACACCTTGCGGTGAACACGAAAAACAACAACAAACTGACACCAGCAAGAAGCGGAAGCGTGCGGTTTGTCCTTTCCGACTTTCTGTAAAGCGGCGTCAACATGTCGGCCCCCTTGACAGTAAGTTACCCTTCAAATTTCGACTTATTACTGCATTAAGCTGACTAAATTACATGTTGTACGTAAGGCAGGCCCGGCAGGCTTAAAGCGCATGGTGTTGTTAGGATTTTGCAAGGTAGCTGAACCATATAAATACGATAAGAGTAACGTTAGCTAATGTTAGAAAAGACCTGTGGTTGAATTTGTGTGAGACACGTTTTTACATAACCTAACTGTAAGATACGTAATTATGGCAAAATCTCCGTGTCTGAATGGAAAACAAAAACCACACTGTTAACAGACATGTGCTGTCATTGATTCTCTACTTAGGTTTAACCTGACAGTAGTCACCGTTCATATCCTCCATCCCATTTCCTGTCTCTGTGCACAGTATCTACACAGATGTTGCCAGCGATCAGTTCTCCTCGTTGTTGCTAGGCGACAGTGGAGCACCAACTCAGCATCTCCTCCTCCTCTGCACAGGAGACTCCTCCTGTTCCTCACCCAGCGTTTCTATGATGTAGAGATGCTCCTCAGGTGGAGGTATCAGGCACAAAGGAGCCAGCTTCAAAAGAAAAATGTGTAGGACTCATTTTGGGACTTTGTAACATGATGATGCACCTGTTCCTGCTCCTGCTGCTCTCTGTTGTTTGGTGTAAATCACTGACTTTTCTGCTACTTTTACTTTCTTCCAGCTACTATAGCTACACACAAAGGTTTTATGGGCCAGACATAGCATCAGCGTATTACATCTTGAGTCTGAAGGGAGGATTTAGGTAAGTGCCTTGTTCCCTTGTGCCTGCACTGTAGCTATAGAAGGATTGTTTACATATTTAATAACTGTCCACCAAACATTTTCAGGTTTAATAATGGTCAGTTTTTTCTTGAAATCTTGAAAAATAGTTCCAGGATGAAATTTGAGCCGTGTTGCAAACATTTCTTGCACAGAAACAGTTTATTGAAGGGAGAAAAAGAGAAAAGGTTCAGATATGCCAAATTACTCAGCTGGCCTGAATATCATTGGTAATAAGATAAGATAAGATAAGATAGAACTTTATTAATCCCTCGGGTGGGTTCCTCTGGGAAATTCGACTTCCAAAAAAAGCACAGCAACGACCGAAGTTACAGTTACAGAATTGTTATATATATATACACACACACACACACACACACACACACACACACACACACACACACACACACACATATATAAATACAGAGACAAATATAAATAAAATATACAAAGGGGATAAATAGAATAAATAGGAATAAAAAATAAAAATACAAGTGAATTGCACATTTCAAGTATTGAGTCTATTGCACTGTTGACTATTTACAAAAAGTATTGCACAAGGTATTGTACAGTGAGGTGCAGAGGCACTACAGCTTAGTTGTTCCCCCCTCCTTTGTCCTCCTGTTTCCCCTCCCTCTCCCCTCCAGAGAGGAGTTAAACAGTCTGATGGCGTGTGGGACAAAGGAGTTTTTAAGTCTGTTAGTTCTTGTCTTGGGGAGAAGCAACCTGTCACTGAACAGACTCTTCTGATTGTTTATGGTCGTGTGCAGAAGATGCCCAGCATTGTTCATAATGTCCAGCAGTTTTTTTAGTGTCCTTTTCTCTGCCACTGTCACCAGAGTGTCCAGCTTCATGCCGACCACAGAGCTAGCCTTCCTGATCAGTTTCTCCAGCCTGGATGAGTCCTTCTTTGCTGTGCTGCTCCCCCAGCACACCACAGCATAGAACAGTACTCCAGCAACCACCGACTGGTAAAACATCCTCAGGAGCTTCCTGCAGATGTTAAAAGACCTCAGCCTCCTGAGGAAGTACAGTCGGCTTTGGGCTTTTTTATACAGGTGCTCTGTGTTGCATGACCAGTCCAGTTTGTTGTCCACCCACAGCCCGAGGCTCTTATGGAGTAATTAATCCAAATTTGAAATTTGTGGTTCAAATTATTGAACACAAACATCTTCACTGTGAGATGGGGATCACAGTGAGTGTCTACAGCCAACAGTAAAACATAGTGGAGGCTCTGTCATGGTTTGTGGCTGCATTCCCAGTGGTGTTGGGTCAAAGCTGATTGGCTGCATCAGATTTTGATTCAACATGCAATACCATGTTGAAAGTGTCTGATTGGCAACAGCTTCATTTTTCAGCATAAGAATGATCCCAAAACACTGGCAATGCAGTAAAAACTCACAGTGAAACACTGATAGTGTTATGGATTGGCCTCTCCAGAGCCCAGACCTCAACATTAGTTAAGCAGATCAGTGAGACAAAGAACAGAACAAAATGCAAAACATCGAAAGAAGAACTTTTAAGAAGCCTGGAGCACTATTCCTGAAGAAAGCTTGACCAAGAGAGTTCAGGCTGTGCTGAAGAATAAAGATGATGAGCAGATGAGTCTCATGACAAAAGCACTAGAGTTGGATACTTTTAAACTTTTTAGTTTTTTCTTTTCTCTTGCTATTGCTGTTTCGGGGATGTGTATATATATATATGTATGTATATGTGTGTATATATATATATGTGTGTGTGTGTGTGTGTGTGTGTATACGTGTGTGTGTGAAGTGTTTGAGTTAAGTTCTTGTCTTTGTGCTGCTGTGATCCATGATTCTCAGGTATGTCGGCCAGTCTGAGTGGTTTCGTACAAACCAGAGGGGCAAATTCAGCTGGGACTTCTTAAATCACAAAAACACACCTATAGAAGAAGCAGACATGAGTTATACCATCATCAACTACACAGGACTGGAAAATTTGGGTACTGAGTTCAAACTTAATTTTTTCACTTGCTGATAATTAATTTCTTTAATATTCAGCAAGCAAGTCTAGTTTCTGATCTGATTTATGTCACCACAGAGAGGCAGCGATCTTTGCGGACTCTAAAATTAAAAGGCTGTCCTGAAGTGGACGACTGGTTCCTGGCCAGGCTCCATTTGTTCCAGGACTCTCTGGAGGAGCTAGACATCTCACATTGTCCACGCATCACCACAGGCGGCCTGGCTGCGCTCAGGAATCTCAAGTAAATGAGCCAAAATGCATCAAAATACTAGTTAATATCACTAGTGATATTTGTTATAATACAGTTTTTTCTGATTGCTTAAGCACATTTTTTGTAACTATTGGCTAATTTTGCAAAACTCTTCACACAAATAAGAAAACCTGTCACCCAATAATCAAAACATTGTAGTTCTCTTGCAAAAGCAAACACAGCTAGATTAACTCTTCACACCTTCGTAAAAATGGTGTTTCCGTATCAAACAGTACACACAAGCCATCATCTACTAAGCACACAATGCGCCAACTGCACACTGATGGTATGAATACAAAACACATCTGGCTTTTGCTTTCTCTGTGCACAAGGTAGGCTATGTCAGTTTGAGCTCATACTGCTGTCATAGATCCATAAGCATAGAGGGATCCAAACTTCAAGTACTGGTGTTTATTCAAACACATCAAAACAAACACAAGTGTTTATTTCCAAGTATAGGATTATTTGCAATCACCATAATGACTATATGGGTTACTTGGTCTGCAGTGAACATGCTTCCTCTGCCCCCAGCATCTGGTCATCTAGCAATTCTGTAAAGTAACAATTTCAGTATTTTTACATCAATGGTATTGGTGTGTTTCTCATTGGCATATGGCAGTGCTACAAATCTTTGTGCGAAGTGACTGTACTAACCGATTCTCATTTCAAGATGTCCTTATGGTACTTGCTACAGTGTAGTGGCTCGAGTTAGGCTGGACCCGTTGGCCAGCTACCCTCAGGGTCATTCCACGGTTGATGACATGGTCCACTATTGTAGCTCTGATGTCATCAGCAATTCTATTTCTTACTCTTCCTACCCTTCCTCTCCCCCCTCCTCATCTTCCTCTCCCCCCTCCTCGTCTTCCTCTTGCTCCTCCTTGTCCTTGTCGTCCTCTTCATCCTACTTCTTCACCTCCACGTCCTCTTCCTCGGCCTCCTCTACTTCTCACTCTTTCTGCTCCCTCCATTGTACTCCGCACACACAGCTTACCTGTATTATAGTGCTTAGGCTGATTGCAAAGTGAACTAATTATCTAAAAAAGTTTTCACATGTGAAAGTGTGCCAGACAGTTGGCAAATTAGTGTTAATGATAGCCATACATGTGTATACTTTTGCTAGGAGTGTGTTGGAAATTTGGTAATTGAGTGTTGTGCAGTGAATTGTGCCTACAGCTTTGCAAAGTGTGTGTTACAAAATTGCAAACTGAGTGCAAAGCAGTTTTTGTGCTTTTAGTTTTGCAAACTCAGTGAGTGGTTTTGCTATAAGTCTGAATAGTTTTAAAGATTGTGCTACAGGAATCACAGTTAGGGTTTAAGCATTCAGAAAAAACTGTAAGTACTTCTTTATTTCTTTTACTGTCTCTGCCTGCTGCAGGGGACTGAAGCATCTGAATGTCTCATCCCTACCTGGGATTTCAAATCCTGGCCTGGTCATCATCCTGCTGGAGGAAATGCTACCACAGTGCCAGATCACAGCTAATGGCTACGACCACAATCTGAGGAAGGTGGAAGAAGAAGAAGAGGAGCAAATGCAAAGACAGAGGTAGCATGTGGATTGGGATGGAAATCAGAGAGGAAACGGGCAATCTCTTCTGTCTGTTCATGTGCCATCTCACTCGATACAGCCTGTGAGACATCAGAGAAATGCAGCATGGAGAAGGGCAGCAGATACAACAGCAAGAAAAAATTAGCAGAGCCAATATATCTGACTTATGCAGCAGTTCACAAATCCCAGAATACACATTTTTCCTTAGAAACAGGTGGTTGCCGGGGGTCACTGACTGGTCTTTAGGCCTTTAGGCCTTTCCATTGACCTCAATATCAGACTTATAGTTTATGAAGTCAAATGTGATTAAACAATCACAAACCCAACAAACTGGGTTGCTTTAAACCAGAATCAG
Source organism: Rhamphochromis sp. 'chilingali' (assembly GCF_963969265.1). Lineage (NCBI taxonomy): Eukaryota > Metazoa > Chordata > Actinopteri > Cichliformes > Cichlidae > Rhamphochromis > Rhamphochromis sp. 'chilingali'. Next base: position 32,105,227 of record NC_137935.1, read on the forward strand.
TTTATAGGTATGTACACATATGTGATGTAAATTTATATGCCACCTAAACCGTTTCTGTCTCAATTGTTGCTGAATGTAAATATAAGTGTAAATATAATAAAGACTGACAAAGAATAAAGAGTGTGACAATTATTGTTAGCTTTACTGCCAACTCTGAGTTGGCAGTTCGTCTTGTAACCGGAAGGTTGCCGGTTTGAGCACTGGCTCGGACAGTCTCGGTCGTTGTGTCCTTGGGCAAGACACTTCACCCGTTGCCTACTGGTGGTGGTCAGAGGGCCCGGTGGCGCCAGTGTCCAGCAGCCTTGCCTCTGTCAGTGCGCCCCAGGGCATCTGTGGCTACAATGTAGCTTGCCATCACCAGTAGTGTAAAGCGCTTTGGGGTCCTTAGGGACTAAATAAAGTGCTGTACAAATACAGGCCATTTACCATTTACTCTTGTCACATGTTTTAAAGATAGTGCAAGCGATGTCGTCACACATCACAGCGTGTCTGTATGTATTTGTAATCTGCACTGCAGGAGCTTATGTGAGGAAACTAAAGCCCATAATCCAGTGTGAGCCTTGTTCTGCAGCAGTGTCAATGGACTGATGAAGACACCTATGAGAGAAGAGTGAATGTGGGTGAAGAAACTGCTGCTACTTTTGTATGTAAATATACCATCTCAAGTCATTTGGTAGCATTTATTTTGTTATGTTGGATAGTACTGGAAGCTATATTAAAGTACAAAATGTATAATAATTTCAAATGTTAAGTAACAGTTTACTGACTACATGCATTTTTGGTGATATTTAATATAATATCAAGTATTGGGATCAGCTGTAGTGATGGGCACAGCGAGGCTTTGTGAGAGACTGAAACGCTGGAAGGAGTTGTGCCAGAATTAAAATGAGGTTTTGAATCAATCTGACACCCGCAGCCTTCTACTGACACCTACTGGCCACTTTTTCCTATTATCACATGTATTGAAAATGCTATTTTGTGAAGCAACACCAAAACAAATTAATTTATAAAACAAAATATATGGAGAAAAGGCTGCTGTGTTTATTGTAATATCCACACAGGTTGTGAGGATTTGAATGTCGTCCACTTTGTAGGTGAGCTCAGTGTAAACCAATGGATTTTGTGGAACATGATTCGTCTATGGTAGAATGAAGTGTGAATGAATGCAGCTAATTATTTCATGGGACATGAAAATAAATAAGAGAAAGTCGAAATGGTCCTCAATTAGTAATTTGTGGGTGGAAACTTCCTTACCCTGAGGATTGTTTGAGGTTTTAGTTTGCGAGCAAAGTAATTGTCACATTTATGGCCAGTTTTCTGACCTTAAATTGTGTGTTAGTAAATCAGATTCACTGATAAGGGATGTCTGTTCGTGTTTCCATGGGAGTGACCAGTCGAACAGTGACCATTAAAAATTTGAATAATAATTATATATATATATATATATATATATATATATATATATATATATATATTTATTTCTTTCAAACAAATTCTCCAGTGGACATCACACTCACGGTGAATTAAGTAAAAAAAAAACAAAAAAACAAAATCTGATATGAAAGAAAAAAGGAGCACGTGATCTGTCAGCCTGAGATCTGAGATGAGAAACTAGAAATTACACTCTAAATGATTACATCACCCAAGGAATGCGGGAAAAGGTATTTTGTGGTATAGACTGTAAGTAAATATCAAAATGTATTATTATTATTATTATTTACCTGGAGGCAATTTTTGTATTCAAAAATATATCATAATTATATAATAATATAAATTAATTTTAAAGCTGTTTTAGGGTTAAAACCAAGAAGCAGCAGTTAAGAACTTTCCAAATGCTGGTATTGGCATTGGATAGATGCTAGCATGACAGGATTGATGATACTTTGTTTCTGTCCTCGAAGTTCAGTATGTAGTCCACTGCATTTTTGGAAGTGAAGAAGAAGAAGAAGAACATCAAAAATGCACTCTGAAAAATGTCTGAGCCTTTATGTTTGACTTTGGTATCTTATTTTTTTAATTATTAAAAAAACTAAACATTTTTTTTATAGCTAATAGCACATTTAAACAACAGAAGTTGATCAATAAAACCTTAAAGACAGCCACATTTACATTAAAAGAAGAAAAAAAACAGTTTCAAAATAAAAAGTTGAAAGGTGTGTTTTGTTGTGTTCATTAATTATTGTGGAAAGCAAAAATGACAGTGATTTATTGGTCATTAAAATGTGTTCAGAATTTCGAAATTGATTATGATTCATCTCACAAGTCATAACACACTGCTCCCGCTACATAAGCTGGCTTTATGGAGTAAAGGTCTCAGTATCGGTATTGGTATGGGCAATACTGACCGCGTCTTTACTTGGTGTTACATCAATACGTAACTTTGCAGCATGGTACAGCACTACCCACCTGTCGAAACTTGTGTGAAACACATCAAACTGTAAATTAGCATTGGCCACATGATGTGGGTGCTTTGGTTGGAACCACACCACCGAGCAGTGTTTCGGAGTAACTGGAGTCAAATAGTCTTATCGAAAGTCCTAAACTGAAGGTAGGAACAGACTTTTCTTGTGAAGCTGAACAAAAGAGTAAGCACGGACCGCGTTTGTGACGGACAACAACAGAACAGCTAGCTGTGTGTTAGATACCTCTCATAACTTCTTAAAATTCGGCATTTAAATCGATTGTCATCAGAACCCTTGTGGTGTAAGATCCTCAGCAGACGGATAAATGTCTGATTCGTCAGGTAGGACGGATGTATGATAGTTAAATTTCGGTTAAACTTCGAGAATGTGTCGCTGTTTCTGCGTGCTAGTGTAGCTAGCTTCAAAGCTAGGTGCATTCGTTTTACGTGAAACTGTGCGGTGAGTTTGACGTGCTGTTTTATTTTTACATTTGTAGAACTTCCTAAATCAGAAAAAGAGGAGGAGGTCACTCCCGAACCAGAGGTGAGAATAGTAGTGTGTGTGAAGCAGTGAATGCTAGCAGCGAGGTGTGGTTAAGTCCGTCAGATTGACATAATCCAAACAAAACCCTCATTTGTCAGTGTCTGAGACAGGAAGAGGTGATAAAGCTGTTCAGCAATATTTCAGTGCAGTGTAGATAAATGTGATATGCTTGTAAATGTTAGTATTGTTTCCTATGCAGGAACAATCCGACGACAGCAGTGAAGACGAGGCTGCAGGAGACGCAGACAGTACGTGAACACATAGACACGGGATTTATAACTTCTGTATTTTCATTTTCACTCTTACTTTACTGCTTACATCCAGTGATTGGACTGGTTCCCAGTTGTATATATTTCTGCTGTTAGTTTGACCATTGTGCCAACCCAGCAGTATAATGTACTTCTTAGTAGCTAAATCCCAAGATATACTTTACTACTTGTGACTAAACAGTGTCAGTGTCCTCTGCATTTTCCTGCTAATGCAGTGGCTGTGCTGAGACATGTTTTATCAGACTAGGAGCTGCCTCTTGACTTGGCTGAATGTATCGATTTCTGCCTTTATCTGATTTTCCCTGTGTTCCCATCAGTGGATTTCATGCGCAACCTCTTCTCCAGCGCACTGGGCCTCAGTTCAGCTGAGAAAGTCCTGGATGAGCTGACTCTGGATGGAGTGGCACGATACATAAACAGCGGCAAATGTGAGTCTTTGCCCGCCTTCACTCTGCCCCCCACCGGAGTGGATCGATTTACCGCTTACGAGCCTGTTTCCACAATGCAGTTATTATTGATTGAGCCGCAAGCTTCTCTGCTTTCATGCAGGTAAAAACATCATCTGCATGGTTGGAGCAGGAATATCCACATGTGAGTATCTCTCTTTTATATCACAGAATAAGCACTTAAACTGCTTAAAGATCACCTCTTTTATTAATTACTATTATTATAATAATCATTATTATTCTTAATGAGTAACTGAACATCATTTCTCTCTACAGCTGCTGGAATCCCAGATTTTCGCTCTCCAGAAACTGGCCTGTATGCAAACCTGCAAAAATACAACTTGCCTTACCCAGAGGCTATTTTCCAGATAGATTACTTTAAGGTTTGTGAGAGATTGTTTTGGACATGCTTGAGGGGAGATAGTGGCTATAAAACTTTGCCCATTTATTACTCACTTCTTAAACAACTTTGTATTCGCTAATATTGACACAAAAAACAACATATTAATTACTGTCGGCCTCGAATTCAACACATTAAACCATAACTCATATTTCAGTCAAAAAACTACTTTTTTATGTTCATTTTCAGCTCAATTTGTTTTATTCTTGGACTCTCCCAGAGTAGGTTCCCATGATTCACAGCTCAAAATAAACCCCTCAGATCATCCGCTATCTGAAACATATCTCTTGTAGCTTTCTTTGCCCTCCCTTTAAACCATGTTTCTTGTGAATGGCTTTGGCCATGTTTAGTATGAACACGCACCATTGTAACAGGATAAAGTAAGTAAACACATAAAAGGTCAACTTCAAGGCTTTGGCTTTAACTCATCTACATTTATCTTGTAACTTTTTTGAAATTGTTATTTTAGAAAAAAAATTATCTTTTTCTCCGTCTCGTATTTCAGAAACATCCAGAGCCATTCTTTGCCTTGGCAAGGGAGCTTTACCCGGGACAATTTAAGGTACAACACGCACACTTGCGGATTATTTGTCACATGTGTTGTTATATAGAAAACTACAAATGGCCTCACACTGTGTTCATTCTCTCATGTTGGACCTTTGCGGGTGTTTAGCCAACAATCTGTCACTATTTCATGAAGATGTTGAAAGACAAGGGCATCCTGAGACGCTGCTACACACAGGTAGGAGGAACACTCGCTTTTCACAAATGAAGTCACTATTGCTGCATTTACATTCCCGCCTGTGTTCATTCAGAATATCGACACGCTGGAGCGAGTAGCCGGGCTCGAAGGAGACGACCTAATCGAAGCTCACGGGACGTTCTACACGTCACACTGTGTCAGCTTCTGCTGCCGCAAAGAGTACAGCCTGGAGTGGATGAAAGGTGTGGTGTTTTTGTTTTCTTGCTTTGGATTGTTGCTTTAGTCTGATTAAGAGACACTTGGAATCTTAACTTTCTCCTGCTGTCTTGTAGAGAAAATCTTTTCTGACGACATTCCCAAATGTGACAAGTGCAGCAGTTTGGTTAAACCAGGTCAGTAGATGTTCATTTGTTTAAATGTTAGTAATGTTGAGTTTCAACCATGACTTTTAGAAAGTCTCTCTCTTCTGCTTTTTCTTACACAGATATTGTCTTCTTTGGAGAGAACCTACCTGCCCGATTCTTCACTTCAATGAAGATGGTGAGTGGACACCAGCGGCTTGTGAACATTCTGGCATATTTTGAGGAAATGTGATGCAGCTACTTAGTAACAGTAAATGTTGTTTTTGGGTTTGGTTTTTTTTTTTGGTAAACCTTTCAGGATTTTCCTCGTTGCGACCTTCTCATTGTTATGGGGACATCCCTTCAGGTTCAACCATTTGCGAGTCTAGTCAGCAGGTACTGCAGCTCAACTTTCACATTCCTGTCTGAGCACAGAGACCGCCACAGTAATTGTCTGGTAGTAGACCACAGACCTGCAGGAGAGTTTGTTTGAGAGCTTTTGCACTCAACCACATTTTATAATTTCATGTAGATCTGGTGAAAACTTTATTTTGTGTGTTTCTTTTTCATTTAGGGTTTCAAAAAATTGCCCCAGACTGCTCATTAACATGGAGAAATCAGGGCAGGTAAGCACTCACCACTTCCTTTTCCTTCTTTCTTGGATTCTTTGTGCAGGCTTGTGTTGATGTGCGTCTCTGTGCAGGTTAAGCCCATGATGAGTTTGTTTGGTTTCGGCGAAGGGATGGACTTTGACTCAGACAAGGCTTACAGGTGATAATGAGACACAGCTACTCCTCTCCATAGCTTTACTCTGCATTTGCCGTTTACTACAAACTAATATAAACAAAAGATCTTAATGAGTGCAGTGTACTGTAGCCGTACCTTTACATTAAGCTGCACAATATATGTGTCAAATACAGTTTAACAGATACTCAGGAAAAGGTTTTTTGTTTTATGATTTAGTTATTTTTATGTGAAATGTATGCTGTAAGTTCAGACTGATGCACAGAGTAATGAACACACATCACGCAGGCCACCATTTTACAACCAGAGGGCACCAAAGACTTATCTATCTGTCCCAAATGGAATTGGTAGATACTTTGAATATACTACATTTTTTTTCATACTACTCACTACATTAATGATTGAACTAATTTATAACTACGTTGCTCAGTATCTGACTTGCTAAAAAGTTTCTATGAAACTGAAAAGTCATCGAAAGTTATCAGATTCCCTTTAAATCAGCGGTCCCCAACTTTTTTTGCGCCACAGACCGGTTTAATGTCAGACAATAATTTCACGGATCGGCCTCTGCGGTCCGTGAAATACAACAAAATAAGATTTCACGACCAAGACAAAAACTGTGATATTTTGTAAATATAATAATAAACGCGTATTCACTGTGTAGTTGTGTAACTTTATTAGCAGCGTCCTCCTAAAATCCGCCAACAACATGAGATTAACAGCCTTCTCTCTGCCCCTTAGCTTTCTGGTCGCTATGGTAACATGTAAATATTTCTTTCAAAATAAGACGCACAACTACAACACGGGAAAAGACCTAGGGGAAACCAAGTTAACAATAAAAACCCTGAAACCATCAATTTCACACCCGAGCCTCAAATCTTGCAGCCCGGTACTAAACGCCTCACAGACTGGTACCGGCCCGGGGGTTGGGGACCGCTGCCTTAAATGACCAAGAAAGCTTTAGTGGAAGCAGTGAGTTTAATTTATTAGCATCTTGTGCCAAAACAAACAAAAAGCAAATTAATTAAAATGATGGTTATTTTTAAACTGCTTTCTTCAGTAAGGTGTCCATTGCTGCCTTATTTGCAGCTCAGTTTATGCTGTAAAAGATAAGCGGTGCTGGTGTTGTCAGTGAAATAAAAAGTTGTTTTGCACTAACACGTTGCTATTTATTTGCCTCTCTCTCCAGAGATGTAGCTCACATTAGTACTTGTGATGATGGATGTTTGGCTCTAGCTGATCTTCTGGGATGGAAGGTAAGTTACATGTCCCCTTTCAAGGATGCTGTCCTATGTTATGTTTTTGCTATGTTTTTAGGCCTATCATGTGTAAGGTTAAAACAAGTAAACACTGCTCAGAAAGTGATGGGAACACTTGATCATCAAAATATAACATAAAGTAATTTTAACTTCAGGGTATCAGTCTGTCTGGTTGGGAAGCAGAAACCACTGTGAGTCCATTTCACCTGCTTTGGTGCAAATGAGAGTGACAACAGTTGTACTGTAGAGGTGACAACCACTAAAAAAATTTTTTGCGTGTGGACCATTTCTTACCTTTTTTTTTTTTTTTTTTTTTTCCTTTTCTTTTTTCGGCTGTTAACTTTTTTTTGATCTAGTTCTGCATTTTGCTGGTGTCCTTGTCACTGCTGTTAGGATGACACAGTGCCTGCAGTCAATTCAGATTGTACAGATAGTTCAGCTCATAGGCACAGCCATAAGTGCTGTCACACAGATGTTTGCTGTGCCTCGCAGCACAGGGCAGTAGAAGCAGTAGAAGCCGGCCTAGCAGGAGGGTCAGTGTCTGCTTCTTTGTGGGAGGAGGAACAAGAGCGCATACTCATACATATTTAACACAACTGTCAGAATCAGACTACATTAGGGTAGCACGAGGGCCTCATCCTTAGACAGTGTTAGCCAACAGTGCTTACTACTGTTAGGTACTGAGATGAAAGTTTCATTATGCCAGCGAAGATCCTGTGTTCCTCCTGGTGTAGGACAGTAATAATAATAATGGATTGGATTTATACAGCGCTTTTCAAGGCACCCAAAGCGCTTTACAATGCCACTATTCATTCACTCTCACATTAACACACTGGTGGAGGCAAGCTACAGTTGTAGCCACAGCTGCCCTGGGGCAGACTGACAGAAGCGAGGCTGCCATATCGCGCCATCGGCCCCTCTGGCCAACACCAGTAGGCGGTAGGGTAAAGTGTCTTGCCCAAGGACACAACGACCAGGACAGAGAGCCCGGGGATCGAACCGGCGACCTTCCGGTTACAGATACGCTTCCCAACCCCCTGAGCCATGGTCGCCGTGCACAGTAGCCGTGCTCATGTGGCCAGAGTGCATAGGCTGTTCTTAGATGATGCTGGCATTGATGGCATTAACTGGTCCTCACATGCCCCAAAACTGAATCCAACTGAGAACCTTTGGGGCATCCTATCGGTGCATCTGAAGCAGCCAAACAGCAGCAGGGAGACCCTGTTGGACATCATTCACCATCTCATGAGGCCTTTAGAATGTTGTGTACATGCATGTGGAGGCCATAAACATTACTGAGCTGATCGGATTTAAATTTTGAACTTTAGATTTTTTGTGCGATTATGTAGCCCACAACGTGTTGATTACTTTGATGATTTTGTTTAGGAAAAAAACAATGTGTCTAAAGATTTTTAACTGCTCTTATTTATTTTGTTTGTTTTTGAGCAGCAAAAACATCCTAGTGTCAAGGTAGCCTATTGTAGATCGTTGTGAAGTTGTGGTTTTCCTGATGGAAGAGGTGTCGCAGTACAAAACAAAAAAAAAAGCTTGAGCTGTTTGTCTTGTAGCTTTTCTTGTTGCCACCACTTTGGGCTCCATATCTCAGTGACTCAGCTGCATTAAAGCTCTTGTTTGTTACGTCTCTCCAGGCAGAGCTGGAAGAGCTGGTGAAGAAGGAGCACGCCAAGATCGACAGTCAGGATGCAAAAGAGAAGGCCAGTGAAAACAAAGGAGCGACAGCCAAGGCGAGCTCTGCATCAGCGCCACCAGAACCCAAAGCTGAGGAGTAACCAATTAAAAAGCTCCCTGATTAAATGAAGGTCCTGTGGTGATGTCACAGATTGAAGTGGCATCGGGGGGTTACCTGGAAGCGAGGCTGTGGTGGACTTTCTGACATCTGTTTATATCAGTCATTTGCATTTTTTTTTTTTTTTTTTTTTTTTAACTCAGTCTAAACTGTTTATCACTTTCTCTGTGGCTCGGCAGATTTTATGTTGCAACAGAACCTATTGTTCATTTATCTGTATTGCAGTAGCACATAGCGTGCCCATGTGCGTTGTGGTTAATGTCTCTAAAACAGGCGCCATTGCACTTCACAGCGGCTCAGACGAATATGCAAACCAGCAATTGAACATGTGATATTTTGTTTAATCAAAAATGATCTTTTCTGTGAAGATAAGCGGGCTGTTTTAGGTGCTGTGTTATTTCCCTCAAGCCAAAACCTGCTGTGCTGATAACTTTCCTACTAACAAAATTAACTTCCTGATGGGTGACTGCAGTTGGGCACATGGCTCTTCTAAAATGTCTCAATTTGTAATTTACCGTGTTTTTCATGTTCCTCTCATGTTTAATTTTTTTTAATGATGTTTAAAAAAAAAAAAAGCAATGTAAAAAATGCAAAAGAAAGTCTACACCTAAGTTGATTTGGGGCATGGGGGACATGAGAAGATCTGGTTTTATTGTAAACTTGTGTGATCATGAATTGATTTGTGGGTTTAAAAATACTCGGGTGGATGCAATAACATTAACATCTGTACAATGTCACAGGAACCAGTGCAACCCCCTGCAATAAATTTTACCTTTTCAAAGCTGATCATTTTCACTTCTGTTAAGTCTTTCATAGAGGAGTTGGTTACACTGTGGTTATGTATGCTACATGGACAAAGTATAGGACCACATGCACAACACACCTACAGGAGCTGCTCAGAAACCACTGCCATGACGCTCCTGCTTACGTTAAAGCCAGGGGGGGTCTGCAGATGTTGGGTCTTGGTGACTTTTACACACCATCACCTCACCTCGGCAACACCGCTTTGTATACTTCATACCTGAGTTGCTGTGATTCCTAAATCGTTACCGTGGCACTCTTGAATTAAGTGAGATTTTTAGAACGACTCTTTCTGTCGCGAATGTTTGTGGCTTAACTTTGTACGCCGGTACCAATGAGACCAATCAATGCTAATATTGTTTCTTTATTATGTGTTCTGCTATAACAATGTATCACACCTCAGTGTAATGGATCTCCTAAACTTCATCCTGATGACAGCATCCTTCCAGGGCCTTGAGGTTTCTCTCTCTCCACTGCTGCCCTTGTCACACAGGAAAATATCGCTTTAGCCCTGCAGCCTCAGTCTACCCCATATGGTGTAGATTGTTTTTTGGAGCATCTACCTGCATAAATCTGCATAAGAATGAATGCTGTTTTCCCCAAAAAGGCTGTTATTTTTCAACATTTTCCAACTTCTCGCAGGCTCTGCAGGCATTTCATTATAGCAAATGAATGAACTTAGATTAATTAGAAGGAAACAGATTTTACAGGAGAGCTCAGAAACACTATATTTACACCAAATACACCACACAGAGTAACCTAGGTAACGTGGTAAGATACAGTCTGCCTCATGTGCCTAATTTTGTCATGCTTCAAAATATTAAAAAATCTTGTTGAGAAACTTTAAAAAAAGTGCACACATTATATAAACATGAAATATATGGTCTTGCCCTGTTTCTGTCACTACTACAGTGATGGGTGTTTTCTAACAGTTTTTTCCTGGCTCTGTATGATGTCAGAGAAAGGAGCTTATTAGGGTCACATCAGGCACACAGCGTTGGCTGTGAACATCGAAGGTCCACCTTCATATTGCTTAAGCCTCCTGTTTACACGAAGAAGTCAATGACAAGAAAGGTGGGTTTAAAGGAAGAGGAGGAGCCAAAGCAGATCATAGACCAGGGATGTCAAACTCATTTTACAGTATAGGCCACATTCAGTCTCGGTGTAAAGAAGTGTAATGGCATATTTAATCCCTGGAATATCTTAATATATAATTGCCCAGACTGTCCTGTAATAATAAAACAAATTTCTATAGTAGTTAACTACATTGGTGTAGTGTGAATGGTCCTGGGGGACCTCTTCACTAAGAGGCAAAGATGTAAAACCTATGAAAAGTGTAAGTCTTATGTTTCAGCTTAGGGCGTAATATCTGACACCCCTGCCATAGACAGTACACAAGGTGACTGTAGCTACCATGTTATGATCATAGATAATTCTACATTTTTAAATAATGTATGACAAAGACAACAAAACAAGCGACTGAGCCCATAAACTCACCAATAAAGTGTTCACAGAGGTCAAGTCAGAACGCTGTTTTACCACACACCTCTACAGGACTGAAAGTCTTTTTGCAACCACAGCTGTTGCTATCGAGTGGCCTTCAGATGGGATGCAGGTTTAAGTCACTTCCACACCTTCATGTTTTTGAGCCGGAAGCTACCTCTATGCTTCATAATGCTGTATAAATATACTTAACACATTTAACTCAAGCCTGAAAAATTGTCTCTTAATGCCCCCGCATTTTTGTCAAGTGTATGTTGTTGTCATGTACTGTCATACAGGTAAATCGCAAAGGCACGTAAATATGCAATATAATGAAAGTTAATTTACTATATGGGTGCATATTAAAGTGAAAGAAATCATTCATACCAATTTGTCATTAAGTATATGAATTTGCCCAAAGCATGACCAGGTTAAATAATACTTAAACATTTGCATACGGTTGTAAGATTAATAAAGATTCATGGAAACCTTTTTTAGAGTCTGAGAATAAAATATGGAACTGGAAATTATCATTATAGGTCTATTTTTAAGGTGGCCTCATGTCAGTGCACATTAAATTACCCCAATGTATTGCCAGATATAGTTTGTTATGATGTAAACTGAATGAAATTCTGCTACCGTGCTTTCAAGGCTTTACTTTGCACACTGGTATTTTCAGGTGAATACTAACACAAGCTAACGTGTGCAGTTTATTTTTAGCCTTGTAGATGTGTTAACATGCAAGCATTCAATAAGAACAAAATACTTTTGCATGACCCATTTCAGACCCGATGACAGCAGTAGATAAACATCAAGGATCTCCCAAAGTCGCTTTTATTTATGATTGCATGCATTGATCTGAAAGTATCAGAATGTGCATAATCTCTGGTTCTGTAGTTTTTTACAAACTAAGCAACATCGACAATGGGGAGGAAGTTTTAACCTGTTTTAAACTGATGGTTACAGTGTCATGGTGTTGGCAGGATATGATTTAAGCTGCAGGTGTGACAATGCTGCTTCTAAAACTAAAACTAGAAGTCTGCTTGCCACGGAAATGGTGACCAAACAGCAACACCTCAGTCTGTGGTTTCTTCGTAAGGCTGAGATGAGGTACCATGACAGAAAATAGCCTCAGACATGTTCAGCCCAGTCTTTACTTCCAATACTTCTATTTTTCTAAATAAAGTTGCAAGAAAAAGTGCAACTGATTTTGAATTACCAGTATTTATACACTGGTTATTTAAAATGCAATTAGCCGTAAGGTGCAAATATGGACAAAGTGACTAAATTAATCCATTCAGATCTTGAACATGTTATATAATCACTCACGTAACAGGCTGGCAAAAGTGAGTAAACTACACTAGGTTTGCTTACTTGCACCTCCTTTAGCAGCAAAACCTCCATCGGATGTGTCTTGTAGATGCTTATGTGACCCACAAAGAGGTGAAGAGGAAATATTAACCACAAATGTATACTCAATCATTCAGGTAAGGAAATCCCAAAAGATTCTGTTGATCTGGACGTACCAAATGAACAAAATCAACGTTTTGGAATTTAATTTAATTGATAATGGTTTATAAAATACTGTGGGGTTAGTGTGTGTGGCGAGTGAACTATTTTCAGTGTCTAAAGTAGGGCACGCCAGACAAACTTTGAGAACCGCTGGGCTGAGGTCAGGTCTGTGCTGGAAATGCCAAAACACTTTTTTTCTTTATCAGCCATACTGTGGTTGGTCCACTTTTCATGCTTTGGGTTATTGTCACCAAAACTCTCCACAGCTTCATACTTTGTTCACATTCTTCTGAAGAATTCTTAATGCAATTAAAATTCATTGTTGCCTCGATGAATGCACGATTTCCATCAACCTGGGGCAACAAAGCAGCCACAAACCATGATGCTCCCTCCACCGTGCTTCACAGCTAGAGTGAGGTTTTCATGTTGGTGTGCTGTGCTATCTTCCTCTGAACACAGCGTTCCTTATCGCTCGTCTACCCACAGAACAGCGTCCCGTAGCTGCGGTGGAACATTCAGACACGTCGGTAATTTTTGTACAGCATTTTATCCTTCACCTGATATTTGCAGGTGTATTGCTTTTACCATTGGATTGTTTTAGGGTAGCTTGTTGCGCTCTTGTTGTGATCACTGTGAAGAACTAGTGGAGAGGAGCTCTGCCAGAGAGGAAATACAGAGTTAACAGCAGTTCAGAAGAGGCATAGTATTGACAGAGAATTTGTAAAATGTAAATGTAGCTACAACACTTGTACTGTACATGAATGGAGTCATGGAGGGCGTCTGTGGGTGGCAGGTGGCAAGCCAAAAGCTAGCAACAGGCAGAGGGTGGGCAGGCTGGTGATCAGGTGAGTCCTCCTTCTTCTTCACACGTTACAGAGAGTGGGTGATGAGCTGGAGGTTTCCACAGGCAGCTGACAAGTGTGTTTCCAAGGAGGCAAGATTTCCAAGAGAGCTGGGAGCAGGGAGAGAGACAGGATTACTACAGACAGATGATCATAAACAACAATAATAGTTACAAAAGTGACCTAAAGTTCACCATATTGGCAATGACGACCTGGCAAAGAATTGGCGCAGATATAATAATGATTAATAATCTTAAACAGGTAGGAAGGAGGAAACCAGGTGAAACTTCATCCAGGGGTGGATCCAGAGGGATCAGCCAGCCCAGGAACTCCAAGAAAATCAGGCTTTAAAGGCCGCACTCTGACAAGAAGTAGAGTAGCTTTAAATTCATTTGTGTACATTTTTCTTATTGTATATTTGTTATAATCTGGTCTTTAAACCCCCCCCCCAAAAAACCGTTTATATCACTAATCAATCTTTCAGACTTTTTCAATAATTTCACTGTGCATGCTTTTATTTATTTATCCATTTACTCTTCCCACACTCAGCATTTCTCACCAGTTGTTGGAACTGAATCTCAATGACTTTGTCCATCCTCCGCTGTGAGCGAGTTCTCACACATGAAAAGTAAAACCATCCGTGTGATCTTACTTTAATCAGATGATGTTTGTCTATAATTGTCACAGAGATGAAGACATGGTGAAGCATTCTCAGACCATTGGCTGTTCTTAGCTTTGATGGTTTTACAGTTCAGAATCAGATCAGAAGAAAGGTGCTGCAGAGAGAGTAAGAAAATAGGCACATAGCTCTTTAGAGAACATGCAGTGTTTTCTCTCTCTCCACGCTGTAGTCAGAGCTGGGTTAACCACAGGCAGACTTGGAGGGGGGAGGGAAGGGTGAAGAAGGTGTCGTGAACATTCACATGAAAATTGAAACTACATTAAATGCCAGCGTGAGCAGGAGGCAGAAGCAGGCGAGCATGAGAGCCGTACATCAAATACCTGAATTTGAGAAACTTAAGAAAATTTTGCCGCGAAACCTTTTGACGACGTGTTAGTGAGAAAGATGACAGCTTCCTATTTCAGTTATTCTGAACTCTTAAGCAACACTTTGCACTGCGCAGAAAGAAAGAGTTCAAGAGTGGGAAGATTGCAATATGTGTAGAAACTGCTAACAGTGTAAAGGAGGGAAGATACGCCAACTAACCGAGCCAGCCTGACACATGTGAGTATCAGCTATTTCTATACCACTAATGTGCTTGTGTTTAATTCTCTGTCTAACATTGTCTTGAGTTTGATGTCTAGTTATTAAAAATGATTGTCCCAGAAGCCAAATCTTAGAGGAAACTTTCTTAGTTTTGTATACTTTTTTTTGCTGAATTATGCACTGTTAACTACCCAGATTGTCTTTTTTACTGAATGGACCTTCTGTTTTATCTACAGCTGATGTCCATAGATGTAGACAAAAATATGTCAATGTGTTTGTGTCCAGGGCTGTTCACAGTTCAGTTAATGGGACAACAGCCATCCCATGGAGGAGCAGCAGGAGGAAACTGTCACTGCTGGATCAGCTGAAAGGCTGCCAGGAGGCCTGGTGCCCTGGGGGAGCCTGGGACAGAGAGGGGGCTCACGCTGCTATCTGTGGGACACCTGCTGGGGTAGGAGCAGACATCACTGAATGACTCTCGCTGTTATTATGTGACATCAAGCGTCCAGTGTGTGTCAAATGAAGTCCAGATGATTGATCAAACCATTCAAGGATCTCCCTGTAAAGCTTCCCACTAACACTAAATAATGACTCTGTTTCCTCACATGTCCTTGATCTTAGTCATTGCCTGCTACTCAGTTTTTTTTCTTTCCCCTTGTCCTATTTGGCAGTGTGGCGATCAGAATCGTTGTCCGACGGCCAAAAAACGCCCAACAGATTCACTTTCCCAATTGGACCATTACGGCATTTGCTATAACAGCCCACTTGATAGTCATATTTTATTAGAATTTGACCAGTTTAATCAACTGCTACTCAGTCGATTCAATTTTGACAACTCTTATGCAATAAAACAACTTTACATTTAATGACTTACTTACTTTGCATTTACTTTTAGACTATTTTTAAAAAAAGAAATCTTAGTTCTTTATTTTTTTCTCAGTTTCCCGCCAGTGTCTCCCACTTCCCAGTGTGTCCTCTCTTCTGCTTCCTCTCCCAGTTTCGCTGCTTTTTGCGTTCCCAAGCTCGAAGTCGCGGGCATCATTTAAATTTTCTCTAGCAACCAAGTGTTTTTTGTGGGTCTGAATGTTGACATGCACTCGTCACTTAAATGTAGTTCCTTCTTTTTTTTCTATTTGAGGTCTGATAACACAACGAACTGTTTTAAATGCAGAAGTAGTGCTGAATAAAAGCGAGTTCATGTCAGGGAAATGACATTTCATGGTGGGTTTGGCTGCTGCACTCGCAGGGAATGTAAGTAACAAAGTAACAACGTATGATGCTTTACGTATTCATTGTTCTCGGTTATTATAAAGCGTGACATGGAGACAATTACACTGAAATGCAAAACTCTGACTGGCAGCAACAAGTCGTTGAACCGTGACAAATGTGCTATGGAGGAGGAGTGTGCTTTTTTTGTTTTGTATTAAGTGTTAAGAGACAAGTTTACTGGCATAATGTGATAAGCAGAATGCTGTGGAGGTTGTAGTCGACTTTTGTTCAATCAGATGTTGGAAGGGAGGGTTGATTGACTCATTTCTTCTTGTTTTTATGAATGGCAAACAGTAAGATGGCTGTTATGAATCAGTGGAAGATATATTTTTCCTAATTGCCGCCGTTTTTGCTGTCTTTCGGTGTGTTTCTGTGCTCAGAGTTTGGTGACTTCAAGTAAGCTTGTCAGTCTTTATTTTTGTACACACAGAGCCTGAAAACCACTTCCTCTGTACATGTTTGTAAATGTGTGCTGGTCTAAAGAGCACCTTTGAATTTGGCTGTGATGATGTAACTACTTGACAGAGCCGTTGCCTGGGATTACATGCGTTTTGCTTTACTCAAGTTAATTGTGTCTCAACTGGCCGTTTTATTGTCTTTGCTTCCAAAAAAGGTGTCGTGATCGATGCAAGTCTCTGTGCAGACAAAGCAAAGCTCTGTGTATAAAAGGAGACATGAAGAAGTGAAAGGGCCTCTTGAGATATTCACACCAGAAACAGAAACACTTCACATTTTTTTCTAAAGTGGACAAATACCAGGAACAAGATTAGTCTTTTACCATCACTGACGAGGCTAGAGTCAGCAGTACAACGTTTTAGCCTCATCACTGACTGTAACTGATCCTGTTTCTTGTACATTTTTATGCCATCTAAGTTAAAATACATGAATCACGTTAGCCCGCTCGAGTTACAGCAGTGCCTGATTCAATGAGGCCTTTACAAAAGCTAGTCACAAGGCACGTTTAAAGACAGAATGAGTTTGATATGATCTGAGAGTAAGAACCTAAAAATAAATGCCCTAACTGCAAGACCCTATTCACAGTAATGCGAAAAAGAAAGTGCAGCCACTTTCACTGCTAAGGTTTTGCATGTCAGCACATATAAAGATCATCTGCTCTTTAGAAGGTCTTCAAATTATTCAAATGCAACCTCACATGAACGACAACAAATGTCATACTGTCATTGTTTATCAGCTCTATAACATCAAGTAGAAAGTACATCCTCTGATTCATTAGCTTGTAAACCCACCTTTAGCAGAAGTATTTCTTCAAACTAATAAAGTCACACAGAGAGTGGGCAGTTTGACTGGGCCATTCCGATGCCTTCATTTTCTTCTTTTTCAGCCATTCTGTCATAGATTCACTGCTGTGTTTGGGATCATTGTCCTGTTGCATGACCCACTCTGGGTCAAGCGTTAGTTGTCAGACAGATGGCCTCACATTTGACTCTAAAATGCTTGCAGAGGAGTTCAGTAATGCAAAGTATCCAGTTCTCAAGCCCGAATCATCACCCTTCCTCCAGCGTGCCTGACAGCTGGTATGAGGTTTCTGTACTAAAAAAGCTGTGTTTGGTTTTTGCCAAACGTGGCGATGTGCATTACGGCCAATCACCTTCACTTTGGTCTCATCTGTCCAGAGAACATTGTTCCAGAAGTCTTGTGGTTTGTTCACATCCAACTTTGCAAAATTAAGCTCTGGTTTCTCCTGGCAACTGTTCCATACAAGCCATTCAGTCCTTTTATAATCGTACTGTATCATTTAGTGCTAACTGAGGTGTCGGTATTAGATGTAGCTCTTGGGTTTTCTGCAGTTTCTCTGAGCATTGCACGGTCTTCAGGTGAATTTAATAGGATGCCACACCGGAGAAGACTGTCATAAATGATCTCTACTTGTTAATAATCCCTATTACTGTATAATAACCCTGTACTTCTACAGTAATAAATTACCCTGAACTTACAGTCTATTTCTGCACGACATATTTCTTTGCTGCAGGTATCCCTGAGTGCCAGTTTAAGGAGTCAGCACATGGTTGAAAGCTGGGCAGGAAACTACACACGTAAAACTCTTTTAGTTATCGTTATGATTATGGTTGTTCGGAAGATGGTGGCATTTTGTGTTAGCATTTGTGTTTATTTACTTTAGTCCACTCTTGTACTGGTTTATAGTTTTTCCACCATGAGTTAAGACAGTTTAGTCGGCTCTGATGGCTAAAACAGAAGCTAGAAAAGAAACAACATCTTTGGGGTCGTGGTGTGTGCTGCTGTATCACACATGTGGTGTGAACTGTGAGTGAATAAAATGCACAGTAGAGAGCTCTCTCTTCTTGTCAGACTCAAGGGCTGCATGAAATATGAACGAGTCCTGCCACCGGCCTGTGGGCCACTCTTTGAAACCCTCGGTTTTCAAGGTTTTCTTGTATAGGATTTGATTGGTTTTAATGAAGATGGATTTGCGCACTAACAGTGTTGTGGGGCTCAGTTTCAGGTTTTAGTTTTGATGCATGCGCAAAATAAAACATGAAGAATAGAACATGGTTAAAGAAAATCATGTGATGTGAGCGGTCCTAAGCCACACTGGTTCGTCACTCAGAGTTAACCATCATCTACAGATTCATATCAGCATCTCTGAGTGGGCAAACAAACACTTATCAGCACTTAATGCATGAGCCCTTAGACATTTGCAGTGTGCATGACGCTCTGTCACGTCGAGATCAAATCAATTGACTCTTGTCACAGAAATTCTGACACATTTCTTTGTAAACCACACGCTAAAATAGTTTTTTTTCTCTCTGTGTCCATCCATCACTCAGTTGTTCTCTTACTGCTGCCTGCTTACCATCTGGCCACGCCTTGTAGCCTGCCAGCGTGAACATTTAACCCTCTCGAGGCAGGCGTTGCCGATTTGCAACAGTTAAAAACTAACAACCTGATTACCCCACATACATATTTTATGAGTTTTTTTTACTCAGAAGTACCACTGCAGGACTTGGTTGTGCATTAGCAACAAAAAGTTTAATTTGAGCCTGAGAGGGTTAAAAGTAAACGTTCTCCTGCTTAACAGGTTTCTGTGACAGTTGAAATCTTTAAATGAGTCACACGTGTGTTTCCCTGCAGAGTTTCCTGGTTGTGCGGGACTCTGTGACGTCTCAGCCAAGCCTGCTGTGTGTGTCTGCCGGAGCGCAGAATGAGGAAGTCTTTGATTATAATATCAAATGCACAGGAGCAGGTAGGATCCCGCCACATGCAAACATCTGTGCGTGTGTGTGTGCGCTCGGGCGTGCATGTATGTGCTTGTGCTTGTGTGTGTGTCTGTGTGACCAAGCTACCAATTTCCCTGCGTCATTTTTAGTGGTTTATGAGTCAGTACTTCTGTCAAACATGTCAAACTGAACCGATAAATAGAAAATAACCTAGTAACGTCATGGTTGCACTTTCTCTTCTCAGGTTTGTGTACCTGCAGACATGGCAGTTATTGTAGATTGATGCAGATTAAAACATAAAACTCTGGTCCTATTCTATTTATTTACCAAACTTTTCCACTTACTGATCTACATGATGTATCTAAAAGATAAAAAAAAATCAAACACTAAAGGGTCATCTGACTCCTCTAGCCTGCAACACCCTCTTCAGGCTTTATAAACCACACACTGCCAGGAAATAATCAAGCTGTAAAGCTACTGTGGAAATATGTGAAACCCTAACGCTGGCTTATCTTAAGTTCCCTTTTAGTTTTTTTCTGGTATAAACTTTGGTGCATTTCCAGGAAAGTATTTTTCACCAGAGCATTTCAGAATGAGACTAAAGCTGCCCACTCTTTCTGTTTCTCTCTGACAGTTTTCCAACTGTCTGAGTCTCATCTGTCTTTCTCTGACTTGACTCAGCTGGTGCTCTTCTACTCTCTGACCAGGTAAGAATCTCCTGTCTCAGCTACATAAAAAACTCTCCATGCTTGGTTATTGGTGGAACTGTGGACATTGTGAAAGACTGTTCGAACCTGTGTTTAACCAAATCCTGTCTGTTTATCTCTTGGATCTCTCTCCCTCTGTGTTTCAGGGATGTGCTGGATGTTTGTCTCCACATTCCTCGCTGGATCTACAGTGTAACAGACACAAAAAAAGAGCGTCTTTCACAGCTTGAACCTAGTGCGTCCGGGCCTTCCTGAGCTTTTGCCTTTCATAATCTTCAACAAAACAATACAAAACTGTGTTGAGGAGCCTTGTCAGCTAATTTCACTGATATCTCTGTTGCAGAAACTTGGCTTTCCACACCGCCTGATCAACAGACTGATCAAATGTCCCAAAGGGAACCAAGCAGCATGATGTGCTCCATACAGGTATGTTGCTTATCTACGTGTGTGTAGATTTTTGTGAGGGAGGGGGAGGGACTTAAGGGGAAATGGTGTCTTTACTTCCTTCAGTGGGTAAATCAATAGCCTGGTAATTGTCTCAGAAACAGAACATTCATCATGCAACCAGAAGCACCACTCCAAAATAATGTTCAGGTGCCCACAAGAATATTTAAATTAAGAATAATTTAACTTTCTAAAGTGGTTATATGTGTCTATTATGTAACCAATGTTGCGTTCTATCCTGTTAACACTGTATGTATGTGTTTTTTTTCACTAGCTGACGTCCACAAACGGGGCCCTGTGTATCATCAATCCCCTCTACCTCCGTGAACACGGAGACGAGTGGCTGACCCACAGGCCAGCTGCCGCACAGCCGTCAAATTTCAGACGCCTCAGCACCACCCGGCAATGGGCAGGCGCAGGGTTACAAAGTAAACGAGCCATCTCTTTGGAGCAAGAAACCCCTGCTCCCAATACAGAGAGCTCAGGTCAGTGCACCAACTTCAGATTTCACCCAATATAAAAAAAAGCTTCCTCAGTTCTGAACAGCAATGTTAGACAGTGTAGTTTCATTTCCCCTCACAGTTTTGGAAAACAATGCTTCTATCTATCCAGATCAGGAGATGCTTTGAACTTAAAGTTCCTCTCCTTGCACTGTTTAAACCCCTAAAAACCTTTTCTTCCCTTTATAAAAAATAAGCCTACCAATAAACTCGTAACTGTGTTTTCCATACATTTTGTACATGCAGTCCTGGTCAGTTCTGCTGAAGTGTGTGAGAGGCAAAAACACAGGAGTTTCTAAATCAGGAAGTCCTGGGCCACAGAGAGTATGCTGTTCCTGCAGGTCAGGGGGAGAAAAAAATCCACTGTGTCTGGTGCAAACAGGAAGTGGCTTTGTGCGAGCTTTTAAAACTAAATGGAAATATCACCACAAAAAGCATTCATGTGGGTTAGCACTTATTAAAATACTTTAATCATTGTCAGCTGTTCTGTCGTCTTGCTCCACACTTGCACATGGCTTGACCACACTGTTAATTGCTAGCTCTGACAAGTTAGCCCTGCGTAGCAAGTGGACAAAACTAATTCCTATGGTTGTTTTTGAGACTGTCAGAGGTACATCATATTTCAGAAATAGTTAAAATGCCAGTCCTGTCTTTCTGTTTATGTCACTTGTGATATCAGTAAGTGGGATCAGTTAAATTCATTGCAAAAAACTGTGATGTTATTCAGGTTTAATCAGAGCCTGTTCCGCTGATTCTGCACCAACTGAGCAAACACCAGCAGGGGTGGTCCTCCGGCGGCCCAGTCGGGATTTAGTAATCGCCCAGCCTCAGAGGGTGAGCACGGGGAGCCTACCTTCATCCACTTCCTCCACCCCCAGAAATGGAACACCTGAGTTGCAGCGCCACAGCAGCCCCGTGCCTCAGTCTCCTCACAGGGTGTCCTGGATTGAGGATGGCGTCTGGCTGCCTCCACCCAGGCCTTCTTCCTTGCTCCAGCCTCCATCACTCGAGCTTGACTCGCTTTCAATCAGCAGCATAGAGGAAGAGATGGAGCCCCAGATGCTAAGCTCGTCACATCACCACGCTTCAGCACACCGTTTGGCTGATAAGGTCCTACATCGCCTTTCTGCCGTGGGCCAGGCGCTGGGTGGGCTGGTAAGCCAGAGAAAAAGACTGTCCAATCGTGTGCAAGAGCTGAGTGAGAAGAAAGGTGCTGCATTTGCAGAGGCTGTGAAGGGATTTGTGGAGATGACATCGAAGAGAGGGACTGATTCTAGCGGTGTCACAGGGTCGGAGTTCTTACAGGAAGTGAGATTATCACTCACATCACTGAGGGAGACACTGCTGGAATATGCAGAAATCCAGATGTTACTGGAAAGCATAACTGACTTAAACGACTCAGAGATTGGTGAGTGGGCTGTGACATAACACAGAAATGATTTTAGGTTTTTGTTGTCAGCATAAATGACAGAATATATATTTTGCATTCTTAAAACCTTGTGGTTGAACGCTTAGTGCTCCAATAATTATCCCTCTGCTATCTTTTGATCCTGGTGTAGACACCCTGGTGGAGCTCTCCATCCACAAAGTGGCTCTGAAGCCTGTCTCCAGCCACCTCTACTCCTGCATAGAAACCTCCCGAACCAATGATGGCACCTTTGAGCGTCTCCAGAGCAACCTGCGCTTGCTGGAAAAGAACGAGGTGACTGAACTAGGAGGTTCAGCAGGAGTTGGAGTTCCTGACTCCGTCACGCTTGATCGTATCCAGCAGAAATGGAATAATATGCACGATGTCTACTCTCCAAACAAGAAAGTGGAGATCATGCTCAAAGTCTGCAAGAGCATCTATCACAGCATGAGTGCCAATGCTAGCTCAGGTAGCCTGGCAGTGTTTCGTAAATACCACTCTTCTACTTTGAGTCGCTTGGTTGCTATATCCACTTAAAGTCATGTTCTCCTCACAGCAGGTAAAGTGTATGGAGCAGATGATTTCCTGCCCTGCCTGACGTGGGTGCTGCTCCGTAGCAACCTGGTCACCTTGCAGGTAGACACAGATTACATGATGGAACTGCTGGATCCCACACAGCTACAAGGAGAGGGTAAGCCAGTTATAATTCAAGGACAATGTAGAGGAAGTGTGATGCTCCATTTGAGTAAATCATGTTTGAAACTAAATAGAAGTTTTTCTGACTTTACTCAGAAACTTAGTAAGTGACTTGCTAACACACTCTGACAGTAATGCCTATGTTTGCCTGGTCAACAACTATCTGGAAATCATCAGATGTGAGAGGAAAGTGTGTATTCCCCGACTGGTTGTGAGTGGATGCTGGAAGTTGCTAGGATGAATTGGTCAAAGGGATTGCTTTGGTGGCTAGCAGATTGCTGCAGTCACCAGTAGTTTACATGTGTGTTTACTCCTCGATAAATGTAAATAAACTGTGCAAAGTAAGAAACTGGGCTAAAATGTGTTTACTCAGGGAGTGAACAGCAAATGTTTGCACACAGGTCCGCATTTTTCATGGAACTCTAACAATCTGCTAGTAATGGCTTTGCACATTTTTCCCTAATGATGGCTGCTCACTGGTCTCCAGGCCCACGTGACTAAGGGCTTATTCTTTTAAGTGAAGCCTTTTTTATAGTCCTGCAAATGTGTTCATCTGCATACCGGTTTAAATTTTGATGGAGGAGTGGCTCTTGTGTAGTCCTCCAAGATCCTGACTGCACATGATTGGATGTACATGAATTTAAAAAGTATGGCCTTTTAAAGTCTAAAGATGACTATAGACTATAGAGGGCCTTACCCTTATAATTTTATTCTTGCACTACTAATATGGCATTGCATACTTAAAATAATCCTTACGTTTTCTTAATTTTGTCCTTGGTGCAGCCCTTTAGTTTTTCAGCTGTCTGAAAAAAACAGTTTTAGCTCCCCTTTGTTTTAGTGATCTTTCTTTTGATTGGCTGCCCCTCGCACACAGGAAACAGCAAGTGGATGGTGTTTCTGTTCTCGCAGCCTCAGAGCTGTATGCCTGGGATGTCACACAGCGCAAAGAACAAACAAATATGAGCATTTAGTGTACTCCCAAGGGCTAAGCTTTGGGTTTAATCAGTCCCCCTACATGTGTGGAACTTTATGATGACACTTTGTAGTTGTAGTTTTGTAGTTTCCCCCCTGCTTATAGGTTGTCTCACTCAATGTCACCTTTTTCTATATCCCCATATCAACAGGTGGCTACTACCTTACAACTCTATATGCCTCTCTCTACTACATCAGCAGTTTCCGCCCACGACTGGCTGCCCGTCAGCTCAGTGTGGAAGCCCAACAGTCTCTCAATCAGTGGCATCGCAGACGCACACTGCACTGTAACCAGTCGCGTCGCAGCAAGCACAGACGGACTATTCGGAGGCAGGTTTGTCGGGACGGGAGTAAGGATGAAAGCAAAAATGAAAATGCATCTGTTAGTATGGAGGGGTCACAAGAACAGAAAGAACGCAACACAGAGGCTCTGCAGACACTGAGCGAGGAGACAGGGAGGGAACAAGGAGCCAATGACCAATCACAGCCTACTAGTCCAACTTCAGACTCTCAACCTGTGACACAGGAAGAGGAAACAGCAAGCAAACAGGAAGATAGCCAGACTTCTGGTGAAGGAAAAGAGGAGGACCACAGAGCATTATAATGAGATGCACGTCATCAGGAGAAGGTCAAAGACCCTCAAAATGTTCTTACTGGTCAAAGCTATTTCACACCTGTTGAAATTCTTGCAAAGAGGTAAATTAACCTTTTAGCATGTGTCACTAATACCATGGTGTCAGTTAAGGTGAATGTGTGCCTGACTCAGCCTGAGGATTGGGGCTCCTCTTGGGTCTCATTATAAAGCTGGAGGGTCACAAGTTGAGAGGATGAATGAGATACTAAAGTGACATTTCTTAAATTTGAGCTGTTTTCTTCTAAAGTGTAACAAGGGGTGTCACACATGGATACCGCTCTCTTGTCACACTCCAAAAAGATTCAAAGCACTGGTCTAAATGACAACAAGTTCAATGTCATAAGTGAGCTGTAAAGACAACACTTGTTACTAGAGACTTGCTTAATGGGAGCTTATTTGGCCACCATCATCAGTGTAAATGTGTGACATAGATCTAGTAATTGATCACATTGATCAATTAACAGTATATATTAAACATAAGCGATGTATTTGATACAGTTGCTTTATCACATTTCCTAAACCCCCCTGACCAGGAAGCGGTTGCATTTTGTAAGCTGTGCCCTGGGTTGGAATCCTTCATGCTGATTAATTTAAACTTGTATCATTCGACATTTTTAAATGTGGTCATATTAAAGCAGTAGCCTGCCAAAAGAGTGAAGTCATTAAGGTCTAAAAAAGTCTGCTTAGGTTGTACAGTTTATTCTGCTCTTTTTAGCACCGCCTACAACAGACGGCTATTTTCAGGTAAATGCAGTCCCACTTTGTGTTGCTCGTAGAGTTTATTATTATTATTATTATTATTATTATTATTATTATTATTATTATTATTATTATTATTATTATCATTGCAGAAGCTTGCTCCAGGATGAAATGCTAAAATCTACTTGGACTTGTTGCTAACTTTATTAATTTTGTTAATAGCGTTAAATGGTGTTAACAGTAACATTTTGACAATGCTATGGGCATGTCTTTTCCTTTCGTCCTAAAGTGGCAATAAATTAAACTAATCAATAAATAAAACTGAATCATTTGATTTTCTCAATTCTGTCTCAGGCTCTTTTCTAACAGCATTTTGCTGCAAAGGCATGTGCTATGTTGTTTCTGGTCTCCACAGTAATGCACAAACACTTTAAATCCACAGACTCCCCACAAAAAGCAATTACAGTAGCACCATTATCACTTATCTCTACACTACAGTAAAGTTCATCTGCAGTTTGGGCCACTAGAGGGCAGCATTCAACCTTCTCTGTTATGAACAGCTTTTAGCCCCTTGATTGGTGGGTGGCTTTGGAGCTTTCTTGAAGAGGAAGCTGAAACTAAACTAAGTTACATAAGTTAAAATCACTGTGCTACCACTACTAGTACTAGTGATAGTGTGCCTCTTTTGGCACAGTTTAATCTTTAGCAGAAGCAGAAGCTATAGCACCAAACAGGTAAGTAAGGAATAAATCATTGGTCATGAGACAAAGCTGAAAATGACAACTGAAATTACAAGACTGAAAGGAAGGAGTCAAAACCAAATTTGCATATATGTAAGGGAGATGGCATGTCTGTAAAAGTTGCAGTTGAAGTGATAATGAAAAGATACTTGCAAAAGGAGGTACGTTAGGCTAGTCATTGACATTAAATGTGTAAGTCAAGTTAAAGCACCTGTAAAAACAGAGTGACAGGTGACGGTTCAGCACTGGGCATGGGGGGTTGGGGGTAAGCTGTCAGCTAATGCTAACTTGGTTTGTAAGGTGCATCCATAGACAGGATTAATGCATTACACAGAAACTGCTCGTGAGTGCTAAGACGTATACACATAAGATACTAGAACCAAATTTACCAAATTTGCGTCACTGCTGTTAAAGTCAATTCATTTGTTAAACTGTTGCACTGAAAAGTGCAAAGACTTTATTGACTTAAATAAGTTGAGGTGAGCCCAGTCAGGAAGTGGCCACAGGCCTAATATCGCACAATTTAAAGTAAGTAAGTAAGTAAGTTAGAGCCTCTACAGTCTACTTCTAAAATGCAGCTTCTGAAACCCATACAGCTGAAAACACATTAAATCTGCTGTATAAAGTTTGGCATTTCACATGGCAGTTTGTGGTTCACTTTTGGAGCCACCCTCAAGTGGTCATTCAAAAATCTAGTTTTTGGTACATCAGCTATTTTTTAGTCTTCGGGGTTGTCAATTGGTTAAGACTTTAAGAAGTGGCTATTAATAAACTAAAAATTAAGGCTGAAGCATCTCACTTAAAGTAGACTTAGTGGAAAAATAGCACAGTTAAAAATTAAAATAAAAGGAGTCATCGGCTCAGGAGGCCTCGGCTCCTAGGGGTTTCCCATGATTTCTTCTTCGCTCATCTTTTTTTGCTTTCTATGTTTATACACCACTCTGTATTTAATCATTAGTTATTATTAAACTCTGGCTTTTTCTCCCATAGTTTACCTTTCATCCTGTCTTCCTCTGCTCTCTTCTTGTTCCCCTTACCACGAACTGGTTGCGGCTAATGGCTGCACCTCCCTGAGCCCGAGTCTCCTGCAGGTTTGTTCCTGTTAAAAGGAAGTTTTTCTTTCCCACTGTTGCCAAGTGCTTGCTTATAGGGGGTCATGTGATGGTTGTGGTTTCTTTCAGTTATTGTAGGAACTTTACAATATAAAGTGCTTTGAATTGATGCTGTATAAATAAAACTTAATAAAAATGCTAAATCAAAAAAAAAAAGGTGGAAAAGACAGTTGAATTCTTGTAAGAACTGAAGTAGAATTTAAATTCATTATTGTAATTTAATCTACAGTCTGTAGCTATTGTTCTTGTACATTTTCCTATGATTCATGATACATTTATGCTATTACATTGCTATTTTTGTTGTTATAATATAATTAACAGCTTGTAAATTCAAATGTTACCACAATACTTAATAAATGCACATACATTGAGCGTGTACACATGTGAATAGTTATGCAGAGGGCCTCTCATGTAAATGTACACACACAGCTCCATGTACATGCACATATGGAACCCTCTCATTGCTGCATTCTAAATGACCGAGCCAATCAAATTTGCCTAATGAGACATCTGGCATTCTGCCTGCATGTGGATGGCAAGCCCAGAAACAGCTGGGCCTTTACACACACACACACACACACACACACACACACACACACACACACACACACACACACACACACACACACACACACACGCACACACACTTTTTCTTTACACATACTATCAGTATGTGATAGTTGGTGGACAGAGCAAGAAATGCTGCGATACACACTGAATCACATTTGTAGTGATTCTCTATATCACACACACATGCATACATACACGTACACACATGGGCGATATTTTAAGAAGTGCTGAAGATAGAGTTGTGGTCCAAACCATACATGGCCAGTACGTGTCATTCTCCCACACATAGTCCTTTCACATATGTGATATATTATGCATACATGAGTGTGTGTAACTCACTCACCACTGCCATAAATTAGATATATGGCAGTGGCAGAGGTGGTGGTGGTGGTGTGTGTGTGTGTGTGTGTGTGTGTGTGTGTGTGTGTGTGTGTGTGTGTGTGTGTGTGTGTGTGTGTGTGAAATGAAGAGCGTAAGGCAGGGATGTGGGAGGGGGCACAGATGGCTGTGGCCTGAGGCGTTTGAGATACTGCAGCTAAACACGGAAACTGCAACACACACACACACACACACACACACACACACACATGCTCACATATAAAGAAACAAGGACGGGAAAACAAAGTTTGATTTATTAATGTTCCCTCAAATATCTGCATTATATATTACTTCACACAACTACTTAGTAACTCAGTTACTCAGTTAAATATTGTAGTTTTTCTTCACTATATTAACACGATAGTAGTACAGTAAGTTGATTTAATGTGATACATTACATAGACAGGGAGTGCAGACAGTAAATAAAAATAATTCACCGTCTTACCCCAGCTGGTTGCAGCAGATGGCCGCCCCTCCCTGAGTCTGGTTCTGCTGGAGGTTCCTTCCTGTCAAAAGGGGAGTTTTTCCTTCCCACTGTCGCCAAAGTGCTCGCTCATAGGGGGTCATATGATTGTTGGGATTTGCTCTGTCTACCTTGCAGTATAAAGCGCCTTGAGGTGACTGTTGCTGCGATTTGGTGCTGTATAAATAAAATTGAATTGAATTATTAATAACGATATACTTCTTTCCCCCTCCTTTGCTTTTCATAACTCCCACAGTGCACCTTGTAATGTCTCACTTTGACCAAAGCAATCCCGTTGAACAGCAGAGCATCTTTACTGCCGTGCTCTTCCTTGTCCTCACATGTCTCTTGTCCCTCTATGATGCGCGTGAGGGTCCTTTGTCTTTACTGCAGCCTCTGACTAACCATCACCGTACAACAGCTTTCCTCTGTCACAGCTCATTCACACGCCCACAATAAAACTTTCTCCTTTTCTCTTTTTAACCCTCGTGGAGATTTTACATTCTCCCTTGTCATTCAGTCCCCCCCCCCCCCCCCCCCCCCCCGCATTCCTCCATTCCTTTCTCTTTCTCTACCCCTCTCTCTGTTACTCCCTCCCCCTCCCCATCTCTCCTACTTGTCTGAACTCTGACAGGTGTGTAATTGAATGATTAATGACCACCACAGTAACCCTCCTCCTCTCTCTCTCTTTCTCTCTCTCCTGCTCAACCACGCAGACTTTATATTAAAATGGAACTGTGCAATGTTTATGCACACACACACGCACATTTATGCACACAGGTGTGCACATTTCCACACGTGTTCATTTTGCTTCAATAACCTGAATCGTCAAATTCAAGAAGATGAGTCTTGAAACGATGGAGATGTAAGGAGTGTAGTGATATGTATATGAAGGGCCAACACTGCACCAGTGCTGCAATAAAAATCGGAATAGCTTGATCTTATGTGAATTTAATAAATAAATAATAAATGTTTCCCACAAAGTGAGCTTTAATGCATTAAGAAAATAAAAGTAAAAATCTGATTTGTGACGCTGTATGGCTCAAATCTACTGTAATGCCAAACTACACACCTCTACGGGCTACAGCAGATTTTCTGTCAATAAGTCCCGTGCACTGACAGGTGTGATTATTTCTGGTTATTATTATTAATATTATTTTCTGATGCTGAGGGGGGAAATTAATGATAATGTGTGTGTGTTTTTTTGTACAGATTATAAAAACAGCGTGTCATTTGAAAACCAATCATCTGTTTCAAAGGTCAGAGGAGTGAATATTGATATTACAGCCTTTTTCTTGTTTAAACATACATGTTTACACACTTAGGTTATATGGATTGAGAATGTAAAGGCCTCAGGCTTAAACTTCAGTGGTAAGGAGACATTTCTTTGCATTTCTTCATCTTTTCCCATGTTGATGCTGGAGGTTCTCAAATATTTAAAACCATGCCCTTCACTCCGTGATATGCTAAATGTCAGATACGGCACCATCAAGATGTTATTTTTCATAGACAAACCATATTCATTCATTCCCCTGGTTATCCACATCCCCTGGAGAGACTCTGTGCTTCACCAGGGAGAGACATTTATATAAAATTATATAAAATGTCTCACTGAAAAACTTCCTGTTATCCCTTTTTGACTTTTGTGCCCTCCTTCTTTTGGTCTGACTAAACAGTGACAGTGTGATGGACAGTGTGTTTGCTGTAGGCTTTAGTATCTACTTTGGTGCAGAGCTCAGTTTCAAAACCAGTATAAAAAATAATGGTACATTTTCACAGATCATACTGAAACAAAAGTTGCTGAACTATTTGCATGACAGTGTTGTGAAAAAAAAAAGGGATTACCAGGCATACAGGGCTGCATGGGGGGGTGGGGGGGATTAGAGAGTAAAAGTGAGGGGCCCGTCCTGACCAGCATGGCTGAGGAGCGAGTGCGTGAAGGGACAAAGAGAAACGAAAAGTGGAGGAGTGCTGAGGTCAGGACCTGCGTGCTAAGGGAGAACGACCATTTCCTGTTGACCCCTGTCTGAACTCTGGCCTCTGACCTCCCCTGCAAGTCCCCATCCTCCTGCAGGCCAAATGGGGGTAGGGCGAGGATGGGGTATTACGTGTTTGTTGTGTCCTTTGGGTGCTGTGAGTGGATGTAAGGCAGCAAACGGTGTAATTATGTGTGGATGTTTGGGGCCTAAAGTAGAAGAGAGGTGAAGGTTATGAATAGGATTGGTGTCTACCAGGCTTTAAGGGGGGAAAGTGAGGCGACAGGCTGCTCAAGTTTTAAGTGTTTGTGCTTCTAAATATGGCATAAACAGACAGGAAAGAAGAATGTGAGCTCTTGTCTGCGCTATAAAACATTTAAGAATTCGGACTCTTTTTTTCCTCCCTGTGATAATCCAGCCTGCGTGACAGATCACTGCAGCTGCAGCCTGAGGCCTCCATCAGATAAACAGATAGTCAGAGGACACCGACGTGACTTATGAGTGGAAAATAGAGAAAGATCGCACCATTTTTCAAAAAATGGTTCTTAGAAAAGCCAGCGGCTGCGATGTTTGTTATGAATGTTTGAATGTCTCTGGAGTTCCACATTTTCTAAGTAGAACGGATTGTTGTAAATCTCACGAGCTGTTTTTATTTCTCGGTGCTGTTTTGCATTAGCTTTGCTGTCCCATTGCCATATGTGTATATATCTACCAATAAGAGAAAAGGTTTATAGTTGAGGAGAATAGATGCATTTAAGGAACTCCAAACTTTTAAATGACTGTTTCTGCAAAATGAGCCGTGTGTTTACTCATAAGTGGCTGTGTTTTCATCAAAAAGCCTGCACTCTGAATGTATGGCTCTTTACAGCATACGATAGAAATGCAATGCAAAGCTGAGTTCATAATTTGACATTTGTCTGGGTTATCCTTTATGTACATCAGACGTATTATCACTCAGCTTTTGCACAGGCTTGTGTATGTGCCAAATAAAACCAGATGCACACATTTCTCCGTTTTTTATTCACATCACCTCAGTAGATGTGAAATGGAGCATTCATAAAGCATTAGAAGTTTGAGCTTCCAGCTTTAATTTAAGGAGTTTAACAACACTATTTTATTTACAGTTGAATAATTTCATTTTAAGGTCATTTGATTTAACCACTGTCTCGTTTAAATCTAAGAAACACAAGCAGTTTACAACACATTTGAGTGCCAGATCATTTTTAAAGGGGTGACCAGGTTGAGAACACTCACAGACAATGAGGTGAAAATCAGCTTATATCAGTATCATGTCATATCATCGATACCTTTCAATGTGTCCAGCTGGCAGATCTTTAGGGTGCTTTCTGCTTCATTTATGGTACTGTGGTTGTGACCATTTGCTTATGTATTTGCTTTTCAACCAATGCAATGCAATGCTTTGCAATCCACTCCCCGATACCTGCTTCTCCTTTCATGCTGCATGACTTAATCAGTGTTAGGCCTGTTGTTATTGCTCAGCGATGTGTTGCTCTCCCCTCCTCAAGAGTGGAGAGATCCCAGAACAGATCCATGCCAGAATATGAATCACTGCAGATGGAAATAACCGTCTTCTTTTGACTACAGTGGCCTTGACTGAACCGATGTCTTCTAATTTTTCTGGGAAACACATTGCTTCACGACAAATATGAATTTTCTGATCATGATTCGTACAATTTGCTTATGCAGACATTACGACCATGTTACGATAAGCTTTTAAATAAAGGAACACTTGCAAAAGTTAATTTTAACCTGCTAATAAATGTCATGTGATAATATTACTGGTTTAAGACAAAAAACCCTCAAGTTTTATAAAAAGATTTTAATACTTTAACTGTATTCCCATCAACATCTTCATCATCATAATCATTCAGAAATACTTCAGCAGTCCAAGCAGAGTGGAGAGGGAGCCGAATGTTTAAAGAGTCCTTTGGCTGCAGCTCCCCTCACGCACCGCTGTGACAGACAACACTGTAATAGAAATGCTTACAGAGGACTTTGTGTGTGCGTGCGTGTGCGTGCTGCAATGGCTTTCAATGTAGTGTTTACTGCAATGTGTGTGTATGTGCGTGTGTATAGGAAAGATCCTAAGGTAACGGACGCCTGCAGGCGTCTTAAGGAGGTCAGTGGTACGATAGCGAGGCAGACTGGAAGTCATTCATAGTGTTTAGCTTCATGCTGAGGAAGAGCACTAATATTTCAATAAACTCACGTGAAGCTGCAGCTGCCTGGAGTGGCGTGCATAAATATAAAAATAGAATAAGAAAAAACTAACAAAAAAAATAACAACACAAAAAAACAAAAGAACAAAGCTTTAAATAAAGTTTGTGTGTGAAGGGGAGTGTGTGTGTGTGTGTGTGTGTGTGTGTCTCAGTCTCTGACAG
Source organism: Rhamphochromis sp. 'chilingali' (assembly GCF_963969265.1). NCBI lineage: Eukaryota > Metazoa > Chordata > Actinopteri > Cichliformes > Cichlidae > Rhamphochromis > Rhamphochromis sp. 'chilingali'. Next base: position 32,138,152 of record NC_137935.1, read on the forward strand.
TCAAACATGTGTAGGAAGACAGGGAGGAGTGAAGAAGGCGTGCTCACAGGACCCGAGCCCCGTGCTGTGGCAAAAAGTCCGGGATGAGTATTCATCGGTGTGTCTGATCCAATCCCTGGGTCTTCCTGTGGTTCAGCAGGCATGATGGGAAGTGTAGTTTAAAGCATATGTCTCACCCACAGGACACAGTGGAGTCATTTAAAGAAGAGGAAGCACTTCTACTCTGAAAGAGGTATGGCTTAAACCTGTGGGTCCAGACTAACGCATGTGTGTAAGGGTCACATCCACTTGTGTGAGTGTGTGTTTGTGTGCATGTGTGTTAGGGTGGAACAGCTACATTGAGGTCAGTGTCTTTCAGTGGGGAATGTAAACTTTTGGAGAAATGTGTCTTTTTTTCTTTAAATAGTGTACCTTCATTACACATAATCAGCCGCACGCACTCACACACACACACGCATACATATCCCTCCAAACATATACACACATTCAAACGGCAATTACCCCTCTCTCTCTCTCACACACACACACACACCACATATACACCCCAGATCCTCCCACAACTAATGTGCGTGTATGTCCAGTCCTTGGGTGAGCAGCGGCTCTGCGGGGTGTGCATGAGGCGGCGGGTGGAGCAGCATGGCCGCGTGAGGGTGCGGGCCAGGATAAGAATGGAGGGACGGTCCTGGGTGGGGAGGATAGCCTGGTTGGGACAGGAGAGCGCCGGGGTAGTCACCCTGCAGGGAGGACATTCCCTGGAGACCTGGTGCGAGAAGAAAGTGGAATATTTACGAGGATCCTCCAAGATGCAGAAGTACAGAAGACCCTTCCCTTCTGTCTTAAATCAGTCTTTTCACATTATTAATGGATTATAGGTTTGCACTGGAAACTATGTGAACCTGACGCAGGTATTCAGTGCAGGTTCACCTGTTTAGTTCCTCTTAAGCACCTGAATCCTTTGAAATTTGTAACAGCTTTCAATTAAAGCTACAAATAATTGTTATAATTCATTGCAATATTCTATAAATCAGGAAACATCCCTGTCAGACTTAAAAATGCAGGTTTTAAACACTGCCCTGCTGTACAGCATGTATTTCAGTCCCTTGAACACTGCTGCTGACTTTTAAGAGGTTTTTTAACAACTTTATTTTAGGACACGGGGTTTGGTATTTCAGAGTGGTGTTTAGTGCTGGGCAAAGTTTTTTGTTAATATTAAAATCACAAACTTTAAAACTTCTACTTCAACTAGAAATGAAAATGAAAAAGAAACTGGTGGGTCGTTAATTAACTGTAGCCACGCAGGTAGTTATATTTTATTTAATATTTATAGATTCTTTACCTAATCCATGTTATTTATTTTCATTTATTTTCGTTTCATAATCAGCGTTGCTGGTAATTTTCTATAGATTCATACTTCATACTAACTTCTACAGCAAACTGAAAAGACCAAAACAAACATTTCTTAATAATTTCAACTTCCCTCCTTAATTTAGTTCCAAAACCAAAGGCTCCTATTGAAGATATAATATATCATAATATAATAACATAATGATTTCCAGATTCAGCTTGGTGCTGCAGTTGTTGGGGGGTGTTTTCAGAGATGGATAACTCCACATTTGGTGTGCTAATGAGTATTTCCAGCAGCACAAACGGTGTGTGTCTGTCAAAATAAACTATAGTGTTTGTGCTCCTAGTGACGAATGCAGTTCAGCTGTATTTAATTCTGCCGTACCTGCTGTTCGAAGCCCGAGGTGGGCCTGGCCGTCAAGCCCGTAGCCCCCGAGAGCCGCGCCCTCCGGGCTGTAGGGACCACCCTGACCTGTGAGACAACACACGCCTTCTTACACAAATACACAACAGACACACACTCATATGCACACATTTAGATTTACTGAATGACTGACTAAACACTGACCTGAGCGATTTGACTGATCAATCATTGGCTGGACTATTCTCCTCCTGGCATTGATGAACCTGTATGAAGCATTCACATAGATAGATAGAGAGAGAGAGAGAGAGAGAGAGAGAGAGAGAGAGAGAGAGAGAGAGAGACACCCGTTAATGGAGAAAAAGGCTGACCGGGAGACTATTAACCTTTTCCATTTTACAACCACTTAACCCTTTCAGAGGACAGAGTAAATCAGCGTTAGGGCAAAGGACGTATCGATCAGCCCTGTGATAATTGATTGATCTGCATTGATTGGATTTGTGTGTGTGTGTGTGTGTGTGTGTGTGTGTGTGTGTGTGTGTGTGTGTGTGTGTGTGCGTGCGTGCGTGCGTGCGTGCGTGTGTGTGTGTGTGTGCTCAGAGAGTGTATAGGAAAGATGCGAGCACTAAATAATTTGATTATTTGATTATTGGTTTACTATTCCGAACACAGAGCTTGTGAATTACATGGCACTGCAGCTTGGGAAAAATGCTTCCTGTTACACGGCACACTCCAGTAAAGTACATTAAATGTCTATTTTCAAATCAATTTTTTTTGTGTGCACTTTTTAACTGGATTAAAAAAAAATACTTTGGGCTTTGTAGAATAAAAACTTGCAAAAAAAGTTCACAAAGCAAAGTAGCAGCAACATAATTTCAACACAACATTAAAAACAGGGCATGCTGGCAGGGAGGATCTTAAATCTCCATCAATAGAGCACCAGAGAAACGAGTCCTAAAACCCAGAAGAGATATAGCAGTTCTACACCTCTGGTTCCCTCGTTTGGATTCAGGTCTCTTTGGTTAGAAAGATGAAATAAGGTCTAGCTTTAAGCTTTAGAAATCTGGATGCATGCTCAATCACCCACACATTTGCATAATGACAAAAAATAGCACTACTGACTAACAATGGGCCAATTAACGTCATTACGCTGAACCCAGGTGGTTTTGTTTATACCATAATGCCTGCATTTTAGTTTTTCCAATTGCACTTATGCTGCAAAGATCAGAAAAGAGATGTGCATTCATTCAGATTAATTTGCTGACATGCCATGAGCTTTTATTTTACACGATAATTAAAGAACAAGAATCTGCTTTGTGCGGAGAAAACAAAGGTGATGCTAACTTCTGGTTTAACCTACAGAAAAAGGAAAAAAAACCTTTCCCTGCCACACTTTAAAGGAACAATGAACGTCAGAGGGGCGGAGCCTAAAGGAGCGTAACTATTGGACAAAGTTTAAACCCTGGAATGCAGTTCTGTTCATATAGCACCAAATCACAAAACTAGTAACATGCACAATAAAAATAAATCTTGGCATAAGAAACATAAAATGTAAAGGTTATGCTTCACATCTAAAAATGTAACTGATGTTGAGCACACTTACCAGTTGTTGACCTGTAAGATGGTCAGTCCTGTATCCTGTGACAGCTGCTTCTTCTGCTCCTCAGATGGGTACGGATGCTGCAGGAGGACACACGAGGCTCAGGTTAGAGAAATCAAACATTCCAGACTCTGCGCTGTGATCTTTTCAGCTTTTGTTGAGAATCATCTCGAGGCCTGAATCTAGAATAAAGCGACGTGTGTGAGCTCTCAGCTCGAACATCGATGACCTTCCGTCTGAGCGAACATCTGCACTCCCATTTTCACCCTCATCAGCCCCTCTCGCTTTCCATCTCAGTATCTCTCTCTAACTCACACACACGTTTTAATAATTGAAGTGAAGCAACATTTGACCTGCCTCATTTAGTAGCTAATTACCAATCCAAGCAGCTCACCAACAATTACTCACTCCATTTCTGTTGCTTCCACAATTATTCAGCAGCAAGCATATTCACATAATCACTTAATCCCAGATTTTTCATTTAATTTAATTGACCTCCATTATACCTCCATTCACCCCTCTTTCTATTCCTGTCATAGACGTTTTGTTCCATGCTAAATCCTCTCTTTCACTAATTACAGCGCGCAGACTTTCTTTGTTTGGTTACCAGTGTGGAAGGATGACTTAACTACCGTTTAAATTCAATATTTTCAAGGGTAATAATTCACTTTAATGTGGAAGGTAGATGAAAAGCCAACCCACCGACAGGTGCTGGAAGAGCCAAGCTCTCATGATATTTGTGGCCACTTTAGGGAAGATCCCCCTCTTCTTGTTGTTCCTCCTGTCTCTGTCCGTCTCGTCCTCCTCACCTGTGCTGGGAGAGGCCACGCCTCCATCGAGACCATCGCCTGCAGGGAGACCATGGAATCATCATCATCCTAAATGACTGCCAGCATCTATCAGGTCCCAACTCACGCGAGCCCACTAAGCAAATGTGTTTGACCCGAGACAGGCAAACTGCGTCAGCTTTAAAACCACACTCTGCTTTCACAAATCAAACTCACCATAACTATTATTTTACAGTTTAGTATAACTGCTGTGCATGTCATTCATTTTACGGTTGAAAGATGGTTAATTTTCTAGAGTTATTGCACTGAAACTATTTTTTCTATCCAGCTTGAAATATTTAATATTGCGAATGACAGAGAAAGGCAGTAATTTGTCTTTAAGAAGCTGAAAGCGAAGAATGTTTCTCATTTTTGTTTAAAAACACCTAAAGTGATTCATTGATTATCAATGCAGCTACCAGTAGTTATGATAATACTGGCTTGTTTTAACACACAGTTATTTATATTCTTACTATACACAGTGAATGTGTAACCTGCTTTCCCTGTGTCTGCTTCCTCACTGCAGTGTTTTCTGGTGCACACAGTAGCTCTGTTCATCATTAACTATTGATGTCATGTAAATAATACACATATGATCATGTCTCACGCACAAATTGTCCTCTGCTCTGCGCAGACTGATTCTTTTACTTTCCACTCTATCTGCCTGTCTTTTCTGTACTCTGACTCTTTAACCCTGTGGACACCTGCCAGGTAACACCCTTATGTCTCTTCTCTAAACTGAGTGGTTTCTGTCATGTTTCAGGCATGCTTCCAGCACAAAAGGACTGGCTGTGCATCAGACGTTAGTGAGAATGACCTCTCCCTATACAGTTTATTAGGACTACCCTCAGAAAAACCTGAAGCCTGCTCTTATGGCCATCAAACTAAGTATTTATAGATATATATTGAGAAACACATCATTGAGGGTACAGAGATTGGGGAAAGAGTTAAATTTAATTCCCTGATGGTTTTAGATATATCATAGCTGCGACTTCCTTTGGCTATTATAATTATGCAGCTAAGATCTGTGCTAGCGTATGTGTACCTGCATCACTACAGGTGTCTGCTGTGCTGTGTGAAGGTAGGCCACAGGTGCCTGGCGTTCCCAGAGGAGTAGTGGCACATTCATCTGGCTCTCGTAGCCACGATGCATTCTGCAGGCACAGGGAAAGATGGAGGACAGAGGTGAGATGAGGAATTCCTAGTACAGGTGGAATAAAAGGGAATTGAGAAACACTAGGGGCACTACTCTGGATTCTCAGTGGACACAGATGGATGTGTGATAAGCATGCCGATCAACATCCAACGTCTCACCTGCTCCGACAGACTGGTACAGGACCCGGTGAAATCCTCCATGTCAGACTTGGACCCACCCTCTCGCTCATCCAGCACAAGGTCTGTGGGCATTTTGCCCTTCAGACAGGTGATGTAGCGATGGCAGAAATTATCACACAGGTCGTGCACCTTGGGAAAAAGATTTATTTATTTATTTATTTTTACAGATTTTTACTTAATAATTAATACTAATAATACCTAATAATGAGCTTTAAGCTTTAAGCCTACCAACAGATTAAAGGACAGGTGCACATATTTCAAATTTAAAGAAATTATAACTATAACAATAAGAATTTTACAGACTTATTGCCTTTCTTGTTTAGTTTAATAAAAAGAAATATGATGCTAAACAAAGATAACATCAACAACATGCAGTCTCACCAACCTTCTCTAACTCCAGTAAATGAAAGCGAAGAACCTGTATGGCCTGGATCATCTGAGGAGGAAAGATGCACTTTAGTTATGAAAACATATCCCACAATGTGAAATCTGAGTTAAGTGTGAAGTTAGTTGGTGCATCATACCAAATTGTCCAGCTCGGGATTGGAAGAAAAAATGGGTTTCTCTGACCGAATCTACAACCCGGTATTAAAAAAATCTGTAAGCAAACAACATCAGCTGAGACCTGGTTCTCTGATTGGGCCTCACAGTCACCGCTCACCTGCTTTGCGAAGGCGGCGATGTCATCGTTGAAGGATTCGGAGGAGCAGACGTCGCTGTGATTGGTCATGCCAGGGAGGTGGGAGGTTGCTGACAGGGAGGTGGAGTCTCGAGGGGAGCAGGTGGCCAGCTCACACTTCTCAAACACTAAGGCCAGCAGTGGAAACAGTGGGTGACTGTACACACACACACACACACACACACACACACACACACACACACACACACACACACACACACACACACACACACACACACACACACACAGAGTTAACAAACTATACATAAACACAGTCACAGTTGACATTCATGTGTTAAGAGAAACTTTAAACCGCAGTATTTATGTTGCACACAGCTATAAACACTCCATGTGTATTTTCATATTCAGCACAAACATATACTTTATGTTAATCTCATAAGAGTGTGCATGTACTTAAAAATTTTCTAGCCACTGGAAGGCTACTAAATCATTTTTTGACACATGCTTACCCGTAGATCTGGTCCTTGTGGTGTTTGAGGGAGTCGGGGATGGTGGGTCCGTACTGCGGGGGAGGAAGCCCCCGGACTTCATCCCCGTACCCCCCCACCGACATGCCCTCTGACCCTGAGTAGTGCACCAGCTCTTCATACTGAAACACAATTAGATGAAAAGACAGAAAACATGAGACACGTTGGACATCTGTGGCTGTCTGACATCAAATCACACTGGGATTTTATTATGTGGTCGGGCTGTCAGTGGAACGGTCTAATATACAGTTACAGTTACTAGACCTGATGTGGGTTTATATCTGTATGCTTCTGTTTATGCTGTCATTTATATAAATGGAAAATGACCGCATATTGATATTGTAAGTTTGAGTATGTGTGTAAGTGCTATTACAACTAGTAATCCTAGCTAATCTGAAACTAACTGTCGAACCAGTGTCACTGCAGTTTGATGTAACATTCATGAGAAAAATGGCCTGGATCATCTGAGGAGGAAAGATGCACTTTAATTATGAAAAATTGCTTTTTTTTTCACTTTGGTAGAATGATGAGATACTTAAGGAAATTCTAGCAATGCCAGGATCCTAAAACACTCATGAAAGCCAAACAGAAGCAGCAGCAGCAGAGCTGCAAAGCAGTTATCCTCACTACTTGAAAAGTTTACTTTCTGTGAGCTAAGAAGAAGAGGAGGAGATAACAAAAGAAGGCGATGTCATCTTTGAAGAAAGACAGCAAGCCTGTAGCTGCTAATACAGTATCATGGTTGCATTACTCAGACAAGACAGTAGCTGTGCAGACATCTCTCATGATTTGCTGTGTGACAGCCTCACTGAGGCCCACTTGCAGAGGGAATCATACACAGACATATGTTGCAGACGCAATGACTCACACATGCACAGAGACAATCGTGCACTCAGCAGCCCTCAAAATACGTGTCATGAATCCACATGTCTGACTCCCTGGTTCCCCCAACTTGCTCTGTCTCTGTGTGAGTTTTATTGAGTTATTGAAACTCAGTCTCTAAGGTGATGTTGCTCAGGTCAGAAGATCTGCTTCTGGGACTCCTGTTACACTCCCAAAGGGCCACTGGGATCAGACTGCACGGGACAAGTGACCCCAGCATGGACACCTTTAACTTCAGTGTTATTTTAACCCAGTCATTAATGTTATGATGCGCTTAGGCTGGTTTTTACTGCGCAGACTGTTTCCAAATAAAGGTTTCTGATTAACCACATTATTTTTATATTTATTTTACTCAGAAGTGTCCACTTCCAGATCATCAGTGATGTTTATTTGTAGAGTGCAAAAGCAGATAACCTGCAAGTGGTGAGACAGTGAAACCTGGTATAAAAGCAATTATTCTCCCTCAATGTTAACCTCTGGGAATTACATAAAAGAATGAAACAAATTAAATCATTCCTCTTTACACGCATGCACATGCCTTCCATGAAAACCCCTCTTTAGGACCCCTTTGGAGGTCTCCGGACCCCACTTTGGGAACCACTGTCCTAAACGCCTTATCAAATTGTTGCATTTCAGCCTCACATATGGCCACCGGGATCACAGAAAGCACCTGCTCTGAGGCCCTGTCCCCGGACACCTTCTAGTTTTTATGGAGGCTGGCTATTAACACAATCACCGCTATCAGATTGCGCGTCTCTCTTTACGCACGGCCCCTATCGAGTTTCCGTGCGTCAAGGCGGATCAAAGCGAACAAGTCGAGATGACAAATTCCGCGAATGTTCCCTTTTTTTCAGAAAAGTCACGGAGCCGGTAAACAGGATTCAGATGGCAGAACAACATTTTCATTATATTTTAAAAAAAGAAGTTATAGCTGGCCTAACAGGAGACTTTGAGCTGTTTGACTATGGTCATATGCGCCACAGTAACGCAAAGTTTTCTAAAAGAGGAAACCTGGAGCAGATGCTGTGTTTCATAAATGTCAGACACTATGTGAAAGTAAAGCTGAGCAAAAGAAGCTAATGTTCTATCAGCGGAGAATAATTTAACTGTAAATATAAATTCTTTCAAACTGAAATTTAAAAACTGTGTTTTAAAACAAGAAACACGCAATTTAATCTATGGGCTTAAAAGTACAAGCCTGCTTTCATTTTACTGGAAAATAACTAAGTGTGGATATTTTTGATAATTTTGTGCTAAACTTCAGATTTTCCACGCTCTTCTAAAATCAATAAACCTTAAAAATCGCAAAGCGCAAGCAGCGGGCGATACCCTCCACAAGGAAAGAACATAGATTTAGCATATATTTCTATAATGCACTGTTTAAAAATTGTATTAATTATTAAATTTGCCTAAGATATGGAAATGATTATCTACAGCTTTCCAAAACGAAATCTACATATTTCTTCTGAGGGTAAAATACCCGTACCTGTTGCAGGTTATAGACTGGAGCGCCACAATATAGGCGTGTTTTTCGCAGAGACACGTTAAAGCACTGATTTCCATTTGAATTGATTGTTTAATTTTAATTTTTAACTTTTCTCTTTTAATCTGCGTTATTACTGTACGAACCCGAATAAAAACATTTAACGTTAAATGGAGCAGTGAAAATCTTCTGTCTCTCAATATACAAATGAGCCATACAGCAAGTATCCATTTTATTTCTGCGATCTGAAAATCTTTCAGTTTCTTTATATGGGCTCTGTGTGCAAGCAGTTCCCGGTACACGTGGTTGTCCATGTTTGGCCCCTGCTGCTCTCGCTGTCTGCGCTGTTTTCACACGGCAGTGATTTTCTGTATACACACTGAATATCTACACTTGCTTTCCTCCATTCAGAGGTCTCTGTCCGCCAGCTGCCCGTCAGCCTATTTCTCCTCCACCACCACCACCACCACCACCACCACCAAGCCTCTGAATCACTGTAGCAAAAAAACTGACCTACTTACCGAGTTGCAGAGCTGCATCTCTTCTCCTCTGCCTCTTAATGACCTCCACTCTAAACCTATCTGACATTAGGCTATACGCAAAAAAAAAAAAAGGACATTCTTTTATGGTTCCCACACTGCAAGTTATGCATCGCATAAACTAAACTAGACCGAATTTTAACTCGTGAAATAGATTATGGTTGATTAAAAGTGGTGGGCCAAAAAGTTCTTTGAATCAATATCAAATTGATTATAAGTAAGCATTTAGCTGCTATATACAGAATATTTTATGATGAGTTTTTATAGCATGAAATGATATTAATGTTCTGTCCTTTCCCCTACTAAACATCCACTGCTCTCCTTTCACTGGGCCTTGATTTTTTCTTTTTTTTTATGTGCCCTGCAAGCAAGAGGATTTCCTACCATGTGCTCCCTTTGTGACTGTTTTCTAATTACTTCTCTGTAATGATAAAACGATGTTAGCCGAGACAGGCTCTTGTCTGCCTCACTCATTAAAAAAAAGAAAAAAAAGAGCAGCCCTACCCTCTTCTCCATGCGACCCGACAGCCAGTCCTACACCGGGGATGATGATGCGCTGCTCGGCTAGCGCAGCGTGCTTTGCTCCCTTCCTCTGCCTTCCGGGGTCCTGGAAATAAAAGTGCATTTGTTTTTATATTTATTGTGAATTAAGTTGTAATTGTAAGAACAGCCCATGGGATTCAACAACAGCGTGAGGTATTGGATATAAACACTTAGGACCTGCTCCTTGTGTGCGTGTGTGTGTTTACTCCGAGTCCATCGTGCTTTATATAACAACATAACGACGGGACTAGAGGTTTTATGGACGGCTGATATTCTATGGAGGACCTAATGCTTTATAGTAAGATAATAGCTAATAAACGCTATAATAATCCCAGCAGCCCATTAAACGCTATTGCCGGATGAGGAGGAGTAATGCGAGGCTCAAATAAACGGTGTAAAATGTCCCACCGAGACGTAAACGCTCGCCGTATCCTGTCCTACGCCGTGTCCGGTGTAGTCCACAATCCCCCGGTGTGAAAGGGAGCGGCGGCTTCCTGCAGCGCCTCGCCTCCGCCTGGTGCGCGTCTCGCTCCGGATCGCAGAGCGTCGGGATGCTCGGTGCTGTGGAAGACGGACTCACAGACAGCGTCCCTCCTTTCCCCCCAGTTTTTTTCTTCTTCTTCTTCCTTTCCTGGCTCCTCGCGTTTGGCTGTCCGCTCAGCATACGGCGACAGGCTGGAAAATGTCACGGCTGGGAATGAGCAATGGTGTTTTCAGCCTCCAGAGGAGAGACGGAGGAGGAGGAGGTGCAGAGAAGGAGGAGGTGGAGTGGTGGTGATGGTGATGGTGGCGGTGTGCGGGGAGGTTTCGGAGGGTCAAAACACGACGGGGTCTCTTGCCCCCCCACCCACGCCCCCCCCTCATCCCTCCTCCTCCCTTTCCTTCTTTTCCCCTCCTCCTTATCCTTATCACACACACAAACGCCAGAGAAGAAGAAGAAGACGCAGACCCCCTCGATCGCTTTTTTGTTTTTATCTCCGCGCTGATTTCACTCCTCCACCCCTCCATCCTCCCCCTGCAGCTGCGCGGTTATCATCTCGGGATAACTGGGGAGAAGAATAGCGATAGCTCACACTGTTTAAGAGAATCTATGAAAATCCAGACACTTTGAAGGTGTGTGATCACCTTCACACACACACAACAAAGACATTTCATTCAAAACGGTCTCCTTCTGAAATATGGGCACTTTAATCACATGTGCAACAATTAGGACTTGAATTAGAAAGAGAAAGCTGTAGAAAAATAACGCTGGTTTGCCTTCGGCGGAGTTCATCTCCACTAATTATAGGATTAAAGTTGGTCTCGGTGAAGCTATCCCTCCTGTGCCTCATAAATAAGTTTGGAGCGTGCTCATGACATTTACAGGCTCACAGTGTTTTGCTGTTTTTGTTGACGTCCATTCAAGGGCAGCCTTTTGACCCAAATCAAATGCCACCCTTTGGCCCTCTTTCTTAATTGTTGTTGTTGATTGAAAGACGTCCGAAAATAAAACCATTACGCGTAACTTTCATTTTAACCAGAAAGAGAGAAACAGAGAGAGAGAGGGGGGACCTTTCAGATGTTAGTGGCATTGCTAAACTCGCCGTCTTGTGTTGTAAATGACATCTAAGTAACATGATAATTATCCAAAACGTTCTTTTCCCCCGGGCCCTGCTGTGAGGGGCCAACAGGCGGCTGCTTTTCAATCAGCAGCGGCTTGGCGGGGATCAGGAGGCCGGGGCAGGCGGCTCTGTGGGCGGCACGGTGTTTGGCCGTAGGGCCGCCTGCGAGGGCCCCGCGTCGTCCCTGCAGCCGGGGAGGGCTTTCAACTCCGCAGGGTGCTGCTTTCCTGCGGGGGTGATCACAGAGCTCAAGCCCCATCCTACACTGAGCCACGATGCCATGTCAATGGGCTGGAAAAGGCGATCCAAGGCTTGTTTTCTCTTTAACAGGTTAAATGAAAGGATTAACACCGAAGCGTGTAACATCTGATGGATTCATCTTCGCAGGGCTTTAGATTTTCCTCTAACCCTTTCCACAACACAAATAGCCTACTGAATTAACATAAGTTAATTTTTTCAAAGTTTTTTTTTTCAAGCCCTTAAGACTACAGTGACCCGGATGGCTGACGACATACACGACCATCAAAAGTTATTGATTTCTTGATCAGATCTTGATCCGGATTTTTCTCAAGCATTTTTCTGAATTGGACCATAAATCTTCGCACTTTATCCAACAGGCTGTTTATCTAAACACAGATTACAGCCATTTACATCACAAACACTTAAACGACCCATCACTTTTATCACAGCTGTAACACCTCCTTTCACTCACAGCATAACAACACGTTTTAACACAACATATGTTATTAAGTTTGTGCTAACGGGTAACACGGCTGATCTGAATGTTCTCACGGAGGCACACAGAGATGCCCCAAAATAACTCACAGAGCAAACTGCAGGGTAGCATTTATATTCACCTTCAGCTGGTGGCTTATCAACATTCATTAGTGGTTTATTAGCTCTTCATTAGTCATTATACAACACTTCCCTTGTTCTGCACAACCAGATTGTAAGTTAGTAAGACTTTTCTCATTATAACGTCCTAGTTATTGCTTAATAAGTGAAAAACTGGTTATTGGAAGGAGGTCTCGTTGAATTTTCAGAAACAGACAGACTTAATTTAACACTACTAACTACAGAATATTAGATTAAATATTCTGATATCAATTAATAAATGGCACATTAAATGTTAATTTAACCTCTCTCTAACAGGTAGTTATTGTTTCCAAACCGTGGAATAATAGTTGGTAATACTTGGTAATTATTTAATAATTGAACATCATATAAATAGGTATTGTAAGTTCCCAACTACTGCTTATCAAACTCTATAAATGATTCATAAAGACTGTGGAGTGAACATATTTTGTAAAGTAAAGTTATATTAAAAATGCTTTTGTTAAAAAATGTGTAGGAAAGCAGGTAGAGTGGAATCATAAGACTCCAAACATGAAGTCTGTGGCTCATTGACCTCCTTCAGTCACTGTTATTTTTTTTATTTCTGCTTTGTGTTTACGCTGCCATCTGTTTGGTTATGTTTAGTCTTGATTAGGTTGAGAAAAAGATCGTGATTTAGGCTGAAATACAATGCAAGCAGCAGTATCTGACATCCTTTGACCAGTGAGGACAGGCTCACTGCTCAGTAATGAAATAACGTTCAATCATTAACAAATACATAATATGGTATTTATAATATTATAAATATTATATGTAGTGTAAGTGTAATTGAATGCTATCCTATTATCAGCTATTCAATTAACTATCAGTTTAGACATAAACCCTAAATTGATGGCATTAACATAAATTACCCCCTTGCTACTCACAAGTATGCATTATTAATGATTACTTGTTTGCTTGTTAGCAGTAAAATTCATGTTTTCTACAGTGTAATGTCCCACTATTTATCAAGAGTTTTTAGCACTTGTATTTATAGTGTGTTATTGAGTTGATGAATATGTGTGTGTCCTGAAAAAGCCTTAGAAAGTGCATTGTAATTACTAACCATGAGCCAATATGCAGTTGATAATCATGTTGGAATAATTAATAATATTAATAATAATTAAAAATAAATAAATACTTATAGGTATTATAACGTGGGTTTGTTAATATAAAGAGTTAAAATGTGTGCGTTAAAACAACACATCGTGAAACAAGATTACAACATTGAAACAGTAAATTAGCTCTTGTAGTTAGGATTCTATCTTTGCTATATTGTTGCTTTATCAGCTTGATAAAACAACAACAAAAGTTGCACCACCTCTACTATGTAGAATAGATTGTCCTGTGTCTCTCCCCTTACCTCAAACCGGTCAAAGCAGGTGGCCGCCCCTCCCTGAACCTAGTTCTGCTGGAGGTTTCTTCCTTTTAAAAGGGAGTTTTTCCTCCCCACTGTCACCAAGTGTGCATAAGGGATCATCTGATTGTCGGGGTTTTCTCTGTAACATTGTGGAGTCTTTCCCTTAAAATATAAAGCGCCCTGAAGTGACTGTTGTTGTGATTTCGTTCTATATAAATAAGATTTAATTGAATTTTTTCTACCCACTAAATGTGCGATTCACTGGGTTGTTTACACAACCTCTTCCAAATGTGCACAAAAGTCTTTGTGGGTTTGTGCTTAATCATTTCTTAATGTAAAATAGATGACTTACTATCGCTACTTTGTTAGTTTTTCCATTCCTGACAATCATGACATGATTAAAGACTTTTCATAGATCAGATTAAAGCAATATTAATCTTTATGCAAAAGTTTTTCTATACATGCGTGTCAACAAAACAAAAGCCTTACTCGTACGCCATAAACTAGATTTCCTTTTGCTGCCTTTAGAGGATCCCCACCTTGTTCTTCTTATAACATGCTGTTTGGATGAGTGTACATTTTCAGCATAATTATTTAAAACCCAGTCTGAACATGAGGTCACATGCTATCACTTGTGCAGTAATTCAGTCCGTGTTTGGCAGACAGTGCGACTGCATGCGCGGTGGCTGATAAAAACGTAGTATTGGCTTCTTGTCTGACTCCCAGGTTAATTCAGCTTTACGTGTTGGCCTTGTGTTGTTGGGGACCTTGTGTAAAGAACGGGCTCGCTCTCTACACCAAAGAGCTGGAAATCAGTCAGGCAGGTTCACTGTGGGACCATTCGCCATGTCAGGGCTGCTGCAGTTATTTGTCATTCCCTGTCAAGGCTCAGGCGCTCTCTCCACTGCACAAGGCCTGTTGGGTGCACGTGCTTGCAGTAGACCCAGAGATGCATATACGTGTTTGTGTGTATGTAAATGTGTGTGCTCGCTTGCTTGTTTGCTTGCGTGCTGGAGGGTTACTGTCAAGGTGGTCAGTGGTGGTTTACAGTGGTTTACAGTGGTTCAGTGGTTTACACGAAGGTCAGTGGTACTCTTCTAATCTGGGCCTCACTGCAGGTGATGCCCAGGGCTAGAAAACAGGAAACAACAGGCAGAGTTGTGTGTGGAACTGTTTGAATGTGAGAGCACATGTGTCTTTATGTTCTTCTTGTGTGACACAGGAAAAATAGAAAGAGGGTTTGTCTGTAAACTCATCAAGTTCCCAGCAGAATTTCCTCCCACTTTCCTCTTCCTGTTCTCAGCTAAATGCAGCTGCTGCTGCAAAAACAAATGTGACATTGCCAGCTGTTGACACTTTTAAAATTCCAGTCCATCCTTTTCATCATCTGCAAGGTGAAAATCAGCCACCTCCAGCAACTGCTGCTGTTGCTGCTGCCCCATTTCGCAACAAAACTCTAGTTTTACTCGACTTGAGAAGGCCACCCAGCCTTGTTGACTTCAGTGACTCCACCATTAAGAAAATATGGCTGCTATGACCTCTGGCAACCACACTGAACCACCCAAAACATCAGACAACCGTAAGCCTTTGCCGCCTGCTTTGCGAATGAGGGGATGAGGAAAGGAACAAGAGAGAGGTAAAAGTGGGGTGCAGTTAGTGGGTGCAGAGTGCATTTTTATGAGGCCATGCCTATCTAGTTTCTTTTTTGTCTGGCTGTGTGGACATAAATTTTTACCCTCCCTCCCTCCCTCCTTGCCCGTGTTCCTCCATCTCTCTCCGGTTTTCTTCTGGCATGCTGGCCAAGCAAATCCGCCCTTATCGACCTGCTCCTGCAGCCTGTTTGCAAACTTTCCCCCCAGTTTCTCTCAGTCCCCTCAACCCGTGTCATTCATCTTCCTTCACATCCCCGCTGCCATCTTACCATATTTCCATTCCCTGGTTCCCTCTGCCTTCTGCTTTGCCATATTTTTTTGTCTTTAAAGGCCAAAACCACCTTTATTCCCTTCAGTTATTTTCTTCTCTTCCATTCTTCCCCTCCTTCTCCTCCACCACCTCCACCCCCCCACCCCTGGTCCCCACCCTACCCCCTTATAGATGGAGATTAACTGGGGAGAGCAGCGCCATCCGTCCTCGTGACTGTTTGTTGTTAAGGAGATGGATGGAAGCTCCCTCTGCCAGCCCCACGCAGCCGCAATTACACCAGCCGCCATGATGGATGGAGGGGAGGGAAAAGGGGGGTGGTGGAGAGGAGGGAGCCACAGAGAGGGGGGCATCTATCACACCCCTTAATCTACCTGTCACTGCATGGCTTGCATGGGTAGAGGAGGGGCCGAAGGGAAGAAGAGAGTCGGCTTTACATCCACAGCTGGTCGAAGCTTCTTTTTTTTTTCTTAACACAAAATTTCTTTTTCTTTTTTTCTTTTTTTTTTTTGCAGAACTTGGCCTGCAAGAAAGGGACATTAAATATCCCGATCAGTTTAATTGATTTCCCAGAGCCCACTCAATTCTGCTGAGCATACCACGTGTGTGTGTTTGAAGTGTGTGTGCATGTTCGGCGGGCATCAACAGGTAATGAGATGCAGATTCTATTGCCCTTTTGACGAAACCCACACTTTGCATAAACCTCATAACATATACATATATATCCACACTAAATCTCAAGTGATAAACATGCAGAAAGGTGACCACAATACACACACACAGTACCAAACTAAGTTGTTTAGCATCCCCCCACACACACACTCACCCCTCCAACATTCTGAGCTCCTTCTCATACCTGTTGAAGACATCATGACCTATCACAGAATAAATCTGCATACATCACCTGCAGCACTTCTTCATCCCCCCCCCCCCCCCCCCCCCCCCCACAATGGTACAGAAATGTTATGAAAAGTAATCTGAGGTCTCCTTCCCTCGACCCCTCCCCCTCCTTCTCTCCCCATCTTCCTCCTCCACCTCCTCATCTGTCCAGAGAAGAGAGAGAGATGGGATGGAGGGATTAATACTCTTCCGCCCAAGCCAACCCTGAGAATGATAGATGGACAGATGCAGGAAGGGAGTGGAGGAGGAGAGAGATTAAAGGAGAGAAGTCTGAGGGTTCATAAATCCAAAAGAGTAGAGACCTGGTCCGCATCACACACTAATAAGATCTGCAAGAAATCTATGATGAGGAAGAGAGGTGGAGTGAAGAG
The DNA here is from genome assembly GCF_963969265.1 of Rhamphochromis sp. 'chilingali'. Classification (NCBI taxonomy): domain Eukaryota; kingdom Metazoa; phylum Chordata; class Actinopteri; order Cichliformes; family Cichlidae; genus Rhamphochromis; species Rhamphochromis sp. 'chilingali'. Next base: position 32,155,258 of record NC_137935.1, read on the forward strand.
GAGGGAGAGAGATGGGAGTGATGTAATAGCATTAGATGTAATCTAATCATGGCAATAAGATGTGAATGGATGAGTGTGAGCATGGTGATTATGCAGAAGAGGGATGGCAGTGCGTTGATGAAGCTTCGAGGCCTTGTTATTAAACAACAGATCAACAGACAGGCCTCACTGAGGAGCTTTCTGCTGCAAAGGCTCCATAAAAACGCTGTGTTTGTCGTACTTTTTGACAGATTTTATCACGCTGGCTGCCACCAGATGAAAACAAGAAGTGGTAACACAGTGGGTGCTGTATGGCTGCAGAATGTCTCTGTCTGAAGTAAATGTAAATCAGGAAGAAAATGTGTGTTGATTGAAATGAATCATTCTGTGTGTCATGAAAGCTATGTGCTTCATCATGTTCGTGTAGGTGTGTGTGTGTGGCAGCCATCAGCATGTACAGAATCAACTGTAAGTGCATTAAGTGCAGTCGTGCAGCCTGATCTGACTTGGAACAGATAGAGTGCTCCTTCACCTCCCTCCTCTTCTCTGCGACCCCACTGCCACCAACCCCTCCCCCTCATCCCCAACTTCTCCAGCCTCCCCTCAGTCCACTGGGCCACATTTTTCATGGCCCAGCTGTCGTAGGGCTTTGATTGGTTGGCCCAGCGGACAGATAGCCGATAGGCTCTGATTAATAGTTGAGGCCCAAGAACTTCCTCATTGATCAACAGGACAGGCTGCAAGAGGGGGAGGAGGAGGAGATAGAAAAAGCATGCCCTGTCGCCCTGCAAGTGCTGGCTGATAATCCAGATAGTGGAATTTGTGGCAGTGTGCGTGCATAAGTAGATTGTTAAAAACAGAATGAAACAGAAGCGCTGGGCTGAAAACACACACACACACACACACACACACACACACACACACACACACACACACACACACACACACACACACATATATATATATATATATATATTTATATATATATACAGAAAACACAGACACATTTACCAACGGCAAACCTCTGGCGGTCCTTTATAGATGCCACAGTGTGCCGTGTGGGTGTGTGGCTGAGAAGGAGGAGGGGGGACTGGAATGTAAAATAAATGGTTGATGTCTGATTCAATTACTTGTTTAGTCCATTTAAATGCACTTTCATTGTGCTATATGCCCAGCATTTGTTACAGTATCTAGGTATGCCTGTGTTTGTGTGTCTGTGTGTGTGCGCTTGTCCCCTCCTGCTGCTCTGTCCAGCCTCTAGCTGATTGATGATCTTCACTCCCACGGGGTCAGCAAGGCCACGACCTCCCACTTTTGACCCCCCTACTGAGATATTCTCTCTCTCTCTCTCTCTCTCTCTCTCTCTCTCTCTCTCTCTCTCTCTCTCACTAACACACACACACACACACACACACACACACACACACACACACACACACACACACACACACAAACAAGGAAACAGATGGCCTTGGGACAATTTCCTCACCTTTCTGTCACAAACAGTCTCCATCTCATCACATCCGCTGAAGTTCATTGATTTTAACAAATGTAAGCAAAAAGAAAGAAAAACATCAGAGACAAATGCTTGAGATTCGCATGCTTACTGTATTTCATCAAAAACAACAAATAAGCCACTCAGGACTTTGATAGCAGCGCCTCAAGAAATGGGTTTCATCATGTAGCAATATCACACCCTAGTGACACTTAATGGTTATGACAACTGAGGAATACTTCAAAAACAAAACTCAGATAAAAAAAAAAAAACGAAAAACATTTTATTTTACTAGCACCATTTAAAAATTAATCAGTGAGAAATGGCTGTTAAGAACACAAACCTCTAAAAACTCAATCAGCCTAAACATCAGAAATGTTCAGCACAAAGTCCAAAATAAAGACATAAGAGGAAAATCTCGAAAAGCACAACACATAAATACACAGATCGGCCTCTGTGCTGTGAGATTGTTATAGATGGACAGCAAAGGGGCAGAGAACAGGAGGGAGGAAATGGAAGATGATGAGCAGGAGAAGGAGGAGGCGGAGGACAGATTATTAACTATTTCTTATCAGCTTCAGACGTGGGTGATAAGGGATGATCGGGTTATAACGTGATCTGATCAGGACGTTCCTTTCTCCAGCTTCTCCTGGGCAGCTGTCTTTAGCCAGTTAGCCACGTGTTTTTCAATCTCCTGAGAGGTGGAAAGATGAGAAAGAAAGGCAGACATACATTAAGGTTTTTCATGTTTCTAATGCTACAACTGCTTGAGGATTGTTACCACACTATACCGCAAAGCAAAGGTGCTTCCTGGGTTAGTATGTGGTTTAAAAGGCTGGTTTTGATATGGGAAGCCTGCAATGTGTGATTTGCAAGAGTGCAGTAAGCACTTGATTTGTGATTGTGCACCACCAAGCAGCACTTAAGTGGTTGTTTTGTGCACTATGATATATGAATCACAACTAATTTGAGATTTATAGATTATATATCTATATATATGCAGGACAAATCCACAATACTGTGTAAAAATGCATTCCAGCATTTAACTGACACTTTCACAGTATAGTTTATTATATCACGAGGCAGTATTTTACAACTCTGACAGTTATTAAAGCTGGAATTACCTCATTTCTCTTTAAAAGAGACAAGGCACGCTCTGGAAATATATGGTGTAAATGCTGCAATGTAATTAACCAGCAATGTGCAGTTGCATGTATTTGACTAGAGAGTGCATCATCTTTGTTGTTAACTCATATCAGATGTTCTACTTCTAAAGTTTGGAAGTTTAATTTAAGTTCAAAAATAGCTAAAACTTCAGGTAAAATGCACTGATTTGAATTTTACTTTAAAATGTGGGCATTGTGGATTTTGTCCTCTGTTTCTTAGGCTGAAATAACGTCAGGATAGGATCTGTTTACTCTTCAAGCGCGCCTCTGTGCTGTTTTAAGACAGACATGGAAAGAGAGGAAAATATGCTTTAAAGGATTACAGCACTGACTGGTGTGTGAAGCTGCTCTGAAAAATGCTTTTCAGATTGAAAACTTCTCAGTGAGGCGTGGGTACCTGTCTGGCTTTCGTGAGCGAGCTGCGGTCTGTGACTCTTCTACTCGACATGTCAGCGCAGTGAGCAGTGTCCTTAATGAAAATTGTCTGGGCCTCCTCTCCTTCCTCAGTCCCGTCCTGCACCACCGACAGCGTCTTCCACGGGTCGATTCCTCCTGTGGAAGTGATAAAAAAAAGTCTTCAACAGTCAAGAAAGTGCTGCAGCCCTGCTGGTTATCTAAATATGTAAGAAAAGGCGGTATTCTCTGTCTCGCCTTACTTTTGTATTTTCTCTGTAAATGTGTTGACTTTGTCTGTAGTAAACCCACTCTCACCATTAACATAAAGGATTCTGTGTGTGTGGGGGTTGTCTCCTCCGTAGTAAGTGTTTGTGAAGGCGATGCGAGCAGGCAGGGAATGCTGGGAAATACCAAACAGCGTGGTACAGAGCTTAGTCTGATCCTGCAGGGTCAACATCCCAGAGAAAGGACAAGTGGCGTCCTCACAAGTCTGGTCTACAAACATGAAAAGAAAAAAATCACGTATGATAAAGAAGTGTTAGTGTGTGTGTGTGTGTGTGTGTGTGTGTGTGTGTGTGTGTGTGTGTGTGTGTGTGTACATGTCTACATGACTTTGTGAGGACAGAAAATTGGCATGCCACTATACTTGTGGGGGACAACAGTCACTTATGGGGACAAGATGCCTATCTCCACAAGATTGAAGGCATTTTCCAGGCTCAAAATGCTGTTTTAGTGTCAGGGTTACAATTAGGTTATGGTTAGGTTTAGGCTAAGGGTTAGGCATTCATTTTCTGATGGTTAGAGTACGCAGCTAGGGAAAGCATTATGTTAATTATGTTAATTACGCTAATATATGAAAACAAGTGTCTGTGTGTGTTTGTGTTGTACAGAAGCCAAATTCAGTGCATGTCTGGTAGGTCCACTGTCTCTCTCCTCTTCTGCCGGCATGGACTGACGTGTCCATCAGATCCTTCATTGATTTCTCATAGGAGATGTCCAAACACGGCTCCTTACTGGTGAATCGGTAAATCTGTCAAGTGCAGAAACACATGCAAAGAGACAAAAAAGAAAAGAAACAAAACTAGTAGACAGATGTTGTGGGAGTTGCATAAGGGTAAAGGCATAAAGGAATCACAAATGCTTGCACTGCTTGTTTTTAGCTCTGAGAGGGACAGCAGACATACAGGAAAATGGCTCAGCAGTGACATCTGGTGGCCACATATCGACATGTAAAGGGGGAGAAGGAGCCCGCTCTGTTCTCCATACCTGTGAGAGTTTAACAAGGCGGTTGTAGGCTTCCATCCCATCCTGATATTCCTGGCTGTTGTTGGCCATTATGCCACAGAGCTCATTTATCGACATGAGTACCCCCTCTTCATTGTACTGCACTGCTCCCATGAAAATGTCGGCCAAGCTTTCCATCAGCTCAATCTAAAGTAAAGGAATATGTTATTGTCCACTTGCATAAAAACTGGAAAGAGATAGATACAAATAAAGGAAAGAGTTAAAGAGAAAGAAAACAGGATTAAAATAAAGGAAAGAGTTAAAGAGAAAGAAAACAGGATTAAATGAGGAAAAATATCGATTGCCAACTAGGAGACTACGTGGAAATAATTTGAAAAGTATGTCTGTGAAGGTTCTCAGTCATCCAGGTCATCGTAGTCAAAGGAGCTTGTAAAGAAAAGCTTCTGGACTTCTTTAAATTGCTTGAAGACGGTTTACGACACCAACTCTCTGCCATCTATAATCCAGTTTTGAGTTCCCTTCCCAGACGCCTTAACGCCCACTCACATCCTGGGCCATCTGATCTTAGGAATTCACATGATAAGGTGGGGCCAGGTTTCACAATGAACTCATCCGAAACTCTGGCTGATTGGGACCCACACCCAGTTTCACACCTTGGCTCAGGCGAGTAGAGGATCATCAGGGGGTCCTTTTGTCCCTCTGTGGGGGGATACTCCCACTAGGTTTATATCTGGGACTCTCCACCATTTGACCTTAGAACTGAAGAAGCTTCTTGGATGAGAGGTGAAACGTCTTCAAGTAACTTAAAGAAGTGGAAAAGTACACTAATATTTGAAGCCCAGTGTTCAAATAAGAGAGCAAAATAGATTTAGTGAGCAAATTTAATGCTTAAACTAATGAACATACAGAAATAACTTGTTAACTTTAGATGATAAATACTAAAAAGTGAATGATATTAATGGAAAGTTAAAAGTAATGAATAAATGGTAACAAGAGATTAACATGAAAAGTTGAATCTGTGTACAGTGTTTGTTAACCAGCCTAAACACTTTGACAGCCCACACGCAGTCAATACAAGTAGGCAAATAATTAAGCCCACTTTATGTATACTACTACTTAAAAAACTCTTTCATTTGACCTGGACTGTGAAAGCAGGGCTAGGTCTAAAAAGAGAGCTTTCCCAGGGATCTGGAGAAGCCATGAACTGCTATGGCCAGCAGTTTAGTGGCCACATTATATTGAATGTGAAAAGTAAAGGAGGCTTGCATCCTCTTTCAGTTCAGGTTTTACACATCAGGGTATTATCAGGACATTATTTGGAAGGGCTGCTTCCTCAGAAAGCTACTTTCTCTTTATCTGTGTGACAGATCAGATAACGTTTGGTTGAAAATGGGTTATGAAATATGAAAGTGATCCCAAGCACAGCAGCAAATCTACAGCAGAATAGTTGAAAAAGCAAATAATCAAAGTGCTGGAATGGACCACTGGTCCAATTGAAATGCTATGGTGGGACCTTAAGCGGGCTGTGCATAAATAAATGCCTGCAAACTTCAAACAACTGAATCAACATTGCAAAGAAGAGTGGGCCACACTTCCACCAGAACAATGTGAGAGCTTGAAAAAGACATACAGAAAACAGACACTTCAAGTTACTGCTGCTAAAAGTGGTTCTACAAGCTAATAAATCATGGCGTGTGCTCTACACACTGCTTCTGCTTTTTGGGGTTAGCTTTTGTTGTTGCTGTTGTTTTTCATTTCTGTTTTCTGGCCTCAGAAAGGATCATGCTAGTACATACAGAACACCTAATGGCTAACACGGCGGTCCACAAGAAGAACTGTTGACAGTACACGCTTTAAGTTCCATTTTTGAACCTCATGTCATGACTCCCATTTTGAGCACCCTCTTCAGTAAAGTCTGGACTCAGTGACCCATAGCTCTTTATTAGGCAGGCAATGTCATGGTCCTGAGTCTGCTGACTCAGTGTTTTGTGTTTCTTTATGCTTTTGTTTATTCTGAGTATGTATTCTGTTATGATTTGTTAGGTTTCTGTTCTGTGCCTGCCCTGGTCACACTGTCTGCTTGTGAATCTGTCTGTTTAGTTCAGTGTCATGTCTGGTTCTCTGTGTCTGAGTTTCCTGTTTTATTCTGAAGGTCCCCGTCTCATGTGAGTGTGTTCAATTTACGTTTCCCCTGTCCCGTCAGCTCCGATTTCTCCCAGGTGTGTTGCCCAACTGTCTCTCTCATCACCAGTCCACTGCCTGCATTTTGGGTCCGTTTCCTCCTTCACCACATGGCTCGCCCCGGCAGCCATGATAGGCAAATGAATAATTTTGAATTAACCTCCATATTTGTTTAAATATATTTAGCAAGAGAGCAACACTCTGGACAAGTACCATATTATGTTTTGCAGTGAAGGTCTCGCAACTACAGCTTTGGCATTTTACCATCAAGTTGAACTTTGCAATAAAATGCAATAGTATACCTGACAGTTGTCCTATGTTTATCACAGAAAGACTGTAGACAGGTTTAAAATAAAGCTGCGCTTTCTTTTTCACATGATTGCAAAGGTTCAAACAGCTTATTACCAGCATACAGTGGGAAAAGAAAGTTATCACAAAAAAGTATATATTTAATTTTTTTTAAAAGCAAAAAATGAACAGAACTGCGTGAACAAGAGCTTGGTGTCCATCAAAGCATGTCATCACCTGATCATAAGGATCCTTGGGGATTTGACAGCATCCAAAGTCTGAGGCTACCTGGTTGATATTTCCACTCATCAGAGCTTCTTTCACTGCAGCAAACGCTTCACGCACTTTAGACAGACACTGCAGGAAGTGGATGGTGTGAAGTTAACAGACAAAAGTAACAGACTAAAATCTAATCCCTGACACATGATGCACAGATGGTGGCAGACTTCTCACCTTCTCTGAGCCACCAACTGCCTCATTCAACAGGCTCAAGCCAACAACCTGAAATAGAGGAAAGGGCAGATATGTGATTCAAAAGGAAATGAACTTCAGTAGACACCTTAGTTGTTTGGAGGGATGTAGGTACAACAGAGGAACCTAAGGTCAAGTTCTGGTTATGGAGGAACCTTTGTGGTGTACTGACATCAGAAGGGAAAAACTGGACTTGATCACAGTTACTTCTTTGATGGTGAAAAACACATTCAGCCCATAAGAGTCAGCGATGAAAACACAAAGAAATCAATAATAATTAAATGAATGGTGATATTAAATCCTGTGACCATGGTTTGTGTCGTATTACGTTGTTATACTCAGAAAAGTCCAGCTTTGCCTTGACTGGAGCAGAGGAGGCCACAGCTCCATACACCAGATTGGGAAACTGCAGTACAGAGCGAGAGAAGACACACAAAAACAATTAATATATTTCTGTTGAGTTTACATGATTTTTGTAAAACATGAAGATCAATGTTAACAACCCGATAATCTATACATGTCTTTATATCCAAAACTTAACATGTAACATTCCTCTCCACACTGTTACACTACCTAACACATGACTCCGCTTAATATGGTGACTGAGCTTGGTTTAGCTCCTTGCTTTTGCTATACAGGGACTAATGCAGCAGTCAAATCCATACTTGAAAGTGGCTTCATCCTCAGATGTTCTAAAAGTATTTCCTAAAATCTTCTTTACCAAACACCACTTAAAGACTTCATCTTTCTTTGGGAATGAATTCATGGAGAGCTGCATGCAGGCTATGAAGAGTGGAAGCAGCAATCGATGTACTTTTATATATATGAATATATGCTCCTTCCTGATTTCTTTTGCATATTTCTCACATTTGCAAGTGTCAGATCATCAAAGAAATTCTAATATTAAACAAAGATAACCAGAGTAAATACAAAATTGCAGTTTTGAATATTTATTTATTGGTTAAGTGCTTTTAAGAAGTAGTTTTTTTTAGTGTATTAAAAGCTATCCAGACCTACATGATCCTCTTTTTAAAAGGTAATTGCCCACTAAAACTAATAACTGGTTGTGCCACCTTTGGCAGCAAGAACTGCAATCAAATGTTTTTGATAACTAATAATATGAGTCTTTCACATCACTTTGGAGGAACTGGAGGATTTTTGAGCATGAACGGCCTCTTTAAGGTCATGCCAAACATCATGATTCTGGACTTTGACTAGGCCACTCCAAACCCTGACGGCCAGACATTCTCCTTCAGGATTTTCTGGTAAAGTGCAGAAAAGCTTTGGTGCCCCCCCCCCCCCCCCCTTATTACCTGAAATCACTATTTAAAATACTGCATTTTGTATGTACTCTGCTTATATTTGGCTAATATTAAAATTAGTTTGATTATCTAAAATATGCAATTCAACATGTGAAAGATATGTTAAAAAATCTGAAAGTGGGGAACACTTCTTCATAATGTAGCTGATTTTAGTCTTTTTATGGGATTTACTAACAAAACCATAGAGGTAGCATAGTAACGTCATGACCTCAGAAAGGGTACTGATTAACTCTTTGTCTAGAAAATCATTGCACAAGAGTAACCACAAATATTCACTTAAAGAATCATCTTCTTTTAGTTTGTGGACTTGAAAATGTAAGTTAAAAAAAAGCAAGTGATACATTCATATAGTAAGATGAGATTCAGTACTTTCTTATCTCCTCAGGGTATAAACAGAAGAGCATCTATGAATTATTGCCTGTCTACAGTTCTTTGGAAACAAATGACTCACGCTGTGTTTTTCCCTAAACTAGATCTTTCCTGTCAGTATGAAATACAAATATGTTGCTCTGATCTGTTTTTGTAAAATGATATAGAACAAATATCTCAGTCACAGTATCAGGAATAAGAAGTGTTGTTCCAGAAGAACAGTCAATAAGCTCTAAAATCTTTCTCTGTCTTTTATAGGATTAGTTTTTAAAGATTGTGAGGTGCTGTATTTTAAAGTTTGAAGCCTTATGCATCTTTGAATGCTTCCATATGTAAACCATGTCCTGTACCTTTCCTCTGAACCAGGCTGATAGAGCTCCAGAGTATGAGCCTCCGAAGCTGATCCATGTGTTTCTGTGCGTCAGATTGAAGTTTTGGCTGATGTACTGGTGGAATGCAGCCAGGTCAGTAAGTCTGAATGAAAAGAAACAAATTACAAAAAATAAAGTGCACATGCATCTAAAGAGGTCTGCACAAAAGTCACGAAGACAAATGTAATCAGATAGATGAAACGACAGAGAGATACTTGGAATCAAATGTACAAAATTACATTAGATTTGCCTGACTTACAAATAAAATTACTGATAGTCTATGTCCTAATGAATCCTAAGATAGACAGGTGTGCATTCATATGCAGGAGAAATGCGATGGGAAAGATACACATTTGCATGATGAACACCCACACACACACACACACACACACACACACACACACACACACACACACACACACACACACACACACACACACACACACACACTGGTAGAGAGTCAGCACTAACGCCTGCTGGCTGCTTAGGTCTGCCAGGTTCTCTGTTTTGAGGCCATCAGGGTTAATGCTGTCACCATAGAAACGATGCTCCAGAGCCAGAAGTAGAGCACCGTGCTCTTCAGCCATGTCACTATGGTGACCTGGGAAAACATGTTCGAAGCAGATAAGATTCATTTTGAAGCAAGCCCTAATATTTTTTTAGAGATGCAGGTACGGTACACGAGAGGCTTAAAAGTGAGTGTAACTTTAAAAAGTTACAAAGTGTCATGTGTCCAGCTACACTGTCCTGCTACGGTCTGAGCAAAAATATGGAAACTATTAAGTGGTAACTAATGACTATTTGCACTATTGATCAATTTTATACAAACAAGATGATGCAGTTTAATAAATAAAAGTTTATAATATTCAATCACATAGAACCACGATGTACTGTAGATACAAAACTATGTTAAATATACACTAACTGGACACAAAATGTAGAAATCTAACAAAAGACATACAGAGACGCATTGATTATAACATGATTCCTAGAAAATATGAATAATTATGAAATTCTAATTAATTGAAATAGCTGCAGCTCTGTGCTTTTTTACGAACTTTGACCTTTACCGTGAAAGATTTAAGGTCTGTAATTAATTTGATTTCAGGTGGAAGTGTGTTTATAGATAACAGGCTTTTACAGAGAATGCTGATCTTCTCCATATTGCTGTGACATTTTACACTTCCTGTTCACTATTCTCCTAACGATTCTTCTTCTCTTTGGTCATTTCTTGAAAGAGGCTCTGGGGCTAGACTGTTTGCACATTTGAAGACTAATTTCAGAAAACACGAATGAATGAACTCTCGATATATATATTTTTTTCATTAAAATATGACAGTGGTGCCATCAGAAAGGCTTTTCATCTACAGTGGGGCAAAAAAGTATTTAGTCAGCCACCGATTGTGCAAGTTCCCCCACTTAAAATGATGACAGAGGTCAGTAATTTGCACCAGAGGTACACTTCAACTGTGAGAGACAGAATGTGAAAAAAAAAATCCATGAATCCACATGATAGGATTTGTAAAGAATTTATTCGTAAATCAGGGTGGAAAATAAGTATTTGGTCAATAACAAAAATACAACTCAATACTTTGTAACATAACCTTTGTTGGCAATAACAGAGGTCAAACGTTTACTATAGGTCTTTACCAGGTTTGCACACACAGTAGCTGGTATTTTGGCCCATTCCTCCATGCAGATCTTCTCGAGAGCAGTGATGTTTTGGGGCTGTCGCCGAGCAACACGGACTTTCAACTCCCGCCACAGATTTTCTATGGGGTTGAGGTCTGGAGACTGGCTAGGCCACTCCAGGACTTTCAAATGCTTCTTACGGAGCCACTCCTTTGTTGCCCAGGCGATGTGTTTTGGATCATTGTCATGTTGGAAGACCCAGCCTCGTTTCATCTTCAAAGTTCTCACTGATGGAAGGAGGTTTTGGCTCAAAATCTCACGATACATGGCCCCATTCATTCTGTCCTTAACACGGATCAGTCGTCCTGTCCCCTTGGCAGAAAAACAGCCCCATAGCATGATGTTTCCACCCCCCATGCTTCACAGTAGATATGGTGTTCTTGGGATGCAACTCAGTATTCTTCTTCCTCCAAACACGACGAGTTGAGTTTATACCAAAAAGTTCTACTTTGGTTTCATCTGACCACATGACATTCTCCCAATCCTCTGCTGGATCATCCATGTGCTCTCTGGCAAACTTCAGACGGGCCTGGACATGCACTGGCTTCAGCAGCGGAACACGTCTGGCACTGCGGGATTTGATTCCCTGCCGTTGTAGTGTGTTACTGATGGTGACCTTTGTTACTTTGGTCCCAGCTCTCTGCAGGTCATTCACCAGGTCCCCCCGTGTGGTTCTGGGATCTTTGCTCACCGTTCTCATGATCATTTTGACCCCACGGGATGAGATCTTGCGTGGAGCCCCAGATGGAGGGAGATTATCAGTGGTCTTGTATGTCTTCCATTTTCTGATGATTGCTCCCACAGTTGATTTTTTCACACCAAGCTGCTTGCCTATTGTAGATTCACTCTTCCCAGTCTGGTGCAGGTCTACAATACTTTTCCTGGTGTCCTTCGAACGCTCTTTGGTCTTGGCCATGGCGGAGTTTGGAGTCTGACTGTTTGAGGCTGTGGACAGGTGTCTTTTATACAGATGATGAGTTCAAACAGGTGCCACCCATACAGGTAACGAGTGGGGGACAGAAAAGCTTCTTACAGAAGACGTTACAGGTCTGTGAGAGCCAGAGATTTTCCTTGTTTGAGGTGACCAAATACTTATTTTCCACCCTAATTTACGAATAAATTCTTTACAAATCCTACCATGTGAATTCATGGATTTTTTTTTCACATTCTGTCTCTCACAGTTGAAGTGTATCTCTGGTGCAAATTACTGACCTCTGTCATCATTTTAAGTGGGGGAACTTGCACAATCGGTGGCTGACTAAATACTTTTTTGCCCCACTGTATAATCTTCTTGATATATGAATGGTGACGGTGATGATTGAGCCTGTACTGCCATACAATGTGAAAAACAAGAAAATATCAAAATGATAGCGTTGAATTAGCTGTGAAAATAAGTATAATTTCTTGTCAACCATCATTTTGGCATTGTGCTTAGAAAAATCCTAAATGATCTAAACTATTATCAAAATAATGAACTAATGATTTATAAAAACCAACATCTACATGTAGCTAATAGCTATAGCCATTCAAATACAGCCTCCTCCCTGACCTTGCTGGACCTATTAATCACTTTCCTTATTTTCTGTCATAAATGCACTGTGACTGCTGTCTGTGCTCATATTAAACATGGCCGGTGTTTATAAAAATTAGGTCAGTGTATGAGTTGTAGTAATCGCTGTGAGGATAAAGCTCACAGGCTTCAGACTGATCTAAATCCTCAGTATTAGACTTTTTTTTTTCTGTGATTGGATCTGTATGATGTCATAGAAAAGGGATAACTATAATAAAAAGTATGCATTTTATTTATATACACCTTTCAAGACACTCAGTGGTAAAAGCAATTAAATAACAAAATCACAGTATGGACAAACTGACAAACTGACTGAATTAAACATCAGAGGTTCATAAAATTAAAATTAAACAGAAAAAGCAAGTTTAAAAAAAGTCTGTTTTAAGGCTTGCTTTAAAGATAGGGAGAGAACCAGTGTCGCAAATGTGGAGAGAGTTACAAAGACAAGGGGCCAATCGGCTGAAAGCCCATGGTGGTGAGGCGAGCAGATCAGGAAGATGTTAGAGAACGTGAGGGAGTGGCAATGTGCAGAGTATTAGTGACATGGGATATCATTAATATGACGATCTCTGCAACACACTTTCTGGCTATATGAGTACTGAAGCTCTGCTTACCAGCTTTTCAAGTATTCTGTTTATGTGGGGAAGCCAATCAGAAGAAAGGTTGCTTATAGGAAAAATGGACGAAAAGGGGAAGGGAGGAGGAGTTCAAAGATCTTGCAAAATGACTCTATTAATATATAATAGGTCTTCTTTAAAGTTTTGTCGTTGTTAAACAACAATCTACGTAATATTAATGATTAGTGATCTACTGTATATTACAAAATTGTTCCACAGTATATTTTTAGCAGTAAAGTATGATAACAGGTGAATTTAGTATAGAAGCACTGTGTCTGTGTGTTTTAAAATTGTAACCCAGTACCAACATCTACTTTTTCCTAGGTCTCCTATACACGCTTCTCTGGGGGATTACGGGTACTTACAAAACAAGTTTTAGGGTACAAAAAAGACAAAACACAGATATACTCGCAGATGAGCATCACTTTACCTCCAAAGTTTGATTATTAATTCATTATGTTGCCAGTTCTTTGAGTGTTTTGAACACTGATTTCATATGCGTGTCTGATCTGTGAAAGGCACAAACAGGTGACGATATGTGCTGTATTTTACACTACCTGTCAGAACATCATACTCAACGAGGGGCCCTTCTCCCCCAATGTAGAGAAACACCGGGCCATCAGGATGCTGCCAGTATGCCTCATTCACAAAGAACCTCTGGAGGACATTGAGAAAAGTACAAGAAGAAAGACATGCTTTATTTATGCTCGCCCAAACCGGCAGCAGTGCACATTCAAGGACTTGCTCTGAGTAATCCTTTACTTGATGCTGGAGTGGGCAAATTTGCACATTGGCAGCCTCAAATGGCTGCAAGAGCTAAATGAGGCCGAACATTTCAGTTCATGCTGTCAGGAAACGCCACCCTGTCACTCCCTGCTGAATCAGGAGTGATGAAAAAGGTTCATCTAGTCTACATTTCTCTGAATGGACCGCTCACTCTCTGCTTCTTAAGAACCACAGCAACTCAGTTTAGCTCTTATCTCCACAACAAAGTGAAAGCAGCAGGGTTCAGTGGGACGGGACACTTGCTCTGCTGCACGCAGCCTATTTTGCGATTTGAGCTGACAGGGCATCTGTTTTATCAGCGTCACTGCAATCCAAGCAGTCTTCAGAAATATCACACGATGGCATCTTCTCCAGTGCTTTAAATAAATTATGGCCTCCTTTTGGTTCACAGGATCTGACTGATGGAAGAGTTCTCTTATCGTTAACATAGATTTTCAAAGACCTCTCAAACATCAAGCCTTTAATTATCAGCACCATGCACTCGCACTGGAGAGGTCTGTGCCCAGAAGTGAAATGTAAATTTAGAGTCATATTTAAAAAGTAGAAAATGGATATCGTCCATATTTAGCCAAGCCGACATTTGATTCTCTTTGATGCGATGCCTACAGATAAGATAAGACGATATACGGAAATAACATCAAAAACTAACATTTCGTAATATTCTTCATTATCTTTAAAAAAAAAATCCCTAATAACATAACCACACCATTTCAAATCCAAAATATTAAAAAAGGGGACGAGATGCTCCTAAGGGAGTGACAGGCAGACTCTATCTTTGATCAAACCTCTGGCATGCTCTATTATTTTGTCTGTTTAAATGTCATGCCAAAGTTGGAAGAAGCTCTCTGAGGCCTTCAAAGACAAGCTCGAGCTTATTAGTCTAACAGAGAATAAAAAATGATTTCTAAATTTCAAACAAAGGAAACAAAACTTGAAGTTGGTCTGGACTTGGACTGGCTACTTCAGCAAATTCAGCGCGAGAAAAGACAACCTGAAATAGAAATTCTCAAGAACCACAAAATATTATCAGAGAACCTGCAAATAACTCTTGCAAATGGTGATACCTAAAAATGCAAATTTTACACATACAAAGCAGGCGTTATGAAATGATGTGCTCTGAAGGGAAATGTGTTTGCTGCATACTAAAAATAGCATGTTGGGAGAAGAACCAACTATGAAGCACTGTGGTGGAAATGTTCTTCTGCATCAAGTCAACGAGTGCTTGAAAATAATAAGATTGTTTATCTGAAGGTTTGAGCTGAACCTTTTGTAATGATAAAAATTCTAAACACGCTGCCAAATTCAGTGAAAAACTCAGATGTGAATCCAAGTGGGAATCAAAGATGTCAAAAAAGTCATTACAAAACACCTGTAAGAAGTTATTTTTGCTAGAGCAATAGCAAAATTTCCTTTTCCCACATATGATTATTTTATATATTTTTCAGTTACATAAAAGTTTTGTTGTTTTTTTTAAAAAAAACCTCATTAAGTCTTTTTCTTTTAACTGCCTTTAAGTGAATAACCTTTACGTGCAGGCAGGGGTGTGAAGCATTAAAGCATTGCTCAGCGTTCCTCTACCTGAGGGAAGGTGTTGCTATTTTGTTGGTTGAAATGGTTCAGGGGCTGGACAATCCAACCCTCCTTCACGTGGTGGAGAGGCTGATGAAGACTGACTGTGAGCTTCAGGAGAAGCTGCTTGTTTTTCTGAAGCTGGTTGTCACGTGCACGCCTCTTGATCATCCTCAGAACCTGTCCTGTTAGCAAAAAACAACAAACAAAAAAAACATAGGACAGAAAAACAACTGTGAAACTGCTTAAATTAATGAATCGAAACTTGAATAGTTTGTAATCTAAATCATAAGCTAAACATAATTTATGCAAAATAATGGAGAACTTGGCACCGTCTTAGCTCTGTTGGCCAGATTAGTGATATGAACAGGTGAACCATATTTTGTTTTATCTAAACAACTGATTGATCCTCATGTGACTGAAGATGATGAATGAATCCAAATTTGTCTGTCATGGACTGCCCAGCGTGGGATCATCTTGACAGAGAACAGAGCAAAAGGCAGAAACATCCAAAAAAAAGCTTTGAATGACATTCAAGAAGTCTAGAGAAATATTCCTGAAGACTATTTAAAGAAATTACAAAAAAGTTTGACCAAGAGGGTTCAAGCTGTGTTGAAGAATAAATTCATAGAATTGTAAAAAACCCTGTTTTTGCCTTATATACTATATTGTATACATTTTAAACATTTTAATAAGCAGTTATTTCTTAATTCCCTAGGAAATTATGAAGCAATAAGGAATTGGTCAAGGCCTGTGCACAGTACTTTATATCAAGATCTAAAGTATCACATTTAGTGGAATTTTCATTAACTCACCAGAATAAACAAAGTTTAAAAGTAGCAGAGGAAGGAGACAGCGCAATGTTAAGAAATTCATCTTAAATGCTATATCCACTCTGTAACACACAAGACGTCACTCTATGGGTCCCATATATAGTCCCTGAAGGGCTCCTGTGTGTGTGTGTGTGTGTGTGTGTGTGTGTGTGTGTGTGTGTGTGTGTGTGTGTGTGTGTGTGTGCGTGCGTGCGTGCGTGCGTGCGTGCGCACTAATAAAAACTGCTCAGCAGAAATGAGCATCAGCCTCGTCCTGTAATTAGACCTCTCTGCTTTGTAACAGCTTTTTTCTGAATGGTTGAGTTACAGAGGGCAGTTTTCAACTTTTTGCGGCTTCCTAATTGGGAGTAGTGAGAGAGACTATCCTATGTCCACACAGAGGCTAAGTTCATATCTATCTATCTATCTATCTATCTATCTATCTATCTATCTATCTATCTATCTATCTATCTATCTATCTATCTATCTATCTATCTATCTATCTATCTATCTATCTATCTATCTATCTATCTATCTATCTATCTATCTATCTATCTATCTATGTATTAAAACATACAATCCAAATATTATGGAATGACACCATTACATTCAGGATGTGTACAATGTTGATATATCTGCCAATGCAAACTACTCACCAAGAGGTAGTGAGACTCTTACCTGTGCGTAACTGTTAAGTAGTTATGAACTACTTAAAGTTATTTCTCCTTTCCTGCAATATACCTAAAGTATAATTCAAATTACTTACAGTATAATTATTTCTTCTTCGCACTAAAAACTTGAATCATTACTAGTGTATCTATCAGTAAATATTTGTAGGTAAATACAAATTATACTTTAATTTTAGAACAAATACTATATTATATTATAGTTCTACCAGAATTTCAAATTAAGTCTAATAGATTTTGTATTACAGTCTTTTCTGTTAAAACCTTTTTTATTTGGTTGTCATGTCTGCCTCGCAGAGCTGTCTCATTGCAGACAGCAGCAGCAGTGACAGCAATTGCAATGTTCAAGTCAGCCAGTGTGGCAGCAGACGGTAAAATTATGAGCACAGAGCTGAATGCTAGTCATGTTAGCCAACTCTACTTTGGTTGCGTGAACTTTAACAGAGAGGTTCTGGTTCAAATATCACAGTGGAATCTTTTGTTTTTGTGTTTGTTTTCTCAACCCCCCCCCCCCCCCCCCACCAAAAAAAAAAAACCCAAAAAAACCCTCCAAAACAAGATAAGAAATCAGGCCCAAGAGGAAAAGGCACTGCTAACTCTGTGCAGAACAACCATCTGCGTTATCTTCGGTATCACTTGCAGACATCTCTATGTCTTGCAATTTGCTCTAAGTGAGCGCTGATGAAACCCACGTACATGGCAAGCAGTGGCATGTTTCACAGGTTCATAATGTCAGGCTGGTTTTATCACCGTGCTAGTTGTTGCTCTGGTTAAGGTTATCTTCCATTCAGATCAATGCAGAGGACACATTTGCATGGCTTGTTTTACATTATCAGCGTTCCAGAAGAGAGTAGAACACAATAGAGAGGCACATTTAAGGCTATAAAGTACAGTGGGGCAAAAAAGTATTTAGTCAGCCACCGATTGTGCAAGTTCCCCCACCTAAAATGATGACAGACGTCAGTAATTTGCACCAGAGGTACACTTCAACTGTGAGAGACAGAATGTGAAAAAAAAATCCATGAATCCACATGGTAGGATTTGTAAAGAATTTATTCGTAAATCAGAGTGGAAAATAAGTATTTGGTCAATAACAAAAATACAACTCAATACTTTGTAACATAACCTTTGTTGGCAATAACAGAGGTCAAACGTTTACTATAGGTCTTTACCAGGTTTGCACACACAGTAGCTGGTATTTTGGCCCATTCCTCCATGCAGATCTTCTCGAGAGCAGTGATGTTTTGGGGATGTCGCCGAGCAACACGGACTTTCAACTCCCGCCACAGATTTTCTATGGGGTTGAGGTCTGGAGACTGGCTAGGCCACTCCAGGACTTTCAAATGCTTCTTACGGAGCCACTCCTTTGTTGCCCAGGCGATGTGTTTTGGATCATTGTCATGTTGGAAGACCCAGCCTCGTTTCATCTTCAAAGTTCTCACTGATGGAAGGAGGTTTTGGCTCAAAATCTCACGATACATGGCCCCATTCATTCTGTCCTTAACACGGATCAGTCGTCCTGTCCCCTTGGCAGAAAAACAGCCCCATAGCATGATGTTTCCACCCCCATGCTTCACAGTAGGTATGGTGTTCTTGGGATGCAACTCAGTATTCTTCTTCCTCCAAACACGACGAGTTGAGTTTATACCAAAAAGTTCTACTTTGGTTTCATCTGACCACATGACATTCTCCCAATCCTCTGCTGGATCATCCATGTGCTCTCTGGCAAACTTCAGACGGGCCTGGACATGCACTGGCTTCAGCAGCGGAACACGTCTGGCACTGCGGGATTTGATTCCCTGCCGTTGTAGTGTGTTACTGATGGTGACCTTTGTTACTTTGGTCCCAGCTCTCTGCAGGTCATTCACCAGGTCCCCCCGTGTGGTTCTGGGATCTTTGCTCACCGTTCTCATGATCATTTTGACCCCACGGGATGAGATCTTGCGTGGAGCCCCAGATCGAGGGAGATTATCAGTGGTCTTGTATGTCTTCCATTTTCTGATGATTGCTCCCACAGTTGATTTTTTCACACCAAGCTTCTTGCCTATTGTAGATTCACTCTTCCCAGTCTGGTGCAGGTCTACAATACTTTTCCTGGTGTCCTTCGAAAGCTCTTTGGTCTTGGCCATGGCGGAGTTTGGAGTCTGACTGTTTGAGGCTGTGGACAGGTGTCTTTTATACAGATGATGAGTTCAAACAGGTGCCATTCATACAGGTAACGAGTGGGGGACAGAAAAGCGTCTTACAGAAGACGTTACAGGTCTGTGGGAGCCAGAGATTTTCCTTGTTTGAGGTGACTAAATACTTATTTTCCACCCTGATTTACGAATAAATTCTTTACAAATCCTACCATGTGAATTCATGGATTTTTTTTTTCACATTCTGTCTCTCACAGTTGAAGTGTACCTCTGGTGCAAATTACTGACCTCTGTCATTATTTTAAGTGGGGGAACTTGCACAATCGGTGGCTGACTAAATACTTTTTTGCCCCACTGTATATAAAAAGCCCCAGCTGCAAGTTTAGAAACAAGTTTACTGCATTAAAAGTGGACAATAAGCCAATATGTTTACAACTTATTTTTGCTGTGCCCAAGAGATGCTTAGGGATCTCAGAGCAAATATCACCAGGGAGCTGGTTTGGTAACTCCTTTACGGACAGGGACTCCGGTCAGAGAGTAGGGCACAGAGAGTTCAGTCTCACATAGATTTTAATAATGTGTACTGTAGCCTAATACCAGATCAGTTGCATGGTAAATAGTTTACAGTGCTTTCCAAAAGAATGAAGAAAAAATAAATATTATATTGGTGGTCAACAGAGCCTGTTTATTACTGAAAAACACAAGTGCAACACTGAAACCTGCCATGATTAGCAGAACAACAGTAAATCAAATTGAATGCCTATATTCAATTAATATGACACTCTTAAAACAGGAATACATAAAGGATGTAAGCAATATTACCAACAAATATAATATATTCTCCTCATAATCTAAACTAGCAGACCTATTAATAAAAAATCTTGTACTTTCAGATCTTGTATTATCAAATATTTGGAAATTTACTTTTAGCTAGCATGAACACACAAGATTGGAATTTGCTATTCCTTATCATCCATAGAAAATATGCATAATAGCATCAATCCTTGATGTAAAAATGTACCATCATAAGAACACAAAACATCATTGAGTATTAAGAACAAACAGGAAATCTTACTAGCCATTACAGAGCACTAAAATTACAATAATAACATTGAAAAGTGAAACACAGACTCTCTGACAAGTTGATGTTTTATGTGGTCACTTTTGGATGGTAAACCCTCATATTTGCAGGGTCCTCTAGCAAATACAGTATTTGCACATTAAACAGATTTGTGCCACTGATCCAAAAAACACTAATTTTATTTAAAAAAATATGAAAGTTGTATAAATGATCGGAAGGTCGGCGGTTCGAATCCACTTAACGGCTACCCTGAGGTACCCCTGAGCAAGGTACCGTCCCTACACACTGCTCCCCGGGCGCCTGCTTAGTGGGCTGCCCACTGCTTCACTGAGTGAATGGGTCAAATGCAGAGAAAAACAAGTAATTTCCCCATGGGGATCAATAAAGTATCCATTATTATTATTATTATTATTATTATTATTATTATTATTATTATTATTATTATTATTATTATTAAATGTTAGTTGACCACTAAATAACGGCTATAAGTATAACTCCCAATGTGTAAATATTACACAGTGCTGGCCATCCATTCATTCTGTGGTCACTCTTTGGACTTTTAAAGAACATGGGAGTCACATGTCACAACATGTCTATTTTTTGCATAGATTAGGGATGTAACAAAAACGAATTATTTATAATATTATTTTATTATAACCATGTCATAACCGTGTGAGTGGTTTTGTAAACTACGTCAGATCTTATAAAAGCTGATGTGTAATAAGATATTACATTACAAAATGTTTTAAAGCATATCGAAAGAAAACTGCATGATTAATTTGCGGCACAACTCTTGAAGTACCTCAGCAAACTTGCTGTTGTAGCTTTTACTTTCTACCCTCCATAGTCTTATCTTATCTTATTTCACCTACACAAACTGCACTAGAGGAAACTGTGAATGTTGTGCTTGGTTGCAATTTTTCATTAAACACACTCCTCATAGTAGCCATTCCTCAAGACTTTCTCGATTTGAAGCAATGCATTATCAGGGATTGTAACATCGTGTCCTTTTATTGAATTAGTTGCAATTGTACATTCATATAATATTGCATTCTGGATAAAGTGCATCTAGCAGCAGTTTAGTTTAAATGAAAAGCTCTTCTTGTTAAACAGTTACCCTCGGTTATATTTTTGTTTCTTATTTGTAATCCATAGAATTTTAGGTCAAACACTTATTTATACTTTGACTTTCTTGCTAAGGAAGTTTAATGTTGATAAGTGAACGTGTGTTTGGTTTTTCAAGCTTGGTTGATATCTGAATGTAATGACAGTTTTTCCTCTGAACACTGATTAACGATTTCTGTTAGAGGAAGTGGGGTGGAAGGAATCACACAACTAGCAATGTTTACAGTTAGCCCTAGACTTTATCCAGGCTCACATGTGCCTGGATAAAGGATTTCCTCACAAACCGGCCCCAGACTGTAAGACTCGGCCCTCATCTCTCCTCCACTCGCACACTGAGCACCGGCTCCCCACAGGGCTGTGTGCTGAGCCCCCTCTTGTATTCTCTCTACACCCACGACTGCAGTTCGACCCACAACAACACTCTCATCATCAAGTTTGCTGATGACACCATGGTAGTCGGACTCATCTCGAAGGGAGACGAGGCAGAGTACAGAGAGGAAGTCCTGAAGCTGGCAGCATGGTGTTCAGAAAACAACCTGGCACTGAACACTAAGAAAACCAAAGAGCTCATTGTTGACTTCAGGAGACACAGCACCGACTTGGCCCCCCTCTACATCAACGGGGAGTGTGTGGAGAGGGTCCACACCTTCCGGTTCCTTGGTGTCCTCATCTCTGCTGACATCTCCTGGACAGGAAACATCTCAGCGGTCATCAAGAAGGCCCAACAGCGGCTGCACTTCCTGAGAGTCCTCAGGAAGTACAAGCTGAACTCCAACCTGCTGCTGACCTTCTACCGCTCGTCCATTGAGAGCCTGCTAACCTACTGCATCACGGTATGGTACGGCAGCTGCACCAAAGCAGATAGAGTGAGGCTTCAGAGTGTGGTCAAGACAGCACAAAAGATCATCGGCTGCCCTCTCCCCTCCCTGATGGACATTTATTCCTCCCGCTGCCTCAGCAGAGCAGCAAACATTATCAAGGACAGCTCTTACCCTGGCTTCAACATGTTCAGCCTGCTTCCCTCAGGGAAGCGCTACAGGTGCATCAACACAAAAACCCACAGACTCCAAAACAGTTTCTTCCCCAAAGCGATAACCACCCTGAACTCACACATGCACAGATAACACAGCCCCCCCACTTCCCACTTCCTTTATGGACCACCACTATGCAATACCAATTCTATGTGCAATAACTCAACTGTATATACATAACACTATTTATTACATATTACTTACGGCTTGTATATTGTACATTTTATATATATATATATATATATGTTTTTCCCTATGTTAATACTGTCCATATGTACATAGCGCTGCAGAACTGTACCCCCCATCATGTACACACTGAGTAGGAGATGCTCTGTATCTCATTGTACAACTCTATAGTGACAATAAAGGCATTCTATTCTATTCTATTCTATTCTAGACAGGAGATATAACATATATATTTAATTCATAATAACCATTAATGTGAGCTAGATCTTAACTATCTGAAATAGTTAAGATATATTTATTTGAGGTATAACAACATTTGGATTTAATTATAGCATACACCACACAGAAAAACTCACTTTACGTCATCAACCACAACTCTTGAGATGAGTCTACAAATTTCCTGTGCCACTTCATTTCAATTTACTCTTAAAAACTTTCCTCAACGCACCTCACACAGATAAACGGCACTGAGAGGAACTTTGAATGCTCAGCTATAATACTTTATAAAGAACAGAAAAATCTCTTCTGTGATCATGAACACGTCAGTCATCACTACAGAGGACAGGGTTTACGCTGGGGTCTTTGGCTGCATTATGGTGATAGGTCTGCCTCTCAACGCAGTCGCACTGTGGATTCTTCTTCGTCGTCACAGCCTCCAATCGCCCAACGCTGTCTTCATGGTCAACCTGGCAGTATCAGACCTGCTGGTCATCATCTCTTTGCCCATGAGGATCTACTTTCACGCCACCCGCAGCTGGCCTCTGAGCAACATAATGTGCCAATTCATCACAATGCTCTTTCGCAACAACATCCGCTCCAGCTCCTTCTTCATTACTTTCATCAGCATGGACAGACTTCTGGCTGTGGTTTATCCTCTGAGGTCACGCCATCTTCGAACTTCATCCAATGCCTGGAAAGGAGCAGCAGTGGTCTGGCTATTTGTTCTGTTAATGAATGTCCCATGGTTTATGGACTTAAAACGTTTTAAAAACAGAAACAATGCCACTTGTTTTGGAACTGTTTCTATGAGTGCAACACAACCAGCAGTTATTTATTTGTATATGGTGTTAATCATCACAATGCTAACAGTCAACATTGTTTGCACCATTATGGTGTCTTGGACTCTATGCAACCGTCCCAGTGACACTGCAAAGATCAACAAAAGGGTGAATGTAATGCTGATTTTTGCCATGAATTTGGTTTTATTCATGATCTGTTTCTTGCCTGTGCAAATAGGTTTAGCCACAAAAAGTTTTGCTCATTTAACCCCACTTGTATGTCTTGCTGCTGTGAACTGCTGTTTGGATCCTCTGCTGTATTACTTTTCTTTTGACTCCTTTTGGAAGAAAAAGGAAGATGCAATGAAGGGAGGAGAAATGTAGACGCTAGACATGTTATTTTTGGTATGATATTTTCTTTTTGACATGAATTTTTTCTTCTTTTTTTTTGGTGAACTAACTTGTTATTGCACAAAATGCTCATTTAGTTCAAGCATAATATCCCAATTCCTAAGTTCTGAAACTGAGCTTATTGTACTATTGTGTGTCTTTTGACTTGCCTCTCTCTGCTTTCTTGTCTTTCCACTCACCTCCAATGATTTGTGGCAGATGGCTGCCCTCCCTGACCCTGGGTTTGTAGGAGGTTTCTTCCTGTTAGAAAGGGACTTTTTTTCTACCCACTGTTACCGCAGGTTTGATCAGAGTCATGGAATTTTGGGGGTTTCATTCTAATATTATTTTATAATATAAAGCACCTTTGGGTGACTGTCGTTGTGAATTGGAGCTATATAAATAAAATCGAACAACATTTTCACCAGTAACTCAACAATAATTGTCAGTTAAATGTACTTGTGAAGCTTAGGCAGTGGGATACATAGAGAAAAGACTTGTCAGCCTCACAGTTTCATAAAACTATTCTTTAAATATAAAGCTTCAGGACTGTAGCTGATTTATTGTACATTTTGTACACTTGACGACTGAGGAAACAACCTGCCTTTATCTGCTGGAGAGTTTAAAAAAGACCTCCGGAAGTCCATACCGCAGAACAAGATACTGTCAAGCACGTAAAACAAACCACATTGTAAGTGAAACTTTTTAACTCTTCACACACTGTTCATCACAATGCTCTTTAACAACATCCTCTCCGTGGCAACTTCATCCCCGTCATCAGCTCGGAACGTCTGATGGCTCTGGTTTTTCCTTTGACGCCATGCCATCTTAGACCCTTGTCCTGTGCCTGAAAAGGATCTACGCTCGTCTGGCTCATTTTGCTGGTAGAGAAACTACAGACGATGTGAGGTTTTGAAAGCGTTTGAACAATCTTGAATTTCTCAGGGCTCTAAGAGTCATAAAAAGGTTAATCTGCATCATCAAAGCTTTAAATAGCAAAAGAATCTAGGCTGTTTTATGAGAATTCATTCACTTTTTGCTAATTATTTGTAACATTTTATGAAATAAGCTTATTTGTGAAAAACAGGAAGTCTCAAGTTTACATGTCTCTATGCAAAATCCAAATCGAGAGCTCATAACACAACTACTGGAAAAAACAGGAAATAGCTGGCTCCGTAACTGTGGAAACACTTTTGTGCGTTGGTGTAGACCTGCAGCCTGTTTGGTTTGTCTTTTTCACGGTAAAACTAGTTTATAGTTGTAAAATAGTAAAAAGAAAATGGTAAAAACTGGTTTTAATGCTACCTGTTTTTCATTGGGAGTGGGGGGGAAATACAGCTTTTACAGTTAACCTAGGCTCAGGTGTTAATAGTATTGGTTCTAAATGGTGTCAGATTGTATAAAAAAGTGTGTTTATTATTTGTCAAACAAGATATTTCATTTAAAAATGTTATACCGGTAACTATTAACGTCAGCGGCCACGATCGAATTGCACCACCAGATTTCCTGTTGCAATATTTCACACTCCCTAGTCTAATCCACCCTCACTTCACACAGATAATCATCAGAGAGTGGAAGGTTTGCTGCTCAGCTGCAATTCAGTTAATAAGGAGGCAGAAACTTCATCATGAACGCATCAAATGTCACTACAGAGGACAGGGTTTACGCTGGGGTCTTTGGCTGCATTATGGTGATAGGTCTGCCTCTCAACGCAGTCGCACTGTGGATTCTTCTTTGTCGTCACAGCCTCCAATCGCCCAACGCTGTCTTCATGGTCAACCTGGCAATATCAGACCTGCTGGTCATCATCTCTTTGCCCATGAGGATCTACTTTCACGCCACCCGCAGATGGCCTCTGAGCAACATAATGTGCCAATTCATCACAATGCTCTTTCGCAACAACATCCGCTCCAGCGCCTTCTTCATTACTTTCATCAGCATGGACAGACTTCTGGCTGTGGTTTATCCTCTGAGGTCACGCCATCTTCGAACTTCATCCAATGCCTGGAAAGGAGCAGCAGTAGTCTGGCTATTTGTGCTGGTATTGAATGTTCCAGAGACTTTGGACTTTCCAAAAAATGCAAACCACAGTGGATGTTTTGATTTCAGTCGTGACAGGAAACCAGGTTTAACTAAAGGTATAGCAAATGTACATCTTGTGTTAATAGTCACAATGCTAGCAGTCAACATTGTGTGCACCGTTATGGTGTCTTGGGTACTGCACAGACATCTCAGTGACTCTGCGATCAACAACAAGATGAACGTAATGCTGATATTTGTCATGAACTTGGTTTTGTTTGCTATGTGTTTCCTACCTTTGTCAGTAGGTGTAGTTACAGTTAAACCTACTGAATTAAAGCCATTGATATGTCTTAGTGCTGTGAACTGTTGTCTAGATCCATTCTTATATTACTTTTCCTTTGATGGCTTCTGGAAGAAAAAAGAAGATGCGGATCCGCCAAGAGAGCAGTAACTTTAGGACATGCTATTTCAATGCATAATTCCAGTCACATTAAGGTTTTCCTATTTTCCAAAAAAAGTGATTGTGTAGCAATGGGACAAGTATTTTGTTCAACTGTATTGTTTTGTTTTGTTTTGTTTTTTTAAATTGTTTAATAAAATGTTTCTGGTGCTTCAAACAACAACAATGATGGACTAAGAATGTAAAAGGCTTGTTGTTAGCAGCAGGAAATTTTGGCAAAATTTGAACACTTCTTCTGTTTTCAAAGAATTATTAATAGTTGGGGAAATATGCTCATTTGAGAATACAGACATAGAGGCACGTGAACAGGAAAGGTGGAGTTGCCGGTAGACTTTTCTCAGCTTCAGTCAGAGACAATCTGTTGCCTCTGTGATGGTGTTGTTCCTATATCATCAAAACACTGTTGGTCCAGCTCCAGCATCGCAACTGACCAATCACATTGTCAGAGCATTCAGTTTGCATTAGCTAAGAAGCTAACTAATGCAATTAAAAACTATCACAAGCAAAGCAAGCTAAATTTGGCAAATAGCAAACCTAATTTGATAATGAATTTGTTATATTGCATTAATTAATAGAAAAAAAACCCCACTTGAGACATTTACTATTTGTTCCAGAAGGGAGTTTATATAAATGGTAAATGGACTGGTTCTTATATAGCGCTTTTCTACTCTTCTGAGCACTCAAAGCGCTTTACACAACTTGTGCATTCACCCATTCGCACCCATTCGCACAAGCACATTGTTCTAAGTGCTTTCTAAGTAGCATTCACACACATTCATACTATGATGGATGCATCGGAGACCAATTTGGGGTTAATATCTTGCCCAAGGATATTTGGCATGCAGACTAGGGGAAGCCAGGAATCGAACCACCAACCTTCCGATCAATGTGACTGGTCGGTTGCAGTATTACTCTTCATTGTGATCTTTAAAAGTTGAATCTGTTCTTCTGGACGTAGCGTTTTTGTGGGAGAAATGTTTCATCACTCATCCAAGTGACTTTTTCAGTCTCAGCTGACTGCAGGTTTCCCCAATCTTGTAAACAGTACATTTGCATAATGACTGAAACCAGCCCACTGAAGGAACAATGGGCTGTGAGGTCAGTTCCTTAATCTTAATTATGCAAATTCTCATGACCATTGATCAACAACAACTGACCAAAACCAACTGATCGAAGACCACTGATCAATGGCCAGATAGCTGCACTGTTGATCATCCTGGATGAGTAATATCACAATGAAGACGTCTTGATGCATTCTCAATCATCCAGGAAAGTAAATCTCCAAAAGTTGAATATGTTCATCTGGACGTAGCGTTTTTGTGGGAGAAATGTTTCATCACTCATCCAAGTGACTTAGTAGTAGTTACATCTTTTAAATGAGTGTGCATATCAACCAGGTTTACATTCATACTGACTGTTCTGACCTGCCTGACCTGTACAAATTCCTCATGAAGTGCTGTTCAGTGTTCGGAACTTCAGCTATGTGTGGCTTTCTTTTGTTCCACCGCTGCTGGTAAGTCCCAGTTGTATGTTTATTTTTTTTATTTTTTTTCCTTTCTTTATTCAAATCAGGCAACAAAGTATATATCTCATTTACATTGACATAGTTCTTTTTTTTTTCTTTTTTCCCCTTTTCCCTTCCCCTCCCCTCTTTTTCCCCTTCCCTTCCTTCCTCTCCCCATCCTTTTTACATAAAATATAATTACCATTGTATAAACAATCATATCTATGTCTATACATACACATTTATTATCCTAAATAAATATATTCAAAGGAGGGAGAGAGGGGGAAACAAAACAAACGACCCCCCCCCCCCCCCCCCCCCCAAAAAAAAAAAAAACAACAAAAAAAAAAACAACACCTGCGTAGACCCATATATATATTCTTGGGGCAGATATGGGAGGAGGCCATACCTCCCAGTTTTACTTATTAAAGTAATCTATAAAGGGTTGCCAAATTAGGTAAAACTGTTTAACATTATCTCTTAATGAAAATTTAATTTTCTCCAACTGTAAATGATACATTGTGTCTCTTAATAAAGCAGAATGAGTTGGGGGGGCTTTATTTTTCCAATTTAGAAGTATAAGGCGTCTTGCAAGCAATGTTATAAAACTCAGAGCACAAATTTGTTTATTATTTAAGTTTTTAACTGTAGCTACACCAAATAGTGCCATTACTGGGTCTGGGGGGAGCCTGGAGATTTAGAGCGGACCTATCTGAGTGACGATGAGTTGTGGCTCCTCATCCCTGAGGTGCCCTCACATCCTGCGGCACCCATGGTGTCATTTCCCGACACCACTACAGTCCCATCGGTGGAGCCCAGGCTTATTTCCAATGTGCCTGTTGTCACGACGTACGGGGTGGACTCACGCGCTGGACTCCGGGGATGATGCACACAAGGAAATTTATTGTAGAACAATGTCCAAAGAGAGAGTATATACACAGATATGAGGCAGTGCTATTTACAAGGGGGTGCGAGGCAGTGCTATGTACAAAAGGTGAAGGGGGCAGGGCTCCGGGGAAAATCCAGGGGAACACGCTCGTCTTACTCCACACAATCCAGACACGAATCCACTCGCACACCCGGGGAACAGTCCAGGGAATCTGTACACAAAGAGACGCTTGTTAAATGCTGTACACATACACTGCATGGGAAAATACTTGCTGGGGCGCTCGACTTTCACTGACGCGATTCTCGCAACGATCCAGCGAAGAACAGCCGTTGCTTCCCCTCTTAAATACCACACTGATAAGGCACAGATGTTTCTTCCTCCGAGGGCGTGGGCCAAGGGCGTGAACCCATAATGAGTTCAGCCCTGGCGAGAAAGCGGAGAAGAGAGAGAGAGAGAGGACTAGAGAAAAAGAGGGGGAGACAGCTGATCAGCGACCAGCTGAACCCCCAGGCCGTGACAGTACCCCCCCCCCCCCCAACGGGAGCCACCCGGCGACCCCCAGGCCTCCCAGGATGAGCGGCATGGAACGCCCGCACCATGTCCCCGTCCAGGAGGGCCGCACGCGGGACCCAAGACCGCTCCTCAATGCCATAGCCCCCCCAATCCACCAGGTACTGCAAACCATGCCCCCTGCGCCTGACATCCATGATGCGCGAGACGGAGAAGGCCGGAAGGCCATCAACGACCCGGGCGGGTGGAGGGAGCCCGGAAGGAGGGCACAGAGGGCTGGAAAGACAGGGCTTCACCTGAGAGACATGAAAGACATTATGGATCCGCATGGTCCGGGGCAGCTTAAGGCGGACCGACACCGGGTTCACCAGAGAGTCAATCACAAAGGGACCGATAAAGGTAGGGGACAGTTTCCTAGACTCCGCCCACAGCGGAACGAATCGGGTCGACAGCCAAACTTCCTGTCCGGGCGCATAAACAGGCGCCGGGGTCCTACGGCGGTCTGCCAGGCGCTTGTTCCGCTCAGCCGTGCGGAGAAGGGCAGCCCGTGTGGCCCTCCAAGCGCGCCGACACCTCCGGACGTGCTGCTGGACAGAAGGCACGAAATGCTCACCCTCAACAGCCGGAAACAGAGGTGGTTGGAAACCCAGAGACGCCTCAAAAGGGGACAATCCGGTGGCTGAGGAGGTGAGGCTATTGTGGGCGTACTCAATCCAAGGGAGCTGCTCGCTCCAGGTGGTTTGATGGGTGGACGCCACGCATCGGAGGGCAGCCTCAAGCTCCTGATTGGCCCGCTCTGCCTGGCCGTTTGTCTGCGGGTGGAAGCCAGTAGACAGACTGACCTAAGCCCCCAGGGAGGAACAGAACTCCTTCCACACGCGAGACGTGAATTGCGGACCCCTGTCCGAGACTATGTCCGCCGGAATGCCATGGAGACGGAAGACGTGCTTTGTCAGGAGCCGGGCGGTTTCCAGGGCCGTGGGAAGCTTGGAGAGGGCGACAAAATGAGCCGCTTTAGAAAAACGGTCAACGATAGTCAAAATGACAGAGTTACCTGACGAACGTGGCAAGCCTGTGACGAAATCGACAGCTATGTGGGACCAGGGGCGGCTAGGCGTAGGCAAGGGCTGAAGGAGACCAGAGGGGGGTTGATTGACACATTTGTTCCGAGCACAGACTGAACAGGCCGCTACGTACTCCTGGACATCCTTGATGAGGGAGGCCCACCAAGCGAAGCGCCGAAGGAGTGAAACGGTGCGGAGGGTCCCCGGGTGGCAGGCGAATTTTGCTGTGTGCGCCCAATGTATCACCTGTGACCGGACAGCGGGGGGCACAAAGAGTAGTCCAGGGGGACCCGTTCTTGGGTCTGGTTCTGTTCGTTGGGCCTCCCTAATGGCCGATTCAACCTCCCACGTCAGGACCCCAATGACACACGAGGGGGGAATGATGGGAGAGTCCCGAGCGGTCTCCTTGGAGGCAGCGAACTGGCGAGAAAGAGCGTCGGGTTTGGTGTTGCGGGAACCCGGCCTGTAGGTTATGGTAAACTGAAACCTTGTGAAAAACAGGGCCCACCTAGCTTGGCGAGCATTAAGCCGTTTGGCTGACCGGATATATTCCAAATTCTTGTGGTCTGTCCAAACTACAAATGGCTGGGCAGCGCCCTCCAGCCAGTGACGCCATTCCTCTAGGGCGAGCTTAATAGCCAACAGTTCCCTGTCCCCAACGTCATAATTTTGTTCGGCAGACGAGAGACGGCGAGAGTAGAAGGCACAGGGATGGAGCTTGCCTGTCTGTTCCTGGGATAGAATGGCCCCCACCCCAGTGTCCGAGGCATGCACCTCCACAACAAACTGCAGGCCGAGGTCAGGATGAACCAGGATGGGTGCGGAGGTGAACCGATCCTTCAGGAGATTGAAAGCCTTTCGTGCTGACTCCTCCCAGCAGAAGGGAACCTTAGGAGACGTGAGACGAGTTAGTGGGAGAGCCAGCCTACTGTAGTCACGGATGAAGCGTCTGTAGAAATTAGCAAAGCCCAGGAAACTTTGGAGTTGCTTACGGTCTGTCGGGACGGGCCAATCTACGACCGCCTGGACCTTAGCCGGATCGGGCCTGAGGTTACCTTGTTCAATGATGTAGCCCAAAAATGAAACAGTGGTCACATGAAATTCACACTTCTTGCCCTTCACAAAGAGACGGTTCTCGAGAAGACGTTGCAAAACCAGCCGGACGTGCCGTTCATGTTCAGAGACGGAGCGTGAAAAGATGAGTATGTCGTCAAGGTAGACGAACACAAAGTGGTTAAGAAAGTCCCGAAGCACGTCGTTGACAAAGGCCTGGAACACGGCTGGGGCATTGGTTAAACCAAACGGCATGACGAGGTATTCGAAATGGCCCAAGTGTGTGTTAAAAGCCGTCTTCCATTCGTCCCCCTCTCGTATCCTAACCAGATGGTACGCGCTACGCAGATCTAGCTTAGTAAAAACTGTGGCCCCTTGGAGCAGGTCATAGGCTGAAGTTAGCAGTGGTAGTGGGTATTTGTTCTTGATGGTGATATTATTGAGACCTCGATAATCAATACAAGGCCGTAGGCTCTTGTCCTTCTTAGCAACAAAAAAGAACCCGGCCGCAACAGGGGAGGATGATGGGCGGATCAGACCTGCGGCGAGTGACTCGTTAATGTACGTCTCCATGCTATCCCGTTCAGGCTGAGAGAGACTGTATAAGCGGCTGGTAGGAAGTGGGGCGCCTGGGAGGAGATCGATTCCGCAGTCGTACGGCCGGTGAGGGGGAAGAGAACGTGCTCTATCTTTACAAAAAACTTGCTCAAGATCGTGATAGACTGAGGGTACAGACGAGAGATCGGGCGGCTCAGATGGTGGGGGGTTACTCAGAGGGTTCGCGGGTGGAGTTGCGGCTTTTAGACAAGACATGTGACATTCCTCTCCCCACCCCAGAATGCTTTCCCTCCGCCAATCCAGGACCGGGTTGTGTAGAAGTAACCAGGGGAATCCTAAGACCAGCGGTGTAAGAGGAGCCTTAAACACAAACAGCTGCAACGTCTCGGAATGGTTGCCAGAGAGGGTTAACGATATTGGCTCCGTAATATGGGTGATATCCGGGAGACGCTGCCCACTGAGGGCGGTAACTTGGAGTGAGTGAGGCAGCGGTTCAGTGTTTAATTTTAATTCCCGAGCAAGGGACTCGTCAATGAAATTCTGCTCTGCGCCTGAATCGATTAGTGCGTGGAGTGGATGAGAAACCGAACGAACCATTAGCTTAGCCGCAAGCATCAAGCGAGGGGGAGATGGTGAACAGGAAACCTCGCCCACCTGTACTCTCCCCTCTACTGGCGGGCGCGGTCTTTTGGCTGGTATGGACAGGAAACGGCCATATGACCTTTACGGCCGCAGTAGAAGCACTCACCAGCCCTCCAACGCCGTTGTCGCTCTTCCGGCGTTAATCGGGAGCGCCCTATCTGCATGGGTTGCTCACCCTCGTCTTCATAGTTCCGGTCCCATCCTCCCATTCCACTCGCCGTACCTCCGCCGGAAGCCGTCTCCTCTCGTCCTAGAGGCTTCTGGGAATTGTAGTCTCTAGTGCCGCGTCGCGCTCGTATGTTGTCATCCACCTTCACACAAAGGGTCATAACATCAGGAAGAGTAACAGGTAATTCCCTCATAACCAGCTCCCGTTTTAGCTCGTCACACAGGTTATTCAACAGAGTACTTATCAGTGCCGACTGCCCCCACCCGGTCTCCTCTGCCAGAGTCCAAAACTCAATCGAGTAGTCGGCCATGCTCCGTCTTCCCTGCTTCAAATTAAGCAGTTGGTGAGCCGCCGCTTCGGCCCCGGTGCCTCTCTCAAAGACATTCTTAAACTTAGCGAGAAAATCGGCATAGGTTATTTCAGGATCCGTTCTTAATACAGCCTGCGCCCAATTAATGCTTGACCACGTAGCAACTGAACAAAAAAAGCAATCTTAGCTGCATCGGTCTCATAAGTCCGCCGTAGCTGGTTGAACTGTAATGTCACTTGCGTTAAAAAACCCGCAGTCTTGCGGAACTCACCAGAGAATGGTTCCGGTACGGGCAGCGACCGCTCTGGAGGCTCCGCATGGGCCGGCGGTGGAGGAGCGGAGGTCCCGGGCACAGAGGGCTCGTGAGCCGGTAACCGTGGAACAACGGGCGGAGATGTAGTCGGCGGGCTTACCAGCGGTATCTGTTGAGCGATGGCTTGAGTTAGCG
Source organism: Rhamphochromis sp. 'chilingali' (assembly GCF_963969265.1). Classification (NCBI taxonomy): domain Eukaryota; kingdom Metazoa; phylum Chordata; class Actinopteri; order Cichliformes; family Cichlidae; genus Rhamphochromis; species Rhamphochromis sp. 'chilingali'. Next base: position 32,188,851 of record NC_137935.1, read on the forward strand.
CTGTCAGCTGCTGATTAATGTGCAGTAACATTTGTTCGTGGCGGTCCAAGATAGCCTCCGTGGAGATGACCGGCTGCTGGGTGGCTGAGTCCGCTGAGTCCATGGTGTGGCTGGATCGTTACTGTCACGACGTACGGGGTGGACTCACGCGCTGGACTCCGGGGATGATGCACACAAGGAAATTTATTGTAGAACAATGTCCAAAGAGAGAGTATATACACAGATATGAGGCAGTGCTATTTACAAGGGGGTGCGAGGCAGTGCTATGTACAAAAGGTGAAGGGGGCAGGGCTCCGGGGAAAATCCAGGGGAACACGCTCGTCTTACTCCACACAATCCAGACACGAATCCACTCGCACACCCGGGGAACAGTCCAGGGAATCTGTACACAAAGAGACGCTTGTTAAATGCTGTACACATACACTGCATGGGAAAATACTTGCTGGGGCGCTCGACTTTCACTGACGCGATTCTCGCAACGATCCAGCGAAGAACAGCCGTTGCTTCCCCTCTTAAATACCACACTGATAAGGCACAGGTGTTTCTTCCTCCGAGGGCGTGGGCCAAGGGCGTGAACCCATAATGAGTTCAGCCCTGGCGAGAAAGCGGAGAAGAGAGAGAGAGAGAGAGGACTAGAGAAAAAGAGGGGGAGACAGCTGATCAGCGACCAGCTGAACCCCCAGGCCGTGACACCTGTAGTACCCCCGACCTCTGCTCCCCCAGATTCTTCCTCAGGCTCGGTCAGACAGTCTGAGGTGAGTAGCCACAATTGCGGAGAACAGCACGCTCCACAGCTGATCAGCACTCTAACATCCATCACTTGCCATGCCCTGCTGAATCCGGACCAGTCGCTAATGCTCAGCTTGCCATATTCAGGCCATGGTGTTAGTGCTTCCTTGAGTCATTGTCAGGGCGCCAATGCAAAAAGGGGGGGTAGATGTGGCCGGATGGGTTGTGTGCGTCTCTCTCGCTGGTTCTTTGCTTGCTCGCTTCACCTTCTCTCCCTCTATTTCCGATGCACTCGCTCCTTGTATCATGTGATTGGGATAATTAGGAACCCACCTGCATATTGATTACAGGGTGGTGACTGTCTGTATAAAGGGAAGCCGTTTTTTTTGTTGGTTCATTCCTCCCGAGCTTCTGGCGCAACACAGCAGTAAATGCTGGCCTATTGTTTAATTTACCGAGGCGATCAGATAGTGTGGCCCGCTACAGCACGGCTGTTTCTCTTTTCTTTACTCCAGCCATGGTGGAGAGACGCGTTTGAGTTGCGTCCACCGTGCAGTACAGCGCCTCCAGTCTTGGGGTAAGCCGCTTATATTATAGCTGCTTGTATTTGTAAATCAGAAGATTAAGGAGGAGCCAGCTGAGGTGGTTCGGGCATCTGACAAGGATGCCCCCTGGGCGCCTCCTGGGTGAGGTGTTCCAGGCATGTCCCACCGGGAGGAGGCCCAGGGGCAGACCCAGGACACGCTGGAGAGATTATATCTCTCGGCTGGCCTGGGAACGCCTTGGTATTCCCCCGGACAAGCTGGAGGAGGTGGCTGGGGAGAGGGAGGTCTGGGCCTCTTTGCTTAGGCTGCTGCCCCCGCAACCCGACCCCGGACAAAGCGGATGACGATGGATGGATGGATGGAAGATTAAGGTTATCTTTGCCCTTTTGTTTGTAGGGTTTGATTGCTGCCGCACCCTCTCAGGGACCAACTGCCTGATTTTAAGCGAAGAATCGAGACGCCTGCCTAGCTGCTGTCTTGTCTTGTTTTGCTTTGTGTTCCGTTCTGTTGGCTGTCCAGTTTTGTTCCTGCTACTTTGCCTCGCCTCGCCCCTGGGGGCTTTGGGTCTCACTCTAAGCCCCTTCTAGACTATTGTTTCACTCCAGCTTTTGCGGCTGGCTATGGCGATCCTCAGCTGGATATCGGGCTGGTGCTACAAAACTGGTACTGCCTCCCCTTTTTCTCCCAGTTGTGGAGAGTTGCATGAGACTGAGTGGGGCTACGGGCAATCAAAACCTGCTCCAGCTGTGGGCTGGCTCGCAGAGTCGAACTGAGGATCTACCAGCGGCCGTGGCAAAATTCCCCCCTGGTGGTACTGTCATTTTATTATTTCTTTCATAACCCCGCCAACCACTTGGTTACACTAGATAGACTTTGGTAAACAGGTATTACAAAGGGGTCATATATAAAATTTAAAAATTACCTGTTTCTCAAGTATCTTTGTGACTCTCTTATTGTACTTACATTATAATCAATCAGCTCCCTTTTGTCAACTTAAAATATATTTACAGAACTATTTTTGCATTTGTTGCAATTTCAGCTGTCCTCTTGGCCAGATTACTCTTAAAAGAGACATTTTTAATGTACCCCGCCTCTCGCCCTATGACAGCTGGGATAGGCTCCAGCGACCCCTGCGACCCTGAAAAGGATAAGCGGAAGAGAATGGATGGATGGATGCACAAATGAAGGATACATAAAACTCACTGCCAAAAACTGATTGCGGCTTCTACCTTATTACAGGAATGTTGTTTATTGCTCAAGACGATGTGATGTTATTAATGAGGGATATATTTGACATATGTTTCACATATTATACACCAAAAGTTATTTATAACAGTTTAAATACAAGCAATAAGTTTTTGGCAAATACCGGAAATCAGTTTTTGGCAGACAATCACTTTTTGGCACAAAACCAGCTGTATGCATACAGCAACCGTGTGTGAAAAGTGGTCAGTAAAGAGATGCTGAAAAGCATGTACAGTGGGGCAAAAAAGTATTTAGTCAGCCACCGATTGTGCAAGTTCCCCCACTTAAAATGATGACAGAGGTCAGTAATTTGCACCAGAGGTACACTTCAACTGTGAGAGACAGAATGTGAAAAAAAAATCCATGAATCCACATGGTAGGATTTGTAAAGAATTTATTCGTAAATCAGGGTGGAAAATAAGTATTTGGTCAATAACAAAAATATAACTCAATACTTTGTAACATAACCTTTGTTGGCAATAACAGAGGTCAAACGTTTACTATAGGTCTTTACCAGGTTTGCACACACAGTAGCTGGTATTTTGGCCCATTCCTCCATGCAGATCTTCTCGAGAGCAGTGATGTTTTGGGGCTGTCGCCGAGCAACACGGACTTTCAACTCCCGCCACAGATTTTCTACGGGGTTGAGGTCTGGAGACTGGCTAGGCCACTCCAGGACTTTCAAATGCTTCTTACGGAGCCACTCCTTTGTTGCCCGGGCGGTGTGTTTTGGATCATTGTCATGTTGGAAGACCCAGCCTCGTTTCATCTTCAAAGTTCTCACTGATGGAAGGAGGTTTTGGCTCAAAATCTCACGATACATGGCCCCATTCATTATGTCCTTAACACGGATCAGTCGTCCTGTCCCCTTGGCAGAAAAACAGCCCCATAGCATGATGTTTCCACCCCCATGCTTCACAGTAGGTATGGTGTTCTTGGGATGCAACTCAGTATTCTTCTTCCTCCAAACACGACGAGTTGAGTTTATACCAAAAAGTTCTACTTTGGTTTCATCTGACCACATGACATTCTCCCAATCCTCTGCTGTATCATCCATGTGCTCTCTGGCAAACTTCAGACGGGCCTGGACATGCACTGGCTTCAGCAGCGGAACACGTCTGCCACTGCGGGATTTGATTCCCTGCCGTTGTAGTGTTACTGATGGTGACCTTTGTTACTTTGGTCCCAGCTCTCTGCAGGTCATTCACCAGGTCCCCCCGTGTGGTTCTGGGATCTTTGCTCACCGTTCTCATGATCATTTTGACCCCACGGGATGAGATCTTGCGTGGAGCCCCAGATGGAGGGAGATTATCAGTGGTCTTGTATGTCTTCCATTTTCTGATGATTGCTCCCACAGTTGATTTTTTTCACACCAAGCTGCTTGCCTATTGTAGATTCACTCTTCCCAGTCTGGTGCAGGTCTACAATACTTTTCCTGGTGTCCTTCGAACGCTCTTTGGTCTTGGCCATGGCGGAGTTTGGAGTCTGACTGTTTGAGGCTGTGGACAGGTGTCTTTTATACAGATGATGAGTTCAAACAGGTGCCATCCATACAGGTAACGAGTGGGGGACAGAAAAGCTTCTTACAGAAGACGTTACAGGTCTGTGAGAGCCAGAGATTTTCCTTGTTTGAGGTGACCAAATACTTATTTTCCACCCTGATTTACGAATAAATTCTTTACAAATCCTACCATGTGAATTCATGGATTTTTTTTTCACATTCTGTCTCTCACAGTTGAAGTGTATCTCTGGTGCAAATTACTGACCTCTGTCATCATTTTAAGTGGGGGAACTTGCACAATCGGTGGCTGACTAAATACTTTTTTGCCCCACTGTACATGCAAACATCATCGGGTCTGCCGTAGTATGTTTACAATGGGACTTCTGCTCCCGAACCTCTGCACACAGCGTCTGTAAATCGGGGCTGTACGAATTCACTTTCATCTTTACGCAGGACTGTAAGTTGTCATCTGTGAGGCGTGAGCGGTGTTTGTTTTTAACATAGTTCACGGTGGAGAATAGCTGCACTTCAGCTAAATACATCTAATTTATTTTCCCAAACCACACGGAGCCACAGTATAAGGACTAAAGAGCCGCATGCGACTCCGGAGCCGCAGGTTGCCGAACCCTGTGCTGGGGCAATCTGATTATTTCAGACCTGCTGTTGGTCATTATCATCTCTTACTTTCATCTTGCCATAATTCATATCCTAATCAGTAGAGTTGTTAATATCAGCTGGTGTGTCATGTGTTGCATTTGAAAACAGCAAACTTAATTTACGTCAGCAACCACAACCAGAGTTTCCTGTTCCATGCTAGCTCTCCTCACGTAGCACAGATGAAGAGCACAGAAGGACATGTTCACTGCTTGGCTGCAATACTTCATAAAGGACCAAAAAGAACGTCTTTTCTCATCATGAACACATCAAACAGCACCACAGAAGGTGAACAGGTTTATGCTTGGGTCTTTGGCTGCATTATGGTGATAGGTCTACCTCTCAATGCAGTCGCACTGTGGATTCTTCTTTGCCGCCACAACCTCAAATCACCAAACGTTGTCTTTGTGGTCAACCTGGCATTCTCAGACCTGCTACTCATCATCTCTTTACCCATGAGGATCTACTTTCATGCCACAGGCACCTGGCCTCTGAGCAATATGGCGTACCTCATCATTACGATGCTCTGGCTGTGGTTTATCCTCTGAGGTCACGCCATTTAAGAACCTCGTCCAATGCCTGGAAAGGAGCAGCATCCGTCTGGAGTTTTATGCTGGTGGTGAATATCCCAGAGAGTTTGGACTTTCTAGAACATTTGCAGAACCACACTCAACCTACCTGTTTTAAATCTTATGGCTCTTACGAGCTTTTATTGAGTAAAACTCGATTAGCAATTATTTACCTTCAGATTGTGTTACTGGTCACAATGCTAACAGTCAACATTGTTTGCACCGTTATGGTGTCTTGGACTCTGCACAGACATCTCAGTGACTCTGCAAAGGTCAGCAACAAGATGAAAGTTATGCTGGTCTTTGTCATGAACTTGGTTTTGTTTGCATAAAAAGTGTTTTTCATTTAAGTATTTCATTTAAAAATGTTATAAATATTAACGTCAGTGGCCACGATCGAATTGCACCACCAGATTTCCTGTTGCAATATTTTACACTCCCTAGTCTAATCCACCCTCACGTCACACAGATAATCATCAGAGAGTGGAAGGTTTGCTGCTCAGCTGCAATTCAGTTAATAAGGAGGCAGAAACTTCATCATGAACGCATCAAATGTCACTACAGAGGACAGGGTTTACGCTGGGGTCTTTGGCTGCATTATGGTGATAGGTCTGCCTCTCAACGCAGTCGCACTGTGGATTCTTCTTCGTCGTCACAGCCTCCAATCGCCCAACGCTGTCTTCATGGTCAACCTGGCAGTATCAGACCTGCTGGTCATCATCTCTTTGCCCATGAGGATCTACTTTCACGCCATCCGCAGCTGGCCTCTGAGCAATATGGCGTGCCAATTCATCACATCCGCTTCAGCGCCTTCTTCATTACTTTCATCAGTGTGGACAGACTTCTGGCTGTGGTTTATCCTCTGAGGTCACGCTATCTTCGAACTTCATCCAATGCCTGGAAAGGAGCAGCAGTAGTCTGGCTATTTGTGCTGGTATTGAATGTTCCAGAGACTTTGGACTTTTTAAAAAATGAGAACCACACTGGATGTTTTGATTTCAGTCCTAAAAGGAAACCAGGTTTAACTAAAGGTATAGCAAATGTACATCTTGTGTTAATAGTCACAATGCTAGCAGTCAACATTGTGTGGACCGTTATGGTGTCTTGGGTACTGCACAGACATCACAGTGACTCTGCGATCAACAACAAGATGAACGTAATGCTGATATTTGTCATAAACTTGGTTTTGTTTACTATCTGTTTCCTACCTTTGTCAGTAGGTGTAGTTACAGTTAAACCTACTGAATTAAAGCCATTGATATGTCTTAGTGCTGTGAACTGTTGTCTAGATCCATTCTTAAATGGTAAAATGGCCTGTATTTATATAGCGCTTTACTAGTCCCTAAGGACCCCAAAGCGCTTTACATATCCAGTCATCCACCCATTCACACACACATTCACACACTGGTGATGGCAAGCTACATTGTAGCCACAGCCACCCTGGGGCGCACTGACAGAGGCGCCCCAGGGTGCCTTATATTACTTTTCCTTTGATGGCTTCTGGAAGAAAAAAGAAGATGCGGTTCCGACAAGAGAGCAGTGACCTTAGGACATGTTATTTCAATGCATAATTCAAGTCATATTATGGTTTTCCTATTTTCCAAAAAAAAAAGTGATTGTGTAGCAATGGGACAGGTATTTTGTTCAACTGTATTGTTTTTTTTTTGTTTTTGTTTTTTTAATTGTTTAATAAAATGTTTCTGGAGCTTCGAACAACAATGATGGACTAAGAATGTAAAAGGCTTGTTGTTAAAATCAGGAAATTTTGGCAAAATTTGAACACTTCTTCTGTTTTCAAAGAATTATTAATAGTTGGGGAAATATGCTCATTTGAGAATACAGACATAGAGGCACGTAAACAGGAAAGGTGGAGTTGCTGGTAGACTTTTCTCAGCTTCAGACAGAGACAATCTGTTACCTCTGTGATGGTGTTGTTCCTATATCATCAAAACACTGTTAGTCCAGCTGCAACATTGCAACTGACCAATCACATTGTCAGAGCATTCAGTTTGCATTAGCTAAGAAGCTAACTAATGCTATTAAAAACTATCACAAGCAAAGCAAGCTAAATTTGGCAAAAAGCAAACCTAATTTGATAATGAATTTGTTATATTGCATTAATTATTAGAAAAAACCCACTTGAAAAATTGACAATGTGTTCCAGAAGAGAGTTTATATAAACAAAAGTATTTTTGTTTTCTTTTTTCCACCGTTGCATAGCTTTGACATCACACAACGTGACTGGTCGGTTGCAGTATTACTCTTCATTGTGATAATACTCATCCAGGATGATCAACAGTGCAGCTATCTGGTAATTGCTAATAGTTACATCTTTTAAATGAGTGTGCATATCAACCAGGTTTACATTCATACTGACTGTTCTGATCTGCCTGACCTGAACAAATTCGTCATGAAGTGTTCTGAACTTCAGCCATTTCTGCTTCTACTGAGGAGAGGGGCTGTGTGCTTGCCTGCGTGCAGAAGGAAGGTAAAGACAGCACCTATGACATCTAATCTGATAGCAATTTTTAGTATCAATAAGTATCACACATACACACACACACACACACATATATATATATATATATATATATATATATATATATATATATATATATATATATATATATATATATATATATATATAGATAGATAGATAGATAGATAGATAGATAGATAGATAGATAGATAGATAGATAGATAGATAGATAGATAGATAGATATAGCCATAAATATAAAGCATCTTGCAGCGCAGCAGTGAACAAAAATCGAGAGGACTTTGTTACAAGTTCTACTATGAAATTTGATCCCCTGGCTTTTTATTCCTTAATAACCATTCGTGTCAATTATTTCTAAACTTTGTTAGATCTTATACAACTGTTTGTCTTTTATAAAGGAAGATATTAAATGAAAAAACATCTAAACCATGTGAAAAACAAATTGTTTTATTCTTTTACGTAAGTGATACGACTGTTAGATTGTATCATTACATTTCCTGTTGACTTTTTAACCTCTCCAGTCATCTCACTTGACACAGCTAAAGACCACAGAGATACATGTGTGAGTGTTGTGCTTAGCTGCAGTTTTAATCAAGGGTATGTATATATTTCTTTTATCGCCATGAGCACATTAAACATTAACTATGGCCACACAGGTTTATGCTGGGGCATGGGTCAGCAACCTTTAAAACCCAAAGAGCCTTTTGGACAACACTGAAAACACTGGGAGCCGCAAATACTTCCTGACATCTAAAATGAAGATAACACTGAATATATTGGGTTTTTTTTACCTTTATGCTTTGTGTGAACAACTAAAGTGTGTTGCTTATGAAATCCATGAAGTGCTACAGAGAAAATTACATTTTATTTATGTAATTAACACATTTTGAACTCTTAAAGAAATATAACGAAAGGAACGATGCTGAACTAAAATGATCCATGTAGCAAACAAAAACTGTTGTGAGCCGCCACCCTTATATCTCCTTTTGGCTTTTGGAGCCTTGACCTGACTTTTAAAAAATAACTGGAAAAAAAGCACTATGCTGCTGAAAAATGAAAAATAGATATTTGCAAAATTCTGCCTAAATATGTATTTTACCTGGTTAATTTGTGTGGTGGGGCGTGGTCTGCAGCACTGCTGCAGCGGAGGCGGACGCACCTGAGTGGCACCCGCAAACACGCCTGACCGCCTTAAAGTCTGTGCCATCTATGCTGTTGTGTTGGTATGTATCGGGCTGTGAGCCGAAAAGCTACAGCCGGCTGTATGCGTAAACAACCGTGTGTGAAAAGTGGTCAATAAAGAGATGCTGAAAAGCATGTTCATGCAAACATCGTCGGGTCTGCCGTGATATGTTTACAATGGAACTTCTGCTCCCGAACCTCTGCACACAGCGTCTGTAAATCGGGGCTGTACGAATTCACTTTCATCTTTACGCAGGACTGTAAGTTGTCATCTGTGAGGCGTGAGCGGTGTTTGTTTTTAACATAGTTCACGGTGGAGAATCGCTGCTGACATAATGTGGATCCGAAGATCCATAATTGGCCTACCTGGGGTTGAAAGTCTTGATAAATGCATGGTGTTTCGGCGGGTACACCGGCTTCTGCGAGTGTGACGCTTATTTTGAGCAATGAAAAAATAATAGAATATAATTTTATTTTTATATTTCAATATCACAATAATCTTCCAATTTAGAACTACAAGTTAAAAAAGAACTAACATGAATTAAATACACTTCCACACAGAGCCACAGTATAAGGACTAAAGAGCCGCATGCGGCTCTGGAGCCGCAGGTTGCCGAACCCTGTGCTGGGGCAATCTGATTATTTCAGACCTGCTGTTGGTCATTATCATCTCTTACTTTCATCTTGCCATAATTCATATCCTAATGAGTAGAGTTGTTAATCACAGCTGGTGTGTCATGTGTTGCATTTGAAAACAGCAAACTTAATTTACGTCAGCAACCACAACCAGAGTTCCCTGTTCCATACTAGCTCCCCTCACGTAGCACAAATGAACAGCACATAAGGACATGTTCGCTGCTTGGCTGCAATACTTCATAAAGGACCAAAAAGAACGTCTTTTCTCATCATGAACACATCAAACAGCACCACAGAAGATGAACAGGTTTACACTGGGGTCTTTGGCTGCGTGATGGTGATAGGTCTACCTCTCAATGCAGTCGCACTGTGGATTCTTCTTCGCCGCCACAGCCTTAAATCACCCCACGCTGTCTTCATGGTCAACCTGGCATTCTCAGACCTGCTACTCATCATCTCTTTGCCCATGAGGATCTACTTTCATGCCACAGGCACCTGGCCTCTGAACAATATGGCGTGCCTCATCATTACAATGCTCTTTCGTGACAACATCCGTTCCAGCGCTATGTTTATCACCTTCATCAGTGTGGACAGATTGCTGGCTGTGGTTTATCCTCTGAGGTCACGCCATTTAAGAACCTCGTCCAATGCCTGGAAAGGAGCAGCATTCGTCTGGAGTTTTATTCTGGTGGTGAATATCCCAGAGAGTTTGGACTTTCTAGAACATTTGCAGAACCACACTCAACCTACCTGTTTTAAATCTTATGACTCTTACGAGCTTTTATTGAGTAAAACTCGATTAGCAGTTATTTACCTTCAGATTGTGTTATTGGTCACAATGCTAACAGTCAACATTGTTTGCACCATTATGGTGTCTTGGACTCTGCACAGACATCTCAGTGACTCTGCAAAGGTCAGCAACAAGATGAAAGTTATGCTGATCTTTGTCATGAACTTGGTTTTGTTTGCCATGTTCTTACCTGTCCCTATAGGAATGGCTGCACATGGCAAAGAAATCATGCCGCTGGTGTGTCTTACTGTTTCTAACTGCTGTTTGGATCCTCTGCTGTATTACTTTTCTTTTGACTCCTTTTGGAAGAAAATGGAAGATGCAACGAAGGGAGGAGAAATGTAGATGCTAGACATGAATTTTTTTCTTTTTTTTTTTTGGTGAACTAACTTGTTATTGCACAAAATGCTCATTTAGTTCAAGCATAATATCCCAATTCCTAAGTTCTGAAACTGAGCTTATTGTACTATTGTGTGTCTTTTGACTTGCCTCTCTCTGCTTTCTTGTCTTTCCACTCACCCCAAAATGATTTGTGGCAGATGGCTGCCCTCCCTGACCCTGGGTTTGTAGGAGGTTTCTTCCTGTTAGAAAGGGACTTTTTTTCTACCCACTGTTACCACAGGTTTGATCAGAGTCATGCAATTTTGGGGGTTTCATTCTAATATTATTTTATAATATAAAGCACCTTTGGGTGACTGTCGTTGTGAATTGGTGCTATATAAATAAAATCGAACAACATTTTCACCAGTAACTCAACAATAATTGTCAGTTAAATGTACTTGTGAAGCTTAGGCAGTGGGATACATAGAGAAAAGACTTGTTAGCTTCACAGTTTCATAAAACTATTCTTTAAATTTAAAGCTTCAGGACTGTAGCTGATTTATTGTACATTTTGTACACTTGACGACTGAGGAAACAACCTGCCTTTATCTGCTGGAGAGTTTAAAAAAGACCTCCGGAAGTCCATACCGCAGAACAAGATACTGTCAAGCACGTAAAACAAACCACATTGTAAGTGAAACTTTTTAACTCTTCACACACTGTTCATCACAATGATCTTTAACAACATCCTCTCAGTGAAAACTTCATCCCCGTCATCAGCTTGGAACATCTGATGGCTCTGGTTTTTCCTTTGACGCCATGCCATCTTAGACCCTTGTCCTGTACCTGAAAAGGATCTGCGCTCGTCTGGCTCATTTTGCTGGTAGAGAAACTACAGACGATGTGAGGTTTTGAAAGCTTTTGAACAATCTTGAATTTCTCAAGGCTCTAAGAGTCATAAAAAGGTTAATCTGCATCATCAAAGCTTTAAATAGCAAAAGAATCTAGGCTGTTTTATGAGAATTCATTCACTTTTTGCTAATTATTTGTAACATTTTATGAAATAAGCTTATTTGTGAAAAACAGGAAGTCTCAAGTTTACATGTCTCTATGCAAAATCCAAATCGAGAGCTCATAACACAACTACTGGAAAAAACAGGAAATAGCTGGCTCCGTAACTGTGGAAACACTTTTGTGCGTTGGTGTAGACCTGCAGCCTGTTTGGTTTGTCTTTTTCATGGTAAAACTAGTTTATAGCTGTAAAATAGTAAAAAACATTGTAAAAATTTGCAACTGGTTTTAATGCTACCTGTTTTTCATTGGGAGTTGGGAAAAATACAGCTTTTACAGTTAGCCTAGGCCACGGATGTTAATAGTATTGGTTCTAAATGTTGTCAGATTGTATAAAAAGTATGTTTGTTATTTGTCAAACACGATATTTCATTTAAAAATGTTATAACTATTAACGTCAGTGGCCACGATCGAATTGCACCACCAGATTTCCTGTTGCAATATTTCACACTCCCTAGTCTAATCTACCCTCACGTCACACAGATAATCATCAGAGAGTGGAAGGTTTGCTGCTCAGCTGCAATTCAGTTAATAAGGAGACAGAAACTTCATCATGAACGCATCAAATGTCACTACAGAGGACAGGGTTTACGCTGGGGTCTTTGGCTGCATTATGGTGATAGGTCTGCCTCTCAACGCAGTCGCACTGTGGATTCTTCTTTGTCGTCACAGCCTCCAATCGCAATGCTCTTTCGCAACAACATCCGCTCCAGCTCCTTCTTCATTACTTTCATCAGCATGGACAGACTTCTGGCTGTGGTTTATCCTCTGAGGTCACGCAATCTTCGAACTTCATCCAATGCCTGGAAAGGAGCAGCAGTGGTCTGGCTATTTGTGCTGGTATTGAATGTTCCAGAGACTTTGGACTTTCCAAAAAGTGCCAACGACAGTTGGTGTTTTGATTTCAGTCCTGAAAGGAAACCAGGTTTAACTAAAGGTATAGCAAATGTATATCTTGTGTTAATAGTCGCAATGCTAGCAGTCAACATTGTGTGCACCGTTATGGTGTCTTGGGTACTGCACAGACATCTCAGTGACTCTGCAAAGGTCAGCAACAAGATGAACGTAATGCTGATATTTGTCATGAACTTGGTTTTGTTTACTATCTGTTTCCTACCTTTGTCAGTAGGTGTAGTTACAGTTAAACCTACTGAATTAAAGCCATTGATATGTCTTAGTGCTGTGAACTGTTGTCTAGATCCATTCTTATATTACTTTTCCTTTGATGGCTTCTGGAAGAAAAAAGAAGATGCGGATCCGCCAAGAGAGCAGTGACCTTAGAACATGCTATTTCAATGCATAATTCCAGTCACATTAAGGTTTTCCAATTTTCCAAAAAAAAGTGAGTGTGTGTGTGTGTGTGTGTGTGTGTGTGTGTGTGTGTGTGTGTGTGTGTGTGTGTGTGTGTGTGTATATATATATATATATATATATATATATATATATATATATAAATATGAAACCAGAAATATAAAGCATCTTGCAGCATTGAACAAAAATTGATAAGAACTACTTGTTAAACAGTTTATTACAAGTTCTACTATGAAATTTGATCCCTGGCTTTTTATTCCTTAATAACCATTCGTGTCAATTATTTCTAAACTTTGTTTGATCTTATAAAACTATGTTAGTTTTTTTGTATAAGAAGATATTAATTAATAAAAAATTCTAAACCATGTGAAAAACAAATTGTTTTATTCTTTTACGTAAGTAATATGACTGTTAGATTGTATCATTACATTTCCTGTTGCAATACTTGACTTTTTAACCTCTCCAGTCATCTCACTTGACACAGCTAAAGACCACAGAGATACATGTGTGAGTGTTGTACTCAGCTGCAGTTTTAATCAAGGGCATGTATACATTTCTTTTATCGCCATGAGCTCATTAAACATTCACTATGGCCGCACAGGTTTATGCTGGGGCAATCTGATTTTTTCAGACCTGCTGTTGGTCATTATCATCTCTTACTTTCATCTTGCCATAATTCATATCCTAATGAGTAGAGTTGTTAATCACAGCTGGTGTGTCATGTGTTGCATTTGAAAATAGCAAACTTAATTTACGTCAGCAACCACAACCAGAGTTTCCTGTTCCATACTAGCTCCCCTCACGTCGCACAAATGAACAGCACATAAGGACATGTTCGCTGCTTGGCTGCAATACTTCATAAAGGACCAAAAAGAACGTCTTTTCTCATCATGAACACATCAAACAGCACCACAGAAGATGAACAGGTTTACACTGGGATCTTTGGCTGCGTGATGGTGATAGGTCTACCTCTCAATGCAGTCGCACTGTGGATTCTTCTTCGCCGCCACAGCCTTAAATCACCCCACGCTGTCTTCATGGTCAACCTGGCATTCTCAGACCTGCTACTCATCATCTCTTTGCCCATGAGGATCTACTTTCATGCCACAGGCACCTGGCCTCTGAACAATATGGCGTGCCTCATCATTACAATGCTCTTTCGTGACAACATCCGTTCCAGCGCTATGTTTATCACCTTCATCAGTGTGGACAGATTGCTGGCTGTGGTTTATCCTCTGAGGTCACGCCATTTAAGAACCTCGTCCAATGCCTGGAAAGGAGCAGCATTCGTCTGGAGTTTTATGCTGGTGGTGAATATCCCAGAGAGTTTGGACTTTCTAGAACATTTGCAGAACCACACTCAACCTACCTGTTTTAAATCTTATGACTCTTACGAGCTTTTATTGAGTAAAACTCGATTAGCAGTTATTTACCTTCAGATTGTGTTATTGGTCACAATGCTAACAGTCAACATTGTTTGCACCATTATGGTGTCTTGGACTCTGCACAGACATCTCAGTGACTCTGCAAAGGTCAGCAACAAGATGAAAGTTATGCTGATCTTTGTCATGAACTTGGTTTTGTTTGCCATGTTCTTACCTGTGCCTATAGGAATGGCTGCACATGGCAAAGAAATCATGCCGCTGGTGTGTCTTACTGTTTCTAACTGCTGTTTGGATCCTCTGCTGTATTACTTTTCTTTTGACTCCTTTTGGAAGAAAAACGAGAACTGTAGATAAAAGACCTGCTATTTCCAAAAGTTGGTATTAGATTTACAATGGGATCTATATTTTTTAAGAGGAACAACGTGTTTGTTCACAAACTTTTCTGTAGTTCAACAATTTGTATGGCTTCACCAATAAACCAACATTAACATGTTTGTGAAGCTTTGCGTGTGAGACAGATGGTGAAAAGGCTAGTTGAAGTAGTGGTTTCGTGTTTTATTTAGACCTATGCTGCAGCATGACAGCGTCAACCACCAAAAGAATGGTTGCTGTATTAGAAACTGAAGCTTAAAAAAGACAGCTGCAAAGCTTTTTTTAGTTTACACATTCAAGAGGTTACTACTTGTTGTCAGCTTAAGAACTTCAAGCAATATCCTTTGTTAATTTTTTCACTTTTAGTTTGACTATTTGGATCTATTCATGTGCAAAGTTTAGTGCGCTTCTGTTATTTTTCTCCTAAACCCTTCTCTTGGATGATTTTTCTAAAAAAGAAAACAAAAACAAAACTAACTGCTTGTCTTTTTCAAGTAGTTGAAAAAGACAGTGTGAGAAAAGGGTGTTGATTGAGAGCCTATTTTACATTTTGCTCATTGTTCAGTTGAGGAAGCAGACTGTTTTCATCTGCTGGAGAGCTAAAGAAAAAAAAACATCATGGTTTGTCCTCCGGAAGTCACTGCTGCAGTACAAGATACAGTAGGGCACAGGTTACAAACCACATTTTAACAGAAATGTTTCAACTTTTCATTGCAAGGCTTGTTCAATACAACATCGTCTCCTATGCTGCCTTTAGCAGCTTGCAACATCTGCTCGCTGTGGTTTATTCTCTGAGGTCAACTTCAAACCTATTTCTGTGTCTGAAATGGAGCTGCACATGCCTGGCTGATCTTGCTGGTGGGGAAAATCACAGAGGGTGTGAGGTTTCGAAAGCAGTTAGGCAATTTTGAACTTTCTCAGGGCTCTAAGCATCATGAACAGATTCTTGCTGCAACATCAAAGTGTCATAATTTGGCTGTGGAGTGGGCATGGAGTGGACCCACGTGCAGGACATATTGCTGATGCTAACCTAAACTGATACTAACTCAGGGAAGTAAGAAATCGGGAACTTATAAACTAAGGAACTACGAGGAAAATGGGGAACACACAAGGCAAATGACACACAACATTAAGGGACAACATGACAAAGAATTGAGGAGAATTTAGAGCGTAAATACACACGAGGTCGCAAAGCAGAGTGGATTCACCTGGGGAACACAGCTTGGCAGAATCTAACTAGTGTGACAAGGGGAAGCAAAACTAAACATGACACACATGAGACGGGGGACTGTCAAAACAGAACAGGAAACATAATACTGAGACAGAGACAAAGACACAGACGAAAAGATAAACAGACACAGAGACACGACTTACTTGACATAACTAAACAGCGAGACCAGAAAACAACAGAGAGAGATTATAGACAGAAGAGAACTAACAAAATTATAATAAACAAAAGCTAGAAAAGGCACAAAAACACTAAAGTGTGTGCCTGAGGCAAAAAAAAAAAAACCCTAACCCAAAACTACCATCAGAAGACTAAAGACCTAAATATAAATCATTTCTTAAAAGCAAATCATTAACTCAAAAGAAAAACTCAAAACCGTGGATCCAGGACCTAAGGACCCTGACACAAAGTTTCAAACGCAAAAAAAAACAAACAATCCAGGCTGTTTTATTCAGTATTCATGCACTAATTAGTACATTCACTAATAATTTAAAACATTTTAGGAAATAAGCTTACTTGCGACAAACATGATGTCTTAAGTTCAAAATTTTATGGCAAATACAAATACAGAAGCATAAATATGGTACAAAAACTGGAATAGGAGAGACACCCATTTAGTATTAAATGTAAAAATGATCTAAATGTTTGGCCCTGTGGGAAACACTTGTTTGTTTTCTTGCAGAACCACAGCATGGGTTGGTTTGTTTTTTTCTACTTGCTGCTAAAAAAACAGAAGAGTCAAACTCAGCACCTTCTTGTTGTGAGGTAACGGTGCTAACCACTGTGTCACCGTACCCCCCCCCCCCCCCCCACAAAATATACAAACATTTTTCATATGCAATATGAACTTGACTGTTAATCAGCTTATATCACCATAAATAACCATAGTAAAATTTCCATAATTGATAACCTATTGCAATAAGCCAGCCACAGAGTGCTGACCCACACAGGTGTGCACACGGGCATACGCTGTTCATAGACACAAACTACACCTATCTTGGCTGCTACCTCAAAGCACATTGTGCGCTATCGGTCTTTAGTATTTACTGTTATTCCCATATGGAAAAGAAATAGAAAAAACTTATAAAAGACTTGCATAAGATTTGGCTTACTTCATATAGTGAATCATGTAAGGCTTATATGATTTACTCATGAAAGTGGCCACTTTCACATTACTTTCATATATTGTTTGAGTAAGTATCCAAAACATACAAGTTTCATTTATATAATTTTTCAAGGGATCTTATATCCGTTTTCACTCTTGTATGCTTTTCATACAAGTTTCATGCAAGACAGATACAAAGTTTATAAGATTTATATATATCTTTTCCATATGGGTTTACATTTAGCTAGATTAATGCGATGGTGTTGCGTTTATTATGTTGCTCTCTTTTTTGCTGGTTTCCTCTTTTTCTCCCTTTTTTCCTCTCTCAACAGGTGATCCAAGAGATTTTGGTCTTTTTTAATGGCCTTTCTCACTGTCCCTCTTCCCCTCTGCCCCCCCCCCCCCCCCAAAAAAAACAAACAAACAAACAAACAAACAAACAAACAAACAAAAAAACAAATGCTGAGTCTACAAGAGTTTCTCTGAACTGGTGTTCAGAAGTTAGTCTTCTACACAGTGCAAGATGTGACCTTTGTTGATGGGGTGTAAGAGGCTACTGGGATCCCTGGAGGCAGCCTGTTCATTAGTGATGTGTCAGTCACGAACGAAACGGCTCTTAGGCTACGTTCACACTGCAGGCGAAAGCGCATCAAATCCGATTTTTTTGACCCTATGCGACTCATATCCGATCATGGTGTGACAGTGTGAACGGCACAAATCCGATATTTTCAAATCCGATCTGGGTCACTTTCGTATGTGGTACTGAATCCGATACATATCCGATGTCTCAGAAAGCGACTGCTGTGTGAACGGTCAAGTCGCATTAAATCCGTCTTTTACGTCACTGACACAAGACAGACGCCAATTATCAGCGCCAGAGAAGACATCGCGAACGCTTTCTGGCCATCCGGTGAAACTGCTGGGAAGACAACGTTGGAGAAACGTTAACATTTTATTTGTACTGCATAACCTGCAGGTTCTGACAGAAATCTGCAACTATCCTTTGAAGCACCGCTCCTCTAAAACAGCAATAAGGATCATTATTAGGTTATCTACATTATTATGTAAATAACAAAATAACTTAAAGCAAAAATCGGGAAACATGAAGTCCGAAGTCTTTATATTAAGGGCCATCAGTCAAACAATATAGTTTGTTCTGGGTCTAAACAGAGCGCGTTGTGTATGACGTCTTCTTTTGCGCATGCGGGCCGCTTTGAGCGTTCACACTAGAGAGCGTTTGCTGTCGCATTTTATTTGTAGTGTGAACGAGCAGACAAAAAAATCGGATTTGATCAAAAAATCGGAATTGAGCATTAAGACCTGCAGTGTGAACGTAGCCTTAGAGCTGGTTCTTTGACACGAGCCGGCTCCTTATTGGGAGCTGTGGGGTTTTTTTCTTTCTCTCCCCCACTCTCTCGCACTTTTTTCCCGCTTCACTCCGCACGCAAGCCTTGTGCTTTGCGATGGGAAGAGGGGGGAGGGGCGGTAGTTACACTGGCAGTAGCACAGGAACAGAGCAGGAGGGAGAGAGAGAGAAAGAGAGCCAGGAACAACAACGTCACATTAGAAAGGTATAGTAATCATCCACAACTATTTTCAGTTGCGGATGATAAAGGATTCAGGAAGTTTATTCATGCAGGCCCATATGACAGAGAATGTGCATCTTCTTTTTGTTTTCATATTATAATTTATATTTAATTGTGTTGTGGTTTGCAGTGTTTTGTGTTGTTTCACTTTAAATTGGTTTAAAAGGAAAAAGCTGAAAATTTAAATAGTTAAAAGTTGAACTGTGACTAGTAGGTTTTTGTATTATATGATTTATTTATTACATTTTATGTGGAGTGAATAAATAAAAGTATATTTACGGTGGCCCCTACAGACAAAGCACGTACAAACTCCAAAACATGTACAAACTCCGACGCCCGTACAAACTCCAAAACACGTACAAAAGACAACAGAAGTGCTCCAGGATGCTGGGCGCAGTGTTGAGCTTTTGTTACCTAGTGGCTACACAAGCCAGGAAGTACCAACGGCCGGATTCGGTGTGTGGTAATAACAGGTAAACATTTTTTTTTATTATTTGAATATATATGAGTGCTTGTGTATAAATACACAAACAATACACATATGCTTTCAATTGTGTAATTTAAGTGATCTAGGTAGCTCTGTTTTGGAAGTTCAGTTAACACTAGAAATGTGTTTTGGAGTTTGTATGTGTTTTGTCTCTAGGGGCCACCGCATATATTCATATATAAACATATATAAATAAAATGACTTTTTTTTTTTACATTAGTAATTCCTTTTGTGCATAATTTTATATTATTGTTAATAATAAATTAATTAAAGCAACAAAACAACCTGAAGAGCCGTTTCGGAGCCGAAAGAGCCGGCTCGTTTTAGTGAGCCGAGCAAAAACAGCCAGAAATCCCATCACTACTGTTCATGGTGAGGAAATCTTTTTTGCCTGAGGTTCTTTGTTAGCAGGCCATCAATGGCACCCTTCATAGGCTGCGTCCACTGAGAATGCTTGAAAACATGTATTAGACTTCCTGCCTGTAAACACACACGGGGGACAGGGGGATAGCTTGGGACTGCAGTTCCAAGAGGCAGCATTTCCAGAGTGTCTGCATGTGACATAAGACTAGCTCCTTGGTCTGACCTGTCACTATCACTGCTTTAACTCTGTGTTAAGCAGGAGATCAAGAACTGTGGGAAGCTTTACTTCAGACTGCTTCAGGTTTTCCGATGCAATGGAAATTCCAGCAGTACACCCTAGTCGTGCCCTGCAACTAAGAAAGATCTGTGGAAACACGAGTGCTTCTGGTCCATTTTGCCTGGAAATAGAAGCCCTCATGCTATCAAACATGTCAATATGCTGAGATTTGTTTTAAACCAGTCATTTTTACAGGCGATCCAAATACCAGTAAGTAGTCCACACTAAAAAATGCTGGGTTAAAAATGACCCAATTTGTAACCCAACGCTGGATCAAATATGGACCGAGCCAACGCTGGGTTGTTTCAACTTAACAGGGTTGGGTTACTGGTTTGACCCGGTTAGGATAACTATCCAAAAATTGGATTAAATTGACCAATGTTTAAAGTTGAGGTTACCAAAAATTGAGTCGAAACTCAGAACCCATCACAAGGGTTATATTACCATTAACGTTTGGGTTAAGATTCCTACTTAGTATAAAATTCAGCATATAAAAACTAGATTCAAAACAGATTTTCTCAAAAATCTTTTTATTGCCATATGATACATAGAACATAGACAGCAAAATTCATAAAAAATATATCATCGAAAGTAAAAAGCAAGTAACAAAAAAGTAATTAATTCATTATATCATATTCATTACTTCAAATCAGTCTTTGGTTACAGCACATACACATGTTAAGACACATAAAGACATGCTTTGTGAAGTTGACTCTGTTTTTAGAACAAATTACATTTAAAAACTCTTAAATTGATAAATTGATGATTTTTTTTCAGCCCCCAATATTTAGGTTTTTTAATTGTTGTTGTGTGTATCCATTGAAGTGTAGATACTTACATATCCGGTGCTACAGCAGTCCTTTAAACATGGACACTGATCTAATATTGATGATGCCAAAATTGCCTTTATTCCTGAAGTTGGGCTGCAAGCAAAAACAGTTGCATTTCATAAAATTGGATAAACAAAAACTTTACTTTTCTGTAGATTTCTTGTAAAATAAACAAATACCAAGAGCAGAAGCTTTGGAGAAAAAAAAAAGAAATCCAACATTTAGACTGATCCTCTTTGTTTTCATCACACAGCACACACACTTAAGGAACTGCCACTGGAATCATTTTACTTGGGCCAGCACAGGGCAGTGTCCCTGACGTTCTGGCCAAGTAGCCTAAATGTAGAGACAGTGAAAATGCCGCACAAACTACCACCACCACCACCAACAACAAAACCTATAACTGATTTAGTTTATGTACAAGAAATACTCACTTTTCTCCATAGTCCTCTATGAAGTGTAAAATAAGTATCCAGATCCTCCATCTTTCATGAATGGATATGTGCTGGTGTTCCTCAAGACTGGCAACTAAAGATATCCCCTCAGGTGCATCTTACGGATGTTCTAAAGTTAAATAATTAAGGTTAAAACATTTTCAATGTTAATTTTAGAATAATTTAATATACTTGTGATGGCTGCAGTTACAGCCACACAGTGGTAATATCTACTGAACATCAGTGTACATGTACAAACTCCAAAACACGTACAAATTCCGAAGCACGTACAAACTCCAAAACACGTCCATTCACCAGCCTCTTTCCTGGCAGCTATGTGGTCAGAGGATGAGGAGGTGGTCTCTGTCCTCCACTGGTTCCTGTTCCCTCATACCGCAGTAAACGGTGCCCTAGCCACTGCCACTCCTCTCCTCAGTCATCTGTTCTGCCACCTGTTCCGGCTGCAGGGTCCGAGGGGCCCGTCTGGCCTTTGTCTGTTGTTCCCGCTGGGGGTTCTGGAGAACCGCCTCAGCCTTCTGTCTCCGCTGGAGGCCCTGAGGAACCTGTCCAGCCACCTGTTCCTGCTGGAGGGTCCGAGGGGCCCGTCCGGCCTTCGTCTGTTGTTCCCGCTGGGGGTTCTGGAGAACCGCACCAGGCTTTGTGTGTCTCTGCTGGAGGGACCCAGGGGTCTGTCCAGCTGTCTGTTCCTGCTGGGGGTTCTGGAGAACCGCTCCAGCCGTCTTCCGTCTCCGCTGAAGGGTCCGAGGGGCCCGTTCAGCCTTCTGTCTCTGCTGGAGGGCTTGAGGAGCCTGTCCAGCCACCTGTTCCTGCTGTAGGGACCGAGGGGCCCGTCTGGCCTTCATCTGTTGTTCTCACTGGGGGTTCTGGAGAACCACTCCAGCCGTCTTCCGTCTCTGCTGAAGGGTCTGAGGGGCCCGTTCAGCCTTCTGTCTCTGCTGGAAGATCCGGAAGGCCTATCCAGCCTTCGTCGCCTGCAGCACCACCACCTGCGGCTTCCTCACCGTCGCCTGCAGCGTCACCTTCTGCAGTTTCCACACTGCCGCCTGCAGTGCCACCACCAATTCCATCGCCTGCGGTTGCCGTGCTGCCATCTGGTCCTGCTTCGTCTCTGCCTGAGGCCTCTGCACGGGCTGATTCCGCTTCGTCTGCACCAGAGGTCTCGGCGCCACCTCATCCTGTCCGGCCTGCACGTCCTCGTCCTGTCCAGCCTGCACATCTTCGTCCTGTCCGGCCTGCTCATCCTCGTTCTGTCCGGCCTGCTTGTCCTCGTCCTGTCTGGCCTGCGCATCCTTGTCCTGTCCGGCCACTTTCCAGGCCGTTGGCTGGACATCATTGCGGCCGGCCTTCAGATCTGCTCCGTTGCCGCCGCTGGCTTCGCGGCCAGCCTCCAGACCTGCTCCATCACGGTCGCTGGCTTCGCGGTTGGCCTCTTGAACTGTTTTTTGGACTTTTGTGTTGTCGACCTCCAGGCTGGACCCCTGAACTGCCTGGTTCTGGACTCTTGGGCCATCAACCTCCCGGCTGGCCCCCTGAACTGCCCAGGTTTGGACTGTTGTGCCGTCAGCCTCCGGGCCGGCCCCCTGAACTTTTTTGGGACTGTTTTCCTGGTCGCCTGCACCTCTCGTGAGCCTGTTTTTGTTTGGTTTTTTTTGTTTCCTAGGCTCCTCTGCTGTTGCCCTCTGGGGCTTCCATACTCTTAGGGTACCTGGGTCGTTGACCCAGTGGTTTCAGGTTTGTACCTTGTAACATTGGACCCGATAAACACACGCTGGAGCGCATATGATGACAGCAGAACTTTTTATTTGACACTGTGGTTTTTGTATTGTTCATTGGGACACAGACACTCCTGCTCTCTCTGCTGTCACGTCCGCTCCCCCTCCGACTGTCACTGCCAACATATAAAGAGACACAATCACTGTCAGATCCCAGCACACCTGTTCACCCCACCCCTGCACCGCCCCGGGAGCTCACTGCGTCACCCCTCCTCTGCAGCTGGCCAGAGACCACACCCACGCCACATACCTTTTTATTGGTGTTCTTATCTTAGTTTATTTTTGTGAAGGTTTTGGTTTCTGTTTTGCATTTCTATTTTTTCCGTAGTTCTTCTTGGTGTGTGATTATGTGGTTCTCAAGTTTTGGTTTCCTTACTCCCTCTATTCTGTGTCCAGTCAGTGTCCGTGTCTGCCCTGGTCCCACGTCTCTGTTCCCTCTGTTGCAGTGCCTGCCTGTGAGTCTGCGTCTCTGTGTTATGTTTCCTGTTTTACTTTGAAGGTCCATGTCTTATGTTAATGTATCTGATTTTGCTTCCCCTGTTTCGTTAGGCCCGATTTGCCCCAGGTGTGTTTCCCTCCTGTTACCCATTCCCTGATTGCTCTCTCTGTGTATTTAAGCCCTGTGTTTCTCTGTGTCCGTGTTGTGATCTCCCTTATCTACCCTCATCTTGCTGTGTGTTCTGTCTCCCTGCCAGCCAATTCAGGTTATTGTTATTTTCTGTTTAGTGTTTGTATTCTCAGTTTTGCTAGTTCTCTGTTTGCCATCTAGCAATTAATCTGAGTTTGAGTTCACATTTTGCCTCCGAGTGTCTGCACTTTGGGTCCTTCAT
This sequence comes from Rhamphochromis sp. 'chilingali', assembly GCF_963969265.1. Lineage (NCBI taxonomy): Eukaryota > Metazoa > Chordata > Actinopteri > Cichliformes > Cichlidae > Rhamphochromis > Rhamphochromis sp. 'chilingali'. The sequence goes on from NC_137935.1 coordinate 32,212,593, forward strand.
ATCACCACTCCTGCCTGCACACAGCCTTCACATGACAGATTAGCCAAGTTTCCCCTTTGTCTCGTTTAGGTAGGTTAGTTTGTTTGAGTTAGTAGTATTGCTTGTTGCCAGCTTTTCTGGCAACAAAGAGTTCTGTTACTTTAACCTCTTTTATGGGCCCACGATTTTGAATTCTCTGTATAATTTAACCAAGTTTGTTTTATTTGACGCATAAATGGTTAGATTCTGACGAATATCTAACCATGCAGTTTAAGGCACGGTTTACAAATTTGAGTACACAATTGACAACATTTAACAACTTCAACCTAACACCCTGCCAGGCATAGCTGGACTTGCCATCGGGCATTTGCCCAGTGGGCCGATGGTGATTTTTTTCTTTTTTTTCGGCCAATGGGTTTTTGTTTTTTTTTGTACTGTTGTTGTTGCTGTTTTTGTAACGGTATAAAGAATGAAAGGTGGTGGATTGGCCAGATGCTGGCAGATGTGTAAAAATAGCTTCCACAGAGGCCAGCAGGTGGATGAGGGAAAGGAGAGGCAGGAGAAGGAGAGACCCAAGGCGGCCGCTGGTCCAATTGTCAGGTCAACTGAACTTCAGGTATGAAGTTCTGAATTGCAGTCTATCTGGGTCAGATATAAACCAAGTTTAGGTGGAGTTTATTTTCATTTTTACAGTCAGCTACAATAACTCGTACTGCGTACTAGCTAGCATGAGTTTCTATGCAGCTGGGTGGGTGCTATGATGTTACTGATAGTGAACTTTATTCTATTCATAAGGTTAATTAGTAGAGTTGCCAACCGTCCCCTAAAAAACGGAATTGTCCCGTATTCAGAGAAAATCGCGTTTTGTATTGAGCTGAAAAGCAATGCAGTTTGTCCCGGACTTCAGCTACAATGGGGAAAAAAGACACAAAGCTGAAGTAATTCTGGGTCTTTACGCTGTCAGCTGCTTCTTCTTCTCTCATTCTCCCCCCTCCCTCTCCTGTTGCTACTTCAATCATAAAACTGATCAATAATCAGCTGATCGGCTTTTCTGTTGCAAGTCCCGTCTCTCTTGTTTGTTTATCGCCCAGTTTGTGCCAGAATAAACCAGCAGATGCTAAACAACAGCAGCACGTTTAAGCCTGATCAGCTGTTGTTAGAATTTATTTAATATTACTTTCTAGTATCAGATGATGTTTGCTGGAGCCACAGCTGTAAAAGCTGCTGGTCATGATATCGGTTTGGATATGTGGTGAGAGGGAAACATGAAGATGAAACCAGGAGATGTCCTTACTGAATCATCAGAGCTGAACAGGTGATGGAGAAACAGATTTACCTTTTAGGTCACATGAATGAGTTGAAGGGAAGTTATGAACTGTTTCTGAGAGACAAAAAACATCAGGATCCTTTTCTAAGTAGCTAACAGCTGGTAACTGTGCAGGGGCAGGTCTAGCAAAGTTTTGCCAGGGGGGCCAGGTAGGGCATTAACAGGGAAAGGGAGGCACAAAGAAATACTTTTCTTTCTTATTCTCATTTAAAATGTCTATCTTTTATTAAATAATTACCCGAATCTTACAACCAAAGTTTTCGTCTGATGTAAATTGTATAGAAATCCATTACTGTATATAGTAAAGTCTTCTCTGTCTTAATTTCAGGTTTCTACCATGTGTTGTAGATAGTTCAGGGGGTTAACTCGACCAAGCAGTCTTTTGCTTTCGGCTAAGTACTGTTTAGAATAACATAATAGGGAGGATAGTGTAGGTTTAAGTTGATTAGATTGATACATATATACCAACAAGACAGTGTACATTGTGGGAATGTAGGGATAGGGAGAGCTCTAATCCCAACAACATCACTGTCACAACAGTTTTTGTTTTCATTCAAAGGCTTTATGGCTTTTCCTATAATACCTGGTGGGCTGGTCTCTAGTCAAAATGCCCGGGCTGATTTTTTTTGTCCCAGTCCAGCCCTGCTGCCAGGTTAACTCTTTAACTTAGCCTTGTGTGTTGACTAAGAACCAAAAGGCTTAATACAAACGATATTTGTAAGGCATTAAATTAGTGTTTTTTATTTTACTTTGATTATACGTAGAGTGAGGATCAAAGATGGTGGATAAATATTGGGTGGGGGCAGTATAAATACTCAGGTATGTTGCTGTTACATCACGTTTTCATTAGTAGCAAGTAGTGGTGCAATGGATCATGGTTGATCCGAAATCCAAACCGATCCCACTCCACGGTTCGGTACACACGTGATCCGAAGATTTGAAAAAGAAAAAAAAAGTATGTGTATGGTGTGCGTGGTGGGTCTGTCAAGCGGTAGTTATGGCCAGCGCTAGTGATCGGTGTGGCGGAGCAGAGGAGTTTGCGGTATTTAAGCAGCCTTTTGCTGCCCAATCCGACCGGGCTAAAGCTATTACAGAAGCCATTGGGGTGTTTAGCTGCAGACGGGAGGCCGTATTCCATTGTGCAAAACAAGGGGTTTAAACTGTGATGAACGTGCTTGAGCCACGCTATGTCTCGTTGTGCCTCCACTTCAGTGTGACACGATCGTTCCAAGCATGTATGAGCAGGAAAAGTTTAAAGTTATGGCTGAACTGTCCCAGGCATCTTCTGTTGCCCTAACTACAAATGGGTGGACCTCCAGGGCAACGGAAAGCCACGTGACCATGACCGCTCGTTATATCACAGTCGAGTGGTAGATACAAAGCCCTGTACTGCCCTATAGATTACATTAGATTAGATGAAACTTTATTTATCCCTTGGGTGGGTTCCTCCGGGAAATTCAGTTTCCAGTAGCACAGCACCGACAGAAGTTGCAGAATGTGAGCAGAAATATACCATATATACACACATATAAATACAGAGTATATAAAAGGGATAAATAGAATAAATAGGAATAAGAATACAAGGGAACAGCACATTTCAAGTATTGTGAGTCTATTACACCGTTGGATATTAACAAAAACTATTGCACAGTGAAAAGGCACTACAGCTTACTTGTTCCCCCTCCTTTATCCCCGTTTCCCCTCCCTCTCCCTTCCAGCGAGGAGTTAAACAGTTTGATGGCGTGTGGGACAAAGGAGTTTTTAAGTCTGCTGGTCCTTGACTTTGGGAGAAGCAACCTGTCACTGAACAGACTCTGGTTGTTTATGGCCGTGTGCAGAGGATGACCAGCATGGTCCATAAGGTCCATATTGCACCTTAATTTGTTTTTATATAACTGCGTGGAATGAGTCTTCAGTTGAATGTTTTTTAATAGGCAAAAAATACTTAAATAAGTAAATGGCGAGTCGAATTTTTGTCTTTTTTTACTACTTTTGCTGATCTGAAAATTGATCCGATCCGTGACTTAAAACAGTGATCCGATCCGAACCGTGAGATTTTTGATCCGTTGCACCACTAGTAGCAAGCCAGCTAAGCACAGGGATGCGCATGCCCTTGGGTCAGAGGAGGTCGGAGTACTGGCGCAATCTCTTTAAAAAATCTAAATTGGACAAATTATCATTTCCTTTAAATTTTAAAATAAAAAGATGTTGTTATCAACATCGGGGTCATTTAGGTTAAATTAAATAATTGAATTAAGTTAAATAGTTTAGATAGACTATGCTCCTTTTTCTTTTTTACCTTTTTCCCACAAATGCAACACCCAATCTGATACTTTCTTTGTTCTATATACAGTGATCTCTAAAGAGTTTGTCAAACAGAGTGACCTCAGCCTCATTTCAAATAATAACTTTAAAAGATGATATCAAGCATTTTTAAGTAGAAATAACTTTCTTCGACACAAGCTAGCTGGTGTTATCTGTTAAAAGACCTTTAATGAGTAGGTAAAGTTCTAGAATAAACCAATAAATTGCGTTACCAACCCTATGATTTTCAAACTGTTAGAATTCACTTTTTACTTACCATGTTTTAGTTCATAGTAGTGGAGAAGTCCAGTGATATCTGATCAGGTCACAGTCTAGTTGAAAAAGGCAGTTTGTGAAGAATGATGTGGCTTCTTCTGAGGCTCATCTTCAACCCTAACAATTGGGTAAAATTTTGACAATATTTTATCAAAGCTTCCCACTCTACATGGCCGTAACTTTGTGCTGAAAATTGAGGGGGGGGGTCAAGATCTCCATCTAAATAAATAAATACATCTGGGTAAATTCCCAGATGATTAAACATGCAACTATTTTGCTGGTAATAACTGAAATGAGTAAAGAAAATCAACAGAGTTGCACATATTAAAAAGACCTAATACAGTGCTCTAAAAAAAAACCCTTTGCCCTTTCCTGATGTTTCTTCTTTTTTTTTCATCTCTATTAGATGTTTCAGCTCATCAAACTCATTTTAATATTACACAAAGATAACTCAAGTAAATATAAAATACAGTTTTTAAATTTTGATCTCATTTAATAAGGGGAAAAAACACTATCCAAACCTACCTGATCTTGTGTAGAAAAGTAATCCCAACTTCTTAAATCAGTTAATTTAATTGTTAAGTAAGCCAAAAGTCCAAATCTGGTAAACCACACTGAGAGCATTTTTCCACAAATGGAGAATTTGGAACAATGATGGACCTTCCCTGGAAAAACCAGCCCACAAAATTAATCCAAGAGCATGAGTGTGTCAAGAATTTGCTCTGGCCATTTTCATTTGAAATATCTGTGGAAGTGGAAAGTTAGTGTAATAATTCAGGTATTCTGAATCTGATGTTCTTGTTAGTTTGTAAATTTCTGATTGTTGACATTTCTGTGTATAATACAGAACTGTAAACATAGAATGTGTAGTAGCAGTTTTTTTTTTAATGATAAGCCTTGTTTGTTAAACAGTTTTGTTTCTCTCTTATTAAAATCGGTAGGAAAGTCAAATGCGTATTGTTTTTATTTCATTTTTTAGTTATAGAAGTTTTGTTTTGACTAGAAACTTAGCAATGGAATTTTCATGACAGCAAACCGGTTTATTGAGAGACGAGACAAGTTTTCACTTGATTTATTTACAATGAAGCATCTAGCCCAATTATTAAAACAACTTAACAGATGTTCACAAACCAAAACAAACAAACAACAGCAAAGAAAGAGAGAGAGTTCTGTTTCACTCTCATAAAGCCTCAGTTACTGTACAAACAGGTTTTTCCAGGCGTGCAGCGACCTGTCCTTTTTTAAGAGTTTGCAGAAAAAGGCTATTCTGGGCTTTAGTGCAGAATTCATAACATGAAAAAGTGATAAAAAACACTGCTCTGAATTAAATTGTCAGTATGAAAATGTTTTTCCTTATGAAAAGCAGATAGTCTGAGGGGAGGTTTGTTCCACTGGCTGTGACCCATGCCACACTGTGATCATGAAGGACAGTATATTGCCAAAAGTATTTGCTCAACTGCCTTCACACTCATATGAACTTGAGTGAAACCTCATTCTGAATCCAAAGGGTTTAACATGATGCCGCTTCACCCATCCAGTTATAAGAGCTTAAAATCTTCTGGGACCCTTTCCACAAGGTCTATGAATTTTTGAACAGAATCAGAGTTATCTTTATTATGCCAAGTTTGTGCACACAAGTAAAAAGTTTGACGCTGGTTTACTTTGCTCTCTTCATGCCAAAAAATCCATGAATGCCCTGCCTCCTGTTATGTTCTGGATCGTCTCAGGAGAATCTTTACACAGCCTGCACCTGGGGCCTTGCGTGGTATGGTAAACTCCAGCCTCTATTGATCTTGTGCTAAAAGCTTGTCCCTGTCTGCCATGATTAGTGCCTCTGTTCTGTCTTTTAGTCTTGCTTTGCCCAGCCATGGGTACGATGTTTGGATATCAGCCACTTCCTCTATCTGCCAGTGGTACATACCGTCCAGGGACCTGTCCTTACATAATGGTTCTTCTCTTTGTTCCTCTTTTATCATGGGTTTCTGTCTGAGGTATTCACCAAGCACATGGTCATTTGTGGCCATCTTAATGATGAACTCATGGATAGGGCAGGGCAATATGGCCAAAAATATTCATCTCGATATATATTTGAAAATTTGCAATAACGATATAACTGATGATATAGTGGATGCGAGACAAAATACTTTACAACTCCACAACTTTATTAGTGCAAAAAAACCCATCAATTTATTTTCACTTAAACAAGCAGCTGGGTTTTTTTGGAGATTATGTATCTGAATTTCAGGAGCGGGACCATGCCTCCAAACACACTCCTTCCGGTTGCCACCTATATAGATTCCCCCAGTTCTGCAACTGTTCATTCTCGTTTACGTTCCCCACCCTTCCTCCCTCCTTGTTATCAATTCTTTAACTTCTTCACTTCTATTTAGTACATGGGGATCTGCCAGGCCCGGGAGCCGTCGGCAGATCCCTTCGAGGCCTTCCCCAAACCGCAGCTCAATTCATGTCCAAGCATTCACCTCTACCTACTAAAACGCTGTCACTCCTAAAATGAGGACGTGTCCTTCATGTGGCTCAACTCCAGTCTTTCAAAAGACTTCATGACCACAAACATCATGGCAGCAGTCCTGTAGTTATTTAATTATGTAATGGTGGACTTCTTTGGGACAGAAATGATATTGGAGCATTTGAATCAGCAGAGGAACTTCAGAGACAACTTCGGAGACATTCAAGCACAAGCGGGGCACACCATCAGGTCCTGGAAACGTCCTGGTCTTCTGCCTCTGGACAAGCAGACACACATCCTCCTCACAGCTCTTTAAGCACTTTTCCATTAGTACCCACTCAGATCGACTTGCACAGATTGGCTTGGATCAACAGGTTTTCCATTACAATCAAGTACCACCTAATGTGTGTGGTTGTTGTCATAGCAACACTGCAGAACATCCCGTGACATGATTAGTATATGACATGAACGTTACAACAAAGGTGGACGTTGAGAAAAGAATATACCTGCTGCTCGGTCTGTGGCTTTCAGTCAGAACAGACCACAGTAGCGTTTTTTGTGCCCATTTCCCTCGTTGCCAGGTTTCAAAAATGGTCTTTCAATTTTTTGTGAAAGAGACACTCTCGTGAGCCATCAAATAACACCACTGTCCAGCCAATCAGTGGCATGCAGTCTGACAATATGCTATCACATTTTAGTACCTGTTAAGTCTATTAGTGTCACAGTCCTGGGTCTGCGACCCAGTGTTTTGTGTTTTTGGTTTTATTCTGGGAACTGTGGTTTTCTGTCTTGTATTTCCTGTTTTACTTTAGAGCAGGGGTAGGGAACTCCAGGCCTCGAGAGTTTCTAGTTTCTAGTTTCATGTTTAGCTGACCCCAGTTTGGGGTTTTGGTAATTCTTACAGCTGCAATAAAGGCTCATTCTCAGTTTGAAACACTCTCTCCTGCATCATTGTCTCGTAAACCATGACAAATAGACTATCTTTTTCTGGACAATTTGAATTGTACTGGGCTGTCAACAATTTGAAAGAGATTTAAAGAGTTATAGCTTTACAATCATCAGATATCAATTGTAGAAAATAGCAGTTTAAGCCCCACAAATATTTTATTATGCATAAAACATCTTTATTTAAAGATCTTTATTTATTTAATTGTTTAATTTTATTTAATTTAACGTTCACATTAATTTCCATCACACAACAATTTTTTTAGATCAATGTTATTAGCATTGTGTTATCCTCAATTGTTTATAAATATTCATTTTCATGATTTAAAAGATTGCATTTTTCAGTGGTTAAGCAGAATTCAATAAAAATGCAAGATGTTACAATCCCTGACAATGCATTACTTCAAGTGGAGAAAGTCTTGAGGGATGGCTACTATGAGGAAGGCAGCCTGGAAACTTTACCTGCGAGATACATCGTTGTGTGCCTCCACTTCACAGGGTGTTTCGGTCTTTTATCACAAGCTATTCTGCCATTTTTTTTAGTTTCTTTTTACTTTCCTTGGTTAGGTTTAGGGATTCAAAATCTGATCTTGGTTATATTAAAATCATCAGTAGTGGACCTTGAATTTATTGGGTGTTTCAGCCATTATCACTAGATACACAGCAAATTCAAAAGTGTTAAATGTTTTGGTGTTAATAGTCTTCTTGCAAAAGTAGAGTTAATTTTACTCTAAGCAGAGTCACATTCTTTTAATGTAACTCTGAGGTGTAAAATGATAGTAGTTAAAATCGAGTGTTAAAAATGAGTGTTTCTATGTCAAATCTGGAGGTGTTACAATGGAAACATTAACTCTTGACCTCTTAACTCTGAACTCCTAGAGGGGCCATGACACCAATAGAGTAAATTCACAGACTCCGCCCCCAGCACCATAGGCTCCAATCGAAGCTGAAGTGAAGCCGTTTCAGAACATTTTGCTCTACATATTTGAGTTGTTTGCCATGCTTGGTAAGTCATTTTTTCAAAGATTGTTTCAATTATTTCTATTAGCTTTTACTTCTGTGGCTCTTTGGAGTTGAGACAAAGCTGTGTGGAAGGCATTAGCCATGTTGCTCGGTGATAGCATAATATTCTGTTTTAGCTAGCTGAAAGGTATTGTTTGCGGGCAAATACCACAGCCTTGAAAAAAGCTTGCATGTGAATTTTCAGTCAAACTTTTGGTCAAATACACCTAAAACAATGTCTAGAATGTGAAATGTTGGTATAATGGTGCTACTTGAAGCCTGAAAACGATCGCCCATAAAGAAAAAACGAGCAAACAGCAGTAGCTGACGTCCTGACTGGATTCTACGTTAGCATAGATCCCTCCAGAGTTTTGTGCACACGGTTTAGGTAAAAATTAAAAAGGTTGAGGTTTGCATTTAGTTCAGTATTACCTGTTGCCTGTGTCCTTGTCTTCTGGGAAAATACTTTACACAAGTAATGGCTCTAGGGTTGCCAACTCCCTGAAAAATAAATAAGGGACACCTCGTGGCCAGGGCCGGGCAACCCAGTTGTCTTCACCATTCCCAGTGTGGTGAATTTTCTAGCTCTTTTTTTGTGTGTGAAATTATTTTTTTTAACCATTTGACTTGAAGTTGATTTAAGTAGATGCATATTCTATTCTTTGTGATATGAACACATGTGAAACAAATGATCATTTAGCCATTTATTTTTAGCTCAAAATGACAACATTAACACAATAAAACAGGTCTCTTTCTTAAACAGAAGCCTGTCATGCTTAACTTTTGAGAATATAAGTAAATCTTTCTTTAAAAGAACTCTGTCCTGCTTAACTTAAAATAATAGAAAACAATAGAAAGAAAAATATTCTTGTAACAGTGCACATTTAGTGCATTTAGTACAATTGGCTTCAGTTGAGGTATTATTTCAGCTTTTCTAATGGTAATCAGCTGCTCCTGTTTGTAAACCCGCTTGTTCCCATGATTACGCATCATAACTCATCATCATTATTCACCTATGTATTACTTTTATGTATTGATTACAACAAATAGATGACTATCTATCCTTGCAGTTGTTTATTACACAAAATAAATTATATTATCACACTTCTGGCCACATAGCGCTGATATTCACTGCACATGCCCATATTAACGTTTTCCAGCCAGGTGTTTTCCTTTTCCCATTCTTCCCTTTCTCTGAGGGGAACAAATATTGCTGCTCTAATGCTGGGCTCGCACTGTGCGATTTTTGGCCCATTTTGAGACGATTTTTGAGTCGTGCGACGGTTTTGGCGATCGGCCCGATTTTGGCCTTCATCGTGCGTCGTGTAGTATACGTGGGGTAACGAGAAGTGATTAACACCTCACGACCAGCTCCCGATCATCAATCGCTCGTGAGGGTCTCACCACAGCCGCTCACACTGCTCACGCGCAAACACGTAAACGTCGGTGAAAAAGACGTTGCAGCACGGCTGTGCAGCGTGCGATCTGGACACAAGCGATGGAGGCACAACTTGTAGAACTTTGGAAAGCTCATCCGAGCCTTTTCGATGTGGCATCACAAAATGATCACGACCACAACAACCGTGAAAATAGTTGGATTTACACTGCTGCTCAATCACAGCTGCCTGATAAATGTTTTTCATTAGCAATTTAGCAAAGTTGGTGGTGGTGTGTCTGTGTGAGTGAAAGACAGAGAGAGCGAGCGAGCGACAGATTTTCTGTTATAACCTTAATTTTATGGAGGCACAGTGTGAGCTCTCAGGTCGCATCAGAGCATCGGGTCGTATAGTGTAAGACCTGCATCGTGACCTACCAACTTCTAACCCTGCGAGTCAATCGTGCAGTTTGAGCAGGAGCTGAATATCGTGACTGAAAAAATCGCACAGTGTCTGCCCAGCTTTAGGTGTACTGTCGTCCGAGACTTGCACCGCAGTGTCGGCGTTTGTTTCCCTGTTGGCCATGCTTCTTGTTGTGGTCATCTGTTGTCTTCCGGTATTTTCTCCGCAAGCGACCTTTCCTCGACCAATGAGATGAGCGGTAATCTGAATTGTCATACACTTATTGTCATAAGTGTGCTGTCAGCTCATTGGTCACAAAGCAGGAGAGGGGCTGGGAATTATGTTTTCAAACAAAGCGTTAATTCCATTAAAAGTTATAGACTACTTTTGATTCTCACTGTATTACGGGACAAAGTGCGTCCCTTATTAGCTCAATACGGGACGTGTACTTTTGTTTCGAAATACGGGACGATTCCGTATTTTAAGGGACGGTTGGCAACCCTAAATGGCTCAAAGAAGATTCCTTTTTTTTTTTTTTACTGTGCTGCAATTGTTTACTGGATTATTTGTGCCATTAATTAGTGTCAACTAATTTTTATTCAATCTCCACACAGGATATGCTTGTGAAGATGGAATATGGGGGAGAGCAGAAGTGCGTTGGAGTTCCACAAAGGGATGAATGAAGGACATGCATATTGTACTGAAGAAATAAGTGATGAGAATGCTGTTATTTGCATTTACCAGCTCACCTATGTCAGACCTTTTGATAAACAAAATTCTAATGAAAGTGAGAACATGTACACTGTTACATCTTTCAGAAAATGTTTTGAAATTGTGGTGCACAGTTCAGAATAAATGTTTTTCAAGAACCATTGCGTCTTTTTAGTAAATGTTTATTTCCAAAAGAAATTTCTAGAAGTTCAGAACAGTAAAATTCCCGCTTTTTAGAATGAATTAGAAGATAACTCTTACGTAGTTAAACTAAAATACTCTTTGAGAGTTAATATATAAACTCTTAACACCAAGTGTTAAATTATCAACTCCAGACAGATTTGGTGTTTAACACTAAATCAGAGTTAACGTACCAACTCTCCAAAAAGAGTTAAATTAACACTCTCTGGTGTGGACCCATATAGACACTTTAATAGTGTTGAAATCAAATCCGACAGTGTTAATTTGGACATGCTGGATTTGCTGTGTACCCTCATCAAAGGACGCCCTGTCAGGGTTGATCAGGCCTTGGAGTGTGTCACTGATTAATGTTAAACTGTTTTTTCTCTTCTACTTTCTTCTTTTTTAATTTTCTACAATTTAATTTCTTCTATCAATTCACTGCAAAACGAAAAGTAATACTTAACTATTGAATATTTAAAGAGCCTCACTTCTTGTGTCTCTCGGTTAGCTGACTGCCTTAGGTGCCTAAGTGATGTCAGCCCTATTTAGCCATAGCCAGTGATTGGTCCGCTCAGCAGTGTTAGCTAATTCTCTCATAGCCTGCTGTTGTGCCCGTCCTCTGACTCCAGACTCTCTAAGCAGTTTTGCTGTTGTACTGGCAACAAAGCCCCTGCACCCCACTTCCACCAGGTGCACCTCGATCTTCCTACCTCTGTCCTCTGCCTCAGCTGCCAAATTGGCATACCGCAAACACGTCCTCAATTGCATCCTCCCACGGTACCGTCAGATCAATGACATATGAAAGTTTTTGGGAGTTAGACCACAGGTCGCAGAGCTGACTGCCTTAGGTGCCCAAGTGATGTCAGTCCACTTGCATCTGCCAATCCCCGGCAACCTTCAGGAGGCTCAGGTCCAGGGTTGAAGGGCTAGTCCTCGGCTTGTATACCTCCCAGACAAATGTTGATGGATACTAACGCTCCTCTTGGTTTACGAAAGGTTGGGCGATCGTGGCTCAAGGTTTGACAGTTCGTCTTGTAATCGGAAGGTCCCGGTTCGAGCCCCGGCTCCAACAGTCTCGGTTGTTGCGTCCTTGGGCAAGACACTTCACCCGTTGCCTACTGGTGGTGGTCAGAGGGCCCGGTGACACCAGTGTCCAGCAGCCTCGCCTCTGTCAGTGCGCCCCAGGGCAGCTGTGGCTACTATGTAGCTTACCATCACCAGTGTGTGAATGACTGAATGTAGTATAAAGCGCTTTGGGGTCCTTAAGGACTAAGTAAAACGCTAACAAATACAGGCCATTTGATGGATTTCCTCTTGCACTCAGCTTTCTCAGCTAGACACCTGAGGACCTGGTTGTGTCTCCATCTGTATCTGCCGTGAGTAAGGCTTGTCCTGCAACCAACCAAGATGTGCTTGAGCGTTGCTGGGGACAAGATGGGCCTTTTCCAAACCACAGCTGCAGATTTATCGGGGAAGGCAGCACATCATATGTGGCTGGAATGATGAAACTTAGCCTATGAGCCTCCATTCCACAGATTTCACTCCATGGGAGTTTCCTCTTTTCAGCACTCTCCCAATTCATCCAGCAACCCTGCTTGGCCAGCGCTACAGCTATGGCATACATGGCTGTTTCCTCCAATCGACACACCGCCTCCACCACAATTTTTTGACATTTGGCTATAGATGCCTGTTGCCAGAGAGGTGTTAATGCACCAAGACCAAATCCTCCTCTCCCCTATTGGATGTGACCCACTACGTGACATTGGTAAAGAGCAGATTTGGCCTCTAGGCACAGCTGTGGCTGGGGTCCACTTCCCCCCTGTTGCTAGGTTGGGAGCAGCACCACAACAATAGCTTTCAACTGTCTCACTGAGGTTTTTTTAATCTGTTTCTTACATGGCTCAATTGTGAGTTTTCCAATTCAATAAATCAACTGTTGATATTACTGCACAATATTGTGTTTTTCTTCATAAAGTTGTTCTTTGTTTTTCTTAAGCTTAAATTACATCTAACACAATGAAACCGACATTTTATGTCAGGAATTAACTCTGGAATTATCGAGCTGAGAATCAAAATGAAATTAGAATAAAACAACACTTCTCAAAGTTTGACATAATTAAGTTCAAAATGAAATAAACAAAGTCTTGCCTCTAAGCGTTTAAAGCAAGTTTAAATGAAATATAATTTGTCTCTGGGCACCATCATTAGAATAGAATAGAATTCAACTTTATTGTCATTGCACATGTCACAGGTACAGGGCAACAAAATGCAGTTAAAGAGAAGATAGGGCATCACATTTAAGTATCTATTCTACTCTTGCAGTTCACCAACAGTGTTTTCAATTTTTATCCTCACTACCACACTATAGGAATTAGTTGATTAGTTTACTTGTAGAACTATGTGAAATTAAAACAAAACAAACAAACAAACAGAAAAGCAGAAGTCGCCACGGTATTTTTTGTATTATTTCTTCCACTCAGAACGTGTTATGCTTGCTGAGATCAAGCAAGCAAAACGTGTCAATCTAAGTGCGTTAAAGTCCTGACCATATTTTCGGTTTTGCCGTTTTGAATGGCACTGCAAGCATACAAAGCTCTGTAAAGAAAAGAAGAAAAGCAGTACAAATATGGGGCATGTCTGATGTCAGATACAAAGAAAAATTATTAAAGAGTCCAGTGGGAGCAAAAGGAGCGCAATTTTCCTTATTATGCGGAGTTTGGCGGAAACGTCTCACAATTTAAACTCCAGCGGCGGTCTTACGCATGGAAATGCAACCTGTCAAACTGGAAAACTTTTTGGTGTTTATGTTGTTTAAAGAAATGTCCTAAAAGCCACGCCCAAAACACAACTGTTTCCCTGTAAGTCTAACACGCCGACAGATGTGGGGGCTCCGTCGTTGGAAAGCGACAGCAGAAGAGTTGCGGACCCGCAGGTACGTAGGTCCACTTTTACGTATGGGAGATCAGGAAAAAGGAAGGCTTCCTGAATAAAGATACGCAAAGTAGATTACAGAGTATATTTGAAGAGATTGTCTGACTGAGCACAGTCCAAGCTGCAGTTAGGCGCAGAAACTTTAGTTTAAACCCCTCTTGTAGCTTGTAATCCGTCTTATCAAACACGCTTCTGACTGCATGGGCACAAATTGGCCTTTTTCGCGTTTAAAATGACGTTGTTTCATTAAGGCTACATTTAGACGAATTTAGTAAGTTTCCAAAACAAATAATAATAATAATAATGATAAGAAGAAGAAAAATAACTATAGCTATTAGGTTAAAACGCAAACTGCCAGCAAGACCTTCGGACGAGTACGCTCATAACTCAGGAGCAGGTTATGTTCAGACTTTCGGTTTAAAATCGACCAGAAGCGCCACGTTTGACTGATTTGTTTATTTACTATGTGTGGTAATAGCATGTTTTAAGCGCAGCACAGTAGCACATCCAGCGATAAAGTAATTAACTGGAATTAAAATATTTATTTTACCGGTCTGAGAATCCCAAGACTAACGGCAGCAGTAATCTCTTGTCTTATTTCTATGAAGGGAAATACGTTTGTAAAATGTGGGAGCTTGCAGAATAAAAAAAAGAAAGAAAGAAATGCGAACTTTTATTTTGAAACTTTTACTTTTAAACATATTTTACATGCTTGTGTGTTTGTTTTATTTTAATTTGCAGTTACTGAAAAAAATATTCACAAATGTCTAGGTTGATACTTTCACAAATATACTGAGAGCTGCAAACTTGTGATTTGAATATTAATAATTTTTATTTCCCTTTTTACTACTTACAACAACCTCATAAATCACAAATTCACACATTGACTTTTGACTTTGGCAACACTTCTTGCAAGGAAAGTTTTGCAAAACTCAAACTAATAGCTGCATTCATTAAGTGTTTTGTTGTCTTTTAAACGTGTCTCAGAAGTAGGCGACAAACAAAAAAAGCGTCACGTTTCATTAAAAGACCCATCAGACATCTGACTAACTGGCATCAGACTAAAAGGTTTCAGCCAAAACTTGGTTAGACTAAAAGGTCTCAGACAAAAGAGCATCAGACTGGTAACGGCCTAGGAGAAAGCTTGGTAGTATTGAGGTAAGTATTCAGTGTATCCCATTTATTTATGTAGTAATACAAATATTCCAGAAATGGGTCTATTATGGTATGTTATAATGTACACGGTATGAAGTATGTTGTGAATATTCTATAACTATAAGTATGTACAGGCTGTAGTGAGTACAAGCTATGTACAGGCTATGAACAGGATATAAATATGAAAAACTATACAGAATATGAAATAAATAACTTTACAGAATCTGGGATATACAGCTATATAGAAATGGGAACTATGCAAGTTGTAAACAGTTGTAGGATTAAAGATTATCGAATGTACAGAATGATTATTTACACAGAGCTATACAGTAGTGCAGTTAAGATAAGTGAGGGTGTAGATAGTTTCTACAGAGGCTATATAAAGTGCTAGTGGTTGTGAGTGGTGGTTCAGTCCATGTTATTATTGTGTGTTTGAGGGTACAGTTGTCCATTGTGGGTGTGTGTATGTTCAGTCCATGTGTTAACGTGGGTCAGATGTCAGGAGGCAGAGTTCAGGAGTCTGACAGTTGTGGGGAAGAAGCTGTTCTGGTACCTGGTGGTCTTAGTCCGGAGGCTCCTGTAGCGCCTCCCAGAGGGCAGGAGGGTGAAGAGTCCATGTGATGGGTGACTGGGGTCTCTGATGATTTTCCCAGCCCTTTTCAGACACCGCTTCCTGTAGATGTCTTTTATGGCAGGAAGTGGTGCTCCGGCAATGCGCTGGGCAGTTTTCACGACCCTCTGCAACGCCTTCCGGTCCGAGGCAGAGCAGTTCCCGTACCAGACTGTTATACAGTTGGTCAGGATGCTCTCGATGGTGCAGCGATAGAAGTTCACCAGGATGTCTGAGGACAGGTGGTTCTTCCTCAGAGTCCTCAAGAAGAAGAGGCGCTGGTGAGCCTTCTTGACCAGCTTGGAGCAGTTGGTCGTCCAGGTGAGATCCTCGGAGATGTGGACTCCCAGGAACTTGAAGCTGCTCACACGCTCCACAGCCATCCCCTTAATGTGGATGGGTGGATGTGGGTCAGCATTCCTCCTGTAGTCCACGATGAGCTCCTTGGTCTTCTCGGTGTTAAGCAGCAGGTTGTTTGTGTCGCACCACTCAGCCAGACGATCCACCTCCTCCCTGTAGGCGGCCTCATCGTTGTCATTGATGAGGCCAATCACCGTGGTGTCATCTGCAAACTTAATGATGGTGTTGGAACCATCAGCAGGTCTGCAGTCGTGGGTGAAGAGGGAGTAGAGGAAAGGGCTCATCACACAGCCTTGTGGTACACCGGTGTTCATTGTGATGGTAGATGAGCAGTGGTTATCCAGCCGGACATGTTGGGGGCGGTTGGTCAGGAAGTCCAGTAACCATTTGCAGATGAGGGAACTGATGCCCAGGTCTGTCAGTTTCCTGATGAGTTGTGAGGGGTGGATTGTATTGAACGCTGAACTGAAGTCTATAAACAGAATTCTGGCGTAGATGTTGTTGTTGTCCAGGTGTGAGAGGACAGAGTGCAGTGCGATGGAGACTGCATCCTCTGTGCTCCTGTTCTGGCGGTATGCGAATTGGTGGGGGTCCAGGGTGGGGGGGAGACAGGATTTGAAGTGTGCTAGGACCAGCTGCTCTAAGCACTTAGTGATGATGGGGGTGAGTGCTACTGGGCGGTAGTCATTGAGGCAAGATGGGATGGGTTGGAGTTTTTGGGTATCGGGACGATGATTATATGATTATATGATTATCTAACCATACCATGATCCACTGTCTGTGATATGAAACAGAAATAATTGCACGTTGGAGTATTTACTGAAGCTCTGTATTTGAAACTTCAATTTTACTGCTGTAATTTTTAAATTTAATTTAGTAATAAAAGAAATGTAATATTGGACATATCATATTTTCATTACACAAGTGAGATGACACTAGTCACATGAGCATTAGCTGTTATTTTCTAGCTATTATTATAATGTTTTTACAGTCCGTTGGTCGCTCAGCCTCAGATACTTAACATACATGAGATTAAAAATTTCTCCTTCATTTCTGTCAAAAAAATGCAGTGTTAAGCAACTCGAGCAATTCAATTCAATTTTCAATACAATTTTATACATAGCGCCAAATCAAAACAACAGTGGCCTCAAATGCTTTATATTGTAAGGTAGACCCCTTCTATAATCAAAAAACAGCGTGCCGTAGGCTAAACCAGTCGCTTTTAACAGCCTCGAAATTCCGGCCTTTGCCGTCTTCGAAGGACCTGACCTACGTCGATCGCAAAGGACAAGTCTTTTGAAGGATGCAGACCCTGAATTGGCACACACTTTGATGCCCTTTTAATGACATTAATGATGTATTTAGATTTGGGCTGAGAACTGACAACAGTATCACCTGCAGGAAGATTCTCTCTGAGGCACTTTTATTTTGAGACCGTATGGTCTGATGCCTTTTAGTCAGAATTCAGAATTTTTCAATGAAAGCGATGCTTTTTTTGTCGATGTTTTGATGTCTGAGGCCTTTAAATCTGATGTCTCACAATTTTTTTCTCCATACCATCTGTTCTGTGCCCACCTTACTAGTGAATTAGGTGGAGCACTCTGAATTAAATCAGGATATAAAGCATTATCTTTCTCTTGCTTTAATGAACACTGTCGATCTGACAACTAGCCGCTTAATGAGGCTTTCTCCGGGGCAACAGCATCCGGTTCCAATGTCATCACATTAAGACATTATCCACATATCAGTACATGATATCCCCCTTTTCCTCTTTAGCCTTAATAACTTTGTTTTCTTTTTTCTCTCTTTTTTTAACACTGAACATTGTTTTCTTGTCTTATTTTGTGACAATTATTTTTTCTGTCTCACCACACCTGTACCTTTCCTTTCCCTAATATATACATATATACATACATATATGAATATGTCTGTGAAGGTTCTCAGTCATCCAGGTCATCGTAGTCAAAGGAGCTTGCAAAGAAAAGCAGCTGGACTTCTTTCGGATGAGAGGTGAAATGTCTTCAAGCAGCTTGAAGACGTTTCACCTCTCATCCGAGAAGCTTCTTCAGTTCTAAGGTCAAATGGTGGGGAGTCCCAGATTTAAGTCCTAGTGGGAGTATCACCCCAAAGAGGGACAAATACAT
The DNA here is from genome assembly GCF_963969265.1 of Rhamphochromis sp. 'chilingali'. Lineage (NCBI taxonomy): Eukaryota > Metazoa > Chordata > Actinopteri > Cichliformes > Cichlidae > Rhamphochromis > Rhamphochromis sp. 'chilingali'. The sequence goes on from NC_137935.1 coordinate 32,230,765, forward strand.
ATATGAACTTGAAACTTGTACATTTTATATTACCTCTACACATTAACATATTATGGTTTATTTAACCACAAAATCATGAAACCTCTCAGGTATCTTTTTAGCCCTCTGTGATCTACTTGGTCTCTCTGGCCGCTGGGGGCCCTCTTGTGGTTTTGGCGTGAAGGTGTCAATCTTTGTGTTTGTTTCACTTTCCTCCCTTTCATTGTGTCTTGCTCGTGTTGTCCTTCTCTGGTCTCATTTGTCTTGTATTTCTTCACATGTGTAGTATTCCGGTGATAGCGAGCTCCTGTTGGCAATTCAACAATGACTTGGTTTCCAGTTCTGCTTACAATTTTGTGTGGCATTGTGTTGAATGGTGTTGTAAACTTGTCCACTTTGTCTTGTTGACCCAGCACTGTCTCCCATGTCAACTTTTGAATACTCAGCTCCTCTTCGTTCATCAGCAGAAATCTTTGATTTTGATTTGATCTTCCTCTGTCACGCAAATCCAACTCAGTTGATTTTGACTCACAGGTGTTCGGTAACTTTCCTCTCATTTTGCAGTCGAACAGGAGTTCTGCTGGACTTTTGCCTTTGGTTGGATGTTCAATGCTGCGATAATCTGTCACATGTTTTCTCAGCTCTCGTTTCCAGTCAAGGCTGTCAGCTTGTGTGATCCTGATTCTTTTCATCATTGATGCATTTTGACGTTCCACTTCTCCCTTTGCTTGAGCCAATTTTGGTGTGGTTCTTATATGTTTGATTCCATTAGTTTCGCAGTATTCTCTGAAAAACTCAGATTTGAACGGTGGGCTGTTATCAGATTTAATGGTAACTGGTAGCCCATGTCTACTGAATATATAGAGTCAATGACTTTTTCAGCAGTTTTAGATGTCATTACACCATACTCATAGGGCGTGATCGTGGCTCAAGAGTTGGCAGTTTGTCTTATAATCGGAAGGTTGCCGGTTTGAGCCCCAGCTCCGATAGTCTCGGTCGTTGTGTCCTTGGGCAAGACACTTCACCCGTTTCCTACCGGTGGTGGCCAGAGGGCCTGGTGCCGCCAGTGTCCAGCAGCCTCGCCTCTGTCAGTGAGCCCCAGGGCAGCTGTGGCTATAATGTAGCTTGCCATCACCAGTGTGTGAATGTGTGTGTGAATGGGAGGATGACTGAATGTGTAAAGCGCTTTGGGGTCCTTAGGGACCAAGTAAAGTGCTATATAAATACAGGCCATTTATCATAGTACTTAGTACATCTTTCTATTCGTGCACAAGGTCTAGATCTTTGGCTGTATATGATCTCTATATGTGTTCTGTGATGAGGTCAAACTTCCTGACATACACATATGGATGTAGTCTCTCACATGCTCATACCAGTGCTAGGGCTTCTCTTTCCATTTGAGAATATATTTGCTCACAGTCTATTAAACTCCGACTTACGTAACACACTGGTACCTCTTCTCCGTTCTGTATTTGTATTAGCACTGCGCCCAAGCCTACAGGGCTTGCATCTGCTATGACCTTGGTTGGGGCTTCTTTGTCAAAATAGGCTACTGTACCTGCTCTGGCTAACTTCAATTCAATTTTAATTCAATTTTGTTTATATAGCGCCAAATCACAATAAAAGTCGCCTCAAGGCGCTTCATAGATACAGAGAAAAACCCAACAATCACATGACCCCCTATGAGCAAGCACTTTGGTGACAGTGGGAAAGAAAAACTCCCTTTTAACAGGAAGAAACCTCCGGCAGAACCAGGCTCAGGGAGGAGCGGCCATCTGCTGCGACCAGTTGGGGTGAGAGAAGCAAGACAGGATGAAAGACATGCCATGGAAGAAAGACAGAGATTAATTAAGTGTGATTCAGAGGAGAAGTCTATTAACACATGTTGAGTGAGAAAGGTGACTGAAAAGGAAATATTCAATGCATCATGGGAATTCCCCAGCAGGCTAAACCTATTGCAGCATAACTAAGGGAGGATTTATGGTCACCTGGTCCAGCCCTAACTATATGCTTTAGCAAAAAGGAAAGTTTTAAGCCTAATCTTAAAAGTAGAGATAGTGTCTGTTTCCCGAATCCAAACTGGAATCTGGTTCCACTGAAGAGGGGCCTGAAGGCTCTCCTTCCCATTCTACTCTTAAATACTCTAGGAGCAACAAGTAGGCCTGCAGTGCGAGAGCGAAGTGCTCTAATAGGGTGATATGGTACTACAAGGTCATTAAGATAAGATGGGGCCTGATTATTTAAGACCTGTATGTGAGGAGCAGGATTTTGAATTCAATTCTGGATTTAACAGGAAGCCAATGAAGGAGAAATATGCTCTCTCTATCTAGTCCCTGTCAGTACTCTTACTGCAGCATTTTAGACTAATTGAAGGCTTTTCAGGGAGTTTTTAGGACATCCTGATAATAATGAATTACAGTAGTCTTACTTAGAAGTAATAAATGCATGAACTAGTTTCACAGCGTCACTCTGAGACACTTAAAGTTCATGTTTTAAAAACATGTTTAGTGTTTTTCTGTCAGTACAGAACATAATGTCATGTGGTTGGTTTTGGGCTATTAGACTTATATTAGTTATGTTAGCTAACTTGTGACAGAATAGATAACAAAACTAAAACCAAAAATCAGCACTTCAGCAGGGAAAGTAGGTCAGGGTGTGGAAGGGGAAATGTTTAATGCAATAGTAGAGCACTCATATTCACTGATTTTAGAACTTGTAGTCAGAGTTGTGGTTCTAAGTAGTAGTAGTTAAAAAAAAAGAAATAAATATGAGTATAATTTAAATAACAAGTTTGCTGCTCTCAGTATATTTGTGAAAATATCAATGAGAATATCAAACTTTTGAGTTAAGTTTTAACTTAAAAAGTGAAAGTTTCAAAATATGAGTTCACGTTTTCTACACATTCTCAATTCTCTGCAAGCTCTCACGCCAACATATTTAACTCTCAATTTGCAACAATGTTGCATTTTACTGATACATTTCTTATGTTCTTTTCACGTTTTTAATCGTGATTTCATCGTCATCATCTGACAACATCTCGGTTTGGCGTAGGCGTCACTCATAGGGATCATTTCGCGTAGAAGAAGATTGATATGATCTACAAGTTGATAACAACCCTTGTGATACTCGTTATCTACAATTAGGGTTTTAAATGTTGTCAAGCTAGTTAATGCAAACAAAGCCAAACCAAAACCAAAGGCAGGGCTGACGATACTCTGGAAACACAAAGTATGTTTCTGTCAGGTAAATCTCAATACCTCAATACCAGATGCAACCTATAATTTCCTTCGGGATTAATAAAGTATTTCTGATTCTCAATTCATTATTTCCATAAGGTTCGTTTCACTTGCACTGCAACTTCAGTTACTCAACTCCAAGCGCTTTAATTTTATCTGCTGAAACAAGTAGTTCTTATACTTACGAGCCTGCTGGAATTAATTACACCAGCCTGGTTCCTTAATAAAAATTTGACATGTTCCAGTCCAGTCCAGTCCTTTTGATAAAACTGTAGCGTGTGCTTAGCTTGATGTCACAGAAACACATAGGTACAAGTCCAGTTAGAGGGCTGTTTTTATTTCAAAATTCAAAAATATTTCAAAATCATTGCAAATGCTTTTAATCAGTATAATTTACTTTGTTATCTGAAGACAATGTTGACATGTATATGCATTTGTATGATCTAGAGAGCAACTTTTTTCTGTCAGTGAGGTCTTTTGTCAAGTATGACATACTAGCAGGTAGAAGCACCTACTTGTTGAAAATGAGAAATCTGCACATTTATTATCTGAAGCAGTTAGAGTGGAGTGTGTGATATAACAAAAAAACTTAACCAGTGTAAAATGAAAACGAGCTAAACTGGAACACGGGTTATTTTCAGGAACAATAGAATCTCTCAGTTAACAAACACACAGATGTAGAGAGACCTGCTGCCCTCTTGGAGATTTTAATAAAGCTGCAAGAATCCTTTAGGATTATTAAGAACCTATTTTTAGTTTTTTTCTCTTCTTTGTGGTTCACAGGGCCTTAAGTGAAATATTTATTTTCACTTTTATACTGTGATCTCTAGGGATGGGTATCGTTTAGGTTTTATCCGATACCGGTGCCAAATCGGTACTTTTGAAACGGTGCCGGTGCTTAAACGGTGCTCGAACCGGTGCTTAAAGAATGGAGAACACAAACTTTGTCCAAAAACCTCTCATGTTCAGCTGGGTTTTTTTGTAAAAAGATAACAATGTGTGCCTTTTCTGCAGCTATGGGGCATATATGGCATCACTCTTGGCTGGAAGCAGTGCTTAAACAATGGAAAAAACACAAACTTTGTCCAAAAACCTCTCATGTTTAGCTGTTTCCCACTTTTTCTTTGGTCATTTTAGCCTTTTTGGCCAGGGTGAAGCGAGTATCTGCCATCAAACAAGAAGACAGCCGCATGTAGCTATGATGATGTTTGCTAGTTCACCTTACATGTATTAATGTAATAACGTGGTTAGCCTACTCAACGTAAATTACACACGAACAACATGAAGCTACTCATGCAGAGAAGAACGGCTGCTGCTGCATCATCATCATCATCATTTCTGCTACACTGGCAGGGCTAGGGGCCAGGACTCTATTCTTCGGGTTTTTGGGGGATGTTGCTCCGGGTCCGATAACTGGCAACCCACCCGACGTGCACGGTGTGAGGTCTCGCAGCAAGCTATCAAATACGGCGCATTTCTCGGCTTTTAAAAAAAACGCTATGCTTCGCCAGGTGTTTAATCGGATTCTTGGTGTTACCTCCTTTGACAGTATCACAGTATCAGCTTAAAGCACTTGTTGCAGGTTGCTGAGTTTGCATATTTTGCTGTGAAGTACAGCCAGACTTTTGACCGCTTCGCCTTGGACATTTTTAATCTGTAGCTCTGCTCTAACTGAACGTACGTACCTGGCCCCGCCTACTATCCTCGGAAACGTAAAATGATTGGCTAGAAGTGTATCACAGCTCAGGAAAAAAAAAGCACCGAAATAAAGCACCGAAATAAAGCACCAAAATGTGCGCTGCTTTTCGGTCTGGTTACTACCGTTTATGTCAGATGGCACCGGACACCGGTACCCATCCCTAGTGATCTCTGATTCATTCTCAAAAAGAACTCCCCGTCTTTTCTCCCACTCTAACTCTAGAGTTACAGTGGTAATCTATACTAACTAAAGTTAATTGTTTACACGTAAGGCATTTAAACAACTGGCACGTAATTAATTGTTAATTTCGTGTCCCTTTTTCGCGTTCAGTGTGTAATAGCCTTTAGCCTTGAGTGGCTAGCTGTAAACAGTTAGCCACTCTGGGCTAACAGTAAACACAAGATGCAGGGTTTACGCTTAGCTTAACTGTGTTGTAATGTAGTGTCACTTCTGTCAGTTACCACAAATGTTGAGTCATGTCACAAAGTTTCCTGTGCCCTCGCAGACTAACCTCACCTCATTTACTTAGCCTGGCAGGGCAAAAGACACTGTCTCAGCTGAACTCTGGACACACACACACACATACACTGATATGCACACACTGATCCCCCCTCCCTTTCCAACACCTTCGATGCTTGTGCCCTACCGGGGAAGATGGCAGGATGCTGCAGGACCGGATGCGCTGTCTACACCGGCTTTCTCTTACCCTTTACCCGCCCCTGTTGCTTGTCTTGTGTTTCTATGGTGTATTGATAGTCATGTGCTTTTTGTGCTGAGGTGTTTTTTCTGTTATCAAACTGTTCTCCCACTAGGAGCTCAGTCTGAGTGGAGTTTTTTTCTCCTCCTCTTACCTCATGTTATGTATTTTCGTTGTTGTTTTCCTATCAGCCTACCTTTCTGACATGTCTCCCCAATGTGATGTTTTTGTAAAGTTGGTCAGAAGGTTCCTTTGTTAGTGCGCATGCGCCATTAGCGTGCTGCCGCTATAACCCTAATTTCCTTTGGGATTAATAAAGTATACTGATTCTGATTCTGATTCCACACAGATAACCAGCACAAAGAGGAACATTTGCTGCTTGGCTACAATATTTTGTAAAGGACGCAGAAGGATTTCTTTTCTCATCATGAACACATCAAACATCACTGACGTGACAACAGAAGACCGGGTTTATGCTGGGATCTTTAGCTTAATTATGGTGATAGGTCTGCCTCTCAATGCGATCTCACTGTGGATTCTTCTTCGCCGGCACAGCCTCAAATCACCCAACGCTGTTTTCATGGTTAACCTGGCACTCTCAGACCTGCTGTTGGTCTTCACTTTGCCCATGAGGATCCACTTTCACGCCACAGGGGAATGGACTCTGCCCAGTGGGGTGTGCCTCATCATCACAATGTTCTTTCGCACCAACATCCGCTCCAGCTCCTCCTTCATCACCTTCATAAGCGTGGACCGAATGCTGGCTGTGGTTTATCCTATGAGGTCTCGCAATCTTCGAACCTCGTGCAATGCCTGGAAGGCTTCTGTACTCGTCTGGGTGATTTTGCTGGTGATGAACATCCTAGAGAGTGTGGACTTTCTAAAGCAGTTGAATAACCACACTCGCCCTACTTGTTTTGAGTCTTACGAATCTGCAAAATGTCCTTTGGAAGGAATCCGATTAAGAGTTATTCAGTTTATGATTGTAATATTGGTCACAATGCTGTTAGTCAATATTGTGTGCACCACTATGGTGTTTAGGACTCTACACGGACATCTCAGTGGTGACTCTCCAAAAATCAACAACAAGATGAATGTAATGCTGATTTTTGCCATAAACTTGATTTTATATGCTATATTCTTACCTGTGCCTATAACTATGGCTATGGATTGTGCCCATGTCAAGCCATTGATATGTCTTACTGTTTTAAACTGCTGTCTGGATCCTCTGTTGTATTACTTCTCTTTTGATGCTTTCTGGAAGAAAAAAGAAGATGTTGTGTAAATGTAAATAAATGGGGATACTGTCTGTGTCACACACTGCTCAGGCCTTTTACTTCAGCTGTGTGTGTGTTATTTTATAAATAAATGTAATATATTTTGTTTTTAAAATCAAGCTGTAGACTTGTTTTTTTTAAGCTCACTGCCAGTTGTTTATTGAGAGATGCACTTGCCACCGCAAACATATGATTTTATAGAATATGAGGCATTACCAAAAATTAAACACCATATGAAGCAGTTCAAATGAGGTCAACCCTAAACATCCGCAGCAGCAGTAATACTGATCAATATAACAGCATTCATATGATCAATATGGGGAACAGCTTTTCTGCAGTAAAAGTACTGCTGATGATTTATGTAGAATTTAGTGTAAAACACTTTCATGTCTAGTCAGGTATTTTCATATTGAATTTTAAAAAATTCCCCAACTACTTGCCATTGTAAGCTTAATGTAAATATCTATGTTGTCATAATCCTGAGTCCGTGACTCGGTGATTTTGTGTTTGGTGTATTTATTGTTATTATTTTCATTATTATTTGGGGGGGGGGGGGGGGGGGGGTTGTGATGGTTTGTGTTTTGTGTTTTAGATACTGGGTTTCTGGGTTTGTGCTCCCTCTGTTGGTCCCTGGTGTTAGTGTTCCCCTGTCTTGTCAGGTTAATCAGGTCCAGCTGTGTATTTATAGTGTGTGTTTGCCTTTGTTCCTCGTCGCGTCGTCTGTGTTCATCCTCTGTGTTACCCTGCGTACTCTGCATTTCTCCGTGAATCCCCTGCTGTCCTCCCTTCATGTTCAGGTTTGCTACTCTTTGGTTTAGTTTCTCCCAGTTTAGTTCATCCTTAGTTCTGTTTTGCCATCCCCACTTTATGTTCGGTATTCTTAATAAATCACCCTCACATCTGAATAAGTGACAGTACGACGTGACCACAAGATGGACCCAGCAGCACTTAATCCATCTAAGTAGCTATGGGAGAATCTCATCGATGCCTCACAAGAGCTCATCGACCTGTGGCTGGAAAGCCCGGATGACAAGTCCCATCACGCTATAGAGAGGCGGCTACAACGTCTGGTGACGTCTGGTGACCATCTCACCCTCAACGTCGCAAAGACAAAGGAGTTGATAGTGGACTTCCGGAGGTGCAGAGAAGTACACACCCCCATCACCATCAATGGCGCTGCTGTGGAGAGAGTGAGCAGCTTCCGGTTCCTTGGAGTACATCTGGCTGAGGATCTTACGTGGTCAGTACACACAAACAAAACAGTGAAGAAGGCACAGCAGCGCCTCTTCTTTCTCAGGAGACTGAAAAGATTCGGCATGAGCCCCCGCATCCTCAGGACCTTCTATCACTGTGCCATTGAGAGCATCCTCACTGGATGCATCACCACCTGGTATGGCAACAGCACCGCCTACAACTGCAAAGCTCTCCAGCGAGTAGTGCGGTGCTCTGAACGGATAATTGGAGGTGAGCTTCCCTCCCTCCAAGACATCTACAGGAAGCGCTGCCTGAGGAAAGCGGGGAGGATCATCAAGGACTCCAGTCACCCCAGCCATAAACTGTTCAGACTGCTTCCATCAGGAAGGAGGTTCTGCAGCATCCGGTCCCGTACCAGCAGACTGAGAGACAGCTTCTTCCACCAGGCCATCAGACTGCTGAACACGTCATAGACACCTCAGCTTCACTACTGGAACTTTAACATTATGCACTCCACACTGTATATAAATGCCACTTGTTTTGCACATATTCAACTCTGTATATTTTATATATTTTATTATTATTATTATTATTATTATTATTATTATTATTATATATATATATATATTTTTTTTTTTTTTTTACTATTTAATTTGTAAAATATGTGTACACACACACACATACACACACACACACACGTAGGAAAATATTTAGTATACACATCCAGAAATGCATATACTATTATATATTGTACATATATTTATTAGTTTCAGGTTGGCCATTCTTGTATTTTGCTCGTTTGTGTTGTTGTGTTTGCACATCTCTGTTGCTTGTGGGGCTCGCACACAAGAATTTCACTCGCATGTGCTGTGCCAGTGTGCCTGCACATGTGATGTGACAATAAAAGTGATTTGATTTGATTTGATTTGATTTGATTTGATTTGACTGGTCTCCCATGGCTTCTGGGCTCGCTATATCCGTGGGAGCAGGAATTTCTCCTTTTGGATCTTGGACTTCATCCCCCGTCTGCATTCACTTTCGAGCAGCCAGATGCGGTGAGTGAGCGGGATACTTTGGCTTCCCCAGATTCCGGGACTTTGTTTTCGGGGGCTATTCAGAGCGGGATGAGAGATAGTATGTGTAGCTTACCTACCTTTGTGGTAACGGACCCTTCCCAAGTGGGGGTCTATAAACCTTCTGTTAAACCAAAAGACTGTCTCTGTCGCTCCAGCCGAGCCTGGACTTTATTGCCACTCTCCAGCTCAGTTTTGTGTTCAGCCGTTAGCTCCCCAGTCAGTAGCACAGCCATTAGCCTCCGCAGGAGCACTATTAACTGTTCAGCCACCATTTCGGTCAGCCACTCAGCTACCATCACCACTAGCATCACTACAACCCATATTTCTGTCCATGGCTCAGTCAGCAGCTCAGTTAATGGCTGAGTCACAATCTTCACTCACCCCTCTACAGGAAGCTATGCCCATACACCCCTTAAAGGACTGTTTTTCCGCCGCTGTTTCTGAGCAGGGAGACAAACTGTTTCACAATGGACCTGTTCCTCAAAAGCTGGCAACATTAGAGACTACTACTCACTCCAGGGCTTCCCCAGAGGCTGGGTTACAACCCTCAGCTTACTCTGGACCCCTGGAGGCCAAGATGCCAGCTAGGGACTGCACCCGGCTGTCACTGCCTGAGCAGAGTCAGTGCTCTGCGCAGCTGCAGCCTTCCTCATGTGTGCCAGAGGCCCATGTGCCTACTGGTTTTGTTTCACGTTCACCAGAGGCCCACGAGCCTGCTGGTTTTGTTTTGTGTGTGCCAGGGGCGCCCATGCCTACTGGTTTTGAGCCTGTTTTTGCTGGGGGGACCAAGGAGCCCGTCCAGCCTTCGCCATCATCAGCAGCTTCCGCTGAGGGGTCTCAGGAACCGCTTCAGCCTGTTGCTTTTGCTGGGGGGACCGAGGAACCCATCCAGCTATCACCATCGCCTGCAGTGCCACCACCTGCAGCGCCTTCGTCTCCGGCTTCCACGCCGCCGCCTGCAGCGCCTTCGTCTCCGGCTTCCACACCGCCGCCTGCAGCGACATTCTCGTCTGGTCCAGTTTCAGAGCCTTCAGCCTCACCTGGTCCAGCTTCAGCCTCAGCTTCGCCTTCGCCCAGTCCAGCGCCGGCATCGGCATCATCCACGCCTGGTCCAGCGCCGGCATCGGTGTCATCCACGTCTGGTCCAGCGTCGGCATCGGCGTCATCCACGCCTGGTCCAGCGTCGGCATCGGCGGCATCCTTGTCTGGTCCAGCCTCCGTGTCTGCATCCTCGCCTGCGGCAGAGGCTTCATCATCCTCATCATCACCTGCTGCATCAGCTTCGGCTTCGCCTGGCCCGGCCTCTGCTTCAGCTCTGGCTTCGCCTGGCCCGGCCTCTGCTTCAGCTCCGGCTTCGCCTGGCCCGGCCTCTGCTTCAGCTCTAGCCCCGCCTGGTTCAGCTTCAGCAGCAGCTTCTGCCTCATCCTTCTCCTCATCCTTGCCTGGTTCTGCTGCTGGCATGCCGCCATCCGGTCCACGTCTAGCACCACCTCATCATCACTGGCCGTTTTCTAGGCCGCTGGCTGGTCGTCATCGCCATTGTGGACGCCCTCCTGAACGAGGTCGCCGCCGCCACTGCCTTCCGCATGGACGGCCTCCTGAACTGTTTGCGCGCCGCCACGGCCTTCTTCGTGGCCGGCCTCCTGAACTGTCCCATCCTGGCCTTCTGTGCTATTGGCCCCCAGGCCGGCCACCTGAACTATGTTTCGGACTCCCAGTCCCCTGTGTGTTTTGTTAACGTTTTGTTTGGGACTCTGGGGCCTCCACTTTTGTCCTGGTCCAGTCCCTCTGTCCTGGACCCCCTACCGCCCACCCGGGTCTGGTGGTGTTTTTCTGTGGCTGTCGGGAGCCAGCCCTTGGGAGGTACTGTCATGATCCTGAGTCCGTGACTTGGTGATTTTGTGTTTGGTGTATTTATTGTTATTATTTTCATTATTATTTGTGGGCTGTTTTGGGATGGTTTGTGTTTTGTGTTTTAGATACTGGGTTTCTGGGTTTGTGCTCCCTCTGTTGGTCCCTGGTGTTAGTGTTCCCCTGTCTCGTCAGGTTAATCAGGTCCAGCTGTGTCTTTCACCTGTGTGTGTGATTTTTCCCAGTGTCCCTCTGTGTATTTATAGTGTGTGTTTGCCTCTGTGTTACCCTGCGTACTCTGTATTTCTCCGTGAATCCCCTGCGTGCTCTCCCTGCTGTCCTCCCTTCATGTTCAGGTTTGCTACTCTTTGGTTTAGTTTCTCCCAGTTTAGTTCATCCTTAGTTGTGTTTTGCCATCATCACTTTATGTTCAGTATTCTTAATAAATCACCCTCACATCTGAATAAGTGTTGCATTTGAGTCCTCCTTCCACACATCACACGGCTGCTGCCCCAATTGTGACAGACATGGTAGCTACAGAAGTTTTTACAACTCTTCATTATGTGTGTGTGTTCACATGTGTATATGTGGCCCTATAGTAGCTCCACTTGAGAAGCAAAACAAAAAAGTTAAGTGCTGTAGTGCTGGAGGGTTGGCAGCAGAGTTTCATAATTTCATTGCGTCTGTAATGTCATGAAAAGTAAACTTCACCAACCACAAAAGCTGAGTTTCCTCTTACATTTTTGACTAGCTGCTGCGTCACACACTAACCTTGCCTCACTTCACACAGATAAACAGAAAAAGGAAGAACGTTTACTGTAATACTTCATAAAGGATAGAGAAATATCTTATTTTCCATCATGCACACACCAAACATCACCACAGAAGACCGGATATATGGCTTCATTATGGTGATAGGTCTCGCCTCTCAAAGTGGCTCACTGGATTCGTCTTCGCTGTCACATCTCAAATCACCCAATGTCGTTTTCATGGTCAACCTGGTCATCTCAGCCTGCTGCTCATCCTCACTTTGCACATGAGGGTCCCCTTTCACGCCACAGGCACTGTGTGTGTGGTCAAATGAATGGCAGCAGCCTCATGGCCCTCTGCTCACTTCTATGGCTGCAAATAATGTGTCAGCATTATGTTTTGGGCATTGTCAAGAAAGATCTGTGTGAGCAGAGCAACTGGTGGAAAGTTAACATTAGGTATTCACATATTCTGACAGTTTTGTTAGTTTGTAAAACAATAATTGTACAGATCTACATAATGCTGCTTTGTAAATATAGACCATCTAGTATCCGCTTAGTACAAATAAGAGTCTCTTGTAGTGAAATAAGGGGAATTTTCAACCACACATTGGGCACAAAGTGGTAAATGGGTGATTGCTGGCAGATAAAGAGCCCGCTTCTGGCAGTCGTCCAGTACTGTGCTATGCGTTTCCCATGTTGCTGACTGATATCTTATTTGGAAAGTTAAATGGGCAACATTTAGTTACTGTAATAGCTTTTTTTTTCTGTATTGACACATTATCATTTGCTAATTCAGTGATAAACTATACCTTTTACTCTACGCATAAAAATAAGACATGGTTAACTGGTAGAGCCCTATGAGGTATGTTTACTATATCATACCAACCATGTATTTATTTAATTTAAAGCAAAGCGGTAACACTTTGTTCACAGGCAGAACATTCCGTTTATAGTAGTGTTTTTTCTGTATTTTAACAGTTGTGGTTAGACAGGTTTTAAGTCCTGTCCTCTTTTTCTTTGGTTTTGCACTTAAAGTTTTGCATGAATTCTGATAAAACTTTGTAGGTGTGTGGAGTGGGATCATATTAACGCTTCATTAAAATTTGGCTTACATCCACCAAGGTCTTCAAGGTCAACTTTAATGATTTAGTGGGTGAAGAAAGCCTTATAACTTAAACTATGGTTCTTACAAGTATGGTGTGTATGGTCAGCAAATAGAAAGCATTGCATAAAGATTTAAAATATCATGTCACATCTGATCCCTGACGTCTCCTTCAAGGTCCAGAGACTGATCTGAAGTGATAGCAATGCTACTGTAAACTGTAGTATAATATTATAGAATCAGCTCAAGTCATTCATGTCCTGTTATACACGTTACCCATTAGCCACTGCTACAAAGTCTTTGTGTAATCAAAGTCAATTCAATTCAAATTCACAATTCATTAAAAAGCAACTGTATTTGTCCCTAAGGGGCAATTAAAAAGACAATTAAATATCTGTCCTGCTACCCTTATCTGATTTTTGCTGTACTATGAACCTATTAAAGTATTTTAAAAAGAAAAGAACAAAGAGAACAAGATGGATATATGTAGAATACAGCACTGTTCCCTTATAGGGTGAGCTGGAAGGAGACAAACTTTCTGTCCGTGCTGTCTGGGTACCTCGGCTTTGTCCCACAGTCCAAAGGCATGCTTGTGAAGTTAACTGGTTGTTCTAAATTGGCTGTAGATGTGAATGTGAGCATGAATACTTCTGTCTCACTGCATTTGTATTGTGATAGACTGGTGACCTGTCCCTCCTCTCACCCACTGACAGCTGAGATAGACTCAAGTCCAAATTAGAAAAGATGGAACTGGATGGATGGGTTTACAAGCATACACGGGAACACTGGTGTACTGCCTGATGGTTTTCCATAAGACCAGAGATCGACAACCTACGGCTCTTTCGCCCCTGAGCTATGGCTCTTACCTGGCTTGCAGATTTGGGTAAAAAAAAATATTAAAAAAGTAAAATTAAATAAAACTAGGAACATTTGAAATGTTACAGGCATAGTCTCCCCTTTAGGAAAGTAACCTGATGGGTAATGTATTCTGTGCCAGAGGCTGAAGTGGAAGACAGGCACGTGCGCGCCAGCGACTGAGTGAAGTGCAATGAAGTTTACGGAGATTGGGAAAAAGAAACCTATGCTTATAGTACTAGCTAGTGCAACCAGAGGGGCATGTAAAGGACCCATTTCTAAGTGAAATGTTAGTAGGCTATACCAGACCAGGAAGCTATAGCAGCTACGAGATGAACTCTGACTCACACAGGCACTTGAACGCAGAAGCTGGCAGTGTTAAATTTACCTCAAAACCTACGTGGGCATACCGACGTGATCTGTGCGTATCAGGTGATTCGTCCACACGTATGTAAGGTTTTGTGAGCGAGCGAGAGAGCTGTTTCGTGTAGTCTTATACGTTTGTACGCACAAAAAGGCTTTTGATAGTCAAAATGATCGGATTCTTGAAGCTGATCTTAATAAATTAATTATTTACTCAGGTTTGGGTGTACGCGTTTGTAAAATAGTTTTACGTGTGGTCAGATATTTCTGTGTGGATTGAAGCACGCGCGTGAGTCCTCTAAAGTTACACACGCATCATTGAATACGTTTGTAAAGCTTAGTTTACGCTTTTGAGACATATTTCTCTCCATATTTCGGAGGCCTGCATATCTTGAGATCCGCATAGCAATGCGAGCAGGTTTTCTCAAACATAAACTACAGGAAGTCCAAACACCTTCTTGCAGCCCTGATATGGAAATCAAACAAAACAAAGTGAGAACACTATTATTTAATACGCTGTCATTTTCAATCACAAAATATCTATAATACCTTTTGCAAATATCTGTATATGTTCGACCCTGACCTCAAGCTGTTTTATTGTCGCCTGTTGAGAAGAGGACAGTACACTGAAATAGACTGAAGTCATAATTTCATGCAAAAAGCTTTCATGATTACTCTTTTTATTTTAAAATTATTACTCCACTGCTACGTTTTATTTATTTGAAAGTGGGCTGTTTGTTATTTGATGAATTTTCCATAAGGTGTGAACTCAAATAGACCTGTGGGTGGAGAGGCTAAAATGTGTTTTTTGATGTTAAAGGTTGCCGTCCCCTACATTAGACATAGCCATATTGCGTTAACAATTTGTTTAAAAGTCCTACAATGTCACATCCAAAAAGTTGGGACACTGTCCCAAATGTCAATACACGTAAAATATTTACAGTGAGAAAGTTGGAATCTGATTGCAGCAATATATCTTAGGAGACAGAGGCAACAAAAGCTAGAAAACAGAAATAATGAGAGCAATATTTTGCAGCTTATTGGGTTAATAGGCAACAGATCAGTAACATGAGTTGGTATAAAAGCAGCATCTTAGAGAGGCAATAGTTTCTGTGTAGTAAAGAGAGCCGCATGATAAAAGTGGCTCTGCCATCCAAGATCACAATATCGTCAAAGCACAAATGTAGAGGAAGAGCTTATGAGATGAGCTTGAGTTTCCTGTAGTGAGACTAGTTACAGTCACAAACTAGTCACGTCTCACTCACAAAGAAAAACCACACAAAGAGGAACCTTTGCCACTCTGCTTCAGTTCTTTAAAAAGGACATTCAGACATTTCTTTTCTCATCATGAACACAACAAACAGCTCCACAGAAGATGACCGGGTTTATGCTGGGATCTTTGGCTGCATTATGGTGATAGGTCTGCCACTCAACGCAGTCTCACTGTGGATTCTTCTTCGCCGCCACAGCCTCAAATCACCCAACGCTGTCTTCATGGTGAACCTGGCACTCTCAGACCTGCTAGCCATCATCTCTTTGCCCATGAGGATCTACCATCATGCAACAGGCACCTCGCTGGGAATTATCACATGCCTCTTCAGCCTAATAATCTTTCGCAACAACCTCCGCTCCAGCGCCTCCTTCATCACCTTCATAAGTGTGGACCGACTGCTGGCTGTGGTTTATCCTCTGAGGTCTCGCCATCTTCGGACCTCGTGCAATGCCTGGAAAGGAGCAGCACTCGTCTGGGGGGTTTTGCTGGTGGTAAATATCCCAGAGGGCATAGGATTTTTTAAACACTTACAGAACCACACAGAACACATTTGTTTTCAATCTCATTATTATAAAAGTGTAACACGATCAGCAATTATTTACCTTCAGATTGTGTTACTGGTCACAATGCTAGCAGTCAACATTGTGTGCACCGTTATGGTTTCTTGGACTCTACACAAACATCACAGTGACTCTGCAAAGGTCAGAAACAAGGTGAACGTAATGCTGATTTTTGCCATCAACTTGCTTATATTCTGCACATGTTTTCTGCCCATGCCACTACACGCAGTTACAAAAAGCAAAGGAAAAATAGCTCCACTGGCATTTCTGACTGTTTTGAGCTGCTGTCTGGATCCACTGATGTATTATTTTTCTTTTGACTCCTTCTGGAAGAAAAAAGAGGACGTGGGAAGAGAACTATAGATTAGTGACCTGCTAGAGTTGCTATCAGATGTCCCATGATAAATGCCTGTTTTTTTGTTTTTAACAAAGTAGCTCGTTTGTGCACAAGATTCTTAAGTAGTTCAACCACATGCAAAGTTTTCAGCAGTTAACCATCAATATTCATTTCTTCAGCAACATTTGCGTGAAAGCCAGAGACTGAAACAGCAAAAGCAAAGGCTTGGGTTAGTGGCTTCATATTTTATTTTCACTGCAACATGAAAGCCTCAGCTACAGAAAGTATGGGAAAAGGCAGCAAATCACATAATTGATTAAATCTACTTTATATTTGTTCACTTCACAACCAGTGTTGCCAACTTAGCGACTTTGTCGCTATATATAGCGAGTTTTCAGACCCCTTAGCGACTTTTTTTCTAAAAAAAAAAAAGTCGCTAAAAAAAGACGTGAAAGCGCGTATCTCTTTTACTCTCAACAAGCAGCGGGTGCTGTAACGCAGTCAGTTCTTCTTTTACTCTTTTACTCTTATGCTGTTTTGTGGATCACAAGGTTTAAAACTACTTATAAACACACACACACAAAGTAACTTCACCAGAGTGCCTATTTCGGGTCACTTGCCGGTCCAGGCCCGGGTAAAGGAGCAGGGTTGGAATTGTGACATTAAAAAAAAAAACAATAATTGCTAAAAGAAATTTAATTTGTAGTTCTAAATAAACTCTAAATGCATTTAGGACGTTTTTTACTCACTTTATGTCTCTTCCACGATGTTATTTCTCTCTCCAACAACATAGATTACAATTAGATTAGCATGACCAATTATGCAAATTAGGCGAGGACGTCATTTAGCGACTTCTAGCGACTTTTAGGACAACCGATTTTCCTTACTGAGGAGTTGGAAACAGTGTTCACAACTGAGGAAGCAGCTTGTCTAAATCAGTTAGAAAGCTTCTGGAAGTCACCGCTTGTTGAACTAAATACTGTCAGGACATGAAACAAACCACCTTTTAACAAACAGATAAGAAAAACAGAAGAAAAATTGTGTTTTTTCGTCTTTTTAGTCAGACTAGCTGCTTTGTTTTTGTGATAAGTTGTCTCCTTGTTGTACATTTTTCAGTTGCATGAAAGACAGGTCAGTAATGTGGTATAAAAAGAGCATCTTAGAAAGGAAGAGTTTCATCAATCTATAAAAACTGCATCTCTAAATTGTGAAAAAAAATCAGAATAACATCCCTCAATGTAAAATTGTAAAGGCTTGAATATCTCATAATCTACAATACATAACACCATCAATGCATTATGAGAATGTGGAGGAATCTCTGTGCGCAAGGGACAAAGCCCAAAATCAACATTGCAGTCCTGTGATTTTCAGGCCTTAATATAGCACTGCATTACAAAAAAGTATGCCTGTGTCGTGGAAATCACCACATGGGCTCAGGAACACTTGCAGAAATTGCTGTATGTGAATCATAATCATAATTTACTGTGCCAACGGCAAATCCAAGTTAAAGAAAAAGAAGAACATGGTCCAGGAACACCACCATCTTCTCTGGGCAAAATGCATTTAAAATGCACAAATTGAAAAACTTTTCTATGGTCAGATCAATTCTCTGGACTAAAGAAGAGATGGGCCTTCTAAAGGTTACACTTCTGATGGTATGGGTGTGCATTACTGACCATGAAATTGGCAACTTGCACATCTGGAAAGGCACCATCAATGCTGATAGTTATATACAGATTTTAGAGCAATGCTCTAAATGTTGATGACATTTTTTCAGAGAATTTGTTGCATAAGACAGTGATAAATAACATACTGGCTCTATTACAGCAGTGTGGCTTCATAGTAGAAGAGTCTTTTTATAGATCAGTTGCTGCCATCAAATTTAAAATGGGCTAATATTTGTCTTTAAAAGGTACATTTTCTCAGTTTAAACACTTGGTATGTTTTCTATGTTTTTTTGTGAATTGTTTATGAGTTCAAGAGCTTTTCATTTGGGGCTGTTTTTCATCTGCCTGAAACACACTTGCTTCCACAAAAAAGCCTCTCTAACCTTATGGCTGATTTAGTCCAATATACAATAATGTTAAATTCTGCTTGATATTAGGGTTGCTAAGGTTTCAGTTGAAACTTCTGTCGATACAAGTGATTGCTCAAAATGAATTTTAGTGGCAGCCCTGTGACATACTAGCGACCTGTCCAAGGTATACCCTGCCTGTCACCCTATGGTAGCTCGAATAGGCTCCAGCACCCCTTCAACTGTGAATTGGATAAATAGAGGTGAATGGATGGAGATTTTAGTTGCCACTATATCAGCCCACCTTATGGCACATCATTTAGAGAGGGAGCTGCTGCTGCTTTGCTCTGTATGGCTCTTTCTAAAATTAAGCCCAAGTGTTTCATTGTGGTAATTTGTGCTGTCTAATTGTGATAGATATAGTGTCACATATAAAACTCTCCCACTGCCTGTTACAACTGCTGACAGCTAAATCAATCTTAGCATGTTAGTTATGCTGTGCTCGCCTTTCTTTTGAAAGAAATTTGTGAAGAATGAATTTCCCTTACTTGCTGCCTTTTCTCCCGCTTGTTTTGTTTTGATTCTTTGATTTTGCTTTGATTTGTTTCATCTATGTGCAGTGAAATTGATTTCATTTAGTTAGGTTAAATCTCCTGTAGATACGTTTCTATTGGTATTGTTAAACAAATGTTAGCTTGTGTATGTCGCAGTAATGTTGGGCTAATATATGTCAAAGTGTATAAAGATTTTAAATAAAACAAATATTTGTTGTTTACACAGATGCTTTTTTGTTTTGTTTGTTTTCTTTTGTGTAACAGCAAAATGTACATTACTTAACTGTCCTGTAGCTGATGCGGTGTTTCCTGGAGGAAAAGATTATAAAAGGATGAAGAATTCTTTTTCTACAGTTAAAGCTGAAGATTCATAAAACTTCCAGAAATACCAGTAAAGTTCACCAATGTTTGACTGGTGTTTGCTATAGATCGTGCATTATCCACTTTTCTGTGATGTCAGAGTTTATAAAAATGGTGGCATGGAACAATTTAGGTTTATATTTTAATTTTGTGCTGAATACATTTGCTGTTTAACTTGGTTAACATGTGACCATGCACAGAGTGGTCAGTAGAAGAAGGTTTAACTCAGCTGACATAGCTGCAGATGAAGATGCAGATATATGGTACTGGACTGTGAGCACGGGGCCCACTAAAGGATGTTGGAACCTTGTGCCACCTTCACAAAACCTTTTCCTGACAGTTTGATAACTAACATGCACAGGAATAGCCTGCTGGAGGTCATTCTGTGGGAGTCTGGCAGCTCCTCCTAGTAGAAATGAGCAGACACAGATCTTGCCCTTTAGGGTGAGGCCTTTCTATGGCCCTGTCCAACTCTCTTTGTGCAACCTCCCATCTCCTGGTATCTCCTCCATATACTCAAGACTGAGCTCGGAGACACAGCAAACTTTCTTGCATGGATGTGCCATCCTGGAGGAGTTGGACTACCTGTGCAACCAGAATTGGCTGTAAGCATCTGGGCTACCAGCAGTGACAAGAACAGTAGCTAAAAACCAAACAAAAGGAAAATCAGTCAGGAGGGAAAGTAGAGAAATGGTCTGTGGACACTGTGGCTCTCCAGTGCACCTGTTGCCACTTTTATTTATCATCACCATATGTGATGATAGCGCACAAGCGCCACATATTTAAATGTTTTCCAGAAAAAGACTCCAAACGAGGAACATTCACTGTGTCCAGTCTAATCATTTATCATCACGCTGCCACATTTAAGAAATTGTTTCCTGTTCTTCTGTTTAGTTTTAGCACAGGTTATCTACTGTAATAACATGTCTTTACCTGTTTATTCAAACGGATCATCTCTCTTCAAAACTTACAAACGTATTAAAGGTAACTGAAAACAAACCATCTGGCATCCATCATTGTAAATTCAAATGAGCCTAGGCCCTGTAATGTTTCATACTTTTTATTTATTTCATGTAAAATTACGCTCTCTTTTTTTTTAGACAGTCCATATTTCATTTTTATGTGTACAGCTGAACAGTGACGAAAAATATCTTATTTAAGTATAAGATGGGGAAAATCCCTAAATTACACAATACTTAAAATAACAAAACTCTAAAAATTTAATTGACTTGTTATTTGTTTTATTTTCAATGTTCTTGAAAGTGAAAAAAAAAAGTGAGGGAAGGAAATAAGGCAAGCTGACTGCAGATTAGTGAACTTCAGTTTGGAAGCCATTTATGTGTGAACTTTATCATGGTCCTGCCTGCAGTGGAGTCACAGTGGTTACAATGGCCTAGATCAGGGGTGTCAAACTCAAATACAAAGTGGGCCAAAATTCAAAACTGGAACAA
Source organism: Rhamphochromis sp. 'chilingali' (assembly GCF_963969265.1). Taxonomy (NCBI): domain Eukaryota; kingdom Metazoa; phylum Chordata; class Actinopteri; order Cichliformes; family Cichlidae; genus Rhamphochromis; species Rhamphochromis sp. 'chilingali'. The sequence goes on from NC_137935.1 coordinate 32,251,395, forward strand.
AGTCGCGGGCTAACGTTAATATTTATTGAAAAAAGAATCTTCCTCTAGATATAAGAATGAATCTTTTCTTATGGATTCAAACAAGTTTTGCTGAAAAACTGAATATGTAACAAGCAAAGCTTAATACTAAACAATATATATATTAGCTGTATAATACCAGTAGGCCAGCTCTAATAGTAATTTGGTATGGCTTCGCGGGCCAAATGTAATTAGGCTGCGGGCCAAATTTGGCCCGCGGGTCAGAGTTTGACACCTATGGCCTAGATTAAAAACGCAACTCAAAAATAATACTGTCATTTCCAATATTTCTAAACCATCATGATCTGAGGCTGCAGATTGTGTGAGACCAATCAGTGAGCACCAGAATGAAGACGACACAGGAGAGATTGGTAAAAGAAAACAAGACGTTTATTTTGTATTTTGGCTGACACAATAAACAAGACAAACCTAAATGCAACAGGGAACCTGAACTGGGAAAATACTTTATAGAAGCAGGGGCGATTTTAGCTCATTTTTGGGGGTGCTTCAGCATTTTGGGGGTGCTTCATCACCCCCCAAAATAAATCAAAGCACCCCCAAAGATTTCTTACTTTTTTTTGAAAATATTTGCTGTTTGTGGGACACACTACTAAAAATATAAAAAGCATACAGTACTTACTTGAGATGGAACATTTTAACAACAAAAGTATAGATAACCCCTCCCCCCTCCCAAAATGGTTTGTTCCAGCTCGGCTCTCCCCTGCTCTGGCTCTAGCACCGTTGCTGCCAGAGCAATAGTGGCTGAGCGGAGGTGGGAGTGCCTGGCTTAAAACAGGACATGTTTTTTGTTTTGTTTTGTTTTGGGTTTTTTTCCCATTTCAATTATTTATTTTTACCAGTGACACCAATATAACATCTCCACATTCACAAATATACATTTCTGACATTCAAAAACCAAACAAAAACAAATCAGCGACCAATATAGCCACCTTTCTTTGCAAGGACACTCAAAAGCCTGCCATCCATGCATTCTGTCAGTGTTTTGATCTGTTCACCATCAACATTGCGTGCAGCAGCAACCACAGCCTCCCAGACACTGTTCAGAGAGGTGTACTGTTTTCCCTCCTTGTAAATCTCACATTTGATGATGGACCACAGGTTCTCAATGGGGTTCAGATCAGGTGAACGAGGTGGCCATGTCATTAGTTTTTCTTCTTTTATACCCTTTCTTGCCAGCCACGCTGTGGAGTACTTGGACGCGTGTGATGGAGCATTGTCCTGCATGAAAATCATGTTTTTCTTGAAGGATGCAGACTTCTTCCTGTACCACTGCTTGAAGAAGGTGTCTTCCAGAAACTGGCAGTAGGACTGGGAGTTGAGCTTGACTCCATCCTCAACCCGAAAAGGCCCCACAAGCTCATCTTTGATGATACCAGCCCAAACCAGTACTCCACCTCCACCTTGCTGGTGTCTGAGTCGGACTGGAGCTCTCTGCCCTTTACCAATCCAGCCACGGGCCCATCCATCTGGCCCATCAAGACTCACTCTCATTTCATCAGTCCATAAAACCTTAGAAAAACCAGTCTTGAGATATTTCTTGGCCCAGTCTTGACGTTTCAGCTTGTGTGTCTTGTTCAGTGGTGGTCGTCTTTCAGCCTTTCTTACCTTGGCCATGTCTCTGAGTATTGCACACCTTGTGCTTTTGGGCACTCCAGTGATGTTGCAGCTCTGAAATATGGCCAAACTGGTGGCAAGTGGCATCTTGGCAGCTGCACGCTTGACTTTTCTCAGTTCATGGGCAGTTATTTTGTGCCTTGGTTTTTCCACACGCTTCTTGCGACCCTGTTGACTATTTTGTTTTTTTTTGTTTTTTGTGTCCCGTTTGGATCTTTAGCCATCAGAATTGTTGTCTTAAGGCCAAGAAAGATGCCAAGCGGATTTATTTTACCAAGTGGATCATCATGGCCTTGCCATATTGGTCCATTTGATTGACCTTTATTATAATTATGAATTTATTTTATTTTCAGTTGCTACAAACGGGACAGACATGACTGGGGGATAGGACAGGGAAAGAGAATGAAAGAAAGAGAGGGAGAGAAAGAAAACCAAAGGGGAGAAGAGACGGTGAGAAGGGGGAGAAGAAAGAAAGAAAAACAAACAAAACACCTGGGTCACCTGTATGGAGAAAAAAAACAGAAGAGAAAGCAAACAACAAAGAGCAACATAATAAAAAAAACCGGCACCATCACAATAAACTAGCTAGCAGTAGATATCAGTAGATACTAAATAATAAACGATATTGTGCAGCACGCAAGATAGACAGCGTACAATGTGCTTTGAGGCAGCAGCCAAGAAAGCTGTAGTCCGCGTCTGTGAATACCCGTGTGTACACCTGTGTGCATACCTGTGTGGATCAGCATGCTTGCATTCCAAAGGTTTCTCCATGTAACGATCTGCTAGGGAGTGTGGGGAGCCACAGCCCCGTCCTCCAGGGTATGAAGCAGGTATGGAGGAGATCAAAACTCCAGACATCCAGAGGTCCCCAGAACACAAGAGACCAAGGAAGACCAACAGAGGGGCAGCCGCGCCACTGTCCCAGTAAGAGCTGAGGAGAGTCCCAGATGAGGGCTCACTCAGCAGCCGCGGAGCAGAAGCCAGGGGGAGTTGCAGTGACGCGCCCGTGAGCTCCGCCGGCACCCAGCTGTGCCTGAGTGACCGAGCCCCACCTCCGAAGTGGCCCGAGCGAGCCCCAGGCTCCAGGCACCGATAAGCGGCCTCCAAGGAGTGAGCCGGTGTGTACCCGGACGCCCACCCCCAGACACAAAGAACCACCAACGCACCGACACCTGAGGGAGTCCGCCACTGGCAGGGGAAGTGGTGGGTGGAGATAGGCCTCCAAACCTTGGAGGGCCTGAGATGTCCCCAGAGAGGTGGCGTCTGATACCCAACCTGACATATAGACACAGACATACAGGCACACACAGATACAAACATCCATCCCCACCCTCATGCTCTCATATGCACTTACTCCACACTCAACCAACGTGGATACAGACATAAAGAGACGCTGTACACACGATCACACTCCCCAAGCGTACTCTACGAACCGGGTCTAGGTACCCTTGCCCCTGGAGGGGGGAACTGCACCCAGACCCAGGTGGTGGTGGTCTTCTCTCACCCCCGTTCTCTGCGGCCTGCTGGAGCGGGGGGGGCTAGGAGGAGTTGGCCGTCCAACTGCGGTCTGGAGTGTGGGGCCTCCCTGCTGCTGCGGAGTCGGGGCGGTCTGCCTCTCCCCACCGCAGGGAAAAGGGTAACACCACCTGGGAAACAGGACATGTTAGCTGCATTTAACTTTCAGTTACTCTTTATATAGTTAGGTAGGAGTCAGGCCATGTTTCTTTTTAGCTGGAAAAACATTATAACAGGTAACCTGCAGTGTTGAAAACTTCCGACGATGTTTGCTACCCTACAATCCGTCCTACTCTGTAGTAAAACCAGCGCTATTTGACTGTCCTGTTGATGTCATTGAAATGTATATAGCCTATTTAAAATCTAAAACTTAACATTGTCCGTAGCCTGCTGTTGTTACCACTGTCCTGTTTGAAATGTAATGAGAGAAACTGGTTATTTTGTCATATGTGCATGTACCGATATTGAACCCAAGGTACTAACTAGCTAACTGACTGGATGCCCATTAACCTTATAGCTCCTGTTCTGTGTGTGTGTGTGTGTGTGTGTGTGTGTGTGTGTGTGTGTGTGTGTGTGTGTGTGTGTACACAGAGAGACAGCCAGGCTCATAATGGATATGAGGAAGTTTTTTCAAAAGAAGGAGCCACATTCTGTCATGGTCTGCGGTGGGTGACTGGAATTTCCATAAGGCTCCTGAACTGACCTGGGATCCGCCCCTGGGCAGGGCCAACTCCAGCTCCTGCACACCTGGAGCCTATTGCAGGCAATCAAGCCAGAGGGATTTAAACCACACGTTGATGTTCATTCACTGCCAGTTCATCATCAACACATGTTGGTAACAGGCCTTATACTTCAAGTGCTTGCTGTGATCTATCTTGTTAACAAGACTCTTGTGCTGCAGTTGCTGTATTCACCTTGGCTCACGCTCCACCTCCCGACTCAGGATACCAAGCAATCATTTTGAAAATCTCTCTGTGCCTCACCTGCCTGCCCTCCTGCCATCACACTCCATCTGAAGCCCCGGATCTCAGGCCAGCCTTTCCACGCCACTCAGCCTCCCCCTGGATTCTCATCACCCCCCTCTCAACACTCCATGTCCCCTACTGCAAGTAAGAATTGCTACTCTTACAACTGGCCACTTCAGAGCTGCCTCCAGAATCAGAATCAGAAAGGGTTTTATTGCCAAATGTTGAGCAGGTTTACAACATTAGGAAATTGCTGCAGTGCTTCAGTGCAAACATACTGTCATAAATTACGCTTAAATAGACATGAGAATAAGAATTAAAAGTGCTAAGTAGATATATACATGAGTGCAGGTGGTGATCAGTGCCAAACATGGAATGATGCAGTGAACACAGCGTAGGGTCATGTGTTAGTGGTGGGAACAGTCATACGGTTATTGTTCATGTGTCCAACAGCAGAGGGGAAGAAACTGTTCTTATGGCGAGAGGTTCTGGTGCGAATGGACCGGAGCCTCCTGCCTGAGGGGAGCAGGTCAAACAGACTGTGTCCAGGGTGAGAAGGGTCAGCTGAGATCCGAGCTGCACGCCTCCACTACCTCCCTAACTCCTCTATCTTCTCTCTTCAGTGTGACTGTTCCCTGCGCAGCTCCACTCCGCATCTCAGGCCTCATTCCCTCGCCCTAGCCACGTTCCCCAGGCCACGCCTCGTCAAACTCCACGTCTTATTGTTTTCTTTTGTTTTTTGTCTTTGCTATCTTTTCTTTTTTTGCACTTAAGCCTAATAAATTGTTACATCATCTGCTGTCTCTGCTCTGGGTTTCTGCACCTGAGTCCTGTTCAGTACATGCCACTCGGCCCCGTGACACATTCAGGTAAAAGTGTAAGATCAAATGATCCATCAATAACGGATAATGTTGGATCAGTGTTTCAATATTTGTATCCTTTATTAGATGTACATGTGGTTTGGTTATTTGCCTTTTGGTTGAAAATACACTGAGAGAGGACTTTTTTATTAGTGATCTTAATAGTATTTTTTTAATCTAATTGAATACAATCTATTTGTGTATGAATGTCAGTCCAAAGAGGAAAAAGGGGAACATGAGGAGAAAGTACAAGGTCAGGCAGAACCAGGTAAGAAAACAGACAGGGAGTACTAACAGGCAAAACAGAAACTGTTAAACTGGCAAAGGGGGGGGAAACAACTAATTTTACTCATACAATCTGGAAGTTGTGTTCTCCCTATATTAAAGCTGCTCTACAGAATCTGCAAAACAAACTGGGTTGTCAGCCCTGGCACTGCATTACCATATTGAGCTTCAGTCAGAGGAAGTCACGGTTACCAAAGACTTTTTGAAGCTCAAGAGTGAGGCTGGTGCCATTCCAGATATGTTAACATTGTACAATCTTCTGGATAATCAGATCTTCCCCACACTGAAAACTGTTATTCAGGTTGCCCTAACAAACCCAGTTAGCAGCTGTAGCTGTGAGAGGTCATTTAGTTTCTTGAGTCAGCTCCATACCTGGCTGAGAAGGACCATGGGTCAAAGCAGACTCCAGCACCTGGCTGTGATGTCAGTTGAGAAAGAGATGCTTGAGAGACTTGACCACCAAAATGTGATAGACAGATTTGCCAACCTCAAGGTGAGGCGACATAGGTTAAAAGAAAAGAAAAAATCTGCAGAGCCATAGTAGCATCTGCAGTAAAGATCTTTTCATACATTATATACATTGTACCATAGGCCAAGGTGTCTCAGTTTTCTAATTTTTTAATAATATTTTGTACATTTCAAGGACTCTTCTATTTTTGGAGTGTATTTTTTTACGTATCCGTATTATATTATACATATACTTTAAAAGTGAATCTGTCCAAAAAATGCACTCAGTTTACTTTTTACTCACTATGAGCATCATTTTCATCATCAGTTTGTTTGTTTTTTATTCCAATCCATTCTTCTTTAGCAGCATTTAAATAACCTTTATCAGATTTGATGGTTTTGTTACAGACTTGTCAAAAAAGTGTTTTGCTTTTCTTTCACAACTGTGGGGATTAAATTGTGTTAAAATGTACAAAACAGTGATGTCATGTTTTGTGACGAGGACCCAGGCACAGAGAGATTTGATGAATTTAAGAATCTTATGATTTAATAAAGAAATTTGCAGACTTGCACAGAGAGGGTAAAATTATGATAACTGATAATGGAGATGAAGACAACAGACAATGAGGACAGGGAGGAACAGGGGTTTAAATGCACCAAGGAGACAGTCAGAGGGAACTTGGGACAACTGGAGACATTTAGGGATGCAGGGACTAACAGAGACAGGGAAGAAGTCTCATCGTGATGAGTAAAGTTTACCTTGCCTGGATGGGCAGCTCTCTGGGTGCTCAGCACCCCCAAAGCTCTGATCCTAGAATCGCCCCAGTATAGAAGTAAAGTTTATATTACAAAAAACCCCTCCCCCATTAAAATAAACTCAGAGACATTAAAAGAACTAAACTCAAGACTAAATGTAACGGTCTTTTGCATTTGATGTTTGTTAAGCTGTATGTCTGGATTTTGTTCTTTGCGCCCTCTGGTGGTGAATTGTGTAGGGTACAGCTTGATCTCCTCCCAGTTTCCTTTTTTGCTAACGCACATGGTGTCTGCATGCTGCAGCTCACAGTTAGCTCCACACATGGAGAAAATATCGTTCAAAGAGTAGAAATAATTGAGAAAGAAGATGGAGGATAAGGCAATAAGGCCATAAAGGACTATTTAGCACCTCCTGGATGTCAGCACATGAGGTTTGTGTGTTTTAAATGTTTTGTTTTCTGTAATTAAGGACTTTTGATTGATTGGCACTAAGTACAAGAGCGCATTTTGATGTGATGTTTTGTTTATTGTTTGTCCGTGAGCAGTTCTCACGGGTTGCCAAGAACAGAATAACCCCTGTTCTATAACTACATCGTGCGTACGTCAATCCTTGAGGGTGCTACACTAAACCACTGCAAAGGAAAGAATCAAGAATATAAAAATACACTCAAAATGCACAAATATAGAGGCAGAGCTTATGAGATGAGCTTGAGTTTCCTGTAGTGAGACTAGTTACAGTCACAAACTAGTCACGTCTCACTCACAAAGAAAAACCACACAAAGAGGAACCTTTGCCACTCTGCTTCAGTTCTTTAAAAAGGACATTCAGACATTTCTTTTCTCATCATGAACACATCAAACAGCTCCACAGAAGATGACCGGGTTTATGCTGGGATCTTTGGCTGCATTATGGTGATAGGTCTGCCACTCAACGCAGTCTCACTGTGGATTCTTCTTCGCCGCCACAGCCTCAAATCACCCAACGCTGTCTTCATGGTGAACCTGGCACTCTCAGACCTGCTAGCCATCATCTCTTTGCCCATGAGGATCTACCATCATGCAACAGGCACCCCGCTGGGAATTATCACATGCCTCTTCAGCGTAATAATCTTTCGCAAAAACCTCCGCTCCAGCGCCTCCTTCATCACCTTCATAAGCGTGGACCGACTGCTGGCTGTGGTTTATCCTCTGAGGTCTCGCCATCTTCGGACCTCGTGCAATGCCTGGAAAGGAGCAGCACTCGTCTGGGGGGTTTTGCTGGTGGTAAATATCCCAGAGGGCATAGGATTTTTTAAACACTTACAGAACCACACAGAACACATTTGTTTTCAATCTCATTATTATAAAAGTGTAACACGATCAGCAATTATTTACCTTCAGATTGTGTTACTGGTCACAATGCTAGCAGTCAACATTGTGTGCACCGTTATGGTTTCCTGGACTCTACACAAACATCTCAGTGACTCTGCAAAGGTCAGAAACAAGGTGAACGTAATGCTGATTTTTGCCATCAACTTGCTTATATTCTGCACATGTTTTCTGCCCATGCCACTACACGCAGTTACAAAAAGCAAAACCAGTATAACCCCACTGGCATGTCTGACTGTTTTGAACTGCTGTCTGGATCCACTGATGTATTATTTTTCTTTTGACTCCTTCTGGAAGAAAAAAGAGGACACGGGAAGAGAACTATAGATTAGTGACCTGCTAGAGTTGCTATCAGATGTCCCACGATACATGCCTGTTTTTTGTTTTTTTTTTGTTTTTGTTTTTTACAAAGTAGCTCGTTTGTGCACAAGATTCTTAAGTAGTTCAACCACATGCACAGTTTTCAGCAGTTCAAGGTTCTTTATTTGTCACATGTATAGTTATACAAGTATAACACACAGTGAAATGTAGCCTGACACGCTCCTCGACATGTGCAAAAAGAATTGGGGGGGGGGTGTGTAGAGGAAGAACATTATATATATATATGTATATACATTGGGTGTGCAGTAGTAGCAGCAAGCAGGTGAATTCTGTACGTTAATATGAATAGACATCTGACATCTGACTATTTTACAGTTAACCATCAATGTTCATTTCTTCAGTAACATTTGTGTAAAAGCCAGAAAGTAAAAGAATAAAAGCCTTGGCTTGGCCTAGTGGTTTCATGTTTTATTTTCACTGCAACATGAAAACCTCAACCACAGGAAGACCGGTGGCTCATCTGCTTTACTTGAAACTGTGAAAAAAGGCAGCTGCAACACTGGAACTAAGATGTTATTTTTGTCAAGTTCAGTTAATATCTCAATCAGTATCATGTAATAAGTTTGTCAGAATTAACAATCTGACATGAGAAGATGTATTCAGACACACTGAAGTTTTTTTCTTAAAGCCTTCTCCTGAAGTATTTCTCATGCAGTTGAGAAAAACAGTGTAGAGAAAAAAAATCACATAATTCATTAAATCTACTTTATATTTGTTCACTTCACAACTGACGAAGCAGCTTGTCTAAATCAGTTAGAGACTTTTTTTTAAAAAAAGCTTCCGGAAGTCACCGCTTGTTGAACTAAATACTGTCAGGACATGAAACAAACCACCTTTTAACAAACAGATAAGAAAAACAGAAGAAAAATCGTGTTTTTTCGTCTTTTTAGTCAGACTAGCTGCTTTGTTTTTGTGAGAAGTTGTCTCCTTGTTGTACATTTTTCAGTTGCATGAAAGACAGGTCAGTAATGTGGTATAAAAAGAGCATCTTAGAAAGGAAGAGTTTCATCAACCTATAAAAACTGCGTCTTTAAATTGTGAAAAAAAATCAGAATAACATCCCTCAATGTAAAATTGTAAAGGCTTGAATATCTCATAATCTACAATACATAACATCATCAATGCATTATGAGAATGTGGAGGAATCTCTGTGCGCAAGGGACAAAGCCCAAAATCAACATTGCAGTCCTGTGATTTTCAGGCCTTAATATAGCACTGCATTACAAAAAAGTATGCCTGTGTCGTGGAAATCACCACATGGGCTCAGGAACACTTGCAGAAATTGCTGTATGTGAATCATAATCATAATTTACTGTGCCAACGACAAATCCAAGTTAAAGAAAAAGAAGAACATGGTCCAGGAACACCACCATCTTCTCTGGGCAAAATGCATTTAAAATGCACAAATTGAAAAACTTTTCTATGGTCAGATCAATTCTCTGGACTAAAGAAGAGATGGGCCTTCTAAAGGTTACACTTCTGATGGTATGGGTGTGCATTACTGACCATGAAATTGGCAACTTGCACATCTGGAAAGGCACCATCAATGCTGATAGTTATATACAGATTTTAGAGCAATGCTCTAAATGTTGATGACATTTTTTCAGAGAATTTGTTGCATAAGACAGTGATAAATAACATACTGGCTCTATTACAGCAGTGTGGCTTCATAGTAGAAGAGTCTTTTTTTTAGATCAGTTGCTGCCATCAAATTTAAAATGGGCTAATATTTGTCTTTAAAAGGTACATTTTCTCAGTTTAAACACTTGGTATGTTTTCTATGTTTTTTGTGAATTGTTTATGAGTTCAAGAGCTTTTCATTTGGGGCTGTTTTTCATCTGCCTGAAACACACTTGCTTCCACAAAAAAGCCTCTCTAACCTTATGGCTGATTTAGTCCAATATACAATAATGTTAAATTCTGCTTGATATTAGGGTTGCTAAGGTTTCATTTGAAACTTCTGTCGATACAAGTGATTGCTCAAAATGAATTTTAGTGGCAGCCCTGTGACATACTAGCGACCTGTCCAAGGTATATCCTGCCTGTCACCCTATGGTAGCTCGAATAGGCTCCAGCACCCCTTCAACCCTGAATTGGATAAATAGAGGTGAATGGATGGAGATTTTAGTTGCCACTATATCAGCCCACCTTATGGCACATCATTTAGAGAGGGAGCTGCTGCTGCTTTGCTCTGTATGGCTCTTTCTAAAATTAAGCCCATGTGTTTCATTGTGGTAATTTGTGCTGTCTAATTGTGATAGATATAGTGTCACATATAAAACTCTCCCACTGCCTGTTACAACTGCTGACAGCTAAATCAATCTTAGCATGTTAGTTATGCTGTGCTCGCCTTTCTTTTGAAAGAAATTTGTGAAGAATGAATTTCCCTTACTTGCTGCCTTTTCTCCCGCTTGTTTTGTTTTGATTCTTTGATTTTGCTTTGATTTGTTTCATCCATGTGCAGTGAAATTGATTTCATTTAGTTAGGTTAAATCTCCTGTAGATACGTTTCTATTGGTATTGTTAAACAAATGTTAGCTTGTGTATGTCGCAGTAATGTTGGGCTAATATATGTCAAAGTGTATAAAGATTTTAAATAAAACAAATATTTGTTGTTTACACAGATGCTTTTTTGTTTTGTTTGTTTTCTTTTGTGTAACAGCAAAATGTACATTACTTAACTGTCCTGTAGCTGATGCGGTGTTTCCTGGAGGAAAAGATTATAAAAGGATGAAGAATTCTTTTTCTACAGTTAAAGCTGAAGATTCATAAAACTTCCAGAAATACCAGTAAAGTTCACCAATGTTTGACTGGTGTTTGCTATAGATCGTGCATTATGCAGTTTTCTGTGATGTCAGAGTTTATAAAAATGGTGGCATGGAACAATTTAGGTTTATATTTTAATTTTGTGCTGAATACATTTGCTGTTTAACTTGGTTAACATGTGACCATGCACAGAGTGGTCAGTAGAAGAAGGTTTAACTCAGCTGACATAGCTGCAGATGAAGATGCAGATATATGGTACTGGACTGTGAGCACGGGGCCCACTAAAGGATGTTGGAACCTTGTGCCACCTTCACAAAACCTTTTCCTGACAGTTTGATAACTAACATGCACAGGAATAGCCTGCTGGAGGTCATTCTGTGGGAGTCTGGCAGCTCCTCCTAGTAGAAATGAGCAGACACAGATCTTGCCCTTTAGGGTGAGGCCTTTCTATGGCCCTGTCCAACTCTCTTTGTGCAACCTCCCATCTCCTGGTATCTCCTCCATATACTCAAGACTGAGCTCGGAGACACAGCAAACTTTCTTGCATGGATGTGCCATCCTGGAGGAGTTGGACTACCTGTGCAACCAGAATTGGCTGTAAGCATCTGGGCTACCAGCAGTGACAAGAACAGTAGCTAAAAACCAAACAAAAGGAAAATCAGTCAGGAGGGAAAGTAGAGAAATGGTCTGTGGACACTGTGGCTCTCCAGTGCACCTGTTGCCACTTTTATTTATCATCACCATATGTGATGATAGCGCACAAGCGCCACATATTTAAATGTTTTCCAGAAAAAGACTCCAAACGAGGAACATTCACTGTGTCCAGTCTAATCATTTATCATCACGCTGCCACATTTAAGAAATTGTTTCCTGTTCTTCTGTTTAGTTTTAGCACAGGTTATCTACTGTAATAACATGTCTTTACCTGTTTATTCAAACGGATCATCTCTCTTCAAAACTTACAAACGTATTAAAGGTAACTGAAAACAAACCATCTGGCATCCATCATTGTAAATTCAAATGAGCCTAGGCCCTGTAATGTTTCATACTTTTTATTTATTTCATGTAAAATTACGCTTTGTTTTTTTTTTTCTTTTTTTAGACCGATCATATCTCAGTTTTACAGGTCCTTCTTAAAAAATCAGCATATTGTGATAAAGTGCATTTTTTTTCTGTAATGTACTGATAAACATTAGACTTTCATATATTTTAGATTCATTACACACAACTGAAGTAGTTCAAACCTTTTATTGTTTTAATATTGATGATTTTGGCAAACAGCTCATGAAAACCAAAAATTCCTATCTCACAAAAATTCTGACCAATAAAAGAAAAGTGTTTTTACTACAAAAAAAGTCAACCTTCAAATAATCATGTTCAGTTATGCACTCAATACTTGGTCGGGAATCCTTTCTCAGAAATGACTGCTTCAATGCAGCGTGGCATGGAGGCAATCAGCCTGTGGCACTGCTGAGGTGTTATGGAGGCCCAGGATGCTTCGATAGCGGCCTTAAGCTCATCCAGAGTGTTGGGTCTTGCGTCTCTCAACTTTCTCTTCACAATATCCCACAGATTCTCTATGGGGTTCAGGTCAGGAGAGTTGGCAGGCCAATTGAGCACAGTAATACCATGGTCAGTAAACCATTTACCAGTGGTTTTGGCACTGTGAGCAGGCGCCAGGTCGTGCTGAAAAATATAATCTTCATCTCCATAAAGCTTTTCCGCAGATGGAATCATGAATAGGTCCCCCAAGATCTGGAATCGGTTCTTCTCCACAATCTTCCTCAGGGTCCGGTCACCTCTTCTCATTGTGCAGCGTTTTCTGCCACACTTTTTCCTTCCCACAGACTTCCCACTGAGGTGCCTTGATACAGCACTCTGGGAACAGCCTATTCGTTCAGAAATTTCTTTCTGTGTCTTACCCTCCTGCTTGAGGGTGTCAATGATGGCCTTCTGGACAGCAGTCAGGGCGGCAGTCTTACCCATGATTGCAGTTTTGAATAATGAACCAGGCTGGGAGTTTTTAAAAGCCTCAGGAATCTTTTGCAGGTGTTTAGAGTTAATTCGTTGATTCAGATGATTAGGTTAATAGCTCGTTTAGAGAACCTTTTCATGATATGCTAATTTTTTGAGATAGGAAATTTGGGTTTTCATGAGCTGTATGCCAAAATCATCAATATTAAAACAATGAAAGGCTTGAACTACTTCAGTTGTGTGTAATGAATCTAAAATATATGAAAGTCTAATGTTTATCAGTACATTACCGAAAATAATGAACTTTATCACAATATGCTGATTTTTTGAGAAGGACCTATATGTGTACAGCTGAACATTGACGAAAAATGTCTGATTTAAGTATAAGATGGGGAAAATCCCTAAATTACACAATACTTAAAATAACAAAACTCTAAAAATTTAATTGACTATTATTTTTTATTTGTTTTATTTTCAATGTTCTTGAAAGTTAAAAAAAAAAGTGAGGGAAGGAAATAAGGCAAGCTGACTGCAGATTAGTGAACTTCAGTTTGGAAGCCGTTCATGTGTGAATTCTATCATGGTCCTGCCTGCAGTGGAGGCACAGTGGTTGCAATAGCCTAGATTAAAGACTCAAAAATAATACTGTCATTTCCAATATTTCTAAACCATCATGATCTGAGGCTGCAGATTGTGTGAGACCAATCAGCGAGGACCAGAATGAAGACCACACAGGAGAAATTGGTAAAAGAAAACAAGACGTTTATTTTGTATTTTGGCTGACACAAACCTGACCTGGGAAAATACTTTATAGAAGTAAAGTTTATATTACAAAAAAAACCATCCCCCAAATAAATAAACTCAGAGACATTAAAAGAACTAAACTCAAGACTAAACCATATTGCAAAGGAAAGAATCAAGAATCTAAAAATAAACTCATTACAGTCAGAGCGTATTAAAAATGTGTATTACAGGAATCATAATCAGAGATCCTATCTTCAAAGCACAAATATAGAGGCAGAGCTTATGAGGTGAGATGAGATGAGATGAGATGAGCTTGAGTTTCCTGTAGTGTGACTAGTCACAGTCACAAACTAGTCACGCCTCACTCACAAACAAAAACCACACAAAGAGGAACCTTTGCCACTCTGCTTCAGTTCTTTAAAAAGGACATTCAGACATTTCTTTTCTCATCATGAACACATCAAACAGCTCCACAGAAGATGACCGGGTTTATGCTGGGATCTTTGGCTGCATTATGGTGATAGGTCTGCCACTCAACGCAGTCTCACTGTGGATTCTTCTTCGCCGCCACAGCCTCAAATCACCCAACGCTGTCTTCATGGTGAACCTGGCACTCTCAGACCTGCTAGCCATCTTCTCTTTGCCCATGAGGATCTACCATCATGCAACAGGCACCCCGCTGGGAATTATCACATGCCTCTTCAGTGTAATAATCTTTCGCAACAACATTCGCTCCAGCGCCTCCTTCATCACCTTCATAAGTGTGGACCGACTGCTGGCTGTGGTTTATCCTCTGAGGTCTCGCCATCTTCGGACCTCGTGCAATGCCTGGAAAGGAGCAGCGCTGGTCTGGGGGTTTTTGCTGGTGGTAAATATCCCAGAGGCCAAAGGATTTTTAGAACACTTACAGAACCACACAGATCACATTTGTTTTGAACTTCATGAATATAAAAGTGTAACACGATCAGCAATTATTTACCTTCAGATTGTGTTACTGGTCACAATGCTAGCAGTCAACATTGTGTGCACCGTTATGGTTTCTTGGACTCTACACAAACATCACAGTGACTCTGCAAAGGTCAGAAACAAGGTGAACGTAATGCTGATTTTTGCCATCAACTTGCTTATATTCTGCACATGTTTTCTGCCCATGCCACTACACATACTTACAAAAAGCAAAACCAGCATAACTCCACTGGCATGTCTGATTGTTTTGAGCTGCTGTCTGGATCCACTGATGTATTATTTTTCTTTTGACTCCTTCTGGAAGAAAAAAGAGGACGTGGGAAGAAAACTATAGATTAGTGACCTGCTAGAGTTGCTATCAGATGTCCCATGATAAATGCCTGTTTTTTGTTTTTGTTTTTTACAAAGCAGCTCGTTTGTGCACAAGATTCTTAAGTAGTTCAACCACATGCACAGTTTTCAGCAGTTAACCATCAATGTTCATTTCTTCAGTAACATTTGTGTCAAGCCCAGAAAGTGAAGGAGTGAAAGAGGCTTGGCCTAGTGGTTTCATGTTCTATTTTCGCTGCAACATGAAAGCCTCAACCACAGATCGGTGGCTGACTTACTAGAAACTGTGAAAAAAGTCACCTGCAACACTTTTTTGTGTTTGCAAAACTGCGTCCTTACTTGTCTTCAGTTTACATGAAGTCAATATCCTGATCAGTATCATGTAATAAGTTTGTCAGATTTAACACTCTGACATGAGAAGATGTCCCCTCCCCCCAGAAAAAACAGAGTCTTCCAGAAGTCACGTGTGTGGAACTACATACTGTCAGGGACATGAAACAAACAACCTTTTCTCATATCGTTGTTGCTTTGGCCTAATATTTAATCAAGACGTATAAGAGTAATATCAATCTCCTCATTTCTCTTTTGGCAAATAAAACAGCATATACATAAGAATAACTCTGACAGATGGGTGTGTGTACGCATGTAAAGTACCACATGAATGAATAATGTTGAGGATAGATTAAGAATAATTAAACATTCAGCAGAAAAGCTGGTTTAAAATTGACTAATCACAATATTTTGTAAATATTTTTGAAAACATTACATACAGCACTGTTTAAGCCCATCTCTTCTGTATATTTTAAGTCCTTTCATAAGACTCAGGCCTTTGTTTTTTTTTGCGAGTGCCTCAGTAGTGGAGCCAACGGCTCAAGGCCTAATTAAGTCCCACCAGATGGAAGGGTGTTGGTGTAAGCCTACAACAGACTGTAAGACGACTGATTATCTCATCTGCAGATTTAAAATTATCCAAAGGTTATCACTGAAAATGCTATTAGACACTGAAGATTGGTTGAATTTCCCAGACTGGCCATTACATTTTACTGTTGTTAATGTTTACTATTGTACACGAAAGTTGATTGTGTTATATTCAATATAGTCATCATTTGCCAAGACCTAGTGATCATAATTGACTACAACTGGTAGTTTCTACTTGCCAGGATATAAGGACCAAGTTATCTGGACGTGTCACCACTTTGCCAAGTCTTGGAAGAAGGCCCAAACCGTTACATTCTGCTGGGATGAAATTGGTTTCGATGTTGAGGAACAACCCAGAAACCACAAAAGTTCAACTGTGGCATGAACAGGAAAGTGCTGTAATACTAGGGCCAATGTCCAGTGAGTTTTACTTCATGGTGAACTGAGAAGGTTTCAGAAAAAAAACCCTGCTACAAAATCAACACTTTCAAGCTGAAATTTACACCTGCCCACACGAACAGGACAAATGACTTCTGGAGTTTTACCAGTCAAAGAAACAATGATTGAGTTATTTGGCCACAATGGCAAGAGGTATGCTTGTTTAGGTATGTTTAAACCTGAGGCTTTCAAACCTAAGAACACTGTATCAGACATCAAGCATGGTGGTGGCAGCACTTCTGTTGTGCATGGAGTAATGAAGAACAAATGTCATGATCCTATGTCTTTGACACAGTTTGTGAGTTTATGATGGTTTTGTGAATCTTTCTTTTGGATTGAACAGATTTTCATCTTCTTGTCCTGTATTAGTTAGTCTGTAGTTTTGTATTTCCTAGTGCATCTGTGTTTAATATTTCTATTTTTTAGTTTTTGCCTGCTCTCATGTCTGTTCTGTCTTCAGCATCTCCTGCTGATTTCTGTTGTGTGTTTTTTCTCTCCAGTCTGTCGTGTGTTTCCATGTTTATCCCCGTCCTAATGTCAAGCTTTTGTGTCCTTGTCTCAGTCTCTCGTCTCTTGTTTTTTGTTGTGTGTTTTCAGGTCTCCCGGTTCTGAGTTTCCAAGTTTAGCTTTTTACCTGATGTCTTGTATTTTTTTATACCATTTTTGAAACTTTTAAGTCACAGCATTAAAGTTGCTTTTTTTTCAAGTCATATCCTCGACTCAGAGTCCTGCATTTGGGTCCTAGTCTGCCTGCCACACAGCCATGAATGACATTCAGATTCTTCAGCTTCACCTCAAATCAACACCTAGCTGTTTGAAACTTGGACACAGTTGGGTGTTCCAGTTGGACAATGATCTCAAAGACACATTAAAACTGGTTAATCGATAAAGCAGTCTATCATTAAGGTTCTGGAATTACCAGCACTATAGAAAATTTGTGGACTATGGTTAAAATGAACTCCATCAATCTGCCAGAATTACAATAGAAGCTTTTTCATGGCTACCAAAAGCATCTTGCCAAAGTGCAACTTGCTAAGGACATTAATAGAGCCTGTATGAGCGTTTACGTATAGCTTTGACCCTGTGTGGATTGGAGAAAATCCCCCAAAAAGTCAAATGTCTGCAGTCAGTACTTGAGGCTTTTTTAAAGTCATTAAAGACAGAATTCATTAAAGGTTATCTGATGACATGATGGCATCAGATAACAATGTACAAGCTCTACTTCCAATATAAACAGAAAAGATAATCCTGAGACCAAAAGCAGTGGTTGAATCACAGTGGCTACGTCCATGTTTTATCCCATCTGTGTAATACAGTCATCATTTCTTCTAATATTACCCTACATTAACCTACTACAAGTTTCACACAGCATGTAGTTCAAATCACTGACAAAGACTGGAAGATGTAAAAAGCAACTATAAGGCGCATATGTCAAATACAAATAGCAGTTAAGAGCGATTTCATTATGCAACACAAATAACCAACACATCAAAGTCACCTCTTTTACTTTAAGAGATTTCTTTAGAAAATCTAGGGAGATTTTATGTTTTTGATTAATGGTGACTGGAAATGTAGTTGCTGGCAGAGCTGCAGGTTCACACGAGGATTTTACTATAGAAATGTTTAAATCGGTACAGAACACAAAATAGAAACCGTAAAATGAAAAATACTGGCAGCAGCCAGCGTCGACCCTCAGCCTCCTACTGGATGCTCCCATGGTATCGAATTCAAAATCCTTTGTCAGCTTTTTCTCCAGTTATCGCATTCACAGAATTTTCAAAAAACTTGACCTCTGACCTCCAACCTCGAAGTCTAGGTCACTGAGATTAAAACTTGTCGAAGATACACCTACGCTGTCACTTTGAAACTCCTGCATCGCTTCTTTCTTGAGTCATCGTATTCACAAATTTGGGTGTCAACATTGCTTGCCCACCCACCCGTATGGTGACAACAAAACCCCCTTAGTCTTTTTACATTCATAAGATACTGACTGAAGCCTAGTAACGTTTGAAATAAAGTAACATATGCCTCAACTCAGTCATTTTTTTTTTTACTACTTTATTCACAGACAGATTTCATTGGCAGACAAAATATACAGATCACAGTTGGTTTTGTTCATCTAACATATAATACGCTCCCTTTCACTTGTTTTGACTTTAGTCCAGTCTCTGACTCTGGACTAAGGCTTTAAACGTGGTTTTACAAAACATTCTAAGAGTGCTGTTTCTCTTATACATAAACACATGCAAGGGAAAACAAAGGTTAGTCTAAAACGATTCAGAAAAGTAGTGGGGACGGGGGGGGGGGGAAGAGAGAGAGAAGAAAAAGTGTGACAAATTAGAGGTCAAAAAGAAATATGGGTCTGTGTTTCAGGGGCAGAATATTATTCCCAAAGAAGAAAAATAGTAAGTGTAATGCCCAATGCAGCCTGGTCTAAAGTCTACTGTGCGATAGTGCTTTTTAACAGGATGAAGGCAGAAGCGAGGAAGCAACAGGTAAGCAAGAGGCTAAAGATGCAAGCAAGCTACTAGTCATCAACAGTTACATTACACTGAACATGAGAAAATATAAATAAATGAATCCATGTTTGCTCAGGAAGGCAATACCTCATGCTTTGTGTAGATAACTAAGGAAAACAACGTAACCTCAAGGGGAGCACAACAAAACAACATGGGGAGAAAGTCGTCTCCCCCGGCAACGGTAACCATCATACAAATCCCCAAAGAGGAGATGTCTTGAAATCATTATTTTTGGCTTAAGGCCTTTGCTACATGGAAAATCCTGTGACATAACCAGCAGCTTAGTATTGCATCACACTTTAGGGTAAATATTACCTAATTCGAAACAGAATAAAGGGGAGGTACTGAAATAAAATTAAAAACAAAACAAAAACAAGTAAAGTGCAACTCAGACATGATCAGATCCACAGGAGGTTGCTACAGTGGCTGGAGACATGACTGGTGATGTGCCTTTGTGTGGGCGGGAATCTCACAGATGACAGTCGCGTTTACGCTTCATCGCAGATAACCGTCTCCACCACAAATGTATTCTCAAAGTGGCGGATGTGGTGGCAGTCCTTCGTGTCACGCTTGTTGATGCCTATGAGGGAAAATGGGGCGAGACACAGAGAGGCGATCAGCCGAGTCGCTGAACTTCAGATACAATCACAGCTTAAACGATAAACCTCTTAATCCCCCAAAAGAAAACAAAAACACAGGCATGTATCAGCTCTTTTTAATGGCCCCATTAACCCCAACGTACGCCTGCGGGTGACGCGGCGGTTCAGGCGGTACGTGTCCTTCCCGTTGCACAGGCGATAGATGAAAGGTCCCAGCTGACGCATGTTGTGCACTTTGCCGGTCACCACCATCTCTTCATGGATGATGTAGGTCTGAGGCAAGTATGTGCCCTTCTGCAAGAGACACAGTAACAAGCTCGGTGGGAACACAAAGGGGCTGATGATGCTGCAATACTAATTCTTGAGGGGACTGACATCTGTGGAAATTTTCCCGAGTGACTTTTAATGCTGGCAAATTGTAGCAGAGGAATATTTCCAGTTAAACAACACCAAAATGGTGTATTAACTCAAATTAATTTTAACTTTGCCAAAAGTATCAACTCCTTCGAACATCAGCAAAGAAGGTTAAATTTTTTTTTCTTTAAATTAAAAAGCTTGGGAAGCTTCGACAGACTTACTAAGCCATGCTAGTTGTTAGTGTGTCCACATAATAAGCAGTGTATCAATACATCACAGAGTACACCAACGATATTACAAATAAAGGAAGAAAAGAAGTGGGGTGGTTTTCTTCTTATTCATTTCTTACACTGCTAAATATGTTAGCTTCCAGCATTTGGTAACAGCTGGAGATGTCGCCTAAGATTGGCTGTGTTACCTTGACATTGATAAGCAGCTCCCAGAGGTTGCGCGGAGGCATCACAATGGTGGTGTTGAGCTCGATAACGTAGCACTTGTCCAGAGCAATGTCATGATATGCAGTCAGTCCCTGGAAACAACAACAAAGCAATCTAATTATGACCAGTTCTCCATTACTGTAGAGTCTTTAGCTTACAATGTAAAGCACCTTTAGCTGACTAGAATTTCATTTGGTGCTTTAACAATAAAATTAAACTCTCATTCTCATTTAAAAACAAAAGCAGGTCAGTATTTCACTGACTGAACTTTGATATTTAAAGTAAGTCAGTAATGGTAGCTTTTCTGTATATTTTGCAACTTTTGTGGTTGAAAGATAAAGCCAACGTGGAATCGGTGAAGACTGCAGTTCCTCAAAAGGCCACTTGTTTACAACACAGTTTTGTGCTTTGTAAAAAAAAAATAAAAATAAAAAAAAATAAAAAAAAAATTGTAAAAAGCCTTAAATATGAATGATTATCAGGCTCACTGTATAAGTGCATGGGGCTACATCATTTATTTACTTATTTTCTCAGCACCAAGTAGCAGGTGTCTGTGTCTGCAGTGCAATAAACCCATGTCGTCTATGGATGCACTTTGCTAACAAAGCTAGTTAGCATTAGACGACAGCTTTGCACTTTGGCCAAATGAGCAATGAGTATACAGTATAGTTAGAGTCCACTTTCTGCTAGCTGTATGCTTCTTTCCGATGCTCTGCACTCACTCCCTCTGATGCAGCCGAATGAGCAATGAAATCTGCCTCATGTTCATATTTTCCCCCAATTCTTGTCAGCTGACAAAGACAACGAATATGAAGTCTTGTTTTTAAAGCAGCCTATGAGCTGTGTGGAAAAACTCTAGCTGTTCTATACTCCTGGACTGCAGATTTTCATGAACTCAGACAAACTCCATGTTCACATTTACTAGAAGAAGAAAAAAAAGAAGTTATCATACTGAAAAAATGTTACAACCCACATTTTGGCTCAGAACTGCATCTATGTGTGTTGTATTTGAGGCTGAAACTTGAAATAGACATTCTGGAGACATGCGAGTGTGGCGTTAATGTGTCTTTAAGGGGTAGAATATCAGACCTATATGTAACATGTGTATATTTGTCCTCACTCTGTGGAAATCATGGATTATATCAGCAGGGTCACTTCCTCCAAAGTGAGGCACGGGCACAGTGATCTTCTCGTAGTTGTCGGCCAGGTAGATGCCGACATTCTCCTCCAACTCCTGACGGCCACGCAGCGGAGCGTACACAGAGTCTTCATACAGCACCCTGCAGTGAAACAAGTTCTCCTCTGGGATCTACACACATGCACACAGATCAGCTTTTAATGCAACACAGCAGCCAAGAAACACGACTGCAGCAACATTATCCGTCTCAGATGGCAGTGATTACAATTATTTATTGTTTTTAAAAAGAAGAACATTTTCCCCCCATTTTTTAGTGCAGTGTTTCATTGCAAGGCCAACAAGGGCACACATATGGCACACTGCAGAGCATAATCGAGTCTTACATGAGGTATGAAGTAGTAGCGGTAGACAAAGATGGAGGCTAAAACCAGACCAGCCATGAAGACCACCAGACCAAACGTCAGGCAGCACAGGCCATTGAGAGGAGACTTCTTGGGCCGCAGGGGTAGGACCAGCTCCTCCTCATCCTGGAGGACACCACAAATGCATACATTAAAACTTCGAGAAGTGCACAGAGCAGCATTTCTAGCCAGCTTCGATTCGATCGCGTGACGGGTGGCTGAAAAGAAATCTGAATTTAACGGCAGGAATTGGCAGCACGGATCTCGGACAGGAGGAAAGGCTGACGGAGACGGCGGGTAATGAAAACTTGACTTAGATAGTGAGTAATCTTCCCAGACGCCTCCAGTCTCGCAGCCCATCTGCTGATGCCACGCACCCAGCCAGTGTTTGGAGGGTGGCACTACACACAGTTAGTCATTGTTGTAAAAGGAAACGCGCACACACACAGCGAGTGGCTACTATCTGAGAACTGGCTCAGCGAATTACTGTAGATGTGCTGCAGAGTAACTACAGCAGGGGAAATTATCTTGTGAAAAGCAGACTGTAAGGAAACAAAGGGCTGCTATTCTTAGCTGGAGCTATGAAGGGAAAAATAACAACTGTGTGCATGTGGAAAAAAAAAAGACTCTTTGAGGATACCTCAAAGAAAAATGATGGCAACTGTGTTTGCGTGTGTTCCTATTATTATTATTTTTTTAAAGGGAGATGACTTCAAAATGCTTGAAAGCTTTCACCAACCACCCCCCTCACCCCACCAACATTGCGTGGTATGGCCCGAGTGCCTAATTTCAGGACACCGCTTTTGCTATTTGAGCTGAATTTGATTCTTCAAGCCTTTGTTCTTTGGAGGGAGCATTTGGAGGGTGCACAAGGACAAGGAGACAGCAGTGTATGTGTGAAGGCAGACTTTTGCAAGTTCTTTGTGTTCCTCCGTCCCACTGAGATGGGATCGTGGCAGCAGCTGAGTGCGTGTCACACCATGAGGCCTTGTCTGTCTGTCTGTCTCCTGTTCAGTACATTTGGAGGAGCGCAAGTCACTCAGGGGCCGCAGCTCTGCACTCCTGCGATATTCACTTCCTATGCAATGCCGGACGCCTCCTCTGTATTCTGTCGGTGTTTGTCGTCTCTGCTGCTCAGCCATGTATTTTTTAATAAGAGTGATGCAGGGGGATTCCGCAGCACAGCAAACTTCAGGACTCCGCAGCTCTGCCTCCCTTTAGAGCTGTGACAAATAATCCTGCATGCGCTGCAAGCCTCGGCAACCCATCTGCCATTTTGTCATCCCAAAGCTCTGCATTTCTTGCATTCTACCCCCCCCCCCCCCCCCCCTTTTTTTTTTTTTTTACCCCCCCCCTACCCTTTTTTGAAAGCTTGGGGGTTTTGTTTTTGTTGAATACATCAGCACTGCAGGGGAAATCGACAGATAAACCAAGTACAAAGCCTTTAAATTGGCACATTGTGGCTTTTTGCTGTGCTTTTTGCACATTGGAATAACTTGCATCAAACGTGCACAAAGCGCGCTGGCGCACAGGAAAGCGTCACAGCAATGACATGTTTTTGTTCCCAACCAAATGTCGATAGATGCTGTCAAAAAAAGGGGAAAAAAAAAAAATCCCCCTGCTGCTGCTCATGACCGAGCAGGTGCAGGCTGCCCTGCGGACCAAGCAGGCAGGTGAGCCTGCTGGACACACAGCAGGCATCGCGTTACATAAAGACCATCTACACACAAGAGTTGATATCATGCTCGATTATAATGGGTTAAATGTGAACAGGCGACTCTTTTGCTCACCATCGGATGAGGAATGAGGATCTCGGTCTTGTCGCCATCGCTCTCTTTTTCCACTTTCTGTCCCGAGACAGCCTGGAAACTGATCTTCACCATGGCTCCGGGGTAGTGGGGCGGTCACTGCTCGCCTGTCTATCCGCTGCAGGTGACTTCACTCTCGGGCTGTGTTGACGATAGCTGGCCACCTTTCTCAGACAGATCCCTTACTCTCGCCCTCTTTTCTGCTGTCACCACCGGGGTGCCTCTCTGTTTTTGTCTCTGCCCACCGGAAGTGTGCTTTTTTTAATCGTCCTTTAAAGGACCAATCTGCCGCTTTACTGTCTACTGTTCAGAGGAACAGCTTTATTAACGAGACAAACAGTTTCCACATAAAACTAAGGCTGTAGCTATAATGATATTTTATAATAATATATGCTGATATATTCAAACTTATCTACCCTCAGCTTAAATTTCTGCTTGAAATTATTAAAATCTTTTAAAATTAACTAAACCTATCAACAGAATATGAAGAAACGGCTAAAGTCTGTGTGCAAAATATCCATCTATCCATAATTAACCTAACCCCACTAATTGCATGTCTTTAGACTGCGGGATCAAGCCAGAGTACCCAGCGATAACCCACGCAGACACGGGGGGAACATGCAAACTCCACATAGAAAGGCCAGATGGTGGATTCAAAACCACGACCTTCTTTCTGTGAGGCAGAGTGGTAACCGTGCTATGTATGCACTGTGTTAAAGAAGTATGGAGTGGCCGCTGTACTACCACTTTGTACCACCAGATGATGTAGTGAGTAATTATTAGCCTTTTCTCACACTTCTGACCCTGATCTGGTTGTCTTCATCAGTGACTGTATGAAACGGTCATCGGTCTGCATTCACACACAGCTTAATGTGTTCATTTCTCAGCGTCTCAAACTTTTTCTCAGACTGGCTCTGATTTCATGCACATACATGATCTTGAAGAGCACTTTATGGTTTGACACTTAACTTTTGATACTTAAGTAGTGATAGGTCAGTTTTCCAACAACAGTATTTCTACACTGGAATATTGCTACGTGGTGTGGTATAGGTCCTGCCTTAATATAGCGAGAAACCAGGGTTCTGTTTCTTCAGGAATAGTTCTCCAAACTCCTTGAAGGACATTCAAAACGCTTCTTTGCATGTTTCTGCCTTTTGGTCTGTTCTCTGTTAAGATGACCCCACACTGCTTTCGTAATGTTGAGGTCCGGGTTCTAGGGACACCAATCCGTGACTTGTAGAAAAACACACAGTGGAACACTCTCTAGATATGGGTTTACTGCACTGGCAGAAAGATGAAATTACTGCCAATCAGATGCTTTCTAGATGATCTTTCACAGTGGATCAAAATCTGACAGTTGTGTGTTCGTAATTCCATCAATTTTGGTAAAATCACAAACCATGACAGACCCTCCACTGTGTTTTACAGACGACACTACATTCACTGTTCTACCTCTCGCCTGAAGTCCTCCATAAACATGGATTCAGACACCGTTTATCTGTTGTAGCGTTAAGGCCTGAAACTTCTTTCATCCTCCACTTTTCTAGCTTCCTTATTTAATAAGGACACCCTTCACACCATGCTGGGATATTATACGTTTTGAGCTAACAGCTCCTTAGGAATCACCTTGGTGTTTCAGAAATACTATTTTGTGTCTGTCGCCATTTTATCTTTGGCAGTTTCCATAGGTTCAACTAAAGAATGGTAACAAAGTTCCTAAAGATTCAATTACAAATTTTGCTTTTTGTAAGTTGTCTGTTCTGCATAGACTGAGCGATTCCCATCTTTATGTTAGAAGGATTCATCAGTCAGTGTTAATGGTCAGGTACAAGGACTGGACTGAAAATGAGTGGAGAAATTAGAAAAGGCTATTTACAAGACACTTGACTTTGTAATGCTTTTACCAAGTACCCACATGAACCTTAGAATCACAGAGCACACATACAATCAACAGCCGAGACTTTGATAGTCAGAAGGAAAGCAACAACAGGCTTTGTTTTATTCCAAATATTTTTTTTGTTTGTTTTGTTTTTATTCCTTTATTTCGATTGTAGGGCCCAAGCCTTTGACACTTCTGAAAGCACCCACACGCTCGTTGCTGAAACTGGAGTCAAAGCCAGCGTACAGCCATGTAGCCAAGAGTTCAACTGGACATTTCAATGTTGTTAAATAGCTGGAAAAACCAATTCCAGTACAACATCTTTAGTACAGCATCATGCACAGCCAGTGGAGCAACATGCTTGTTCAATGCTCATGGAAGAACTATGGGCTTCTGGTTTCTGTCTAAATTGCTTGAATGTGTTGACCATAACACGTTGCCCGAGTTCAGTGTAAATGCAGAAAAATCTGTGGTTTCATCAGTTTTGCTCAGTACCATGAGGACAATCCAAGATGCCCAAAGTACTCTGCTACCCACAATGCTTTACGCTCACAATTGTACTGGAATTAAATCAACCCTCTGAAGAGACAGGCTCAAACACAAGGGAAAAAAAGGGTGTAGGGGGTGGGGTAAGAGTGTGGAAAGATGTGCTGAGTTTCCAAAGTCCTAATGAGGTCACCCCAGAAGTACACTCACTGTGGGGCTGCACAGCACTCCAGGGCCTCATGCCAAACAGTGAGAAAGAAAAAAAAAAAAAACAAGTTAATGAAGAAACTGGGGAAATCTTCATCACCCTAACTCCAGTAAGTGATGCTGATCATCCAGTACTTCACAAAGTGCACAAACACACAGGCTTTAATGTTTCAGTAAATGCTCTGCGCCTACATCACCTCCCCCAATACATATTCAGCAGTCTGAGTCTGAAATACTCAAAAATGTAGATGGAGAATAAAAAGAAGATTAAGAGATCCAGAGCTAATACAATGACATTCCTCTGCTGGACAAATTGTTAATATCCTATAAGGTTAGCTAAACGTGAGCTGGCCCTTCAAAGTATGTACAAAGAAACCCACCAGCAATCAGCAGTAAAATGAAATGCAAAAACAATGTCACTTAACTTGTGTTGTTTTTTATGGTTTAGAAAGCAATTTGATTACAATTAACCGAAAACATTATGTTTAAGGTAATATATATAATATATATTCATGTGTCAAGGTTAAACAAAAATCTACAAAGCAAAAGAAAAGAAACAAAAAGGCATATGTACATGTTCATCCTGTCCCAGAAAACAATAAAAATGTCCATGTCTTGGGCTTCACCAGAATTATACCTTTCCTCCCTCCCTGCTTTGCGCCTGTGCTTCATGTGCCCTGTGGTGACGAAGCACACGGGAGGTAAACGGTGCGATGGCGTCTGAGAGTTCGCCCCTGTAAAACGAGCCGCTGTTGCTTTGTTGGATGAAGGCATACATGTTGCTGTGATGCACACAAATTTCAGTTTGTGGCACTGAACGTGGGTGCCGGGCTCGGCAGGCCATCACAGAGCCGACGCCGGGCACAGCAATGGATCTGTCACATTTCGAGGCATGCAACGACCACACACACACACACACACACACCAATGTTCAACTTGCTCGTACCATTTCCAAGACATACACACATTCTTGCAGCATGTGTGTATGCATGTTTTGTTTTTTTTGTAATACGCATGTTTGTGTAAACGGGTCCATTTTTGTTGCAGGAAGTCTGCCTTACTTTAAATGCACGGATATTTTCTGCCACTGTGTTTGATGGGCTGTGGGTTGTGTCAATATAATATACCGTAAATGTCTCGATGTGCAAGAAAGCAGCAGCAACTATTATTTTCTCTTTTGAGGGAAAAAGACTGAAAGGAACAAAAAGAAAAAAGTTCCGGGGTGCAGAGGAGCTGGCAACTTCCTGACGAGTTGATACGAGTAGATTTGTTCTTCTTCTTTTCTTTTTTTAATTTGTTTCTTACATTTTGTTCAGAAACCAGAATAGCAGCTGCTGATGGGGTCCATTAAGCAAATGTTGCCTGGATGATGTCCAGACATGGTCCTGGTGGCACCCCCCCTAAACTTCTGCACGCTCTTCGCCTCAGGCCTCCTGAGGTGCAGGCTTCTTAAGATCCCTGATCTGTTTGACCAGGTAAGTCTTTTCATCGTTGAACTGTTCGTCTTCTGTCCTGTCGTTTTGGAACTTGCTCAGAAACTCGATGAGTTTGGTCTGGTTCTTCAGCAGGATGTCGAGGATGGGCTGTGTCTTGTTCGGGTTGGCCACAAACACCTGTGGAGAGAGACAGAAAGAGGGAATTTTTCATGATTTTGTTTTCTACAGAATCTGTATCTGTGGTGCTAGCAGGACCACATGTGCTCACAAGAAGAGGCTCACCAACACTTCACCAAATAACTCACTAAATAGTAACAATATATATTGCACTATTGATTATATTAGTAACCGAGTACTCTGTTATTCCATCGATTAATGAAAAATCTGATGAGAAATACTTTTGTCCTATTAATGAGCAATAATAAATATTTCAAAGAGAAAAGAGGATCTTTCAGAATAAAAAGCTCAGATTTGCCAAAAAACAAACAAAAACAACAACTAAACCCTTTGACTGTATGTAGAGGTCATATTAAAAATTTATTCTTTAAAGAAAACATTTTCTTAAATGCAAAAACATAAATATCTCAAGTAGAGTCATATGTCAGAGTTGAATAAAATTCGATGCATATACAACAAGGTAGAACAGGTGTGTGTTCATGTGTTTTCATTGTAAGCCTTTAAAGAAGAAAGTGGTGGCTGCAAGAAATGCGAGCATACCAGCATTTTGAAGTGTGCTCTGTGCTTTGATGCCAAATTCTTATACTGCTGCTATGAAAACATAAATGATAATAATAACATTAATATCAACAACCCTATCCCGGACAGGGTGAACTGTTCCCTCAATGGTCTTCTCATAGGGGTCTTCTGAATTGCTCTTTGTCTGGTCCCTCACCCAGAACCAATTTTCCATGGGAGACCCTACCAGGGGCCAAAAACAAACAAAAGGGAAAAAAAACCCTAAAAACAACATCGCCCCTGGGATCCCTGGGACACACAAACCCTTCAACCACGATAAGGTAGAGGGAATCTAAGTCTCTCCCTTAGACATAGGATGAGAAGCTCAGCCATCCGGGAGGGGCTCAGAGTAGAGCCACTGCTCCTTCACATCGAAAGGAGCCTTTTGAGGTGGTTTGGGCATCTGACAAGGATGCCCCCTGGGCGCCTCCTGGGCAAGGTTTTCCCGGCATGTCCCACCGGGAGGAGGCCCCGGGACAGACCCAGGACATACTGTAGAGATCATATCTCTAGCCTGGCCTGGGAACGCCTTGGTGTTCCAACGGACAAGCTGGAGGAGGTGGCTGGGGAGAGGGAGGTCAGGGCTGGGCTGCTGCCCCACGATCGATGTATGTATGGATGATAATAATACCAATGTGTCCAACCTAACAACCCTCAGGTCAGTGGCTCAGAGTTTTACTGGCCCATATACATTTTTATTTTTTTTTATTTTTTTTTAAAGCTATTTTTTCTTATTTTTAAATATTAATGTAATTTAGTGAACACTATAATTTATGTTTCATTTTCAATCTGAAAAATGTTTGAAATAAATATGATCTAGTGCATCCCATGTCCGCCATGAGACTCACCCCGTTTGCTGCATGTACGTTAAACTGTGCCTGTGTCGTCATCACTGCTGCTGTTGTGTTGTCAGTGTTTGTTTAAAACTCTGTGGGCTTAATGTTGTCAGATTTCTTTATTCACACGTTGCTCCTAAATACGTTTGTACTGCAGGTCTGTTTTTAGTCACAAATGTAGTTGAAATGCTCATGTTTACATTGTTTAACACATCGATGCGCTGCACAGCTGTGCGTTAAATGAAGCACTGAAGCAAAACATTTGTGTCAGGAATTTTTTATAATTGAATTACTCCATGAACTGGTGCAGCTCTGTCTTGAACTGCAGGCAGTGACAGTAGTCTGTGCTCTGCATTGCAGGCTCAGTGAATTCAGCGTATTGGCACACGAATCAGTTCTCTACCTGCTGCTTCTTCCACTAAGCAAAAGAAAGCAGAACAGAACTAGAAATGATCCACATGAAAAGTAGAAGAAATTAGAAGAAAGTCTGCCT
Organism: Rhamphochromis sp. 'chilingali'; assembly: GCF_963969265.1. Classification (NCBI taxonomy): domain Eukaryota; kingdom Metazoa; phylum Chordata; class Actinopteri; order Cichliformes; family Cichlidae; genus Rhamphochromis; species Rhamphochromis sp. 'chilingali'. The sequence continues at coordinate 32,281,092 of NC_137935.1, forward strand.
GATGTCTTGAATAATTTACACAACACTATTAAATCAGGAAGTGCATTAAGCACCTTAATATTTTCTTTACCCCCCTCAAGCCTTGCCTCTTCTGTAGAAAGGACTAGCATACAGTGCTTTGATTCTACCTTAAAAACGTGGAAAGCCTCGAACTGGATGTTGCGGCTCTTGTCCCGTAGCAGGTTCATCATGAGTTTGAGATTCTCTGGCTTGCTGATGTATTTTGTCATAATGGTGAAGTTGTGCCGGTCGAGGAGCAACTCCCCCAACAACTAGAGAGAGAAAAGAAATAAAAATGTATTCCATCAGTGTATTTCTTCTACTATATTTAAATAAGTAGTCACGCTTTACTCGTTTGTATATAAATCATTAGTGATCATGAATAAGGCAATAAAAATGTGTTTGAGAATCACCAGTGGTCAAACATCTGGATTACAGATTTAGTCATCAAGTACTCAGTCTTCAGACTGAAATCAAATTAAACACTCCAAATATGAGGCCAGTGAAGGAGCCATTAAAGCTCTTTAAATAACCACATAAGTTTGTGGTCTAACCACTAGATGGCAGTCATGTTAAGAGTGATTCAGAGAAACCCAACACTAGAAACCATTTTTAAATAGCTCTCTGAATAGAGTTGCACCACTACTTGAAACCTCTTTACTGGCACAATCCTGGGCTCTTACCTTGAGGGACTGCCTTTTAGTCACGTAGTTTTCTGAGTGGAGCAGCTTCTCATATTCACTAAAGAACTAGAGCAGCAGAGAAAGAGGCAGTGAGGCAGACAAAATACAAGTGGTCAGCGAGAGAGGCAGTCATCTAAATGCTTCAAGCGGTGTTTTCACAATTACATCTGTATCTTGTATCAAAACACTGTGACAGGAAAATGAGAGCTTTTCCTCTCACGGACTGACAGCTATGTTGTGCTCCCAGCCTGCAAATTATCGCCCAAATGGCTGGTTTGATGTTGTTAGAAAAAGAGATTGCCAGCATCTTAAACCGCCTGACTAACAGAGACAGACCTAATTCACACGTAATTGGTCAAAAGAAACTGTTTTTGTTTTTTAATCTAAAGCTTATAGTTGTCTCAAACACTATCCTTGGCAGGGGTGAGGCTATATGGTTTATTTAAGAGTACATTTTTTACATATTTTGATCTAATCTAGATATTTTTAGTTAAATGTGAACTTACTCTGTCATAATGTTGTTCCAGAAACTCTGCGCTGAGTAGCTTGTGTCTTGTAAGGAGGTCCTGGAAACAGACAAAGCCAACTATCAGCGACACATTCAGACCTGACAGTTATGACTGGGTCCCATCTGTCTCCTATTTGTACAGCGCAGATACAAACCACAACCCAAAGAAATCCATTTACGTTTTGTCACTAAATGAACCACTCTGAAGCTAAAAATTAGCGAGAAAAGACATGTCAGCTCACTGTCTGATGACTGAAACTGTTCCAAGACAGCAGACAAATGCTTTATTACAATGGTTTATCAAAGTTATCTCTTGCTGGATGGAATGAACACGTTTACTGTCAAGACTAACATGCCAGTAAATGTATTCAATAAGTAAAGGTGTGAAAGTCTTTTTGAATAGCACAAGATTTAAAATAGTCAAAGAACTCCACAGTAACTACACAGCTTGTTTGGTTTCTATCAAAGCTAACAAAGGGCCGTGCACTTAAAACACTTGACTACTTGGATTTATCAGGTTTTTCCTTTCTTTTCTTTTTTTTTTTTTAAATATGTGTCTAGAAGAAAACCCCTCTCACTCACAGCAGTAATCATCCTGCTTCAGTTCACATCGCTGTCTTGTACTTAGTGACTTTGTTGCCCGATTTAGCCATTTTCAGATACCCTTTAGTGGAGAATCCCCCCCCCCCAAAAAAAGAATAAAATAAAATAAATCTCTCAGCATGACAGAGAACAGCTGTGTGTCATGCCAGGGGAATAAAGTAATAAACTTTCTGTTGCTTCTTACACTCTCTTTGAGTGATTATTTTACATGTACTACAACTTGGCCCTCGATTTGCATGCTCAAAGCTGGCACTGGCCTGTCGTCCCCATCCTGAAAAAATACCATCTTAAACATGAGCTGCTCCAATGGGAGACTGAAGTAGCAAACTACAAGTAAGGGCTTACATAATAATATAAACAGCTATTTAAACTGTCATAAACATAAAAGCATGACCAGGTTTTCCCTTTTGAATCTAAGAGGCAGATCATGAGAGCTGAAGTGTTGAGATCTGGTTTTTAATTCAAGGCATTTGGTGACTGTGCTTTGTCAAGTCTGTTTTCTTTAAGCTGTTTAGGCAGTTACAGCTATGAGGAACCATAGATGTTTTAGAGCATTACTTCAATAGATTAACAACTTTGCTGACTTACTTTGAAAGTGGCAAATGCGTCTGAGGCAATGTCGAATGTGGACATCTCCACGTATCTGAAGAAGTCGTAGAATTGTTCTGACCACAGTGTGATTTTGGCCAGTGGCTCATGTCTGATGCACTCCCTCAGCATGATACCGCAGTTCAGTGCAATCTCTGGAGACTCATACCTGCATATAACATCAACATATGGAAAATGATTTCTCATTTTGTATTTCACATGCACGCAAACACAAGCGGTAGGAGGATGGATGGTTTCCTGAAAAACTGAAAACAAGAACACAGTGAGCTGCAAAATGTTTGGCATAATAATGGTGTACAGAACAAGAGCAGGCCGATATGACTACAAATATTTATCACGATATACATTGAAAATTTGCGATAACGATATAACTGACGATATAATTGACACTAGACAAGATACTTTACAACTCCACAACTTTATTAGTGCAAAAAAACTTTGTTGTGTAGCTGACGGACGAAAAGCTAAACCAGTTCCACATCACTGAAGTTGCAGCATTTTTACAAATCAATTCTGGTTCATCCGTTTCATTCAACAATCCGCTTTCGCCCTTCTCATTCTCCGTCGCTGGCATGCTTTTTCCGCCATGTGCATATGAAAACAAAGGCACTGCGCATGCGCGTTTTACCCATATTCTATGGCAATATTTCATTTTCTTATCGTTGCCCAACATTATACCGGTATTACCGTGAACGGTATGATATGGCCCCGCCAGTTTCACATAAAACAGACTTCCAGTGTTTAAACTGAGTGCAGCTAGCCAAAGATCCTTCAGTTTTCAGGAAAGACAAAGCAGGGATAGTGACTGAGCTGGGTGAAAGCTTATGATGTTTACACTACTGATAATGAGGATCAATTCCACTGTGCGACACACAACAAGGGAAATCCTCATTAGTCCTATCACAATGGGAGTATGCGCACAAGATGTATGTTCTTTCAGAGCACCACTTTACTGCAGACATTTAAATAGTTTCCCTTGGGATTAATTGAACAAACACAAAGAACAGAAAGCTTCAGTCACGTCAAGCTGTGCAGTACAGTAGTGCATCTATTCACCGTGCCCCTGGCACAAAATGACTGATCCTCGTGTCGTGTGCTTGGTTTTCACAAAACAGGTTTAAGAAGAGATTTTTAAATCCTTTGGAGTCGCTAGGATTTCTGCACAGGTGACTCCAAATATTCTCATATCTTCATCCAAGTCAGAAAGACAGAAACAATCTGACTAAACTGACAACATAAAACCAGTTGTGCTTCTCATGTGTTGTATAACCTCTCCACTTACCTTTTCAAACCTTCACTGAACTACTGAATCTGAGAAGCGCAGACTTCCAATTCTATCTAACTGAAACACCTGACATTTTGAGCACAGCGATTCACAAACTTATTCCAGCCTGGACTTGCATGTAGCTTGTTGTACTCTAAAAAACAAGAAAAGTGTAACTGTATATGTTACTAGTAGCTGCTCTATTACTGCAAAATTAGACAAGGTGAAGGGCAGACCAGGGGATATCTGTAAGCGTGGATGAGGTGCACAGAAACGAGCCACCTTCCACAAGGTGTAGCACTCTAGGATGCCTTATACTGGTGTTTTTATAATCTGTAGTGAACTGGACTGCTTGTTCTATTTTTACTTTTCTTATATAGGCAGCAGCTCTCATTTCCCTTTATGCTAGGAAGAAGTTACTTGGTTCCTTGGTCTTTTCAATACCAAGTACTGTTAACAACAACAATTATAATGAAATAATCATGGGGGGGGGGGGGGGCGGCGGCAGTATTACTCCGTGTATATGCTCTTACCCTTTAAGCAGCATGAAGAGAATATTCTGCTGGGTGCAAAGATACTCCACCGTGGGTGTCCGAGTACCAATCTGACGCCTCAGGATGTTGTTGAAAATCTGAGCCACATCTTTTTTACCCTGACAGAAAAATACCACATGAAGGCTTAGACAGAACAGAAATGCACACAATAGAGAATTTATACATGAAGTCATTTTACAACAAGCTCTCTGGGTGGAAAGCCAAGGGGCCGTTGTAAATGTAAGGTGTGGTGCTTTATTGCATAACAGCTAATGAACGGCTAGGAATCTGCTGCATTTTTAATTTTCTGCAGTGTGGCAATAAAACCTTGATGAAAGATTCGTTCTCTTGAGGTTTAAACATATTGACAGGAAACAGCACTAAACAGAGGAGCCAAAAAGAGAGACACTGTCATATACTGGCAAAACTGAACATATAATAAAAGTGTGTAAAGTTATCAGAAATATCAAATTACTGTCACACTTTGATATTGGACTCTTGTGCTTTGCAACTGTTCACCAGGCTTTTCTTTTGAGCAAGGGGGCAGTATGAGCGAGGGTAAAAGAGGAAGGAGGATCACACAGTACAGTGAGTCACACTGTGATGGGGTGAGTCAGGGAAGCCTGCAGCAGTTACCACAAACACCATGACATATTGCAGCGAGACATGAGTTTGCTCCCATATCAAAACAGGCAGGTTTGTCATTAATAGCAAGCTGTCAATCCACGTGCACTTTTTCGAAACATCCTGCTTTTTCCTTCTCATACATAGTTCCTGCATACAACTAAAGTTCCTGCACCATTGTTTTAAAAACAAAATGCTTTAAAAAAAACCTTTAAAGAGAAAAACAACAGTACTTTTTTTTTTTTTTTTTAAACCACAGTTAAAAGGGAGTACATTTCTGCAGATTTTGCACTGCTGGTCAAACAGAACAAGAGCTTTAAAAACATCACTTTGAAATGTGGTTTGAACCATTTAATGGTGCAGGGTCCTACCAGTCTGTTCCATATCAAGGAATCTAATATTTTTAGCTTTTATTTTTAAGCGATCAATTACATATTTACAAGATGCATACTTAAATAATTTTTTTTACCCAAGTTCAGGAACCTAATTTAATTTGCAGACCCTCTTTCGTCATTTTATCCATGCATCCATTCTCTCTATTCTTATCAGGGTCATCAGGGGGCTGGACCCTACCTCAGGTATTATAGGGAAAGAGGCGGATTAAACCCTAGACAGGTTATCCTTTGACACTAACACAGAGGGCATTTTATATTTAGTTATATCATTTGCTATACTGCATTTGATTTGTGCATTTGCTACTGTGAATTAGTGGGGAAAAAAACAAAAACAAATCATCAGTGAGTGTAAAGTTACTGCAGGTCCACTGCCAACACACAATGATGACCAACAGAACACTGACATGTTAAGCATCATTTATGATCTTGCACATGTGTCTGTCTGCGTACACTTTTGTGTTTGGATGGGAGGGGTTTTCACCCATGGCAGATGCACTCCTCCTAAATCCTGACTGCGTGTTGCTGGAAGCAGATGACACATACTTCTGCCAAATGCCAATTGGTTGCCAAGTAGACTGGAATAGGCATGGGAGCAACAGCAGAGTTAACCGGGAACTGCAGAACCGCAAAAAGAAATTCAAAGATAAAAAACAAAAAAAACAAATAGCATGAAAAGCACAGACAGTGCTGAAGTGACACTTTTCATAGTTCTTAACACTGTTTCACTTCAGCTCTTTGTTTATTGGAACTTCACTCTTCTGCACAGCTGGCAGACGGACAAAAGCATAAGCAAGAGTGGTCCACACAACGACTGTACAACAGAGCTCTCTGCAGGCAGATTGGACATCCCCAGAGTGCAAGCATACCACAAACGCAAGAATAATTTTTTATTTTCATTTACTGTTTCCATTTTGTGAATCAAAATAAGGCACATGTCACGACATAAAGTGATTCTTCAACTAATATTAATGTGAAGTGATTTTAAACAAATTAAAAACAACACCTGAAACAATTAGTGGATCAACAAAGTTCCTAAAATAAATAGCAAGAATGGGACAAACATTATGACTTAACACTGTTTTGCTTTCAGATCATCAATATCCATCCACTTATACTGACTGATTAATGTAGGCTTAATTCCTTGTGCTCTCTAGTTGGTTTTATTGTGCGTTCCCTTTATGTTTGCAGTGAGAAATAAAATGTATCCACACCTTTTCAAACTTTCTCACCACAATCTGAATCCTCTACATCATGTGTGCTAAGTGCTAGACCTTACATGTCACTGTAAAGCTGCTAATGGCTTCTAACTGCAGATATTTTATTAGGTTAGTGCCCCTGTAAGACGCATTCTTGCAATGCTTGCATACCTTGGATAAATTGAGACCACTGTTCAATATCTACCACTAGTTCCTGTTCTTTCAACTTCACATCAAAAGTCTCACCTCAAAGTCGATGAGCTGCAGGTCTGCTATCAGGGTGCTGAGTAATCCACTGTTGTAGAGTTCCTGGGCGAGCTGGGCCACTGCTTCTGTCTGGGGCTCTTTTTCATTAGTCCCATACAAGATCTCCTTCATGGCCACAAGACTCTTTGACACCTCCTCTGTAGCCTGAACACACAAATTAATCCAGGGCACAACATCAACATATCAGATTATCTCAAAGTTCAAACAAATTCCTTCAAACTCGTGTCACTAAGTACAGTGAACTCTCTTAGGTGACGGACACTGCACCTGACAGATGAAGAGATTCACCCTACCTTCTCTGCCTTTTTGTCTGAGATGTCGTGCTTCTCGAGCACCGTCATGCTGTCCTTAAGATTCTTGACGATGTCCGCCGGCGACTTGTGGGACTTGCCAAAGGGGAAAGGCATGGCGGAGAGTTACCACGAGTGACCAGGCAGCCGACTGTCCACCTGAGGAAAGAAATGTAAAACAAATCCACCTTTCAGATAAGACCAAGTACAATCACAGAAATGGTAAAACGAGCAGACACAAAACCCTGAACAGGAGAAGTTTGAAAGGTTAAATACCGCAGAAACAGGAAATGTATTGACTGCTGCTGCACTTACAGGTGTGCATGGTAGCAGTAAATGTATCCCTCTACTTGTTACTGTATTCAAGACAAGAAGAGATTTTTTTTTTTTTTATCTTATGAATTAGCGTTTTTGGCAAATGTTCATTGGATAAGCAGAAATGCTGCTCATGTCATTACTCTGGATTGAGCCTTTGATGAAGTTGTATTGTTATGCAACTTTGAGCTGAGAAGTAGAAGTTGGGTGGGGGCAGGCCAGTGGTGCACTCCATATATCCTGTAACAAACACTAACCTACGTAGTAAGTCCCAAAGAAACTCTCAATACTAATAAAAGTCAAGCTCATGTTAGTTATAGAAATAAATTTGTGGAAATATGTTTTTTTAATGATTTGCACATATCTAGATCTGACCTTTAAAGCTTCATTTAGCAGCTGTAAAAGCTTGTGAAGTTTTTTGGTCATTATTAGTAAATGATTAACTGTGAAATGAGCTTACTATGACACAGGGCCACATAAATGAAGACACCACCTCAGACCTTTGTATGCCCGACTCCTTCACTTCAATAGCATACCTAAACAGACACTACATTGCCAAATATACTTTATCAGTTCAAATTTAGGTTTGTAAACACACCCTTTGAGTCACAAATCTATAAAACTAAATCCTCAAACGATACCAAAAAACAAACACTAAAGACCCTAGAAAGGCCACGGGTGATGCAATCGACTGATGTCACCATCTCATATCTCACTGCTGCTCCTGTTTAACTGTGTGACTTAACAAGGACCCCTTTCTACAAAATTCTCCGACCCACCCAACAACCCTAAGTTCACAGGGCAGGGCAAAAGTCAAAGTTTCATGAACAGTCACGAAGAGGCAACACCAGGCCAGCAAACTGTAATCCCATTCTCATGATCAGGTTAGCTGGAGGAAAAATAGAAAGCGTGCTGCCCTTTTAGGACATATTTCCACTTGATGTTTGGTGAATTTAGTGACCTAAAGGTACAAATCTGGCACTGCCACAAACCTGTTTTCCAGCCAGGATCCTCTAAACTGTGCACACAAACCCTGGAGTTGTCACACACTTCCTCTTATATCTTGGCAGGGAGTCCACATTTAGAAAGCAATGCTGGAGCCAGGAATATAAAACCGAGCAGCAACCAAAGTGGGGTGGCAGGCTGCTGCTGTTGCCCACCATTCATATATGATGTGTCATGTGTGACAGAGCTGAAACAGGAGAGCCTTATGTTCCCAAGCGGATGGTTTTTGCTTGCTCACAGCTTCGTTAACGTACACAGGCTTCAGCTTCGCCAGGTGGCCACATGCGTCTTTCGCGCAGGCTAATGCTCGTTAATGTAGGCAGCAGAAGCGCCTCTCTGCTCCTGACCTGATACAGTACCAGTGACGCAAATAGGAGGAAAATACATATGGTGCGTTCAAAATCGGTAGATCACATCTAACCCACAATGACTCCGGTACTAATCAGGAGCCCGAGTAAAATTGTGCCAACCTGACGTCTGTACAACCTGTCCTAACACAGACAAAAAAAAAAAAAGACAAAAAGAAAATCCAAACCCGCTCGACCTCTCTTTGGGTAAATTAGCCTAGAAATACTTGTCGTGGCAAGTGACAGTGAATCCTGTCCTATAAGTACCTACCAGAACTCAAACAATACAGTGCCATAGAACAGCTCAACGTTAACCTCACCATCTCTCTCAGTCCAGACAGCAGCGGGTGCCCTGCTACCATCTGAAGGTAAGCTAGCAACCGCTACTCGCTGCTAGCAAGTGCTAGTCAAGTCCCCTGATTTATTTAAAAAATTTTCCAAGCGATATATAAAATATATATATATTATACACATCAACACATCTATTTAATGAAAGTATTACCACTCGTACAACTTAAAAGCTAATTGCAAACCTACGGCCCAATAAGCTGTGCAACATAAACCTGACAGTGAGCACCGCCCATCTCTGTTATCCATGCCTGGTTTGTGATGGTGTGAAGTCTGCCAACTTTGCGCAATGTTAACAAAATGGATACTGAATAACATGGAGTCTAGCAAACAAAGGAGCGTTTACCGCAAAGCTGGAACAATATGCCACTTAGCTTTCTTTCATTTCTGCAGGACAGCGAACTTTATTTGTTTGCAAGGTAGCGTGGCCTATAGTTTTTCAATCACAGTCCACCAAACAACCGTGCTACTGTTGGCTGGCTTATGGAAGTGTGTATATGACTGTGTGTGTGCTGTCGACACACGGGAGGCCTCGGCAGGCCCACTGCTTACAAGCATTTTCCAGCTGCTAAACCTTCATTTACAGCTGCTAGGAGTTGTGGCAATATATTACCAACTCACTAGCTATCATAAGGTAAAAGTGGCTACGTTAATTAGCTAACTCGGCCTAACGTTAGCCAGGCCTGACTGAGGCTCCTCGCGTTAGTGCTTTGAAAACCATGCCTGGCTTTAGCAACTATCAGCAGCAGGCTAGGTTCAGCTAAACCGTTTCCACTTGCTCAGAAAGCTATGCCTGCAAACCACAATTCATAGGATAATATTCACAACACAATACCTTGCAAACGGCGTTTTCACTCGTTTCTCCCGGTTTGTCAAGACAGTAAAAGGCAATCCAGGTGCTCCTCGGACCAAAAACCGCTTTGTTTTCCTTGCTCGTGTCGCCTCCCCTTGTTTGTACTGTTGTTAATTGTGCAGCCCCTGTTTCCTCCTAGTGCTTTCTCTGAGCCCGACTGGTAATGTTAGCAGAGAGCGGCTGTCACTGCAGTGTCGTCTAGCGCCTCCGGTGGTCGCCTCGTGCAACAACAGTGGGGGTTACACTGCAGGGACATGCGAGATCACCGCATGAGGGCGCGCTTGCTCCATAGACAGATCATGGGACCTATAAGATGAATTAGGTAGAACCCCAAGCGACAATCTGCCTGCAAATAAATGTACGTATGAGGTGTCTTAAAAGCTTAAAAGCACTTCCTTTAGCAACAACAACCTTTCACTTACACTGAACCATATGATCCCACTTCTATAGTTTCCCTGCAACCGTCCAGTGTGCAATATGAATACTAGCATCGGTCACAATCTGTACATGCACTAAACTTCAATAGAAATGTGTCTTCTTGCCTATAAATATCTTCATGTCCTCTGATCAGTAATAAAACGTTCAAGATATTTTACTTTATTACAAACTTTAGGATTATTGACTTAAAATCAGGAAATTTGAAATATTTGTCTTCCTTTTATAACTATTTCAGTGTACAGAGAGCATATGTGGAACGAAATCTTAGCACCCCATTTAAGGTTAGAAACCAAGGCCTTTTAGGATGCAGTTAGCATAAATCTGGAGTACACTGTATCAAATGTCACCTGAAGGAAATATTGTACTTACAGGTTATGATTTGAACTCAAAGCATTATTATTTCATCCAGTTTTGACAAATGAAATGATGTACATTAACACATTTGAAATAAGTCTACATTTTGCTTGAAATAACTCAGCCTTTTCCTTGAATTGTCTACATTTTGCTTGAAATAAAACTGAACTTTGTTTGAAATGGGTTTTTTTTTTTAAGTTGTGTGGTATGCTCTCTCTATTAGCACAAACTCTTCCTTAACTCTAAACAAAACAAATATTGGATGCATTGCATCCTTCCAAATTTCTAAATTAATTAGTTGTACTTCAAGTTGTTTTCTAAGTGATGATGCAGTGTATTGCCAACAGCCAGAGTATTTTAAAGCCTCTTGTATAGGAAAAATGTTTTGTTAATGCACAATACATAAAACCATTAACTCCTTAGATATTAAGTTAAGAATGTGCAGGCAGTGGCTTGGGAAACAGACAGCTGTGATTCACTTTAATAACCAAAGCCTCAGGTGAGAGCTAACAGAAGCAGGAAGAGGCTTTAATTTTATAGCTGTCTGTTTAGCTGCATGAAGTGGAGTTTAGCAGCTGTTAGCTCCAAACTCTGTTTTTCATCTAAAGGTGTAGTAAGGGTTCACCTAGAGCTGAAAGTTACATGTTGGGGGATAAGACAGAAGGAGAAGGCTGGTTTCTAAACAAGAGAAGCCTCAGGTGGAGGATAGTGGTGGGATATGGCTGACTATCAAAAAGTAATTGCAGCAAATATGGCCCCCTCATAAAGCATTATCTGCTTTTGCTGGCAAACCTCTAACGAAAAATGAAACCTTGTTTCATCATTTCATCAAATGTTCATCATAATCATCAGATTTGATCTTAACCCATAAACAGTTAACTGAGTAAAGTCAATTGCAACGTAAAATTCAAAGCAACTACATCACCCAGATGGTTTGAGATACCCACTCCCCAAAGCGAACACTGATGGGATTGGCAGTCCTGCATGTCAAGCCCTTGCATACAGGTAACATACCTGGTGTATTTGTGCAGTCTGTTATACTGTAACAATTCAGATCCTCTGTGTTATTGATTCCATTAGAATTCAGAATTCAGTAGTACTGACATTACACTCGCTGACCATGCTGGTGCAGGGTCAGATTTCAGAACTGCTTTAAATCTGCAGAGTTTCCATTCCACTACAACCCAGAGGTGCACTAGTGGATTGAGATCTCAGAGATTCAGAGATTCACTTTCACATCATTTTTTAAACAACTGGTTATTGGAGTTAATGTTGCCTTGGTACTACTCAAAGCTATCTGGCCATTTTCCTCTGACCTCTGGCATCAAAAAATAATTTTCTCAGAGAGAACTGCAACTCACTGAAAGTTTTCTTTTTTCAGAAAACTTTTTTCCCTTTTTCTCTGCAAACTGTAGAGATGGATGTACGAGGAAATCCTAGTAGATCAGCAGTTTCTAAGATACTCTGACTTGTCTCTCTCTGTAGCTCATGAGCTGTTTCGGGGCCTATTTTGTCTTTGTTTTTGCCACTGTCTGCCACTGAACACTGGAAAAAGATGGATCAGTAAAATCAAAACTCTATTACAAACACTTTTGTTATAGTAGTGCGACAACAGCCCCACAGTGGCTTCAAAAACCCACTCCCTTTAAAAATACAGACGCCTACTTAACGCTTCTCTGAGGGATTGATGTATTTGGATTGGTTGCTATGTGTTACACCTGGCCTCGTCACCGGCTATCTACTGGTCACTTGCCAAAGGCCGAGCCTCCTCCTCGTCCTCCTCTGGTCGGGCCCTGTGTGAAGGTTATTACTCACTTCATGCTGATTAAGTTTGGGTGAATAGCGCTCTTTGTCCGACCTCGATTCCCACGACCCGGCATTCGCCTGGCAGTCGCGTGGCTCTGAAACAAGGGCTCCCACTTTAGGGGACCCAAAAGGTAGGAGGACGGGGAGGGAGCGAGAGAGGGTTGAAGGGGGAGGGGGTATCTGGTCAATCTGACATCTGCTCGTAAACAGTTAACAGCAGATGTCTCACATTTTAAAAACACCGAATGTGATCAAAGCAGGCTAAATACACAGCGTGTCCCCCCCCCCCCCCCCCTCTTCTGCGCTTCCACGAAGGTACAACCTCTCCCAGTGCAACCAGCTTCTGTTAAAGTAATTCAGGGGTTTTAAAGGATATGATTATGAACTATAACAGGTGACAGAAATATATTCTCAGGTGATTTGTCAGCCTTTTTGTGTCGTCCCGTGAGCTCTGAGGAAATAGGTTTGGTCTTTTTTTGCAGGTGTAATGTTGCCCTTGAATAGAATAGACGTGGGGGTCCCGGGAGTAAAGCACGGTAATTGCACACTCTTGTTCATGCCTGGGAGAAGAGGAAACTGCAGTTTTTTGGTGTTGTTGTCGGGTGAAGAGGGGGGAAGGGGGGTGTAGCGCAATGGTTTCAGGCTGGACATCTGTCGCTTGTGAGCTTTTTTTTTTTTTTTTCTAGGCCGGGTCTCTCAGTTATTCAATGGAGCCAGTGACCTGTCAGTCTTGACTGATGGGACCCCGTGTGTGGGAAAATCCCGCAGCCAAAGAGTTGGCGCATTCACATGCTAATTGCGCCCTATAAATAAGAGGGTCGCGCCGCGCCGAGGACCCTAGAGACGAACTGAGATTCAGAGGAGAAGGGACAAAAAAGCGCGCACACAAACACACACATATACACATACACACACCATCACACACCACAGGTTAAAACATGACTGCTTCATCCATGGCGCACAACCTGGGGAAACATCCTAGCGCAAAGGAGGAAAGAAAGGTACTGGACATACTGAAGCCGGGTTTCTTTTTGACCAATTTTTTAAATGAATCCAGCATAGTGCCTCTCCATCTTGTTTTTGCTGCTCTTACCTGATTTGGTTACTTTTTTACAGCTCAGAAAGCCGCTCATTGAGAGAAAGCGGCGGGAGAGGATAAACAACTGTTTGGATCAGCTCAAAGAAACCGTGATCGGAGCGTTCAGGCTGGACGTGAGTATTGTCCTTACGTGTCTCCTCTGAGCAAACAGCGAGGGCTCAATAATAACTGAGGTTTCTCCTCTCTCGACAGCAATCCAAACTGGAGAAAGCGGATATTTTGGAGATGACGGTGAAACATCTGCAGAACATCCAGAACAACAAAGTTAACGGTAAGGAGCCGGGCACTTGATTGATTACGATATTACGAGCTTTGTTACTGCTGTTATTCATCGTAATAAAATAGATTTATATCTCCGTTTTTTTAAATTTGGTTAGGCGTAATAAACCGATAACGCGTGAGAATGAAAATCCACTGACCCATTTGGCATTAGGCAGCAGGGGGCAGCATCAGCACATATCATGGCATATGTTGGAGGTCTGACAATGTTTTCACTGGGTGGTGGTTAGAGCAACGTGGTATGTGGAGCTGCTGGATGGGCGAAAGTGGAAAAATTAGAAAATGATGGCTGTCTGAGGTGCTGAGCCATGGATGGAAATGTCATTGCAGCCAACCGGTTATACTGGTTGTGCTGTTTCCTGTTACCACCGGGGTTCGCTGTGACACATGTATCTTTTTCTCTCTTCATTCAGACCCCACGTTAGGCCTTGAGGCCCAGCAGAGATACAGCACGGGCTACATCCAGTGCATGCACGAGGTTCACAACATGCTCCTGACCTGTGACTGGATGGACAAAACTCTGGGCTCCCGTCTTCTCAACCACCTCCTCAAGTCTCTGCCTAGGTCCACCGATGAGCACCCCCTCACCCTGCCCACACCCAGACTCGATGCTGCTCTTCCAGCCACCCAAGTCGTCCCAGGGTCCCCCCTCAGAGTAGAGCAGTTCCAGAGAGAGGCTGGACCTCAGGAAAGGCCAGCACTCCACAGTTCCCACCTGGGGACACTTGAGATGTGGAGGCCCTGGTGAACTGCTGGATTGATGATCTTGGTTGTCCATTCCGTTAGACCATCCTTTGTTATGTATCTTATAGATATGCTGCTCAGAAGACAAACATGTGGGGCGGTTTTTGTTCCAGTGATTATTATTGTAGGTGTGCTATAATGATTCTATACAGACCTTTTCTCAGTACTTCCCTTCAGAAGTTGACCTCTTGTAGCCTGCATTATAGAAGGCTCTTATTAATCTTTCGTATATTTATTGTATTAACAGCTTTATTTATTGTTATTATAAGGCATGACTTTGCTTCTTAGACCACCTGCTTGGCCTTTGCATAGATTCCTCCTTTGCTGTACTATTAACCTAAACATTATTAATAATAAAACTTATTTTGCACTCACTCAGATTGTATGATCTTTGCAGGTGCTCTTTTCTGTTGGATCTTGACAGGAGTACTTTAAGGTCTAAGAGGCCTACAAGTGTTTATTGTAATATGATGTTACAGTAATATGGATTAAGATTTTTAGGGATTATACAGCATTCGACTGTGACAGGTTCCAGCCCTCTTGTGGCCCTGGATGCGATAAACTAGGAAAATGGATTCATGGATGGACTATTGTCATGTAATGGACATGAAACAAGTCAAATAAGTGCTAAACTCAACTGCCTAATCGAAACGTGTCAAAGTCAGAAAGAAAACACTTAAGTACTACATAGACTCATATCCTTATGCTCAGTTGTAGTTTAGCTGATTAAGCAGAACAGAGAAGCAGCTAATATTTGGACTTTTCATAAAGGGGTGAGAACAGATGTCAAAATTTCATTTCCACTACCCCAGTAAGCTAATATGTCTAACATGAACACCCTGGGACCAACAAATCTACAAACCGGATATCATAAAATCTGGCATGCTGCATAAAATGTAAATAAAAATAGAATGCAGTGATCTGCCCCCTAATCTTATTCACAATAGAGCTTAGAAAATATATCAAATGCTTAAACAGAGAAATTTTATCGACAAATATTAACTTGTTTTGAACTTTATGACAGTCATCTTTAAAAAAAGGGTAAAGTAAAAGAGAAAAGTAAGTGGCACTAACACTAAAGAGCTGGAAAAACATGTGAAATCATTAGGTTAGCGGGCCAGTAACATGACTGGGTAGAAAAAGAGCATCTTTGAGAGGCAGAGTTCCACCAATCTGTAAAAACTGCCTCTGCATATCGGGGAACATTTTCAGAGTTCTTGAATATAAAATTGCAATCATTTCAAATATGTAATGATCTACATCTACATCATGTCATGAAGAGAATGTGTAGAAATGTGCGCATTAGACAAGGCCCAAAATCAATACTGGATCTTCAGGCCCTCATAAAGCATAGCATTAAATCATGGAAATAAGTGCAAGGGCCTTAGAAAACTTCCAGGAATTACTATCTATGAGTAAAATTCACAGTGCCATCCACAAATTCAGGTTAAAGCTCTATGGTGCAAAAGAGAAGCCATTCCTGATCATGATCAGAAAACTCTGCCATCTTCTCTGAGCCAAGGTTTATCTAAAATCCACCGAGGTAAAGTAGAAAACTGTTCTGTGATCAAACAAATAAAAATCTCAAATTCTTGTGTCATCTGGACTAAAGAGGAGACGGACCATCCAGCTTGTTGTCAGTTTTCAGTTCAAAATCTCTGATGGTATGGAAGTGCATTAGGTGGATGACAAACTTGCACATCTCAAGTTATATACAGATTTTAGAGCAACACATGCTCTCATCCAGATACCCTCTTTTTCCTGATAGGCTGTTCATTTTTCAGCAAGAGAACGCTAAACCGCAACTGCACTTATTACAACAGCAAGTCAAGGGGATGAGCAGACATTTGAAGCATGATAAAAGGGAAAAAATGATGACAAATAAGACCCTGGACTGCAGTTAGAATCGGACAAGAATGAGATATTTCTCTCCCAAAAGTCCCACAGCTGCCTTTCCTCAGTTCCCAGATGCTTACAGACTGTTGTTAAAAGCAGAGGGATGCTACACAGTAGTAAACATGATTCCGTCCCAACATTTCTACATAATGTTGCATCAAATTGAAAACAAGCTTTTCTTTTTTTTTTCTCTTAAAATTGTACATTTTCTCAGTTTAAATATTGGATATGATTTTTAGATTCTTTTGTGAATCAAATGTGAGTTTATGAGATTCGCAAATCATTGCATGCTGTTTTTATTTACATTTTATACAGCATGCCAATAGACAACATGAGCTAACATGAGCTAAAACAACTTTGTGAGTAATATATATTAGAGCTGAGCTTCTTTTGCTCAACCCTAATATATATATTTGCACTGACTATAACTACAGTCAGTGCACCCAAATCATAACACAACAGTTTCCTGTCTCACCTCTAATTGTGCAAAGCAGATTCCAGTATGCAACTCAAATTCTGCTGAGGTATCCCCCCCCACCCCCTCATATAAGACATTTCTAATAGGTCATGGCAATAAAAGAAGTGTGAAAAGAGAGTCATTTTTAATGTTTCTTTATTAGAACTGCTTCCAATGAAACCTCTTTGCAGAAGGTCTGTGGATTATTCTGAGATGGAGGAAGCTGCTCGACATATTTGTTCCATTTGACTTTATCCGGATACACCTGAACTCTGTATGTTTGTGGAAAACAACTCAGTCATAACGATTGTTTCTTTATGATTTGATGATTTGGGAGGATATGACATATAGATAAGTACCCACCAACACTTATCACTTGTGTGCAGGTTTGTCTGGCTAGCACGATTTGTAATTATAAATGATGCCAGCATTGTATAGTGCGTATGTGAGATGAGAGGACAAGCTTATTTATGCTTCACGCTATGTCGCCAAGCTTGATTAGCTTCGTTCCGAGTTCGCTACATTACAATAAGGGAAGCAGATAAATACAGTGAGGATCTAAACGAGTTGTGTGTGTGTGTGTGGGGGGGGGGGGGGGGGGGTTACATAGCCATCTGGAAGCAAAACAAACGTGTCAGAGATGGCTCATACATTCACGTTTTAATAAAGATGCAATTCATTATAAGCTTCTGAGAAGTGCAAACGTGCGAGTGTCCCATTCCCCAGCTATTATAGTCCCTGTGATTGGCCACCACATGGAGCCAGGCGGCTGGTCTGAAGAGAGAGGGAGAGAGGGAGACAGAAAGGGGGACGCCTGGTCCCTCGGCGGAGCTCGCCAACAAAAGCGAGCCGAGACAGCTGCTCTCTCCACAGTCCACACCATTAAAGCTCTCTGGAACAAGAGATCTGGGGGTGGCGAGGTGCCAAAAAAAACCCCTTCACTTCAAAGGTCTGAAGGGCTTCATTCATTCGGGGCACGGGGCTTCAGTCTTAGCGGAAATGCTGCTGCGCAATTATGGAAACAGCGCGTAAAACACGAACTTAGCACGCAGCCCTGCATTTACCTGGAAGCTTTCACAGATGCACGCTGACCCAGCCACTCTGCTCTGCTGTGAGGGTGATCTGAATAAAAATGACGTACACAAAACATGTAATAACCAGGCCAGAGGATTCTCTCAATGCGCCATATGCACGCTCACCAGCAAAGCACCCCAACGAATTCCAGGCGAATTAAATCATCAAAATTGGTATTATGAGAACAGCATTTGACTTATTCACAGTTGTGCAAATGTGTATATTGCAGTGTGTTTGAACACACATAAAAAAGAGAGAAAAAAAAAGTCGTCCACGTTACACAGCAGCCAATGTGAGAATCCAGTTGCGCACAAATCAGAAGTCACAACAACAACGGGGAGAACAAACGAGGCGCAGGCCAACACCTGTCGCTTTCTTTGGAGAAGGGCCCTTAATTCCCCGAACTGATTTAGTTTTGGCCGAGGGGCCGCCAGCAGCAGCAGCTGCCAACTGAAGGCATCGCGTTACATCCGCCAAACAGACGGGTAAATCTGCTGAGGCTCGGACACAGAAGCCAGCAAAGAGGAAAAGAGGTCGGGCAGAAAAGAGACGGGGGCAGGGTTTAAATGCCTCGATGTGGTGTAGGTGCAGCGTCGTGCTGCAATCATTTTGGTTGGGCTGGTTTGAATAAGTAACTGACTGGTTTATATTTGACAGCCTGAAGAATTTCATTTTTGTCTTGAGTTAAACATATATTTGAGGCTTCTTCTAACATATGAACAGTCAAACAAAAACGAAAATAAAAACAAACAGCACTATTCTAACACTGTACTCTGTGTCTCTGTGCTGATTCGTTTTGTGCAGATGAATTATAAGTGCGAGCAGTTCACTGAAACTAACTGAAAGGGGGACAAAAAACGAACGTTCGTTCCCCTAACCCAAAAAATTGTCTGATTAAAGCCAGTCCAGCTCCTCGGGGCGCAGACCTGGGCTGACCGCAGACAAAGGGGGAGAGCGCTCATTGGCTCCGACCGTGTGCGCTCTGTTGTTCCCCAGCGAGAGCAGCACAGCCCCTATTCACATGTTAATAAGCCCCTATAAATACTAACAACAGCCACTCAGCGCCAGCAGCACGTCTGACTAGGATTACACAATAAACAGAGGGCGCCTCGCCTCGCCTACGAGTTTGTCGATTTTTTTTCTGCCTCTAACCGGTTCCGTTTGCCAGCTGCCCCTCGAGGACCACTCAGGAGGTACGAGCAGCGGTGGGAGAAGCCACAGTAACGGCGATCCAACCAACATGGCCCCCTCGGCTCGGCCAAACGGCCTCGGACTTGATGTGAAAGATGAAGATGAGTCCTACTGCGGGATACAGAAAGCGGATAGAAAGGTGGGGGACCGGTGGAGGCACTGTCCAGAGACACTTGGCAGTGACGCACTTGTCACTCCGCTTTAACGCTGCGTGTGCACAGTTATGAGGCAGGGATGGTTAGTTTGAGAGGAACCCCTCAATGATTCAAAGTTAGTTACATGCTTTAGTGAGAGAAGAATTACGCTGGGTTGCCTTTGCGCACCAACCGCGGACAGGTGGACGCTTATGACTTTGAATGGTGCTTCTTTCCTCATGTCACTGAAGTGTTTTCTTTCTGTGCTCCCGCAGACTAGGAAACCTCTGGTGGAGAAGAAGAGGCGAGCTCGCATCAACGAGAGTTTGCAGGAGCTGCGGACTTTGCTGGCAGACACAGACGTGAGTACGGAGCGCACACAGCTCCTGCACTGGAGTTTCACTTTTGCTCTGCGCCACAATGAAGGCGTAAACTGTGGCCTTGGTGGTGCTCATCTGGTTTCTTTCCTCAGTTTCATTCCAAGATGGAGAACGCAGAGGTGCTGGAGCTGACCGTGAAAAAGGTGGAGGACATACTGAAGAACCGGAAACAAGGTGTGCCCAAATTTATCCAGCCCGTGTAACTATAAAAGAGTAAAGATCTGTTTTGTTGAGCGCTCAGAGTGCCAAATAATAAAACGCTTGAGTATTGCATTATCGATAGAATTACTCTCATTATTATTGCAAGACAGGGGTACATTTTCACCCTGCTCTAATAAAAGAGCATGTGAAGAGTCAGGAAATGCTTGATTTAAAAATATAAACAGTGATGAGCAAACAAGAGCTCAGTGGGGTCTTTTAAATTACAATTTCCGTGTGTTTTATACCATTAACTCTCATCTAAATATCTTATACAGTATTTTACAAGAAAAAAACACTTTTTCCGCAGAATGGTCACCATCGGAGGTTTGTATCAACATGCTTATATGTAGAGCTAGAGCAATTTGCAATTATCTTATAAGAGGAAGTGATATTTTATCACATAAAAGGCTGAAAAGTAACATTTTTAGCTGTTAAGTAATTGTAGTGTAGTGAAGGAGAAACATTTAGCTGTCACGTGTCTGCAGTCAATAAAGTAGGAGTTCTTCAGTCTTGTATTATCAATGCTTTGGATGCTGAGCAGTCGTGTCTCTCCTCTCACAGAGGCAGAGACACTAAACCGAGAAGCCAACGAGCGGTTTGCAGCTGGTTACATCCAGTGCATGCACGAGGTCCACATGTTTGTGTCCAGCTGTCCTGGGATAGATGCGACGGTGGCGGCTGAGCTCCTCAACCATCTCCTGGAGTGCATGCCCCTGAATGAGGACCACCTGCAGGACATGCTGACGGATCTAATCACGGACACTTCTGAGGGCAGCAGCAGCAGCACTTGGCATGGAGGCAGCGAGGCACTCTGCGCTTCTCTCACTTCTCCTGGTGAACGGAGTTTCTCCTGCGGGTCATCTTCTGCCCTCTCCCCAGCCCCTTCCTCCATGTCCAGTGAAGACTTGTGCTCTGACCTGGATGAGACTGACAGTGATCACAACCAGAGCTCTACAGAGGGCATGGAGAACAGGGAGCCTCCCAGTATGCCCACCATGACCTACCCCTGGTCTATGTGGAGACCTTGGTAGAGTAGTGGTGGGAGTTTGGATGGAATACAGTTGGGATGTGTTGAAAGGGGGATTATAGGCTTTCATTTTTATGGTGTGACACAGCACGTCCCACTGAAAGAGAAAATTCCACCCTACAATACAAGAGGATTTTGTGGCTGTACCAGTTTTGGCCTCCTATAAGACCGGTTAAGAAGGCTGACTACATGCATGGATTTTTTTTTCTTAGGCCTCCTGAACTCATGGCACTGATGTCCAATAATTAAAGTCTGTTCTCTTGAGACCAATTTAGGCACCAACAAAAGCCTCAGCTGATCACTCTGCAGTGATTCTGAATACCGGCGTGCAGATGGATTTTCTTCACAGTCACTACTGAATACAAGTTTACAGAGATTTCCCCCAATTCTGGGAAATGTTTGGAATCAGAAAATGTAAGAGAACATTTCATCAGAAGTCCTTCCTGGAGTACTTTGGACATTTATATATATTTCAAATTAAAAGTGGATTCTCCTTTATGCCATCAGAGGGATCTGCTACACTCTGCTACGCTTTCAGCTGGAGGCTCAGAAAAATAGCCCTCCTGTTCTTTTCAGTAGTAACACCCTGGCTTTGAGTCCTCTTGTGACTTGTCTTTACACCTGGAGAAACAAAAAGCAATCCCTCTCAACACCCAACAAAGCACAGAAAAGGCAACAGTGCAGGACTCTCCCTCTTGTTTGGTCTATACTTCAGTGTAAATAGGATTTGTACAAGGAGAAAAGCTCTTTCTAGAAACTGAGAAGTCGGGCGATGCCCCAATTAATATAAATATTTCTATTGCATTTCAGAGGTTCCTTTAGTTTATCGGACCAGTAGTTCCTTTAAGAATGACCATTTTATGTTGTAAAGCTGTTTAGAAATGTCTTGCGAATAAAATGTCTGAATTTTTCTAAATAAAATAACGTAACTGAAAACTTCTTTGTCTGACGTGACTCCAGCTTTGGAATAGAAGAGAGAAACTGGGTCAACGTGTTTGTGTCTGAAAATACTGATAAAGCAAACCGTTTCTGAAAACAACAGCAACCCAAACACTTGAATAAGTAGCCCAGTGCATTCAAAAGGAAAAGTATGTCCTTCACTTAAACTTTCATTGATTCATACAGTGCGTGCATGCGCGCGCGTAAAGCAGTCGCACCTCTCCGAAAGTGTCTTCGCTCTCACCTCTGTCACAATGACCGTGTTAACAAATGCGTGTTAGATCCTGTCTGGACCAGTCACCCAGACGCACCGTCGGAGGTCCTCACAAAGGGGCAACTCCCCTCATCCCTCCTATAATCGCATGCAGTAAGAGTCGGGTGTTGTGCCAGAAAGTGATTTCCGGTATTTGCCAAAAAAAAAAAAAAAAAAAGATTTCCCCCATTTAAACAGCTATAAATGACTTGCTGGCGCATAATCTGTCAAACATATCTGTCATCACACCAACAACAAGTCATTCTGAGCCACAATCAGCTGAAATCCATTTTTGGCAAAGTGATGTTTATATATCCTTTATTTATACTGCTAAAAAGTCTCGTTGACATTAAAATGCCTTTTTTTAACGAGTGATCTGGCCGAAAGGGCAGCGGAAATTATAAACAAATATAACACAAGACTTCTATAAAGATATTTTCGACTGGAATGATTATAGTGTAGGTATACTTACGCAGAGCCATAAAGATACTTGCACCTGTTTCTACTCGTAAAAGTAAATAACATGTCATATTTCACAACCATTAGGTTACAGCTAATAACCTAGGTGGGGGAACCGCACGTTGAGCACGTTGTTCACTGTCTGATGATCCTGGATTACTGGAGGAGGAGGCAGGCCAATTATCAACCCCCGGTGGAGTATGGGGGCTTGGAGGCTCTGGGTGTGAGCGTCGGAGGAAACATATGCGAAGAGGAGCTGATCAAAGCTTTGAGCCACTGTTTGACAGCGGAGCGTCAAAGTATGTGGAGGTTTGGGGGGGGGGTACTAAAATGGTCCAAGTGCATGCTGAGATTCTTCACCAGGGCACAGCACACACACATATACACTTGCAGGGATATCTGTGTGAGGACATCTTTTGACATAGTGCACTCCTTTCCCCAGTCGTTGCAAATGCCATAGTCTAACCCTAAAGCCTCCTAACTCTGAAAGAGGAGGTGTGGAACAGGAAAATGATCTAACAATGTTATGATCTAAAGGTTGAAATGAAACAAATGAATCACACTAGAATCAAACTCAGACAACTACACTTGTGCTAGTTTCACTCCCCTTTGTCTGGTATTTCTGTTCCTCTCAGTATTATTTTGTGTGAACTAACAGATTCAACGAAAACATGATGAGGGAGGTCAAATTATTTTTAAAATAAGGAAAATTTGGAGCAGGCCGTTTCATCAGCTAGCTAGCACAAAATGGCTTTAAGATAGTCAATATACAGAAAATGTTTCTGTGCTTGTGACTTATGTTTAATAGCTCAAAACCTGGGATGTTATGATAAATCCAGTGCCTGTCTAATGTAGGACTGTTAGCCAGTCATATCTGGTTTCAGACAGTTAAGTCCATAAATGTATGCTTCTTACCCAAACACACCTTTAAGATGTTATCAAAGGTATTTAGACACATTCAATTACACCCACACACCCATTCTGTCTACCACAGGACTCCACAGAAATCCCCAAAGCTTTCATTTAACCAAAACGTACCTGATGCAAACTCACAGCATCATAGGAAATGTATATTTTTAGTCAGATATTTCCAGTAATGAGATCAGTGTACATACAATTAACAACCGTGAATCAAAAGCTGAGTCTTAAGACTTTGTCCTTGGGCAAGATACTAACCCTAGGTTTCTCTCCAATGCATCCATCAGAGTATGAATGTGTGTGAATATTGGAAGCACTTGTACAGGGAAAAAAAGAAAGAAAAAGTTCTTGCATGAACAGGTGTGAGTGGGTGTAAGAGGAAAGTTGCATAAAGCACCTTTGAGTGCTGAATTACAGTAGGAAAAAAAAGAACCAGTCCATGTACCATTCAGATATTACACATCGTGAATGTGTGGTCGGATTTTATGCTGACAGGCCGACAACATTGAGGGGAGGGAAGGCGATCAGTCATGAGGAAGACTTATCTGACCAAATACATCAGCTGTGGGTTTGCGACTACGCTTGTGAATTCTGAGGTTAAAGGTCAGTGCAGTGCAACAGTTGGTGTGAGAGAGGTTCAACAGCAGAAGAGAGCATATGGTGCTGAAACAGATCCCCAGGGGACCCTGAAAAACACCCTCAGGACTCTCAACTGTTTTTGACTGTTCGAGAGAACAATCGCCTCTTATGAGCCGGCGGGGGGGGGGATGCCTCTGTGTCCCATGTAAGACACAAATTTATCACATTATGCATTTGCTTTTTAAAATAAATGTCAAAATGTCGTTGCAGCCCTTATGCTGCTACGATCAAACCTAATTATTCAGATTTCCAGCTCCAATAGAGGATTGTTACAGACCCCCTCCCTTCCCTCCAAATTCACCTGCTTGTCTGAAATGATGTATTTCAGCTTCTCTCCATTTAAGCCAGTTTCCTTGGCTGCCCTTTGCAAGTTAAAGGTTTGAACAGCAAGTGGTTGGAGCTCTGAAGCTGAGATGAACGTATTAGGGTATCCACTCTCCCTGACATCATACAGAGCCAGGAGTAGGAAAAAAGAACCTTTGTGTTAAGAGCAGTCTAAACTCTTAAGTCTCAGCTTTTGATTTACAGCCATTACTCGTACATACACTGACCTCATTACTGAACATTTTGGACATGCTTAATATGAGCATCCACCACCGTAACAGCATGTTTATGACAGGAAATAAGGAAACATAGGTCCCCTTCAAATTAATGAACTTTTACAGGCTCAAGATATTTTTGAATAATCGTAGTGTGTCATGATGAAAACAGTGCATATATATATATATATATATATATACACACACACACACACACATATATATACACATATATATATATATATATATATATATACATACACACACACACACATATATATATATATATATATATATATATATATATATATACACACACACACACACACACACACATATATATATATATATATATATATATATATACACACACACACACACACACACACACATATATATATATATATATATATATATATATATATATATATATATATATATATATATATACACACACACACACACATATATATATATATATATATATATATATACACACACACACACATATATATATATATATATATATATATATATATATATATATATACACACACACACACACATATATATATATATATATATATATATATATATATATATACACACACACACACACACACATATATATATATATATATATATATATATATATATATATATATATATATATATATATATATATATGTGTGTGTGTGTGTGTGTGTGTGTATATATATATATATATATATATATATATATATATATATATATATATATATATATGTGTGTGTGTATGTATATATATATATATATATATATATATATATATATATATGTGTATATATATGTGTGTGTGTGTGTGTATATATATATATATATATATATATATATATATATATATATATATACATATATATATATACACACACACACACACACACACACATTTATCCAACCTCTGGAGCATTGGAGCCTGTTTCAGCTGTCAGCGTGGCAACACAACGCAAAGATAAAAGTTTTAACTTCCCTCTACTTAAAAAAAAAAAAAATGAAAAAGATTTTGAGTCATTCAACATTGCAAAATGTTGAATGACTGAATTTTGATGCACGTTCGTTTCAAGTGTTAGCAGAAACATTAAACAGGAGTCAAGCAATATTTTTTTCTAGAATTTAAATGTGATTTGTGTGAATGCCAAACACGAAAAGCCATTTAACTGGACTCCATACGCCCTCTTTAGTGTTTAGCTTCATGTATAATAAAACAACACAGAAATCAGAGTGGTTCTATTTTTGCAGCTTTATTACACAATCCCACTTTCCAAAAATGTTCGAACACTGCATAAAACAAAATAAAAGCAAAAGCTACACATTTAAACTCTCTCTTATACATATGTATAAAGACAACATATTTAATGTTAAAACGGACACATTTCAGAAAAGAAAATGCAGCATTTTGAATTTGTCTCTAGGATTTGCAGGTCCATGCTTTAAGTTTTCATTTAAAATTTTATGCCACATCCCAACATTTTTGGAAATGGGGCTGTTCAACATTGTCAAACAAGACATCTCACCTCAAAATTTAAAAAAAAAGCACAGAAATGTGCCAGATTCTTATACCACAGACTCACAGTGGTAATGAGACAGGCTTATATAACCATACACGACATCACGTGCCGATACTGTGTGTACACATTTACAGGTCAAGGAACGTCCAACAGATCACCAGTGCAGTGTTTAAAATCAGTCTCTCTCTTTATGGAGACTTATGAAACAAAGTCAGTTTTAAACATGACTTGAGACATATCCGGTCTTTTATACACAGGTGAGCGTTGCAGGCTCCATGGAGATACTTTGCACAGAAAAAGAGATTAATGACAGAGAAAGATGCAGTTACTAAAGGTGGTGAGAGGCGCCGTACTCTCCTCAGGAGGAGTCCATAAACCTTTGCCAGTCCGAGGCAAAGAGTCTCCGTACGAGCCCTCAGTCACTGGAATCACTCAAAGTATCTCACCACTCTGTCCATTGCTCTTTGCCCACAGGTGCATACACATTCCACATACGTTCTGCTTACAGTAACATGAACCCGGGATTTATAAGAGGTAGGGTTCGTCCCCAATGACAAACAAACAAAATAAAGACACACAAATAAGAGAAATAGAAAAACAGAATATTAAAAAAAAAAAAAAAAAAAAAAAAAAAAAAAAGGACTGCCAAGTTAATGAGAAACCAAAAACCATGAAAAAAAAAAAAAAACTAAGTTGGTGAGATGCTCTTGGTCCAGGTACACTTGCAAGCCCTGCCCAACAGTTTCTCTGCCTTAGCACCAGAGTGGTCTCTACTTCTTGTACGGTTTGTGTCAATTAAGCAGAGGCAGGGTGGACCCATTTACTTCATACTTCAGGAGCTGATGTTTCTCAGGCCAAAGTGTAAAAAACCCCACTTTCACCCAAAAAAAAAAAAAAAAAAAAAGAGGAAAAAAAATAGCAGGGAAATATCATCCCTCTTATTTGCTACACATGTAATACTGCTTTCCCACCTTCATGCAGACGTCAGTGCCAATGCTGAGCAATGACGTCAGCGCCGCGCATTTGCTCTGGCCAATAGGCTTTACAGTACTCCAGGATCTGTATTGCTGCACCTGCAGATACTCATGATTTAGTCCTTTTGACATGCATTATTTTTTAAAAAAAAATAAAAAATAAAAAAAGATTTAAAAAAAATAAAAAGAAAAATTAGGCATTGGGTTCTAATTTTTGATGCAAAAATAGATCCAGAAAAGAAGGGAAAAGGACTGCATTAAAAACAAAAAAAATCCCTAAAAATGTAGTTATTTGTTCTAAAAGTGAAATTATGTAGTGGAGCTGCACCACACTGACAGAAAAGATATTACTCATCTTTCTAGAAAATGTACGGCTGCAAGTTTCTCTTTAAAAAGAAACAAAAAAGAGAGTTGGAGTTTGAAGTTTCTACAAGTCCTCGCTCTTAGTGCATCGCTCCTCTGTCATTTGCTTCGTTTTACAAAAATACTTTGGCAGCTTCTTGATCTTTGATGATGCCCACTTTTTGTTATAGCACCTGAGCTGCTCTGTAAGGTCTGCAGAGGCCTGCAACACTTACAGACTGTGCTGTGAAAAAAGGAGAGGCTAGCTCTGCTGCTTAAGCGACTTTAAAATTCCTGTAGCGTTTCCAAGCTTTTAGAAATGCAATACATTAGTCTTTCAGATGAACAGATTCGGCTTAAAAATATTCTGGCCAGATCCTTTGCTAGATAATAAATAACACCCATAAACGGATAACTTTTATCATTAGGCATAAGATTGTCAGAGTTGAGGAAAGTTCCGGCCAGCCTCCGCATGTCACTCTGCTGGCTGTTGTCTGGTGCTAACACTGCTGCGCCTGCGTACTTTGAGTACTCAGGTCCAGGACGAGCAGTGACATAAAAACTCATTCAAAATACAAAAAGTGCCAATCCCCACCCACTGACCTTCATCATCCAATGAGAATCCCCATTATTCTACTATTCAGCTATTCCTAACAAGAAAATGACGTGGATCCCAGGCTGTGAAGTTTTTTGGGGTTTTTTTGTCGTTTTTCCGTTTTTGTTATTAAATGGGATCATGTGGGGAGTCAGGAATAAACAAACAAAATTGGGCAGGAGAAACTTCTAACAGCAAAGCCTGGCTGCTTCTGACAGCTTGACACTTAGAATAATAAAAAAAAACATTTCAAAATCTTACATATTTAAAAGTAGTAGCTCTCAGTCATTAGCTTTAGATTTATAATGTGCTCTGCCTTTAAAAGAGAAATAAATAAAAAAATAGAGACAGGTCTTTTCAAAGAATGTGTGTGTGAGAGATGGAAACAGTGACTTGCTGTGACAGCACTACTGCCCCCTGTTGGGGTGCATTAGGAACTGGACCACAGTAGCAGTCCTACACCCACACACAAGCAGTGTACACCCTCCTAACCATCACACTCACAACACAGAGTTCTGCTTGTAGTGTGCATGTATGTGTTCTTCAGGATGGTCAGGCACACAGCTGTTTGTCACATCCATAGTGTCTATTTATGCACATGCCCTCTGCTGGCTGTTTAGGAGCCTGATTCCATTTGAGGCTGAGGCTCCCCAGACTGGCTCTGGGTGTTCTGACTGTCTCTGCTCAGCTCCTCGCCCAGCTCGCTCATGTCCATGTCAGGCAGATCCTCTTCGATGGGTGCCGCTGCCGCATCCTCGCAGTACACACACTCCTGAACACAAACACATGCCATCGTTACCTTACAACATTTATAGATATACATTTAGCTCATTTGAATCCATTTTACAGTTATATTTTTAATTGTTTTGCTTCATTACATTTGTTTTGTCTCATTATTGGCTTGTCAGTTATCTGTAATGACTTTGAGCAGCACTAACTTGCATGAAAACTGCCATCTTCCCTATAAAGTTCATTTGCAGACAGTAGTGTACAACTATTGTGTTTTTTGCAGAACACAAGTCACGTTATTTTCCATGGTATACTTTTTCAAATTATTTGCAATGGGAGTGCTGTGTGTGTGTTTTTTTTTAAACTATGCTTAAAACTGTGTCTGTCCCCCACCTTAACGTTGATGGCAGCAGGCAGGCCTCCCCTCCTCATCCAGGGGTGTTCCTCCACTAGCTCTCGTCGCTGGTCTGATGTGAAGTGAGGCTGGCTCTTCTGCATCTGCCTCAGCCTCTCCTTGTCTTCCCTCAAAACCCTTTGAATATCTCTGATGGTCAGA
Source organism: Rhamphochromis sp. 'chilingali' (assembly GCF_963969265.1). NCBI lineage: Eukaryota > Metazoa > Chordata > Actinopteri > Cichliformes > Cichlidae > Rhamphochromis > Rhamphochromis sp. 'chilingali'. The sequence continues at coordinate 32,310,502 of NC_137935.1, forward strand.
AAACAAATACATTTGTGTGAACGATATTTAATGGAGTTAAAAGGTTAATACTTCATACAGGTGGTGAAGCTTATAATATTTAATTCCACTTAGTGACTCACCTGGATGGCATTTGATATGTCATCATGACCTTGTCATCAACGTTGGCCATCAGCAGCCAGAGGGGCTCCTGTAGGACATACTTGATGAAATGCTCTCCCTCCCCTCGAGATGAGACTTTGTCCTGCGGCTTGCCGCCTTCAGACCCGCCCTCTCCCCTCATCTTGTTTTTAGACTTGGGGTCGTGCTCAATAGAGTCGACACTGCCAAAGTATTTGCTGGTGTTGCTGCTCCCTGTGGGGGAGACAAAGACAGAGTCACAAAAAACCCCCCAAAAAACTCTTAAATTTTGTGGAAACTCTTGTCAGACCTCAATGTTCAACTACTGACCTGTTCTGCTTCCAGAACCGCCGCTAGCTGAGGTACCACAGCCAATGCAGCCTGAGCCTAATCCCGAGCCCAGTCCAGAGCCTGACCCTGAGCCCATGGATCCAGACGTGGCTGATCCGGTACCAGAGTGAGAGTCTTCCTGTTCCTGCAGCAAGATGTCCAGCAGGTCGCAGGATGATGAGTTCCCGTCACTGTGAGCCCCGTCTCCTGGAGACTCCACCTAAGACACAAGGTGGTGCACACATCAGAGATAATTCCACACTCACTCTCCACTGGCACGCTGTGACACAGTTTGTGTTTAAGTGCTGGCACTTGTACAAGTTAGTAACTTTGTGTTAGTATTTGTAAATGTCCTGTGGCTCCTACCTGCTGTTGGCTATCAGGCTTGGAGGCGCCTCCGTTCTTATCCCCTGTTGTTCCCACTCCTACAGACGCTGTTGCCGCACTGCCGCCCTGTCCTCCAGCAGAGGCTACTGTAGTGTCCTGACGCTCCACTGAGCGCTGCCCCTCCTCCATGCTCAGCAGATTGAGCTGCAGGGGCGAGCTGCAGCGGGACTCAAACAGCGGCGGTGATGTGGCGGGCTCTCTCGCCCCAGAAGCAGGGGTGGAAGATCGTGACGCCGCACCCTCGCGAGGCTCTGCTGCAGGGGTTTTGGGAGGCTCGCTGGAGAGACTGTAGGGGAAAGGTTGAGGTGGAAAGGGGGCTTGAGCTACAAACTGGGCCTGCATTGGGAAAGACGGCTGGGCGGTGAACGGCTGCTGAGTAGCGAATGCGGACTGAGCAGCCTGGAAAGGCTGCTGGGGGGTGAAGGCAGTCTGCACAGGAAATGGCTGTTGGCTGGTGAAGGGGGGTTGCGTCTGTATCGTGTAGGCTGGCTGAGGGGGCTGAAAGGGCTGCTGGGTAGCGAATGCAGGCTGCGGCTGGGCCTGCTCAGGGAAAAATGGTGGTCTCGGAGCTGCTCCTATTTGTCCTATTTGGGGGAAGATGTAATTGGGTAGCACCAGAGCTACCACAGGTGTAACAATGGGTGCAGGAAACGGAGTGGCAGTGGGCGGGGCTTGGGTGCTCTGCCCTTCTCCAAATCCTGTAGAGAGAGAGGGGTCCGGTCGGGGAGCCTGAGCTGGAGCAGCAGGTGTTGGTGGGTAGAGCGGATATGCAGGGACCATGGTGGGGTAGGACACATTAAAAGCTGACTGCGATGCTTCTGATGGGGACCAAGAGGTCTGGTTGAGGCCCTGGAGAGGGGGGCGTGGTTTACGGTTTGACACAGCGCTGTCTGATGAATCGGGATGCTTCATCCGTGGCTTCTTGGACTTCCTGTTGCGGTTACCCTTCTTGGCAGTAGTTTCTGGCCTAACGGTGCCTTGTTTAGCAGTGCCTCGTGGTCCAGGTGATTCTGAAATGAGGATATAGACGCAGAGGTCAGAATGTCATTTTTGTTGAGCTGGAGAATAAAAAAAATGCATGTAGATGCGCACTAACTGGAGACCAGGAATATACTCCCCACATGAACTGGGAATTTGGTAAAATCATGAGATTAAAAAAGATAAGATTAAAAAAAGATAGTCAATCTAAAGGTGAGCCTTATTTCCTCTTTGTAGAACTTTTATTGTGTTTGGTTGCCTCAGTTGTTAAGCTTCTAGCTAAACTATATCTTCTCCCAACAAAGCAGAAAAGCTAAATTTGAAGCTTACAGTACCTTCAACACTGGGTGGACCTCTGTGCTTGTACAGGTATGTGGAACAGTCCCTCTGGAAGCTCCTGGAATTACGGAGCTCTCTGCATCGGTTGAGGAAGGCCTGCTCCTCTTTCTGGGTATGTGCTGCCAGCACCTGCTTGGTCAGGCCCAGCCTCTTGTAGGCCTCCTTTCCTTGGCTGGGTGGAGACACCATACTGACAGGCAGCGCAGGGGGTGCTGGGCTCTCTGCAACATCCTCAATTATCTCTGTACAAAGCAGTGCCATAAACATCAGTCAAATAAACTCATTAAAACACGGCTAATGACAGTCCTGCTATGTTTCTACGGACACAGAAACTCACCAGACTCTGGCTGAGGCTTCTTGTCCCCCACATGTACGATGGTGCTGCTATAGCTGCACTGAGAAGTGATGGACACCACACTCTCCGCCTTACTGGGCAGAGTGAGGGGTGCCAGGGGGCCTCCCACCACAGCAGCTGCCCCAGATGGAGGCTTCTTTAGTGCTTTCATGTTTGACAGGCCTGACTGAGAATCCAACATCAAGGGATCTAAATGAGAAAGATTCTGTTAGTGCTGAGCCAGTACCTTAGACTTTGTGTGCACAGATGCATGATTACTACATACCTGCATTTGTATCCTGAGGCACTTGCATGCCATCCTCTGAGCCTTTCTTGTCATCATCTGAGTTGGAGGAGGTGGTGTTTGAGGAGAACTGGTATTTTCTTTTCACTGTGATGGGTATATTACAACTCTCCAGATACCTAAGAAACAAGAAGGCGTTTTAAATGAGAGAGCTTTGATATTGTGCAAACAGAGCATGATCTCTCTGCCTTTGCACAGGGATTACTGTGCAGATGACTTCATGACCAAATCTATGCCTGACCTGATGACACTATCCAGGCAGCTAATCTGCTGGTAGGAGCACACAGTCTGGTCTTTGTAGGTGAAGCCCTCCATGCTGGCTGCAGTACTGTCTCTGGCCTGCAGAGGGGGCACTGAGTCTTTTGGACGCACAGTTGAATATCTTTGAGCTGCCAATGCTAAAGAGAAGAGGAGATAATATGAGAAACACACACGAGAAGACAGACAGGAGAACCAAAAGACACTCTGCGTGTGTTTCTGCTGTACTTAAATTAATAATCACTTTATTTTGAACTTAATAGTTGCCAACTGGACTCACTCTCATGGGTCTTCTTCTGCTCATGTTTGGGGAGAGAAGGTGACGGCGCGGGAGATGGGGAATGCAGACCGATCTGAGGGTCCTGATTCCTGAGCATGTGGACATCTTTACAGACCTCCTGGAAAGTCCTGGCGGGCTTGGTCTTGCCTGTGTCCTCTGCTGTGTTCCCTGCTGTAATGTTCCCATTGCTTTCACTGGATGAGCTGATGCTCACCAGCTGCTCATGGGATCCATTGCTGCCATGGCTACCATAACCACTGGAGCCCATATTGTGGACCGGCTGCAGAGAGAGTAGCTGTTAGAGGAGCTGTCAAATGCCTCTTGTGTGTGTAAAAGTGAACCGTGTGCGTGCATACTTGAAGCAGCAGCCGGTGAATCTGTTCACTGATTTCCTGGATGTCTGAATCTATGATCTTCCCTCCATGGAAAGCCGGTGCTGCGAAAACATCTTCGTTCACAGGACCCCTGAAACATGCAGGCATAGAGCTGTCACCTAATGTCCTCATAAATACAGATGTCCAAAAAACAACAAAAAACCCCACCACAGTGGGAATACTTACATGCGCACTTTGTGCCTGCCAATGACGAAGGACACCTTGCGGCTCCAGGGATTGACAAAGCTGGACCAGCTGGTGTCGATTGTGATGTACTCACCGTTTCTTGCACAGAAACGTATTGAAGAATGATCGAACGGCTGACCAGCGTACTGCAGAACTGTTGGTAACAGAAGGTAAAGTGTGAGCGGAAGAGCTCAGAGTATAAGAACGCAGTGAGACAGTCCAGGTATGCATGCAAATGTTCGTACTTTTGCGATGTATTGCCAGCATCAAGGGTCGGTCACTCGGGTGTAGGTTGAGCAGCACGGGGGTCCCTATCAGGTCCTGAGGGAGGTACCCCAATAAAGGCAAAGCCCTATTGGGAAAACAGTAATTACTTTAGTAGAAAACAGGCCAGCAGGATGACTTCACACAAGGCACCACTGTAAGGATCATAGAAGGATTCAGTCCACTCACCTCTCATCCACATCCTGGAACACACAGTTAGGGGTGTGTGTTGTAGTGAAGATACGCTTGTCAGGAGGTATTCTGGGAGCTAGGTGTGCGAAGGGAAGGGAAAAAATGTCAGTAAACAAAATGATTGTACAGTAATCCCCTGAAACAAAAGGATGATAGCATCTCTTGTTTCACATTAAAAGGATTAAACTCACACGAGCTGGTTTTGAACTTTCAAAACATGAGCAAGGGGATTGATCGGTAATAAACTGATCAATTGGATTTAAAAAAAACAAAAACAACTATGAAACAATGAATCTATTATTGAATCTTAAGCACTTTCTGAAGGCTGCTTTTGTTATTAAAGCAGACCTGGACCCTTGTCCAACTAATTAGTTTAATTAAAACCTTATTTAAAAAAATGTGACACATTTAAAAAAAAAAAAAAAAAAAAAAAAAAAAAAAAAAATAGTTAATCAGATTCAAATGGCCTTGCAGAAAAAATGTAACACTATTTCCTTGTTTTCCAGGTGATCAGTTTTTATAGTGGCGACAGTATTGGGTGGATGATAACTTGTTTATAGAGATTATCATAAGGCTCACCATCTGTTCAAGTACACACATGGATAAAAACAATAACTAATAAAAAAATCCCATAAGCATCTTTCTCTGGTACATTTCAGGCTGTCATCTCTGATTTGCATAGTCTAACTAGTATAAGTTTAACTAGTCTGTGCCATCTATGGTTCAACTTCTAAACGTGTGAAACAAATGACTTTATTTTCCATCTGATACATGTCAGAAGTAACTGGTAAACAAAATAAAACTGCATTCATTATTGGGTGATACGCTTGAGTGCTTTATTAAAACAGTGCAGTTCTCACCTTCATATCCAGAGTGCACCCTCTCAGCCAGCAGGAGGCAGCAGAACTGCTCCTCAGCCAGCTCAGCGTCCTGGACCTTCATCAGGTACGGAGTCATCCGGAAAGGATAGTATTGGAGGTCTCCTTTACGGTCCTTGCCACCACTAGAATGCAAACACATAATGTCAAGACCCTTTCATAATAATGAATATTGGGTTTTTTTGCCTTTCAAAATAAAATATTAAAAAAAAAGAAAGAAAAACGAGCTAAAAGCATTAAGAGATCCTTTTACCAGTTTATCTACTAATCATGTAGTGAAATTACTGTAATTATTTAGTTAACTGTGGTTTTAGTCCTAAGCTCATCATTTCTTTCATAAAAACAACATTTGTGGTAGAAAATACTGCATCTTGTAGAAAAATTAACTCAAACTTACAATGCTCAACCTAACCCTCTTCTGTCACACCAACAATCCTCTTTCTACATCCATGAACCTTTCTTTTGATCCTCCTGTTATCCATGTTCAGGCATATTCCTCCTCTATACATGTACAAACCAGCTCAACCTATATTATATAAATATACAACTTTAAAGTTTAAATGAGCAATAGCAGGTACCCCATCTGGCCACTAGATGGAGATGAAGTTCAAAAGCTCAAAGCTGCTGACTTCCTTCCTCCCTCTCACTTTTCCCCTCTCCTACCCACCATCCCTCCTCTGACTCAGAGCTTGCTTGGACAGGAAACTGTGGCTCAAAGCAGCTGCCGACTGCTGCCACTCACCTGATGCGGCAAAAGAAGGATTTCTCCTGCATGCACTCCGTGGGAGATGACTCTGAATAAAAAGAAGAGGGGAAAAAGGTCGGATGAATAATTGAATTAGCATGAGTAGTTCCCACTCAGCCATCTGTCAGTCATCAATATTCAAAATACTCTTCAGCAGACCTGAGATGTTTGCCTCTCATGTGTCATAGATAAGAATGCAAGAGATGCAATTATACTACAAAAGTTTATTTTTTTTTTAAAAAAAGTCATTTTTGAGACAATTTACAAAAAAAAATAATTATAGATGCTTATGAGTGGAAATGCTGGAATTCACTGGACTGATACCAGCTTCCAGTTGTTAAAGTGGGAGTGCAATCAACTATAGAACATAAGTCCCTTTGGAGAAAATTTTTGAAAGATAATGCACAAATTTGTAATCTCTGAAATGAGTTTTAGTAGAATCTATATGACCACTGGGCAGAAAATTATATTACAACCCACTAATTCACCAACTCTGTGATAAGAAGAACCTAAATGCAATACAACCTGAAGGTGTACACATCATCAGTTAACACAGACCTGACTGCCAAACATGCCACATTTGTTAGCGTCATACATTTATTAATGTGTGATTGAGAATGCTAATGAAATATGTGCTATGAATGTATGAACATGAGTATGTGGAGGAAATACTTCCATGTGCAGGTGGTGCATGTGTTTCATATTGGCTTGCTGCGTGACCCTATTTTGGAAATTTTACCATCCGTGTCTACAGTGCCCCTTACCATACTGTACGACCAATTATGTCAAGGAGGCAAAAATTTATCTAATTTATATTTATACATATACACGTGTGAGCTTTTGTGGAGCTCAAACCTGCATTCGTCATCCTTACCTGCTCCTGTGCACATGCTCCATGAGGGCAGGCGGTATGGTGTGGTGAAGCTGTAGAACACGCTGACATCCTGAGGAGTCAAGAACTCCACAAACTTGGCGTTGTCGAACACTTCCCGCTTGCAGTTCAAGATGGATGCTGCCTGGTCAGAGATGTAAACAATCTTCCCCGTGATGAGAGACACTGCTACAGCGAATATATCCTAAAGGCAAAAACAAAAAGATATTAATCATTTAGGATTACCAAATTAGGTACTTCTAGCCCTCTCAGAAGATTTAAAAACACATCTTCAAACTGACTACTACTCAGATGACAGATCGGCTGCTCCTTATCATCCCCCACTTTATTCTTTATCTTACGTCTGTTATTTTTTCCACATCAACTTCAAGAATAAATAAACAATAAAGCTTGTTCTTTTTCTTTTTTATAATGGTCATCACCCCTGTGGAGAAAACTCTGCCTTTTCTGGCTTCCCTCTTGAATGCTATAATTAGGTTTCTTGAGACAGACTTTCTCCTGCTTTTGTTGCCTTAACAGTGCAGGGAAATGGGGGTGGTGGTGGTGGTATCCAAATAAAACTGTAAGATTGTAGGTAGTGAGCCTAGAGTCTTAGGCTCACTACCTGCAAGCCCATGGATGCGTCTGATTTACTAACATACATACATGCACTGACACACACTTTACACGAATAAAAGTGTTGGGCCACAACTCTTAATCTGTAAATTCAGGTGTTTTCAGTCTCATGGCTACGAGTGTATATAATCAAGCATCTAGTTATGCAGTTATGCAACTAGATCTTCCTAAATTTGAGTCTGGCTGAGTGTTACTGGACTAGGATGCCACTGTTGTAACAAGTCAGCTTGTTAAATGTCTTCCCTCTAAGATCTTCCATGATCAGCTGTAAGTGGTATTATTGCAATGGGCGAGTCACAGCATATCAACCACAAAGCAGCAGACCACATAAAGTTAGAGAGCTGTATTGACTGTAAGTGCTGAGGTGCATAGTGCAAAAGTAAAAGTCGTCAATAATGTGCTGATTCCGTAACTGCAGACTTCCAAAACTGATATGGTATTAACATCAGCACACAAACTGTGTACCAAGAGCTTCATGGCACAACCTTTTATGGCTGAGCAGCTGTATGCAAACTTTACATCAACAAGCACAAACTCAACCGCTGGACGGAGCGGCGTCGAAAGTGAGCGATAAATTGCACCTCTCTTTAGTGAAAGAACTTTGACTGCACAGAGCCCTGACCTGAACCCCATCTAACATCTATGGGAAGAACTAGAAATTGGAAGTTGTATCCAATATTGCTATCTAACCTCACAAAGGCACTTCTGGATGAATGGGAAACAAATTCCCACACACGCACATGCGCACGCGCACACACACACCAGCTGACTGGCCATATCTCACTTGCCAACTTCATTGCTACCAAATCTAAGTAGAAATGAAAGTTGGCTAACTTGCCAAGTTACTTCACCAGCTAATATGACTCATGATACAAACTTCTGAATAATGTTGAAAAAACACGGACGATACTTAACAGTAAATCATAAAATGTCTCAAAGAAAGAAAATAACTAACAGTTGTTTTCTATAGTAACAGCTAATAGCTAGCCAATTAGCTATATAGCATGTATCTGATATTGGTAGTTTGCTCATCTCCATAACTTTTTTATCACTGTTATCATTAATAACAGTAGCTCAGGTGGCAGAGCAGGTCAGCCACTAGTCAGAAGGTCGGTGGTTCGATCCCAGGCTGCCTCCTGGCTGCATGCCAAATATCCTTGGGCAAGATACTAACCCCATGTTTGCCTACTGGTGGTGGTCAGAGGGCCCGGTGCCGCCAGTGTCCGGCAGCCTCGCCTCTGTCAGTGCGCCCCAGGGCAGCTGTGGCTACAATGTAGCTTGCCATTGCAAGTGTGTGAATGTGTGTGTGAATGGGTGAATGACTGAATGTAGTGTGAAGCGCTTTGGGGTCCTTAGGGACTAGAAAAGCGCTATACAAATGCAGGCCATTTACCATAACATTGGTTTTCACCATTCAGGCATAAGACTGGTTTAGCTGTTTATCCTTTAAGATGAGGTAAAGAGCGGTGGTACTTACGGTGTTTTTAAGGGTGTATTCCGAGGTGATGCTGTTGATTTCCTCAATGGTGTAAGATGTTACATCAAACCCTGGTGGCTGACTGTCGTTAATCATCAGCATCTGGTAGTACTCCTCATTGGCTGCAACCAAGACAATATGGATAAGTGAACACGTGAGATAAAAGTTTATTTTCAGTATGTAAGTAAGTATAACATCAGTCATACAACATGAACACACAGATAAAAACAATGCACACAAGGCAAGTCTTACCTTTCACCTGTTTGATACAGCGCAGTGCATACTTGAGAGTGTTGACAGTGCTCGACTTGCCCTTGCTCCTTTTTTCTGACGGCAAGTGCACCTTCAGCTCCTTGAGCGTCTTGAAGAGCTCCTTCTGTGTCTTAGCTTTGGCTGACTGTTCACTGCTGCAGGACCCAAATGAGACATGTGTGTCAACATGACAAGATCTCACCATTGATGTCACACTCGGCTTTCCAGCAAAGGAAGCAGAACAGGAGGGGAACGTACTGACAAGGGGTTTTAGACCTTTCTGTTCACATTTCCAATTGTTGTTGCATTAAATACCAGTAGATTTGGGCTGGGCTTTTTTTCAGAAGTGTACTAACCTGCAGCCACTGGTTGATGGGTTGTCCTGCTCGGAGCTCACCAGACTGAAAGCATTGGAGCTGCTTGGCGGGGAGGGGCTATGAGAGTTTGAGCTGTAATCACAAGGACAATGTCATGTTATGAACAAAGGTGTGCAGGAAAACCAGAAAACGCATAACAAAAATGAAGAGCAAACATTTTAAGTGATTCAGGAATTTGATGCTATAGGCTGTTCTTAGAATTGCACCGTCATATGAGCTGCTCTTTTTTTTAAATATTGGAAGGACAAATAAAGAAAGTGAACAAGTGTTAAGTGTAATTAACCAATTATATTCACGTGCGCTTTTCAAGTCACATGAAAATTTATATTTAAAAAGAAAATTTCAAGTCCTTAATTAATTTAGTTACCTCTGAGGCAAATACTAAACCTTGAAAAGAAGACTACTATGATAATGTATAGTGGAAAAAAAGAAAGAAAAAAAAGGAGCATTCAAGAAACGCAAAGTGCAATGGAAAATTCTGTGGGCAGTTAAACAACCAGGTCAAGCCACCCACAAAAAGCTTTTTTTGAACAAGTTATAAACTGACTTTTGGCATAGACTTTTTACAAACATGCATTTTATTTCTCTTGGATGTTTGCCTCAAATTTAAATCGTGACACAAAGGTTCACAAAGTTTGTTCTTAAACGTGATAACGTCCTATTTTGAAACAGAGTATGAAGAGTATGACAAACGGATGTGGTTCTGTGGACACTGTACAGTCGATGCACAGACAGTATAAAAGATGGATGCAGCTACCGTGATGTCATCCACTGGTTTCTGATGTACCATTTAGTCTCTTAAGTCTCGAGATTAGCACTTTCACCTTTGCAATCTTCTTTTCCCTTTTTAAATTTTAGATGACATGAAATTAGTCACTGAAGCAATAAACTTATTAAGAAGGACATTAACTCATTCACTGCCAGCCATTTTCAAATCAGGTAACTCCCCACTGCCAGGGTTTTTGAGCATTTTTACTCATTTTTGAAGAGCCACAGAAAACTGTGTGTTATGATCATATAAACGCTGAACCTACCAAAATGAAGAACAGACTCTCTTCTTTCATCCAAAAAAAAAAAAAAAAAAAAAGCTTTTTTCTACCATTTACCATTCTTTAGTAATCAGCTGTAGAAGAGAGGTGGGTTCCACCAAAAATGCCTGTTTTGACCAAAAAAAGGGAGAAAACAAGCTTTTTGTGAAAAATACATTTCAAGCAGAAAAGTGCCTTTGACACTAATATTTCTTGCTTTGTGACACCTCTAACATATAAAATAGTTTCTCACTTCTATAAAACAGAAATAACACTGAGGAAGGTTATGCTTTATCAAAACAATTTATTTACAAATATATGTAAAAATAAAATTCACTGACAAGCTGCCCGAGGTTGTATTCTAGCCCCTCCCATTGAAAAACGTAATTGACGTCTATAGACGTCAATGGCAGTGAATGAGTTAAGTTAGAAAGACATTTTCTCATATACTTCTAAGGAATAGGGCTTTTAAGCAAGCCCTATTATAAATCCCAAGTTCAATCTATCAGAGTCAGTGGAATGAAGGAAACACAGTATTAGGTGTGGAGTCTAATCAAGATGAGGCGTCACTGTTGCAAGTATAGCTGACATGTGTTTCCAGTATTTTCTCCCCCCTCGTGGATGTAAATGGAGATGGAGACAGCATCAGCATTGGATATGTAACAACAATCTTCACCAAGTGTGCCATTTTCTTCAAACAAGACTATTATTTAAAGGATTGCATCTCAGAATCCCATATGGTTAATCAAAAAAAGATGAGGCCACCAGAAAACTATAAGTGGGAACCGAATTTAAATCAAATTTAATGACATGTAATTATCAGGTCCAATAATATGAGTGTGAGCTGAGTATTTCACACCCTAATGAGTATGGGAAATAGTGAAATATCAATAAACTAGAAAGAGTCTCAATAATATTCACTTTTCCTGCAGTTTCTCTTCCAAAAAACAAAACAAAACAACAACAACAACAACAACAACAAACAAACAAACAAACAAACAAACAAAAAAAACCCAAAACAAAACATTTTGATATGAACCTATATGTCATGATTAGGAATAAACACCAATTCCCAACTTGCTTTCCTCCAGCTTAAGCAGTCTACTGGACTATAGCAATGACTCAGCCCAGCAAAACTCAAACAGCCCTTCAATGACTTTAATGAACCTTACTTCCGTGACCTAGTTGGTCCGCTCCCCCACCGTGGTGGGAAAAAGAAAAAGAAAAAAAAAAAAAAACACAAAAAACTTCATTTACCACGATTCAGTGGTTTCGATGAGTTCTCACCTCTTGTTGCTCCCCGAGGACTCCATGAGAGCGGAATCCTTGCCATTGCCGTTTGAGCTTCCCACCGACTCGTTGCCGTGGGACTCATTGCCATGTGACTCGTTGCCATGGGATTCTGTCCCGCTCCCGCTCGAACCACTGCCACCCATCTCCACATCCTCGTGCAAAGGTGGGCGCGGTCTCTTCCTGTCATCATGCGGGGACCCCGGGTGCTCGTGGCTGCTATCGCTCCCCTCGGAGGCCAATCCTAACTCTGGTTCGAGTTCGACCCCACCTTGCCCGCCACAACCCTCACTGTAGCTGGCCATGCGGTGAAGCTGGCTAATGGAGCTGCAGGGAGTGCCCTGCGCTTCCTCCACGTGCAAGCCTGCCCTTTCCCGGTTCCGTTCACACCCGTCCAGGGTTGAGTACAGGTACTGCTTTGGATCACTATCCTCAGACATGGGACAAGTTAGTGATGGAAGATTAAGTTACCTTCCACATGGCAATGCCACAAAGTTGATGGCACTGTAGCATAAATGGGGTTGTTGTCTCAGGAGTGGAAATGCAGTCTGAAATAAACAAACAAGACAAAAAACAAAACAAAAACAGGTGAAATTACTCATACCAACACTTTACAGCACAGTACACTTCTAATGATAGAAGATCAATAGCAGAAGGAACACAACTCTAATATTAGAAGCAATCAATGTGGATTAAATCAACCCATCTATCAAAGTACAGTAGCCATGACTTTGATCTGATCAACCTGTGTGGCCTCACATCTCCACATTTTCAAAAGTCAACCATAAATAAAAAGGGCACCACAGCACAGATAGAATGATCTTGCTGTTACACAAACACTAACACAGTCACACCAAAGGAGCTGCCATACAGCTTTCAAAAGGTTTGCACAGTAAATAGGCCAGTCGTTTGCCCTTTCCAGGTAGACATCAGTCCCAGACCAGCTTAATCTGGTTCAGTTTTTCAAATAAAAGGTGAGTCTCCAGAGATGAAACACAGGTCTGCTGACACAGTACAAACAAAAACCTCCGCTGCCTGCACATAATCAGGACCAACTTGGATGTGAGAAGCAGAAACAAAACAAAAGCATGAAAATTGGGTTTTATTGTTTAAATAGTCTCCTGTATGGATGGCTGCATCACAAATTACACAATGAAGCAGTAGGAGGAAAACCTGACAAGCAGTCTTTAAGAGAAACAGCCGTATCATTAATGTTAAAGATACAGCTCCCACACATACACATTAACTGTCCATATTAAAAATCAAAGATAGCCTTATGTAACACAGTACAGTGACCGTGGATGCACAGTCCTTTTAGCAATTACCTTTAAAAAAAAAAAAAAACATATTATATTTCATAATTATTTAAGTGAATATATATGGCCTGTGTTCTCATTCAAGTCAGTGTTAGAACTGACCTGGTCATTGTGTGTCCCCTAGACCACATTAGGCCCTTTAATTGTCCCTGAGCAGCCCTCATGAGTTTAATGGGAAATTAGGACTTCCCAATGCTTCCCATTTTAGCCACCAATAGCACTTTATACTATATAATACTGAACAGAACTAAGTTCAGCTTATTGGTGTGACCCTCCAAAACAGTGGCCCTTTGAGAAAACTAATTGTCCACTTCTGTGTTAGAAGTTCAGCCATGCTGTAAATAGAGACCTTTTTTCACTTGCTTCTGGAAAGCCGCAATTAAATAAGAGCCTTTAGAAGATCTTGGGGAGTAAAAGCTGGTCTCCAAAAGACAAATACAAGATCCAGTTTTATCAGTTTTTATCCTCCTACAATTACCTCAGCAGTGGTTGGAGCCATTCGTGTCTTTCAAAGCTGAACAGGAAATACCGGCAACAGGTACTGAGGCCAAATCCAAACTATTTTACTGTTTTGCTGCTCTCCAGTGTCAGGTTGCAGCTATTTATGTAAGCGCGCACATTCAGCAGCCTGTCTATTCTTCTCTCTCTTTACATAAGCACTTTTACATAACTTCTCAAAGTTTTAAGAGTAGGTTCTTCATTTTTTTTTTTTAAACTAGAAATATATATAAAAACACAACCCAGCAGACTTTCCAAACCACCCACTCCACTTAGAAAATGACCCACTCTTGTTTAAAGGAGGCAGCAGCCAGGCGCTGTGAAGAGATGTTTTATTGGCTGCTGGAAATGACCAATCGGCAGAGAGCAAGGAGTTACAACTGGTTAGAATAATGTCACCCAAACAAAAGAGAGACCACAGCTTGTAATCATGGCAACAAAATATTTATTCCTATTACTATTATTTACATTCTCTTTAAGGAAATAAGACCAGCATTTCCTAGAATTGTGTCCTCTAGTTACTTTCTATACATGTCAGCACATATCTCATAAAATCACACGGGTAAATTTTGTTTACAATATACGAGCTAAAGTTAGTTTTATTGCTCAGATTATTTCATATAGGGAGCCTGAAGAGCTAATAATAAATGCACAAAAAGAGAAAAAACATTAGGTTAACAGACAAAAAACTAAGTAATTGAAGTATGTTTATGTAAATCATTCCCCACATGTGCTTATGTGGGAGCAGTCCACTATGGATAAACTGAAGCTTTACTAAACTCTAAATCACACACAAACACGACCATATGTTAAGCACTGATCCCTGAAACTCATGCAAACTGTCATAACACCGGCTCCTCTGTGGACATAACACAGAACAAACCATACATGAAACTGCTGAAGAAAATCTGACTACTATCCTGTATTTTAAAGTGTGTTCAACTTCAATGAAAGACCATGCAGTGCAGACGTTGGCTTACCAGTGACCCCCCCCCCCCTTCCTCCATCAACATAACAAGAAACACCAGCATCCAAGCACAAAAGTACAACTCCAACCACCAGAGAGTCTTCCCAAACTCTCTGCAACACTGCCGAACACGTCAATGAGCAGAATAATGACATAATGAAACTGAACTCCCTCTGCTTCCAGCTCAGCCCTCAACTAGAGGGCTTATACAGCCAGCACACTAGCACAGATCTCAGGCATTATACAACCCTGCTCCAGTCACATGGATTTGGCCATAGCGCAGCACAAAGCTATGGTAGCCTTGTTTCATAAAACCCACATGGTTTGTCTTGTAAGTAGCTCCTCCTGAAGTGCACTTTTTTACTGGCATGCGAAACTGAAATCACATGAAGACCAATAAAGGCATACTGTTACATTTTTGAGAAAAATAAACTCATCTGACAATCCACACAAAGTTAAAACATGGCTTAACAAATATTAGTGGAAGACAACATCAATATAGATGTAGAAAGATGCTGCACATACGGTGGCAAAACCTATCATTTTTACTTAACCCCCTCCTGTTATGGCCCATCTCAATATGCAATAAAAATGGCATCAGACCGAGTGAGTTACATCACAGTGTAGGCCACCAACTTAAGATATTACTTATTAATGATGACTGCTGACATACAAGTTGTAAAAATTGTTAAAAGAAGACACCGGGGTGTGTGTGTGTGATTATTGTCACACACTTTTTTTCCTGTAGCTGCATGTTGCCATGGTATAAGCACTGTTTTGGCCTTGTGGGAAACTGCTTTGTAACATGAAAGCCACACGTTTGGGGTGAAAAATAAAAGACAGCTCAAGTGACATTTTTAGGCTTCAAATAAATGCTTTTGAATAACATGCGCGGTTTCTACTTTTTTTTTTTTTTAAATCTGGCAAAAGTAGTAGTTTTAGGTAGAAATAATCTTAATCTGATTATTCTTCTTCCCCTGTCTGTCAATCCAAACATTTAACAAACACTTTTAAAAATCTTATATAAAGAAATTAAACCACTTCCTCGGGCCATAATTGTGCCAACAATTCAAAGCCATTTTGTAAAAGTGTTTCGAGTGCGAGCAGCTAAAAAGTAAACCTGACGAAGAGCCTTTTTATACGTCTAATATTACACTTCCGTGCATATGAAATTTCTCACATAGATACTCTCGTATTAGATAACGTTTATATTAAAGGAAAAAACATTAAAAATGACCCCCCTTCCCCCATCTGACTCCCATTGACCTGCTATTTAAAATCCACACACACGTTGACCTGCAATCCAGTGCACGGTACACTGACACAGTTATGTAAAAGTAACCGAATCGTTAAAAAGCAGCCACGAATCCACGGCGAGATACCCGCAGAGGACATATTTCATAAAAGCTAACATTTATCTAGCTGTCTGACTGAACAGAAAAAATATAACCGGCATTTTTTGGTTTTAAAAGTACAAAAAGTAGAGCAACTCGGGGTTCACGCATGCGCAGACCGCATTTTTGTTATGCAACTTATTTTTTCGCTCGTCAATCTTTTTTGCTAAAATGAAAGGGCGCAAATGAAAGCTGACCAACCTGAGCAGTAGTTGGAAAAATCCTCTCTCCGGTGGTCTCCAACGAGATGTAAAATCAAAAGCGACACGTAAAAACTATCCAGTTATACCGTTCAGTATTCCTCAATGGGAGCAGAGCTTCAGACGGCTTGACACAGTAGTGAATGGATCCTCCCCGGTTCTCTCCCGCACAGGCCTATCAGCGAATCGCCGAGCCCAGCTCGCGACCTCAATTTAGACTCCTCCCTGTGCTTTTTCCGATTGGCTGGATGCAAGGGGTTTCCATGGAGAACGTGACGGAAATGCGATATCGGAAGCTTATTGGCCTAAAGTGCTGTCCGTCGTTTTATATAAACAAGGCTTTGACTGCACGTGGAATCTCATGTTGTGTGAGAGTGGGGCAGTTACGACTGCGTGAGCAGCAGACTCCACAACAACCTATCAAATGTTAAAATTACATAAATGAAAAAATGCAAGGAGGAAACGAACAGGAACTGATGATGACAGAGAGAAAAAAGTGTCACAGAAAATGACAGTCAGTCTAAAAGTTAGAAACTCATTTCGGGAAGGCAAGTGCGAGTTATTGCGTGATTGCTGTTGGAAGCCTTGAAATGTTTCACCTGTGTGACCTTTTCAACAGATGCGCAAGCATCGATAATGCAGTGAAAGTGTTTATCGAAGCAAAGGGACACGTCTGTGGTGGGGAAACTTGACACATTCTTACTTGCGTCACATCTATTTCTACCCTTCAGTTGTGGCGAGGTTTTTTTTCAATTCAGAGACCACAGATAAACCATGCCCACATACATTTGTTAGTTAACGTACAGATGTGTATCATATGCCATGCAAACAAACCAAAGCAAACTACATTTTAAAAACGGCCTTTACGTCTTGATTGCGTCATTATGCTTTGAAATAAAAGGTTTGCAGTCTTTTGTTACATTTTTTTAATGGGCTGCTATGTGCCAAGCTTATTCATCACTGTTTTTCTGGGACTGGACAGCACCTGCTGGATATTTTTTCCCACAAGCTGGCATGATAGCCACAACACAATATTTTCTCTTTTCTAGCCAAGATCCTCCACAGAGCAGTTTACCTGCGTAAGCAGGATTCTAAGCTTTGTAACTGCTTGTCAAGTGGCAGCCACCCACCCTGGCTCAGGTAGCAACACACCATGCAAAAGCCTGCACTCCTTAGAACATGTGAGAACGAACACCCTCCTTCTCAGCCTACACTTTATAAAGCCACTTTTATGATATCACCCAGAGCCCAGCAACAGGCTCTCCTGCTGGCATGTTTGCTTTTTGTTTTTCTCAGGACATCTTTGGTTATAAGTGTAGGTGGATCTGACTCTGTATAATTAGACTGATTCATGAATCACCCCTCCTTTAACTCCTCCCTAAACTACGCGCATTTTCTGGCAGTGGGAGCAGGCTTGGAGATCCTGGAGGTGGGTGGAAGTCCCTAAACAAGACTGAATCATGCTGTGTATAGCTTCATCTGCTTTGACTGTTGTTCATGATTATCTAACCAGAAATCCTCTTCATTAATTGCCCCACATGTGAAACTACACAGTTCATATTAGCCATTTGTCTGCTTTAAATTTTTTTAAGATGTATATATTTGGATTCTTAAAGATATGGCTAATGAATAAGAAAATAAAGTGAGGCGTGAAAAGTGTAGAACATAACTGTTTTGCCCTGAAATATCTGTTTGGATGCAAACATAATTTATATACAGTGTTATCAGGGTGTAAAGGATGACACAGCAACCTCTGGATGCTGGAAAATGAAACCACTGCAAAATTTCTAAAAACTGCAGTACCCCTAAACGCCACACGGGCTGGCTCCAAAAGCAAATCACTAGTCATATAATTTCACGTGAAAATGTCCAGTTTTACAGAATTTAAAAGCATTCAGCATTAGTTTACAGCTATGCCATTGTACCTGACGCAAGCTATGAAGTCACAGAGGCCTGAATTTTGGACCCTTTTCGAAACAAGGCAGGAAAGGCAGGAAAAAACGGCATGAATCAGTGGGTGAAACTTTCTATGGCTTTTACTTTGAAAAGTTTATGGTATTCCTACAAAATGATGGCTTGGACTAGAGTCCCTCTTACTGGGTTTAGGGGGCTAAGCTGATGCATACATCATAAGCAATTTTTTTGGAAGGTGTGACTCAAAGGCACAGTGGGGTCAGAACCAGTAACTTTTCCCCCTTATACTATTTTAATGCCAAATGAAGGAATAATTCTGTATATCTTTATATATACAGTTACTTCTAAAAACTAGGGAGGATGAAGTCCTTTCAAAATTTCTAGTTCTTATTGTATTGCGACTCTAGCTCATAAGTCTCTTCAGAAGTGTTGCCATTTGTACTGATAGGTGCTACATCTGATCAGTTCTGGACTTAAGTAGTTCAGTGTCCTGAACATGACCTGTGTCCGTGTGCTTTTTGGAGCATTTCTAATGGAAGTATATGATAGACTGTGTGGTGCAACCTATCTAAAAGGTTTGTGCTTTAAATTTCAGTAAGAAAATCTACTATTTTATTAGTCTGATACTTGGCACCAATTAGTCTGTGTATTGAACTTATATAGTTTATTAATGCAGCTTACTAACATGGCTAGCCAGCCTTAGCTGATAACATAGCAAGCCACCATCCCATATAAATATGGTCACATTTGTCTCCAAAAAAACCTACCATGGTGGCAGGACAAAATGCTAATGTTGAGCCTTCTAAATGCCCACAAACAGTCACATCGAAGTAGCTACATCTATCTGTAATATACAGTCTGTGGTGTAGTGTGAAGTCATCAGTGATGTAATACTAATTATATTAATATGAAGCTGCTATTACAGATTCGTTCCTAACTTTTACACATTTTAATAGTTGAAAAAAAAATATACACACACACACACACACACACACACACACACACACACACACACACACACACACACACACACACACACACACAAAACCAGTCAAAAGGTTGGACACACCTTTATTTTCATGACTGTTTGCACACTCCTTGCATTGGATGAGCTTCATTGTGTAGTCACCTGAAGTGGTTTTCCAACTATTTTAAATAAATCCCCAACAGTGTCAAATTTGTTGAAAATTTGAAGAAAAAAAAAAATTATGTTTTCACCCAGTATACACAATATCTGACACCGTGCCTACACTCCCTACGACCAAAGCTTCTACAGGTTACTGTATTATGTAACTGCACTGAAGAACAACACACGTACAGCAGATGAGTCACACAGAGCACTGATTGTAGCCCAAGTGAAAGAGAACTGATAATTGATGATCTCTGGAGGTAGTGACTTTGTTAGCATTGCCCACAGAGAAAAATAAAAATCAGTCCCTGAGTCATCCAAACAGCAATAAAGAGCATTTTTGTACCGCTCAGACACAAAAGGAGCTTCATGATGAGCAGGGTGGCATTTATAAAAATCCCCTTATGGTCCTCTAACTGTAGAGATAGGTGAAAAACAGCGCTACTGACATGTGCAAGTTTGATGGCTGATTTCTATTTGCTTTTGTTTTTCAAGTCTACACTTAACAGCTAATTTCACTGGTGGAAATATTACTTTTTTAACTACACTCAACAAAAATATAAACGCAACACCTTTGTTACTGCTCCCATTCCCCATGGGATGGACGTAGAGACCTAAAATTCATTCCAGATACACAATATAACCATCCCTCCCAAACAGTGGTCACAAATCAGTCCAAATGTGTGGTAGTGGGCACATCTGCTATATTGAGATAATCCATCCCATATTCTCTGAAACGCCTGTGGAGACGGCTTATGGTTGAGAAATGAACATTCAATGCACGGGCGACAGATCTGGTTGACATTCCTGCTCTCAGCATGCCAATTGCACGCTCCCTCATTGCTTGTGGCATCTGTGGCATTTTGCTGTGAGACAAAACTGCACATTCCAGGGTGGCCTTTTGTTGTGGGCAGTCTGAGGTACACCTGTGCACTACTCATGATGTCAGATCAGCATCCTGATGTGGCACACCTGTGAGGTGGGATGGATTATCTCAATATAGCAGATGTGCCCACTACCACACATTTGGACTGATTTGTGACGGATGGTTATATTGTGTATCTGGAATGAATTTTAGGTCTCTACGTCCATCCCATGGGGAATGGGAGCAGTAACAAAGGTGTTGCGTTTATATTTTTGTTGAGTGTACGTGCAAATTTATGCATGCAGCCAGATCATTAAAGCCACCTATACTTAAATTCAGCTTGCCCCCACCCTGCCAGAAAAGCTCTGACTTTTCAAGGTATGTGCTCAAGACCTCAGAGTTCATCTGTTGGGTGAGTCACCAAGAAGTTAATGGCAGATAAGTTGAAAGGTGCAGTGAGACGGCTCTGCAGATTATTAGTTCAATCTAATTGAGAGCTGGGGAATTTGGAAACTAAAGCAGCATTAACAGTCACGTTCCTATAGCTGTTTTTGAATGTTTTATTCAGTGCAGTAAGGGCCATCTTCCTACTAAAGCATGTTTCTGTAGTGGACACGTACCAGCATGAGAACATGGGATTATTCATAATACACAAACTGGTCTTAAAAAAAAAGTTGCCTGCAGTTTTTGCTAGAGAGGGCATCACATTTTTGTAAAATTTCAGAGGGTTTGAAACCTTCTGCCCTTTTGATATTTTTCATTTAAATTAAAATAGAGGGAAAAAGAGGGAAACTTCTCTTATAACTAGACTCACTCATTTCTGGATGTATACAAACTGGTTTGACTTTTATATTTTTTAGCAAAAATAGCTGTCGAAAATAAGCCTGTGTATATTTCTGTCTAGAATCAAAAAGTTCTCTTGCCTCTTAGAAGAGGGAAAAAAAATATCCATTGGCCTATGTAGGCGCAGAAGTCACTCAGCCCACATCAAGCAGCAGAATAAAAAAAAGACCACAGACAGAAATGCAGCACAGTGGAAAATAAATTTAATAAAACTCCTATGAAAACAGAAACCAGCAAAACATTAAAAGCCTGTACATTTGACAATATCCAGTGTCTGAGACTTCTGAAGGCAGGTAGTGCAAAATGCAGCTGCATCACACATAAACCAGCAGGCAAAACCATTACAGGCTTGGGCCCGGGACCAATGTTTCATATGATTAGATATGGTTCATATACTGGGATATTGCACAGGAAAAAAAGAAAAAAAGAAAAATTCCAAACAGACGCAGATGCTGGTAGAGCACCATATGTTGAAACAAGTAAATAGCTTTACATTGCAGTGTAATGTCCCTACTGATAAATCCCACCCACACAGGTCCAGACTTCAGACTCCGCCCACATCTGCTTGTATGAGGACAAAAAGCCCTTTCAGAAATGCACTCCTTCCAATTAACCTGTGGGCACCTGAACAGGCCACCGTCATGTCTGCTCACTTTAATGGAAAAGTTGAGCTATCAGTCTCACCATAAGCATTTTTGTACACTTCAGGTCACATGACATGACTGGGCCCGTCTTTTAAACATCCTTGTGAGTTGCTCCGTCAGTAGAGAATGCCCTTAAATGATGATTTTCATCTTTGCCGGTCCAGAAGACATCTTCCTCACTGGAGCCTGTGTGGGAAGGGTGGGGGCAGCTCACTCAGCAGTACCATGCAGCTTGTCTCACTGACAAGTCAGTCAGTAATGTTACTCATCCCATGTCTGAAAGGGGCTAAATACACTTAAATAGAGCGGCACATATCTGCACATTCGATGGAAACAGACTGTTAAAAATACAGTAGAAAAAAAGAACAAAAAGAAACTGCTAAACATTTTTTCTGTTTTGGTCCTACCATGTTAAAAGCATCAGTTATTTCTCAGTGTACTTGGTGGCTTTAATGCGTTGAATTCTTTAAAAAGGAGGACAATCTGGGGTAGTGGTAACTGGCAGGCGATAACACTTTGGCCAACAATGCTTTTGATTTGACAAAGAGACGACGCACATTGTCAATTCAGAATAAAATAAACTAGAATGAACTGTTTAGTTTATTAAAAGACTATTTAAAATTTCTTATATATGCCTCTCTATAAACATTCCAGTGTTCAACGGTCCAAGTGAAGTGAGATTCAGACAGTGGACCAGTAGGCTCAGAGCATCTCTCGCATCAGTCCTTCTCTTTCATCATTTCCCTCACAAGTTGACTTTGTGGACTTGTACTCTGGCACATCCACATCCAGGGATACATTCTTAAATGGCAGAGGAAAAAGAAATGTCCGAAACGATACAATCTTCCTGAATTTTCTTTTAGGCACACTGAGACGGGAAGCGAGTGTTAAGATGCACTTCCTGTGGCTGTGGTGCACACCATTTTAAGACACAGAGTCAGATGGGTTTTTTTTTTTTTTTTCCATTCTGTCCTTTCTACACCCATCTCTTAGCTCTACTTAAAACAAGTTCAGGGGTGTGGGCACAATATGCACTCCATCAGGGTCTGTTCAGGCAGAGTTTCAAGTCCATCTGACATAACTCAGCCACTCCTAAATTTTATCTTGTTAGCCAGTAGTTCAGCCTGTTCTGTGTGGAGTTTTGTCTGAGAAGGTTTAGCGTGGGCACAGTGGGTGCTTCAGTTCCCTTCCTTTGGCTGCGTGCTCCATCGGCTTTCGTGCCTGTGCAAAATCTGCAATGACATTACCCACCGTGATTCCACTGAAATGTCACAAGACCATGAATGAAGATGGCTCACGGGGCACCGTGCCAGTGTGATGCAAGGTGAGGAGGGATACAGCAAGTAAGGATGCAGAGTAGCTTAACTGAAGAATGAGGGGGCAGATTTTATTCTGTATAGTACAGGAGGGGGGCGACTCTGCTCAAGTTTTGGATATTCTGCTAGATTCCCTTCTTTAAATTAGGGTCTCTGTCACCCTGTCTCCTTGGCACATCCTGCCTCTTCCCTCACACTCTCACGTTCCCTCACTGCGTCCTCTTGGGACCACTCCCCTAGCCTTTGAAAGGTTACAGCTGCCCTAAGACCGGTTGTCTTTGGCCACATTGTGGGCCATCCAGTTCACTTTAGTTGTCCAGCTCTCTCTCAGGGCTTCATCAAACTTTTGGCGGAACTGCTTGAGGGCCTCCTCATCAGTTTTACCCAGAGCCAGGGAGTCCTGAAAAGGGAGCGGAAAGTAAGACAGGATAAGTCATGTGGGCAGGAGGATGAAGATGTAGTCTCCCTGCATACATGCTGACACTCAGTTATTTAAAATGTTATAGACATGTGTATCTGTAGAGTACCAATTTGGAGAATATTAATATTTTTATAAAAGGATTCTACGCTGAAATCTGGAAGACAAATCACCCCCATGTGAATTAACTTCATGATGACATAATGGTCGAAAAATAGCAAGGTTTAGGAACAATGACTGAATTACTGACACTGAAGAAATAATGTTAGTATCAAGATTCTTACGAAGGTCCTGAAGCTATAAGCAGCTCTTTTTTAAAGATGATTTATGGAAATTAAAATTAAAGGTATCGTGGCTCAAGAGTTGGGAGCTCGCCTTGTAATCGGAAGGTTGCCGGTTCGAGCCCCGGCTTGGACAGTCTCGGTCGTTGTGTCCTTGGGCAAGACACTTCACCTACCGCCTACTGGTGTTGGCCAGAAGGGCCGATGGCGCGATATGGCAGCCTCGCTTCTGTCAGTCTGCCCCAGGGCAGCTGTGGCTACAACTGTAGCTTGCCTCCACCAGTGTGTGAATGTGTGTGTGAATGGGTGGATGACTGGGTGTGTAAAGCTATACAAATACAGGCCATTTACCATAGGTAGAGGTCTAAAAAGAAAACGGGATGATATGGATGCTAAGCTAAGCTAAAATATTTGGTTAATCTTTATAAAATACTGATATGTTTGTGCATTCCACCACTACAACACCATATCTATACATGCACACTGTAACAGAACTACAGTTTTTGTGCTCTCCTTGCATTGCCACTTGTGATTGTCGTACCTTTAAGTACTGGATGTCTTTAACTGAAGTGAGCTCAGGTAGTCCAGCAGTCAGCATGAGGGCAAACAGTGTAATGAAGAGGTTGCCATTCTTCCTCAAGATTAGATAGGCCTCCTCACAGTACTGTCGGAAACTACAGGAGCACACAGAGACAAACACACGTTAGTCATTTTGGAACATGGTTTCAATTATTTGCTTTCTAATGAAGTCTATTGTATTTTCTTAAAAACAAACAAATAAAACAAAAACCATAAATCAGTCAGATTTTATCTGCACCAATGTGAAAGCAAAAGCTAAAAGAGAACATGCGAACAGTACCATCCATTGAAACTTTCAATGGAGTTGTTAAGAGAGGTGGAAAAAGGCTTGAGAAAAAGGCTGCTCTGCTGTGGCTCTAAATCGCTCCCTTTTAAAATTGTGAGATGGGGCTTTAGGGGATGATTCACTCGTCAATCAAACCCCATCTTTCTTGAACTTTATTATAAAAAGGTTTTTTTCCACATTCCTAAAACCAATACAATGTTCCAAAATACATTTCAGTTTTCTAACAAAACCTTATGCACAGAATTTCTTAGTGAGCACAGACTGCTGGCCACTGAACCCATTAAAAAAAAAAAAAAAAAAAAAACAAAAAAACAAAAAAAAAAAAAAAAAAACTGCTGTGCCCATTTGATTCAAGTTTTGTCTTTTTACAGGAAACTGTAAATACAGACTATAACTGAGCAAAAAAAACCAAAAAGAACAAAAACTCCATTTGTATGCCTGTTTTTTATTGCAGTTCACTTCATAACTGTATTTGAGTTATTTGATGTATAAAACAATGCTAAATGGACTTGTTTTTACACAGAGCTTTTCTACTCGACCTGAGCACTCAAAGTGCTTCACAAAACTTGCCTCATTCACACCAGCACTTTTTTCTATGCTTTTTTCAATATAAGAGCTTTCTATCCAACATTCGCATGCATTCATGCTCTACCTCCTGAACTACAACCACCCATGCTAACAAAGTACACATGGTGAAGTCAGTGATTGTGATTCAAGGTTTTTGTTTACACTGTTTGTTGCTAGCAACACAAATGTGTCTGAGCTAAAGGGTGGACCAACACGCTCTTCGTAACGTGCCACACTTCCTTTTCACCATGCAGTAACTCGCTGCACTCATGACTTTGTCTCTGCTTGTAAGAAGCATTTTGAATCCACCTTTTTCCTTGCAGACTTCTGAAGGACACAATCACAGTTGCTCTTCTAGCTTTAATAAAAGCTTGCTGCATAATTTTTTTTAAGCACGCAAAGACCACAAAAAGACACCTCTGATAAATACTACTTGTGATCCAGAGGGAAATGCCAACTGTCACATTTTGTGCACAATGTGCCAGATATTAAACCACAACTGACGCAGCAATGCGCCGCTACTCCACTTTTCTTTTTACAGTATGCTTTGCTGAGCGATAAAGGTTATTTTCAAGCTCACATCATGCAGGATGTGCATCTCTGCGCTGCTCTTCACCAGCGCACTGCTGTGCAGATTAGTTGGATAACTTCAAATGTTGCTTCAGCATACTGGGTCTTATGCATGCAGACATGAGGTAATTGTAATTAAACATTTAATGCCTTGGGCTGGTCTTTAAGCTCTTCAGTAGTAATGAAGACATTATTTATATTATTGGTTCATTTATTGCTCAATTATAGTAACTTCAGCTGCAAAAACATTTGATGTTTCACAGGACTTGCTTCTAGGCATCTACCTTCTTGTGAGACAGTTACAAATGCAGATATGCATATAGGCCACAATAACAGATTACTATACCACACGGGTATTTCCACGTCACAAAATGAATCATCTACTTGTTCCACAACAGATCAGAACTTTGTAAACAACAGAGAGCCATTGCTTCGTAATGCCTTTGCACACCACCGCCAACGTGCACCTCATTCTGCAAACACAATACATGCACCATTCCACGTGACTGACATGTCTGAGCTTAGGTATCATTATCGCTGAGCAATAACTTAATGTAGTATCAAACCCATATTTTTCTTGACTTGGCAGCAGCAGCTCTGCACAGGTTTTTCTTTTTTTAAACTTTTTTTTTCTTTCCTTTAGCAAAAGAAAAAAAGAACCAGCAACAACAGTTACCAGAGCAGCTTTTAGATTACTAGAGAACATAATGCCTTACATGGATGTTTTCTATTATATTTGGATTGTCCAAATTTCATATAAAGGAAGAATAAAAGTAGAAAGCTGTATCCTTCACTGAGCACATTTTTGCTCAGTGACACATGCTGTTCACTGAGTCTCTACTGCCAACTGCTGGAGGGAGAAGGTACTGCACTGACACTGCTAAAGCTGTGATGTCATTCCTATGTGGCTGAAACAATTTTTTTTTTTTTTTTTTTTTAAAGTTTGCAGATGGAATATCACTTCAGAGTTACTTAGAAATACAAATGGAAATTGAGCATTTTCTGTCATGTAATGTATGTAGCTTTTTCATAGCATGATGAAGTCAGTTGCAATTTTCAGGATGGTAAATCAAGGAAAAAAAAAAAGAAAAAAAAAATCAACCAAGAAACAAAAACTTAACATTTTAGTCTTCTATTAACTTACCAATCATACGCTTGTGAGTTGCTAAAACAATTTACTCAGCTCCATTATAGTAAGGGGATGTTTCTAGGTCTCTCTAAAATGCTGACTCTTGAATCCTCACCAAGAACAGGAAAGCATATCAGATCACTCCGGTTCTCCAATCTTTACACAGACTTCTGTCAAAGAACTGATTTCAAAGCACTGAATAGCTTTGAGAGAAAATGCATTTCTGATCTGCTCGTATGAATAAAGTTTGTGTACGTCCCCAAAGTTAAAACAAAACTGGAGAACCAGTGTTCAGATACATGAAGTGTAATAGCTGAACTCCTGTAGTTCTTTTGAAACTATTATGTTTTATCAAGTATTGAGCTACCTAGTTCCACCCACTAGACGTCAATTTAGGAGGTTTCTGGGTATGAGTGGACACTATGTTTCTGTAGAAAATTCTCGGTAATAGTTGTATTTTGACCAGATTGTGTAGCCAGTCTGCGCCATTTAAATGAATTTAAATGAAATGAAGAATGGCAGCATGCATTTAAGACAGCAAACTCCTTCTGTTGCTGCACCCCCTGTTCTGGCCCCCCCGATGGTCCACACTATACTGCAACATTTACTCTCTTTAGTTGTAAAGCTTTTTATTTTTGTCTTGTATTAAAATAGTTACATTTTCCTGTATGAGTGATGATGATAATAATAATAATAATAATAATAATAATAATAATAATAATATTAATAATAATACATTTCACCATGATGTAGTTTACAAAAGGCACTTCTGGTAGCCATCTTGTTAAAGTGTGCCACACAAACTTAGCATCAGACAGGAAAACCAGAATTAGGGCCTTAAACTGTACTTGGTTTATTATTAGTCCAAACAGAGTAAGCTATCAAATGTAAATGATTATCAAATTAATCTTAATGATACAAAAACTTGACTGAATTGCAATAAATGGTTGAAGTTACAGTTTGAATCACAGTGGTTCGTGTGAACAGAGGTGCTGGGGCTGGAGGTAAACAGCAAAGTGAAACAAACCTGCCAAACTTTTCTGTGTTTCCAGTCTTGCCCTGTTGTATGACATGGATGAAGTCGTGTGTGAGGATAAATGGTACACGCTCCCTTTTGATGCCAAACTTGGACTTGAAGTTGCCCAGGATGTGACCGAAGTCTATGTGAAAGAGCTAAAAAAGAAAACAAAAAACCCCAAAACACACAAGGCCAATCAGTGAAGCCTGTGGAATCAGGAAAAACCAGGTGGAGAATGGAAAAAGAAAACTCAGATTGTCTAACCTGTCCATTGCTGCGGACCATGATGTTGTCACTGTGGCGATCTCCAATACCCAGGACATAAGTGGCTACACAGTAGCCTGCACATGACAGAGTGAACTCCTCGATGGCCCGGTCAAGAGCATCACTGTAAATGCACAACCACAAACAACACTTAAGATCATTTCTGAGGCTGCAGGCTTTTATCTGATCACTGGGCTCCAGCTTACCCAGAGTTCCTCTCTTTGAGCCAGTTAAGCAAAGCATCCTTGTTGAATGCCGCAGCTGCTGCTACATTGCTGCTGGTCAGCTGGATGTTTGCGATTGTTTCTGCAGATGAGACGACCTCAATCAGCCCGGTGCGGTCGCCTGTTGCCAGGCAACCATATGGTACAATTCTGTATAGACGGAGGAGAGCGTAACAATATCAGAACATTTATTATTATTATTATTATTATTATTTTTGGTTTATACATGGATAGACACTTGAAATATCTGATGTAGTGACTTTTGTCCTTTAACGTACAAATGAAGAAATTCTCAGATCTTGCTCAGTAATACATGTGTGACAGGTTTCTGGGTAAGTAGATAAATGTAACCGTGAGGGTTTTTTCCCCCCCCCAACTGTTTTTGCACTCCCAGTGTGGAACAATACTTTGTTATGCGGTTGGTCATGTTATTGCCAATGTTTTCACTTTAACTTCCTTCAGTTCCACAAGATGGCAGCAGGTCCTTGTTTTGTGACGTGGACCTGCTTACAATGACCTCTTCACTGTTCTATTAAACACAGCGCCCTCCTAGTCTTTTAAACCTAATACTCAGAGTAGGCTTAGGTTAGAGATTGTATTAGCAGTTTGACAGACTTTAATGGAGACCAAATGTCTTAAAGGCATTTGTTTCTCAGTCTAACTCAAAAATTAAAAAGCAAAGTAAATTATAATAGAGACAGCTGACAAGGAAGACTGCAAGTGATAAAATATCTCAGTATTTTTATTATATCGTCCCTGTTTTTATTCCCAGTGTCCCACTGCTTTTGAACTGTGAACCTGTGTCCCTGTAATCTGAAACACTGGCCACAGGCTCAACTGTCAAAACACCCCCCTCCACCGCTTAGCTCCAGATGTGTAGGTCTATGTATAGAGAGGGTTTTTGCAAAGTGTGAAGTGTGGATTTGATTAAAAGGTTTTTGACTTTCAGAATTGCACAGAAAATTTCTGGGGTTGATGCAGCTTTTAGAGAGCAACCCTGTGTAACATATGTACACAGCATGTTCAAGTAATTTTAAAGAAAAATGATGGGGTCATTTTTTAAATATTATTATCTATTAGCAATAGAATATATGGGTCAGGGTGTAGTACATGTGTGCCTGTACACAACTCTGTATACATGTTTAGAAAATGAGGCCAGAGGTCTAACTAGCACGGGGAGATTAACTCCCCACAGAGCACAGGAAGAAGAAAAACAATCTTGGCAAAAATCTGTCAGTCTAACACGCACACACACAAAAACTCACCTGAGGTCCAGATTTGCCTCCTTCCAGAGAAGGTCCATTAACCTCAAAATCTGGAGGGTCAACATGTCTTGTCTTAGGTCTAGGAGTAAAAGTCAAGATGAATACTGGGAAAGTGCCTCAGTTTGGAAAAAAAGGCAATATTAAGCTAGAAGGATGACTTTTCTCCTTCCATTCCTTTGCCACTTCCTGCTTCTTTTAATCTCCACCTTTCCAAACCCCCCTCCCCCCTTCTCTGATCCCTACCGTCTCCATTCTTAAAGATGATTCCCAGGGTGTCTCCACTCAGCAGCTTGTTGTTGTAAACAATCCAGAGGGGCTTCATCTTTGAGTCCATATACCGACACTTCTCCACACTATAGAGACAAAAAAAGACCCATCAGCTTCCTGTAAGAGCAAAGGTTGTCACACTCCGGTATAAATACATAAAAACTTGTGTAATCTTACTTGATGTCAGACAGCAGGACACTGGGGTTTAGAGGGGAGTGAAGGTCTGAAAGAGTCTCCGAGTATCCACTCTGTCTTAAACATGTCATCATGGCCTCCTTGGTCAACATTGCTTCCTTGGTTTTACTACGAGTGTTCTTGATGGTCCCTAATTTAATCAGCTCATTGACTGACTTTAGCTTACTCAGGGCTTCCACCTGGCATATCAAGAGAAGAACAATGTAACAGAACCAAACATACAGGTTTGATTTAACCCCGTGAACAAAGTTCTCCTGTTACTAAGAACTGATATAATTCTCCTGAAATAGACAACGTCAGCATTGTGTCACCACTGTGTATACGCTACCAAACAGGAAATTTGGCCAGATAAATGATAAGGAAGTCACAGGATGATTTGAGAAGAGACTGTCAAAACCAACAGTGTAGGGGCCAAAGGTCAGCGGGCAGGATGGGTGACAATGCTGGCACCGGAGAGGCTAAAAATACCATAGAGCTACCCCAGCTGAACTTAATAGATCAGCACTAATCTGTCAGGTGTGTGCAGATTTTTCAAAGTAAAATTGCAGTTTCTAGCAATAAAACATTTCAGCATATTTGAGTAACAGAAAAATGTTGATGATTTATTAATTAAATCTTAATAATGACATATCTACATCATGTCCTGACTGCCTGAAATAACAGTTGCAATACTTTAAGATTTCTGCCTCCAGCAAGTTTTAAGATTTGCAAATGAAACGTGGGAGTCTAAAACAAAGCAGTCATCACTTTTACTATTTTTTTTTTAATAGTGTGAGAGAATAGGTGTGTGTGGGTGCGTTCAGCTTGCCTGTTTCTTTAGAACCTCAATATGAGGGATGTTGCTTCTACAATAGGCTTCTAGGAGTAGCGCAAACTGGACTGAAACAGCTGGCATGTGGATCTCTGACCTGTAGAGGGCAGCACAGAGGAGGAATGGACAAACGAGAAACATCTAGAAATTTCAAACATTCCCTCTCCTTCTCCCTTAATTTGAATATGTAACTGTTCAAAGCCTGCATGTTTATTTCCACAACACTCAATTGCCTCCACACACACGCGCACACACAACCACACCCACCGTAGATGCCAGAAGAGGAAGTGTCCAATCTGGCGGTTTCTTTGAGCACGCTCTAACAGGAAATGAGTGAGGGCGCAGTCATAATAGGGCTCGTAACGCAACACCTGCACCAATTGTAGCAGGTACTGTGACAGTTCCTCATCACTGATGAGGGGAAAGAAGAAACAGGAAGACAGAAACTTAGAAAGACCATTTTTCTAAACAGTAATGTAATCCAGTGTATGATTAACAGCATTTAAAACAGACCAAGTGTGTTTGTGGTCAGTTGATGTATATGGAACAAAGAAAAAAAGCATACTTTATTGGAGCGTATAATAAATGTAATATATGACAGTGAAGTCTACTGCATTTCATAAAAGTGTGCAAGGATTTACCTCATGTCCTTTAAACAGCGCACAGCATACTCTCTGACATACTGGTCAGGATAGTTGAAGTCCAGCAGCTCCAGAGCATCTCTAGGACTCAGTTTGGGCCAAATCTGGAGCAGTGCCTGGAGCTGAGAGAGACAAACAACTTTAGAAACAGATATGCTGACATTTAATCAGTTAGATATGATGTGTGACCAAAAAGGACAACAGATCCTAAAGCATCAAAATCATTCTCCTGTTTAGAGCCATCTTCTCATGCACCTTCTCTTATTTTTAGATCACTCCTGTTAAATACACTGTAGAACTTCTGAAGTGCAAAACTCGTTATCCATTTCAGGGAAGTTGACTAAGTTCGAGGAAGCCAAATCTGGCAAGTGGCCTAGGTGGTGAGCAAGACTGGCCAAAAAAACTCCCATGTTTCCTTAGCACACACTACAGTTGTGATCATTTCGTCTGAATATTAGAGCCGACAGCCTCACCCCGGAGGACTAATTTACGCTACACATAGCAATAGTACAGAGATAGAGACTGATACATTTTACATCAGGGAATGCTTTTAGTTTTTAAATGGACCTGTGAATCAAATGCCCATGGGGTCACACATAATAAAGATGCTAATAAATTCTATAGCAACAACAGTTAGGACTGTAATTTCTTTCCTGTAAATACGGTTGAGTGTGAGTGACTTTATTATGATGCAGTTAATCATTTCAACAGTGATAATCTTGCCCCCAAGTAGAGACTCTATCACAGGCTTTTTGCTTCATCTGTGCCGTGACCGATGACGCTCTGCTTCTCACAACAGTGCTGGCAGCTGTGGGTTTATTATTAAATTAGATTTTAGTTTCAAGGAGGACAGTTTAAATTCAGTGCAACTTGCCTGCACTCATAGACGTAG
The DNA here is from genome assembly GCF_963969265.1 of Rhamphochromis sp. 'chilingali'. Classification (NCBI taxonomy): domain Eukaryota; kingdom Metazoa; phylum Chordata; class Actinopteri; order Cichliformes; family Cichlidae; genus Rhamphochromis; species Rhamphochromis sp. 'chilingali'. The sequence continues at coordinate 32,342,874 of NC_137935.1, forward strand.
ATGAAGGTGTGACCAAGTTTCATAGGACCCTCTTAACATTGCACATCATATCCGTGCTGTGCATTTTTGACACCAACCCATAACATTTGTAGAGCTCAGACTACTATACATTAAGAGATACTGTCACACATTTTATGTCAAAAGTAGTAAAAATATGAGACTGACATTTGTGCATAAGCTCAATATATGAAATATGACCTTTTCTGAATTGTATGGGATTGCACTGAATCAAACAGTTTGCTTTTTAAAGAATCAATTTTTTAAAACCTTGAAACAAGTGCTGACTTAATATCATTATATCCTCAGTAACACCCCATAACAATGGATATGCTTCCTAACCTGGGCCATGTCCTCATGTTTGCTCCACTTGACAGAGAGTAGCAGCTTGGGCAGCGACTGGGGGAAAGTCTCACGACAATCTTGTCGTAGTGTCCAGATCAGATCCTTTTCATTTTCACAGAGCTGAGAGACCGGGTCACGCTCCATGATCTCCTTCAGCTCCATGTAGAATTTCTTAACACCACGACCCTGAGAGCAAAACGGTTCAGAAAAGAGAGAAAAGGTCAGCTGGGTTTGGGATTTTGAGATACAAAGGAGCAGAAAGGTGGACGTAAGGAACTCAGAGCGTGTAGATGAGCAACTGCATTTACTGTAAATAACCACATGAGGGCAGGAGAGCATTAAAGTAGTAACATTCTCACCATCTTTGCAATGTGCATGAGTGGGCCAAGAACTAGCATTCATTTGTTTGTTAAAAACTTGTAAAGTGTCTGATTCAACAAAGAGGCAGGATTTTAGTAGCTACAAAATGTAACCCAAGTCCTGACATTCACGTTCTTTACAGGTAAATAACAGCTGAGCTGTACAGCGCTCTATACTAATATGTAACATGACACGCTGTAACAATGAAATTACAACTTTTAGTCAGCGATAATCTAGTTTCTCTCACGCACAGACTGCATATTTAAAAAAAGAAAAGGAAAAAAAGAGACCGTGTTCAGGCATGCCCTCTAAGTAACAGCAGATTACGTAACTGGCTGTAACACACCCATGAGTAGGTTTTCAGTTGAGGGGTGGTAAGAGGAAAACGTACATGTAATCTGATTAGCGTGCGTAGTTTTGTACTTTTGAAGAGGATTTGAATATTTTTGCAGCTACACCCTGCCAAAGTAATAACAATGGGTTTCCAAGGAAACTAGCAAACGGGTGCCTGTTGAGGTTATATTTGTACTGTGTGACTCTAAGAGTGTGTGAGGAGAGAGATGGGCATGCTGCATCATTTCTCACATTTCGTGTAAGCCATCATGTAGCAATCACTACTGTGCTTTCAGCTTCGCTGCACTTTTATGTATTCTGAATGAATTCAATCATCTAAACACATTCGCACACAGTCAACTCCTTTTTTGTATATGAACTCACAATGGACACACAGTCAGCGCTGACCATCTCTGCAGCTTTTTCCAGTATCTGCAAAAAATTCAAATGAAAAAAAAAAATGCATGAGTGAACGCACACTGATGCATCAGAGTGCATTAAACAGGCCGAGCACGTCCTGATCCTCTCATGCTAACAGCTACCACTTCATCATAATCACTAGGTACTATTTTGAAGAGCACTAAGCCACTCTGCTGACAATTTCAGCTGAACTCATGCTATCAAAAAAAGCCCATACTCAGTTTTTCCATTCGCAGATGAATAGTGTTTATCCATACATCACAAATCTAATCTAATTGGTATGTTTTAAAAGGGCAAATGGGTATCATCTTATTAATTTGACTGAATATGACGATTGACTGCTGTGTGACCTTGTCAAAAGGAGGGAAGACGATGGGGTGTGAAGAGTACTCTGGGAAGTGGATGTGCAGTGCTGTAGCGTTCTCAGTGTATGGGTTGGTCTGAATGGTTCCTATGGGGTTCAGCATCTCTTCAAGTTCATCTGGGCAGGAGAGACACACATGCATAGCTGATATGAATTTGCCCTTTATTAATTATTAAATTATACCGTGACTTTGTGTATGTCTATACCAGGAAATGATGACCAGCAGTGCAGGATGATGTCTCCAGTCTTCAGCTGCCCTTTATAGTCAAACACCATGGTGTTTACCCAAGCTATGGGGTAGTGCTGGATCATACAATTAAATGTTAGTCAATATAAGATAGTTTGGAAAAAAGGCACTTGTCTGATAATGTGCGTCCCACTCACCACTTTCCCCGCCTTGCGGATGGTCTGATACTTGTTGATGTGTGGATTTTTGGTGGACTTTTGCTTCTTAACCTTGTCCATCACGGCATAGATAGCAAAACAAAGGCGGGTCATGCGGGGCAGGTCACAAACGGAGATTTCAAACTCCACTGTGTTGTCTTTCCACGTGTGCTCTGAGCGCCCGCTACTCTCGTTGCTAACTGCCGGCTTGCAGAGAAGCTCTGTACCGTGAAAGAGCCCCGCCCTAACCTGGACCTGTGTACGGCAGGAAGGGTTGAATTTTACAATTACAAGCCAACCTGCCAATGGCCATAGATGCAAACTTAGACAAAATATCTCTGCTAGTTTGTGTGAAACTGGAAAGACAGATGGCACAGGTTTGCAGGGTTTGTGCAGTGACAAACTAATAGGTACACACATGACTTTTTAATAGATGCAAACAAGAAGAGTTTACCTTGGCAGTTTCCTCTGCGTTCACCTTGCTGCCTTTCACAAGAACTATCCTAAAGGGCTTAGGCACGTCCCACACACACGTCTGTACTTGCTGCAGAGGAAGAGTGAGAGGAGGGAAAAAAACCCAAAAAAAACAAAACAAAACTGAGGGACTGGCATAATGTACTGTGAAGATATACACACTCAAATGCTTAAAAACTAAATAAAAAAAAACAAAAACAGCAACAGTTCCAGACACAGGCACAAACAACAGGAAAGGTCAGGCAGGTCAGTCTGATGTCAAGCCAAGTGGATTTGTGAGGGTCAGCAAGTCAGCAGAACAAACAGTCACATGACACCTACAAACTATGAACAACACAGCACACTTCCTGCCCGTCTCTTTGCTCCTATGTGATTAGACTGATGTAATGTCAACGTGATCCCTTATCAGAAAAGATGGAAGTATGTTTGTTTGATTCTACTGTTGCAGGCAGAAACAGCTCCATGTCAAGTAAAGCATAATCACAAAAAAACAAAAAAAAAAAAAACCACTCCGTACTTCTGTTTTCTTTTCTAATTATCAGTCAGCTTTCCAACAGCAGAGCATCCAATAACCACTTCCTTGCAAGAAAATAAAATCTCACTTCCTGTCTCAAATAGCCGCAATTCTACAGCAACCTTATTAAAGTCTGCCCAGTGTCCGTTTCTGTCTGCTTCCTCTATTGCACCATTCTTTTCTATGGTACTTTAAAGAACACTGACAAGACCGATATAATAAAGAAAAAGCACAGAAAATATGCAAAAGTCCACAAAACAAAAGAAAAACACTTTAAAATGTAAGCTTTTTTTAGACTAATTAGAACAACAACAAGAGGAAGTGATAGGAGATGTAATCGTCATAGACCATGAACACATTTATTTACACGTGCCATGCACTCAAAATGATTTATATCTTAACTCAGTGGACAAAGAACATATATCTATATCTATATCTGTCTGCATTTAATACGGTGGAAAGAGTTACATCCATGAGTTTCCTTTACCTGTGATGAACAGTGTGATTTAGCCACTTATATGACAAAGTTTGGAGATGCGTGGTTGCATCATACACTGTGCTTCAGATCTAGTTTCATACTGTGCTCTACTATTAGCCCTTAAACAGAGCAGCATTTAGTGCATTTATGATGGCAGGTAACCCCCCCCCCCCAAAAAAAAAACAACAAAAAAAAAAACCCTAATCTTCACAATACTGTTAGTACACATTTTCATTGAGAACCACAACAACTACTGAAAAATCATAATGCTTCTTAACTGTAGTTAAAACCCTGCCAGGTAAAAACTGCGCCATCAGTAAATAGAAAACCTTGATTACACTTTCCATATCAGCCCAGGTCCAAGTGACATACATATAATCACAATCAAGGCTTCACAGATAACAAGCAAGGTGTTACAGCTGTTTAGTGAGAGGGTGATAACTGAGGTAGGAATTCTCTTGTTGTGATGTTGAGAGAAAGAAAAAAAAAAAGCGCTAAGTTTGTTTTGATTAACAGACATTTCCAATGTTGAGCAAGAGGCGTTACAAAAAGGAAAAAAATATACCAACTTTAGAGCTGAGGCAATTAAAACTAATTCAAGTGAAATTAATTACAGGTACAAGATATCACAGGGAATTGTGTTCTTGGAATAAATGTCACTTCATGATAGGACACAAATCATGACACAAAATGATTGTGATAGTTTCAGTGCAGGGAGTGTATGCTACATGCAGTCAAAGTGAGAAATGGAAGGGCAGTGAAATGACTGGCTGTTAGTACTGCAGAGGAACAGAGATCTTAAATCAAGCAGGTGCAAAGTATAAGGAAAGGTTATGAAGCCGTAGCTGTTCCTGCAGCGTTACATAATAAATTTAACGTTTCAATCCTTTATCAGGTGACTCATGGTTGAAATATTTATCAACTTTTGAAACCACACATCACCGGGGCTTCAACAGTATCAGGCAATTAAAACCCCTAGGAGACTAGCTAATGAAGGCCAATGAAATTCAACCTGACATTTAAAATGTGGATGCACGCATTGAGCTGTGATGTCACTGTGCACCTGCAAGCAGTGCTAAGACGCTGGCAATGATTTCCTGACAGCGTGGCAAATGCTGGTATTGCAGTACAGGCTGACACACTGCCTCATAAAAGAGACACCTGCCAAAAGTACTTGTTTACTTACTAAACCTCCACACCTGTGCAGGTGAATCAACTAAAGTGTGCAACTTTTCTTATATTGATGTGAGAGCAGCAAATGCTGGTGGATATCAAGTCACTGTAATCTAGTGCACATAAGAACGTTTTCTTACATTTTCAACCCCCTGTTTAGGCCTGATCACGTCAAACAAATCGCCATCAAATCAGATGATGTACAGCTGTTAGCAAAGCACAGTTTCTTCGAAAACAACATCAGCCGATTAGCAGACACACTCATAAAAATTATATTGTTCACAGAGTCATGCATAATATTTGGACTAACCGTGGGAGGCCTTCTCTTGGGAGGTAGCGGTAAAGGTGGGTTGGAGGACTTGCGGCTAACCACAGCGCCAATGGCTGAGATTTCCTTGTCAAACATAGTCTTTACAGTGCTGGTGTGGACCAGGGTGAGGTGGGGAGCCTCCTTGGCCTGCAGGCATGAGCGAATGTACTGCACACAAGACAGGACAGGAGATTTTAGGAGGTTGTAGCCATGTCATGTTAAAGCAGTCTCTGGAGCAGAAAAAGTGCTAAAGTCACTTAAGCTAATGAGCTAGAGACCGAATAAATGAGAAGTGAAATTTAATCTCTGCACAACTTGTCAGCAGACTTCAATGTAACATGGAAGACTGTGCACAAACAATTTCAGGTATTTCATTATTATCTTGATTATATTTTTAATGTTTAAAAAGCACATCATGCAGCCTGCCCACATGGATCCAAACAAGATTCAGATGCATAAAAATGTGACTACATCTTTACACACACACACACACACACACACACACACACGCGTTTACACTGCTGGACTAATAAAAACAGACCTAAGAAATCTATAAAACGAAATATTTCATGATTTCTACCTGGCAGTGTTTCCCAATGGAATTTCAGACGTAAATTAAAAACATTAAAAAAAAAAAAAAAAAAAAAAAAAAAAAAAAATCACAGACCAAGCAACCACTTCAATATACTTAACAGAAAGACAAGAACTTACGAAGCATAACATGTAGATACACATGTATATATTTTTTCTCAGCTTATAACAGCTACCTGCAAGCTAATACTTTGGCAGTTTTGAGTCATCCATCATACTGCTCAATATCACTTAAACTTTATCATGCTTAGTTGTTTCATATTCAGAATGAACTAACAAGAAAACGTAAGCTTGCAATTGATTACTCTGAAAAATTAATGTGCAAAAAACCCCACAAAACACAACGTATAATTCTTAAGGGGAATAAAGAGTAACTAGCGAGCATATGTTTCAGCAAATAGCTGTAATCGTGCTCCAAATTGTCTCCAAAACAGCTGAAATGAGTTGTACATAAACACACTTTATTTTGATTTTTTTTAAGAAATAGAACCCACAAATAAACCTCTACTGAAAATATTTCTTAGAAACCAATTTGATGCTGATGGTTCGAGTACAACCTCATACTATTTGAACTTGTAAACATCTTTCTTTGCAATCAGAAAACAGGCTTTGGTGTGTTGCTGTCACAGTAATAACACTGCGAGACCCTTTTTGACCTTCAGTTGCGGTGGTCTCCCTATTGGTATTACTATACAGCAGCAACAACATTTTAAGAAGACTGTATCTGCTATATCTGTGCATGAACCTGAAAGTGAGACATGTAAGTTGATGTTGAAGTTCATCAGCCACTCACAGACACTTAAACACAGCTTTGATATGCAGCCACTGACCTTGTATTGAATCAGTGGATGGTCTCCACCAAGGAATTCCAGACATTGGCTGACCCTCAGTATATACTGACCCCTCCATACCGCGTCCTCAGATCCGTGGGTGGTCAGCCACTTTTTCAAAGCCTGCTCCATCAGCTCATTGGGGGTGCAAGACAATGACACCTTCAGACTGGCAGAGTCCTGCAAGAAGGGAAAATAGACAGTCAAGTGTTTATTACTGGTCAAAATGTATTTGGGACCATCTGAGAATAAAATAGCTGTTTGTTTTTTTTAAATCATCGTTTGTGTGTATATTTGGTACCCTCTATGATTTAAATACAAACATTTCACACACACACACACACACACACACACACACACACACACACACACACAAAGCTGCATTTGCTTGTTTATCTTAAACAGGAAGAGCACAGTAAAACAAGTAATGATATAAGATCTATAAGACCATAACAAAAGTCTCTCAATTTTCATGTGTACAAGTAACTGATACACAGAGTGAGTTCATATACATGCAATCACTTGGTACACTGATGGCTGAATTCATTCAGGATTTCCACTGATGTGTGTTCAAATACGTGTTAGCCTCCATCGCCTTATCACAGGGAATCTACCAGGTTTGCTGTGTGACCGTGAGGCTCACTGCGTCATGCCATTTATAGCACAGCACTGACCCGATACCAGAGATGGAATTGCTTTTAATTTCCTGGTGATTTAATAAAAACATCCTTCATTAGTAATTTAAAAAAAAGCGACCTTAGCTGCATTAGTGAGGATCTACACACAGCAGAGATATTAAAAGTTTTTCTAATTAGAAGCTGGTAACTATAAAAGCCATATTTTAAACGCTAAAATGAGACTTGATTTGGATACTGACGTGAACATGGAGGAGGAAGTCGGTCAATGATTTAGACAGTCCACACCAAACCCTGGTTATTTCTGAACAATAAACGACACCACTGCACTTCCTGTCTATAATGTAGCTTATTGTGTCTGATCTCTTAAAATAAGACTTCCTGCCAATGTTCACCCGAGTGCGGTGGCACAGATGGTCAGTCTTTGTATTATGTGCATGTGTGTGCCTGTGATGTTGATCAAAGCTGATATACAGGAGTCTGGAGGGATGTGACCATCTGTTTTATTATTAAATAATATTATTTCTATTACAGAGGCAAAGAGAAAGGCCGAGACAGATGGAGGGACATAGTCAAGTGAGTTCAGAGAAAAGAAGGGAGCTCATTTTAATCAGCATTTTGGTCCCTTGAGCTGCCATGCTAATGTGTGCGTGCATCTGAGAGAATGGCATAATTTCACTGATGGTTTTGACCCACTTATTGTCGTCACATGTCTTGCTAGTTGGGCTCAATCACGTGACTGTTGTGAAGCTGCCAACTGTGAGAGCAGGGGAGGGGAAAAAAAAAAAAAAAAAAAAAAAAAAAAAAAAAAGCTGAGCTACAGTACATGTGCCTGCGCTGGTGGAGTCACATGGTTACTTTTGCTTCTAAAACAAGGTGGTTTTGTCTTCTGTAGTGGAGCAGTAAGTCACACGGTTATTCTCAATTCATTATGTATACAGAGATGTTGAACAGACAAAACTTTACACGTATATTGTAAAGCTCATTACAAAACAAAGACAGCTTCTTTGTTAGCACTCATGCTATCTCTTTTCAACACCAAAAATATTACTCAAGTGTCTTTTTGTCTACTCTTGCTGATTGCAGTAGAAAAACGATAGAATAGATATAAATTAGCCACAATTCACTGAGGATCCTTCTCAGCATCGTGCAATATAAGCACAAAATGAAGCAACACGAGGATACATTATATGAACTTGTTTTAAAAATAGAAATTAAGAATTAATGTCAGAGCTGTCAAAACCCTCAGGAAAGGTCTAAGATCATCCAAAATAAGTTCTCTTTTTGACTTATTCCTACAACGCTAGTGCAGAGCCTGTTGAGAGGAAGTATAACAGGTTTTATTGATGCTGTAAAAATGATTAAAGCTGATGTTTTGAAAAGAGGACAGCCGTAAGAGGTTCAGCGATTGTGGTAGAAAGACCAGACTGGATGAGGCATTCTAAAGAAAGCTGCAACCTGTGAACTACATGATTGAGTTTTTCATCACAAACCTTGCATTTATGAAATTACAGGACTATAATAAAGAAAACACTTTTTTACAGAATGATTTTGAAGTGAAGGTAAAAACATCTATTATCCTGTTTAGGCCCATTTTGAAACAGAATGGCTATAAAGCTGTGCAGGACTCATTTATTCCAACCCATGTTTATGCATCTGAATGAAATGAAAATGTAGCCTTCTTTGATAATAAAAAAAAACAAAAAAAACAAAACAAAAAGACTAAACTAGTAAAGACTAGTTTTCTGTTCTACTTTACAGGCATTTTTAAATGCTTTTTATACCCAAATTTTCTATGTAACATTCACACTCCAAAGGACTAACTTGAGGTTCAGTATCTTGCCTAAAGATACTTTGGCATCCATACTGGAGCAGCCAGGGCTCGAACCACCAACCTTCTGATTAGCAGACCTGCTCTACCTCCTGCATCTATAGTTCAGTGTATCCTTTTTATTTATCCTACATAAACTGCCACTGATTAAGCTACGCTGCACTGTTCTGCATTACAGACCCTCACCTGGGACTGGTCAAAGTGGATAATGACTTTCAGGTCCACCGGTGCATCGTTGACTCCGGCTGTGATCGCGGTCACTGCCGCAGGCTCCAGCTGTGGGGAGTAGCAGGCTTGCACCCACTCCGAGAATGCCATCATTTGTATTTGTTGCATCCTCTCTTCACTGATCCGAAACATCTTACTCCGAAAATCCTTCACCTCCTGGTCATTTAAGGCATCAAGTTCATGGAGACCTAGAGAACACGAGTAAAGGACACCGTTACAACATTGCAAAAGAAAGCCGTGCCACCACTTTAAGAAAGAGGGGCACTTGGATATCAGTAATTTGTCTACAAATCTAAATTGATGATTCTTAATGTTACAAGAAATCAGCGTAAAAACCCCCCCAAAAAAACAAACTGACTTCAACCAATTCATCAACAACTTTGCAGCCCTTCAGTTCATCTACTGAAACAAGCTGTTCCAGCTGTTCCCTATAAGCCAGTTTATTTCTTTCTTCTGACTCACAAACAGAAGGTTTGAACAGCACATTGTGGGGGCCATCTGCTTGAGAGGAACACAGTAAAGATATTCCCTCTCTTTTACATCATACAAAGCATAACAGGTTCAATTTAAAGACTGATAATGGTCAAGTTGAGTTTTTATTAAAAATGGCAATGTGGATTCTTAGTATGGAACAAAATTAATTAGCATTTTTAACTAAAGTCAGTACGAAACTTCTGAAATAAGAGAAACGAGTAGGAAGATGGTGAATATTCCTAAAGTAACACACTTGAACACAGAGGCTTTAAAATTAATAGAAAATGCACAACCTGTGGGATGTTCAGTGCCAGACACCAGAAGTAATGAATGTGCATAAAATGATGACTGTCTCCATGTTGGATTACAGTAGAGCCCCTTAATATTCACACACAGAGGTATAAGTTGCTGTTGGGCTGATCACAGTCCACCTTCTGCTTTTATCACTGGATTATTATTATTATAATTTTTTTAAAGGGTACTTTTCATTCACTCTTGAGTAATGAAAACATGTTGACATTTAAAGGCATTTCACATTCATATGACCCTCAGCATTCAAGAAGGCTCTGAAGCACATTAGCTGTGTAGACCAAGTTTGTGTGGCTGCATTACTGGAGGGGGAAAACATGGTTGACACGTGTATGTGTGCCTGTGTGTGCGCGTGTGTGTGTGTTGACCTTCTAGACAAGCCTGTGAGGTTCCCTTTGAAACACCGCTTTACTCTTTCAAAAGCCTTTAAGAGATCAGGTCAGACCAAAGTGGAGTCGGGGGGGGGGGGGGGGGGGGGGGGGGGAGAATATCAATATCACCTGAGTCTTGATCAATTACACTCAGAGCCTCTTCTCTTCTTCTTTGAAGAACAAAGGACTTCCAATTCGTAATCTCTTGGTTGGAAGAATGCTGAATGTGTGTCTGTTTAATAATCCAATGGGGCTACACTACTTCCCTTTCATTACTGATTAACCTCTCTGTTATTCTCTTCAGTAGTCACGGCATCGTTTTGCCTTTAAAATCTCTGAAAAGACTTTCCACTATACTTTACCTGCAGCCCGCTGTAATGCGTTTACGCCTGCTTTCAGGAATCACTCCCGAAACTCAACGTTACTGTGCCTTCTTTCATGTATGATAAACAAACTGAGTGTTGATCATGACGCAAGGTTTTCACCTTGCTTCAAGACTTAACACCGCTTTTCCTCCAAATAGTTAATCACCTCAGAGGACTGGGCTGTTATACGGTAGTGACAGAGCCCCTGTGTTCTTTGAAAAGGCCCAATCTTCAGAGAAAATGCAAAGTGACATGTGATGGAAGGCATGTCAGGAACACGTCCAGTCAAACATCACGCTTCTCTATCAGTTAGTGATAGAAGCCATCTGCACAGGAGCCTTGGGTCTGAATGCATGGGAGAGCATGCTGAGTGGGAGAGCTGCTTAGCATACTGGAGGAGGTGCTAACGGCTTGTTGTGAGGTAGGAAAGATTTACAGTCCCATTTACCAGCTCTTAAGTGCTTTTCTTTATTGGAAATGTCAAACACGGAGAATAAAGGAATCTATCCGGAGCGGAGGAACGCATGTGAGAGATCTTGTGTGATAATGTACTGCTTCAAACCGAGGTAGAGTCTTAAAAGCGATGCTGCATTACCCTTGCCGATGAGCACGCCGATCTTGGAGTCCAACAGGCGCTCTGCTCGACCACAGTTGCGCATCACCAGCTTGAGAACGGGCAGGAAGGGGCGAACGTCGCACAACCGACGCGTTTCGTCCTCCAGCTCTTCGTGTACGGCTGCCTGGTTGACACACTCGAACATGTGGCTCTCCATTTCGCCGAGTGCAGGAAACAGTGGGAAGCTCTGAGCCTGCTTCCATAAGAGCTAGAAGGGAGAAGAACAAATATGTTCCACTAAGGTATTTTTGCCCCACACACAAAAAAAAAAAAAAAAAAAAAAAAAAAAATTGTAGCCATTAGCCCATATTAAATAAATCTTACATAAAATGAGCAACTGTAATAAACATCACATTTTATTTGACAGTTTCATAAAACAAGGCTGAGAGCATTTTCAAGAATGAGAAATGGACGTGACTCATATCTTTACAACACAGTTTCTGGGTGAGGCAATCAGAGTACGACTCCCCTGCCTGCCAGCCCCTGGTGGTACACTTCATGCCCCTTTGCCCCCCACAGCCTGATCACAGGATGGGTGTCAAAGAGCGAGTCTTTTTGTGAGGAAAAAGGGATGCACTCTGGCAAAACAGAACAAGCCTCCTCTCTCCTCTCCACAAACATTCAAAACATTTCCCACAGTTACTTTCTCTGAACTGCTTTTGTGAGCAAGTGATCTCAACATGTGACAAATGGAAAACAAAGAGTTTCAAATGATAACTCATTTCCCAGAATCGCTGTAAAACATTTTGGGGAGCTCGGCTGTAGTCTGAAACATGAATGGAGGCTTGTGAATGAAAGAAGCAGTCATTCACAAGCCCACTGCTGGCCATATGATCACTAATAAAGAGTTTTGTACAGACGGTCTGAAAGCCTGCAAAAAGTTAAAGAATATTCTACCCTTTAGCTAAACTAACAGCCTCTGGCCTTTCACAAACACGGCTTCTGTTTTATTCACAGGTTTATGTACTTTTTAAAATGCAAACACGTCCGTGTATGGGTTTATACCAGTGTGCAAGGACGCAGACCTCAGTGGGGAAGAGAAAAAAAAAAAAAAAAAAAAATTATTTCAAAGACCCATGAATTTCAGAGAGAAATCAGGACTTGCGGTCAATGAATAGCAGACACTCTGTACACACAGCAACAACCCACCTCCTCAGGCTTTAAATGGTGCCCTTTTTGGGGAAATAATGACTTTGTGTTTCAGTGCAGCACATGTTTGTTTTACACCAGAATTATAAAAATAAAAATTCTGTGCAATCCAATAAACAGCCCTGTACTGAGAGCAATAAATGCTACCTTTGCAGAAGCTGGTACATCTTAGGACTGAGCATCTGTGTTCTCATACAGTCAGTCATTACAGAAGGAATCTGATTGTGCTGTGAATGAGGGCCACACGCACACAAACACCTACGCTGACAACAAATGCCTCAAAGTTATTTTCTTAGAGTTGTGAACCTCATCACGTCTGTGACTTCTGACCTCCACTCACATACAGTGGGGCAAAAAAGTATTTAGTCAGCCACCGATTGTGCAAGTTCCCCCACTTAAAATGATGACAGAGGTCAGTAATTTGCACCAGAGGTACACTTCAACTGTGAGAGACAGAATGTGAAAAGAAAATCCATGAATTCACATGGTAGGATTTGTAAAGAATTTATTCGTAAATTAGGGTGAAAAATAAGTATTTGGTCACCTCAAACAAGGAAAATCTCTGGCTCCCACAGACCTGTAACGTCTTCTGTAAGAAGCTTTTCTGTCCCCCACTCGTTACCTGTATGAATGGCACCTGTTTGAACTCATCATCTGTATAAAAGACACCTGTCCACAGCCTCAAACAGTCAGACTCCAAACTCCGCCATGGCCAAGACCAAAGAGCTTTCGAAGGACACCAGGAAAAGTATTGTAGACCTGCACCAGACTGGGAAGAGTGAATCTACAATAGGCAAGCAGCTTGGTGTGAAAAAAATCAACTGTGGGAGCAATCATCAGAAAATGGAAGACATACAAGACCACTGATAATCTCCCTCGATCTGGGGCTCCACGCAAGATCTCATCCCGTGGGGTCAAAATGATCATGAGAACGGTGAGCAAAGATCCCAGAACCACACGGGGGGACCTGGTGAATGACCTGCAGAGAGCTGGGACCAAAGTAACAAAGGTCACCATCAGTAACACACTACAACGGCAGGGAATCAAATCCCGCAGTGCCAGACGTGTTCCGCTGCTGAAGCCAGTGCATGTCCAGGCCCGTCTGAAGTTTGCCAGAGAGCACATGGATGATACAGCAGAGGATTGGGAGAATGTCATGTGGTCAGATGAAACCAAAGTAGAACTTTTTGGTATAAACTCAACTCGTCGTGTTTGGAGGAAGAAGAATACTGAGTTGCATCCCAAGAACACCATACCTACTGTGAAGCATGGGGGTGGAAACATCATGCTATGGGGCTGTTTTTCTGCCAAGGGGACAGGGCGACTGATCCGTGTTAAGGACAGAATGAATGGGGCCATGTATCGTGAGATTTTGAGCCAAAACCTCCTTCCATCAGTGAGAACTTTGAAGATGAAACGAGGCTGGGTCTTCCAACATGACAATGATCCAAAACACACCGCCCGGGCAACAAAGGAGTGGCTCCGTAAGAAGCATTTGAAAGTCCTGGAGTGGCCTAGCCAGTCTCCAGACCTCAACCCCATAGAAAATCTGTGGCGGGAGTTGAAAGTCCGTGTTGCTCGGCGACAGCCCCAAAACATCACTGCTCTCGAGAAGATCTGCATGGAGGAATGGGCCAAAATACCAGCTACTGTGTGTGCAAACCTGGTAAAGACCTATAGTAAACGTTTGACCTCTGTTATTGCCAACAAAGGTTATGTTACAAAGTATTGAGTTGTATTTTTGTTATTGACCAAATACTTATTTTCCACCCTGATTTACGAATAAATTCTTTACAAATCCTACCATGTGAATTCATGGATTTTTTTTTCACATTCTGTCTCTCACAGTTGAAGTGTACCTCTGGTGCAAATTACTGACCTCTGTCATCATTTTAGGTGGGGGAACTTGCACAATCGGTGGCTGACTAAATACTTTTTTGCCCCACTGTATGGCCTCATCACCTATAAGCTGACATCACAAGCCATTTGCAAACAGAAAAACACTCTGCCAGCCACAACAATCACCTCTGTCAAAACAGGCATTGGATAATGTCTGACTGACTGACCAGCTGTCTGAATGTTGGGCTGCAGCCTCTGTTTTCCCTTAATGTGACAGCAAGCCTACAGGCATGCAGGAACAACTACACAATAAGCAAAAGAAGTCCTCAAAGTAGGTTCCCAGTTGAATTTTATATGAACTGATTAAGTATTTAGACTAGAATAATCCTTTAATTGTCCCACAAGGGGAAATTTGGTTGTATCCACAGCAAAACAAAAACAAAAACCATATACAAACAGAACAGGACACAGAACAGAAACACTTTTTACATATTTACATCATGGACAATAATTACCAAAGCAGAGTACAGTACAGTTAAAATTAGAGTACAGATAGTGTGCAAACAGAGCAGGATACTGAAAGAGGTTTAAATAGTTGAGGTGTAATATTAACACTGGTCAAAACAAAAACTTTAAATAACCTTGTTGCTTAGGAAACCTGTGCAGTCACCAACCCAGTGACACTCACCAGTTTGATGTGCTGAATTGTAGCCTCGCGTGGAACGTCCATCTGGATATAAATACCAGTGGGAAGCAAAAAGTCCACAGTGATCTGGTCCGGAGCGTGTCCGGCCAGAGGTGAGTGTGCCGCCCATATGTCCAGGAGGTCTGTCATGGCGGGAGGCATGGCAAGAGGAAGTTAACACCACCTCAACCATAAGGACCTGGAGAGACAAACAAATTGTACACTTAAGTTCATTGTTGCTATTCTACTGTAAAAAGCAAACAAAAACAACTAACAGATGCCAAATAATGAGTAATTCCCCACCTAACCCAGAATAAGCTCGACTAACTTAAGAGACAAGCTGACAGCATTTTCAAACTGATGTAAGAGATTTGAATATGGTCAAAAGGAGATGTTTAAAGCTTTTCAAGAATAAAAGATGTACACGCATTAAACTTGTACTGCATTTCAACAACCCAGCAAACAGTTGTCACAAGTTTAAACTTTCATTTGTACAAAAAACAAAAAACCCCAAAACTGCTTCTTAGACTCCAAACACAATCCAGCCTCACCAAACAACAACACCAACTTTTTAAATCAGAGTTCCAGACACAACAACACACACACACAGTGCCATTTTTACGCTCATACATTCATTAGCGAGAAGTTGACAGGCGCAGATGATTCAGTGTCACTGTGTCCCTGTGACGGAAGCGCTGTGCTGAGTCCAGTGGGAAGCCGCTGCTTTAATTTGGAGGAGGGCCAGAGTGCAGAAGAATGCCCACTAAGCAAACAGAAAAGTTCAGCCTGCCTTCCCCTCATCTGACAATCTGGTGCCTCCGGAAAAAAACCACACATAAAATGAAAACACTGGCAACGGGGTTCTGCATGCATAGGAATGCACACAAATATGAATCATGTATACAGACATTTACTGAATATGTCGGTAGACTCAGAGGCTGGTGCCAAAGTGAAAGCGAGCATGGTGAGGCTATTTTTGTAACAGTTCATTACTGGCAGATGCAAAAGTCTCCAAGCCATGTAATCGACACATACTATGCATATAGTCAATTCAAAGACAGGCGGACAAACTCATGCACCCACCCAGTTTACCTCGTAAAGTTCCATACAGATGGCATAAGTGAGTTTCCATCTTCTAGTGTTAAAAAAAAAAAAAAAAAAAAACAGAAAAAAAAAAATCCACAATCTGGTTTCCATTTGGGCCTTTGCCTCAACCACAGCTGCACATCGCACCACTTCCACCTGCATTCTCATTACGTTGTCCTCGAGTGGCCCGGGACATTAACTCTTCCTCCAGGCCACAGGGCCATCTCCATTCCAGCTCGATCAGCCCATTAAAAACAACAGCTCTGATTGCCTCTAATGGCCTTTCTCCTCTATGTTAAGTGCTCATGCAAGCCATATATGAGCAACCATTTCAGCACGTGTCTGAGTGTGGTGCATTATCTGCGGTGCATTTGGAGCCACGATCCCAGCCATTTAACATGATCAACCATGCAAATGGAATCAGCCTCGTGCGTGTTTCTGTATGCTCTGGAACTATAGACTATTGCCTTGACCAAGAAAACAAAACAAAACACCCAGATACTGCAGACAGTGTGTGCTCGTGTTGCTCTGTGTTCTCACACGACAAACAGAAAACCACAAGTAGCCACTGAGACTAACAGTCACAGGTCAGACAATGGCAAACTTGTTATGCCACAAAGGTGCGCAGTTACAAACACGAGTAACTTGACACCATGTCTGTCTGAAACACTGACAGCACAGCACCATGTTATCAGGGATGGATGAACGAGTGCATGTGCAAGCTCATCTACGCATGTAACATCCCTCTCTCTAATTATATGCTTCAAAAATGACACTTTCACAGCAGACAGCTTGAATACAGTCTCATCCTGCTGTGATGCAGACACACTCAGCCGCTTTCGCTCTCACATACCACACACACAGGTGAGCAGGGTTATTGAGGATGTGGTGGCAGTCAGCCAGAGGTCTGCTGCTAGGTCAGGTTTCAGCGGGAGGATCAGAGAAGAACAAGCGGCTTTGCAAGCTCAGTTAAAGAAAGAGCGTTTCATGTGGCAACAAACAGAGAAGCCTGAAGGTGCACATCCAGTTGGCCTGAAGTTGGCTAAGTAAACAACGCATCACGATGTTAGCCTCCATTCCCAAACTCCACAGGCAAACTCTGATGACTCCTGATGGTTGGAGGCGCAGAAATATGATCCTACTTGGATGTCCTTCGTTTTCTGTGCAATATGAGGACGATTATTAGGCAACACTTTCAAAAAACAAAGCACAAATGGATATTTCTTGTCTAACATTTCTTTATTTTGGAATTAACCTCTCACAAATGTAACAAAACAAAAAAGAAAACAAAAGAAATTGCCTGGGAAGAACACAGCTACAGTCTATTCACATCCCAGAATCCTTTAGTCTTTTGATCAGACAGCTGCCAATGCACTGGGAACAGGGTTTGTGGGTAAATCAAAGGAGACCAGTAAAAGAAGAGAAGTAATTCCTTTGTTACGATTTTATTTTTTTTATTTAATTAACAAAAAGGTAACGGAGAACCCTGACTACCAACTTTTGATATTTAGCAGACACCACAACCAAGCCAAGTAATCACCGAGTTCACACCACAGAAGAAACAAAGTGAACCTTTGCTTCCTCTGAACTAGTCTGAATGTTGTGATGGCTTTCATGCCCAGATGCATTTAACAGTAACACTGGTATTACTCAGCACTCCCTTTCTAAAGCTCTCTCTGTTTAACAGTAAGAAGCCTGTGAGGCTCTCTACAATGGAGTGAGTGTGTCTGTGCATCTCTGTGTACAAGTAATTAAAAAAAAGAGAAGGGGAGCAGGGCTTAAATAAATGGTGTCTGCGTAAAAGGTCACGCCTGGTGATTAAGGGTCCTGTGACACATTTTCCTTCACACTGTGCTAAAAATAAAGATTCACAAAGAGGATCTAGGACCTCTTCACCTCTCCACTCCAAACCACTGTCCTCCCGTAAATGACTATACAGACAAATATATGCAAGACAGACGCTGCCTGAGTCAGCTTTTCCACTTCTGGGCATGCAGTGTGTACGCGTGTGTCCATGTGCGTACATTTGTCTGGATGTGGGCATGACTGTGCACAAGATTAAAAACAAGCTTCTTTAAAAACTAAAACAAAAAACCCCCAACTATTAAACATCACTTTAGGCTTGGCAATTTTCTATAGATTTCATATATTTTATAAACTAAAGGGCACATTGATACATTGAAAAAGTGATTTGGTGCCATTTAAATGAGAGTCTATATATAGTTATAGTAAGCAAACAGCTTCAGCACTGATGCCAGCAGTGTACTTCTTGGTATACCGGTACTACTTTGCATATTAGCACCTGCACCACATTTCTTGTTTCAGTTTCAGCCACAAACCACAATGGCACAGAATGAAACTCAGCGTGAGAAGTTGTAGAATATAACAAAGATTATTCCCTCCACACAAACCATAGACAAAACATTCATATCACAGATAGCAAAAAAAACCCTGAAATTTGAATCAGCAGTGGGAGATAAAGGCATTCCTTTTTAATAAATGGGTTATGTTTACTTAAAAAGCCAAAAAAAACAACAGGAAATGACTACCTCAGGTATTACAGACTGGTATGCTACCACAGAGGCAGGCATGAATCAACTGTTTTTCATAACTTTAACGCTTGCTTTGAATCAGCTACACAGTCTAGTCTGTGTGTAGGTTGACTGAAAAGCTGTTAAGATCTGTAGTAGGAGTTTATCTGGCGGCTGTGTGGATAAGTGATCAGCTGAGGTGTGTAGCCCTGGCTGTGATTCACCCATGAAGTAGTAGTAGAAGTAGTACTACTGCTTACTGTCATTAGGAGTGGACATAGGTGGTGGCTGTAGACGGTAAACACACATTCAGGCATAACGGTCACTTCAACTGTGACACACTGTGACTGTGTCGGTGATTAGACATGTTTGTGTGCACATCTTTTCAGACATTTCCACAGAAGTGACTGCCGAGCGATGCAGCGGTGTAATATTTTTAGGTATCGTGCCAAGTATGAGACTTACTTATAAACACTTCATCTTTAAAGCATTCAATTTCTAACAAAATCAACTTCCTTTCTTTTGTACCGAACACCTTCTTGTTCATTGTCCACATGACTCATCTGATGATATAAAACCAAATCATCTTCACAACATAGGAAACGAGCAGGGACCAGAAATGAAACCAACTCACCAGCAAAACAATATTCTCAGTCACAAGACGACATCCATACTGTATCCGGGAGAAAACATGAATGAAGTGAGCGTATCTTTAGGGTTGACATGAACAAACCACATCTGGTCAGCCAAGAGTGCGCCATGTGTCACTGGCTCCTGTGACACAATGGTATACACCCACTTCTTAAAGAGGAAATAATGACACCAGACAGGAAGTGAGTGACCAAAAAAAAAAAAAAAAAAAAAAAAAAAAAAAAAAACCCAGGGAAAAAAAAAAGTCCCAACTAGTCATTCATAAAAGCTGATGGACGCTGAATCACAGACTGGACAGGTTTTTTGTTGTTGTTTGAAAATCACTACAGAGCCAGTTTTTAAATAGGCATTTGCTGTGTAGTAGACTACCCAATATACAATACCTAGTATATGCAATGTACTATACAATATGCACAATAATACTTGCTTGTGCATAGAAAATCTGTCAAACACATGACAAGAGTGTCCACTCTGCCCACATGCGGCTCCATAGAAAGTAAATTAAGCAAATCCTTCCACATTATGTTCAAGAGTGATATCTTGGCCACCAATGAGGCCAAAACATCGCTGTTGAACATGGTATCACTTGCAATGCCTTATTCAAGGCTATATGAATAAATATTACAGCCAAACAGTAGAGAAGCCAGAAAATGAGCATCACATCGCGATCACACCATCATCTTGTATAAACAGGTTATTACATCTTCACTGAGCCACTTTATGCCAAACTTTCTGATGCATTACAATAAAGACAATTACTAGTAAACCTGGAATCAATGTGACAGATGCTGCATCACCATTCATCCACCTTGACACTAATCATATCCAAGCCATTATGACACGGTTACATCACAGACAAGACACGAAACAACATGCAAAGCTCCATCTTCTTTAATATCCACGTCTGAGAAATCTCTTGTGACAACTGTGCACAACCACATCAAACTACATCCATCTGTGACATCATGACGTGCCACTCCACCAGATAAATTGTGACCGTGCAAGACTGCGTTTAGATGGTATCAAGTTTGAATGACAGCAAAAGGTCTAATATGCTCTCCTTGCATTCTATTTGTGTATCAGGAAGACCGGGTCATTAGCTGAGTGGAGGAGAAATGAAGCATGACAGACAGAGCAATGGAAACATCCTTTTCCTGTGCACCACAGATTGCTTTTAGATCAATGCATAATTCTCCTCATATTCCTCTCCCAAAGGGAATGAGTAAGACCCCAGGGAATTTAACTCCATGTTCAGAATATAGCAGAAAGAACGGAATGAAGATTTGCCTTCTGATGTATGGACTTAACCAAGCTCAAAAAAAAAAAAAAAAAAAAAAAAAAAAAAAAATGCTCAAGCCTTAAGGGCTTTGAAGGGATTTCCAAGGTTTACAAACAATATTGAAATCACTGTTTAAGTAACTCCATGGTAGGCTCTAGGTCCTGAGGTAGCAAAGCAGGCACAAAGCATGATGCTCCCTCCACCATGTTTCACAGTTATAAGGTTTTGGTGTGCAGTGATGAATTTCTTTTAGAGTGCATTTTTGTATCCCATGTGTCCACCACACAATGTCTGGGAAGTGCGCTCATAGAAACATGCTTGAATACTTTTTCTGAGACTCTTGTGGTACCCTTACATCTTTCCATTAAGACTTTTAGATTAGATTGTGCAGGATGACCATTCCTTAGGAGAAGGTCATCTCTGAGTTCATGATTAAAAACACTTTATAAGTGTTTTTAATCCTTGCTTTGGTTGGTGCATCATTATTAATGAGACCTGTGAAAGTCATCACAGTTTTGCTTGCTCTAACCAGAGACTTTATCAGTAACCCGATTTTGAGTGGAAGTATGGGTTGTAGAGATGATCTAGCCAAAACCCTTCCAATCTCATCCCCTTCATCAACTGGTACCTTTTAAAAGAGGACACATTTTATCCCAACTAGAACAAATATGTTCAATGAAAGTACAGCTGGTTCTCTTAGGTTAGGTTTGTCACGTTCAGCATGTCTGAGTGTAATAGAAGATGTACATTTGAATATTCATGTATGCAAGATGTAACTATATTATAACTCGCATACATGTAAAGATGCAACAAGCCTATGGGGTAACTATGCCGGGGGGAGAGTGGTTGTCTCATTATCACATGGTCTGTGGTACACACCCTAGTTTCTTGAGTCCACATAGCAAAATGTCCACCCCGATTCCACCAGTTGGTTTTCAGCAGTATACATATTGGTAGGTGCCCAACTGCCAGAGAACAATGAAAATACTTGTAATTATTAACATAATCATGCTTCAGTGGTGCAAGCCATCATATTGGGACAGTGGTGAATCACTGAGCATGTTTTCCACGAGAAGATAAAGTAGCAGAAGCAACAAAGTGTGGAGGGAGCAATGAATAAAGGAACAAATACGCGGTGCAGATCCAACAATTAGTCCTGTAACGCTGTTGATCCTTTCAAAATACCGACTGTGTTAAGTAATATTAAGCATTAAGCAATAATTACTACAAATGAAACCAGCATAGTGAAGATTTTGAAACGCTGAATAAGTGTTCACCTTTTTAGCTTCATCACAGTCTGTGTCTGTGAGGAGGCAGGTGACAGAATAGCGGGTGAGCTCGTCTGATGTGCAAGTGTGATGTCCCACAGAGCCTGATTCACTTCTCAGGCACGAGACAAATAAGGACAGACAAGTTACGTACAGATATAAATACAAGCAGCGCCAGCACAGATCTCTGTGACTATACTGTCAGACTTCAGGGCTGAGAGCAAAAAAGAGGGAATGTTAAAGACTATTCAGGAGGGTCTGAGAAGCAGTCAGTTCTGAGATGGCTGGAAAAGAGAGGAGAAAAGATGATGAATTAAAAAGGGAAACAGGTGCAGTAGAAAATAAATGGGAATGTTAAGTTCATGAGTTCACTAAAAGACTCCAAAAAAAAAAAAAAAAAAAAAAAAAAAAAAAAAAAAAAAAAAAAAAAAAAAGGGGGGGGGGGGAGAGACAAAAACAAAAAACAGAC
Source organism: Rhamphochromis sp. 'chilingali' (assembly GCF_963969265.1). Classification (NCBI taxonomy): domain Eukaryota; kingdom Metazoa; phylum Chordata; class Actinopteri; order Cichliformes; family Cichlidae; genus Rhamphochromis; species Rhamphochromis sp. 'chilingali'. The sequence continues at coordinate 32,365,233 of NC_137935.1, forward strand.
CAATCCGTGATAGACAATGAGATAAAAAGAGATAAAAGGCAGAGATAAAATGCAAAATGTGACACAATGTGTGACTGTAGTGGGTGGACCAAACTGGGCCTGAAGTCCACAATAAGCCTCTGTTTTTGCCAAGTGTGTGCGCGCATGTTTGTATGTGTACGTGTGTGCCACCAAGGCCAGTCCCGTGCCCTGCACAAACACTGCCCTTGTGTTGCCCTTGCCCTGCCAGCTTGGCCTCGCAGACCAACAAACACATACTGAGCAGTAAAAAACACAGGCTGAAGGGGGGCATCGTCGTCACACAGTGCTAGCCATATTTTGCTGTGTGGGATGTGCAGCCTCAGGCGGCTTTCTCACACCTTCAGTAGCTTTCACACGCGCACACCGGGGTCATCAGCATATGTAAATAAATTGCTTTGTAAGAGATACTTTAAATACAACACTGGAAATCCAGCTTTCATGTGAGACATGCAAACAAACATACCCAAACATAGCTGGTGCTAACCATACCTTTGTTGAAAAGCTAAAGATCTATGCAAACTCTGAACACGACCACATACGACTATTCAAAGCAAGTTCTGATACTAACGCAAAAGGCAAAAGGAAGCCCTAGAGGGGAAATAAACCCCTATATACAGAGTTAGCCTTGCCCATCTAATTCTGTGAAAGAGGAAATGAAAAAAAAATTAATCGCAAGCATATCTAGACAAACTACTACACCTCTTGTCCCCTTCTCTTACAGAAAACTTTACACAGACAAAGTATACTCATGGAAAATGTTTAGGTTCTCTTCCTTAAATACACACGATGTCATTAAAACAGGAATCAAGTATGTTTTGAATACTTTATAGCAAGCTACTTCCTTATTTCTTTTCTTTAAACCAATTTGCATAACAGAAGCCTGAAAGTCTGACTTTCTTTGGAATCACCATCCATTAAATCATAGACGACATACTGGAGGTGGCCCGGCTAATTCTTCCCATTTTGTAGTTAGCTGTTCTACAAGCTGCTCTGTGAGGGTGACATAAGGATTAGCCTTTGTTCGATTTGACACAACAGCTTCTGTTTTTGAAAAGAACAGAGAAAGCTTTCCTCGGAAACTCTGACAAAGAGGAAACAATGAACAGCTATGATATGAGGGAGTGAGCATGTTGGCCACCTTATTTATATCACTTGGGATCAATTTATTCCTACTGATTACAACACTTACCTTCCTTGAAAGTACATCTTCTCACAGTTGCCACTGTAAATGAAATTCACATGGTCATGTCTCCACTTTATCCAATAAGGGCTTGGATTTAGTTTTAGATGTGTAGCCGTATACCCGAGATTTATTTATAAATCGTTATGCTGCTATGCATCTTCTGGACTAGCTATAGAAAATATAAGACAAGTGCTACCTCACACAGAATGAAACGCTCCAAACTTCAGCATTAAGGTGTCGATGCTGTAATTGCCGCCTGTGTTAATAAATATGGCAAATAAACAGACAAACCTACAAAAAAAAAAAAAAAAAAAAAAAAAAAAAAAAAAAAAAAAAACTAACCTCCCACTGCTTTTACAGCACCTGCATGTGGCCTTCTCTTATCTTACCCAGGATTCTTGTTTTGCGTCTCCCTCCACCCACAGACAGCTCCACCACAGCCCCCTGGGAAGGCCATTTGCTTCAGCTCTATTTATGACAGGCCAAATGTACAATCGTCGGGTCACTTTGTCTCACAGAATTCAATGAAACAACAAATTTATCGACAAAACAACACAGCTTACTGCGGTTCAGGTGACTGTCAGAAGAACAATTGACTGCAACAAGATCCTTTCACAGGGAAAAGCCCGAAAATAGACTTGAAGAAAACCCCAGCCTGTCACATAGCCTCCACAGGACTGCAGCAACTGATTATTTTGTGAAAACAGTGGAAAGAAATAGACAAATATAACACTAAGCTGCTGTGAAATGTAGCAGGGATGGCACACACAAACAGAGCTGAGTTTTCAGCACTCGTCTCCCAGCCATTTATCTCCCTCATAAACAAAGAGCCACACACTGGCAATGAATGAAACTCACACAAGCCTGGAAATGGAAGACATTTCTTGGCTCCAGCTATCATTTCACTGTAGAGGTGACTGGGTTGCTGGGAACACTTAGATCCGGTAAATGACACGCTGATGCCCGCCTCTTCAGTTTATGCATCCATCTGTTTGTCTGGGCGGCTCGACTCTACACTCGCTCATCTGCATCCTTTTTGGCGTCTATTAATACAGAACTCAAGCTAATGCTAACCACACACACACACACACACACACACACACACACACACACACACACACACACACACACACACACACACGTTGCGGTGACAGAAAACATCATGTAGCATGCGAGGGCACTGTGTCTTTCCACCCATCTATAATTAGATAAATACAGAAGTTCTCGTCCTATTGTCCAGATAAAAATCACACACACAAGTCTAATTATATGCAACCTCTGTAATACCACGGGGAGAAAGGTCAATGCCATAACGATAATGCCAAGCAAACACACTCCTAAGAATAAGCTTAAGGGCTGGGCTTCCTAGGATTGTGTGTTATAGGGTTATAGCCACACTGATGTTAATATTTGAAGCAAGAATGCGAACACTTGAGGTCATTTCTGTGAAAAACAAAAAGGTCAGCACAGACTGACCCTCAACTGACTTCTGATGAAACATGGAAACCCTCCAATACAGTCGTGTTAGTGGAAAGATATGGAGAAGTAACACAGCATGAGTAATTGGATTGAGCTATTTTTCCACATTTGAGTGGGAGTGAAGGATGAGGGGGAGGGGAGAAACGGAGTGCAGGTAGGAGGCGACCGTACCAATTACTGGTGATTACTGGCCACAGACACCAACCGTATGAAATGTGGTTATTAAGCAGACAGATGTCAAAACTGCACCTGTAAAGCCCTAGTTATGCAGTGCTGTGATTGAGAGGAGAAGGATGTTAACCCAGTGTTTACTCTGTCAGCATTCGCAGCTAGCACACATCATTGCACACCCGCAGATTTAGACTGTGTTTGTACCTGGGCTGTGTTCATATCCATACATGTGTATGTACAACATGTGCGCTGCGAAAGGGGACACAAGCAGGCTTCATGAAGTGAATTACTAATTAAAACAGTTTTTGAATTGCTCTTCTGCAAATGTTTCATTTACCACATAGAGCAAACAAATCCCTGCGAAAAAGTCAGATGCTTCTCCAGGGAGTCCAACCCTGTGGATGAACCCCACCACCACTTGAACTACAGCTGGGAGCTGTGTTCAAGTGCAGCCTGGTATAGAGGCACGTGAGCCAGTTATTCTCCTGCTTAGAGTGGCCTGCCAGTTCACAGTGGATCTCCAGAGCAGAAGGATGTCTGACCCTGGAATAAGATCGTATCCGAAGAAGCAGCTGCACAATTTCCAGGGCCACTATAACAGCCAGGGAACCAGGCAGTAGGGAGCAGACAAGATGGGAAGAGCCAAAATAAGACCAAGAGGACTTGAGAGGTTCACTAGTAAACTGAGAATTGTTCTGACAGATTGAAATTAGATTAAAAATGCTGAAACTATCTGCCACAGCTACTTATCAGGCAGTTAACAAACGTAGGCAACCTGCCTGTGTGTGAGAAACACTGCATTTTATTCCCATTTATCACCTGGACTAGCAAGCACCATCACAAATCTGCTGATTCTCAGTGGAGAACTTTTGAGAAGGTTGACTTTAGGACTAATTTCTGACCACTTATTTTAGACTTTTTGAAAGAAGTTTGTCAAACTGCTTCATCTCAGTCTACTTGTAAAAGGAAATGAAGGCATGAGCGAGGACAGAAACAAAACAGTCAGGGCTGGACTGATAAAATGAAACCACTAATGCTGAGTGCACTGCATGTCAGCAACTGTTAATTTTATATGCTGTTCATCAAATCATCATGTGTGTTCTTAAAAAAAAAAAAGACTTACAGATCAGCTCACAGAGCCACCACTTCCTGCACTGAGGACAATATTACATAAACAGTCTCAAGCCTGGCTGAAGGTTGTACAGAAAGGAAATGACTGCCAAGGCCAGCGGCACCTTAAATGATTTTACAACATTAACGAAAGTCAAGTGAGAAGCAAAGGGGGGGGGGGGGCAGTAACACCACACCTAGCTGCAGTGACATGAAAATAAACAACGCACGACTTCGATTTTGTTGTACTGTCCAGACAAGATCCACAGTAATAAAGCCCAGAAAGGAGGATATAAAGGATCATAAACCAAAAGCAGTGAGTGTACCAAGATGGTGTAACACTGATCTCTAACAGGGAAGTAAGGTATGCTGGCTGGCTTCCACACATTCCCCGCCTGTCAGGACGAGGCCTACTCGCCCAGATTCCAGCTAAGACTGAGCGCTATTCCTCCTCTTCCACATGCACACAGCAGCAGAATCACAGGTAAAATAGGTCAAGGAATTACAAGATACAGCATGTTTACATGCACATGTATTACCAGTTTCCTGAAGTCACTTATTTCCTGTGGCTCAGCTCCTGGCTGGGGGGATCTGGATAGCTTCTGGGACACTGCATCTGATAAAGAAAAAGAACAAAGTGTCAGGGTGAGGGGAAAGCACTGAATGTTGTTACTCATTTCTGTAGTTGTTTTTGTGGACCGAGAAAGTAAAAAAATAAATAAATAATTAATTAATTAAAAAAAAAAAAGATGTTTAGGTGATGGTAGATAAACAGGAAATATAAAAAGGGATTTAATACAGAAAAACGGAAACAGAACGAGACTGGTCCTGTAGGTGAGAAATTATACCATTAACAAGTCTGTCAACCTGGTGTTACCTCCATGGCCCAGCTGACCTGCAACGTGATATAAAACAGAAAAGGCTGAGCACTGAAACCAAAACTTCCTTACTGACCCTCTTAACTGTCCTTTTCTTACAATCCTTTCCTCTGCCGCCTCCATCTATGACAGGAATGTCAAACTCATTTAACACCCTGGTCCACTCACAGCCTACTTTGAGCTGAAGTGCCAGACAGGTGAAACTCCCCATCAGTCAATGTGAGGAAGTTATTTCACAGAGTAAATGTGTAGTTTAAGAAGGTTAATTTCAACAGTGTGTGTCGGTTTCTGTAAACAGACACACACTGTGAAATAAAAGCACTGTAAGCACGACTCTTTGGGCTTAAATTATAATAGATTATAAATTATAAAAGTTCTGGCATATCATTCCATTATTATTATTATTTTACTGCCAATCCACTGCACAAACTGATTTTTCTATATCAGTAAAAACAAAAAACAAAAAACAAACCCCCATTTCTGTTATTTAACTGTTTCTATAAATAGCCATGAGGAGGAATTTATAACTGGGAAAAGCTGTAAAACCTATGAAAACATTTGTGGGCTGGGTTGGAGTCTTTTCTGGGCTGATTCTGGTCCCTAGTCCTTATGTTTGACACCCCTGTTCTATGACGACTGTCCCACTCCTCCAGGACCTGGGAGCATCAGGGCTCCCAGGTCCTCGAGGAGACAGTCTGACCAACAAGGCACACTGCCTGTCAAGAACAGTCATCCGGCAGGCATTTGTAACTTCTGGAGCAACAAGCACATGTGTTATCTTTTGAACACTATGACTGAAAAACAGCAGTGGATGACTCACCTCATTCTAAATATATGTTTTATCAGTTTAAACAGGGGAAATTATTGTGAGTGGAAGGATAAGGTTTGATGCTTAAACAAAATATTGGTCAATATAATAAGATACATTTTATTTATCCCAAAAGATGGTAAATTAACAGAGTCAGTAAGCCCTTCAAGACGTAATCCGGAGTGTTACAAAATAAAAAATAAATTCAGTAAAATAAATAAAAAGCAGACTTATTAATTCTTTCCCACTTTTTAAAATGGCAAAATATAGAAAACTCTGTGGTACCTCAAAACCTTCAAACAAGACTTCCTGACCTGACCTCTGTTTGTACTGTATATAACACCTCAAGCAGTGATATGCATGGGTCTCTGTATCTGTACACCGTCTACAGTTCAAAGAGCTGTAACTATGGAAGCCAAGATGTGAACCAGGCAATATGGCAAACAAATATACAGCATCTAAAAAAACAAACAAAAAAAAACCAAACAAAAACACCACACTGATGACACGCAGTGCACACAATGACTGAAGCTGGTAAACTTCCGTTTTTTCCCCTGTGGTTAAGACACTCTCCTGTTTACTAGGAGAAGAACAACTGCAGTGAGCGTGTGTGAGACTCGGACATTTCAAGTAAGAATGAGTATACTTATGAAAGTGCAGAGAATAAATTCATAGAAAGAGGTAAGACTTGGCTTTTCACCACAAAATGTGTTTGTACTCACCGCACACAGATACAGGAGAAAGGCACGTGGGGTGACCAGTTCCAGGAAGTGTGCTGTTTAACAGTGATAAAATCTCAGGCCAGAGATGGTCAATGTTTAACTCCTTGACTGGATTTGACTCAAAGTATCACATGATACACAGCAAGCGTGTGTTTGAGATTTTAGGAGAAAGCTCCAAACCAGCACAGAGGGTTCACTATGGAGTGATTCAGGGATGACGTTTATGCTGAAGGGCAAACCCCAAACTTAGCCTTTTCATTGTTCTGCGCAAAACAACTTCACTGTAATGCCAGTGGCTGCCAGTTTGTTTTTGGGACAGAGTCGAAAATAACGTGTTTAATCGCAGACTCCAGAGATATCACTCAGCACAGATCTCTGGTTGAATGTCACAGATGATGCTTAAGTTTGGACTCATTAACTCACCACCACTCGTGTGATTTTCCAGGAACTAGAAAATTCAGACAATAATGTCGCGTTTAATCTGTAACACGCATTCAGGCATTTTCTTCTCTCAAATGACTAAAAAGCTTATATCATTTTGACATTCTGCCATCCTCTTGCACACGTAAACAAGACCACTTTAAAACAATTGCAGTGAGAACACTAAGATTACAACTACACCTGACAAATAACTACTACCTAAATAATAACCAAGCAACTATTCTGACAAACAGATTTTGCCCCTTAAACATCCATTTTAACTGAGTAAAGGAGCCCGTACTAGCCTCGTCAAATCACTGATTTCATGAGAACTGATATTTGAGCATCAAATCTGTAACATTAATGGCGTTTGTTTTCCCCTCTGGTGTTGAAGGCAACAAAGGTGCCGTAAGCCCTGCACACAGTGCAGAGCCTGATGGAGGAAGAGTGCTGAAAGCTGTAAAGGGATTTATAACAAGACAAAAACAAGGGTATGACTGAAATGGAATGCAGAACAATGATCGTTTTATTCTGTTTAACGCTGGAAGAGAAAACTAAAAATATGATTAAATTACAAGCACAGAAATAAGACGCCCATCATCAAATTCTTGCTATTGCGGCATTGCACATGAAGCAATGGAGCGTAAACAGAACCATGTCTGAAAATGATGAGAAGAGAAAGCAGAACACTCAAGATTAATAAAATTTCAAGTCAATTAATAATAAAAATTCCAGACTGGCAATTTTGATTGAAATGGCCTCTTTACTAGAAGCTACGAGTTTCCAGCTACATTATCAGGATACTAACTAGTCATGTAAGGAAGACTTCATTTGTTTAAGCAAATAAGTACCTGAGCTTCAAGTTATTTTTGTAAGATAACTGCACGGGGAAAACAATTCCCAGTAGTGAGTGACGTTAACCTCAAGTGTAATGTGTACATCTTGAGCAAAAGGGATTAGGCTATGGTACACACAGATTCCTAATGCAGGATTTTCACATCTTCGGAGACTCCCTGTAGAATGATAAGAGTGACAGAAACACCACAGTGGGAGTCTGACTCCGAGTTTCTTTCTCCTCGTATAACCACACACCCTTCCTCTCCTCCACCCATCCTCTGGTCCGGGAATGCGAGGAATGCGGAGTCTTAAAACGGCCGGGGGGCTTCATCACCAGCAGAGTTTCTCACCGTCCTCAGTAAGGAGCATCTTATCTGCCCAGATGTACTCTGACCACATTGATTACACTGAAGTTATTTGAGAGCCAGGATAGCTGCCATCCTGTTGCTATTCTCCTTAGTATCCTCCTTGCAACTTCCAGTCCACAGAGACCAGTGAGAGCTCAGATTTTAATCAGGTGTTTTACTTTATTATGCAACCCTCAAGGCACCCTCCTACCCAACAAATGTCCTAGAGGGCACTTCCTGTCTGACTACACAACTATGTTTTTATTGTGCCTTGTGCATTGACTTAACCCCAGAGCCAACACATAAACATAGTGCATGATGTATGATGTCAGCGGACTGCTAAAAACAAATGTTCACTGTTAACGACAACTACAAACTGCTGCTTTGAGATATGGGTCGAAATGGTGCCAAGTAAAGAGCAACAGCTAAAACACACAGAAGGAATGCACTAGTATGCACATTTTTAGCACTCCCCAAACCAAGTGTGGTCTGAAGGGGCCTTACATTTGACCATGCGTCATCACTGCCTCACCGTAAACAACAGACCACTGTCTGTCGTCTTCTAAAAACAATACACACCCGCTCATTAGCACAGAGGGATGTTTAGAACCCTCAATCACCAACAAATATGGGAGACTCACACACAGGCTGATTTTTTACAGTTAAAGTTGTTTTTTGTTTTTTTAAAGTGTTTGATAAAATCCCATTCAGTCGATGTCTTAGCCTTTACCCACACCTTCCCCCTTTTTAGCTGCTTGCTTCAATCTCTATTTATAGTGGCTGTTTGTGAGGCTGCCCTCAGGTGGGTGGTGTGAAAGACTATCTGTGCATTGACTCTCAAAAAAAGCTCTCTCGGACACTGTAAATCAGTTACCTTCTGTCAGGGCTGACAGAGAAAAGGTCCCTTCCCTGCAGCTCACACACTGGCACAAGCCAAAACAAAACAGATACTCTGTGACCTCTGACTGAGATCACTTAGTTCACTGGAGAAAAAAGAGAACAGAAGCAAGAAACAGACCTCAAGAGAGACGACCAAAAGTCTTGACATAATCTGGAATTTAAGGACGCAGGGACAACACGAAGACAACAGGAAGTTAGAAGACATCCCTTTGCAATAAAAGGCAGTTAAGACCGATGTGATTGTTTTACAGATTAGCATACACATATTAAAGAGCCGATAAACAGCAACTTATTCAAGCTGCCGTTCTAATCATTACAACTCTTACCAGTTTTCAGCATTTGCATGGATGTGTGGGTGAGGGAACATTGGTAACATGTGAACGCGCCATATGCGTGCATATGCAGATATGTGTGCACACACCGAGCCTTGCGAAAAACAAATGCCATCATCTGTGCACGTGTCATCAGCTTTGGCAGACATGAAGCAGCGCTGTGAGAAAGTGTTGCTATAGAGACGTCAGGTTAAGGTTTTGACCTCAGAGGTTACAGAATGGAGGCTGTCAATGTGAAATAAATCTGAATACTAGTAAAAAATAAATAATGATTTTACTTGTGCTTATTAGGCAGAAGGTTTATTATTTAATTAAGCCTAAGCTGATCCCAGGCCTGTCCTGGGCAATATAACAATTTAAATACTGGGTAAACAACCACTAGAAACCTGTCAGTGTCTTCCAGTTAGTGAAATGTTAGAACGTCACTGAAATCTAGAAAGCTAACAAAAACAAGACAAAACACACAGACGGACCATCTAAACCTCTTCTATGAAACATATTGAAATAACAATCCTCAGTCTGATATCACAAATTCAATTTGTCATCAGTGTCTCAGCTATTTATATGTAGTGTAGTAATGTCATAACCGATAATATAATTTTCTGCATAGATGCTCCCCTTACTGGATGTGCTATGTGGGCAGACAGTAAGAAAATAAGCAGAGTTAATTCCCGTTTGAATGATCCACCACTACAGTGTTCACCTGAAAACAAAATTAACTGAATCATAGCTTAGACATTGCCATGTTTTCATATGGACAGTGTGTAGTTAGGAATGCGCTCCAGAGCTTATCTCAGATTAGCTTTTCACATCCACTCAACGTCAAACGTTTTCTTTACAGGGATGTCGGACGAGTGAGCACTTCATGGAAAACTCTTGTTATAAAAACATGTTACATCAAAAGTGATCACTTTATACCCAGCTTTAACCTTTTGGGACTGTCTTTATATACATAACTTGCCTAAATGCAATCAGGTGACAGGTTTATGCTCCTGCATGCATGCACGCAGGACTGGATAAGCAATGGTGCATAACACACTTCTCTCATATTTGATGACCTGTAATGCAGATCAACTGAATTCTACTCTGTCTTGCCAGAAAAGCTTACAGACCGCTTTTCAACACCTGACTAACAACTTTAAATGCAAGAAAACAGATTTAAACTCCTGCTTTCTCAAAGCTTTTTACATCTGTGGCTTTCGGACAAGTGAGCATCTAAATTACGGTAGATTCTAAACATAAAACTTCAAGTCAAAGACTTCCTTTGCTCAGCTGACACAATGTAAACATGTTGGCTTAGAACAAGATCTATTGATGATTCAAAGGATCATGTCAAACCTAAGCTGATTTATGGCACTTGACCATTCGATTTAACAAGGGTAAATATGTCTCCATCAACCCCAACTATGACCCTGAATTGGATAAGTGGAAGAAACTGGATGGATGTGTCTAACCACATATGTCAGTGACCACATCTGGCTTGGGTACAGACAGATTTCTCTCTCATATTTCAATCTGCTCATTTCTTCCCCCTCTAACCCTCTCCTGCTGTCTTCCTTGCATTCCTTGGCAGGTCCTGGCCTGCTGTGCAGCAGAGTGGAGAATTCCAACAGGCCACTCTCACCTCACAGTCAGTCACATTTCTAGCTGTGGCAGTTTCTTTTCTATGTATAGTTGGGACCAGCTAGCGGAATTGAACATTTTCATTGACCATAATGGCTTAAATAGGGCTTATCTAATGCAAGTGATCCTGAAAGCTAGCAGACAAACTGGTGTGCCACACCAAACACACCTACTCACACACAAATGAAAGAAGACTACTTTTACTGGCTATCTTACACGCTGCTCTTTGAGAGGATGTTATGCAAGCCATTACTTTAAAAGTATAGCAGCAGGAAGTGTCAAAGAGATTGTGGTGGTGGGTGTGTGTGAGTGAGTGAGAGAGATATAATGGGGGATGACAAAAAGAAAATTTAAAAAATAAACAACCCAAAAACTGCAAACCACAGCTATGTGCTCCATTTCAAGAAACCACCAATAGAACACAATTCTGGTTTCAAAAGCAGGACACACACACGCACGCACGCACACACACTTCTTATGAGCATACTGTGCTATCAAACAACATATTATTCTCTTTAACATGTTCCATTTAAAGAGCATCCTCTGGAACCTTGCTCAACAGCTAAAATGGGGCATTTAGACAGTTGAAGAAAGGAAAGTCTGAATATTTTCTATTGCTTTTGGAATCACAATATTTACAGTCTAGTACAAATTGGCAAACTAAAAGGTAAAAAACAAAAATACCAAAAAAAAAAAAAAAAAAAAAAAAAAAAAAGGCAAGGTATCTTAAAGTGGTGATAGTCCCTCATTTTGTTTTGTTGATAATGAAGCGCAGCATCTGCAAAGTCAAAAATGATGTCATATCTTGTAGAGGTGTTCAATAATTTGAGAAACAGTAACAATAAAGTTCAAATGGGTTATCCTTTCATCCTCAAACTAGTCAGTGAACCCTTGTACTCTGTTGAATGGGGCTTCGTGATCCTGGTCGTCAGTTTTGCTCAAGGATAACAATGATTACTCATAACTGTGCATTCATTTGGGCCATACTTGTCACCTTCCAGAGAGGGACCATACTGGGAACAAACAAACAAAAAATGTATGATGCATTTCAAATTGAACTATGACTTAGGAGATTTCTCACACTGCTCACACAGTGGATGTGAACATCCTGATAGCTGAAAGTCAGCATGTTCACCTCAGAGTCATTGTTTTGCTTGAAATCCAAGTTGGTGGAGTAAAGCCAAAGCAATGAAAAACACCACTGTCTAAATACTAAGACTGCACTGTCCTCAATTCCACCATGCTGCTATATGCCAATAAAACCTTGATGTTATGGTGTGTGCAACAATCCAAGTGTCACTGATCACTATGAAGAAGCTATGACAAAAACATAGCTTCTTCATAGGGGAAATTTCCCCTTGTGGGACTAATAAAAGTATATCAAATCAAATCCATTCTGCTTTTATGTAAAGTAACTGACTATATTAATCACATTCTTCCCTTAAACTGGGCCTTAGCTACACCACACCATTTGACACTGGGACCTCTAATACACTCTTCCTTCTATTTGTAGTCCACCTGGCTTTGTCTCCACTTTAGCTGTACACATTAGTATTCATCATTTATTAACCAGCTAGCTAAATCCTCACAGAAAACAGCCTCGGTGTACAATAGTGTTCATTCTTGTAAGTAAAATGATGTGTGACACAGGCACCACCACAGTTGTAAAAACTTTTTCTTTTTGTGAAAACACTTGCTTAGAATTCTGCCTTCATTTGTGCCCCCGTTTCTCAGGGGCCTGCTTTGGGACCAAATCTGGCTTGGAATAAATAGCTGCATTGTTGGCTCATGTCTTTGGAGTGACGTCAGTTAGCCTTATCAGTGTTCTCCAACTTTACCTCAGAGGGAACCTGACAGCAGACCTTGCTCAACACACAGTAGGCAGGAGCATTGCCCATTTTAAATAATATCAAAATGCATGAACTGGGCATCAATATTTCCCAAAGTGCCACAGAAGCAGCAAATACTGCCCAGCTCCCCTGGGAAATTATTTTCCCCTTTTATAAAATGTTGTGTAGGTCCAAGATTTACTGCCCGCAAAGATTTAGATCTTCAGCTGCGAGTTATACACTGCAGGTGTAACTGTGTGCGATACACAAAATAAGTTCAGTAAGGCAGCATTTGCAATGCTTTTGCTTGCTATGAATATTGTGTTTACATTTTTGGGGGGACTCAAACATGGACAGTGCTACTTACATTTCTAGATAATCTGAAAAACCAAGTCCTTTGCTTACAATGGCCAAAAGAACAAAGTGACTGGTGGCCGTGGCTGCATGCCTGCTAGCAAAGCTGCGTGTTCGTATCATCTGTTGTGCTGCCTGCAATATATCACCACTGAGCTGCTGATTAACTAGATGCACATAAATTAAACTCACAATAAAAATTTAAGACTGAGCTAAAGGATATGTAATGACTTTACTAACACTAAGGTGCACACACACAAACACAGATCTCAGGTTAGTTGGAAAGAAGGCTATTGGTTTACTAGAAATGCCAAAACCTGAATGAAAATAGGTCTAAGGAAGTAGCCCAACTGTTGAGTCGTACATTACATGATCAGTAGGTTTGGCTGCAATTTCCTGCACCCTTTGGAAACACCACGATTTCTGCACTGATTTCTTAAAAAAAAAGAACATTGGGGTTTTTTTTTGGTTTTTTTTAAGTAGTTGGCTCTTGGGGAAATCAGTGCAGGGTAGAAAAAGTAGAGAACATCTTTAATTCAGTAACTCACAGAATTTTCTTTAACAGCAATAACTCCCATCCGACAACATCAACATAGTCACAACACACCATGTCAGTTGTGTTAAGGTCAGGTCTGCCTTGGCCATCCCAAAGCATGCACTTTCTCCTATAGGTTATATACTTTTGTGCTTTGGGTGATTGTCTTGTCGTACTACCCTGTCTCTACAAAGCTTTAGGTATTGTACTTCTGTACAGTTGTACTGCTGCCCAAACTATAATGCAGCCTTTACCATGCTTTACAGTTGGGATAATGTTACACTGTAGATATACAAGACTTAAAAACAAAACAAAAAAACAAACAAAAAAATCCTCCAAATGTAACATTCTATTCAAAAGGTCACTGAAAGTCAGTCCACAGAAAAACGTTAAAGAAAATTGGGATGGTCTTTTGTAAGCTTGAGGAGGGCTAGAGTATTTGTTGGAGAGCAGCAGTCGTGGTGTTTCTTTTCCCTGTAATAACATAGACAATGAGCAAAGATCTCAGTGCTGTTGCTTGCTTGCTGTTACCCTTGAATTCTTTTTCACCTCCTAATGGACTCCATATTGTGATCTCAGACACTCACAGCTACAGAAAGTAGCTGTAGTCTTGAATTTGTTCAAAAGTGTTAATCGTATTGCGGACTGACAAGCACAAAGGTCTTTAAAAATACTTTTTCACGCATCTCTATTAAGATTCTTCTAAGGTCCCGTGAAGGTGATCAAAGTCTGGTTCACTCCAAACAAACTTTAAGATCAGACCCATATTTTGTAAGGCTTTATTTACAGGGACCGACACTTCTAATCTTCTGTCTTTAACACAAACACTTGACTCCAAGTAGCAACACTCCAGGGGATTACTTATGTTTCCCGGTGTGTACTATAAGTGATAGAGAACTCAGCCGTTTTTGTTTGTTAATTTAGTCTGATTGCGATTGTCGCCAATTGTGACTTTTATCAAGACTGATTACATTTTATTATAAATGAATCGAGTGGGTTTGTGCATCTTTCAGGTAGACATCATGCACGGTCTCATACAACCTCTAAGGCACATCTGACTAGTTGGAACAGACATTATGTTGGGTGGACAGTCAAACAAGACTTAAAATAATAAAAACAAAAAAACAAAAACAAAACACAAAAACCCCACAGGTGTCACATTACCATTTAGACCAGGGGTGGGGCCTCAAGGGTCGGTGCCCTGCAGGTTTTAGATATCACCCTGGGTCAACACACCTGAATCAAATGATTAGTTCATTACCAGGCCTGTGGAGAACTTCAACACTTGTTGAGGAGGTAATTTAGCCATTTAAATCAGCTGTGTTGGATCAAGGACACATCTAAAACCTGCAGGACACCCGCCCTTAAAGCCCGGAGTTACCCACCCCTGATTTAGACTGACGTAGCAGCTTTACCCCCACTCAAGTTTACCAAATTACTGAGGGTTTTTGTTGTAGTTGTAAGATTCTTAATGAAATAAAAACAAAAAGGTCATCATGCTTATTGCAGAAAAGCTGACTGTGCGAATTGCTCCCTTAAGTTTCACATCCTCTCTGTTGTCGGTCCATTTCTCAACAATGAGATACACACAGCTGTCAGTTGCACAGAGACTACAGATCCGTTAAAGGTGCGGGCCGGTTTCCGACTTTAAAACTAACAACACGATGAGCGAGCGTCAAAGTCCCCCTCAGCTGAGGAGTAATCACTCCGGAATGCTTCGTCCCTTTCTCGTGTGGAGAGAGCTCACGATAAAGGGAATGTGTTACTTGTTTTGCTTAGATAATGAAATCCACTACCCCTCAAACAACATCTAAACGTTTAACACGCCGACAAGGTTTTCTGTGAACATCAGAATAACATTTCAACTTAAAACTATGGTTGTTTTTCCGCCGCCCACCACACCGGGTAGGCTGATTAGTTAGCTTTAAGAGGGGGTTACAAAAAAACAAAAAAAAAAAAAAAACCTCTTCATCGGGGTTAATTAAAAGGTGACAGACTAGACTGCTACGATTAGCTGAAGTTGTGACCGTTCTCCACAGCAGGGCTGGGATTTTAATGCCAAATATAAACAGCAATAAATGCAACATTAGACGAATTGATGAACTGAGTTTGGCGTGATGACGTCCTCACTCCCCGAGCGAAAAGCCCACAGCTAAAAAGTGATTTTTTTTATATATAAGTGGGACTTACCTTCATTAATTTTCTCCTGGGAGGTCGTTAAAAACGCAGAGGACACGCCAGAAGAGCTGAAAGTTAAAAGTGCTGCTTTATCTTCACGACGGAGTGGGCCAGGCTACTTTCACGCACAGCGAGTCCGCGTATCTGACAACACCGCTCGACAGCCTCTCCACGAATAGCACGGATCCCGCAGGTGGACAAGAGATCTGTGTGCTTCCTGTTTGTTTCAGAAGGTGAACAACCACCACCAACACCACCTCCGTTGCTGCATTTCCCTCCGCCACCGGCTCTATTAAGCCCGATCAGTAAAACAAGAACAGGACATCCGGTAAATGTTCAAGAATAAAAATTAATTTTCATGAATTCGCGGTGAAATACAAATTTAAGCCATACAAATAAGACATGGCGTTGTCTATATGGAAGGTAAATGTCTTCAGATAACTTTTTGTTTGTTTGTTTGTTTGTTTGTTTGTTTTAGAGGTTATAAGCTATTATTTGGAGTGGGAATTGCAGTTTAGTTTAAAATATGATAAAGATGCAGAAAAGGAACTCATATGTTGACACCCAACACCTCCCTGAGAGCATTCAGTGCAGCAGCACCCAAAGGCAACACAAAACTGCTCTTATCTTGATTTACTTGAAACACACGGTCTTGCATTTAAATACAAATTCTTGCAACATAGAGGTTATGAATGTTGATGTTGTAGACTGCATCTTTTCAGAAACATCCTGTTGTATGCAATAAAGCGTTGCTTATAACGAGGATCATCACGTGTAACCTGACGACTGCCTGTTGCCCTCCTTATGGGGCCTATGAAATCCAAATCATGTTTGAATGTGGGCCTTACAGTAAATTCATCCCGTTGATGCAGATTAGGCCTACAGGGTCACTGCAGCAGCTGGTCAGTCTCTTTCACATGTAAAACAAAACACAAATATGCAGGGGTTTTGTGGGTTCGCTCTTTTAGAAACTGTTACTTGTACAGTATTTTCTTTGTTTGTGGCAAAATACGGATACAAAATTCTGCATTCAGTGCTGTTTTTTTTTTGTTTTTTTTTTAAATATAATTAAAAAAAAAAAAAAAAACAAGCACATGTGGCGACACGGCGAGGCTTTTATTTTGAAAGCGACAACTTGGGGATTTGCTCTGAGGCTTGTGTGAGGCAGCTCTCCGGATGAGCTGTGAAGGATACCGGGCTTTTCACCAACAGCCGCTCACAGCATGTACAAAACGCCGAAGTAATGTCACAACATTTCTTAACATCCTTGTTGAGAAATAGCTTGCCAGAGTGAGTGCAGCCTATTAAGCAAGCTCCGCATTCAAATTGCTCATACCACAACGGATTATGGACAGGATCCATGCGACTCTTTAGTCGCCATTTATTTTTATGTAGCCCCCAAATCATTCACTTAGGCCACGAAGCCTCATTAAACAGTGTCCCTTTTCATCGCTATAATCTTCACAAAACCTGCACAACTCTACAGTGCTAGTAAAATATTGAACTTTGCTGCCATCTGGCGAACAAATCTATCATTATCTATGGTTAATGCGTCAACCAATAAACCAAACTGTGGGCCAGATTGTAACTAAACGTTAAATAAAGAGCTTGTTTTACCCGAGACCGCTTGTGACCTTACTAACGCTGATAGACCACTGTATCAAACTGTGTTATAGCTAACTTAGAAATCACACATAAGCTATGCGTGATTTAAGTTATGCATTTAACAAAAGTTCAACCTGAATTATTTTATATTCTCATTTAGTATTTAGTATTTAGCATTAGTATTTATTTATTTATTGTCATTGTCAAGAACAATGAAATTGCGTTTGGGGCTTCCATACAACCCCAAAAAAAGAAGAAAATAATAAATACCCCTTAAAACCCAAGTGTACATATTTAACCCAGTGTGACTCCAATGCAATAAGACAATCCTTAGCAATAATGTTCGTAGAAATTCAGACATTCAGTCATTGACTGGTAAACCCAAATAAAAACAAACAAACAAAATAATACATACATATATACATAGATACATTTTCAAAGATATTATGTGAGGCATATTTTGAATTCCTAAAGAGGGATGCAAGAAAGAAAAATGAGTGCCATTGATCCAGAGGTCTGTCAATATAAAAGTTTGTTATTTTGAGAAACACAAATGAAAAAGATGTTTTAAAAAATCTATTTTCTTATAAATATGAAGGCACAGCTGCTCTGTATTGTAGGTCCAGGTGTAGACGACAAACCTGCTGCCAAAGAAGTTGACTGCTGAGTATCTCACACTTAAGTCGTTTTGGAGATTACCTTTCATATTTTGCCATATTTTAAAAGAACAAATTTACAAAAATAATTATCTCTTCCAAATAATCATTCCAAATGTCTCTGTTTCGGTCAGGTCACCCAGCAAGCTTGTGATTGTATGATTATAGAAAATGCATTTGTTCAATATGTAGATTTTAAGTATTGTTGTTGTTTGTTTGTTTTCAACATCAGCACTACTAAAGGTGCATTGTGAAGATTTTTGTGCCTCACCTAAACCCATTTTAAACCTGCTTTTTGGTCATGTGCATCCTGTAAATTATTTTATACTGGATATGTTGTGAGTTTCAAATGTTAGTCAAAGGATGATTCTGAAAACCAATAAGAGGAACTGGGTGGAGGCAAAGGCAATGATTAAATGGTTGACGCTAAAGAAGGAAGTGCAGAGTTTAGGGAGGAGTAGACCGGAAGAGTACAGCTGAAGTGTTGAAGGAAACTGCCAAGAAGGTGTTTGTGTGTCCTCTGGACAGAGGAAGAAAGACAAGGAGGCAGGAAAGTATTCAAAGCAAGAGGTTAGCAAGAAAAGGTGGGTTCGTCTGGGAGATAAAGAGGGCATGAGGTTAGGTGTACAGCAAGATGGCAAGAATTTTAATGATAGCATGTGAGGCTGGATAGTAAGGAAGGAGAAAAGGACTTGTATCAAAAGACTAAGCAGAGAGATCGAGCTGGAAAGGATGTGCAGCAGATTAGAGTCATAGGGTGGAGAAAGTAACAAGTGAAGAGAGGATGTGTGAGAGTGTAGATGGAAGGACTACAGCATTTTTGATAAACTGATGATTGAAGAAAATGAGAGAAACAATGTATGGATGGAGAAAAGTTATTAAATGAGGAAGTGCTGAGAGTTGAAACACAGTTGGTCCTGATGACATACCTGTGGAGGAGTGGAGATGTCTGGGAGAGAGGGCAGTGGACTTTTTAACCAGATTGTTTAGAACAATCTTGGTGAGTGAGAGGATGCCTGAAGAATGGAGATGAAGTGTACTGTTATTGATTTTCGAAGAACAAGGTTTATGTGCTGAGCTGTAATAACTACAGACAGATAAAGCTGATGGGCCATACCACGAAGATATGAGAAAGAGTTGTTGAAGCTTATCAGCAGAGGTGACTTCAAATAGTATGGCTTCAAAGCGCTACAGATGTGATGTCTGCTTTGAGAATGCTGATAGAGATGAGGTCAGGAGTTGCACTTGTGTCTTTTGGATTTAGAGAAAGCACATGATAGGGTGCCAAGAGAGGAACTCTGGTAGTGCAGGAGGGCATGTATGAAGATAGTGGTGAGTTACGTCAGGAATCTGCTCTGAGCTGCTTCTCGTTTGCAGTGGTGATGGAGGGTTGAATAGATGAGTTAAGGCGGGCGTCTCCATGATGTTTCCAGACGACATTGTGGACGTAGCGTTTTCCAGATGAAATGAATCAAATTTTTGCGTGCTCAAACATCCTTACCTGGATGTTTGAGCACGCATCAACACAACCATATAAGGTCATTTTCTGTTTTGGTTACTGATAGCACTATTATTACGTTTATATCTTCTATTACTTTATAAAACTTTATAAATTTTTTTTGTTTTTCTCAATTTACACTTTACACTTTATCTCTTCGGTTAATCTGAAAGGATGCAGTGAGTTATTTTTTATACTGATAGTGGAGATAATTTTCTCCTCAACTCTCCAACTATCACAGGGATTAATAAAACAAATGAAATCAATTTAGCATTAAAAAAAAACATCCGTGCTAAAGGGCTGGATTTTGCTGTCACACTGAGACAAATCCCACTAGTGGAACTGATCACAGCCACAGAAACAGCAATTCGAAACAACAATATTGCAGAAGTGGAAGCAGAGTAACTACGGACGAAGGTTTCGGCCTGTCTCAGCAATGCAAAGCCCCCAGCATCCAACATCACCATGGAGGAGAGGAAGGCACTCACATCACTTAGTAATGACAACAACATTCCGGCAGACAGGAGTAGGTGCACAGTTTTGCTAAACCAGAAAGATCATGAGAAAATTTTGTCACTGCTCAGTGATGAAAATACTTATGAGCTCCTGAAACGAGACCCAGGAAGTGGTTACAGGAAGAGGGTGATAGACTGTCTGAACCAGTTAGAACAAGACAAGGCTAATGACTGGACCTCATACCACAGGCTATACCCAGGGGAATCTACACCAAGTCTGTATGGTTTACTGAACATACATAAACAGGATGCACCTTTAAGATCGATTGTCTGTATGATCAACTCGGTCACCTATAACATCTCCAAGTTTCTGGCTTCAATCCTCAACCCGCTGGTAGGCAGCTCTGAACACCACATTCAGAACATCCTGGATTTTGTTGAGAAGGTGAGAGATGTCATTATGGAGGCAGATGAAACCATGGTCTCATACGATGTTAGATCTCTCTTCACTTGCATCCCAGTCACAGAAGCGTTGGAGGTAGTGCATAAGAGATTACAGGATGACCCCAACCTCAGCAACAGGACCACTCTCAGCATCTACCAAGTGTGTTTGCTTTTGGAACTGTGTCTTCATTCCACTTACTTCACATACAGTGGGGCAAAAAAGTATTTAGTCAGCCACCGATTGTGCAAGTTCCCCCACTTAAAATGATGACAGAGGTCAGTAATTTGCACCAGAGGTACACTTCAACTGTGAGAGACAGAATGTGAAAAAAAAATCCATGAATTCACATGGTAGGATTTGTAAAGAATTTATTTGTAAATTAGGGTGGAAAATAAGTATTTGGTCACCTCAAACAAGGAAAATCTCTGGCTCTCACAGACCTGTAACATCTTCTGTAAGAAGCTTTTCTGTCCCCCACTCGTTACCTGTATGGATGGCACCTGTTTGAACTCATCATCTGTATAAAAGACACCTGTCCACAGCCTCAAACAGTCAGACTCCAAACTCCGCCATGGCCAAGACCAAAGAGCTTTCGAAGGACACCAGGAAAAGTATTGTAGACCTGCACCAGACTGGGAAGAGTGAATCTACAATAGGCAAGCAGCTTGGTGTGAAAAAATCAACTGTGGGAGCAATCATCAGAAAATGGAAGACATACAAGACCACTGATAATCTCCCTCCATCTGGGGCTCCACGCAAGATCTCATCCCGTGGGGTCAAAATGATCATGAGAACGGTGAGCAAAGATCCCAGAACCACGGGGACCTGGTGAATGACCTGCAGAGAGCTGGGACCAAAGTAACAAAGGTCACCATCAGTAACACACTACAACGGCAGGGAATCAAATCCCGCAGTGGACGTGTTCCGCTGCTGAAGCCAGTGCATGTCCAGGCCCGTCTGAAGTTTGCCAGAGAGCACATGGATGATACAGCAGAGGATTGGGAGAATGTCATGTGGTCAGATGAAACCAAAGTAGAACTTTTTGGTATAAACTCAACTCGTCGTGTTTGGAGGAAGAAGAATACTGAGTTGCATCCCAAGAACACCATACCTACTGTGAAGCATGGGGGTGGAAACATCATGCTATGGGGCTGTTTTTCTGCCAAGGGGACAGGACGACTGATCCGTGTTAAGGACATAATGAATGGGGCCATGTATTGTGAGATTTTGAGCCAAAACCTCCTTCCATCAGTGAGAACTTTGAAGATGAAACGAGGCTGGGTCTTCCAACATGACAATGATCCAAAACACACCGCCCGGGCAAC
This sequence comes from Rhamphochromis sp. 'chilingali', assembly GCF_963969265.1. NCBI lineage: Eukaryota > Metazoa > Chordata > Actinopteri > Cichliformes > Cichlidae > Rhamphochromis > Rhamphochromis sp. 'chilingali'. The sequence continues at coordinate 32,386,944 of NC_137935.1, forward strand.
AAAGGAGTGGCTCCGTAAGAAGCATTTGAAAGTCCTGGAGTGGCCTAGCCAGTCTCCAGACCTCAACCCCATAGAAAATCTGTGGCGGGAGTTGAAAGTCCGTGTTGCTCGGCGACAGCCCCAAAACATCACTGCTCTCGAGAAGATCTGCATGGAGGAATGGGCCAAAATACCAGCTACTGTGTGTGCAAACCTGGTAAAGACCTATAGTAAACGTTTGACCTCTGTTATTGCCAACAAAGGTTATGTTACAAAGTATTGAGTTGTATTTTTGTTATTGACCAAATACTTATTTTCCACCCTGATTTACGAATAAATTCTTTACAAATCCTACCATGTGGATTCATGGATTTTTTTTTCACATTCTGTCTCTCACAGTTGAAGTGTACCTCTGGTGCAAATTACTGACCTCTGTCATCATTTTAAGTGGGGGAACTTGCACAATCGGTGGCTGACTAAATACTTTTTTGCCCCACTGTACAAGGGTCAATTCTACAGGCAGAAACATGGGTGTGCCATGGGCTCCCCGGTTTCACCCATCGTGGCCAATTTGTACATGGAAGAAGTGGAAAAGAGGGCTTTGCCATCCTACCCTGGAACACCAGGTTCAGGTATGTGGATGACACCTGGGTGAAAATCAAATCTCAGGACGTACCACATTTCACGGATCACATTAACTCGGTGGACTGACACATCAAATTCACCAGGGAGGATATGAAAAGTGTCAGGTTAGCCTTCTTAGACTGTGAGATTTCCATCAGTAATGGGGGACATCTAAAAGCTGACGTGTACCGTAAACCTACACATACAGATCAGTATCTAAGGTTTGACTCTCATCATCCACTGGAGCACAAACTGGGTGTCATCAGGACGCTACAACACAGAGCGAACACCATCCCCACTGACACAGCAGCCAGGGAGGCAGAAGAACGGGACATCAAGAAGGCCCTGAGTAAATGTGGTTATCCCAGCTGGACTTTTGTCAAAGCTGGGAAGGCGCCAAAAAAAAAAGCTCCAGCCGATCCAGGAGAGAAGGACAACCGCTCCCTAAGCAGAAATCTGTAGTGATCCCATATGTGTCAGGAGTATCGAAGCAGTTGAGATGCATTTTTTCTAAACACCGGGTCTCTGTGGCTTTTAAACCTCAAAACACGCTGCGCCAAAAAATTGGTCCACCCCAAGGATCGGGTCCCCCGACACAAACAGAGTAACATAGTGCACGCTGTTAAGTGCCAGGAGGATTGCCAGGATTTATACATCGGGGAAACCAAACAACCTCTGGCGAAGCGGATGGCACAACACAGAAGAGCTACCTTGTCAGGCCAGCACTCTGCAGTCTATTCACACCTACAGGCCAGTGAACACTCTTTCAATGATGAGGATGTACACATCCTGGACAGGGAGAAACGCTGGTTTGAGCGCGGAATCAAGGAGGCCATTTACGTGAAAAGGGAAAGACCATCTCTGAATCGAGGAGGGGGCCTAAGGGTACATCTTTCGCCATCTTACAATGCTGTGATTGCAGCCATTCCCCAACTCCCTGTGAATGGTACTCATAGCCATTGATGAGTGGGCTTTGATCAGTGGGTTTTGGTCAGTGGCTGTTGATCATGAGAATTTGCATAATTAAGATTAAGGAACTGACCTCACAGCCCATTGTTCCTTCAGTGGGCTGGTTTCAGTCATTATGCAAATGTACTGTTTATAAGATTGAGGAAACCTGCAGTCAGCTGAGACTGAAGAAGTCACTTGGATGAGTGATGAAACATTTTTTTCCACAAAAACGCTACGTCCAGATGAACAGAATCAACTTTTGGACATAATCCCTTAACTGATTTCAAAAATCAATTTAAAATACCAACAAACCTGACACACACACACACACACACACACACACACACACACACACACACACACACACACACACACACACACACACACACACACACAGAGAGAAAGAGCGTCTGCTATGGTGCGTTTCTTTGTAATGGCGTTATTGAGCCACAAGGGAGCAGCAAAGAGCCACACAGCAAACTTGACCTGAACCATGACAGTTCCCAAGAAGAGCCAAAACGAAAAAAAAAAAAAAAATCGTAAGAGTTTCTCAAAATCAGTGAAAGCTGACGATATCCATTGCCACCACATGATGATCGGACCTGCTATGAATCAAAAGCATTTCTTCCTGTTTGCGTAATCTTAAACATCTCTCTGTACCTTTATGTTTGATGGGCCTCATTAGAGATGTAGAGGTTAGTTATATGCCATGCGTATGACCTCTGGTGGGCAGGGGTAAAAGGCTCTCCCTCAGAGTTCCTCTCATAATGTTCTCATTGTCTGAAATTTGCTAAACATAAGCTGGGCTCAAAGACAGCATCTTAGGCAGTGAAGCTTTGGGTCCAGCATGCTTCCATTACGTCTCCTCTTATTTGATTAAATGTACTCTAACTCAGTCCAAACCCACACTGTGCGTAATCTCATCGCGGATGATAAGCATGTAATAAAACACACATTTAAGTTGAAAGGGCACCTTATGCGAATGGTACAATTATGGATTTCCAAGTATGATCATTCGTTTAATTGTGAAGCCTTGCCAAGAGGTATGTAATTGCTTGAAAGAAATATGGCTGAAATTGGATTGTTTTGAGATGTGACCTGGGATTGTTTGGCATCCACATAGAGGCGGGGCCAACTTCCTGTTTTGTATACGTATATTTAAACCAAATATTCACAAATCTCATTATTTAGAGGAAATTCGGAGAATATTAGAATGTGACAATGCAAAACACAGTTGTTAAAGAGCATTACAATAACTGACTGAATCCATTTAAACGTAGGATGTGTCGTTAATCTCATGCAATTTGTATCCTAAAAGGCTTCCTGAGAGTATAAATTTGAGAGCGTCCAGAAGATGTTTTGCTTTAAATAAGCTCAGTGTTTGGCATTCATATCCGCGTGGGGTTTCTATTACTGATAGTGGGCTGATGTATAACTGGCTTTCAGTGATTATGTGTCTCACACCATCCCCAGAGGTCGGCCTAAGTCTGACCATGAAGTTGGACTGATTTATTATACAGCCTACAGTATTAGAAGAACAGGTGCTGGCCCTTAATGATCCCAGTGGGAATTTGCTTTCGTCTTTGATTAATTGGAATGTTAACAGGAGAAGAGTTATCCTAATAGCTTCTTGTTGCCAACCCTGCGGAAGTTTTTAGAGGGGCGAGAAAGGAAAGCGCTTTAAAAATAGACTCCATCAGAGCACGCTGGGAAAAGACCTGCCATTTAAATCCCGACAAAGCAATTTGCAGCTCATAATCAAGGGAACGGAAACCGTTTTTTATCGCATTTCCCTTTACAGTATAAGCTGGTCAGTTCCGCCACATCCACAGCAGAAGTTAGCGTGAGCCAAACGCTGGTAAATCTTGACCTTGTGTGCACGTTTGTTTGTTTGCTTTAACAGGTCAGCCGGAGCATAACCTCCAGTCGTTGCTGAGAGGTGATATTCCGTCACGAAAACACTGTTATTTGATAAGAGCTCGTGATTATCACGTTGGACAGAGATTATCATACATGAAATGACAAATTAAACAGGTATATTTTTAGAGCCTCCAAAGTGAGATGAGATAATATTTAGCCCGGTGACTGCTTATTTTCAGTCGCTCTTTGTCAGCATCTCACCACCTCTCCTCTCAAAGGCTGTCAGACTCAAAGGATGGCGTGTGTGTGACATCTGAGTGGCCCCGTGGTGGCTGGAGGGTACTCAGAGGTCAGTGCGTGATGATTTTGCTCTGCAGATGGATGACTGTCTTTTCCTTGAATAGATGACACTCCTGTGTATTTATAGATATGGTATTTCTAGACATTTTGTGGACCTTTGTTGCCCAAAGTTCCAGTTAACAAACGCGCGGTTCCTATTTATAAACTGTGGCGGTGTATCAACACACACCATTGCAATATTTTTGGCTTAATAAAAGAATTATTATATGTCATCCATTGTTTCGTCGAGTTGTCATTAAGATAGGGATCAGCAGTCACTGAAAACATCACGTAGATCGCCGTGGAAAGCTGGAGATTCACCAGAGGACGCGCTCAGAAAATAAACAACTCCAAATTCAGTAATGGCGTGGACATAGCACAGTACGTGGCAGAAAGGCTGAAACTTTGAGTTTTTCTACTCTGACAGGAGAAGACGAAAAAACGCATGCTGATTGGAACAATTGCCGGATTTTCTGCGAATCAAATCTCTGCATATTTTCCTGTTTGGAGCAGATGTATACCAAACAGTGGTGACCCCCACTCTCCTTTTCAATGGGTTCGGGGTGATGTGCGCCGCGTCTAAGTGGAAACTGTTGCTCTTCAATCTCAAACATTGACCAGAATGCCAGGAATTCAATTGTGTGCAGGCATTGGGAAACCTGCAACCTGCGTGTGACTCGACCTGCCGGGTCGCATCGCCGATGCCCCGTGGAGCATGCAGGCTGTCATACGCGGAACGACTCCAGGTACGCTCCAGTGTGTGTGTGTGTGTGTGTGTGTGTGTGTGTGTGTGTGTGTGTGCCGGAGAAGAAGCGAGGGTCAAATGCGTTGCCTCCACAATGAGTTGACCTCATTCGTCTTGTTGATTATAATCTGTCATCTCCGAGAGCACAACAAAGGATACAATCATGGTTATTCAGAACGCGCTCTGCGGAAAAGACGCGTGAAAACAAACCGCACATTGCGCTAAACCTTTTCACCTTGTGGAGAAATAATTATGATTGACAGAAATATTCACCGATGCAGAAATGCGCTCGACTCACATTTAATAATAATTAGCCAGTGTTATTTTAATTCTGACTGCACGGTTGCTGTTGTTATTCCCGCTTAGTCACTAAAGCGTCACTTTCCAATTAAGATGATACGTGGGAGATGTGTCCATAAGGCTGTGCTCGCCATAGTTAAATCGTTGTTCTTCTTCATGTCTCAGCAGCTCTAATGTCATTGTGAACTCTATTATTGTTTCCGACAGCCACATCTAGATATATATGGGCTGCTAAACGTGCTCTTAGTGTAAAGGCCTGAAGGAAGCTGCTCTTATATGTCTAAAAAAAATTCCACCAATTCATTCATAATGAATTCGATATATTATAAACTCCCGAGGTCAGCGTAAAAGAAGACTATATTAAAGCAGGCCTGTGTCGCCTGGGCTGAACCTCGGCTGGCCTTATCTGTCTCAGCCCCCCGAGACATCCTGTATGCAGGCCCATTGTTCCCTGCCGCCCTGCTGAACTGACAACCTTTCTGCGCAACTGCACACCTGCTGCGCCCGAGTCCGCACACGTCTTTGTATATTCGCGCCTTTTATAGGCGAGCCTTTTGGTCCTCAAGTTTAACTAGTAAGGTGTGTGTGTGTGTGTGTGTGTGTGTGTGTGTGTGTGTGTGTGTGTGTGTGTGTGTGTGTGTGTGTGTGTGTGTGTGTGTGTGTGTGAGTGAGAGACACAGAGACAGCGATGTATGTTTACATATGGAAGCCTTTGGTGCAGAAAGGCTTTCGCCAATATAAAGTGTAAAAAGCAATTGTCATATAAAATAGACCTATAATAATAATAATAATAATAATAATAATAATAATAATAATAATAATAATAATAATAATAAACTTTGTTAATAAACAAAAAGTTCAACTTTCCCCTTTTAAAAACAAACAAACAAACAAACGCACAAATAAATCAATAAATATATGACAAAAGCTGCTGTACTGATTGATGGATTCCAACTTTAAATCAGGAGGAGAAAGAAATAAAATAAACTCCACCTCTGGTTGGACAGTTTATGTAAAAGGTTGCACTGGTCGAAACATTATTTCTTGTTAAACCCCTGTATTTATTATTTCTGTAAGCTTGTTTAGAATACAGTTGCCTTTCAAAAGCGCCCTTATCTCCTTATTGTTTACAAAACATTAATGTGAGGAAGCTGAGAACGTACACAGCTACATTTCAGGCTTGCCTCGACGCTCCCTCTGCACACAGGAGGATGGAGAAGTGTCAGTGCTGGTCTGAGTGAGACCCGGCTGATGGCATTTTCATTCTGTGTTTCTGTTCCCGCAGTTTTTATACGAGCTTTGGGCAACAATGTTAAGAGGTTGTCTGAGCTCACTGATCCCCGACAGCTGCCTGCTGCTGAGCAAGAAGAAGAAGACACGCTGTTTACAGTTGGGCCGAGTGTCAAGTCAATTTATCTGTGATTATGACTTTGTGCAGAGTCTGTCTGTCATGATGAAGTGATGTGCTGTTTTCTCGCTGGATTATTGAAATTATTTATTTATGCGCTTGAATAATAAATGAAAAACAGTCATCATGCGACATGCGCTGACTTTTGTGTCTGAGGATTATAAGTGAATTATGCGCTTTATCAGCAGCCAATACCCAGGGGCGAGAATTCCTTGTTTATGCAGTCCTCAAAAAAAAAAGAAGAAAATATAAGAAAAAGCTATCGTTTGAATTTCGTTTATATACATGCAAAAAGTCTATGCGACTTTTTCTGTCAATAAATTACTTAAATTATCCATGACCCACATGCATTTTGTACATATGCAATGAAATAATTGCCTACGGTTAGCTTACTTTAGCAAAACCTCATGTAATGTGCGTATCCATGGCGCCGTAAGTGTGGCTTTCGTTCGGTCACCGATTGTCTCTGCAGTAGAAAAAAACAAGAAAAAGGATTTTTGCGTCCTATTTTGGCGCACCTGGACGATGACCCTGTTTGACCGTCCCTGTGACGAGTAAAAGTTGGAGAGAGGTGAATGCTTGGATGCGCCTCCTGTGGTGCCCTGAAGTCATGTGTTGGGAGTTTTTCATCTTTAAATGATAGTACAATAATTAATTTAGGAAATAATATTTTTTAAATGACCCGACGATTCCTTAGTAATCCACTGTGCGTGAAAGCTATAACCTATTCGAAAGAGACACTTTATTTGCAGTGATCGATCACTCAGATGTAAACGCAGACAGCAGATAACGCCAATATGTCGATGCTTTGTGATAATAGCAGAGAAGAGGTTGAGATCAAGTTTTACCAAAAGGCTATTTTAATTTTCTTTATGGATGTTCCTCTGGGCTGCATGGAATTTTATTTTCTTTAGTCCTGCAATCTCTCAGTAAAACAAAAAGAAGGGAAGAAGGAGGAGCTGTCTAAATGTGCCCCACTTTCACCCTTCAGAGCAGACTGTCAGCAGATGTCAATATTTTGTAAACTACATTTGGGATAATGACTTTATCTTTTTTTTTTCTTCGTGTAACGTGTTACTATTACTGGTATATATATATATATATATATATATATATACACCTTAACTGATTTTATTTGTTTATTACCAATACTTATAGCTAAAAAAATACTAAAAAACGCAAACAAACAATACACTAATGCCGTAAATCAATTCCACCATATTATCGAATTTATTATTATTATTATGATTATGATTATTATTATGATTAATATTATTATTATATTATATCATTATTATTATTATTATTACTAGCGGTAGAAGGCATTAGTAGTGTTGCTGCACTTATAGAGAAAGACTATTTAGATGTATATGTATATTTGGATATTTATGATCATAAATTACGAGCTGAAATTTTCCAGTTTATGTGTGTATTTTGTTTCTTTGTCTGTTTGAAATTAACTAGTAAAAAAGAGGACTGTTACCTACACGCAACGCCGCTGCAGATGGGAAAAATATAAAATATTAAACATATGACATTAATTGTCCTTAGCGGGCATAAATACTAATGAATAAGTCTAAATGTGTTTTTATTGTATTGCACACAACGCAGACACTGATTCTTAGTTGAAAGAGAAAGCTTTTACCTGGTCACACTAATATAATAAATCGATAGATTTTTAAAATGTGCCTAATTTGAGCCAAACAGTTCAATAGAATACATATTTAATTTTTAAAGTGATACTGAGTGCGCCTATCAGCCATTTTTATGTAAGCCTATCCTCAGCCGACCACGCGCCGCTGTTAATAGTGTTATTTTCTTTCTTGAACAAGCTGTGAAAAAAACTCCTGCATCATAACCAATGTGGCACTTTCATGTCGTGTTAGGTTCACAGATTTGTTTATTACTGATTGCTCGCCTACTGCCAGCAGTGGTTGCTATAATAGCCTAAAGCATACAACAGATTACTTCATGACCACTTAATTATTTAAGAAATACAACTTTATTAAGAAATTGACAAACCTAAAAAAAGGGAAAGTGCTAATTAAAACGAAACATGGCCCCAACATTAATGAAACATAACTAATCACATTTATATATATATATATAAAAACGATATTTAGAAAGAACAAAATCTGACACTGGCTGGCGTCACTTTGGAATTTACATCATGTAATCAAAAAGTATGAAAAGCCCTGAATTGTTTTTTTTTTCTTTTGGTAGTTTGCTGGATCTCTACCCACACCTTTTAAACCTAACAAAGTATCCAACTATAGCAGGAGGTGAAGTATCACCGTGCAGGCCTTTCTCGGTGCAGCTTACTAAGAAAGCCAAAATTAGCTCTGATTTAATCACACATTAAAACTCTGACTTCATTAGGACGTCTTTCGGCAGTAAGCCGAAGGAAAGCTGAGACAAATCATTACGCACACCAAAAATACAGCTGGACCGATGTCAGCAATGTCTATCCATTCAAAATAATCAGTTTTTCATTTCACAATTTTGATTTTACAATACCGAGTTATGGCCATCAGTCCAAGTGTAATACAGGCGCACGAAATGGCTCCCAGAGGTTGTGCTACCTGATGAATGAGCAGCCGATGACTCCTTTACCTCCTGTTTCCATTTCATAAAACTTTCTCAGCATTACCTCGTGCATATAGCTCCCCGTCGGCATTTAGATGTCAGCTTGGAACCGAAGAGATCTGAGTCAGAGTGGTCTCTTCAAAATACTGTCGGCTCTGTTTTGAAATCACAGGAATTACCTCTCTGTCTCTTTCTCCCAGAGTCTTCATTTTTGCACGGACCAGTTGGTAAACTTCAAATATCAATCCTCGTGTGTAACGCCGAGTGTTTGGTCTCGTGTTCCCAGTATGAGCAGTGCATCATGGAGAGCTCCGCGGGCTGGCGGGAGCACGCGAACTGAAGGCCGGCTCCGTTACTGGAGGAGACCGGAGGTGGTGCCGCGGTGGCAGGGCTTAGCTGCTGGGTATGATGGGGATGGTGATGGTGACTCATGCCGTTGTAAGAGTTCACCATGCTGGGGAGCGCCATGCTCTGCACCCGGGAGTAAGGGTTATATGATGAGGGGGCTGACAGCCCCTTGACGTTCACTGGACTCACGTTGCCGCTGGCCATCTGACAGGACGTGTAGGGCATCGGAGTGGGCGGCTGGCCCAACGACCAGGAATTGTTCATAAAGCTAGACTGCAGGTACTTGGGTGGAGAAAGGTAGCCATAGCTGTCCCCTCCGAACAAGGCCTTCCCCGGCTGGAAGTGCGTTGGTGGGGGTCTGAAAGGCCGCTTCATCCTGCGGCGTCGCCTGTAGTTCCCCTTCTCGAACATGTCCTCACAGGCTGGGTCGAGGGTCCAGTAATTCCCCTTTCTCTCGCCGCCGCCCTCCCGCGGCACCTTTATGAAGCATTCGTTAAGACTCAGGTTGTGTCTGATGCTGTTCTGCCAACCTTTCTTGTTCTTCTCGTAGAAGGGGAATTTGGTGATTATATACTGGTATATGCCGGACAGCGTGAGGCGCTTCTCGGAGCTCTCCCGGATAGCCATGGCAATGAGAGCGACATAGGAGTACGGCGGTTTCTGGGACGGATCCGGCTTCTCGGAGACTTTGTCCTGAACCGGCTCCTCTTTTGGGCGCTCTTTCTCCTTGGTCGTGTTGGTGTCGTGGATCATTAGGGCCATTGCGTCATCCTCTGGGTTTTGGTAAGTGGCCATCATTGCGCACACACCAAAACAAACAAGTCCAGTCTAAACTTTGAAAAGAACACCTTTCTGACGCTTCTGTCTCGATCGGTGAAATGCTGCGCTGCAGAATCTCAGGATGCACCAGTGAGTCAAAAACTGTCCTCCAAATTGCGCACGAAGAAATCTTAATTGTACTTTTGCGGATCAGTACGTGACATGCACCAGACCTTCCTCTCTCTTCAGCTGAGATTTTTCTAAGCTGTTTTCTGATGGACGCGCAACCCAAGTTTTGGACTGTGAGTCAGTAAGGCCAGCCCTTTCCCCTTTTTTTCAGGGCCGCTGACAGGCTGCTTTCGCTCTAGCGCTCTACACCGAGCGACGTAGTGCTTTGTGATTTGTGCGTATTTTAGTTCCGCCTTCCGTGGTTCCAGTCAATGAAAAAACGAGCTCTTCTTCACTTGTTGAAAATTGTATTAATCAGAAAGGGTTCAAAATACTAGTAATAATATGCGCGATAAACACCTATTTACAGTAAAATGCAGGCATAAAACACTGTAGGAAACCTGAAGCAGTTAGTGAGTAATGAAAATAGAAATACAGGTATTCGTTGAAAGAATGCAATTATGCTTATAGCTAGTGAATTCGTTGCTCAAAATATTATATTAACATGACTGACTCTGCTGTTTGAGTCAGAAAGGAAGCAAGCTTTTCAGAAAAAGGGGTGGAAAATATTAATAATAACAATAACAAAAACAGATAAAGAAATGTTCCGAAATATGTCTTTGCGCAAAACAACCCCAAAATTAAATATTTGGAACAAACGTATTCCAATTTTCAAAGTAATTCTGTTTAATATATCTATATTTTTCCACGTTTGAATGTGAAATATAAAATTTCACTTTTTCTAGTAAATTCAATATATAGTCCAAAATATACAATCTAGTCCACACATTCTCACCAGAGTCATGCATATTTGTAAAGGGCTGTAGAGTCCACATAATTCTTACAAAATCCGGATAGCTAGTGGTGCTTAATTAGCTCACCGCGGAGAGGGAAGTGCGTGGTGAAGTATACATTTCTCTGGCCACCCATGAGGGTCCCCTCGGCTTTCTCTGGGAGTGTATTTCCGTGCTTTGGGAGTCTTTGCAGGTGGAGCAGCATTGCCATGTGTGTCATCACCCTGCACCCAGTCTGCAGCCAGTCTGCAGCAGCTGAACCGCGCTGAGAGCCAACCATCTCTCAACATGCAATTACCGCCGACTCACACTTTCGAGAGTTACGACGCGTTGTTATTTCTTGTTCCAATGTCTTTTTCACGTGTTTACGACGGACAGCACTTCCCGATAAGCTCTGCACCGCCATTACAGGTTTACTTTGCAAGTATATGGTTTGGTTAAAACATGACATCATCATGTTAATTAATACAAATATTATTTAAGAGTATACACTAAGAATTCCTACTTACTTGTCCGTAAAACTGTAAAATCGTTAAAAAAGATACTTGTGCAAAGAAACGGCCCTAAATGAGAAAAATCAACCCTGTCTCAGAGAAATCACTTTTGAATTTGAAATATCAAAGGCTAAATGCTTATACATGGAAGTTAAGTTACATTTTAAAAAATTATAGGTTTATTCCCATTGCACTTGAAGGTATTGCTTGTACTCATTTATACAGGGCATCTATATGTAGAGTGGTTTGCGTTTGTGCAAATAAAGTAGAAATCACAAAAACAAACCTTTTGTCCCGGCCGTTAAATGTTTAGGTTTACCTCGCGATTCCATGACTTGTTTAGTCTTCCTTTATTGTTCCACATTGTTCTTCTGTTTTCTGCTTCTGCACTCACAAAAAAAAAAAATGACGGGGAGGGGGGGGGGGATCGTTCATATATATATATATATATATATATATATATATATATATATATATATATATATATATATATATATATATATATATATATATATATATAAAAGCATTACAAAATATAGCCCATTGTTATCGCTTTTAATTATGTATTGTAGTCCTCTAACCCTTTCAAACTTCCCCGGTGGCCCCTGTGCAGCACCCGTAAAACCCTGTATCTCACCGCTTCTAGGCTAAAATGCTAAATAGCAAAACTTAATCAGCAATTTCTTTCAAAACGGGTGTGCTTATTTAAATATAGCCTTTTGATAAGGTAATTCCAGAGTCTGTAATCTTTGTAATCTATGACGTCTTGAAAATAATAATAAAGGTCATCTGCTGTCTCAAAATAATTGGCCTGCTTTATTTGTGTCACCTAAACGACCCCACGTAACCCCGTTAGGTTCCGGTTCAGGTAGTCTAGCTCTAAATGTTTTTTTTCTTCTTCTCTCTCTGTGTTGTCAGAGGACTTACTTGACACTTGTCTGTTCAGGTTCAAGCCGCTGGTCTTAGGGCAATTTTATTATTATTCTCCGTCTCTCTCCATTCTACCTGTAACCTAATAGAGGAATGGTTTGTTGCGCGACACGCACGCGCTTCACGTCACATAACAAAGCTGTAAACAGCATGTCGACAATCCGTAAACAAAATAAGGACCCTGAAACCTGAACTGGTTGTAGTAGTTACAGGCTTCAGGACAGCCCTGGGGAATGTTAATGTGAGAGCACAGCCTGTTTTTAAGGTAACTTTGACATACAATAAAAACAAATAGACTATAAATAACTTCCCTGTAGACTGTCTACTACTAATATAATATAATTAATAAAAAATAATAAAAGGGTGTATAACTGAAGAGTAACAATGATTTTTTTAAAATGTCTTCCACTTATTTGAAATTTTCTTCTCTGCACCTTAGCAATTGTGCTTTGAAAAACCCCACGAATAAAAATCCATCTCACAAACGTTTTTGTTGTTGTTTCGGATTATTTCTGCCTGTTCTTAATAATACCAGATATGAGTACTATCCCTGCACATTTTCTGGATCCGATGGGCGAGATAGCGGCGTGCACTCCCGAGACTCAAAAGGCTGTCACAGAGAGACAAGAGTAGTCCGTGTCTTCTTCCTAGATAAATACACATACTCCAAAAGTCTTCTCAAGTTATCGCTTAATCCCAGACACCTCGTGGAAAAACTTCCCAATAAAAAAGCCTCCAACTCCCCGGCCCACCACCCGCACACAGTCCGATAGACTTCCAATACTTCTAAAAATATTTTATTTATATTCATGTAAATGCACCTAAAGTTAGGAGAATGTTTAGTATGTGTATTACAAGCCCGCGATATAGATTTTAGTCCATATAGTCCATCTTCGTGATGACTACAGACATGATCCAAATCACAACAATTGTAAAACAATCAGTGTTTAAATGTTTTGCTCTTTTAAGTTACTTTTACTTTAGTTTACTTTTTATGATAGACTCGCAGCCACAACTTATTTTCCACATATGTACAACACCTAGGCCATAGTTTTCCTATAATGTGAGCGTGAGGCAGGCCTCCAGTGAGCTGAGGAGCCATCATTGTAACGGGCCTCAATCTAATTTGAAAGAGTGGAATTCCTGTTCTCTCGCACTTCCTGCACTCGCAGGTCTGGGACTAGGATGTTTATAATTGCGCATGCGGGTGGAATGTGGCGAACGGAACCACCAGGTCAGGTCGGGACCGGAGAGCAACCGACCGGACTGGAGACGACCAGCCGGCTTCTGACAACAGGCAGGAGCTACAGCAGTGCGTTTCCACAACATTATTATTATTATTATTATTATTATTATTATTATTATTATTATTATTATTGTTATTAGTAGTAGTAGTAGTAGTAGTAGTAGTAGGATAAAAGTAATTTCTTCTAATTTATTAATTTAATCTTAACTGTGATAGCGTCATCATCATCAATAACAATAATAATTATATAATATTTGTTGTGGTTGATAACGTTATTATCACAGTTATGATTAAATGAATACATTATTATTATTATTATTATGATCTTAGTTTTATTTTGAATTATTTTGAACCATGACTCTTATTGTTAAAATGGTCTATTCTTATTTATTAAGCCTTTGTAAAATGTCCCACTTTTTTTTCTATCCCTCTCTCCAATATAGTCTTAAACCATCCTACATTCCCTTTCCCCCCCCAAGGGAGCCTCTGCTTTTTAAAAATAATAGCGCAGTGACAGATTAAGCTGTGCTCTGTGCCCTTTGTGTGCATATGTATTTTGATATGGGTGAATGAAAAAAACACAGCCTTCAAGCACTAGCAAATGAAAGCCTGTTATTCTGTTTCATAAAGTTGAGAATTGAAGGTGAAAAATTGCCAAAACAAAGCTTATGAAGGGTTTTTTTTTTAAATCTTGCTTAACACTGTCAGGGACTCTTTATATCTATAGGAAGAAAAAACAAGTGAAATACACATGATAATATTTGACTTAATGTGTTATTTGCAGTTATTATAATTAAAATGTGGTTAATAATCTTATCTGAGGTCAGAGGTTCTTATCTTCCATAAGCAGTGGTGCATCTGTCCTGGACAGCTGTTGGGAGAGACAGCTGTCACTGCTTGTCCTAGTTTGATCTTACTGGGCTGGTTTCTGGTTCATTTGCATCTGGCTCGCCTGCATTATTAAACATCAACAACACGCCGCCGCTCTTGAATGGAATCCTTATGAGGTGCAGGAAAGAGAGGGGAGGGGTGGGGGTGGGTTGAGGGACAGAGGGAAGAGATGAAGAGGAAGGAGAAGGATGTACCCTCAGCCCTCATGTGGCGTCCCCAACATGGCTCTTGTTCCTCTCAGAAAGAAGAGCGTGAGATAGAGCAAATAAACACTGACCACCAGAATCTCCCCCTGCATCTCCTTTTGCATCCCTGCCCGCATGGGTTAATGTTTGAGTGAGGAATGCAGAGAGGCAGATATATGCATGCACTATACTCTTATTTTTGAGGTGTCAGATGTGTACTCACGAGTTTGCACAAAATGGAATCGACATATTGTGGGTGTCACTCTGCAGAAGGTTTGAGAGACACTTCCCCTCTTTGTACAATCCATCCCCTCACTTTGAAACATTCAGACAATCATATGAGAGCATCCCACATCCCCACTCATGACCGTACATTGCCCTTCATCAGACTCAGTCAGCAGTTCTTTTCTAAACATAAGTCTGTGGGAAACTGCATGGTCTTCCACTTTACTAAGTCCTGTGTAATGGACATTCACCAAAAAGGGAAGAAGCAGTGAGTTTGGTTTTGCAGAAGAAGTTACTCTAAAAAAAGTTTTGCAACAACACAATAAAAAGAAAGGAGGAATAACATTTGTAAAACTACTTAATTTGCATGCTTTGTGTTATTGCATACTTCTGAATGTACCATGATTAAAAATGACGTGAAAACAGTGCATATATGTGGGCTGGGCTGTATTAGACCAGGAACATAAAATGTGCTTCCACTCACCCGCCTCAGGTGAGAGGGTCAGTGGGGAGCCATGGCAAACCTTTACACTCGGGCCCCTTAAAGCCGTGTATGTGGGTATACTGATAAATGGAACGACTCAGTAATGCAAAAGAGCATGAAGATTGATGCATGATAAAAAGGCGGAGGAGAAGGAGACTACTGGACAACTCCAATGATGAGTTAAAGCGTAGAGGGAAATGTGGAGAGAGGTAAAAGTAGAGTCCAGGGCAGAGGAGAGCCTCATTGTGTTCTTGCTAACCTTCAATGAGAGGTGAAGTGCTGCAGCCTCCTGCCAGCAAGATTCTCTTTGAGGTTTTCCTGATCTGTTGCCACACCTTAAATGACCAAACTCATATCAAGCCAAAATTGCCATCCTCACAATACAGCATTCCTTTTAATACTCACCGGCTGAACCTCTTCACCCTCCCTGAAACAATCCAGCTAGTCACAGCCAGACTCCCACTTCATTCCCAAGTAACCTCAAACCCATTTCCACATCTTCATCTCAGCCGAGGGGATTAGATTTCATTCCAAATCAAAACAAGTCACTTCGTTAGAGGTAATTACACAGGTAGCCTACCTCGCTGGGCAAACAAACATGGCTGCCAGCTGACACCCCGAAGACAGATCAAAGCCTGGGGGTGACAAGGAACGGGAGGAGAACGCTCAAACGGCGGCTTGTTAACCACTCTAGTTTTTTTTTCTTTTCTTCCTTGTGCACAAAGAGATGTGTGAGCAATGTTTTGAGACTTCTTCACCCACTTCCTTCATACAGACTGGGGTAGGGGTGGGCGGTTGGAGGGTTCTGCAGCTGAAAGATGGCGAAGAATCAGAGGTGAACAGAATGACCTTTTGGTGGTCTCTGTGTAAGCTTGGTGAAGAAGGACAGAGGACATGGCAGGTGTGCAGCCTTCTAATCTGACACTTCTGGAAGGAGAAGTCTGTCATAATTCCCACTTTTATGCCTCTTTCTGCTTAATGCTTGCTTTTTGTAATCCTATAGGCCTTTTTTCTTAAATCTTGGGAATTGCTTTGAGGAACACAGTGTCACATTTTGTTTGCAAAAAAACCTTAGCACCTCTTTAAGGTATGCTAAAAAATATTGCATACAATTTTCTGCAAAAAGCACAAGCCCTGCATAAATAGCCCATACTCTCTCTTTCTCTTTCTTTCCCACCTCACAGCCTCTCTTTGAACCGCAGTGTTGTTAGGGCAACCAGGCAAGGTTGTTCTTCCTTTCCTCAACATGCCAGTCTACCCGTGTACAATGGAGAAGAGACTATGTGGGCTGGAGTGAATAAGGTAAGCGATGTTATCTAATCTCCAAATGGAAAGACAGCAGTGGGAAGCCAGGCAGCCTCGTCTGAACGCCAGCTGTCCACTATGGTCTATTTACCTGCTTTCTCTCCCTCTCTCTCATTACCTTTTTGTATTCTTTAGTTTCTTCTCTATCGCAGCATCTCTTGATTATTCATAAATGGAGTGATATAGCATGCTTTGCTAATGATTGGCAATTTTACTATTAGTCTTACAGGCACTGCTGGGTCAGATGCCACCCATGCATTTACAGAGGTTTTGGGGGGAGGGGGGGACACAAGGGTTGAGTTATGGTCTGAAATGAAAGCAAAAGTCACAAAAGAATACAAAAAGAAACGCTTCATTTTGGCTTCGACTCTTATTTTCTTTCTGCATATTTTACACTGAATAGATGCTAGGAGATGATTCTTGAGGCCACCACTGCCGACTTCAAACATGTCCAGTAAACAGAGTCTGATGATGGGATCTCGAAATCACACACACCACTAAAACACTTTGCTTGGCCAACGGCGTGTCACTCTCTGCATATGGCACGCCACACAAACCTCTCCGATTCCAGCTCCTCAGCCTCCGTCCTGACCAAAATAACAAACAGGAAAATCACGCAATGGGACACACACACGGAGAGGCAAAATCTCACAGATTTGAAAAACACTGTGCGCTCACTCACTGACACACACGCATAAGCAGCAGATACTGTGGCTGTGGTAACCTCAAGGATGGTTAAGGGGTCGGCTACTTGGGAGCGGAGAATGAGATGAGAGTTTAAGTTTAGTCTTTCCAAATGGAACACAGAAGAATCTTTTCTGGCTCCCATTACAACCCATTATTCATGTAACTTTACATAGAGCTGAAAATGTATAGCAGGAATATCCACTTTGCAACAACAGGCGTGTGTGAGTATAATTATGATAATTAAGAATCTTCAATAAATACGACACA
This sequence comes from Rhamphochromis sp. 'chilingali', assembly GCF_963969265.1. Lineage (NCBI taxonomy): Eukaryota > Metazoa > Chordata > Actinopteri > Cichliformes > Cichlidae > Rhamphochromis > Rhamphochromis sp. 'chilingali'. Next base: position 32,404,519 of record NC_137935.1, read on the forward strand.
AAATCTACTGGCATTAGATAAGATCTGCTACAGTGTATGGTAACTACTGATATGAAGTTATCTAAGGTAGATACTTTGCTACTATTCACTAATGAACTTGCAGTCAGTATCTTACTCAAATTAATAAACAAAGCGTTATCAAAATAATTACATTCAGTCTATGGAAAGCAGGCGGCCATCAGACTATCCCCTTGTGCAAGGTGACATCCATCACTGTTTAATTCAGAGTGGTGGAGGAAAGGAGGAGTACTAGCGAAAAGGAGAACATGTCCCAGAGAGAGCAGAGCAGGGCCAGGGCAGAACAGGGGGGATAAAAGGAGAGGGCGAGAGCGCTTCCTTTGGTGAGTTTTCCCCCCGAGGGCAGAGGAGGAGGAGAGGGGCTGCTCCCCTGACAGATCTGAAGATGTCCTGTTTTGCTTTTCCTCTGCTCTCCCTCTTCCTGCAGGAAGCAACATCATGCTGGGCACCAAAGCCTCGGCGATCTGCGGTTGTTCGTGTCTACTGATGTGTGCCGTGTACAGATTTGATGATGCAAGAATGGAAAGGCATACAGATGTGCAAAGTTTAATGTAATGAACGCAAAACCCGAAACTTGACTGCAAGTGAACGGGCTGGATTCAAGGCTTTGGGAGAATGTACTTTAATTTTTTTTTTTTACAACTGCAACTCTCTGAAGACTCTGTGGCTACTAATAAAACACTGAGGACCACAGAGAAAAGCTGCCATGTAGCATATTTTTAAATAAGAATGAATGAATCCCAAAAAAGCTTTAAAACAGAGGAAACCAGACTGTTCAAGGCTAATACTTTTGACTTTATTTGATCAAGGGAAGTGAAGTGGGAAATCTGAAACAAGTCTCAGTATAGGCAATGAAGCAAAGTCTATATTATAAGTGCTTAGTGTGTTTAAAATTTTAAGTCTTGAGAAAAGTTGAATTACTATTACTGAAAAATGTTCAAGTGACAGCTAAAATGAAAAGCCTAACACAAACTAAAATCTTAGTGTTAGATAAGCAAGTGTCAGCAGGATTATCATCATTTAAAATGAGTGATGTGAAGGCAGCAGTGACTTTTCAGGGCCGAAATCAACTGAGCTGTCAAACTGAGGAGTGAGAATTACAAAGCAGCTAAAATGTAAGGTGATATGCAACCACAAAATGCAGAAAAGCACAAGCAAAAAGAAAAGAATTTCACACCGTTAGCAGAATTCAACCCATAACGTCTTCCATTAAAACAGCAATAATAACACGCGGTTTTCCAGTTTGCATGTACGTGTGCCACACATGTTCCTACAGATGTCCCAATCATTCATAAAACCTGAAGATATAAAATAACACATACTGAGGCCCACAGTGACTTTTGTTCACATGTCTGTCCGCACTGTTGTAATTCACACTGACATCATCACCCACACACACCCAGTGTCGACTCTATGCTCAGGGGGTCTCTCAGGACCCACATGTGATCTTTGCGTCTCTATGCGTAGCCAGGGCGAGTCGTTCTCTTTCTCTTTCTCCCCTTCATACGTAAGAGCCCCGTTTCTCCTTCTGCCCTGCTCGCCTCTCACCATTCATTCGCACTGGCTGCCTCCGTGCATGTGTTTTCCTCTCATTCTTAGTGTGAGACTTTATCTGGGGATCAGATAAGGCTTCAGTACTGGTCTTAAACCTTCAGCAGATCTGTCCAAACACATGAGCTCATGTCAGAGCGCCGCTGCTGCCTGTTAACTCCATGAGCTAATATAGGGTCCATGTGTTCGCTGGTCATGCTGAGTGGAGGTGTGGTGTGGCTTTTTCTGTCTCCATCCCTGACTTCAATTTCCTATCATTTTCACATCCTATGATTTTCCTATTTGCCATCCCACCGCTTATTTTTTTCTTTTTCTTTCTTTTCTATTTTGTGCTCTGCTTGTGTCTCCGGATCAGCTACAAGGCCGAAACAGCTTGAATCTGATCATGTTAACACTATCAGATGTGGAGATCTCAAACACGGGGCGTCGTCAAGACAACAAAGCTGAAGCCACACAGGCAGAGCCGGGCTCAACCAGCATGACAGTCTCTTTTGGTAATGTGTATGTGTGTGTGTTTGGTAAGGGGAAGGGTGAGCAAAAGGGTGTGAACGTGCGTGTGCGTATAGAGAACAATGGCCTGGGTATGTGTGTGGCTGTTTGGTGACTGGCTTGTGTCAGTGTGTGTATATTACATCCCTGCGGGGGAAGGGAGGGGGTGCATTAGGAGGGGGACTAAGGTTACCCCCTGACAGAGGCAGCGAGGGGTCATCCCGCGGCGGGACACTTCTCAGGGGTGACCCCGCCGCCCCTTGTGGCCCCCCGAGCAGACGGGACTTCTGAGGAGAGGAGAGGAAGGACCAGAGGAGAGACCCCCAGAGAACAGGACCCCTGGTCTGCCTCCCAGACCCCGGACCCCAGACCCGTCAGGGCCCGACCCAGGCCCAATGTGTTCCCAATCAGGAGAAACACAAACAATACTTTTATTAAAGAAAGGAGACCGCCGAGGCCAGCCACACACACACACACACACACACACACACACACACACACACACACACACACACACACACACACACACACACACACACACACACACACACATTTCTTCCCACTAGATAGAAATGAAAGGCAAACCTATGTTACGTTAACAAAAAGCTTTAACTGCGCTAAATCAGCATTTCTAAATAGCCGCTCCCCACACTCGCCATCAACCCCTGACGCCAAATCCTTGCCTTCCCTTTCCTCCTCAGCCAGCTCTCGCCTCCTCTCCTCTTGGTCTCTATCCGGGAAAACAAACGGAGGGATTAGGGATTTGTGGAGAGGTAATGGAAGCCAGGTGGAGGAGTGTGACTGAAGGGGTCCCCTGCCAGATTAGGGGGTGAGTGGGTTGGCGGGGGGTGCACGAGTGCCCCAATCCCTCACACTCCTTCCTAAAGACAGCTAATGTTTCTTTTGAAGACATAATCCCGTTTGGCCATCAAATAGCACTTGGCAATTATGAGTCTTTGCGGGGCATGTATGGTATTACCAGGTTGGGCTACCAGTGTGTGCAGGGAAGGAGGGAATTTAATTTGAATTCGGGATGGAGATTCAGAAGATACATCTGATCTGACATGTTAATAAACCATCTTAAATTATCAAAACGAAGCATTTGATTGTAAATTTTCAAAGTCTGACAAGACCACTATTCACTTTTTTGCCTTCTTCTGTGATGTTTTGTTACTGGAAGTTGCAAGTGAACTTTCTCCAAAGGTGTGTAACATTTTTAAAATATAAATTTTACTTTGCAGAGCATCTTGTTTACTGAAAGTTGTGTTTATTTGTGTTGATATCAGCTCCCAGATAACCTGTGGCTTGTTGAGCTTGTGGGCATTCTTCTTCATAAAGAAAAGGACGAGAGAGAGTGATGTACTGCAGCAGCTTTCTAGTGCTACCATCTACTAGACTTCAAAAAGAGCTAGTACGATGTCTTTTCAAACATGTAATACTTGTTTTTTCCCTCAATCTCTCTGCAGCTATCTCACCAACACCCTCACTTTATTAAATTTGCGCTGCTGTGAGTGGCCGCTCCTATTCCTTGGTGCATTATGGGACAGTGGAGCACATTAGCATTCGTCTCTCTCTCTCTCTGTGTTTTTCAGCTTGCATTAGGAGTATTTGAGTGCTTGTCACCTACAAGTGACATGCTCAGATCAGAATGGATACTGTATGCAGTGCAGGTCAGGTCACATGTGCAGCCTACAAACGTTGCCCTCTTGTGGACTGCTGCAGAGAACAAACAGCATTAGTGACTGTCTAATGGAGTGACTGATCCCAGCCTGATAACGGCCTGTTTTGTTTGTTTTGTCGATGTGTTATTCCAAACAGCTCCCGCCTGGTCATAGAGACCGGTGTGAACACAGAGAGCTTATGAAACAGAGGGGAGAAGGGGTCCTTCTGTTTGAAATCAGTGTTCATTTTTAAGTTCAGATGACTAAATAATGAGAAAAATAAAAGATTATGTTGGACGTGGAGGACGAGTCAGTCTTTAGGGAGATGTTCGGCTCTGAAGATCTGAGGAAGGCACTTCAGACCCTCCTTTTGTTAAATCTCAAGTAAGCCGGATAGGAAGGAACAATTAACCCCTATGAAGAAAGAGGTGAATTAGAAGTCAGACTTTTCACACATTTTCTGCTCTGTTCACACACATCTACACGCACACACACACACACACATACACACACACACAAATCTCTGGCATTCTCTATGTGACCTGAAGCATGATATCCAGTAGACGATGGAGAAATGTGTGTATGAGCTCCTCACTTTGCAGGGGCGGGGAAGCGAGGGACTCATCATGCAACACCGTCTTATCGGCGTCGTTCTCTTCATCAGCTGTCTGTCTCTTTATCTCAGAGAGGGGACTCCCTCCTATCAGGCGATCGGGTTGTAGCTTTCTTTGCCTTGGCTAGTTTTGTACATTCTGACAATGCTCGTGTACCTTTATGTGATTCAGAGTCTGTCTAGACAAATAGCACAAAAAGGAAAAAAGAACGCTTAAAAGTTTCCTTGTGATCAGCAGCTGGAGTAGGGATATGAAAAAATCATTACAAGTCTAACTAGTTTGAGCTAAACTTAGGAAAGGCCCACATCAGCACTGCCTTGTTGAGGTTGAAAAGTTCAGTGAGCTGATTGCACAGAGCTCAGATCTGAGTTGAGCTAAATGAAAGACTAAGACATTCAATTGTAGAAAGAGTTCATCAGTGATTGAGAGGGAAGGAAAACACTTCTCCTCTCCTTTGTAAGTCCTCCTGTCTTCTTCCTCTCTGCGTGCTGCTGCCGAGGGGCGCGGATCGTTCAGTCGGCGAACGTCGGTGTGGTATACATCAAAGGCCAGCACACGCACACGAAGGAACACGCCTGAAATAAAACGCCTGCACAAAAAACAAACAGCGCCCTTTGTTCTGAGAGCAGAGGCCTGTTTCGCCTGTGATTAGAGAAAAGAGGGAGGGAAGAGGAGGCCGCGGGTGTGTGGACGACGTAGTGAGTGGCCGCAGCGGCTTCATCAGATTCTTTGAGAGGGATGTGAAAGAGTGAAAGAAGCGGAGGGTGTCAGTCAGCAGGGCCCCAGTAGCCAGGAAATGACACTGTGGCGGGGTTGTGACGGTGGCACGACATAGCTAATCACTAATTGCTGATTAGCCCTTCCGTGCATAGTTGTAGTGCGGGCGCTTGAGTAAGAAGGTCTTTAGAAATACAAGTGAGCAGGATTTTCTGTGTGTCTACTCATGAAAATATTTTTCTTTCACTTTTGTTAATGATTGTCTGTCTGCTTTGGTGGTTTGTCTGTGTTTGTTTCAACTGGAAAGCAGTTCTTTCTAGCTTCTGTGTTTGTAGCTACCAGCTACATGCTAACCACAATGGAACTTGGCAACGCTTTAATTATTGTTAATAAGTGTGAACTGAAGGTGGCATGTACATTTATGAAATGACACAACACTGTAAATTGTTAACATTTATAAACATTACTTTGATGGCTTTCGCACAGTGGAAACTGATACTTAGAATACAGAAGTCAGCTGCGTGGGAAATCAACAAGATTGAAACTTGAAAAACTGGTCTCTCACCGTTTAGATTCGTCTCCACCCGTAGTTTAAACTTTTGCCTTTTTGGTCAGGTTTAGGCCCCAGCATTACTTGCTTTGGACAAGAAAAAAATGTGGTTCGGATTAAAATGTGACAAGTCGAGAGAGAGTCTCATTATTTCGGCTAAAAACAGGACAGATGTGAATGAGGCTCACTGAACAGTAATGAAACAACAATAAAATATATTTTATCTTAAAAACACTACAATTTGATAATCATAATAAAAATACAAATAAATAAAACAGATTATATAAAATGTAATTCTTATGGTACACAAATATTTTTGCACTGCACAAATGAATGGAATAAGTAAACAGAGTGTATACCATTATATATAAACAAGAAACATAATTTTAATCCTGTTGTTTGTCTGCTGCAAATCTATCCTTTACTTCATTACTTATTCATTATTGATGTTTAGTATAAAGTCAGTTTTACCTTTAATATTATTTTAATATTTTACTGGTTTCTAAATTTTTAATAACATATAAAGTCTGCAGCTGTCCTTGGGGGAAAAGCTGCAATGGTGAACTTTGAAACAAGTAATGGAGTCATGCACATCTATCTATATTTTATATGTATAATATACATATTAAATATGCAAATATAAATATGACACACATATATATAATATAAAAGTATACTTCATTTTCATGGGTGGAGGGTGGTGTGGGGAATCAAACAACATGCTGAGGCCTTATTCTTGCAAACAAATCTCTGGATCTGTGTTTCCATGAGTGGTTCCAAGAGCAAGATGGTCAATTGTATTGCATTGCTGACCTTTAAGGTTTTAATTGCAGGTACACGTGTCAACAGAATGCTGTGACAGCGACTGAATTTATCTTTCTTTTACGTTATTGGACTTTTAATGTTAATTTTTGAAGTTGCAATTTTGGGCCACGTCGGCTGAACAGATTAACAGTGCAAATAGTTTTTCACTTCCTTTATCTTTAAAACCAACATAACAAATCTGAGACATTTGAAATTTCTTTGTCTTTGATCTCTGAACTGCACAGGCGTACGTTTCCCATAGTGCGATGCCATTACCTCCTTTGTTTCATATCTGTAGTCGGATATCAAGAACAGGCCTCATCCTATGTAGTGCCATTTGAGCAGATCGATCTGAAAAAAGAGTTGTATCTCTCCCTTGTCAGGGAGATTATATCCGACTGCTGTAAATCAGACACAGGTGGATGAACTTCCTCCTTCCTATGTCTGCCTCCCAGCTAACCTCTCCTTTACCCTTCTTTTCTTTTTCTCTTCATCGGTCTCTTTTTTCTTCTCCACTTGATACACCCCTCTTTCTGTATTGCAGTTCAGGGTATCATGAAAATAAAAACATAACCGAAAGAAAAGTAAAAGGTTATAGCTACACATAAATATCTGTGCATCAACAAATTTCAAGTGTTAGCAATCCAGTCCTTGAGGGAGAAGATACATACTCATGTAAACATGGACACTGATTACTAAGGACAAGGAGGTGCACATTCACGGCAACTCTGATACCTTATCTCAGAAATTCTATGGAAAAAGAGTGGCCTTTAGGGGAGTAGCCTACCATTTGGTGTTTGAGTGCACAAAAGCCTCAGTGACACAGAACATCTGCTGGAGTCCTGTTCAGCTAGCTTCACAACTTCTTGTGAGGTTTATTTTTGCACAGACGGTCACAATTTTACAACTAGCACATATAAGTAGCAGTCCCACCATTCGGTTACTGGAGGATAGCTAACACACGCTCCTTTAACTTTTCAAAAAAATTATAATTTGAGGGAGAAATCTAAATCTGCTTTTCCTAAAGTCCGTATGATTGTAAAACCCAGAGATGGGAACACTGCTTCATGCATGTGTCGCATGTCTATGCATTTTTGACTTTTCACATGTCAGTATACTTACTGACATGACACACTAAGTGATCAGAGTTACATTGTAAAAGGGGACATTAAAAGCAAAAGGTGTGTTATGATAACACACAATTTACAAAAAGATTTCTGGCAATTTTTGTGTTTTTTTTATGTCTTTTCGTGATACTAGACAGGCCTACCCGTAGTTGTCAGTGCTCAGGAAAGCTTACTGAGGTACATTAAAAGGTTTTTATGAATAATTACCACTTATCCCTGGTGGTTGTCCTTATCTCACAATATCAGTCTTTTATCCCATTTAGCCCTTGCTCTAATTCATTGTTATGTATGGGACAATTATTTTTAAATGCACAAATATTTTCCCAAGATGTTGCTCATGAGATAAAGCTAAACATTCTCCAGTGAAGGCCATTTTCGGCCTTGTCAGTGTCTCCAAGGGACGAGTGGCGCAGCAGTGGTGTGACTGAGATTGGCGCCGACGTCAGGTCAAAGAGGAACCGAATGTTCCCCAAATGCCCCTCAAGGGTAAAGCCTTGGTCTGCTTCTTCTGTCTGTTCTAATTCAACTTAAATCATTATTTTATAGTCCAAATATCATTAAAGATCATGGCTAAGTTCACTGACTCTTTTCTACAGCACAGACTTTTAAAAAAATGTAAGAACATTTCAAGGGTGTAACTTATTGTTCTTCTTAGTTTTTATTAATATTAAACAAATGATGCTGTTGGAAGTTTAAACCAATGGAGTAAAGCTTAACATAACAGTCAATAACAGATATCTGTGCAGTAATATGCCATTTATAACATGTACTGTACTTTTACCAGAACCCCCTGAGCCCAGAGAACAAGAGGGTTTGTTGCTATTTTACAAATGTACTAAGTTGATGAAATGATTGCCAGGTAAATCTGTGCTTAAAAAAAGCACAGTAGGAATAATATACCCCTGCTTGTTGTGACAGTTGTAACACTAATATTATGACAGCACTATGGAGTGGTTTAAAAGGAGTAATAGGATAGAGAAGATAAATCTGCCGTTCCAATCAATTTGCAATGTGTTGGCCTTCATGTACGGATGAGTAGAGACGACATTTAAAAAAAGAATATCCACAGAAATCTATTAGTGCATGACAAATGCTTTGGGAATGTATTTCCAAACGCTGGAAACTGGCCTGGTATTATAGAGATGAAAAGCTAAACTTCTGACATGTATGAGTTAATAATAAAGAGTTAATTGTACTCTTCTCCTTTAAAATTTTTTTTACAAAGTTGACAGCTGGAAGTGGAACTTTTGAATGTCTGTGTCAGGATTTAGGTAGAAGTAACAATAAAAATGAACAGTTAAAACTAGATTGCTATGCTGAATAATAATACATCAATAGCAAAGAAGGGGTGGAAAAACAAGCAACAATGATAGCGGGCATTTCAGGGGTGAAGGAAGGCAATGTGATAAAAATAAGAGCAAGTTTAGAAAACAGACAAACAGATTGTAATGCAAGCATATTCCACACTTACATTTCACAGACAGAATTAAGTAAAACTACAGGCTAGTTCTCTTTCGCTTAGGTTTGTTTGCCACTTGTGATTTTAGTGTTATTTCAAGAGCTTAAAGGGTTCCCAGAATGTTTTCGCACCAGGGCTAGATTAAGCTGCTATTGGATCCTGGGGCAAAAATGAGACGTGGGTCTTAATTAAGTCCTTAAAATAAACATTTCACCAAACCCTTTTGCTTCAAGAAATCGACTAATATTACAAAACTGAGCTATGCTCTGCCTGTCCTGTTGGTTAGTTTGGTTACTGATATGTTTGCCATGTCAACAAAACATTTCACATGTAATCAGTGATGAAGCAGTATCTATAATAGATATTTCGATTAGTGGAAATTCATTTTCAAATATGTAGTTGTGCATGGAACTGTAGATATCTTATTTATAATTGTTATCAATATGAGTAAAATTTCAAACCTTTACAATGAGGGGGGGGGGGGGGGGGGGGGGGGTCCAGGTCAGGTTACCAGTCTTTTGTAGGACTAGGAGGGACAATTCACCCTGATGGCTAAATTGGAATTAGCCAATCCCCTCTGCATGTCTTTGGGCTGTGGCAGGAAGCTGGAGGACCATGCAAGCACAGGGAAACCTCCAGAAAGGCCTCAGTTGGCTAGTAGACTTGAACTCAGGAGCTTCTCGTTGTGAAGCAGCAGGGCTAACCACCAAACACTGTGCTACCCAACACTGATAAACTGTTATTAATGAAATTGACAATGCAAATATCTGCACTGAGTATTGTTTTTAGTGGGGTTTTTTTTTTGACTAGTGAGCACTGATTTGTTGGAAATTAGATTGACATATAATCAAAAATAAATCATTGATATTTTGACTTGAATTATAACCAAATTATAACAGGACAGTCTATATCTATAAATTATATTTATAAATATCTATTACTACCACTGATAATCCCCCTAGTAGTAAATGAATCGCTGATATGAAGAATTAATATTTTGACAAGAGAATCAATTATAGCTATGTTGCTATGATGTAGCTATGTAAGTATTAACATTCAACAGGACTTTTAAAAGATTGTTTTTCAGAGAAAAAAAATGACTTAGGTCAATGTATCATAATTAATCTGTTTCACTACATTAAAAAAAGTTACATGAATGGCTCCATTGTGGAATCATCACCGTCTATCACACGTCTGTCACATCCTGACCTCACTCTATCTGTCCCTCTGGATGTGTTGACACTCACCATGTTCCTGATATCTGGGAACAACCAATCCCGCAACCCCCTCCTCACCCCCAACGCCCCGCAGCCGAGGCCACGGGCCTCATGGGAACCGCATATCTCAACCTGGTGCACACATCAGATTGTTGACACGAACAGATACCCTGGCAATGAAAATATTTTGCTTCTTCGAACACTGACATTGGCCTACATGGACCTACATCTCTACCCCCATTGGGATAGACGGCTCCCGTGTAGCGAGAATGTGTGGGTGGGTGCAAATTCTTGTGGGTGTCCGCATTTGCTGACAGGTGCATTAAAATTTCAACTCGGGGATTATTGCTATCACAGCCAGTGGCGTGTTTGTTTATGGCAATAAGGTAAAGTGGATGTCAGTTGAGTGTGTAAAATAGGGGCATAGGTTTAAAGGTGGAGGTTGCTATCTGTTGTCATGAAGTAGACAAGGCACTTTAACAATAGTCACTTACAGGAGGTCATGCAATTATTTAATCCTTCATAATTAAGACCTTTTCCGCAACATTTTTTCTGCAGTTTACTCAATTTTCATCAGTGTTTCAGTACATGCAACACTGATCAAGAACAGAGTTTTATTTGTGACCCTTGTCTTTCAGAAACAGAACATTCTAGAAAACGTCCTTTAAGTAGCTCTTCATCACACAATAGTTTGTGTTAAAATATTAACAGTTTGGGTGGTGGAGCAGTTAGAGTCATAGAAACACCGTTACTGCTAACAGAGCAACTTTCAATTCACTTGTATTGACGTGTATGCAAGAAATTAGCATTTAGCATTACACACTAGCTAGCTTACTGTGAAAAGCTTGCTAGAATCTCATACTTTTTTCTGCTGTTCAAATATTTAAATAGCTGCCTTTAGCAGGTAAAATTAGAATCCTTAAGAGGTGTTGACAACATTCTCTACTCTCAACCTAAAACCTAAAGTCACTTCCTTTTTGTCCTACCCTCCATCCAACACGTGCCCCCCAGAGAAGCTGCAATAAAAACAAGTCAGCCATCCAGGACCCCAATGGACCCCGGTGGTTAAAAGCGTATGTGGAACTTCTCGATTATTTTTACCTGACACAGGAAAGAGTCCACTCACAATAAACGCAGGGCCGAGGTGGTGACAGATCTCGTTAACCTTATTATGAATGAAAGGGGGAAATGGGTACAGGGGTGCGGAAGGGTGAACGTGTGCCTAGATGTATCCCTGAGCTTCACTCTGACCTTTAGCATAACCCACAGAGGAACACACACATGGAGAATGTTCCAGCAAGGGTACACGTGTAATCTTTTGCTTTGACTTTTGAAGTTGCTTTAATCACATGTGTGGTAATATATTTAAATAAACCTGAAAAATGCATAATTGACCACATAGTGTTAGCACTGAAGTCTGGTAGCCAACAAGTATCAGTTCAGCCCAATGCACTGCAGCTACATCAGCAGTAACCTTAGGCTACGTCCCCACTAGATAGATTTGAAAATTTTCAGTCGTTTTCACAAAGTTGTGCGTCCACATTGAAACGGCTAAAAACGCTTACATTCCAGTACTGCGCATGCGTGAAACGCAAGAAGATTCAACCTGCCTCATTTCTGTCTGCCGTTTGTTTACTTTCCAGTCATCATTTTCGAAAGTCTCAGTTTTCGCTGTCCACACTGTGACGGGACACAGTGACTGGTCTTCAAATGTATTCGTTTTTGAGAGATTTTTCAAAACGCTTCGTTTTCCTTCGGGGAAAACGCCGTCTCAGTGTGGTCCAAAACGGAGAGAAAACGATGCGTTTTCAAACGAAAACGCATTAGTGTGGACTCACTAGGTGTAATGATAACAACTGATTCTTGCAAAAGGACAAAGAGCATATGGAGACATGTGACAAAAGACTGACAGGCCGTCTATGGTCTATTTATGTAACATTTTCAGCACTTCAGCAGTCATGAACTCATAAAAGTGATTTATGAGTAATTAAAATAATTAAGGTTAAAAATACTTTTAACCTATAAAGGCAGCTTATGTAGAGAAGAGCAGTGTGTCATGACTTATGGGATAAATCATCATCAGTTCGCAAATTCTGAACAAATACTTATGACACTGGGATTTTTACTTTCCACAATAATTAGTTAAAAAAAGGTATTACTTAATAATAGTTAATTGCAATAATTACCACAAGAAAATACACCTTTCAGCTTGTCATGTATTTTTTTAAACTGAGCTTTTTGGAGATCTGTAGTATAAATGTGCCTATATCTAAAGCACAACCTCGGTCAACCTCTGTTCTGTGGTAAAGACTGTAATTAACAGATGTGACTGTCACACAAAAAGGTTTGGACATTTTTCATAGTTCATGTTTGAATTATATTTTTTTATTTCCCCCCAAAATTCAAAACAATTCAGTGGGCTACATACTGAACTCAAAAGATAGAAACAAAGTATCAGTCCTATCATGCAAGTATCAATTTGATACCAATACCAGTGTTTAGGATTTTGATCAGTCACCTCGACTGATTGGTTCTAGCTTCATCTGTTGTTGGTGTCTTAGTTAGATCTTAAAATGGTTTGCACCAGGAGTGCACAACCCATTTTACATCATGGGATGCATACAAACCAATTGGTTCTCAACTAAGTTAGAAAGACTACTAAAACTGCTGCATTATTACCAAGTAAAAACAAAACAAAACATGAGCCCTACAATAGACTGATGACCTGACCAGGGTGCACTCAGCCCTCACATTATGACAGCTGGGATAGGCTAAAGGCCAAAAGTGATCCTGAATGTAATAATTGGGAAAAAATACTTCCAGGATTTTCCTTATCTTTCTATAAAAAGTATCATTTGTTGTGGTAATTCTAGAGCTGGGCGATAGAACGATAACGATATGTATCGCGATATAACTTTTACTCGATAGAGAAATTAAGCTATCGCGATAGACCTCGCCGCTCTTGTCCTCTTAAAAAAAAAAAAAAAAAAAAAAAGGTCAGCCAATCCAAACTAAGTAGCGCAGAGCCGAACCAATCACAGCCGCAGCGTCACGTCGCGTGACTTGTTACGTACAGCACAAGTGCCAAGCCGCACGTGTGTTTGTTTGGGAAGCAGCCAGCGGGTAATGGAGCCAGCGCGTAATGGAGGAAATGAGTGTGCCGACTAGAAAAATCAACCGAGCGTGACCGAAGAGAAAACAGATGATGGTTCCAATGCCGGAGAGATTGTCGAACGGAAGAGCCATAGAAGTTCCGTAGTGTGAAGGTATTTCGGCTATTTCAAGTCTGACAAAAAACAGAGTAGCGTGCACTGTAAATTGTGCCGAAAGCAAGTCTGGAAATACAATAAACTGGTGCATGCGTCACACTGTGCGCCACGTTATTGTTTCGGTGAAATGAATTTCTACAATACTGTTACTGTTAATTCTACTCTCTGCAGTGTTTAAATGCTTACATATACACACAGTTACTGTCCGTCCACACATACGACTCGGTTCTGCTTCTATGCCCCAGCTTTGTTTACTTTTTCCCACCGAGGCTTCTAGACTTCTGATTGGCCAACATTTCTGCACGGTTAGGAATCTAGCGCCGCCTGCTGCTTTGGCATGTTCCTAGCAGCGTTTTTCTTCATTTCTGCCTTTATGTGTGGACGGGATTATTTTTTAAAACGAAAACGGAAAATCTCCGTTTTCAAAAATACCCGTGTACGTGTGGACGTAGCCTCAGTGTCTGACTGGAAGCGCTAATTCGTCATTCGGCTTTTGTCAGACTAAAGTAACTGTTAAAACTGTTTGAAAAGCTAAGCTATACAACAAGGAGAGATTGAGAATTTCCTTTTAGTTCTCAGTTTATTTGATATTGACAAAAGTTAGTCAGTTTTGTCTGTTATTCTGTAAAACAAACTAAGATTTATTTTTAGAATTAATATTTTGTTTCTAAGTGGAATTGACAAATTAGTCTGTTTCGTTTGTTCTATTTTGAAACTTAAACGCTTTAGCGGCTGCCTTTTGTGTAGTTTGCAATATTTGCCTTTATTTATCTGAAAAAGTCTCATGTTCCTTAAGTACATCTACCCTGTTGAACTTATTATGGGAAATAAATATTTAAATAAAAACAAGCTGCTGATTATTTCACATTTTACTTGTGAGCAACGGCACATTTAAATCTTACAAATATAGTTATTTGGCTTATATCGTGATAGATATCGTTATCGCCTGAAATGAAAAAAACATATCGTGATATGAAAAAATCTCATATCGCCCAGCTCTAGGTAATTCTGACCTTCGGCATGGATGAAATGAAAAGTTTGGGCAGCCACAGAAAATTTTAATGACTTGGAACACTATGTTTGGTTGTGCAAAATAAAGTAAAAAAAACAAACAAAAAACACCATCAAATAGTATTTGGATTTTCCATTTGGCAGATGAGCTCAAGCCATGTGTTTAACATTCCTCATCAATAAGTGTTAAAGATTAGAACCTCAGGAATAGCATAACAAGTTTTTCCTGCTTTATTTTTCCTGACTGTCCCCTAATCACCTAATACTCCAACTAGAAAGAGTTCTTAGTGTTTTTGGAAAATTTCTTGTTATTTTCTGCACGTGCCTGCTCAAGTTTAAGGAATTACCACACTGCCAGTAATTTAAAAGGAGAGACCACCAGACTAAACAGGGTTAAAGACCTTTTAAGCACTGGTTAACAAAATTTAGCTTGCTTTAAGCACAACAGACGTTGGCTGACTAATACATGTCATGCCCTCAGGCCTGCCCAAAGCTGTATATACTCACAACTTCTCATTTGGTTGTTCCTTATGTATGCTATTCCTGGCTGTCTGTATTCACTTACAATCCCCTCTTTTTTGTGGCCAAAAAATATGAACAGAGCTTTCAAATAATGTATGTTCAGTATGTTGAAACTTGAATGAAGATTGTTTATAAAGATTTCTAGACCGAACTTTTTCTCATATCAAGTGATTTGTAAAGAAATTAGCCACAATTAGCATGTTGGTTAGAACCAAAAAAGCAAAACAAGGAAAAAGTCGGAAATCAATCACAATTAACAAGATGAAGGAAAAGAAAATGTTAAACTGAAGCATTTGTGGAGTTGGCAGATGACTGTTGTTCTAATGAGTGCCCATTAGGAAATAAACTGATTCCCTCTCAGAACCTTAAAACAAATTTCCTGAGGCCTACTCCTTTGATGAACTTGGATGCTAAGAGGCTGCTAAGAGGCTGCTAAGAGGCTGCGTGTCACTGGGTCACCAAGGTGACGGGACATCCTGGCAGGAAAAACAGGAAATGAGGCTAAAGAGTGACTCTGATTGGACTCCTCCTTGTTGGCGTGCAGTCCGATAAGGAGGCATTGAGAGGCTGGTGGGGGCCCAGCCTCTTTTCCTTCGTTTTTTGTGGTATGAACGTTAATGAGAGCAAGAATGCAAAAACGTTACTGTGCAGACTCACAGACATTTAGCTCGATTAACAATCGCTTTCAAATGTTGAATTCAGCATGAATTCAGTTCAATTCAATTCAGCAGAAAATTAGAAGTCTTTCAGGTGTTTATGTCTTAAGACATCCCTGAAGCTTTACAAACTGGTGTGAAAATAGGAAAGAAATTCACCTATGCATCCTTTATCATGTTTGTCTAGGCCGGTATTCAGTGACATTTTGCCACCTTCTGACCCCACAATGTAACAATAAATGATTGGGTGAAGGCTGTGGATGATCCAAACTCTCCATATTCTCTGTGCTATCCCCCCGCTTTGCCTCCCTTCCAAGTCCTTGGGCTGTATCAGACAAAACACCTGCTTGTCTACTCCAAAGACAACTTTTAAAAGTTCACAAGGCTTTGAGAATCCAAACAATGCAGGGGCTGGATGCACAAAATGGTATTGGTAAGTATCTATCTTAATCTTATTCAAAGTCTTTAGTTGTTAAGTCATGTCTCAGTGTCTTTTTGCTCAAACAAAACCTATTTGAACCACTTTGACTTGTGGACCTTTCAGCCTCTTTGAGATCATTGTAACCCAGCTTGACCTTCTGTAAGTTTTTAGGTAGATAAATGTCAAATTATTTTTCTCAGAACCTTCGTCACTGGTCTCAACACTCCTCTGAAATCATTGTCTGATGTGTATATAAAGGACACTGTGTACTCCTTCCTGGAAGAAGTCATACAGGTTCCCAAAAAACCAAACGATGTCTATTAATACAATAACAAGACTTTTAAAGACGCATACTGTACTGGCAGGCTGCACATAACACGAGATGCTGTATTTAAATAAATTTGTGCTATCGATCAACAGGGTCTAGCATTTTTACAGCTTTAGAAAAAAAGTGTGTGCTTCAGGGCAATTTTCACCAAATTTACATTATTATTACTTTGGTTAGTGACACCCAGTTGGTGAAATTCTAGAAAATGTCTTGTTTTCCAGATATTAAATTTAGAGGGAAAAACACAGAATTTACAAAGTTGCATGGAATTAGAGGTATTTAGTTAAGGTCTACTATTTTGTGAGTGAGGTATTTCAGAAAAAGAATAAAAAATAAATATATAGAGAGAAATGTAACCAGTTTGGCTTGTAATCATAATGATCTGGCACCCTGCAGCCAGCCACAAAGGTATTGTTATGCTAATATAAAGAAAGGTTTGTGGTTTTGGGGTAATCTGTAATCCAGAAAATTACCTGTTGCTGTTTGATTGGCAGAAACAAATGTCATCAAATAGCACAAATAAGACACTCAAAACAATGTGGCATTATTGCTGCTTGAATGTCGTTTGAATGATTATTCTACCAAAATGTATGGCCCTAAGCTTTACTGTCACACTGAAATCTCTGCCACTGATATATTTCTTGAGTCCAAGTTAAATGCTTTGACCTCTCAGGTGTGAAGTAATCCTTAATCTTTGTCTTCCTTCCCAACCAAGTTCACCTGAGAACCCCGTTGCACCTGAGAGAAAAGAGGTTGGGGTGGTTAAGGGTCCGAGGGCTCGTCACAACATCGGGCTGCTCACACATGTCTTTGGACAAAGACCCCAACACCTGTGAGTGCAGAGGTTGGGGATAAGGTGGGGTGGGGGTGTGTATAGGTGGATTGGAAGGAGGTTGAGAGGAGCGTATGAATGTTACATTGACATACACGGTAACTGAGCTAAGTGCTCAAAGGCATTTAAAAGGATGTGTCTGTGTGTGTGTGTGTGTGTGTGTGTGTGTGGATGTGTGTATGTTGTTTGAAGCAAAGATAAGAGAGTGAAATGAATGAGAATGTGTTGAGGAGCGTGTGCTGTGCGTGTGCGTGTGTGTGTGTGTGTGTGTGTGTGTGTGTGTGTGTGTAGTTCTCTCCACGTTGCTGCCTTTCCTTACAGTCCAGGTGTGCATTGTGGTCTATTGTCATCTGACTGGACTTATCACCCCTCTTCTCCCTGTCAGCTACCTGCCCTTTGATGTCTGGGAAGTCTTTCACCCCCTTTCCTTTTGGGGTCAACATTCCAGCAACACACAGACACAGAAGTACACGTGCATACAAAAGCACACCTGCACGTACACACACAGACTTAAAGACACACAAACACATAGAAGAGAGGCCGGGATGAGGAGAAAGAGGGAGAGGGGAAGGGAGGAATAACAAAGGAACAGAAGGGGAGTGAAGTACAAGTAAACACTTGTTCTGTATCTGTAGAGATGGACTTAAACCTGAGCAAGTCAGATGCAGACAAGGATCCATGACATGATTAATGAAATGATAGAGTCTTGTATATAATTACACAGAGGATAGCTGTGAATCACTTTGCATGTTTTTTTATAATTTGAAACTTCGTTAGCTATATGTTTTGTCCTGCTGGGTGTCAACAAAGCTCTTCAGTAAGGAGTGAGAAATTGGAAAAAAGTGATCCTGAGAGCATTTTAATGTAGCAGCATATTTAGTAGGCTAAGGAAAAATGACAATGAATGAAAACCCCAACAATCATACAACTCTCTGTCAGCAAGAACATGGTGACAGTGGGAACAAAAAACTTCCTCTTGACAGGAAGGAAGAAGAACCAGGCTCGGGGAGGGGCAGCCATGTGCTGAGACCGGTTGGGCAATAGAGACAAGTGACAAAGGCACAATTTAAAAAAGGTGAGTGAAGAAGACACACACAGTGCATCATGGGAACCCCACGGGAGGCCTAGGCTTATTACACCATAACTAAAGTAGGATTCAGGGTCACTTGATCCAGCCCTAACTATAAGCTTTGTCGAAAAGGAAAATGGAAAGGATTAGCATTACAAGATGTTGATTTTTTTTTGACAATTCTTTTCCTTAAATTTTCATTGTCGTTACCACAGGAAAAAGCAAGCTCATATTGCATTTACTTGTGTTAAAGCTAAAAACTAAACACGGTACTATGGGCAGTTTGTAATGGATTTTTCCGTTGCTGTTGCTCTACCCGTCTGCCAGGTTGGGTGAAACTCAGTATTTGTGGTTTTTCCGTAATCTGGCTCACCTTTGCCTCAATTCTTGCCCTGATGGAAAGAAAAAAAACTCAAAACAAACTTCTGTTGTCGTCAAAAACATAAATGTTCTCATTTATATGCTGCTAAGAAGGCAAAAATTAGACTACAATCTCCAAAATGTCTTCTTGTCATATTTCTTAAAATTCAACTGTGAAAAATGCTAAAAAAAGAAAAAGAAAAAAAGGAAAAGTACAAAAATACCCTCACAGTGTCGTCTCAGGCCTAACTCGACATGCATTTCATGAAGTTGCTTGGTTCAGGCTTGCTGTGTCCACATACTGTATATAACCACATATTTAGTAATCACAAACACAGTGTTTAACCAGAGTTATGTCTGCTGCAGCAGCCCTCGCTCCTCACACCAAGCCCGTCTCCATCTGTGGTTGTTTTCTCAGAGCTCTTGATGACTAGTGCTGACAGATGACAGACTGTCAAGAGCCTCTGATCACACAAACAACTTCCCCAGCGCACTTTCACTGACTTTTCACTGACTTTTCTTTTTTTATGCACTCGGCTTGACTGGCATGTAAAATGTATGAAGGCAGTTTTGTTAAGAAGGAATCCCCTTTCTTCTCCCATTTCTACTTCTGCTAAAAGGATTCAAAGGACCTGTTGTAAATGGCTTTTTACATGCAGAGAAACATAACGACACTGAAAAATATCAGTTTTGTTGTGTCAGGAAAGGAGAAAAAGCGAGGTCCTCGAGTTCAAGTTTTCTTTTTGACCTTTGTACTTGATGGTGTAGTTTTACGTTTCAGGTTAATTGGTGCGGAGACGACGCCTCTGCTTGTGTGCTTGTGTGCATATGTGTTTGTGTGTGTCAGGGTTTGGATCATGCCTGTATCTCCATCCCCCGTTCTTAGCCAGGTGCATGGCAGTGCTTTGGAGCTTTTATCCCAAGCCGATCCCTGGGAATGCAGAGAATTTCTCCCAGACGCTCCTGGTCACAGTGCCCCGGCAGCTCCTACTCACACCCACAGATACACACACATACACATGCACACACATACATCTCTTCCGCCTCTCCCTTAACCCCGACACCACTGACAGACACAGCCCAAAGAGCAGACACCTGGCTTTGCGCATACACACATGTGCACACACATACACGCACGTACACACATGCACAAACACACACACACCCTGGGGAACTTCAGGGAAAGTCGGGGATCAGCAGAAACACTCTAGAGAAACAGGAGAAGGCAGAGGACACCAGATGCAAGATAGTACTCAACAAGAAGGAGAGAGAGGTGGAGGACAAAAAGTGAGACTGAGACAAAGGCAAAGGGCAAAGGTCAGCTTGACAAACAGTGAAATGGATCCTAAAATTCACAGACAAGCTACACATAAAACTTAGAAAATAATAATCATTTCACATTACAGCAAGTCATTTATGCTCAATATCATGGTTAACATCGTGACCTTCTGTATGACATTAATTTTCTTTTCTAAAAGTTTTCCCCATTTAATGGTAATTAATATCATCACTTTAAATCACATCATTTGTAAACTGGGCAGGAAAGGGTTAACTTGATCTGTCAGTGAGGGTGCAGCCCTCCTGTCAGTCAGGAGTTAACACCACCTGAGAGTCCTGTCAGCCTCACTTCCTCTCCTTTCTGTTGCCTGCCAATCAAGCTGCCGCTTTGCAAAACCGCACCTGCGTGCATGTGCAAGTGTGTAGTTTCTATGGATTCAAAGTGAAGGAAACACAACAATAACAAGAGGTTTTCTTTTTAAAAAAAAACTTCACCAGAAATCCTGCCAGTTAAAGTCTGTGGGATGAATAAGGAGCGAAACATGTGAAAGGAGAACGTGATAACAAAACACTGCGGCTGCAAAAACCTGTTGCTCGTAGGCCTACTGTGGCATTTCTCCTTGTTGTAGTGCTGAGTGGCATGTGTGATAATGTCTACTCTCAATTCACACGCTGAAAGAATGAAAATCATTTAGCTGCTGGGAAGAGAAGCCGCACGCACGCACGCACGCACGCACGCACGCACGCACACACACACACACACACACACACAAACAGTTCATTATCTAAACACTGCAGGGCACGGTTCTTCACTCCCCTCTCTTCTCTCTCTGACTGTGTCTGCACCTCTGAGGCCAAGGCAAACACTCGGTGTGTGTGTGATACACTCATATCTCAACACACTTCTTCCCCCCATGCCAATTCTCCAGATGTTCTGCAACTTAAAGGTAGGTGGTGAGTCTCAGGAGTGGTGTTTATCGGATCATACCAACTGAACTTCAACCCCCGTCTCCCCAACCAACTCTTCTAACACATCTAATTCTTACTGTTTCCTCTGAGCAATTATCTGCAATAGCATCCGTTCCTCTTGCTGTCTTCACTTGAGCAAGTGCATTAAGTAGGAGGAAGTGCACAAGATTGACAACAAAGAAAAATAAATCAAAGACACGGAAAGTGAGTCTAAAAAGGCAGCAAGTACAGCTTGTCAGCAGTGCCGCAGCAGTGCAGCTGTGTGGTATCTCTGTCACTCGGCTGGTCTCTGTTTCACATAGAATTCCTCTGCGGCTTTCTAACAGGAGGAAAGCCCTCCCTTAGTCACACATAGCTGATCTCCTATTGGTTCCCCAGAGGCCCCCGGACCTCCCTGCACCCAGACAAATACAGACACTGCACTTAAGAGTGTGTGTATAGATGTGTGCGGGGGCAACAGTAGAGACAGTGTCAGTGTACACCTGTCTTCGTGTCGCTGCACTGGTCAAAAAAATATGGTGCATAAAAGGAATGTCTTTTGAACAGCTGTTCAACACAACGAGTCGCACGAGTGTGGAAGTCAGGCTGAAGTTCGGAGACCAAAATGAACAAGAAAAAGTACCAGGCCCCTGAAGTGGAGAATTGTAGGGGTATTTTATGCTGTGGTCACATCCAGTGGGAATCTGCATCTTTTTTGGCTGATGCTTCAGGGACAGTTTTTGAACACTCGGGTTTGGGTCCAATGCTGCAGTACTCTAAAAAACCATGGTTGCCGGTATTCTTTATATGGGCTATTTGAAATATTTCTGTTAACACACTGGCTATGACTTCATAATAACCACTCTGATATTTACTTTGTTGCTTATAAATTAAATAAGGATTAATTATAGATGTTTTCATTCACTTTATTCCATTATTATTACTACTACAACTAATTATTATTATTATTGAATTAAATACTACAATTATATGAGTAAATATTTGATACATTCATAAGATTATTTACTTATGATAAATCATTAGTAACACATCTATAAACGTTGTATTAATCCATCCATTGCATTCATAGATTATATAATTGAGTTTTAATGAATAATAATATAAAGAAAGAAAAATATAATAAAAATAAAATAAAGATGTTGTAAAGCATCTAATATTATAGCTGTACATATTGGTATAGATAAATATGATGGCTCATCTCATTTATTAGCCATACACATTTATGTAAGATGTTATTTAGATTTTTTAAAACTGTCCTTTAGTAAGTAAACACTATAACAAAATTACAAAATAAACATGACAAAAACACTTACAGGTGTTCCTGATTTGTTGGTACACCATCTACTGTACCTTTTAAGTTCATGTACACTCACATTTTTTTCCTGGCTTCTCTGAGCGAGAACATGTAAGGGGATGAATGGAGCCTTGTTTTGTGGACATGTACTGTATCACAATATGTGAACCTTGGTTTGATACAGATTGATATCAGACAGTAACCAACAGCTAACACAGCGACTCAGGGAACCTTTGCAACAGATGGGTCGTAAGAGCCAGTCTCCACATAGAGTCCAACAATACTGGGCCAGAAAATGTCCTTATGTCCTTACACAGTTTGTTTAGCAACACCCTGAAGTAGCTGTTTACTGTATTGCCTGAACAATACAGACGTTATCAGTCTCTCACATTGTGGAGGAATTTTGGCACACTCGTCTTTACAGTATTTCTTCAGTTCATTGAGATTTGCAGGCATTCGTTTGTGCACAGCTCTCATAAGGTCCAGTCAAACCATTTCAATCTTGCTGAGGTTTAGACTATGAGTTGGCCATTGTTGCATGACCAAATTTCCTCAAAGCTTTAGCAGACAGATGGCCTCACATGTGACTACAGAATACTTTGGTTCATGGTCAGCTCAATAACTGCAAGGTGCCCAGGTCCTATGGCTGCAAAACAAGCCAAAAATCATCACTTCTCTACCCCCCTGTGCTCTGTTTGATTTTTTTCCAAATGTGGAGCTGTGTATTATGGACAAACATCTCTACTTTGGTCTTGTCGGTCAAGAGGACATTGTTCCAGAAATATTATTGGTTCACATGCAGCTTTGCAGACCTAACCAATACTTCCATATTCTTTTTAGAGAGAAGAGGCAGACAAGAGGCTATAGTTTGGCTGCTCTTTCAAACAAGTCACACTTGTTTAGTCTTTTTTTTATTTTATTTTACTGTTAACTGAGGCCCGTAGTCTGAGATGCAACATTTGGATTTTTTTTTTCTGTCCACTCCTGTGAAGGTTGTTGCATTATGTTAATATACACTGGAATGTTTCAGACCAGCAACCTGCCAAACCCTCAGCTTTTATAGGAGAGTTTCTTTTCTTTTTCTGTGACTTTTTTTTTTTTAGAGCAATTTGGCTTCAATTACATTTGAAATCTAGCATAATTTAAATCAATAAAAGCTTAGCTTTAAATATAATATCTAGATTATTCCAAAATCATGCATGTCAAAATGGACGTTACTTGAACCTAGACAGCGACATACGCTATACATTTGGAGTTAAGTAACTTTTATTTTAATTAAAGACTGAGCAAACAGTAAGTCTAGTATCTGTGACTTTTGTCTATGTTTCGGACATGGAGGATTTACTTCAATCACTGAGAAGCTATTATGAGTGGTGTGTTTTTCCTCAGTACTATATTCTAAAGTCTATCATAGGAATGATAGCAACAGCAAAACTACGTTAACTTGGGGACTGCTAGTCCTATCAAAAAAGAGAAAACGGTCAGAGAGAAGCCTTTAGGACAGGAGTCTTTACATAATGCACTTCCAGTCCAGAGATCCTCTAGAGATACTGACACAGACTGTTCAGACAGAGGAAGAAATAAAACAACAGTCTGCCATACGCAATGCAAGCAGCTCTGATGAACACAAACAGGAACCAGGCAGATGGATGGAGAGGCATGGAGGAATGAAATTAAAGAAGGGAACACAAGAACTCTCCTCTCTGGCTCCACATCGAGTGCTTAGCAATCTCTCCATCATCATCATGTCATCACTCAATTAAAAGGTTAGGCTCTGTTTATTCTTTCTATTAGCAAGATTTGGAAAACATCAACAATCACTTATTACCAAGACTCACTGCCTCCGGGCAAAGCCACTGCTAATTGTATTTTGTGTGTGTGTGTGTGTGTGTGTGTGTGTGTGTCTGTGTGTGTGAGAGAGAATGTGTAAATAGCTCATTTAACAATAGTGGATAATAGAGGAGCACTCTGTCCTGACTTGGAAGCCAAACCAATGTTTGTGTTATCATTTAAAAAAACTGACATCTTGATCATTGATTTGTCTTTAATGACATTTCTTAGAAATTTCTGTGAAAAATAACTCCATGTTGAAAAATTGCGTTGAAAGTGAATAACTAGCTGGAGAAAGATTCACTGTTTTGCAACAGCCTGTAGTGTTTTTGGCACATTGGAGCACCAAGGGCTCCAATCCAATATCACTACAATGTAGAAATCATCTAAAAAAAACAACCTGCATGATGATCTGCTGGAGAAGTGGCACAATCCCTGCTTGATCCATGACATAACAGGACCCTTGCCACTCACCATTTACAGTTTCATTAGTTGACTGCCTCTCTTTCAACATTAATGACAACAGGTCTAAATGACAGGCTGTAAAAGAACAATACAATCTCTGAGTAGAAGTATGTTTTCTTTCTTCCATGTTGGACTTTTGATCTTCATAAATGTTTGAATGACATTTTATTAACATTTACTAGCAAGGATCCACCTATTTTCCTCATCACATTGCCCAACAGGCCCAAGTTGCAATGCAGCAGTGCTTCAACACTGAGCTCCACACTGAGGTGGATATTGTTTAATTGTTTTCAAACATTTTCAGTCTAATTTCCACTCTTTACACAGCATGTACGCAGTCCTGATCAAGGTTATCAAAGAGCTACAGCTTGATGCCCTTAATGCATTTTAATTCTCACTGACCTTGGATCAGCCTTTGCTAACAGCAGCCCTTGATATCATAATCAGCTGAAAGAAACATTCCTGGTAGTTGTGATGGAACTCTGGATCTATGATTTCTTATCTTTCAAACAGCTCTTTCTCTTTTGTGCTCAGCGTTGTCTTTTCATCTGATGCTCCTTTATTTCCTGGCATACCCTACATGTTAGCCCTGATAAAAATTAGAAGTAGGGAGATTCTAAATTCCATTGCTATGTGCAGTTGTACGTCTCCATAGATCCCGGTACCACAGTACATCCTGTAGAAACTTCCATGTAATTGACAGTAATGCTGCATACAAATTGGAAGCAATTCCCTCGTCAGGCATTGTTTTGAAATTAATGGCTGGTCACTCCCAGGTTCTGGTTGCCTTGCCGATCAACTAATGTATCTAAATCCAGGTATCAAGTCAATCATTTGCATTGATCACTCTCATTGGTTATCAAACCAGTGTCACAGTCTCACCTGTTATAGCGTCTCATTACTATATTCCTGCAAATCACTTGCAGTGTGAAATTGGCTTAATAATTTTTAAAAAATAAATAAAAACTATATGGTTATCATGACAACACCTGTGGCCTTAGCACAAGTAGGGCTGTTCGATATAATGATATATATCGGATGATGATATAAAACGTCTATCATTTCATTTTACGCTATCGTTTGTTTCGTGGTGTCGCAAAATAAACTGTTTATGGCAATATTCTTTCATTATTTTGATGGTCACTATATTAATTTCTTAAAGTTCTCTCTTTCTCTTATATTTTATATAACCACACTACAGACAGACAAGCGCTTGTTTTTATGCCTTGTGGTTAGCAACAACGAAGGTAAAACCACCGCGTGTCCGCTTGTTTATTTTCCACATAAACCTTACACGATAAAGCTCAAGATCCTGTTGAGACTTTTCAAAATATACAGAATCACGTGAAAGATGCAGAGTATTTATGGATGAGAAGCAAAAAAGAGCCGTCAGGTGCTAAAAAAATAAACCTTAGACTCAAACGTTAGAACAGGCTTTTCCCCGCAGCACGCCGTTTAATAAATACTCACAAAGAAAACAGCGGCCGTTACAACTTATGTCTAAAAATGTATCGTTTCATGCATCAGTAAAAACACTTGACTCCAGGTACATGACGCCCAGCTGGAAACACTTCACGCAAGTCGAGCTGCCCGAGATTCAAAGAATTTACAGAAAATGTTACATTTTTGTGATTTATATCGTTATCGGGACGATAGATGTCTTAATATCGGGATATGAGATTTTGGTCATATCGCACAGCCCTAAGCACAAGGGCCATTTTTCCAGTCTCCAGTCAGTGTGCTCCACCTAATAATATTTGTAAAAGAAATTAGTGACTTAGACATTACTGACTTAAAATTCTCCTTTGAGCTAACTAAAATATGTAAAATGTAATCCTGCTTGGCCCAAATGACACAAACAAACAAGTTAAGCAAGCTCAGGTCATTTTTTTTTTAGGATTTTGAATGTTTTTGTATCTTCCAGATGGTTGCGGTACACTTTACTCTGTTTTATGCAGGTAAAACTCTCAGGTATCCTATGAGTTTAAGAACTGATTTTTAATATTTCCCTGCTTGTTTTTAAAGCATTGAATGCTCTGGCTCCTACTTATGTCTGCAATTTGCTTACTCTATGAGCCTAACAGCTGCTGGTGATCCTCCACCAGAACCCTACTCATATTTTCTAATTATTGACTTGGCTTCAAAAGTGAACAGGGTTTTGCTATAATAGTAGGTTTTCTTTTAAAAGGTAAATGTTTTTTTATTATTATGACATCTAGGCCAGTGGTCATAATGGTAGGAGGAGTAAACATAAAATAGGGGGCTATATAAAAATGACTGAAAAGAAATCTTACTCAAATGAAAGGTTCTTTAATTACATCTTGTTATGTAACTCTGTAAGTTGAAGCCCTGTTTTTGTTGTCTTCTGTGTTTTGTCACCACGTCGGCATGATAAGCAGGTAAAATTGGAAGCGGATGATAAAACACCTCAGTGCCCATGTTTGTCTCTCTATTCCCACTCCCATCTGCTGTCTGCTGAACTTGTCCCAAAGAGTCCAGATAAGCATCTCCCCAAAATCTGAGACAGGACCCACACACAGAGCACCACCACCATCAAATACCACAGAGCAAGTGAGTGTATGCCTCTGTCTGAGGCATGTGTGTTAGATCGTGTGGGTACACATAAAGTTATGTGTGATTGAATCTGGGCAAATGAGATAAGGTTGGTGCTACGATAATGATGTTTGTGAGAAAACTGCGTTGTGGAAGTTCTGTGCACACTCGGTCTGCAAGTACATACAGTAGTACGTATATGTGTCTGAGCAAAGCAGGAAGCAAAGTCCTGCGCACTGTGATGCTGGCGATAAGGGTGGTGCATCTGTGTGTCTGTGCATATGTGTGTGTGTGTGTGTGTGTGTGTGTGTGTGTGTGTGTGTGTGTGTGTGTGTGTGTGTGTGTGTGTGTGTGTTGCCAGGGAGGTGGGACGGGGTTCAGTGGTAGGACATGTTCATCCATGCTGGTATTCGTGAGAGGCTCCCAAATACCAGGGCGGGATTGGAGAAAGGAGATGGTAGGGTGGAGGTGGGGAGGTTGCCCAAATCCTGCTACTTATCTCTAAGCATAAATGAAGAACAGTGGTGAAAAACAATTCAAGAATATTACCTTTACATGCATCAAGAGCAGAACATGGCATTTCTCACTTCTGTTGTTTTTAAATGTGCATAAATCTGAGTTCTCAAATCCTCGACTAAATATCTAAAGATACTGTATGATTTTAAAAGTGATTGGAAACACTTGTGCCCCTTTCTGCTCAACTGATGCTGATTTCTGAGAGGAAGAGTTAAAAACTACATTATTCAAACTAACAATGTACATCCTCCCATGGCATAATTCTTTGCTGAACATCATGCATGAAATTATGGAGGGTGGAAGGTACTCAGCGCATCAAGTGACGGTTAACAAGAGAAACCTGTTGGAACTTGTTCCTTATTTTATTTCATCCAGAGTAAATACACAGTAAGTATAAGTAAATACCATGTAAGTATGAGTAAATACAAAGTCAAGATAAATAAATGAAAAGTAAATATAAGTAAAAGGAAAGTAAGTAAGTATAGGTAGATTTTTTTTCTCCATTATTTTAATTACTCTTGCTTTGAGGCACTATATAAACAAAACTGAAGTGAACTGAACTGAATTGAGCCCCAACTAACAAAGCCTATGATGTATGGCAAAGTTACAAAAAGGTAAAGAGGGGGTGGCTGTATTTTTGCAGAGCTCCAGTTAAAGTGCATATTAATCAGAATTAGAATCAGAATCAGAAAGACTTTATTTAAGATAAGGACAGGGCATAAACAGGCAATAAGAGTGAGATAATAAATACACAGAATATACAGTATATACACAGTTTTAAAATTAAAGTGACTGAAGGTGAATAAATAACTGTGAATGAGTAAAAGTGAATAAAGTGTCGGCAGTATGAACAGAGTGTAGAATAGTTTATGTTTATGGGTGTGGGAAATGGTCTTATCGGCTGGAGTTAAAAAGCAAAGTGGCTTTGGGGCCAAAGGTGGCTCTCGTCCTCTCACTCCTGCAGGAAATGCAGCGGAGGTGTCGCCCAGAGGGGAGCCATTGAAATGCAGGGTGAAGAATGTGAGATGGGTCATTGATGATCAGTGTTGGGGAGTAACGCTGTTACGTATTTAAAATACAAAATATGAGTAACTGTATTCTGTTACAGTTATCGTTTAAAAAGGTGGTATTCAGAATACAGTTACTTTGTTGAAATAAAGGGATTACACGGCGGTCTTTTCCTGTTTCATATGTTCGGCTATGCCCTCCATATAGTAAAAAGTCATCATGATCGGTGTGCTGACTCCAAAGGAGTTGAGTTTCCTAAGGAGGCATAGCCGTTGGTGGCACCTCCTGAGAATCTCCTCTGTGTTGGCAGAGAATTTCAGGTGGTTGTCAAAGATGGTTCCCAACTCCTCAACTACCACCACTGGCTTCCCATGGATGGTGGTGGTGACTGAAGCAGCCAGATCCCTCTGCCTACTGGAGAAGGTCACCACCATCTCTTTGGTTTTGCTCACGTTCAGTTCAAGTTTGGAGCTGTCACACCAGTCTGCAAACTCCTGCAGACTGGTGGTGTTGTGAGGGGCCTGACAGCAGTGACAGGAGAACTGTGTCATCAGCATATTTCACCAGGTGACAGTTGGGCTGTGTGGATCCTTATTTTTCCCTATTTTCTTTCAAACATGTACTGAATATCTTACTTAAATGTCTTAAAAAAAATACATAATTTCTTTATACTAAGATGCTTTTTGTAGTACTGACGATGGTGAGGAGTTCCCTCTCTAGACTACTTGTCACTACACACTACTACATGTGTGTGTGTGTGTGTGTGTGTGTGTGTGTGTGTGTGTGTGTGTGTGTGTGTGTGTGTGTGTGTGTGTGTGTGTTTGTGTGTGTGTGTGTGTGTGTGTGTTTGTGTGAATGAGCAGGTGCCAGTAGCGCCAGGAGGGAGAATGTCTGAGCAGACTTTGGCTCAGAGCTAAAGTGTGAAATGACACTAACTACTAATAGTCCCAACTTAACTGCTGTCACTTGCAGCTGTTCGTCAACAGCACACGCAAGCAGAATATTCTGAAACCTCTGTATGTTCTCAATGACCAAACTCATAAAGCAAAGAAAGCACAGAGGCAAAGACTCATTAAACAATTAAACTGATCTGCTGAGCATTTTGTTGACTCACACAAAAAAGCGTCACTACATGTTGTAACTGCTCAAATCTGGTCACTGACAAAAATTGCACACATTTATTGACCCAGACAAGAAAGGAAAAATCACAGCCATTCACACAAATCCCAGGACTTGCACATGCACACACACACACACACACACACACACACACACACACACACACACACACACACACACACACACACACACGCAAACATTACGCACACGGCGCAGGAAGAGAATGACGAGGTGACTGATAGGCACAAACAAAAGCTGTGCCCCTAGACAAACACACAAACACAATGAGCACTGAGAGAGCTCAATACACACACACAGGCACACCACACACACACACACACACACACACACACACACACACACACACACACACACACACACACACACACACACACACACACGTAAAAACACTATAAGTAGTTCTGTATACAGCCGGCTTATCAGCAGCTGGCTTTAAGTGTAAATCTGTGGCTATTTAAACCAAAGCATATCCTTCCTCATTTCATCTTTTAAAAAGCAGCGTTCAAAATGTGTGTGCACATATGTGTGCGTGTGTGTGAGTGTGTGCACTTGAATGTGACTAAAAAGCTCTAAAGTGCTTTTGTGTGCAAGGTGCAAGTATGTGTGTGAGATGGTGTGTGTGTGTCGGCTTCGTTATTTTGAAAATGAATATGAAAACAAGATAGGTGTTCATGAGTGTGTCTTTTGTGTATTTTAAGTGTGAGACACCTGTAGACAGCTATTCACTCACGCACACACACCCATTAAAGCACAATCCAAAACACTGTGGGTTCCTTATATTCAACCAACTTATTGATATAGCCGGTACGTGATAGCCATCTGCCGGCGTGTGGCACTGCAAGGTGAAAGGCAAGCTGAATAGAGGGATGAAGAGGGGCGAAAGGTAAATATTTGGTCTAGTTAACGTGCTGGTGTTTACGTTTAAGAGTAGCAAAGCTGTTTTTTTTCTTTTAAGCCTCACTCTCATTCCAGTTTGTAAACTTGGCTACCAGATAAAGACTCTGTCCCGCTCGCCTCGCAGAGATGAACAGAAAAAGAGTGAGGGAAGGATAACAAAACAAACATAAAAGAATTGAAGGAGCACTCTTGGAGAAGCTCCTATCTCTATCAGAAACATTTACTGTACCGTGGCACAACAAATAACTAGGTGACAAGTGAGAAAAACAAAACTACCACTGCTGTGGACTCACATGGATAAAGAGGGGAAAGGAAAGGAGGAGGGTGGGCAGTGGGGGGAGTGACACAAAGCCAGAAATAAAGAGATCATCTTAAGTAAAATAAGTCACCAAAAAAAGTGTTTTGGCTAAAAGAGAAATGAAAGAAAAGATGATAAAATGAGTGGGGAAAAAAATTAGAGGATGGATGGATAAGGATTAAATAAAACATGCCGATGGATGACCGAGAGAGGCAAGGAGACAGAGATATGAAGATAGAGAGCAGGCCAGAAAAATGGAGAGGTGAAGCCAGGCCAGAGATGAAGAGATAGCAGAGCCAATAAGGCCCAGAGTGTGAAAGAAAGCTTTTCTGTGGAGTTCAGACAGACTTTCATTCCAAGAGAGTCCACACTTCAGCAGAAGTGCAATTTCTTTGATGCAAATAGCATCAAACGAGGGAGGGAATGAGGGCTGGATGGACCAACAGCTTGTTTGTGTTTAATAGTGTTTCTATTTTTATGCACCCGGGTTGTAAAAAAAAACAACCTTTTTTATGTCGCTAAAAAATATTGAAACCAACAAACATGTTTAACCTCCTAAAACGTGAACTCCTCCACGGCACGCCTCTTTAATTTCTCTTTGATATTTGGGCATGTTGGGCATGTACCTGATTTTTGTTTCAGAGAAAAATGAGATCCACATATGATGACATTGGTTTTAAATTTCGATAGAACAGTGGCAGCATAAAGTCCTCGTAAGTGGATATCAGGTCCTTGTGGAGCAAAACTTATTATTTTGGCCTAGATCCCAAAATGTGATGTCCACATATGTGGACGCCAGGTCCTAGGAGGTTAAATCATATCCCTTAGCCCACATTTACATTTTTGTCATATATACATATTGGTGTTTACAGTGTGCAATATTTGGATATGGATTGCAGCATGGCATCATGCACAGGTTTCCACAAATTGGAGCCTCTGTGATTGTTTTTTTTTTCTTCAGAAGGTCAGAAGGTGGCCTGCTGAAAATTCAGCCTAGGTTAGCTAAGGCTTGATTACCAAACTGCAGTAATGAAAAGTGTGTTTACGACCCTCTGTTAACAACTTATAAGAATGCAAATAATACAAAACAATAAGATGTCATTCACCATAACTGTAACACACAACAGGCTGCATTTTTTGTCAGTTAATTCCATTAAAATGCCCTAAAGGCACAATTTAAACTTTTTGGTTGTTTCTACAAGGATTGCCTCATTTTTGGAGACCCAGGAGAGCACTGGAAAATGTGCACAACTGCGTCATCCCTGACAAAGCTAAGTGAAAAATCTATCACTCTGCCAGTCAAGTTAACAAGCTAATCTGTTTAATCAAGTTAATCTAATTTCTTCAAAAGCACACTGACACAAGTCATCACATGTGAATAACAGTTTTTCTAATTACCAGTTCTAACAGACAGAGGAGAGTAACAAGACTCTTATGAGCCATCCATATTTTTACAGTTGGCATGAGGTCAAGTCACTTCAACAGCTTTTTGATTTCCACTGTTAATCACCATATTATCACACAAAAATTGCATGTAATTGCCAACTTGTAGAATCACACAGTTACACTAATCACTTTGGCTGGGCCATGGTCTCCCACCACTGTTTTCTCCAGTGTGACAGAAACATGAAGAAGCAAACAGCATTCAGCACCTTCAAGTGATGTTAAGTGAGCAGTGACCTTATATTTTGACAACTTTGAGCTGAGAAACTTAAACAATTACCAAATCCAGGGACATGAGGGGTTGTAAATAAATCAGTTCACCCAGGCAACAGAGCCTGAAATGTCCGGTAGCTATGAAACAATGGGCAATCAAAGAAATTGTTTATATGTAAACAGGGTTTAAAGGTGGATGCTGGGGCTGATGGAGAGGTTAAAAAGGAGTTAGCAATGCAGTGCTGCAACAGCAGTGAGATCATCCCTCAAAAATAGCACATCTAAACAGGCTGCTGTATTTTCAGATATAACACGCGCCACTCACACTCATCCTGACGTCACTGTCAATCATAGCTGCAAGAAAACATGAAAGCATTTACAGACCACACAGACATCTAGAAAGTGAATCCTGCCTTCAGTCTTCAGAGATTCATTAGAGGCTCTTTGATGCTGATGTATTTTCATTGGGAATTAGTCCCCCCCCACCCACCCGAAACAAGAGCCAGCTGTACAAGCCTGCAACTGCATCTTATCTCCCAGCGCGGTTCCCGTTAGCAGGCCTTTTGCCCCCTTTGTTAGTAAATAGGGGCAAAACTGCAGTACCATAAAACTCGGCATGTTTTTGGATTTGCATAAAAGATGAGAAATTATTGTCATTGCTTGAATATGTTTGTGCCAAAAAAAACAACCCTTTTTATTAATTAAAAGGTGTGCAGAACAGTACAGATATTTTTTACAACAGCATGTGTGTGTGAAAAAACATAAAGCCGGCATTAGTGACGAGCAGAAAGAGAATGAGGACTGGAGTGTTCACCCGGAGCGAGCCTTCGCATTCTCCAGATAGTTGGAGTGCTCCTATGAAAGCCCCTCACGTGGCAGGGCAGCACGCTGATTCAGCTGCAGGTTATTGTGCCTCAAAGACACTTTCTTACAGTGAAAATATTATGATACATCTGCACATATTTAACTCTCGGCCGTACTCACACACACATGCCTGTAGGGGCGCGCACATCAAAAAAACAGCTCACATGTCTGAGAAGTCAAAGAGAGGAGCCTTGGAGAGCTGTCAAATGTGCTAAAATGTTGGTGGGCGCTCAAAGCAATAAAAACAATATCTGCACATCATCAACAGCCCGGGGAGGTCTATTGATCAATGCAGCCGCTAACCTGAAACTGACTAATCCACAGCGATTTCCTTCCTTCCTCGGCTCGCTGAAGTTTTACCTTTGTAGTGCCCAAAGAAATCCAGAAAATGTTTCTCACTACCACTCAGTACCACTTTCAGTGTTGCTGGTGGAAATAAGAAAGGACTCTCAATGAGCGTGCAAGTCTTTGAAGTGCACTCACTAGGAGGTCAGCGTTTCTACTCCAACATGCACGCGCATATCCTTGCATTGTTAAGCATTCTGTCGACTTATATTGTCTCTTTAACCTCTTGACTTGACATGACAGCATGCCAGCACTCTGCCTAACCCCATCCTTTACCTCATTTTAACCTTAATTCAGCTGCATTAGACAAAAATAGCTTTGTCGCGTCATGTGGTCTCACTAGTGTCACCATAATTGGCCACTTACTGGGTTCTGAGGCTATTTGGACCCCACGGAAGGCTCTTCTGTAAACCACAAGCACCACGGTCCTTTGAGAGAGTTGGGACAGCTGGAAAAAAAGTGAATTTTTGCAACATCAAAACAGCATCATAATATAATGACACACTTCATTGCATCTACTGGAACTGTAAATAGACCTGGGGATAACCCCGCGTGACCCTCCGGGCTTTCGGACGGAGGCGCCATGAAAAGCAAGGCCCCACCAGTCGCCTCTTTTTCCCTCTCTTCTCTTGTTATTTGTTCAGTATGTAGTACAAATTTCCCTGTGTTGCAGGCATATAGGGATCAACACGGCGAACTGTGCCCAACCTTGACTTACCTTATGGACCTCGTTACCATGCCACAGAGTTCAGGCCTGACAGATCCAATAACCCCTCCACCGTCGTTCAGAAGAGAAATTGCTCCAAGCAATCCGTGCCGGAGAACGCCCCACGCCTCACCCCGCGTTTAAAGTTATGATCCTTATCGTAATTAATTCAATAAAGCGGTAATGTGCTGCAAACCCGGCACCCCCCTCTGCCTCGTGCGGCGTGCAGAGGGATATAAGCTTTCAGGTTCGGCCTCTCTCACTGACTTCAGTGTCGAAGGTAATAGAGAGCAGACAGGAGTTAGACAGCGATAGGTATGTCTGCAGCGGTGCGAGTAAAGAGGCCTAATCAAATTTGTTTTAGACTTTAAAAAGATACTTTCAGCGGTTTGCGTTAATAACCTAATAATAATAAGAAATGGAAAGCTGATCCAAGGTCAACAGTGGAAGGAGGCCATTTTTAATTTAGAAAACTGGAGTGGGCTCCAAATAATTGGCTACCATCCTGTGGATGCACACACTGGTTTCCAGGATGGCCACAACATCACAGGGCTGGCGGGAGATGAAGAAAATTACTGCAACAACTATGAAAAGTAGTAGAAATGCTAGTAGAAAAAACATAAAACGTGTTTGTGTAAACGGTGTACAGTGTGTGGAGATGAAACCAGGGTTGAAAAGGGAAATATTCATGAAAAAACCCTTCAAAGCTCATTTGATCACATACATTTAGTATAAGCAAAATAAAAGGGGAGTTGAGTGAATCCAAACACTTTTCTGCGGATGTTCTGCCGCAACACAGCTTTACTCAGCTCCTTTTAAGAGTGACCATCTTCTTCGCTTCCCCTGCAAGGACCCATTACCTGGAATAATATAAATATTATCAGTGAAAACAGAGAGCATGTCATCACAACATTTTAGAGTAATTGGGAACGCGACCTGGCTTTAGATGAAAAATAATAACCGGTCATGTCTATTGTTTTTCCAGAGCCTTAATTATTTGAACAGACTTCTGGAGATCGAAACGCTGATTAGATGTCAGTTGCTATGCGCTGCGTGTCTGAGCGCAGGTATGTGTTAGATGCTCTTCAGTACTTCAGTAGAACTGCTCAGTGGTCAGCCCATACACTGCAGGCCCTCGTTTTCCAACCAAATATCCTAGGTGCCATGGAGCCGCGGCTCCTAGGAAATAAAAGTCCCATTTATTCATTCCCTTTTGCATTTTCAGTGACGTCTGAAGAACTGTGCGAGCTAGGCAAATTAGCCAGATAACAGAAAAAAACACCTGTATTATATGAGCTGTTGTTTTCACACATGAGAGGTTATAAACAGGTTATAAGGGTTATAACCCTCCGTGGAATCCTGGCGTCTGTGTTTTTTTCACGGACTTAGCTTGTATTTGATTTGAATTATT
The DNA here is from genome assembly GCF_963969265.1 of Rhamphochromis sp. 'chilingali'. Classification (NCBI taxonomy): domain Eukaryota; kingdom Metazoa; phylum Chordata; class Actinopteri; order Cichliformes; family Cichlidae; genus Rhamphochromis; species Rhamphochromis sp. 'chilingali'. The sequence goes on from NC_137935.1 coordinate 32,440,424, forward strand.
TAATTAATGCATTAATTAAATAATTCAAATCAAATACAAGCTAAGTCCGTGAAAAAAACAGACGCCAGGATTCCACGGAGAACACGCTGCCTTTTCACACAGATGCTAATCTGGTTTTGCTCACGAGGCAAATGAGTTCTTTAAAATGAATATGAAATGTCATGGATGACTATCTGAGTTAACAAGGGAATAGGACACAATATTAAAAACTCTGTGGAACATTTCCAAATGGTTGCACAGGCTAATTGACAACCCACAAGAGTCTCCTGCATGGCAAAGCAGCAAACTGTAGCAATCTTGAGATGTGTATTTGACTGATGATGAGCAGTCCTGGGAAAGGTGAATTGTAAAATCAGTATTTTACAAGATTAGAGCCATTAAAAATATTGTATTATGGAATATTATTGCATGATGGAGTATTAAAACGGTAGTTGGCTTTCTTAGAAAAGTAAAATGTTCGTGTCCTTTTGTGTTACCAAAAATGAATGCCACTCTGCATTTAGCTTTAGCATCGGCATCAGTGTGGTGGACTTGACTTCCAGTAGGGTAGGAATGAAATAGGGTAAGTGATGGGCTTTCAAACAAGAAATTATGGGTTTGAGTCACCCTTAAGGCCTTTACGCACTAAAAACATAAAATTCATGCAAATATTTTGTGTGTTAAAACTGTTTTTCAACCTCACCTATTCTTACTGCAGCCACATTTAACCAATCAGTCGACTGCATTTGGCCTCTCGTAGCTCAAAACGCACACAGGTACAGAATACACAGTGACATGGAAATCATAAAATAATACTCTTTCGCCTCAGACATACAGATAGACTTGCTCTGGGTCAGTCAGCTCTCTGAAACAATTCCTCTGACTATTCAGATGTGGTTCTTATGAGATTTGGGTGCAATCTAAATCTCAGTTTCTTCCTTTTGTTGTTCACAGACATCAGAACCAGATCATCATCGCTTGATGTCGACTTTCTGGTTTTTTTTACGGCACATTTTCTGAGGAGGTATTTTTCACAAAATCACGTATGTGTGCGTATATAGTATATACAGTATATACATTACGCAACAAGTTTGCACTCAAAATATTCAGAATTTCGTCATATTTTTGGATCGTGTGGTGTGTAATGGCTTTTAAGGTGGACTGCTTTTTCCCACTTTTCTTTTCCATTCTAGGAAGACAAGGATTTAAAAAAACAAACAAACAAACTATATTCCAGTCAATAGACATAGTAGAAAATAATTGTTGAATTTAAAAATTGTCCTAAGTCAAACAAGTAAGTAACAATATAGAAATAGGTATACAATAATTAAAATAGCACAAAGCACAAGCTAACATCCGTGACAGTTCAGCTTTTATTTTGGAACTATTTTCAGTCATGAGTACGCGTTGAGAAAAGGCCGCTAGACAATGGCCATTCAAGGTCGAAATGTTTGCTGGGTGGTGATGATCATTATTCAGTAATGCAAAAAAGTCAACAGAGCGAATGCTTTTTAGTCACAAAGAACTACGGCAAAGGAACTAAATAAAAACCTTGAATCCTCTGGTCAAAACAAAGGTGAGGTTCCTAAATTCCTGAAACGGTGTCTAGTTGCCTGGAAGGTTCATGCTGTGAGAAGGGCTTATCTTTTTTATATTGAAACACCAATAGCATGTTAACTGTGAAGGTGGAGCAGTCCTGTTAGACGCTCATGCTCTACTTAGGATGAATAAAAGTTTTAAAAAAAGGGGGGGGGGGGGGGGTGGTTACAGCAGTGGAGCTGGACTACCTTAGGAAACAAGGGAAAAAAATCATTATCGAGGTCCAAACTCTAAGCCCTGCTAAGCAGTGGGATCCAATGCCTGTAGGTAATGACAGCTTGGCTGTATCTTCTATTACATTTTCAGAGGAAAAAATGGTTTAGGTGTCCTGGCACAGAGGGGAAAAAATGGGCTCAGACACATTTACCTAAAATTTATTATGAAATGTTCCTTCATTGTTTGTGTTTCCCAGTAATACTCTTTGAGGATCTGAGAGTAACATTTGTTGAGGAGGTTGCAGACTCAAGATTTGCCCAAACTGAAAATTGCAGTAAGAAATTGATCAAAAGCTCATTGGAGAAATGTCTGCGATGAATAGAGGTGTGTGTGCTAGAGGTTGGGTGGTTAGTGGAGGGGGGTGACAGCACTACGTTCAGCTCAGGATATTTGACCAACGTTTGCACCCGTCCACTTCTCCCCTTCTTCTCCTCGAGTCCCCCCTCAGATTGATTAAATTGGATCAAGATGACACCAATAATTGGCTCAAGCTGGGGCCGGTGCGCAGACCCAACGATCCATATCTAACTCCTTTTGTTGCGATGGTGTCCCTTTTCCCGCGCCGTGCTCCATTTGGAACGGTTTACCTTGGCTCCGCCACAAGTGTTTTAGCCCAATCCCCCGCTGAACACAACAGCTCGCTGACATCATGAGAGCGACGGAAAGGTTACATTTTTTGCAGATGTCTGGTGCGTCACTTCACCCCTTTTGTACACTGTCCCCCTGGGGAGACGCAGAGAGAGAAAGCGGATGAGGTGTTTTGGTGTGAAATGTTACCGTTTGATATCAATATCCACGACCTTAGGGAAGAGAAGTAGATTGACAACTCCAGGAGACGGTTAATTTTAAGGGTTAAGAAACAGATAGGAATCTGAATGGATGCCTTACAGAGCACATAATTTTGGCAAAAGTAAAAAGATTGTAAATTAATTTAACGCGCATGCTTTCGAAATCCATTTCTGGTGCAGTTAATAGAGGCAGATACTAAGCATCCCAGAGCAGAGTGGCTAATCAATCATTCTGCTTCACTCCTCTCACAGGGCTGATTTATTTTTTATAGTGATGGCAAACCATAATGTTTGAAGCTTTAATGAATTGAAAGTAAATTGTTAGAAAATGTAGCAACATGAGGGGAGAAAAGCTTAATCAGAAACAATATACACCGCATGGCTCCTCCACACAGCCTGCCTTTGCCTTTTAAATAGGTCTGACATGTTTGTTATGGTTTGAAATTCCTGACTACTGGAATCTGCTTTCACCCTTCAGGTTGCTGATTTTTCTGGCCGCTGCTTTGACTTGGCTCTGCTTCCTGCAAAGGTTTAAAGAGTACAAACATTTTTTAAAAATCTATAAAAATACTTGATATTTAGGTTTACGGTATCGTAAATTATCCAGTTTGTTGGAAAAAATGAGGTGTTACATGGCACCTAGGACACTGGGAACAGTTAAATCAGGTAAATGGTACAGGTTATCGGTGCACAATCAGATGTCTGTTTACCCCTCTCGCCTCATGCATTCAATTAGGCTCTGCAGCACTTTATCTAATGCTCCAACTCAGCCCTTCCAGTCTGAGGTGATCCTTGTGTGCCGGAGCTGAGGACAAATACTCAGCCTGTCACATCTGATTGAAGCAAAGCCTCATGGATCCTATCGCTTTGTCACCAAGGTTACTAATCAGATTTCCGTCCATTGCAGCCGCATATGCGATTTTCCGATCAAACGCTGTTACATGGCCCCACTAGTTGGCCCGTGCCCATTATCTAACATGTTTTCTGTGTGCTGGGGTCAAGCGCAAGTATAAAGCTCAGGGAGAAACACTATACCTGTCTTCTTGAGGAGTCTATTGGAGGAACCCACCAACAGGTTAAAAAGGAAAGGATTTGATATCAGTCGGGTCAAAGTCAGGACTCACAGCAGCTCACGTCAGGGGACCAAACCACATAATGCCGGAAAATAACCAGATCTTTATCAGTCTTGAAACTGTTATTATCTGTTTCAGACGAGGTTTCATTTAATCAGTCTTTCTATTCATTGGTATGTCATACACACCCAAGTAATTGAGTGAGATTGGCATAAATAACACATCTCTCTCCCTCTCTCTCCCTCTCTCTCTCTCTCTCTCTCTCTCTCTCTCTCTCTCTATATATATATATATATATATATATATATATATATATATATATATATATATATATATATATATATATATATATATATATATATATATATATATATATTTGTAAAAGTTCCTAAAATTTCAGAGTTGATAGCCCAGGATTAAAGAAGTCATAGAAGGCTACAGTAATGCTTTGAGTCACTGTTAACCAATCACATGCTCCCCTGTTTATTGACACTGAGCTAACCTTTGAACTCAGCCTGCGCCTGCCAAGGGGCGCTCTATTAGTCATGGTAACTCTGTGTGTAGGAGAAAGGGTATGTGAGGAGTAGTAGTGTGTTTGTGTGTCTCTGTGTGTGTGTGTGCGTGTGTGGGCCATGTACTCCAGATGATGAAGTCTAAAGACACGTAAAATAAAACAAAAAAACACCAGAATGGGTCAGCAGGAGGGGGAGACACTAAAATTCAAAGTTGATAACAACATTGATAACTCTCTAATATCTGCAAATAAATATGAAATGTGTAAATATAAAAATGCAATCAGGAACTACTTTAATATAGGTACCATAGGCTAGGTAGGGTCTTTATACAAAAAAGATCAAATATAAGAGGAAGCACTCTGAAGGTTAAAAAAGGATTCAGTGGGAAAGTTTAGCATCGTGGCAATGTGTATTTGTTACATATATTTATGTATAATTACCAAGGAGCAAAGGTGTCATCACATTGTATTTTACTTCTGTAAAAGTTTCAAAGCTTCCATGTGAGGTTTGGAAACATGCTGCAGTATTTTAGTGTTAGAGCATTTTGGCTTATCAGTCACTCAGTCAGATCAAGCAAGCTAGTTGCACACCAAACACAGGTTTGTCTTCTTAATCATGGAATTGTTTTTTAAAGTTACCTCAAGAACACCAGTCATGATTAATTCAGTACAATCAGTTAACAAGTTTGTTTTTCAGGGGGTAGATACTTTTGAAGCCAGAGATTCTTTGAAGTACCATATCTAGCAAACCTCAATAGTTCTGCACTTGAAGATAATTTAGTTTTCACTTTTAAGTTATGGTTGTTCTTATATATATATATTTTTTTGCTCTTCCAGTCCCAATGCCAGGCTAACAAGTACCTCAGCCCTGCAGAGCGCTGAGGAGTTGAAGTTACTGAGTAATACCTCACCTCTTAATCGAATAGTTAGCAAAACCCAAACCAAAGAATTGAGCCCAGAAAATAGTCCCTTGTGTGAGCTGGTGATGTGACCAGCCAGAATCAACCAAAGTAAGACAAATGCAAGGAAATCTATCTGAAACATGGGAAATAAAAAAAACTACAGCAATTTACAATGTTATCTGGCCCTAGAGAGATTATGAACTGTCAAACTATCTCTTAACTTTCAGACAGAAAGTAATGGATTCTAACCAAGTGTAGGCTCAGAGACCACAAACTAGCAATTGAAGAAGGGAGACAAAAAATCATGGCAACTGAAAGGAAACAGAAGATGTGATCACTGTTTGACAGGTGAAGCTGAAACAGACACTCAATACAGTGATGAGCTCTTACTTTACTCTTACTCGTAGATTGATTATATATATTTGGTTTGCATTTTACTCACAATTATTACTTCATGTTTATGAGGGCAAAGTAAAAAAAACAAAGTTCTTTGTTTTTTTGAGTGCATGCTTCCAGCTTTGAGAATTTAGCTGTGAGCTGTGGGAACCACAGATGGCTGAAAACAATGATATTAACAACCCAAAGCCAATTATTTCCCAGAATGTCTCTTCTTTGTATTTATTTATATCAGAAGAGGCATGTTTCTCCACATGCCTGGGAGAGTGAGAGTAAAAAGGAGGCCATTTTTACTTTTTCCCCAAAGCAGCTGGATAGCAGAGGTGAAGAGGTAAAGGTGGAGGTGAGGCACACCTCCACACTCCTGCCAGATGTTGCAGTACAGGACACACACTGTGAGGGAGGGTGGCAGCTAGCCAGAGCAAAGCGCGGACTTTACCAGTGACAGATGTGACGTTGCCTGTGTGGATGTGAAAACACTTCCGTTGTTTTGAAAGCCTGCTCTGCATGGCCTCAAAAGTCTGAGTAGTGGCTTGATGCTGCTGGGCTGCCTGGGTTTTGAGGGTGAGAACATTGCCAGCACCCCCCCCCCCCCCCCCCCCCCCCAAAAAAAAGAAAAGAAAAATAACAGCATGGGGGAGTAGAAAGGGAGGGAATGGAAATGGTGCAGAAGTAACTAAGTTAACTCAGAGATGTTGGAGAGCATGATGGTGACTGACCATGGAAAGAGTGGGAGAAAAGCAGGCAGACACACAAAAGTGTTGGGATAGAGAAAGAGAGAGTGTTGAGTGGTGAGGTTTAGGCTGATTCTATTTCACTTAATGTAACCATGGAGGGCTGGGAGCCCCAGCGCTGCCCACTCTGGGCTCTTTAATGTAAATAGCTGTTGCTGCCTCTACGCTCAGGCACATGTGAGCGCACCATCGCCGTGTTATATGACTCTGTCTAACCAAACAGCACTTGCAGACACAGAAATTCCTGCTCCGGCTCTTTTCCCATCACTGAAGTGAAGCAGTGGCCGGGGGGGAATGGACAGAGACAGAATATGACAGAGAGATCAGGGGCAGAGAGAGAGAGGAAACATTTCTTTGGCATGAAGTGAAATACAATTACCAGACAGACATACTTCTCTAAGAGAGAGAGAAAAAAGCAATTTATGCAAAGAGAAAAGGAAGCAGAGATCTCCTGGAGTGAAAAGTTCATGATCTCCTCAGAAATGTCCTCTGCGTGGAGTTCAGGGCTCTCCTGGGAACCCGAAGTACCATGACCTGATTGGCTGTCAGCCTGAGACTGAGACGCCTGATTGGCTGTGGCACATTCCACATTCTAACACACTCCAACTTGCATTCACACTGCTGTCGCCTTATCAAATTATATGCGGCTGCTAAACACTGCTGAAATGTGCTAAATCTGGTCTAAATGTAAGCTCGGGAGACTTCGGTGAATAAGCTGTAGCTGCTTTGCTGCATAATTAGCAAATAGCCTCAGTTGAAGCTACTTTGGCAGCACCTGCTCTGTGTTAGTATTTTTTTTCGCCTTCCATTCCTGACCTTCTCGTGTCACTGATAGCACGCTTTTATACGGGCCACAGTCAAAAGTTCAACTTTTAGATTTGGGCTCAGTACCACGTGCACCGGTTCAGTTCTTACTACCATCAGTCATCGGCTCTGTCACATGTCAAATCATGACGTTCGCACCCTGGTAGCCCTCGCCCTGTTGCCCCATGGGCTAAAACAATATATCACATCCTTCTATTGTGCCTGCTGTGCCCGCCTCGGCAACTGTCTGCCCTTGCATCGCGTCTCCTGAGCCCCCACCACTAAAGGCATATGTGCGGGTGCCCATCCTGTCCCCAGGCATGGTGCGTGGTGGTCACGCGTTTCTGTGCCGCTGGGCCAGTGGCGAAGGGAAGCGGACGTTCACACATGCACGCATAAGCGGGAATCCATTAAGCTGCACGTAAAACAAACTCAACATGTGCTGCTTCCTTTTCCTATAATGGAGAGCTTTTTATCCAAGTCGACCCAAGGGCTAGCAACTAGAGGGCCCGTGTCTGCACTCGGAGTTGAAAGACGAGGTCAGACACTGAGGTCACTGCATGTAGGTGAGAGGTCAAAGACAATACCATCACAAATTGTAACCCCTGTTCATCTTGTATACAGAGGACCAGTGAGAAACCCGCTGTTTCATTTAACTGTCAGCACAAAAATGCTGTGAGTGGACAGCAAGATAAAAATGCTACACAGATGCCAGTCTATTGAAGATTTAATACATCTGCTAATCATGGATGGAAATAGGGACAGAAGGGTTATTTGTATTTTTCTGTCGTTAAACCATCTGTGTCATAAAATTACTACTAATTTGCTATTCATTTGTAATTACTTGATGCTATCCATTATTTCAGATAGCATCAAGAGCTGTCTTATTTATTTTACTGTCATTTTAATTTTTTCAGTTTCCTCTTTAATCTTTAACTACCGTACATGACGTATGTGCTTAACAACATTTCTGACATCGGGTCAAAATAAGATCCAGTTTGATTCCCACCATTATATTAGATTACATTCTATTACATTATTTTGTGTCTTATCACATTATATTATATTACTGTGGCCTACATTATAAGCTTGGGATACACAAGTCAGTTATTTAGTTATTTTTATTCTTACTTTTAAAAATGAAAAATATTAGTTATTCTTTTATACACATTAACTAAAACTAGCGGCAAAAAACCTGATACTTTTACAAAGTATGTGGATGTAATGATTGCAGCAACTTAATGCTTACGGAGTGAAAGGATGACATTAACCTTATATATATGTACTTTAAATGCTTTATCAGCCATGTGCCACATAACGTCTGCACAAACAGAACTGATGCATTTACAATAAATAAAGCCAAGTACTATGTAAATTTGAGCAGAAACTAACTGTAGCCAGGTTAGGCGCCGCCAATCCTGTCTTTCCTTGTTTATCAAATTCCAGTAACCGTGATGCTCATGTAAAACGCCAACGGACAGTAAAGTACCAAAGATCGAGATCGAGAGTAAGCACCGGGGACGATGTAGACAGATAGTGGCCGAGCTGAAAAGGTAAATGAACGAAATGAGCTCATGCAATAAGGAAGATGGCAAGAATGAAAGAAGTAGCATGTGAAAGGAAGAGAGTGCAAGTGAGGAAACAGAGTCTTCCATGAGTCAGGGGTAAAGTCAAAGCTGTAGCACACACACACACAAGCACTTTTCTGTGACTGCCTAGCACTGAATACTCGGCATGTCATAACTTCACCTTAACAATAGGACACGAGGGGCTTTGGTTGCAATTCCAGATAACAAAAACCTTTCATATGACATCATGACAAGAGGATGAAGAGGTTTAGTGAAAACGCCTTCCTCCAGGTTAAAAAGAACAGAAACAAATTAAACGCAGTGGAAAACAAAACGATCTCTGCCGCACACTTCCACAAACACATTATGGAAAATTGGGGAAACACTGTTTAATTCCACCCTCTTTATATGCTAACATCCACATCACAACAAAGAAGCCATGTGCTAAACTGAATATTATTCATAACAACCCCCAAACTGGAGACTGTGTCTCAGTGGTGCACTAACCATGCACAAATTTCCAAAACAAATACGGATCTTATCAATTCCACATTTTGGATCTGGATATTTGGAATCTTCCCCCCCCCCCCCCCCCCCCCCCCCATTTTTTTTATCATTATGCTTTAAATGAACACCGTAAAAATAAATATGACTCTCAATGAAAGTGCACTAACGAGGCATTTAAAGCATTTTTCGCCCCCATAACGGACGCACAGTGTGGTACTTGTGCTGTCGCTCTGGTAATTTGAGTAAGTAAGGGGGACTTTTCAGAGGAAAGCGGCTCAGAGCTAAGTGAGAGCAGCTGATGTTGCATCATACTTCAAACATTCTTCAAATTAAAGATATGTCAAAGGCTATGGAGCGCTCTCCGGCACACACACTCAGATCTGCTTGAAGATAAGAAATAACCCCAGCACCTCTTCAGAGCAGTGCACGGTGAGTGTGTGTGTGTGTGTGTCACACTGATATGACAAGGGAGCTCTAAAAACTTGCTCTCCCACAACCTTTGTATCATGGGAGACAACCGCAGTGCATATCAAAGAAAAAGCGTGGCCCTTCAATATCATCCTTAATCCACCAACTCTATTATCGTAAGGTTGAGTTCTAAAGCTGCAGGGGGGAGATTCTCACCACTGGCGGACGTTGCAGATGTTTCTGGAACTGTCCGAGGCCAGCTGTTGGAATGTTTTCCCACCGCACGAAGAAGCGAGGGCAGCAGCACTATTGGCTGCCCCCACTGAGTCACGTGACCAGGGTCATGTGACCGAGGAGAACCTGACTAGTGGGTTTGGCAGCTGACCATTGCCGTTGTGGTCATCTTAACCGGGCTAGCCCACGAGGGCCCTGGCCACTGATCTGAAGCCAGAGGGAGAGAGGAGGCGACTGTCAGCCACATCAAAAGCCTGCAACCTCCCACTCTCAAGGGTACAAAGTCAGAAGAGCCGGAGATACAGTATGGTGGACAGACTGAGGTCACTCACACAGATGGACGCACACCCCCACGTGCATGCTTCAGTGCATGCACACTGTGCACCGAGGTTCAGCTTACCAGTAGAGGTCCATTGTGTCTATTGCAGTGTCATCGAGCTTTGCAGCACGTTTTCCGTACTTCTATCACTTTATACAAGAAGCAGCCATGACAGGGACATTTACCTGTGGCAGATCGAACAGGTGCTAAAAGGGCAATCATTAGCAGAACAAAGTCAAGTGTGGCTGATTTGCCAGCACAGCTCAGAGTGATTAGTGCTGACAGACACGTCTAAACATCTCTAATGTTGTCTGCTAATTAAAATTAAACCCTTCTACACGCCACTGACAAGCAATATAATATATGGGTGTAGGGTGTCTGGGTGTATTTGTGAAGAGTGCCTGAGTGATAGGAGAAGTGTAATACAAAGTAAGTGTGTAACGTCTCGTGACATTACATTTAAACATCCAGCTTCAGCCGAGGTGAACCTTAAACATGTATTGTTTTGAACTAAAACCTCCGAGCACGCTCTCCACCTAGTTTAAAAACATTCTTTCTTATGTCTGTTTATTCCCAATGACAGTTTTTGCATCTCTGCTTTCATTTCATTGGCTAGATTTAAATCTTAATATTTTTTCTTGAGCTGAATTTTTATTTTGTGTATTTAAACCAGTGACACCAAAAAAATCTCAATTTAAGATGGTATAATGACCAATTTCTACTCAACTAAGATCATCTAATTATTTCGGATGCAACTTTGATTCATCCTTTTTTCCTGAAATTTTAAAAACTCTCATTAAAAAATGACATCCGCTATTATATATGCAACAACAAAGAAGGGGAAGAAGGCAGATCCATTTCACGGTATTTCCTACCCAAATGTTAAAGAACAAGATTTGCTCCAAATGAAAGTGACAACATACCATAATGTAAGATACATGAGAGAATTATGTATGTAGCTATAAAAATAAATCATGTAGGCCATGCAAGCCCATATAGTACAACCATAATTCATGCAATATTTTTCAACCCATGTGGAAAATCTGTGAAAGTCAGGTAGTGTTAGTTCAGTTATTCCAAACAGAGCTCTGGCCTGATGCCCTCTAGTGGTTTATCTTCCATTAAATAATAACTCCTATCTCAGAACACACTGAGATACTGTGCATGCAGACATTAAGGGACAACAGTGTGCACACACACCTCTATCACATGTATGTCATTGCTTAATTATGAAATAACCATAAAAAGCAGAGCCATGAGGTAAAACTGTGTTTCAGCTACAAATTTAAATCCTACTCTTATTTTTTTTTTAAAAAAGAAAGAAATGAAATGAATGTGCAGCTCCTGAAACAAATGTGACTTCAGCTATGTGCACCACTCTATTTTATTTGGTTGGAAAAAAACACAGATTCAAAATCATATTCTCAGAATCTGTAAATACTGACAAAGTTCCCTCACAAAATTATCAGAATCTTTTATTTTGTCCTCATTTGTTTTCTTTTTGTGGCTAAAAATTCCATCCAGTGAAATGTAATCTATACACTTAAAGTCACATAAAACTGTCTGAGTCAAGAGTCTGTGCGTAGCTCTAACAAATGAAATACAGTGCATATGCTCCAGCTGTCCCCCTCCCTAGACAACAATAACAACAACAGCTGTTAGCATCTCGCGTGTAACTCCATTTCCCCGACAGCATCAGCGCTGCAGACCCTCCCCTCTCGTGCGCGACTTTGCCGTGACAGACATGACAGTTATTAATCACCTTTTCTTCCGCCTGTTCGCAAAGAGCTGCTATTTGGGAGCCAGGGGCCGACGGCTAAAATTAGAGGCCTGCTCAATCAACAGGCTGATTTAGTGCTAGCATGTGTGTGTGGTAAACTGTGTGTGTTTGTTGTCTGAGTGCTAGGGCAGATCAGAAGACTGATCCCAGTGGATTTCCTGTTCCTCTGAGCCACTGATTCTGCTTGCTGTCACTTAGGCAAAGCACCTTCATTTTCCTGCTGCAGTGTTTTGGTTGAAATTTTTCACCCCTGAATATTATGTGATGAACAATAATACCACACAATACCCATTCACCCCCCACACACACACCCCAATCACCAGCAGTCAAGCAGAGGTGACCTTTGACATTTTAAAAAGCTGGGTATTAGCTACCTTATCAGTGCCACGCTCCCCCTGTCACCTCATCTCTTACTCTCCCCAGTCTTGAATTATAAAAATAACAATGTGAGGGTGAAAGAGGAGGTGGAGGGAACATGGAGAAGTATGTGTGTGTTGCTTCTCACATTGCATGTAAACCCTGTAAACCAAGCTGACTGTGGGTTTAGTTAGAAACAAATGCATTGGAGGCGGGGGTTATTGTGTGCATATGAATGCTTTTATTTGAAAAAGAACATTTGTGACTGCAAAGTTTTTTCAAGATCTGATCTATTACTATTATTAAAACTTAAGCTATTGCAATCCCTCAGAACTTGAAACACAAATTATTTGGGGCAAATATGAAATTTTTCAACATTTAGTCATAAAGAATTCCTTACACAGGGGACATCAGGTACTTCCAGTTGGTTGGATCCTTTCCATTTGTGATATAATTGATTGCTGTGTACTTTTTGTCACCTGTGTGGCATTAAAGAAGAGACTTTGAAGTTGTCTAACACAGATCAGCTTCAATTTTAATGTTTTTAATCCTCTCCAACTCCGGGCTTGTGTGGTATACCCCAAGGTTCCATCAAGGCCCTAATTTATGTTAATTGCACAATTTTTTGCAGATGCAGAAAACAGCTCCCACTGAAACCAAGAAAACCAGTCTTTGATCAGGATATTTCAAGTTGCTTTGATGATATGAAAAGCGTTAGTTTGGTTCAATTCAATTTGATTTCTATGGCACCAATTTACAACAGCAATTAGCTCAAGGTGTTTGTTATTGTAAGGTAAAGACCCTACAATAATGGTGAGAAAACCCCCCCAAATCATATAACCTCCTATTTGCAAGCATTTGCCAATGGTGGGAAGAAAGAACTCCCTCTTAACAGAAGGAAAACAGCTGGGGAGGAAGACAGGACGAAAAAGAGACACTCCAGAAGAGAGCCAAAGATCAGTAAATACTAATACTTTAATTCATAGGGTGTAAACACATGGTGAGTGAAAGGAGATAAAAAATGAAATCCCTTTTTTCCAGCTGTGCAATGTCAATGCTGATGCAGTTGCCCAATCTAGAATCCGTTTTGTCAAAGAAAGAAAAAAAGACAACATGCTTGCAGCACCACAGCATCACGAAATTGTTGGACACGATGATGGAACCACTGATGTAAAAGCCAATGAGTCACCAATGATTGGCCACGATTATGTCTGCCACAGTTTTCTTCCACGGGAAATACCCCAACTTCTGCTAGTAATGTTACATAACCTGTTAAAATGTGGGCTGATTGTTAAATGGCACCAAAGCGTAACTTGGTTTGGTTGAAAAAAAAAGTATAAATACACTCTCTACTTGTTTTTGTAAATGGCTGTTAGTAATGTAGGATTCATTAAAACAACACAAGGAAAAGTCTTTTTTTCCTCCATTACCATCCTTTTAAACTCTTTTAAAATCTTCCCTAGAGTTAATGCAACAGCGAAACTACATGCTGTATTACTGCACACTGGTTACCAGTCCCAGTCTTATGTGTTACTTACAACTGGTTAGGAATTTTATCCTGATATTGTTTAATGATATTCCCTTCTCTCAACACTTGACTTGGTAAATACCATGTTAAACCCGCTACTGATCAGAATCACCCTGATCCACTCCAGTTTCTGAAGACAGTACTATTTCCTGCGTTTATATGTTTCCTTATCTGACTATAACATGGATGGATGGATGGATGGATAACATTACATAGTGTCAAATTCTAAGTAACACAAATATAAGTCTAAAGATTTTATTTTTAAACCTACTAAAAATATACATGAATAAATTTTCTGTAAGGCATGCGTGTATCCATATGTGCTTGTGAGTGTGCGGTGGTCTTCTCTGGGAGGCACGAATCAGTGAATATAAACAGATGGATGGAGGTTAGTGAAGGTCATGAGGGGCAGGTGAACTGCGCTGCCATTACTGTTCATACCTTCTACATTCCCCTATTTTGACCCTTCTCACAGCCCCCACTTTCTAAAGCACACACGCCAAACTCCATATGACCCTCTCCTCCAGCTTCTCTTCTCTCAAACAGCGGTAAATGTCGGCAAAGTCAGAAGCCTTTTTTGTTGTTGTCTATTAAAAATTATTCCACTTGTAGGAAACGGTTCCTGCAAATAAGAACTAGTAGAAGTGTCTTTAAACTGGTTTTAATGAGGTACCTCTCCTAGTTCCCGGTCTGTATCTTTGCTCTTATAGAACTGCATCTCTTAACTCCCGTGAGATAGCAATATGGTTGTGTGCCCTTGAAGTGTTGCCTTCGGCGATACCAGACACCTCCCAGTCTAGTTTGGAATGCACAAAGTTGCTGGGACAAGATACTGCTTTAGTCTGGAAAGTGACACAGGTGTGTAATTTTGTCTCCTTGTACACCACTACAGTAAGTTTTAAATCAAACAGTCAAGATGCGGTTGGCACTCTTACCCACACAGCAAGAAGTTCCTTGCTCCGTCATGCTGATTAGACTGGTAAACTGGGGTTTCTAAACTGGGTGCAGCTGTGGATGTGAGCATTAATGGTTGTCTGTGTCTGCGTGTTAGCCTGTGAGAGACAGGAGACCTGTCCAAGGGGCACCGCACCACTCACTTCAGCTCCCCCACCCAGTTTGGATTATATAAGTGGTTAAGAAAAGGAGTGAATGGATGGGGCAATCAAGATCGAAGTGCAGATTTTCAGCTTGAATTTATGAAGTTTTAGGGATTACAGTTATTTTTATTTATACCTTATTTTCAGAGGCTCTAATGTAACTGGAAAAACTAACATAATTTATATAAAAGGATTGTTTTAAATACTTGGATGAAAATTCTTTGCAATAAATGATGGGAGAATAGAACCAATTAGTGATTGTTTGATTTTTTTTAAACCCACTGTGGTGGTGTACAGAGGCAAAATTGCAAAAATTGTCTTTTACGGTATTAGATTAGACGGTATTAGATTAAAAACACTAAACACATACCTTGCTGCTCAATTTTCTTTTTAAAAAGTCAAATAAATAAACAATAATGTCTATAGAAGTGATTTTTTTTTCTCGGCCTTTGAATTACAGAGTTTGAGAGGGAGGCTGCTGAAGCCAGTGTCACTGTGATACCCCCACCCGAATCTTTTCCTTCCCTCCCTCTCACTCCTGCTATCACTACGTCTCCTCTGACCTTCCATCTGCCCTCTTTCTCCCATCCACATTCCTCTTCAAAGACGGGATGGAGGAGGCAGAGGAGAATAACACTGGCCTTGAGAGCCCACTGCCAAGCCACAACAGCTCATGCACTCATGCACGGGTGCATATCACACACACACACACACACACACACACACACACACACACACACACACACACACACACACACACACACACACACACACACACACACACACACACACAGCAACATTCTTCATATTTTTAACTTACATGAATCCATTTAAAAGCAAATCATTCATACATGGCCTTTATCTTTCAACAGGAAGCCTCTGGAGATAAAATACCTCTTTTATAAGAAAGCTGCTCAGAATAGAAGAAACAGTCAAACTCACAAGGCTCATGCAGTATACAGCGCACAGCAGTAGGATACAAAACGTCATGGCTAATAGAAGTCACAAGTACACATGTTCGCGTTATAAATATTTTTTCTAATCTTGAATTGTTTCTTTATCTCATAGAGGGAAAAACTGTAATAAAGATTGTTAATGAAGGTTAATAATGTTAATAATGTAGATGTTGTCCAATTCTTTGATATTTAGCATTCAGCAATTACCTTTGTGCAATAATAAAAATGATGAAATATGCTGTCATTTGACGTATTCACACTGTGGTGTGAAAACATTCATTCAGAATCATTTCTGCACTCTGGCACAGTCACAATATGACAACAATGAAAAGAAGCACGATAAAGAAGCACAAAGTGACAGAGGAGAGTGAACACCTGACACACACAGAAACATATTTAACTGGTGTATGGATTTATATCTGCATGCAATATTTATTTATGCAACTTATGGTTGCACTGCTGTCCTTCTTTGGCCAGGACACTCTTGTAAAAGAGATTTTTGATCTCAAGAGCTCAATTTTTTCATGGTTAAGTAAAGGTTAAAAAGAGGGGGAAATAACAGCTTTTGTATCTATTTTTGCATTTTTACATGAAAAAATCAACATCATAAAAAATGATAGTGCCATATAACTCCACATCATTTTCAACATTGAACTCTTTTTTAAAAGTGTCACACACAGTTGGTAGTGTGTGTGTGTGTGTGTGTGTGTGTGTGTGTGTGTGTGTGTGTGTGTGTGTGTGTGTGTGGGCGAGGGGGGGCAGACTGTATCGGGGCCGAACTGACAATGGCGAGCTGAAAAAGTTGAACTTATTTGTTCCAGCATCTCCTCTCACAGCCCTGCGTTTTTTACACTCCAGTTGTTTGAGCACAGACATCCTCTTCACATTCTCTCTCTCTTTCCACACACACACACACACACACACACACACACACACACACACACACACACACACACACACACACACACACACACACACCTTTCCGTTTCACCTCGCTCTGAACTCGTTCTCCGTTGACCGTGCAGAAAGCTAAATAAACATATGCGGCAAGTCATTCCCAGAGTGCCCCTACCACCACCACCATCACCACTCACCCACCCACCCACCGGCTCACCGCACTCCTCAACCCTGCATCCCCTCTCCCCGATTCATCCCATCCACCCCCCCTCCACATCCAGCCTCTCGTCCACACTCAGGTTTCACCTCTCAGCTTCCTGCTGCTCCCAGTCACGCTGACACACACTCTTACACTCAACCTATTCACTGTAGCCAGAGCAGCAGTAGAAAAGTCCTTTTCATTAATAGAGCAGAAGTAACAAACCTTTATTAAGAAGTCTTCCATTATAGATAAAGGCTCATGATGAAATGACACTTTCAGTAAGAAAAAGCAGAGACTGGCAGCAAAATATATTTAAAATATATATTTTTTAAAATCACTTAAATTTGAAGTTTATTCTATCACATTTTTATAGTTATGAATGAATGAACAAACAGTATTTGTTACAGCTGGTGGAGGATGAGCTTGTTTTAATGGCTATATGGCCTTTTTATTTAATATTATCCATCATATTTTCAAAGATGATCATGCATTTAGGAGTTAAATCATTTCAGCGTGATTTTTCTGGAGTTTTTCAAAGATACTTCAGAATCTTACAGTAAAACCCTTAAATCTGTGTGTGTGAGTGTTGCACGTGTACTACGACTCGACAGTAAGAATTTTAATAGATAGATAGATAGATAGATAGATAGATAGATAGATAGATAGATAGATAGATAGATAGATAGATAGATAGATAGATAGATAGATAGATAGATAGATAGATAGATAGATAGATAGATTGATTAATTGAATTGGAAGTAAAAGTACTTGCGGTCATTTAAACCTCCACGGGATAGACACTAATTCTGTCTCTGTCTCTCTCTGGCTCTGTGCTTCGGTGGCAGGATTACTTTCTGTCAGCAGTGTGACAGCTGTGTACATCTGGTTGCGTAGGGGCCTCTTACATCTCAATCCACACGTCGTTTCGCCGGTGTCTGGGCCTCCGGATTCACTGCCACTGCTCACCTCATTACCAACTGAGCCACACCTCCATCTGTCCGTCTAATATCTAAATCCCACTGCAGATTAGTGGGGGAGTCGGGGCCCGGAGGAGGAGGAAGGGGGTCGAGGGGGAGAAGGCAACTAAGATCCTGGCGGAAGAGTTTGTGCATGGCGCATGAAGTTATATTAATGATCCCCATGGCTATGTGGTGGCGGTGGTGATGGTGGTGGTGTTCGGGTGGAGGGTAAAGCGGCTGCATTTTGGGTTTGCGGACTGTGGTAGCATGTGGGGGGCTTGTGGCTACTGTCGTTTGTGCACACGAGTGTTGAAGGACAAACAGAGAAAGAGAGAAACTGAGAGAAGTGCCGTCATATAAAATCTAGAAAAGACTTATTTCTAAAGTTTCTGGTCTGCAAATAGTGAAGGTCAGCTGCATGACAGCCTTCTTTTCAATGCCTGTCTTTGTGCATATGTATCGCCTGTGTAGACAAAGTCTAATTTATCCTTTTCCTCTGTGCCACAGAGTCACAGTGATGGTTAAATACTGGACTGGATCTCACGTTCCCTGTTGAATTATCACTATCGAATGCTATTACTCTGGTATTAATGCCTTTAATATAGAGCACCAAATGTGGAATAATAGTGCTCCCTCATACTCTAGTGACATTTTCTAAAAATAAAGTGTTGCTTTATTATTGAATCAGGCTTTTTTTTCTTTTTTAAAAGAGATACTTTTAGGTTTTTTTTTTTTAAGTTTTGTTTTTTTTATTTTATTTGTTTTTAAAGCTTGGAAACAATTGAGTGTCAGTCTGAGAACTATATTACAGTATAAAAAACCCTGCCAGAATTACCCTTTAATCCTATTTTACCATGCATCACAAAACATATCGTTAGCTTCATAGCATAATTGCCTAAGTCATTTGACTAAGTCAATGACTTAGGCACTTATGCTATGAAGCTAACGATATATAAAAACATTAAAAGAAAGCTTGTGGTAGGCCTGCTGAACTAGTTCAAATCAGTACTAGACGTTAATTGCACCTCCCAAGATAATTCAGAGGTGTTATTTCTTTTTTTTTTAAACTTTTTTTATTTGTTAGTTTTTACTATCTTTTATACATTTAATAATAGTGGAGAAGGATATGTTTGTAATATTAATATTACTCTAGACAAATTAGGCATCATAGATGATGAAATTACCTTAATCATTCTAAAGTAGAGCCACCATGGAATTACAAACTATTTCAAACATAAAAGTGACTCACTTAAAAATAAAATAATAACAATATCTTGGAAACTTATATTGAAAAAGATCTTGGATT
Organism: Rhamphochromis sp. 'chilingali'; assembly: GCF_963969265.1. Classification (NCBI taxonomy): domain Eukaryota; kingdom Metazoa; phylum Chordata; class Actinopteri; order Cichliformes; family Cichlidae; genus Rhamphochromis; species Rhamphochromis sp. 'chilingali'. The sequence continues at coordinate 32,459,547 of NC_137935.1, forward strand.
GAATTTCCAAGCCAAGCACTTCCGCTAATGATTACTCATTATCACTTCTTTTTAAAAAATATTTTCTTTTCATTTTTCCGGTTGGCCAATAGACACTGCTTATTTTTAAGTCAAGGCTGGAGTGTCTATACAGCGTTGATAACATGTGGTTTGATTTTTTGTGTGTCAGCAACTGACTCACTTGCCCTTAATTGCCCTCTCATACTCGAGAGGGCAAGTGACTAAAATGCTCCACCGTTCAAGGGCATTTTCAACCGCATTAAGCAAAACTTTCATCCTTTTTACTCGCAACACTTTTCCACATTTTCCCACACTGTCTCAGTTAAGCTGAAGTAAGAAAAAAGTGTAAAACACCACTGTACAGTTTTTGCTCGTTCTTAATATTGTAAATATTTGAAAGCATGCATTTTCTTGAAGCTATAAAGTCATCGACAACTTTTTTTGTTTAAACATATTACACTATTTTTTTCACCGTTAAAGTCTGTTAAAATAACAGAATTTCTTAAATCTTTTCATATTCTTTAAAAAAATGTTTCAAAAAGTGGGAAAGAGAAAAAAAACACAGTCTTGACCGTCTAGCGTTTTATAGCTACACTTAATTCTTTTAGTCCCACACTGCACAAACTTGGTGTTAAATAGGACAAAGTTCAAAACACCCAATGGGTATTTTTTGAGACAGACCTATCTTTACATAGAAAAAAATGTAGCATATGTTTTTCGCTGTAAGAAGAGTGTGTAATTTATCATCCAGACAGATTATCCAGTTATCAGACAATTCAAGAACACGCTGTAATGGCAAGTTAGGAATGTGTGTGGGCTACCCAAAGTTAATCCGCACAAGAGGAACAAAAAACAAGAAAAAAAAGGTCTTTGAAAATCTGATACAATGGTACGACATTTTTGAAAATGAATTATTTTCCAGTGCCCACACTAAGGTCACAAGTGAACGCTTTCATAAGGGACTAATCGCATGTGGCAGCACAGTGCCACCTGGTGGATATTTTCACTGAGATTATCTTTTAATGGAATTAACTTTTTTAATATTCTACAATGAAGTTTTGTTGTAGACAAGTTCTAAATATCAATACATTACCAAAAAAATGAAGTACCCAAAAACAACAAATTAAAAAAGCTTCTCTTTTTTTTTTAAACAGCCACAGTTTAACACTCGAAAGAAAAAATAGTTTTAAATTGCTTAATTATTATTAATTTAAACTGCGCAAGCTATGAGAAAGCAACAAACAAATACAGGTGATTTTATTTTATTTTTCGTAGCGTTGTGTAAACATACTACATATCCCATGATCACTTGGGGGCGAGGGTTGAAAGGTCCTGTCGCACAGATGAGGTAATAACAAAGATGGCGGCCCTCGGTACTGCACGGTGCTTGTTGCGGAGCTGCTCTGGGGTGAAAAATGTGCAAAGCAGCAAACAGATACTGATGAGGTCTGGCGCGAGGACTTTTTGTAGTGAAACGCAAGATAAAGGTGCGTTTTATTGCTGGTAACATGACTGCAGCTCAGGCTTCTTCTTCGCTGTAACGCTGACCTTGTAGCTCGTTGGGCTCAGCAGTTGGGGTGCCGGTGACAAACGCTCACGGACGCTTTATTGTCGCTCTGCCTTTCGGCACCTATGTGCAGCATGTAAAGGCTTAGCTTCTTTTACAAGCCGCTGTATTTGGAGGTGTTGGCCAGTATAGTCGATGCTTGCTAATCCCAATGAATGATGCTATACAAGCTAACTTCGTCTGGAAAGTAAACAATCTACAGTTAAACATAACTGTCACCAAGCCAGACTTTGTAAATTATTTAACTCATTAACTAGTATGTCTTTCTCTGCAGCTGCTACAGACCATGCAAAGCCCCAATTCACCGATTCAGCTGTACAGGACATCCTCACCAGGATTACAGGCCTGGACCTGCAGAAAGTGTACCGACCAATTAAGCAGGAGCTGAAGCCACCCACGTATAAACTCATGACGGATGAACAGCTGGAACAGGTGCCCTGTTGAAGTGTTACAGAGTCCACCCCTTTTGATCGCATACATTCTTACATATGTTGGTGTTGCTTTTGTTTCATCCAATCCTTTTTTTGTGATTCTAGGCAGTCGAGTTAGCCAAAGAGCGAGCTAAAAAGCTGCTGCAGATGCCCCTTGTGTTACAAGAGAGGAAGCCCATCAGCGATGTGCTCTGTGAGGATAAGATCCTGGATGGCATGGACACAGCTAAATACGCCTTTACAGACATCACCTATAATATTCCACACAGGGTACACACATCTTGCTGTGTGTGTGTGTGTGTGTGTGTGTGTGTGTGTGTGTGTGTGTGTGTGTGTGTGCTTAAGTGGGTATTAGTTGGCTTCCACAAGTCGATCAGCCGCAGTCCTGGCAGAGCAGTAGTTACCCTTCCACATATCCAACGTGCGACTCTCGTATAGGATGCTCCGTTTTATTTGCTTTAAGCTACATTTGCATCATATCTGCAAGTGACTTTGCAATCCACTTCCACCCCAGCTCATCTTTTCATGCTGCTTCTCATTTAGTCACCATCACTATTGCTTTTATTGGTACCTGCTCTGTGCCAGACTGCCATATATAAAATACAGGCTTTTTATTATAGGGGTCCTGACTGACGTGAGCTTCCATAATATATACATCTCTATGCCCCTAATTAGAGCAGGGTGATATGACCAAAAATATTTATCACAATATACATTTGAAAATGTGCAATAATGATATAATTGACACTAGACAAAATACTTTACAACTCCACAACTTTATTAGTGCAAATAAAAAAACATCAATGTATTTTCACTTAAACAAGCAGCTGTTTTTTATGTGCATTAAAGTTTAACAGTGCAAATTCCTCGCTGACAGTTTAACCAAAAGGCATTTCCAGTGGAAATTAGCTGACATATCCTCAGCATAATCATGTATAATATCCACAAAACTTAAAAAGAGGTTATACACACACAATACGGTAATATTATGTTGAAGCACAGTACGTATCACTCCGCGAGGCTCCTGCCTACGATAGCCATAATGCTCCGACAATCCATCCAACGGTGTGGGTTCGTAGCTTAGCAAAGTCGTACTAAAACATTTGACCGATGTTCGAGCGCCGTGTACCACATAAAATCGTTTCAAGGTCAGTAAACACAACCAGAATTCATACATAAGGCACACGGGATTATAAGGGGCACTGTCGACTTTCAGAAAAAGCAAAGGATTGATTTTAAGTGTGCCGTATTTTCCAAAAAACAAGGTAATAACGGCGGCCCGCTAGCATGCTCTACCAAAAATAGTGCTTTGTTGTGTATCTGACGGACGAAAGCTAAACCAGTTCCACATCACTGAAGTTGCAGCATTTTTACAAACAAATTCTGGTTCATTCGTTTCATTCAACAACCCGCTTTCGCCCTTCTTATTCTCCGTCACTGCCATGCTTTTTCCGCCATATGAAAACAAAGGCACTGCGCATGTGCGTTTCACCCATATTCTATCGCGATATTTCATTTTCTTATCGTTGCCCAACATTATACCGGTATTACCGTGAACGGTATGATATGGCCCAGCCCTACCCCTAATTGCCTAAAACTCACCAATTTGATTTAGCTTTGGATTCAAGAATGTTACTAAAATATACCATATATATATTCTGTATGTCTTTTCAACAGGAGAGATTCATAGTTGTACGGGAACCTAATGGAATCCTTAGGAAGGCCACTTGGGAAGAGAGAGACCGACTTATCCAGGTCTACTTCCCTAAGGAGGGACGCAAGCTCACTGCACCACTTCTGTTCAAAGAGGAGAACCTCAAGGTAGGACCTAAGAATTCTCCTACCTCTCTTTCTTTTTAAATGATATTCCATAAAACTCCTTCGATGCATCTTTTACAGAGCTCAGGTTTTATAAGCGGCAGCAGCCTTCTGTAGACAAAGGCTTCATTTTATGCCCATGAGTTGTTCCCTTTTATTTTTTATTGGTCGCAGTGAAAACATCATGTGCTGAAAGTGTTACACTAGAGTGTGGTGCTGGCCAACAGCAGATACTTGGCCTTGAACTGCTGTAGTTAATATGTTTAATAATGGTTGCCTTCCATTTATGTCTGCCTGTTCCAGCGTCGTTTTATTCTGCATGCTGGGCTCATCGTCACAGTTTGCTGAACACTATTAGCCATTATTGTGATTTGTTGGATCTGTGATTTATTTATTTATTTTATTTATTTATTTTCCCCCAGTATGTAGCTCATGTTTGCTCTGATATAAAATGTGTTGATGTAATCTACTTTACTTTTTAAAGTTGTTTTTTTATTTACACACAGTCAGCATAATCCTTGTTTACACTGATGTTCTATTAACAGGGCTAACAAGGGAAAACTCTTGTTTGGACCCCATTTTCCAAACTTCATGTATTTCAGAATATTGCTGCTTGTATAGCATTACCGTGGATACATTGTATCCATACATGGGCACCAAATTTTAGTTTATTATTTAAATTGCAGATACAAATTAACTTTTAAGTACCAGAATGGTAAAATCAGTTCCTTTTGTAGTCCACCAGAGGGTGCTGTGGGGTTTTCCTAGCCAGGTCAGCTATGATGATTGTCAGCATGCAGGAGGAACGTTCATTAAACAAATGGGCATCAGAGAAAGAAATGAGAAAAGCACCATCTGCATTAAGATGAAAAATATGTTTGTTTGTTTTTTACTTTTGTAACAAGCCCGGGATAAAGGTGCAGTATGCAAGTGAAATACTCTGAGAATGTTACAAACGTGAGGAGTTGTCTCATGCACCGCTATCCTGAAATACCTCATGTTAAATCAGATCAGTCAAAAAACAACTAACACTTGACCTACTTATCACGATTCAATTCAGTAAAACTTTTTTGATCCCGAAAGTTGGCCTGGAATGAAATGAGAAACCTACCTCACAGTTAACGGTGAGCTAAGAGAATAGGGTACATGCTGAAGCCACTGGAATGAGATATGTGACACTGTCACAGTGTTTTATCACAGATGCAGCCCTGTCTAGGCTGTACAGAGGAGTGAACTGTAAGGCCGAGGAAAGTTAGTGTAGAACACAAAGGGTTACATTAAGTCGCAGGCAGTGGAGTCATATGTGATTAATATGGCTCATTTTGTCTCAGAGGAGCGGTGACTGCTGTCTCATATTCTAAATGTATGTAATGGTTCACACATTTGCATTCAGTTGTTTGACTAGAATGTGATACAAACAGTTTGACAGGTGGGTGCTGCATTTACGACAGGTTTTAATGACAATGTCGGTCCACCTGTGTGCCTAACAATAAAAGTCATTCAAGTGGAAGAGACTGAAAACCTTGTCAACATTTGTTTTAATTAATAAGATTAAGTTTATCACTGGAGGCCATAATTTGCAGATAAATCGCAGTATATGTTATTGCAGAACTCAGCATATCACAAAATGTTTAAAATCACAAAATATCACGAGTGAAGTGTTGTGATAATATCATGATCTACACATTATTCTGTCCATTTAAAAAACGGCTATTAACCATGACTGACAACTGATCATCACCTCATGTTGTTCATTGTCATTGTGTCTGGAGGGTTTTCCTCAGTACACTGTTACCCACTTAAACCTCTTTCTCTTCATTAGTTGGTGTTTTCCCAGGACCGCCATGAGGATGTGTTGGACTTGTGCCTCGTCCAGTTTGAACCAGACTCTTCAGAATACATCAAGGTAAAATACCAGTGACCTTGTGGTATTTTGACCTCATCGTTGGCTGCACTGAGATCTGTAAACTCTATCTAGAACTTGTTATGCTGTGAAATTTTCTGTCTTTTTATATGTTCTCTGCTTCATTTGATATGAAGTGAAAAAATGTGCATAATGAGTGTTGTGCTGATTAATTACAAATGAGCTAAATCATCAAGGTCTGTATTCATTTAATGTGTTTTGTGTCTAGGTACACACAGCCACATATGAGGACTTGGACAAGCATGGCAAATATGATCTGCTGCGGTCCACCAGACACTTCGGAGGCATGGCCTGGTACCTAGTCAGTGTTCGTAGGGTGGATGGGCTCATAGTGGACATGCTAAAAAGAGAGCTGTGAGTTTTTTTTTAAGCATTTGCATTATTTTAGAATTGAGTTACATTGAGTATGTACTCATTGTACCTGCTGGCAAAAGCTCTGATCTGAGCCTTCAGTGTGTGTGTTGGTGTTTCCAGGCTCCAGGATGCTGTAAGCCTCGTGTCTCTGTTCCACATGGTCCACCCCCACAGTGAGTCAGCCCGGGAAGCTGCCAGCCAACAGGCCACAGGCACCGACCTGCTTAAGGTAGTTGAACTGTGACAAACAGTGTGCCGATTTGTATCTCTGTTTGGCACTTGAGTTCATTTGAAGTCTGTTTAACGTATTGCTATTTGATCTAGTTTATATAAATGGTATTCCTGGATGTTCAAGGCGAATCAGGAGTCAGTATAGCTGTTAAGAGGTCAAATCTAGGCTGTTTCCTGCATTAGACGTTTGGGTTTTTACTCTAAAGTGGGAATAGAGGGACCAGGTCCAGGATACATCAGGTCTTATTTGTTCTCACAGGCCTTCAGCCTTGAAGTAAGGGGGAGAGACACTGAGAATGACAACCATTTAATGTGAAAGGTTAGCGGCAGGAGGTGTGGGTGTGTGTCTGTCTTCTACATTCAAGGCCTCTCATTTAGTCACAGTTGATTTCGAAACCCAATCTTAGCTGTGTTTACTACGTCCAGTAATAATACTATTAATACTGTGATTGCACTTTGACTGCACTTTAGTGTAATTGATCTCTTTTCTTTTTCTATTTACTCACGTGTGCCCCTTCAGATCTATGCCCAGAGGGACTCCCAAAGGTCGGGCTACATCGAGCTGGCTCTGCAGGCCTATGAACAGACTGCTGTTGAGGGCTCTGCTTCATGATTGGTCCATACCTCAATAGAGAAATGCTATACAGAACGTCTGGAAATCCTGCCTCTCATGTATAAAATATGACAGTTTGTTGTTTTTGTGTTGGGCCAAGAGTAAAATATGCTTCTCCAAAGGAAACCTTTTCACATCACAACCAACAATTTGAAGAGTTGGCTGCAACGTCTTGTGAGATACTTTAAGATGTTTGTTTGTTATGCGGAGAAATTGTCAGTGTGGTTCTTTGAATCAAGCTTCATGTCTGCTTATATCATGTACATAAAATAAATACAGCCTTTGTACTTGAGTGTCATGTTATTGGAATTATATTAGAGACTGTGGAAGCTCCTTTAATTTACTCGCCAAGAAAACAGTCACAGTAGCATGCAGTTTTTATTTCAAACAAAGGAAGCAGAAAACCATGTTAAACACACTAACAACAGCAACATTTTGTATGTTTTTGATCATTTAATAAGCTTAGAAATAAAATTATGACTTTATCATTTAAGACAATGCATAAAGTGGAATGGCATGCGGAACATTTAACTCACATTGAACCGGTGCAATGGTAATTTGGAGTCTGATAAAATGCTGTGATGCTTGTGGGAGAGGTATTGCGATTCTTTCCTATGAAGGCTATGTTTCTGTCAGCAAGTAAAGCGTGAAGCACTTAGATTTGAGACACAGCAAACCCCAAAGTATTTATTTAAAGATACAAACCATTTAAAATAAAATCATAAAGGCACGCTAGCAACAATGAAGAAATGCCTATTTGTCTGTCAGTACATTTTTGGCTTTAATACACTGCATATGCAGATAGTGTTAAAATACAGCCTGGTCTCATCAGAGTTGTGGCTGGAAACCAGCAAAACAGCTCTGTCCCACTGAAGCATAGACGGGCTTCCTAAGGGTTTTCACGGTGTCTGGCATCGTGCATCGAGAGCAGATACTTTGGGATTTGTGGGCTGCAAGGTAGGTGGGTTGGGCTTATTCCATTGTGTTCAATTAGTCTGGGATCTGGGCAGTTGGGAGGCTGTTTTTTGTCGTGTTTGGATAAGGGTTTAGGCCAGAACTAAGAACGCAAAATGCCTAATAATATTCACTTCAGTCTTAATTGTTTTGATTTATGAAACTCGCATCACTGAACAGAAAAAAAATGGCTTGTGAAAGGCTAGTTTCTATTCACCCAGGAACTCTTCATCTAGGTTGACATCTGTGGTGTCAATATCCTCCAGGTCAAAGTTGTCCAGATCATCCAGAGCCTACAGGTGTAAGGCAAAACGATTCTGGATTTAACATTCATAGCAATATTAGTGTAACAAACTTATAAACCTTTGTTTACCTCATCATTTGCCTCGAGGTCCTCTGGCAGTACCTCAGGTCTTTCAGGACCTTCCTCTTCTGCTGCATGGCCTTCTGCATGAGCTACAGTGAGGGCTAAAACCTCTGGCTCAGCCTTGTGAATAACAGGAGGCTTTACTGGAAGTTCTCCAGTTTGTTTCTCTTGTTCTCGTTCTTGTGCTGGGACAGGCTTCAGTACTGGCGCTGCATCTTCAAGCAAGTCTAGCAGAGGATCCAGGGTCAGCTCCGGTAAAATCTGGACAGCTGCGTCCAGCGCTGGAACATCTGCGGTTTCAAAAGAGATGAGCTCCTCCACTGCTGTGTGTGAAGGTGCTGTTTCTGGAACAAGTTCGCACGTAACAGGAGTCTCTTCTGTTTCTGCTGCTCCACCCATTGAACCTGGAACTTCTGAGGCGATCCCATCTTTTTCCAGATCTTGATGAATGATCATTTCCCCAGGTGCTATAGGCTCGGACGTAACTTCATTATCGACCGTCAGACCAGCGCTAACCAGGACATCCTCAGCTGCTAATGCCTCATTTGGCGCTTCTTGTGTTGTTAGAGTGGTTTCTGTTTCAGAAGCACAAACAGCAGGTGGAGCTTCAGTTTCTGAAGATAATTCCTGAACGTCTTTCTTCATACATGACCTGACATCTTCCACAGGACTGAGCTGTACCATCTCGGCCTCCTCATCAGGCATCCTGGTGATTTCCTCTACAGAGACTAGAGTGTCTGCTTTAGTGCCCACCTCCACTGCTTTAAACTCGCCTGATTCTGACACTGCTTGTTCTTCTGTAGCAGCAGTAGGAAAAGGGTCTGCTCCTCTCAGGACAGATTCTACTTCACTTGCTGAAACGGGATCAGTCGACTCTTGTTTTACTGAAGTGTCCTCCTCCACTACTGCAACTTTTGAATATTTACTTTCTGTTACTGCTGGCACACTGGTGGCCTCACTAATGCTCTCTGCCCCTTGCTTTAAAGAAAACACAGAACGATCAAATTCAGAAAAGGAGTTGCAGTGTTTGCTCAACCGCTGGCTTTAATTATCTGTTTAAGTTATATCTTTTTTAAAATTTGGATACTACATTTAAGTTTTACAGAAGGAGCAACACTGTTCTCTTTCATGCACCATGTGCCAGACGTGGTGCATGAAAGAGAACAGTCAAGTGTGAAAGGAGCTGAATCAGTGGTAAATTTGAATGGGTTTTTTTCGCTTCTCACAGTGAACCATTACAAATCTTTACAAATCTTTTTCATTTTTGTTATCATCCATTAGCTTATATTGTTACCCTAAAAACACATATTAGGTTAGGATATTACACTGTAGTCAAGATACCATGGAAGGAAATTAAAAAAGACTGGTATGCTGCTGTGACATTTAGAGTAGCTTAGGCACTTATTGACACACAGGAGCAGCCTGTTTGACTGCACTGACTGAATGAGCATGTGTAGAGATGAAGACTGTGCTCTCACCTCTGAGTCAGTGATTTCTCCTTTAGGTCTAAAACCTGCTGATTCCTCCAGAAGACTGCGCTCTTCATTTGGCTAAAGAACCAAAGAAATGGGAAAAGTGGGATCTCAGACTCTTAACTTATGTTCAAAGTATGAACAGCTATAGTCCAACGAGCTTTGCAGAAAATGCAAAAAATCTTAGATGCTGATTTAACTTTGAAAATACAGTTCGACTGACTCTCGCACTGACCGTAATGAGAGGGTATTCTGAAGCAGGTCTGACCCCGACATGAGTCTCCTTCAGGTACTGCTCAGCCAGCAGGGCTTGCTGGAAGCCAGGGAACAGGTTGGTGTACTGGCTGGGGTCAGCCAGAGCATCTGCTGCCTTCTGGTTGACCTTGGAAAGACTCTCCTTCCAGAGTTTCACCACCCTGAAGGAAGAGAGGCACACACATCGCCACAGTGATGCATAATATATTATAGAAATTCTAATTAATAAGAAAGAACATTTTTCTAAAAACTCTGATTCAGACTAGTAATTATTTCAACAGCTGGGAGGAAAACAGGCACACCAAGTGATACATGCAGAGGTTCTTCAGGACACAAACAGATAGGCCCACAGGCAAAGAGTGTTACACTTGGACATATGTTAGGTATTCATTAGAAGCAGCATTACCTTGAGACATGGCTGGGCACATATGTTCTTGCCAGGAATGCAGCTTCTGGCAGTCGATCTGTTTTGATCAAAAGGTCCAGACATTTGTCCACTCTGAGCAAGTACAAAAAAACAAAGATGGTGGTGACAGAAAAAAAGAATAAAGTTTAAACACATAAGTCAGTTTAAAAACCTCCTTTGTGCTCTTTACCCCTGACGCACTAACCTCCCCTGCAGGAAGTAGGTGAGGAAGGCCACGTTGGTCTTCCCATCTCTCTCTGCCCCCTCAGCCAGTTGGCCCACCATGTCAACGTTGCCTGAAGTGGTGGCCAGAAGCAATAATCCCCCATAATCCTGAGCTTGGTGGAGACACTCCTGAGCCAAGCTAAACTGGCACTTTGTAGTTGCAAGCTCTGCCAGCTGCTTCCATTTTTGTTCTGACTGACTCGGCCCCCGCGAGCAGAGGTGCCAAAGAGACAGGAGAGCGGATTATCTCAGGACGAAAGGCATGAACCTAGACAACAAAACACTGTAAAGCGGTTACTAAATAAGGGACACCGGGTCTGTGACTCACACTCTCAGGCTTGTATAGGGGAAATAACTGATTCTGCGCACATTATGCATCAAATTACACAGCTGTTGATTAAAAAACAAAACCAATAATCATTGATTTATTTATGTGAATATACACCACACAACTATTCCACTCTGTAGCTTTAGCTAACTTTAGCATTTAGCTCAGAGTAGCACAGTGTCTAAAGACATCCTTACATAGCCGCTAACATTTAGTAGCTATAGAAATTGTCCAGGCTCTCACCTCCACTTTCAGGGCCAGTTGATAGGCTGTCTTGAGCTCTCCCAGCTGCAGAGCAAGTTCAAACTTATGCTCTGGGTCATTGGACACAGCGAGGGCCTGCTGCCTAAAGCCCTACACAGCACAAAATAACAATGTCATTAGTCTATATTCTGTATATTATCCTTTCTCACTCGTTGTGATGGCCAGCAGTAGAGGCTAGATATATGAAGCAATATGAATAGGGGAAAAGTGACTGCGTGAGAAGCCAAAACCCTTGCATGATAAATATGTTTTATAAGAAACACACAGAAATTCTGCCCAGAGGTATCACACCATCTGGCTGCCTCATGTTCTGTAAATTATGCATTCGTCCAAGTCCTGAATTTTTACTCAGCCAAAGGAGCAAGAGAAGCACAAAGATGGATTTTCAAGGTAAAAGCTGGCATGCAAACATACCTGTTTCTCCAAGAAGCGGGCTACACGGGTCTGCTGCTTCTTGGGAATCGTGGGTAGAACCTTGTCAGCAGTGCTGAAGTCCTTCCTCATGACAGCTGTCTGATATTCTAGCACAGAAAGCAGCAGCGAATAGCTGATAACGTTCAGCTCCTTGTCTCCGAGGTAGAGACGGTCATCCTTCGGGATGTAGCCCAGCAGATACATCGTCCTACACCAAAGAAAGACTGTCTGTAGTTTTGAATTTACTGGATAGCAAGTGGAAATAAAACGTGAAATAAGACACTAAATGGATTCATAGCCATACAACAGATTTTGCAGCATTACAGGAACATTTATGAATATGCCAAGGAAAAAAAAACCAATGGATTTGCAGATACATATTTGTGAGTTTACCTGTCCATGTGAGCAATGGTGATTATCTCTCCTCCTACATAATAGCTGAGTCTGTTAACAGAGCTGGTGTAGATGAAGCAGTCTCCCACCCAAACCCCTGTCTTTACCACCTCTTGGACCTCCCCCAGCACCTGACCAGCAGGAAAAAGAGGACAGACATAAAAGAGATTGAAAAATGATCTAAAAAGGTAACAGAATTCTTCTAAGACGTCAAATTTTTACTTAAATAGTCTAGACAATTAACCATGTGAGTCTCTGACCTCAAAGGCAGCCTCTATCCCATCTTCTGTCACCCCTTCTTTAGACTCCTGGGCTGTGGACACTCGCTCTGGTAGGTAGCGCAGCACGAAAAAAGACTCATCTGTAGCGATACAGACGAGCTCCCCAGAGTCAGACCACAAGACCTAAAGACACAATTAAAAAAAAAAAAACAACTCTTATTAGAAAGCCACAGTAGTAAATTTAGTATCGATTTAAGCTGATAAAGTGCTCATTGGATTATAGCTGACATGTTTAGGCTGGATCTCAATACGCCGGATCAATTCAGAGCTCTCCCAGTCGTAAAAGGCCAGGCCGCTGTTTGACCTCACTCCTAGTAGGAAGCCACCAAAGATGCCTGTAGGGATGCAGGATAGTAATACATAGGCACAGATACTCACACATATGCTCTCAAAAATATATTCAACAAATTCAAACAAAAACGTGACATGAAACTCACCTTCAGCTCCAAATTCGGGTTTGAATGTCTTCTTCTCTTTGAAGTTCTTAAATATTTTGACCACACTGTTGCTTTCTCTGACTGCATACCTATAACAATATTTATAATAATAATAATGATAATGTACCAGACCACAGGGGACTTACAGTAAGGCTAATCAGTCCTTTGACCATTTTCACGAGTACATATTTTGGGTTTATGTTGACAGTTCGATGAGCAAGTTTAAATCCTGTTTTTTAAAAAAATCACTCTCCATATAATCATTAGTTATTATTAATCTCTGGCTCTTCTTCACAGCATGTTTTTGTCCTCTCTCTCTCTCTTTATCCCCAAACAGTCTCAGCAGATGGCTGCCGCTCCCTGATTGTCCGGGTTTCTTCCTGTTAAAAGGGAGTATTTCCTTACGATTGTTGCCAAGTGCTTTACTCGCTGGGGGGTTGTCTGATAACTGGACTTTTTGCTGTATTGCTGTAGGGCCTTACAATAACAAAAGAGCCTTAAGGCTACTGCGATTTAGCAAATAAAACTAAATTGAACTGATTTGAAATTGGACGATGTGTAAAATGTAAAAAAAAAAAAAAAGAGAGCAAGAACACTTTGCAAATCATATGAATGCTATGTTCATTTGCAAAAAGTACAAGGCAACATATCAGGGTTTAAATCAAGGAAGTCTGATTTTATCTTAAGGTTAAATTCATTTGATGTTACTATTACCCCTGAGTTACATTACATTAAGAATATTCTGTGATTTTTTTTTTTTTTGGGGGGGGGGGGGGGGGGGGGGGGGGGACTGATGATGTAGATTTTTGAAAGCCAAATATATTTCAATTCTTGATGTAAAATATAGATATTTAGCTGCTCAACAGAGCCTCCTTTTTCATATTTCTTATTTCAAAATGAGCCAAATGGTTTTAATGGGCGATAGTTCTATCTTGCAAACAGGCCCATTTACACACCTAGACTCTTTTACTATCAAGCAACACTTCTGTAAATAGATTAAGATTTGCACTGCTGAAACAAGCTAGGTCTTCCCTAAAAATGAACTCAGTCCTCAGACCTTTTTTGGAAATTGGGCTGTACCACTCACCCTATAAAACTGCAACTTTTTACAGTGTTTACTGTTTCCAGTATTTACTCTGAGCTAATCAGCCTCTGCATATTTAGCATACGTGTGATATTGGTTTTCTTATCTAAGTCAGCACAAAGTACATTTTCTAAAATGCTGAGCCTTAATGTAAAGGTAAAGACTTACTGTGAAGAGTCATGTGCCCAGATAAACTCCAGAGCAGAGCCGAAGCTCTTGTTCCTCAAAGCCATGGCAGTATAGATGATATACTCCCCATCCCCACACACCACTACAAATCTGTCAGTGTGCAAATATACAAATTACACACATGATTATCAAATTATACTTTAAGATTTTTACCCCAAAGACTCCGTGAGCACGCAGGCTGCCACTATCTTACCTGCACTGAAACAATCATAGGCATTACACAATCACACTGCAGTTAGACATAAATCCAGTTCAAGTCTAATTTACACTTTAATAACGGTCATATTTTGGTTAGAGGAAAAAGAAAGATTAGTCAAAACCTCATGCTGTTTCCACCCAAAGCCTGGCGCTTTACCTCCCATTAGGGCTGTGTCTGATTGTCTGGGGGTAAATCTCACAGCTTCCCAGGTCTTTCACACTCAGAGGGAGCCTCTCTCCATCCCTTATCTCAGTCTCTGTCAGTGCCTTTAGGTTGGCCTGCTGCACTTCAGAGTGACGAGCCCAGATGACCTTCCCGCTAGAGTCCATGGACATGACGGGCTCCACTCGACCAATCTGAAACAAAGAGGGAGTGGATGAAGAAGGATTAAGAATAATAAAGGGAAACAAGAGAGAAAGGTATATGAAGAAATGGAGGACGGAGATGTTACATCATCAGCTGAATCTTAACCACGCCACTACTTAAAAAGTCTATTCAGAAAATCTGTGAGAAAACTACAAATATAACTACCTTGATGATGATGCTGCCTTCATCAAAGCCTATAGCCACACTGTTGGAGCCGGGCTGGCCACATATGCACCACACCCGCTCCATGCCATAGTTGAGTGTGTTTTCCAGCCGGTAGGTGTTGGAGTGCCACACACGAACAGTGCCTATGGAAAGGACAAAAGGTCAAACTTTAAGCAAGATGCCGTGCCCATTTGGGAGCAGAAACATGTACCAATGTTTGACCCACCATCTTCAGCGCCTGTGAGAATGATTGGCAGCTGCGGATGGAAGCTGACGCAGGTCACATTCTGAGCGTGACCTTCCAGAGTCTGAACACACGTTTTGTTCTAGGGAGATAAAGCACACACTGTTTCTTGTTCTTTTCACATGTGGTAAGTTTTTTATATGAATGCACATGAACGTGTGTGAATTGACTATATCAACGCTGAAGGACAACGACTTTGCATATAATGGCTATATAACACCTTCTTACGTTTACTTCTACTACAGATGCACCTCTTACTGTTGCAAAATTAAATGGGAACAGCAGAAATAGAAATGGTTACATAGATATGGTTTTGCTTTCCATTCATAATAACCATATGAGTTATTTAACTGTCCTGATTTAGCTGTATTTAGAATAAAAGGTGTTTATCTTTAAGCCTTTTTCTTATTTTGCTTTTTAGCATGTACAGTGTACATACATAAATTGTACCAGATATAGAAAAAAATCTAATACAAAGGCCCCTAATGTCCAAAGTAATAATGATAGCACTTAATTGTGTCTAGTTTTTAGCTAATGAGAATCACTATCAACAGTCCCAAAGAAAACAAACACTTCATCAGGGCAAGGAAATTTCAGCTATGGGTACCAATGTTGGCTACAGTTTAAGGCAGACCTGAGAGTCTTTCAGTTACGTCTTCAGACTATATTTGCAATCTGTGCTTCACACTCTGATGCACACACACACCTCAGCCGCCTTAACTGAAAGCAGCTTTGCCCAAATGTTGTAGATGGAAACCAAAGATGAAAGACTCCTTGAGTTGAAGCTGTCATTAACCTTGAGTCAGCACTACATGTTTTTCATATTTTTACACACTCTGGTAGATTGTGGATACTTTTATACAGTGCAGCAACATCACCGCTGGCTCAGAGAGCTAACTTCAAATATGAAACTATCAAAAGACTTGATAGTGCTTGATTATCTATTTTGGAGTGGTGATGAGAGTTTGGCCTTTTGTCCATCATTTTCCATGTTTGCTTTTATAGACGAAAGAGGAGTTACACTGATGCAGGAAAGATAACAGTGTTACCATTTGAGTGACCGTGTTTTTTATAGTGTTGATAATCAGACCATCCAAAAATCTCTGCATTACATTTTTTTGTTGAGTGAAATTCTAATATTTTATTTATATATTAGCCCTAATTAGCAGGTAGCTGTGTCTGTGTCATGCACTATGTACAGTGTTTGGATACTCCTTGCTAACCAAGCTAGTTACTGTTAGCGGATGAGTTAGACATGAAACTTTTCATCCACAAATCAAATCAAATCAAATCAAATACAAATGATCAAACTGAAGGCTTGAAAATAACAGTGGGTAATATGTCCATCTTTTATATACAGGTTATGGTGGAAATATTTTCTTAATACTGTAGTGTGTTGTTATTGTATTTATTGTTTTTGTGTACCTCTTTGCATGTTTTGTATAATAGATGTCACATAATTATGGCAATAAACTGTTTTGATCCTAGGGTGCAGAAAGGAAGAAAAAAGCAGTCTAGTGTGTTTGTGATAACCTGATAATCCCAGATCTTGACCAGGCGATCATCAGCCCCTGATATGAGGTACGGCTTGTCTCCGCCACTGTTGTAATCAATACAATTCACTCCCTTCTCATGGCCCTCCAGAGTAAAGTTGGGAGTCTTGGAGCCCAGCTGCCACACCTACAGTACAACAATTGAGTTGTTTATCACTGAGCAACTGAATAATGTCAGCAAATTACTGCTCCTGTCTCACTTAAATTGTATTGTTAGCAGTAGTGTTTCTCAAAATGAAGACCACCAATCCCCCTTTTCTTCCTCCTGTAGAGAAACTACACCTGTGTGTTCCTCCTTTTTGTCTCCTTTAACTTCATTTAAACTGAAAAACACTTTCATTTCTTCATGGCTTACAGCGGTCTTCCTTGCCTGTTCTCACAATTACTTTCCTGTATTCGCTAGGTGTGCTTGTGTGTGCGTATGTGTATACCTTAATAGTCCTGTCCAGAGAGGCACTGGCAAACTGGTTGGTATCTCTGGGGTTGATGACAATCTGCATGACATAGTGAGTGTGTCCCTCAAACACCTGACTGCACAACCACTTTCTGTCCCAGTCCCACAGCTTGATCAACATGTCATCTAAAAACACGGAAACACGAGAAACGTAATTTCAATTCAATTTTATTTACACACCGTAGCACCACATCACAAAAAAAAAGCCAGACACGGAAAGGCCATCCAACTGCTGTGATCGGTTGGGGTGAGGGAAAAGGCAAGGAGAGAAGAGCGTAGAGAGGCAGTAAACAAGAAGCAGGAAAAAACATGATGATGATGATTACAGCTTGCAAAGTTTAAAAAGTTACATGCATGAGGTCATTTTATATGAGAGCATTTGTGTTTATGTGAGTATGTGCGGTGGCAGTTTCCTACCACTGCTGGTGAGGATGTATGGCTGTGTGGGGTGGACAACGATGCATCGGATGTAGTCAGAGTGAGCCTCAAACAAGTGAACTCTCTCCAGCGTGTTGTAGTTAAACACTCGGACCTGCATGTCATCCTGCAGACAGTCAAAGAGATTTGAATTTCTCTGCCAATTAGAAACGGGTCATCTACCAAAGCCAACATTACACACAACAGACTCATTCTTTTTAACCTTAAAACTGTCACATTTGTATTGGTATTTGCACAAAAAACATACAGTAAAAATAAAAGATTTGAATCAGCAGTGCACATGAATTCAAATACTTACGGCTCCAGTGATGACCCAGTGTTTCCTGGCTATGAACTTGGCCACTCTTACAGGCAGATCACACAGCTCGAATGTTTTCACTATCGTCTACACACAGAAAAAAGCCCCATGCTGTCAGACTACATCACCATTAAAGACATCAAAAGCACAGATGAAGGAAGATGAAAAGATTGGTTATTTCATGTAACCACTTAACGAGCGATTAGGGGGGAGATCAAACGGCTTTGTACAAATGTGCAGAGATGGATGGTGACCTGTGTTTCATGGTTCCAGACCACCACGGTGCCGCTGTAGAGGCTGACCACCATCCACGGCTCAGTGGGATGCAGGTCCGCACTCTTCACCCGGTCTGACCGAGCTGTCAGCTTCCGCTTGATGTCCAGTCTCAGAGGCTGTGGAATAAGAGTGAAAAGACAAAGAGATAATAACGCTGCAAAAATATGTTAAAGTAAGCTTTAATCATCCAATTTTGTCAGTAATCAGCGTGTCTCAGCTGCGGTTTGATTTCAGTTTTTGGCTACCTTGAGGGTGGGGTTGTGTCTGTTGATACTTCCCATACCAGATTTTATATGCATGCCTGCTCCATAACAACAAGTCCTTTCAAGTCTTTGCATAACTCTGCTTATTTAGTATTACGAATGCATGTTCAAAATATCCAACAACCAAAGGACAAAAGTGTTTTTTTCAGCCTTTTCATTGTCTCATTTTGAGAGTTTAAGACATACAAAGTTATTCCAAGTTATTATGTCACAATTATTATGTCGCTGACAAACACCCTTAAAAAAACTGCAAACGAAATAACTATAATTTTTTTCTTAAAGAATAGTCACATAAACAGTTTAGTGTTTCAGTTGTACCTACCATGGCTGCACATCGGTGAGTCTCTGCGGTGCTGTCCACTGTAAATACGGGCCTCACTGCTGCCTGCCTGTGGAGCTCAGCGGAGGAAGTTTCTGTAAGAAAGTTCGAGGAGCTTCAAAAACTACCTCCGGTACAGATTTTCCAAAATAAGCCTGAACGCCCAACTTTCAACAGCGTTATAAAGCCGAATATAGAACCACAAGGCTCAGTATAAACACCCGTCTTGTAGATTTTGCTAGCTTTAAAGGCGTTTGTGCAAATAAGTGACTAGTATTTCTTCAATAACAAGATGCTAGCTCTGCATGTTCACACTTAGGAAAGCTAAGCTAGCAGTTGTTCTGCACATATAAATATGGTTAAGAAAATACCATTTTATAACAGGTTTTCTCGTTGTCAGAGCTACACAATAGCTGTGAATATTTTTTTTTAACTATTAGGTATAGTAATTAATGCAACACTAAATATATAAAGGTTGATATTTCAACAAGTTACAGTGGGCTATACGGGATAGACTGTATCCCGTTTTACAGTATGTATGCAGGTTTATATATGTGCTGCTTCCTGTTTTTTGGGGGTGAGCACCATTTCAAACACATTTCTCAGCAACAGCATAAATCTTTTCTTGTGAAGACAGAAATTTCCAGCCTGTATATCTCAGCCGCTGTGTGATTTACACAGCTTCCTCCAACGTGGATTCTTGCGCATTTCCTGTAGAGGCAACACACGGCATCACTTGTACACTTTTACCTCCGCATTTGGTTCTCAATAATTTCCAAGCAAATTATTATTTTGGTCTTTTATTTACGTTTGTCTGACAGAAGAACTGATGAACGTTATTTTCTGACGCATTCCTTTATTCATTCTGGCGTGTATAATTAGTATTTCTCTGTTTATAGTTTAGACATCAGACATTATTACATACATTACTTACATATCAGAGAAACCTTTAATTATAAAAGTTAATTTTAATGTATAAAACATACACTCTTTATGTGTTTAAAAGCCTGTACTTTTTAATCCAGTGCTGGATTTATGAGCAAGGTTGGACTTCACTTTTTGTATGCATTTAATAAACAAAATATATCATATCAAAATCACAGTAAATTAGAAAAGTTGTGTGACATCAGTTTATTGCAGCTCTCCATAATCACATTTAAAAAAAAGACACAGCAGACGGTTTTGTGCAGTTGAACTTCATTCCCATGTTATTTCGCCTTCTTAAATACTTGGTGGCAGATTTTGTCGAGAACGTGGATTTCCTAGAAGAGAGGGTACAGACCTTCAGACTTAAAGTCCAACATGGTGCAACACATGTCTGTCTAGATTACACAACAAGGCTGAGCCCGCATGTGTGTTGTTTTTTTTTTTAGATAGTGATTCATTATCTTTGTTATGACATTTAACTGACTTAATGGATAAGATTCCAATAAGTAAGTTTAACTGCTTTTGAAAGATTCAAAACACAAGAACATCTAAATATATGGTGGAAATTTCCCAGCATGTCACATTTTTTCTTACCAGGTGTAGTAGGTCTCCCTCAATCCAGTGTCTCCAGCCACGATTTTCTTTCTCCCCCTTCTGAACACACACCAGCTTATCCCCATCCCAGGTAACTAGTGTCTGTTACACCACAATATAGGACAAAGACATAGCGCTTAATGCATCACTGGTTCAACACAAGGTGCACTTGTTAAAGGTTCTAGGAGTAAACAAATTCAGTCCTACCTTGACCTTTCGGCTGTCCAGTCCCTTTGTGTACTCCTCAAACTCCTCACCCACGGTGAAGTTGACTTCGTAGTTTCGGAAGGTGCTGAGGGTCTTCGTTTCAAACTTGTCTCCATTCTGGACTATCACTTTCGTCTGATGCAGGTGGACGGCGATCTTCCTGGTGGCAAAGTCAATGTCTGCAAGCATGCAGGGATGCAAAAAGTGAACGCAGTGTCAGCTGAGGCATCAACTCTTTGTGGGTCTGTGAAGAATATTCTGTCCTGTCTTTGTGTGTGCGTGCACACACCCAAAGCACACATCCAACAGAAATACACACAACACCACAGGCCACTTATTATGATTCCTCTCCTGCCGTTCCTTTTGACAGTTTTGTTTACCCTTTAAAAATGACCTTGCTCCCAGTCAGAAGAGGCCTAAATGAGTTTTCCATCCTGCTCAGTTTGGGCTCTGCCAAAGAGAACCACCCATCCTGACCGTTTAGATATTCATATCCCATTTGCCCTAAAGTGAAAATTCAATTTCTTCCCATCACTCTTACAGATGAGGTCCCTATATTTACCCATCTAAATGATATTTTTGACCCATTTCCATAAGGATGTCATTTTCCCATCCGCTGGATGGAAATGAGGCGGAGGCATTGAGGATTTCCTGGATTTCGTGTGAGCCAAGTGTACTGAGGGTTGTTTTATGAATTGCAGGTAGAGTCGTGAATAATGAAAGTGTTTCTGGGCCTGATCAACGACACGCCAAAAAAAAAAAAAAAAAAAGGAAGGAGAGCCTTTTTTCCCCCTCCTTTTTAAAAAATTGACGAGCTGGCTGATCCAGGGTCGGAATCTGTCTTCCATTTCTGCGGATCGTGGAGGATGAAAATGCAGAAAGGAGTGAATCAATATTTATTTGGCGTCGTAACAGATGGCAACCGCTCACAGAGTGGAGGTTAACTCGGCCTGACAGCAGCTCAATGAGGAAATGAAGCAGTGCCATAGCACTCTTCTTTTTTTTCCCTTCCTCTTTCCACTGTCTTCATCTGTCTCTCACGCTGCTGCTCTCTCATCTTTTCTGTCACACACATGCTAGATTTCATGCCCAGACCTTCCTGTCTATTTGGCTGCTTTTAATTACAGCACTGTAACTGAGCTACAGTAAGCTACAGTGTGTGTTTTTGGGTTGGTTTTTTAAAGAAAGTTGTCAAGCCAAATTGTCTCGTTCTATGCCGTATCAGATGTTGCATGAGCGTGACTTACCGAGGGCTTTCATGATGTCCTCAAAGTTGTCATTGCTCACCATCTCCCAACGTCCATTGTAATCTGCAGGCATGTTTGACTGGTGTGCGTTTGAAGGCAGGAGTTTACTGTAACGTGTGTTTGTTAAGCAGAGAGAGAGAGGCAGTGCGACGCCCAGCCCTTTATATATACTGTGTTTGTTCCTGTGTGTGTGTGTGTGTGTGTGTGAAAGTGCTTGAGTGTGCATGTGTGTGTGTGTTCACACTTATACCACTATGTGAGGACTATGCTTGTGGGAACCAACATTTCCCACAAGCTTGAGGGTCAAAATGTGGTTTTAGTGTCAGGGTTACAGTTAGGTTATGGTTAGGTTTAGGCTGAGGTTTGGGGTTAGGCATTCATTTTTGATGGTTAGGGTTAGGATGAGCGGCTAAGGAAAGCATTATGTCAATTAGATGTCCTCACTAAGGCATAAAAGGGAAGCATGTGTGTGCGTCTGTGTGCATGTGTGTGTGGACCAAAGGACAGGGTCATTGTTTGTCCTTTCAGTGAGTGTGTGTGTGTGTATGTATGCAGAATAAGCTTAGGTTTGCATTTTTTGCATTGTAAACACACTCATGTGGGTTTGTGTGTAATGTTGTGATATAAAATCTCATATTACCTACAGCTGAGAGTAGACTTTGTGCATGCTTCGAGTTCCGAGCATCACACTGATGCACTGTAAAGAGTCTCCTGCACTTGTTCCAATCTCCATTTCCAACTTCCGCAATCACTCATTCTAATGTGCTGGAGTGGAGATGAGCTGTAGTGGAGCATGGAGATGTGTGCTGATTACCTTAGGGATAGGTTTGGGAGTTTTAGCAGTGGAGACATTCTTTTCTCTCTTTTTTTTTTAACTTCAAAGGAAGAAATTCTGTTGACTCAAACACAGACTTTTTTTTCTTTATTGGCAAATCGTTTGATAAGATAAGACACTCAGGCCTCAGTCAGCTGGAGTTACTTTATCAGCAATTGAGTGTGAGTGTGTGCTCACATTTTTACAACACAGTCTTTCTCTGTGTTAATGTCTGAGCTGCTTAGTTCGGGTTAATGAAAAGTTTCTGGTTGGTTTATGTGTGCGGGGGTTTCGGCATTGGATCACAGTTCCTTATTTGTGTTTAAGAATTCTGAAAGCTGCCATCTAATCCAGTCCTCTTCCATGTCTGTTCATTGAATCAGATACCCCAGCAGAGACTGTGTCCGACACAGAGTCAATATGACTCACTCTCTGGATCTCTTTCAGAAGCTGCAGTGATTTTCATAAAATATTGTGCTGTTGTCACATGGTTTCACAACGGCAGCGGTACCGCGCGCTCACGCTCGCATTTAATTCATCTACGGCTCAAAGATGATGTTGTATGTGGAGGGCCAAAGGTGATGTTGGAGCAGAAGCTCTGATAAACCTCATAATTTATCAGAGCTGATAATAACCTAACCACAGCAACACTTACATTTAACACAGAGAGAAGAACAGATCGCAATGTCCAACTGCACTCTTTGCTTCATCTCACTGCATTTCAGCTGTCTAGTGTAATCATTGACAGACTCTGCCTGCAGTCTGTTTAGTTTGTGTTCTCCTTACACTATGCATGATTCTATGCATAATACATATGCAGTAGAGAATTAGTAAGACTAAGTAATACTAGTAAGACTAATACACTGATTGCCGAAATAAGAATCAGAGAAGAATCCTTCTACACTGTCTCACCTACTGCTGAAATTTTTACATAATACATATTTAAAAATGGGTCTGACCCCAGGCTCACCAAATCTGCTTTGAGGCAAATCTGGGTGTGTTTTGGGATTTTGTATCAACCATAAAATTAAAGCAAACAAAACTGGTTCTTTTACAGTGCTGCATATCTAACATTCACACTCTAATGAATGCATCAGGAGCAACTCTGGATTCGGTATCTTGCTCAAGGGTACACTCAAAAAAATGAAATTGGGTGGTTGTTACATGCATAAGATCCAAACTTGTAATTTGAACTAAATAATTCCATGTTTTTATGGTGAACGTAATTAAATCATGTAGCATCTGCATGAAATTCAGCAACTTAATTAAGTAAGAGTGGCTGGATCCAGGCAATTAACCGCTCTTACTAGATTGTATGATGTCATCTCAACAAGAACAAATTGCCAATTGTCCCACTGCCAAAGCGTACTAACATTAGCAGCCTCAACGACTACTGACCAGTTGCTCTAACACCTGTTATAATGAAGTGCTTCGAGAAACTGGTCCGACGTCACATCGTGTGCCATTGCTACAACGCTCCACACCACCATCTCTCACCTGGAAGTGCAGGGCCGTTACACCAGGCTGCTCTTTGTTGACTTTAGCTCTGCTTTCAATACGATACTCCGGACAGACTAATAGTTAAACTGCTGGAAATTGGACTTCCTTCTACCACCTGCCGCTGGATCAGAGACTTCCTCTCAAACCGTGTACAGAGAGTTAGAGTGGGGCCTCATCTTTCCTCGGCCCTCAGCCTTAACACCAGCTCTCCACAAGGCTGTGTACTGAGTCCCCTACTGTACACTCTGTACACACATGACTGTGTTAGTTCCCACCCAGACAAGGCAGTCATCAAGTTTGCAGATGATACCACCGTGGTGGGGATCATCTCTGGGGGAGATGAGACGGCGTACAGAGCTGAAGTTCAGAGGCTGTCAGATTGGTGTGTAGATAACAACCTGGACCTCAATACCAACAAGACAAAAGAACTGGTAGTTGACTTCAGAAGGAGGAAGTCTGAGCTGCAGCCTGTCAGCATCAACGGGGAGTGTGTGGAAAGGGTCTCCAGTTTCAAGTTTCTGGGTGTGCACATAGACACAGACCTTCAATGGAGCTCTAACACCTCTGCAGTTTTAAAGAAGGCCCAACAGCGTCTCCACTTTCTGAGAATCCTCAGAAAAATGGAGCTGAAGAAGGAGCTGCTGACCGTCTTCTACCGCTGCTCCATTGAAAGTGTGCTTGCATCGGTGTGTGGTTCTCCAGCTGCACCACAGCACAGAGAAAGGCACTCCAGAGGGTCATCAATATGGCCCAAAAAATCATTGGACATCCTCTTCCCTCCCTGAAGGACCTGTACAGCACTCACTGTCTCAAGAGGGCACGCAGCATCCTACGGGACGGTACACACCGAGGACACCGGGTGTTTAAGCTGCTGCCGTCTCGCAGGAGGTTCAGGCTGCTGAGGTCCCGAACAAATAGACTCAAGGACAGCTTTTACAACAGGGCAATAGCCCTGATCAATGCAACTAGCTGACCTGACTGGCTACCTACCTGGACTTTTTTTTTCTTTGGGGGGGCTTTAACAACAGTAAAAACAGTAATAATAATAATAATATTTATATTTATAACAACGTGCAATAATAATTAATGTGCAATAATACCAGTGTGCAATACAAATACACTTATTCTTCTTTTTTATTACTAAGTTATTATACTGTGTTGTGTTGTTTGTGTTGCGTTGTGATGTGTCGTATCGTGTCGTGTTGTGTTACATGTGCCGACTTAGGACAGTTTTCCAATTTCATTGTACTACTGTACTATGTATGACTGTGCAATGACAATAAAGAGTTATCTCTTATCTCTTATCTCTAATTTTCCAAAATTCTGAGACCTTTAGCAACTCTCAGCTCATTGTATTCATTTTGTTAAAGCCGCCACCTTGAAGGTTCTGGCACAAAGTGATCTCACCCAATGGTTTTATTTTCATCAGCAGCACATAAAGCAAAAAACAGCTCAGGTAAAGCCACTGTATAGGCTTCTACCTGCCCAGCACAAACAACAGTTAGTTGACAACAAGTCAAAAGCTGGTTATTTAAAAGAGAGCAAAAAAAATAATCTATGAGGCTGAATAACAGACTTAATTTATGTTTGTTGAATGTATAGAAACTGCAAAAATAAGAGCTTTGTATATTTAACAGTATGCCAGACAGATGCACACTCCCCAAGCCCTCAATAAAATCAAGCACTATACATTTAACATAAGAGAACATAGATTCTATAAACAGTTACACAACAATGACACTTTAAGGTACACCTGCAAGGTAGATGGATGAATAGATGAAATTGTCAATACTGAGGTCTTATATTATTAGTGCAAAAATGTACATGTGCAACACTGATTAAAAAAGAAAGAAAAGTAAAAATGAAGTTACTCAAAGCAGAGTAAAAATAAGACTGACTGAGTAGTGCAAATTGCATAACTAATATGTACACTATAGATCTAAGAACAACAGCTACAGCAAGGTATAATACAGACATATGTGTGTGGAATCGTATGCCTGACAGGTGTGTTCACCTGTCATACACAGAAGAGTTATAAAGTTTTCTAGCATTAAAGCAGTCTTTATGGCAGTGTGGTTGAATCAGTGTGAGAGCAAAGGAGCTCTGCTGAATGTGGAGTGGGTGTGATGTGTCGTCCTCGATGCAGCAGTTTGTTCAGTGCCCTCCTGTCCTGATCTTTAGTCAGTGTGGCTCTTGCGCAAGGTCTCGATCAAATGAACAGGAATGGCA
This sequence comes from Rhamphochromis sp. 'chilingali', assembly GCF_963969265.1. Lineage (NCBI taxonomy): Eukaryota > Metazoa > Chordata > Actinopteri > Cichliformes > Cichlidae > Rhamphochromis > Rhamphochromis sp. 'chilingali'. The sequence goes on from NC_137935.1 coordinate 32,485,647, forward strand.
GAAAGGGCCTGGAAGCCTTCTATGGGGCTCAGGAGGTATAGCATGTAGGCTGTCCACTACTTAGATACTTATTATTCAATCCTTCCTCTGCACTTGCACAGGTAAATTGTTCACTCATTCACACATGTTCACAGCCAGAATAATTGAATGTTTCTTGTAGTTTAATGTGCTTTGAGCAGTTTATAAGATTTGAAAAACTCTTTGCACGCTATCTATTCACTAAAAAGTATGAGGGACTTTATGAATGTGCATCTTTTGGCCAACTTGGAACACTTGTGATGATTCAATATGAAATATTGCTGCACTTTTTTCTCTGCTCTGGACAGTAGAACAGGCTCTGCTGTAAAAAAAAAAAAAAAAGATGTTATGAACTGAAGCAAAATCTAACAAAAGTTGAAGGGTTGTTTGCTTATACTGCCAAGTTGCTAATCACATCTGATCAAAGTGCACCAGCACAGCACTGATAAAGCAAATTACTAGAGGTTGCTTTCCCTCTTTAACATTTTAACTTGAGCTTGATTGGTGGCTGTTTCTGCATATTTAAGGTTAGAGAGAAAACTATTGCACTTATTTATCCTAATTAAAAACCACATTTCTAACTCACAATACAGAACTGTGCCTGTACATCACAACAGTTTCTACCTGTATCTACCTACACTTTGAAATGTGGACTGCTCTTCATCAAAGTTACAATAAACTAAACTAAACTGAACTAAACACACGAACAGCTTTACTCTTGATGTCTTGATGACACACTGGGTAGTCATTAACAGTTTATGCTGGAAAAAAGCATTTGATCATCTACAAATGTCTCACAAAGCTACTTGATACCAAAATTTTCATTTTGGAGAAGGATTGTGGGCTGTAACTGTGTCCCTCTCCGTAAAAAAAAATCTTGCATAGTCTGGTTACCGGCAACGTTTGATCTTTTCAAGAGAGATTGGTTCATGTAAACCACGCTTCAAGCACAGCAAATTTCCCTTTAGCCCTGAGGAGAAGCATTATCGAGAAGCACAAATCTGAGAAATGCTACAAATCATTTCTCGACCCAGATGTTTATCAGTTCGCATGAGAGGGAGTCCTGCAAACAACATCAAGACCACAGCATCCAGCCCTGAATTAGATAAGAAGAAAGGTAACAGCAACACCTGCAGAAATCTCTACAACTGACTAAATATTAAACCGTGCGTCCATTATATGAACATCAGCTTCATGCTTTTAACTGAACTAATCAAAAAAAACAAAACTGTTACTCTCCAGAAAAAATAAAACGGAAAACTGGACGTCTGAAATTTAGCGAAAAGAAGTAGAAATGTTGAACTTCATAGTCACATCTTTATCCTTGGTTTGATTTCTCTTTTTTTGTAGTTCCATCCATCCATTCGCTTCCGCTTATCCTTTTCAGGGTCGCGGGGGGTGCTGGAGCCTATCCCAGCTGTCATAGGGCGAAAGGCGGGGTACACACTCTGGACAGGTCGCCAGTCTGTCGCAGGGCTAACACATAGGGACAGACAACCATTCACACTCACATTCACACCTAGTGGCAATTTGGATTATTCAATTAACCTATCCCCACAAGTTGCATGTCTTTGGACGGTGGGAGGAAGCCGGAGTACCCGGAGAGAACCCACGCAAACACGGGGAGAACATGCAAACTCCACACAGAAAGACCCCGGCCTGATGGTGGAATTGAACTCAGGACCTTCTTGCTGTGCGGCAACAGTGCTAACAGTGGTTAGCACTGTGTAGTTTTTTAAATAAAAATGGAACTCCACACTGACTCTAAATCCTCACCACTAGTGATGGGATTTCCGGCTCTTTCGGCTCCAAACCGGCTCTTCAGGTTGTTTTGTTGCTTTAATTAATTTATTATTATGGGGCGATCGTGGCTCAAGAGTTGGGAGCTCGCCTTGTAATCGGAAGGTTGCCGGTTCGAGCCCCAGCTTGGACAGTCTCGCTCGTTGTGTCCTTGGGCAAGACACTTCACCCGTTGCCTACTGGTGGTGGTCAGAGGGCCCGGTGGCGCCAGTGTCCGGCAGCCTCGCCTCTGTCAGTGCGCCCCAGGGTGGCTGTGGCTACAATGTAGCTTGCCATCACCAGTGTGTGAATGTGTGTGTGAATGGGTGGATGACTGGATATGTAAAGCCCTTTGGGGTCCTTAGGGACTAGTAAAGCGCTATATAAATACAGGCCATTTACCATTTACCATTATTAACAATAATATAAAATTATGCACAAAAGAAATTACTAATGTAAAAAAATGCGATGACCTCTAGAGACAAAGCATGTACAAACTCCAAAACACATTTCTAGCGTTAACTGAACTTCCAAAACAGAGCTACCTAGATCACTTAAATTACACAATTGAAAGCATATGTGTATTCTCTGTTGAGGTCAGGAAAGCGTTTCCGCTCCCTGAAGACCAACACAGAGAGACTGAGGAGGAGCTTCTTCCCGCAGGCAATACGGTCTCTCAATCACACCACCACACAGTACTGACCCACACATATAGTTCTTACACACACTGGACATTCTGGACATTGTTTTCACTTCATCACTTAAATCACTTTAAGCATATTTGCACTGCACAAGACATAATGTGGATTGCACAACACTGGTCACTACATTCTTCATTTCCGGTTAATACTTGTACAGCTGCTGTTATTGTGTATATATTTATTTATATTTCTTCATACATTCTTATATAGTTCTATATTGTGTATTTTGTTGTACAGTTATTTTATTTTCAACTTTAATTTATATATTTTATCTTATTCTTTCCCAGTTAAATTTACCCTTCATTCTAATTTGTGTTGTACAGTTATTTCATTTTTAACCTTAATTTATATTTTATTCCTTCCTAGTTAAATTTACACTTTTTAATTTTTCATATTTATTTCCTATCTTATTCATAGCCTTTTCCTTTTTTGTTTTCTTTAGGTCACGAGCAGTTGTCCAAGCATTTCACTACATATCGTACTGTGTATGACTGTGTACGTGACAAATAAAATTTGAATTTATTTATTGTTTGTGCATTTATACACAAGCACTCATATATATTCAACTAATTAAAAAAAAAAGTTTACCTGTTACTACCACACACCAAATCCAGTCGTTGGTACTTCCTGGCTTGTGTAGCCACTAGGTAACAAAGGCTCAACACTGCGCCCAGCATCCTGAAGCACTTCTGTTGTCTTTTGTACGTGTTTTGAGTTTTTATGTGCTTCTGAGTTTTTACGTGTTTTGGAGTTCGTACATGTTTTGAAGTTCGTACATGTTTTGAAGTTTGTATGTGTCACAAACAAGGATGCAGTGGACTCAAGAGCAGACTCAATTGCTCGAACTATGTACAATTTATTGAAAGGAAAAGGAGCTTAAACAAGACTGGGTCTAACAGAAATCATTCGCAAGAACTGAGGGAGGCCCGAGGGCGGAGAAACGGACGTAGAACACAGGGAGGACACGGGCGGGAACTTCTGCAAACACAGGAGAAGGGTTTTACTGAATGGGAAACAATTAAAGGGCAGAGGTGAGTGGTACTAGTGGAGAGTCTTGGGCTTACTTGAAAACACCGGCTATTAGGCGGGGAAGGGGTTGCCGTGGGAGCGTTCCAGGGATGGTTGAGAGTGTGGGGAGGCTGGTCCAGGTTCCAAGGTGTCCAGGGAGGTTGAAGTACGGGCTGGAGGGCAGGCTGAGGAGAAGATGAGTGTGTGGTCCTCGGGTTCTGAGCAGATGGGAGAACGGGACGGAAACAGAACCAGCACTGCTGGTGAGTATGACGGGTGACGAATCTGGAGAATACAGGAGACGGAGGACACATTAACCCACGATCCAGGCACACAGAGTCTGAGCACAGAGGAGGCCAAGTTTACCATGGGTGGTAGCAGGACGAACTGGCGAGGAGTAGCAGGCAGTGCTGGCTTAAAAACCCTCTAGATGGAGCCCCGGAAATTGGAAGCAGGTGATGAGCTGGCCAACTCCACCCCAGGGGGCGGACAACAGGAACCTGGACCACACCCGACCAGAAACTCCCACAGCATATGACAGTATGTGCTTTGTCTGTAGGGGCCACCGTAAATATACTTTTATTTATTCCCTCCACATAAAATGTAATAAATAAATCATATAATACAAAAACCAACTATTCACATTTCAACTTTTAACTATTTAAATTTTCAGCTTTTTCCTTTTAAACAAATTTAAAGTGAAAGAACACAAAACACTGCAAACCACAACACAATTAAATATAAATTAAAATATGAAAACGAAAAGAAGATGCATATTCTCTGCCATATGGGCCCGCATGAATAAACTTCCTGAATCCTTTATCATCTGCAACTGAAAATAGTTGTGGATGATTACTATACCTTTCTAATGTGACGTTGTTGTCCCTGGCTCTCTTTCTCTCTCCCTCCTGCTCTGTTCCTGTGGTACTGCGAGTGCAACCGCCCCTCCCCCCTCTGCCCAGCGCAAAGAGCAAAGCGGAAAAAAAGTGCGAGAGAGAGGGTGAGAGAAAGAAAAATAAAAAACCCACGGCTCACGATAAGGAGCCGGCTCGTGTCGTTCACCTCAAAGACCCGGCTCTAAGAGCCATTTCGTTCGCGACCGACACATCACTACTCACCACTGCTATGAACGAGTGTGGAGGGAACATCATTTAAGGCTTCATGGTTTTGTAGGGACAGCAAATTTGAATTTGAATTAAGGAGAATGTCAGGGCAGCAGTTCATCACCTGAAACTTATGAAAGGTCAGCAACGCAACCAGGCAATTTATCCACAGCCCAGGAAAAAGAAAGAAGAAAATCCATGTTTGTGAGGCGCTAAATCCTGACTTCACACCAAATGAGATGCTGTGGTTCGTTAGGAATATTGATAGACTGAGATTGGACTGAGAAATGATTACCACTTCCTACTGTTCTTTGTGTAATTATCATAGGCAGCCACAGGAAGCATCTATTGTTAATGCTAAAGGAGTTTGTATGAGTTACTGCAGTAACACTTACTTCTTGTTGTGTGTTCATCTCTTTGTTTGTAAGATGAAGTCACATGAAGGTGAGCTTACATTTGATAAGTGAGGGTTCACCAAGCTTTCCTCGCTGCCGCACACGCAGCAGAAAACGAAAAAGTCTCTTTCTTCTCAAGTTCCCTCTCTACAGTTTCCCCATTTTACCACACAGGGGCGATGTTGCTACACACGAGACAAAGTACCTCGTGAGACCTTGTGAGAATATCTTGGACTCTGTGCAAAAATATTAGCACATTTCATACTGCGATCAAAGTTAAGACGACACGGAGCCATCTGGGAACTGAGAGGCCGACTTAGTGGAAATCTGTTCATGTTTTTTTTCTTTTTTTTGTTAGGTTAAAGAAAAGTATTAGCTGATTTATAGTAAACACAAAGACAGAGACGGTTAATTACACAGAGAATGACAAGCAGTCCCCTAAGAAAGAATGGCTGCAACTATGTGCACATGTGTGCACGGCGTCTCATAAACGTATGCAAATGCAATTAGGGTAGTTTTAATAATGCATGACAGTGCATCACATTTTCAATTCTGCCTGATTCACACCTAATGGCACAGCCCCCGTAACCTTGTAGGCACACACTGCATTGACATTTACTTCTGTCAGCTGATTACACACTTCCTTGTGTGTGTGTGTGTGTTTCAAGATATCTTCACAACTTGCCTGCAACGTTGACATCTAACTGATACACATCTTTGAAATAGTCTCACGATTCTGTTTCCTGCTAGACTTCACACCTACCCACCTCCCCACCCCAACTTGTGAGTGCCTTATTCCACTTATCTCAGCATAATCTTTTTAACGGTGAGATGTCGTGCATTGTGCTCGCATTCTGCATCAGTCTCCACAAAATGCGATTTCAATATCCTGTGCGATTCAATTCAATTTGCTTCATTAGTGTGGCATTCAAAGCTTTGCATTATGAAGTCTTTACACCCCCGTGCAGCTCCCGCAGTGGGCTTCTCATCCCTCCCTCATCTCTTCCTCCTCCCCGTTGTTTTAAAAAACATCAAAGGTTAGATTAATCACAATCCTCAGAGGAGACGGATGACTGAGAGAAGTCTGCTCTTTGTTATGAAATCTTAGTTGCAGATTTCAGCAGAGAATAGATATATTTGCAGTATTTTTCCTTCATCCCACCCATGGATTCTAATAGTGCAGTGTCTTGCTGTGTGCTTTGATGTCCCAGTGAGAATTGAAAGGGCCCCAATGTTCCCACACAAATGAATGGTTTTTTTTTTTGCTTTTACCCTCCTTATGGAAGCCTGTTTGGGAAAAAAAGAAGCTCAGCAGTGTTACATGCATCAGTACACACTGAAAAATAGCCGTGTTAGAGGAAATTGCGCAAACAGGGGGAAAGCATGCTCACGCGCACAAAAAGATGCATAAAAAGACATTTTCATCCTAAATAACCTTTGCAATTTCAGACAGAGGACACAATCCAGGTAGAGTGTAAGTCTGTTTTTATTGCTTCTGCACTTTTACAAATGATATGCAGGGCTTTAGACTGCAGAAAATAATAGATCTGCTGGTTATACAGTGTTGCTGTCAATACACAGGGTCCTTTCAGGTGTCAAAGACACGCTCTGTGGAGGTATCCTTTGTCAAGGTCACTCAATGTGCACTGCAGGCTGCTTCATAACAAAAAGAAAAAAAAGAAGAAAAAAAACCCCAACAGTCAGATCTACAAAGCAAGCTCTGCTTCCTGTCATTTGTACAGAATGCTGCCATGAATGTATGCACGTGCTGCATGCACTCAGCTGTGCTTGTTTGTCCATTTATGCATGCTAAATGATTCACCCCCAACCAATCAGCATCGCTACATGTGTTCTTTGTTGCTTGCCTGCACCGAGTCTATCATTCTCACAATAAATCAAAATCTTTTTTTTACACCTCTGTGTGGACTCATTCCCCAGAGAGGGGGAACCCACCCCTTTAAAAAAAACTCTGACCTTTGCCAATCCACATCGTGACTCCCCCCCCCGCCAACCATTCAGATATAGCAAGACCACATACTGTAAATAAACTCTCTGCTGCCATCTTTCACTTAAAAAATCAAAAAAAGTAACTAACTTTTTTTCCCTCAGGAAGTTTGAGCAGGAAAGTAAAGAAGAGGAGAGGGGAATGACAATGTTAAATATTTCATGTTTTCCTCTTGGTAATTCCGTGCGGTTGGAACGAGACCTCGTTTTCCACAGAAACATGAGCAACTTTGGGACTGATTGCAGGAGCCTGGGAAGCTGTGTGTTTCTCTTTTATTTTTTTATTTTTTTTTTTTGCCTCTCTGCTCCAAAATAGGCCTGGGTGGTGATGCATAATGCATGGGGCTTCCTATGTGCAGCTGGAAAGGGCTGTGAGTCCTGTGGGATCAGCCTGGGAAAGGGGTGTCCAGATTCACATTCTGCTGCATGGGGCTGGGCACCTCAAAAAAACAAAACAAAAAAAAAGAAAACGGAGCTTGAAGGAAAACATGAAGTTTGTGTGTTTTTTAAAATTTCCTGTTCAGATTACTGTAAGATATCTTACTGGCTTTCATCTAAATCAGGGCCACGAGAGAAAATGTAGGGCTCTTTTTGTCAAATCTATTATTAATTGAAAGTTTCTTCTAGTGTGTATTTAATTTTTATGATTCAAATAATATTATATTCGAGCACCGTGTTGGTTCAGGCGTTCCATGGGAGTCAAGCTGCGGCAGATCAGCTGATTTCACTGCCAGCTCACATCAGCTGATGGTCAGCTGATAGGATTCTACACATCCAGCTGTCAAATCTCATACACATGGGTCCATAAGTATTTGGACAGTTTTCTTTTTTGTTTGATGTGGTGTTGAAAAGAGAAAAATTTAAACCGATTTATGTCGTTACTCAAATACTTATGGACCTAACTGCTATATAGGCTACTTTGGTTCATAGAGTTGGTGGTGCAACTGCAAGCCACTTAGGAACCCGCCACTATCTCAGCTTTTTCCATTTCATTCTATTCATGCTACTGTATTTCTGACTTAACCAACACCAAGTGTTGTCATTGATGCCTGATCTGTCATGCCTTCAGGCCTTCCATTCCTGGGACAAATCTGATTTTGACCTAGGTGGCAAGACAGCTGGACTTGTAGAAATGACATGTAAAGACTGCCTCATAAGAGATTTGCTTTATCTGTTCCTGACAACGTCATTGTGGATCCCTTATCCTGTGGTGGTTCAAGTAAATCTGAGGCTCTGCGCTATCGGTGCATTCCTTGGCATATTTATGCAGAGTTGACGCTGGGTTTGGTTTTTTTTTTGCGCAGCGTGGCGGCTTTTATCCTGCCAATCCAGTGTTTTCCTGTTGTGTTGAAACAGAATCTCTGTGCGTCTCTCACGCGTACAGTTGTTTATTCTAAACATTAGTATGCACAGGCATGTCAGCTGTCACAGTCATGCTTGTATCCATAGCCCCTCCCCGATGGAAAATGAATTTCAGTGCACTGCTTCTTCTTCTTCCCAGTTGTTGACAAAAACCAGTGCGCCGTAGACTCTTATGCTGCTAACCTGTTGTCGTGCAAGTTTGGATTTGTATAATGAGCATTCATTCTCTTACATCCGACGCTGCCTTGTGTTCAAACATTTGTTTGATTAAGTAATTAGCAGAGGAAAAGAAAAGAAAACGCCAGAGTTTGGAAGAAGAAGCCTATATATAATGTGTTCACTTTAGAAGCATCATATATATATCTCGAATGATTAAATCCCCCTGCTTTAAACACTAAAAAGCAACTGATGCCGGGACTTGATGTCTTTGGGCGTGTAATTAAGATCAAAACAAAATTTGTAGCAGGACCGTCCTCTAATTTCAAGATGCTTCCCAAACACTGCTCAAGGTCTTCGTTGTGAGACCTTGGAGTGGTTATATGATAGTCCCATATTATTTCTATCTTTTTAATCCCTGCGCACATCTTCCACGGTGCCCCTGCCTCTGGCTCAGAAAGTGACCAAAATAACTTCCCATCACATGACTCTTCAGGTTTATATGGCTCGTACTGTGATTTATTCATGAAAGTGCGTTTTTCTCCTCTAACAAAATCAAGAAGGAAATAAGTAAAAGGGGGGCACTGTCATTAGTAGAGACACATACTGAGTCTTATAAATAAAACATTTACTATCAGAATGAACATAATTTGTTCTAAACTTTTGTTCTATTTAATTGAAACCGATAAAGTGCCTTGAGGCGACTTTTGTTGTGATTTGGTGCTATATAAATACAATTGAATTGAATTGAATTGATATTGTTGCCAATATATCTGAACACAACGTCAGTGGGGGAAAGTAAGATACTCATACTGTGTTACTATGACTTTTTGACTGTGAGGACAATGGCTGGACGGCAGCGGTTTACCTTTGTTCCACCTGTCAGTACTGCAAGTAATTCACTAGCAAAGAACACAATTATTGCACAAGTCATTTTCTTTTATTTCATAGTTTGTCATTCTGTATCATTATACTGACTGGGGGAAAAAATCAACCTTAGCTCAGCTTCGCTTTGCGACACCTCTTGCATGCGAAGTGTGCATTATTTAACAGTGTATTCACTTCACTTAGATATTTCATGTGTAGATCGAGGAGAGGAGAGGCTGCTGGCGGAAATGAGAGTCTGTTGTGCTGAGACAGTTGGTTGCCAGTCCATCTGGGTATGAAAAGTGCTCCAGTTGTCACAAACAGTCTGCATTTCTGTCCTGTGTTACTGAGAGAAATGGTGAAAAGGACAGGAATGACTGAAGAAAAAGCGATGTGAAAGCATTGTGGGAACAAGGAAAGGAAGGCAAACATAAGTGAAATGTGGAAGGAATGGAGGAAAACATAGGTTAATTTAGTTATCTGGAGTTTATGCCTCACTGTAGGAGCATTGTCGGGGACTCTGATCTAGGTGGGGGAGTGAAATGAGAAAACTTTGGGCCAGGTTCCCGTCTAATTTCTCTTAGTTATTTGGCCTTTCCGCTTGTGGAGCTTTCAATCTCTGAGGCCTTCGGGGGGTCCAGATTATCTCTTTCGTTTGGAGAAAATGAGCTGAGCTGGAAGCTACATTACCTCCCCTGCCTTATGTGAGCTCATTTTTCCCACACCGCCATTAGCTCGCTAAAGCCATTTGGAGATGCACTGTGGAGTGTTTTCCATGTTCATCAGTAAGTGTCTGGCATTCCTTCAGTCAATTATCACCAGAACTGTCTCTGTGTGATAATTCAGGCCTCGGGCTTGTGTCTCTGTGCCAGGGTGGGTATACAAGGGACATGTTGATGGAGGTTTTGAGCAGAGCTTCCAAATTCAAAGTAGCAATCAGCCATCCCTGCTTCATACTCACATATGAGTGATTTAACACTAGCATCCCCAGGCTTCTACCTTTCTACCTATAAAACCCGGAGAGCAGTCAAATGGTGGAAGTGGAAGCTAAATTGGCTAGTCATTCATATGTATATTAGGCTGTTAAGTAGGAATTCTGGAGGGAGGGGAGTGGGGGTGGGGGAGTGGAGTGTTTCAGTTTGCCATCTTGGGGAGAAATCAACACACATGGGTGTAGGTCCTTTGTTGCTGACATTTATTGATAAAAACAGTACAAAAAACCAACCATTTGTACACATATTTACAAATAATTCAACATTGTCAGCAATCACTCACAATCCTGGCACTGCCATGGTACCTGTAGTCTGCATTTACCACATGTGTATCTTTTGCAGTGAACACATCGCACAGTGGCCTGATTTCTCTTGCATTTGTGTTTGACCTGACACGTGGCCCTTTTTCCAGGGCTAGGTGTGGAGGGTTCTGCCCGAAGCAACTGATCTTTTCTTGCCTTCTTCGCAGCTACATGAGAGTGAGCCAACTCTGTTGCAAGCGCCACCAGGAAGTCCACCCGTCTTTCCTTCGTCCCGGTGCATGCTTGATACAGCACATGTGCATTCAGTGCTGCCATGTCAATCATGTTATAAAACACGGCGACTGGCCAGCGCCGTGTTCCTTTGCGGACAGTGTACTCCCGAACCATCTGGTCCATCACATCCACGCCACACCTTGTTTTGTTGTAAAGGGTGACAGTGTTTGGCTTCCTTTTGGTGGTGTTATCAGTCTGAACCACGCTGTGCATGCTGCTAAGAATATAGACTGTCTTCTTCCGTTTGGCCGCATACGCCGTCAGCGTGGCAGCAGAGGTTGAAAACACCTAAGAAATGAGATAAATTGTTATTTTCATAGCCCTTTTACACACAATGAAACACATAAACATAGAACCACAAAAGACCTGCAACATACCTGAGTGGTGAATACATTGCGATCTGTCTGTCTAGTGGATTGAGGAATTTCCCTGCGAATCCTGTTGACTGTGCCGAGGATGGTGGTTTTCCGTCTAAGAAGTTTTTGTGCCAGTGAAAGCGATGTGAAAAAATTGTCCGTGGTAACATTTCTGCCCTTGTCTAGGAATGGTTCCATCAGCCTCATTACTACATTTTCAGAAAGTCTCTCCCCAGTGGGACGACTGGGGTCCTTGCCAAGATATGGGAAGACATTGCAAATGTACTTGGATTTTAGGTCGCAAGCCACCCAAAACTTGATCCCAAACTTGTCAGGTTTACTTGCAATATACTGCAGGAAACAGCACCGAGTCTTTGATGGGAAAAGCTGTTCATCAACGGTGATATGTAGACCAGGGTTGTAGCACGTGATGCAGTTGGTGACAAATGATCCCCACACACTGGAAATTGCAGCAAACTTGTCAGTCTTTGCTCGATCACAGCGGGTGGACTTGTCATCAAAGCGTAGGTGTTGCATGATGTTTTGGAAGCGGTTTCGTGCCATAGTTCCAATTATCTGTGGGTTTCCCAGGTTTGCTGACCAGCAGTCATTTACAGATGGAAGCCTGCAAACCCCCCGCAAGATCACAATTGCAATAAATGCCATTAGTTCAGGGAGGTCCATGAACCAATGAACATGCTCCGTTTGCTGTGCATGTTGAATAGTCCATTCTTGAATGCTACGAAGCATGTCAAGAGTGACGAAACACAGGAAGCTCTGAAGGCGACTCGAGATACTTCTCCTGGCCTTAGCCGTTGGCTCTCCATCTGCAGCGTACGCTTCTATTGGGGTGAAAGGGAGACAGGTCCCCACATGTTCTTCACGCCACACTGTGCCATCTTTCGCTGTCTCAGTCCCCAAACAAGGTCTCTTTTTCGGTGGAGAAGCAGTCTCCTCATCTGCAGTGTGAACAAATTCAAATTGTGAGCAAAATGGGAAGGTCAAACAAAATCACAAATGCATGCATAGATACTAATTATAATTCCAGTATCTCCTCCTCTGTATCAGAATAATGTCTGAAATATCTTACTTACTAACTACATCCACTTACTTGTTTGAAATGAAAAAGGAAATAACATGAAATGAAACTAACCGGAAGACTGATCAGACAGCTCTGAGTCCGAATCCGGCTGAACTGCTAGGTCTTCTCCATCCGAGTCACAAGGGTCGACTTCCGTCAGGATCATTTCCAAGGCCTGCTGAGTGGTGAGTCTTCTCTGCATTTTCTTTCCTTGGAGAGGAGGTCCGTACACCAGAGGATTCTTCAGGGCGATGAATTTTCTTTCCTTGGAGAGGATTCTTCAATGAAGATTCTTCAATGAAGGAGTAGGCTAAGTGCAGTGTATATATACCCTTCGGACACAACCCTCCACACCTAGCCGGTCACACCCCTAACCCTAACCCACCAATCAGATTGGTGGGTTAGGGTTACCAGTGCTCTGATTGGTACAAGTAAAAGTGGAATGTTAGATATTGTGCAACTAGCTGTATAGAGTGCATTATTGTTTAAAGAAAAAAAAAAGAAATAATAGAGAAAGCTTGAAGTGAAATGATGCTTCTGAATGCACATGTATTAGACTGTCATACAGAGAAATCTGCATTCTATGTGGATATGAATATGGATGTGTATAACATTAGCTTATCTGTTGTGGCTAAAAGTGTTTCAAGTCTGAACAGACCATATTTATTGTTCATGCCATAATTTTGCTTTTCCTCCACACACTATTGTGTTTTAACATGTTTTAATGCTTTGTATCTTTTTCTATTTAATCTCAGCAAGCCCCTAAAAACAGTCAGTGATCACTGTCGGCCTCTGTCAGTTTTTTTTTTAACCTCTATTCATTTTAAAGTTCAGTTTTTAAAACATCCCATACGGTAAAAAAATACATTTTTCCTGGCCAAAATATATTTCAAATATATGGTAAATATATTTTGTATTTGTGATGCTCCAAAAAAATATATTTTTGAAATTGAAAATATATTTCTTTCAAACCAAAATACATTTCAAAACATATTTTAGGGTGAAGAAAATACATTTCCAACCTTACAGTAGAATGTATATCAAAGTATCCTTTATTTAAAATATATTTAGTGCAATAATGATGATAATGATAACAATACTAAAAGTAACATGTTTTATGCACATCTGCAAAAAACAGTTGGATTCAAACAAAACAGAGTCAAAGGTCTATCACGAATTAGGTTGTTTATTCATTTGCTTACAGTATTTCACATTACACAATATCTCACTATAATGTAGCGTTCATTGACTTTGAAATTATCTGTCAGTGATACAGTAAACAAGATACAACAACTGCTATGTACACTTTAGTTTTTGACAATATATACAATTTAGTACTTAAAGGAACACACTCCACTGTTTTGGAAATAGGCTCATTCTCCATCTCCCTCAGAGTTAAAAATGCAGCGTCTTCTTTCTAGATCCGTACGTTAATAGGGCTCTGGAGCGTGATCTTACGGGATGGGGCGTAGCCAGGATTTTTGGTCAAGGCGCCATATTAGCAGGCCAAACAAATGCTTGCTGTGTGGTCGGTTGTAATGTTAGATTGCACTACCGACAAAGGAATAAGCTTGAAAACAGGCTCTCTTTTCATTGTTTCCTCACCTGGAAACATCATGAGGGAGCTTATGTGTTGGATGTTACCAAAAGAAGGCGTCTAGCCTGGATAGCAGCTGCGAGACGAGCTGATATTCAGTTCTCTACCAGCCACAGATATCTGTTGGTGTGCTCCAGTATTTTCATTCAGGTAAGTTCTAAATAAGTTCATATTATTATTTATAGCCTGTTAATTTTATTTTCAATAGCACAAACTTAGAACAAACATGCAGAACTACCTTCTATTTATAGAGTTGCTAATTATTTGGCATTATTGCAACAAACCAGCCTATGAAATGAATGAAACAAATCCTGACTGGGTTCCAACACTACACATGGGGCACTATGAAATCCCTGCTTCAAACTACATGCTACATACCACCATGCCAATCAGATTACTTCTTCCATGTGAGGGTAAAAAGGTGACCTTCCTGGATAAGATGGCAAAGGTTTGCTGCGTTTTGGTGAACATGTGCCCCAGTGTGGTAGTAAAACCAGGGAAAAATGCTCTTGTTAAATACTTTTAAGTCTTGTGCTGTTTATGTAGTGATAAGTTTTCAAAAGAGACAGTAAATTACAGAATGCTAGTAGTGGGTGATATTATACAAATGCTGTCATGATTTTATGTGAACATTTTGTCATTTGTAAACTATACATAACATTTTTTCTACATTGTAACTGATGTGATGTTCGACAAAGTGCTTTTAATTAAAAATAGGCAAACATTTCTTTGTTTCTTTATTCAACTTTTGAACAGTGGTATTTAGTAAGTACATATTCAGTAAATGCAAAGTATTTACATGGCCCCTAAATTAAAACATTATGGGTTATTCAGAACAGAACTATGCTTGGAAAAATATTGTCCCATCAGTTGATCCAACTCCTCCACAGTAGCAGGTGGAACTTTTCTTTTTTGAGGATGGCTTCTTTTACCTGTCACAACGAATGGTCTGTTTATGTTTTGATCAAGAACCTTTTTTTTGGGCAGCTGAAGAGGAGAAGTCTATCTTATGGCCAACCTCTGGCTGTATCTTGGTCATATTACCCAGCAAAACCCAGTATGCAGGTTCATCTGTAACAGTCCTTGTGCCACAGATCCTCACTGTTGCTTCTACATTAAACAGAAGAGCAGTGACATGGCTGCAAGTCTCCACGACTCTAGCCATACAGCTGCAGTGGGCGGCTTCAACCTTCCCTGTGATGCTCACAATGACCTGTGGCTGCAATGCTGCAATTCAGTCTTTAAGAGTGCAGGACCTAAAACACACACAGACAAAGTTCATTTAAAGACAAGAACTTTAATAAGCCAAGTCCGACACAAATGTGTTTTATTTACTTTCAAATCCATTTATCATAAATGTAACAAATAAAGTGTTTTTATGTATCCATCTATAGAACGCTGCATGTTATATTCTAAATCTGCATGTTTCTTTTTAGAAACCTATCAGCAAAAAATGAACCTAAAGTATGTAATGCAAGGATGTCATCACTTTCAAGAGGGAGAAAACATAAAGTTCGACTTTAAGTGACAACTATGGACACCTAATATGACAAGCAGATTCTGCAGGTCATTAATCAATGTATAAAACTAAAACAGAATGTATTTTTAGTGACACAGGACACAAACAAGGAAGCAAGATGTGTAATTAGGATTATTTATAATAAATATGAATTAATTAGGGCAATTTCTTTAACCATAAAGAATAACTAAATCCTTCAGGAAAATGTCACATCAATGCACTGAACTCACTATGTTATCCCTCTAACAGAGCCTCTACATGTTCTCACTGTAATTTCCCCCTCACGAATGAATTTTTGCTAGCACTAATTTGAATGCTGGGGGGAATCAAACGCATTTTACTCGCAGTACTCAAGCTGACTTACCTTTGCTTGAATGACGGCGTACTCACAACGTGGAGGCTTAAAAATAGCCAAATCTTGTACCCAGTCCTTGGTGAATTGGATGTGCGCCTCCAGAGATTTATAATTGCGAAATTGGTGCGCCGTGTATGCTCTGACTCCACAGACAAGGTATGAGAGTAGATCATGCTAAGTCAATAGCGGTTTGGTCTTCAGGGTTTCTACTCCACGGCTATATTTCATACGGGTCCACATTTCAACAATCAAGTACCGTCTCTTTGCATCTGGACAGAATCTGTCTCTATACCGTCATTTTCTTTTGAGCTACGTTTCAGAATGGTTCGTAGCAATCTTGTTTTGATTCGTGACCTGCCAAGATGGTGCTGCGCTCCCACAATGCATTGCGACATTACGTCAACTCCAAAGCCCTTTGCGTGCAAGAGTGTATGCGCATGCGCATTGCCACGATGGTTTAAAAAATAAAGATCTAATGAAAAGTAATTAATAAAAATTAAATATTTAAACATTCCCACAAATGTGCAATGAACGTGCAAAAACTCTCTTTAGTAGTTGTTACTGTTTCTTTCTTTCTTTTTTTTTTTTTTTTTTAAAAAAATAACGACGTCTCTGAGGCGCGAAATCTGACAGCGAGAGGAACGGCCGGATACAGGAGACGGGAAGAAACAAGCCGATTATGTTCGCGTTAATTAAGTGGTTGGAAGATGTAAAATTCTCAATTCTGCCAACTGAACATATACGAGATTTTAATGAGGATGAATAATTAGCCGGCATGGAGGAAACGGACCTTTATTTCGTGGAGTGGCGACAAGAAGCCAAGGCGGGTGGCCAGTCTAAGAAGCCTCCATCATCAAGCTAGCAGGTGCCTTTTCCCATATAATATTACTTTATTCTCGTGTATTTGGAACGGAAGCGTAGAGCTGCCACCCAGGCAAAAGAGAAATATAAGTATATCACGTTATAACGTGAAAAGTTTATCGTTCTAACAATATACTATCATGTTTGAACAACATGTTTGAACAACATTGTACGAAAAATGTACATAATTATCACGTCCGTACAATATTGTGCGAACGTGACAATTATGTATATTATAATAACGTGATATTATATTATACAAACATGAAAAGCATAATGTTAGAACAATAAACATTTCACGTCATAACGTGATACAGCTCTATTTTTCTTTTGCCTGGGTGGCAGCTCCACGCTTCCATAATTTGGTAATCAAAATATGTAACTTAATTAATTATATTGTGACGTACTTTTGCCTTTTCTTATTATTCTGCCTTCTCAATAACTATCAAAGCCTATTCACATTTAATTTGGCTTTCACAGAAATCCTACCTCTCCTTCTGGCTACAGAGTACTTACCAAGGTTAGAAACAAAGAACAGTTATGCTTTATTAATGTTCGCTAATTACAATGTTCCACATTTCCTTGCTTTTTAAGTCATTTTTAGGCTTTTTAGAGTTTTTGTTTTTTATTTTTTTAGCAGTAATGTTTCTGCCTATTTATTTCAGCCCATGAAATCGAATGCAGATCTTCCTAATGTGAGATTTACATAAATGTAAGTAATTTTGTTTGTCATTGTCATTAATGTTGTTGCTGTTGTTGTTTTTGTGCAGTTTGCAATCATATAAACCTAGCAAGCATCAGTCAGCACAGTGACTAACCTAAACAGATTCTTGCTTTATTCACATATATTATATGTAATTATATATACCTGCACATTGTACCTAGGGTTGCAGCCACTTGGCCCCACCCCATTGTTGTGACAGCCCTGATTGTACTTATACACTGCATCTGAACAGGGAACAGTCTGCCACATTAATGTATTTTTAAGTGACTTGTTTGTAATACATGAATTTGTTTTTTACAGATGTCAAAGTCTCAACCTCATGCTGCCCTCCCCCATCCTCCTAAAGTAAGTATTTGTTGTTGTAGTTTTTTATGCGGTGTCTGTGTCACATGCTAATCATAATTATTGAAATAACTGTTTTCTAACAGATTTTCCAAAACACTAGTTATGTTTGTTGTCATTCAGACCAATACTACTGCTTAGACATTGTTTAGTGGTCATGCATGTTTGACAAGCTCGTTATGATACCAAAACAGTAGGCCTATCACAATAATCGATATATCGACTTAACACACAATACATGTACATGACCTCAATAATTGTTGATGATGTAATTTATCCGCCATTATATTTACAAAAATAAAATATAATGATAACAAAACAATAACATTAAATAACATTGTTTTCTATTTGTTAGAAAATTTACTATTTATTCAAGTTTTTAAGGTATCTAATATTTTGATTCCTAATTTCAATGATCTAAATACTTTAAGAATTAGATGTTGGTTTGTCAATTGAAAGTGTGTAGATCTTGCATTATTATGGTGTTATATTATGATTATACATTCAAAGACATAAAATGGTCTTAAAATGACAATGACATAACTTGTCGCAATTGTTTATGGGGCAATATACCGACCAACAAAAAGTCGCTATCGTAACAGGCCTTCAAAACAGACGGTTTTATGATTGATAAATTCAAAAAATAAATACATTTAATTTCTCTGAGATTCTCTAATATTCAGTTACAGTTCACAACACAGTTACCCGTACATGCAGTATTATACTGTAAATATAAATCTCTGCATTTAGCATCCCACTAGAAGCGTCACTGTCACGGGAGTGGAACGGACTCAGGCGCAGACTGAGGTAGCACAGTTCAACGACACTTTATTAATCACACTGGTGCACTATATACACGTGAAGGGGGGGGAAACACCAGGGTCCCGGGGATCACTTGGCTGGGGAGACACACTTCTTCGCACTCGCTCTGCTCCTCGTCCAAACAGTCTCCACACAAGCAGCTCAGCTCACTCTCCTACTCACGGGGTCCAGGGGTCACAAAAGGGCTGATCCAGGTAAACCTGTTTACACAGACGAGGGTAAGTCGAAGGCAAACACGGGAACAGTAGAATCGCAAGGAAGCCAGGCAATACTAACGAGAGTTACTCAATATTCCAGCGACGAACAGCTCAGAGCCCCAGCCTTAAGAGCCAGAGAACTGCAATCCGCTCGAGATCAGCTGCAGGTGCGTGGGCCAAGGGCAGGAGCCCAATCAGAGCTCCGCCCAGGCAGACAGGTAGGAGAGACAGAGTGAGAGAAAAACAACAAACACTTGTGGCCACACTGGGCTGGCCGGGGAGGCACAGGGACCATGACAGTCACAGTTACTGCCTCTTTTTTTTTTTTTTTTTTTACAAATACCTGTACTATCACTAACACATTTACTGTTTTACTTTTAGCCTGTGGATACAAATGCAGATTTCCTTAATGTAAGTTGTGCATTTTAATTACATCATGTTATTTTTATTATTATTTATTTATTTATTTTATTTTACATTCAAATATTTCAAGCTTCTTGGTTAAAGAAGCTTGATTGCTAGTAGGTAAAGAATAGTTCACCTATAATTCATATTCCCAATTAATTTCTCACCTCTGATTGAATGCCTTTGTTTGTTTTCCTTTTGACTATAACAAAACATTTTTGCTGGATATATATGGTGAATTTATATGCATAGATACAGTCGTAGTGCTTGACACATGCAAACAGCAGTAGATGTACTAAAAAGGAAATAATTACAATCATGATGTTGATTGCTGATGTCAGTATATATATTTTAGAGGAATGTTTTGTTTTTCACCCAAAATGAACTATATTGCTTCAGAAGAGATTTATTACCCTACCGGACTCTTATATATTGTTCTGTTTTTTGTTTGTTTTTGTTATTTTCAGGTTCAATGGTGCGTGTTCTTCTAATGGCCGCCTTCCCACTGGAGGTTTTGATCCACAGCAATTTAAAAGGTAATCAGCTTTGAAAGTCAGTTCAAATGGTTAGCTAATAGTACTTTAAAAAGCCTACAACTCTGTCACCAGTTTCTTTACCAAAAATTACCCATAAAAGTATCGCTCAATAGCATATATTGTAGTTCAAATGTTTAGTTGTACAAATATCAAATTTTTGGAAATCTAAAACTAGTCAAACACTCAAATGTTCATGCTTTTTATAGGAGGACAGAGCAAAACGGACATCGGCGCAGAGTGAAGAACTGCCCTTGATAAGGACACTATGACAGCCATATATAGTAAGTGAAGACTTTCTGTGTATCTAAAATTGCATACAGCACAAGTAACTTACTTTGCAACCATTAAAATAGGTTGTAAAGTAAGTTACCAATACAAATAGGTGATAATGCATTGTAGTGGTTGGTCTCAGACAAAGAAGGTCAACAGATTTATGAATGCTGGAAGGTAAGGAGAGACGAACAAAAGGGGTGTTAGCATTACTGTAATGTGAACTGGATAGACTTCCCATCTAGGAAAAAAAAGAGGTAAAATTATGCGTAAAATATATCTGTATTAATATTTGTATCTATATAAACAGAAATATCTGTTTGCTAAATGAAGCCAGCTAACATAAATCACATTTTTATTTTAACTCTGATAAAAGTAATAGAACTGTGACTTTTGTTTGTTACAGTGGCGGTAAGGAAGGGGTTTCCCAGCGTGTCCAGAAGGGCTTTGAGGATTGCCGTGAAAGCTGGGGGAACTGAGACTGCTGGAAAAGGAAAAGAAATTACATTTTAAGTATGCTGACTTATGTTCATACAATCACACACACATATACACATACACACACATATGTGTGTGTGTGTATATATATATATATATATATATATATATATATATATATATATATATATATATATACACACACACACATATATGTATATGTGTGTGTGTTTCTTTTAGAATGTTTGAGTATGTAATGAGAATAAACTTATAAAATGAATATTCCTTGCTTGATTGATATGCTATATGTATGTTTTAAACATCAAATAAAGATTTCTTTCAGATGTTACATGTGAATGTGTTTTCTTAGAAATATATGAAGGGTTAAATTTATATTTTTTTGAATGATTTTAAATAAATTTAAATTGTATTTTGAAATGTATTTTATTAATACATTTCAAAATATACAAAAAATGGCCAAAAAATATATGTGCTAAAATACATTTTAAATATATAAATATATTTTAAAATGTATTTTAGCACATATATTTTTTGGCCATTTTTTGTATATTTTGAAATATATTTCAAAATGTATTTTAAAATATATTTTTTTACCGTATGGGATTGTGACATAACTACAGCCCAGCCGATGCAGCAGTATATTAAAGACTACGGTAACTTCATATTGTGGATGGATTATCTCAGTTGTTCTCCTGGCTCTATGGGACAGAGTAGGTATCATCAACTAGCCAAAGCTTGACTGGCCATTATGACAAAAAAAAAAAGAAAAAAAAAGAAAAAAAAAATACACATATATATATATATATATATATATTCTCAGGAACACACTCTAGTGTCTTTATCTTTCAAACATAGCCTCAACCATCTGAGGACCGAGCATAGAAAATACGGGCGTATTAATAATAATAATAATAAAAAATAATAATTATAATAGTAACAGTATTGGTAATTACAGAAATTTAAAAAAAAAAGAAAAAAAAAAGGCTTACTTATTACTTAATATATTTTCTCTCAGTCCCGGAATAAAAAGTGTAGCCTCAGTAAGCTCTGTGCTTCTTTTTAAAAAATATAAACACAAAATGCATCATGACACAGGGATGTTAAACTTTTACTCCATACACATCACTTAAACCCTGTTTTCTTGGCATAATATGTGTTATATTGAAAAATTTAAGCAGTTCTCTCCTGTTTGGCTGACAGATCAGCTGACCCCCACCATCCTCCTGCTTCCTTCTCCTTTTTCTTCAACTGTTATTTGCCTGTTTGGGGCACAACTTCCAGTACTAAGGTCCTTGCAACACAAGCTTCCCTTTTTAAAAGAAAAAAAATTACAGCATCAGTACTGAAAAATACATTTCCTGGTCTTTTCTTTGCATCTATTTCTGTGAAATTCTTTTGCTTAG
Source organism: Rhamphochromis sp. 'chilingali' (assembly GCF_963969265.1). Classification (NCBI taxonomy): domain Eukaryota; kingdom Metazoa; phylum Chordata; class Actinopteri; order Cichliformes; family Cichlidae; genus Rhamphochromis; species Rhamphochromis sp. 'chilingali'. The sequence continues at coordinate 32,507,495 of NC_137935.1, forward strand.
GCAACCTAAACAAGCAATTTCTCCACAATGAACCGCTACTCAAAATCGTTATTTTCTTGCAGAGAGCTATACGGCCATGGCGGTATGTTCACTGCACATAGCTGGACCGTTATCCGCTATCAATTAGTCATCAATTCTTGGGATTCATTTTTGGATGAGTACACAGTTGGGATCTCTCCAATATTATGATGTCACATTAGGTCAACTGAAAGCTCAGCAAAAGCAAATATAATATTATAATAAAACTGTAACTCAAAATAAAACCCATACCTACTGGTTAACATCCACAGAAAAATGTGTGAAATAATTTCCAATTTAAAACTTGTTTAACGCTCATAATGATGTAATCAATCTACTACAAGTAGTGTTTAAAGATGTTCTGTCTGTACTGATGTATAAGAGCATACATATATGTCATTCCAGAGCAGCCTTAACATTTTGACTCCACAATTTCACTTCATTATTGCAACTGAAGAAAAGTAGCATAGCAGCTTCAGGTTACTGAGAGAAGTAACTGCAAGAGTTAAATTGCATCCATAGTAACAAGCGTCCTTGCCCCCCCTCGCAAACTTGGCTGTTCACATCTCACATTGATACACTTCTTCTTAGTGACTATTCCATAATGATCCAACATTGCAGGCTAAACATATTTTTATACTTTTATAGTTAACTGAGCGTAAGATGGTGGCACGGTGGTTGGCACTGTTGCCTCACAGTAAGAACATACTGGGATTGAGCCCACCGTCTCACAGACAATGATTAAATGGTTTTCCGTCTCTCTGTGTTAGCCCTGCAACACATTGGTGACCTGTCCAGGATCTACCCTGCCTCTCACCCTTTGTCAGCTGGGATAGGCTCCAGCCCTCAGGGCCCTGAATTGGTTAAATTTAAGTGTAAGAATGGATATAGTGAAACTGAAGTCAGTTTTACAACATAATCTATCTGCAGAGCCCTGAGTTCTGTTTACTTCCTACATAGTTCTTTTCACTTCAAAAATCAAGCAAGAATATAATTTCCGCTTGAAGTGACCAAAAGCACTCAGACAGCTGTGTGAAGAGTAAGTCCAGTGAGTATGTTGAGCCACTTCCAGGCACTACAAACTGATAGGATAACCTCGTTTTTACCATAAATACCATCAAAGAGGCCTGACTGCAAATGTTTTCATCTCAGGTGTGTGTGTGTCTTGGTGCAACAGTCATATTTTAGGGAACAGAAAAGTCCACATTAGGTCTTTGCAGGGGTTATATGGGAGCATGTCACGAGTGTGCCAGCCAAGAGGCCCCAGTTTGTGAACTGTTTGAAGACTTTGTGTTTTGTGCTTTTGCTGGTAAAGTTCACAAAGACACAAAGAAGAAAATGGTAATGTTCAAATATGCTACAACACCATGGTAACAATGTAGACTGAAAAATGACATCCACGTATGGCCATGTGGCCAGCAATTGCAGCTTTGACAAACCTGTAGCATTTAAAGCCCTAATAAAGAGAGCAACCTGATACAACACATCTCAACCTGGTAATACAAGGCCCTCCTAATATGCAGTCATTTGCTCAGGATGCACTCTGCATCATGTCTTAAAACACTGGATACACTTGTAACACCAGTTCTCATCCCGTGAGGCCTCCTTGTATGCCTCAGTGGAAGCCACAGTTTTATGATGTAAACATCATAAAACTGTGGCTAAATATTCAAACTATTGCAGATGGGAGGAACAAGCATTCTAACACGTGGTTAAACGGGTTATTGTGGTGAACAGGTTACAAAGGGTACCTCAAACCATGATCATTTCCTGTCCTTAACCAGGTACTTAACTTGTTCAGCTGAACAGCAACTACAAATCAAAGAAAACAAAAAGAAATAAAATTAAAATAAAACTACTACTAATTATAATAATAATAATAATAATGATTAAAAAAAGGGCACAAGCTCCTGCCTGCTTGTATGAGCTCCCTTATGCCACTGCCTACTTATGCAGACTTCCATTGTTCTTCCTAATTTATTCAGCCAGCTGATACCCTGCAGGTCACAGTCTGAAGCTAAGGGGTTACACAGTGACTGAAATGTGACTCCAAGGAGGCATGACATCAGTACGTCAGTATGCGACAAGCTGAGTTGAAAACGTGTTGTGTGTTCCAGCAATAATGCATTGCTTCTGAGGCAAAAGATGAGCTCTGAGGTCAGTGTGTCTCTCTCTCTCTCTGTGTGTGTGTGTGTGTGTGTGTGTGTGTGTGTGTGTGTGTGTGTGTGTGTGTGTGTGTGTGTGTGGTAGCTTTCACTTCGAGCCGCATTCATGCCGAGCTGATGTGATGTTGCCATGGGTCTGAGGGGTTCATTGTGTTCTGGAGGTTTATCGTGGGCTTAAAGGGGCGTATCAAACAAGTGAAAGGGCTTTTTGAATGTCACTTCCAGGTCTGATCTGTAATTGGTTATTTGCAGTTTTGTCCAGAATTGTTAACCTGGGCCTTCACGACTCCTTCTAACCTCACTTTTCTGCCTCGCTCTGGCCCACGCTCCACTGTCTCGGCTAACATTTATTGCAAGTTATGGACCGTATGAATAATTGATCCTGATTCTATTTAAGATCCTGACGAGGACAAATGGGATGGGGCTACACTCGCCAATATTTCTCCCTCCACTGCCCTAATGGGAGCCCTCTTTATCCGTGCCACCGCAGTCATTTTTCCTCCCTCTCATATTCCCTCGTCTTCCCCACCCAGTTTCCTTTTCCCATAGTGCGCCATACCTTGTTCCAAGTTGCCGACACTATTTTAAGAACTGGAATCATTCCAGGCAGTGTAAAGGGTATTAGAGAGGAGTAGCTTCAGCTCTATGACGGACGATGCCAGCATCGGTCGATAGCAGATAGCGGGGTAAGGATGTATCTCTGTGGTTTTATAGTGGACTGGCCCTTTAAGTGTCATAACCAGGGAGATCATTTGGAAACAACAACATGAGACCATAGTACATCTATTAGTGCTATAAGGCGAACACCAAGATCAATGCTTATCACATTGGGTCTTTATGTCTGTGGAAGTAGCCCAATCTATTAAGTGTGCCTGTGTGTACTTCTGTGTATCTTGTGGCCGGAGGGCCGAAGTGCAGTAGCTCTTCCGTAGGAACGTGTCCCTGTGGTCGGGCCAGCGCAAAACGCCGGATCCAGGTTCAGAAGTGATGGCAGATCATTAGTGTGCAGACATGCTGCGGGGAAGTCAGAAGATATGGACCTAATGGACTGTAATGGACCCACAAACACAAACACATATATAGGTAGGCGTGTAATTCACTGCAGCACCGGCCATAATGAGCAATTCACTCCATGTTGTAGCATTCATCTTTCCCCTTCTTCTGTGAATTTGCTGGATGAGACAGAGACCCTTGAAAATCTTTCAGCACTAACCATCCCTACAGAAGTTTATTCCTTCTCTTGCTGAACACTAGCGTCCTTCTCAGCATTGATATTTGTCCAGCAGTGAGATCTAATAGCAGTCTAAAAAGAAGAAGGCCGCTGACAGAGCTTAGAATATCCCTGTAAACCTTCTGAATGTCATTCACTGTCAGCTGGACTCCTACACACCAATATGTTGTAAATAGAACAATAGCTACCCTGATGAGTTGCACAGAGAGCCCTGCTCCTGTTGTCGATGTCTCCCCCTTAGCCTTCTTCCTTTTTTCCAAGCCTTTATCATGTGCGTCATCCACTCTTTTGTTTTTCATGACTCAAACTTCCACTGTAGCACTTAAACAATGCAAATCTCCTGAAGATAGATTTCTGTAGATTATGATTTAAAAAGGTCTATAAAAGTGTAGGCAGGGAGATGAAAGGCCAGACAAATGAATAAAAGGAAGGTAAGATTAATTTAATACAGAAATATACTGGCTTTGGTGCTCGTAAAAGAAGCATAGCCAAACGTAACCCGGGGGGGAGGGGGCAGGTACATCAGCATTAGTAGCTTAGGTTCGTTAGAGCACATCTGCTCTCTTGTGATTCATAAAAACACACCAGCACTGGAAATATTCTGTACACAGGGTCTGTGGCAGCCAGTGGCATCAGACCCATTTCAAAGGCAGCAGGAAGGAAAGGGTTTGCATGAAATATCAGTAAATTACGGATACAAATATAAGCCAAGAAACTACAACTTAAAACTATCTCCATCTTCATAAACACTGAACACGAACTACTTCAAGAAACACAAGTTAAAGTGTTTGGAATTACTGCCACAGTTTCCTAAACTGAATAGAATTTAAACAATCTCCAACAAAGAGGATGGAAAACCCTAACTAGGGAATAAACACTTTTTTTAAGCTGAGTTAGTTAGGAGTAACTTACCGTAGGAGGATCAACAGACTTTCGTGCGCCGTGGATGTTTGAAAAAAAGATGGGGGTGTTTTTATCGCAGCTGTGTGGGTTTTTTTTTCCGCTCTTACTTCAAAGAATAGTTCATTTTCACCCAACTTTTGTAAGTAAGAGTCTACTCAGAAACCATCCAACAACTGATGTGGCAACACTTCTGTTAGAGTGATTATCACATACAGTGTGACGCACTCTTATGAAGCACGCTGGAGTGTCTTCTCCGTGCTCACTGCTAATAGCTTTCTGACAACTCCTCTGAAAGAATGTGGTGAAGTTGATTGTTTTTGAGGTGGGGTGGTGGAATAACGTATAGAGAGAGATACCTGCCGAATTCTTGCAGGTGCGATCGCGCCCTCGGGTCATTTGTGTTAGTCCCAGTTATCTCGTGTCACGTGGTACATTACTGCCACCAACTGGTATGGAGTGTGTGCCGTGGCAACTTTTGGCTGACCTTTATAGCGGGTTTCCTTCCTTTTTATGTCTCTTTCCACACTCAAACTAGGATCTTTTGTTTAATAGTCAAACATGTTGACCTAGTAAGTCCTATCAAAAATGCATATGGCCTGATAGCTTTCACTGGTATATCAATAAGATCCAGTTTAACTTCCACTTTAAGTTTGAAAATCAGTTGCCTTCTCTCAGTGTGATATTTCTCAGAGTTGAATAAAATCTTCATCTTCATCTTCTCCACAATAGTTACACTTCTCTGTATGGTGTTTTCTCGTTATAAAAGATGTGTCAGCAAAGATGCTTATGTGGGCCCACACAGGTGTAGGGGCTGTGTGGTAAAAGCAAACCCACACTGATCCTACGCAGGGTCCAAGTGGGTATGCCTACACAGTGCCGATAGCAGTTTTGACATTTCGGGTTCCTGTATGAGTTTTCTATGGGAAAGTCCACTATGGTTTGTGTATAGAAAAGCGTAATGGTATTTCCTGTAGAGCCTGCGTGAGCGAATCCACAATGAGGCTTTACAGTGGGTAAACCCACTGTGGTGTGTGGGGGCGACTCTTCAAAGAGCTATTCTTTTGTATTATTAAGTTGTTTGAACTATTTGGCAGAATCAACAGTGATTAAACTCTGCCAATCTGTTATTTTTTTTTCTTAAAAAAATTGTCACAATAATTAAAATTATTCCTAAAATATTAAAAATGTCACAAACGCTGTTACATCTGGAACATAAATTACAACTGTGGTTAAATGTTTTGTTGGGCTACAGCAAAACAATTTATGATGCAGCTGTGCCACACATCATATTTAATTGGCATGCCTTTAAAATGTGGGATGTCTTATTTAGTTAAATGGCTGTTGCTTCAATTCCTCTCTGCTGGTGTCGCTTTCTCACCTCCTCCACCCACATCTGTGGAGGGAGGAAATCGGGGCATGCACAAACTGAGAAATGAGGAGTGGGAGGGGGTTCTAGTGAAGTCTTAAAAAATAATCAAATTGGCAGAAGTTATGCCTGGCCTGATCCAGGCCCCAGGCAGTATAAGCACCTCTTAACACAGTTAAATTCCACCTCACACCTGCTTCCAGCACTAACCTGAATCAGCAGCAAAGGATTTACAAGAGTATGCTTCATCACACCACTTCGTTACAATGAAGTGCAGTTTATTTAACCTGAGGTTTGGGTCAAATTTGTCCTGTTTTGACACCTGACAGCAGTAAAAATACCCTAAATGTCATTATTTTAGCTTCAAGTTTGATGACCTGTGAAAAGTATATGATTGAGTACAGTGCAGTGAAGTAGTATTTGCTTCCTGATCTCTTTGTTTCATTTCATATTTGTCACACTTGCATGTTTCAGACCAATTCAAGTGTAATGAATATGCAAACTAATAAATCAGGAAGGGGGCAAATACTTCTTAATGGTACTTTAGGTGTGCCAAGTCTTTGAAACTGCTCCAGGTTGGATTTGACTGGTATCTATTTACATGGATTTTAGAATTACAGTAAAGAGAACTCTCTGTGTTGACTCCACATTTGCCCAGGTCCATGCAGAAACAGCCACCTGTTGTTCTTTAAAGGCTGGTGGACTCTTGATAAGAGCCATCATATATGGTACAAATAAGGAGCAGAGGTCATACTGAGAACACAGGCGCCTTATTACAAATTTCATGTCTGTGCTTTGACAGATGGCGTCTTGACACAGACATGAGATGTGTAATGAGGCACCACAGTGGTGAAGTGTTAACCACGCCACCATCGTAGCGCCTTATTAAATAGATCTTATGTCATGTCAAGAAACCCTCTCTCAAAGTGCAGACATGAAATTTGTAATAAGGTGCCAAAGTGGTGGAAGGGTTAGCACACTCACTCTTGCAGCAAGAAGGTTTCTCTTCCTTTGCCCACAGTCCAAAGACATGCACGCTAGGCTAGCTGCGAGTCTAAGTTCGCAGGGGATCTGAGGTTTGAAGTGTAAAGAATAACGTACTAGGCTAGCTAGACTTATGCTAGCAATTGCAACATGCCTGCAAGTCAACAAAATCTAAAATGTGTGAAAGTCCTCAAAGCACAAGGTTTCCTGCCGCTGGTTTGAATGCACATCGTAAAACTTTAGATTCCAGCCTGCAGCTCAGAGCTAATTCCCCTGTAATAGAATAGAATAGAATAGAATTCAACTTTATTGTCATTGCACATGCACAGGTACAGGGCAACGAAATGCAGTATTTCAATGGTATTTCACTGTATTTCGTTTAAAAAAACACTGTAATTATGTTTACCTGCAAATACTTAAAGTCAGAGACACTAGAACTCAGGGGTAATAAGTCAGGTTTTTACAGGAAACAAAGATGTAAGTAGACTGTAAATAAATTTAAGTAGTCTTTCTGTGATTTAAGGTCAAGTCAAGTCAAGTGGTTTTATTGTCATTCCAACCATGTGCACTGACACAGTACACAGTGAAATGAGACAACACTGGTCCAGGTAATGCAAGGTAATGCGTTAGTAATTCTAAGGGTTGCATAACTTCACATAATCGGTAGGAATGAAGGAATAATTATTCTTTAAGTCATTTAAAATACAGTAACACTATTTCCCCATCTTACATTCAATGTAACTTAAATTTCCCTAACTTCCAGGTGTTTTACAGCACTCCTTTGCTGTAAAATCCTTTTGAAAGTTATCTTTGAGCAGTGATTGTGAAAAACAGAAACATAAGTGAGGATTGTCTCTATCATTATAACATCACATAGGCAGCAGCATCACAAATAATAAATAAAGATGAAAAAAAAATAGAAAAAGGTAAGATTAATCCACTCCATATCCATGTCCTGAAAAGTACCGTTTATTTACTATGTAAAATTGGGAAATTTTTAGCAAAAAAAGTAAACTTCTTATTGTATAGTTTCTTTGTTTCCTGTAAAAACCTGACTTGTTGCCCTCAACTTCCAGTGAGCTCACCTATAGTTACACTGTAACCCACTGGCGTCAAGCCATCCTCCAGTTTGTTTTCTGTTCCCTGTGTATTCAAAGTAATACGGGAAGAGATGTGGAAACCTGATTTCAAAATAAAAGCCAACTCCGAGTGAATTAACAGATATGTTAAGAACATAATAACCTGGGCACGAAGGGTTAGCTGATGGCATGACCATAGCGGGACTGGACATCGGGCATACCGGGCGATGGTGATTTTGTTGTTGTTTTTTTGTAACGGTATAAACAATGAAAGGTGGTGGATGCAGAATATATCGCTGTTACGTCCCCCCCGAAGGGGTCTAGGCATGCGAGTGAGGGGACCAGTAACAAATGAGTCCAGAACAGAATGAAAGGAAAACAGACAGGTGTTCTTAGTAAATAACATAGTCTTTATTGTAGATAATCATAACATAAGGAGCCGGCAACGCCGTATTACCAATAACATGCCGAAAAAAGGGAAAAAAGGTTGCAACAACAAAGAACACAACAACCAAACAAAAACTCCACACCACGAGGAGGTACTTCCAGGGGCCCACAAGCTCACCCTGTCACTAACAGCAGCTGGCTTTACTGCTGCCAAGGCCCACAAGCCCACACTACTCACGTAAAGCAGCTATGCTGTTTCCACAACTCCACACTTCAGGCAGGCTACCTACACACCAAGCAGAGACACCCCACACCCTGCTCACAGCTCATCCCCAGCTTATATGACCTCAGAGAGGTGATTGCTGACTGGGCCCAGGTGGTAAGTGAGTCCAATGAGCAGCAGCTGTGTCCTGGGGAGAGAGAGAGCAAGAGAGAGACAGAGGGGTGGAGCAAAAGAGGAGGAGGCGGAGAAAAACACCACGCCCACACAACGGCAGTATCAGGAGGCCCAGCTAGGGCCGTAACAATCGCGCTATATATCGTTACCGCACATGCTTCAAATTATACCGTGATATGGATTTTTGGCCATATCGCCCAGCCCTACTACCAACATCTGCGAACAAATATAATGCTATAAAGTTGTTCTATATAGTGTGTAACTGTTAATATAGAGCGTTATTACATTTATTGCTAATGCAATCATATGGCACATTGACTTCTGAGGAAATTTTAGATGGCATCATCAGCAAGGTTGCCGACCACTGAAGCAGGCTAATAATAATACGGCACAGGCCAAAATTTATAGTATATTAAGTTAAAGTGTAAAAGTGTAAATATTGCTAATTATGGATAGTTGCTATAAGGATTTTATTTATGATATAGCAGTGAGGAAAGCCTTTGACAGTTATAATGGTTATACATGACCAAATAACAAATCCCAACACTTCCAGAATGCTCTCGTTTTCACTTTGCATAAAATATATTTAAATCATTGTAGCTGTGATGTGTCCATGTCTTAAGTGAAAAACAGGATAAAATAATATGTAAAAACTAGTGCTGTCAATAGATTAAAAAAAATGAACTAATTAATCTCACAATTTTCTGTAATTAATCGCGATTAATCGCAATTACTTGATCAATAGCCTGGTTGCAATTACATTTTTTTAACTTTATATTTAAGCTTGTAACTAACATTTATTGAATATAATGAAGTAAATGCAGAATAAAGAATGTATGCTTAAATTCAAAGAGAAGTTGAATAGTTTTCTTCTTCTTCTTATATACTAATAGGTAAGTATAGACTAATATATAATATATATTAGTTCTGTCAAACAATTAAAATTTTTTTTAATCAGATTCATCACAGGGTTACAATGGATTCATTTTGATTAATCACGATTAAATATTCATTTTTATTCTATATTAATCACATTTCATTTTGCATGAGTAAACAGACTAAAGAAAAAAGGTAAAATATACGCACTAAACATGTTTATTGAACATCTAGAACATTCATGTTAACAAAAAACTCCATAAACATTTATCCACCCTCTCTCTGTCACTCTTGGGGAGGCACTTCAAGTCCTTGAAAGGAGGAACCAAAGCTATGTAAAGCACGAATCCTCAACGATATTAATAGTTCTGCAGTTTGTTGCAATCCACTTGGCAACTGTGTCAGTCAATATTTCCGGGGTAGACTCACTGAGTCCCCGATGCTCCGTGAGTGGTTTGTTGCAAGCTGGGTGACACGTAAGTCCTAGCAGCATCCCCAACTAACGTATGCTTTGCGTCAATGTACTATTTTAAGCTGGAAGTGCTTCGGTGAAAGGAAAATTCCTTCTTGCCCAATGTGATAGTACATTATGTCGGTCAACTGTTCCGTCTTGTTATTTTTTTTAATACTCAAATGTCCCATTGAGATGGCCAATGTGCGTTTATCATCTTCCATTGATTGTCACAACCAGATCAACTGCCCATTTGCGGATGTGCAAAGGTAACTCTACTTGGACAAACTGCTTGAAATGCGTTGACAGAAACATTTCTGGGATTTTGAGTCATTCTGCACTCTAGATGTGTTAATTGCATTAAAAATTTCAATCGTGCTGACCATGATGGCGGATTAATTTGCGTTAACGCGTTAATTTGACAGCACTAGTAAAAACACATGAATTTTATCCAAAAATGATTATTGGAAAAGCTAAAAAATACACTCTAGCTCCCTTCTGAAACATTTTTCAGGAATACTCATCCATTTATTTATACCCTCTTAACAGATGCACTACAATACTATAATAGTATATATAGTCCGGACAATAACTGACTATAAGCAACCAGCTTCTTCAATGATGAATGCCGATGCTTCACTGGCTGATGAGCTGAACACGTTTATGCTCACTTCAACGCTGCAGCAAATAACACAACAAACGGCTGCGAGTGCACCAGTGAAGACAATGCTTTCACCATCACAGAGCATGCCATGAGGAAAGCTTTCAGGACAGTGAACATCAGGAAGGCAGCAGGATCAGATGCAATCTGTGGTCCTCAGAGCCTGCGCTGACCAGCTAGCACCGATGTTCACTGAGATCTTCAACCTCTCCCTGGCACAAGCAGTAGTTTCCACGTGCTTTAAATGGTCCATCATCGTCCCTGTCCCAAAGAAACAATAGCCCGCTTGCCACAATGATTACCGCCCAGTAGCACTGACTTCAATAGTGATGAAGTGTTTTGAGAAACTGATAAGAGACAACATCACTTCTTCACTTCCTGCCACCATTGACCCACTTCAGTCTGCATACCAGACTAATTGTTCCACAGACCATGCCATATCTCACCTGCCCCACACATCCCTGAGTCACCTGGACACTGGCAGAGGGAATTATGTTAGGATGCTGTTTGTGGACTACAGTTTAGCATTCAACACAACAATTCCCTCAAAGCTTTTTACCAAGTTGAAGGATCTAGGGCTGAGCTCATCACTGTGCCAGTGGCTCCTCAACTTCCTCACAATCAGCGAGGGTAAAAAAAACAAGTCTACCCCTCCATCTCACTCAACACTGGAGTGCCTCAGGGCTGTGCCCCTGCTTTACTCACTGTACACTTATGACTGTGTAGCCACATCAGACACCACCTCCATTGTCAAGTTTGCTGACAACACTGTTGTTGTGGGCCTGATCTCTGACAACACAGAGAAGGTCTACCTGCAGGAGATTAGGAACCTGGACAACTGGTGTCAAGAGAACAACCTCCTCCTAAGCATTAGCAAGACTATGGAGCTGATCGTGGACTTCACTACAAAGCAGGCGAGGAATTACGAGCCCTGATCATCAGTGGTGCACCAGTGGAGACAATGGACGGCTTCCAGTACCTGGGTGTACACATCACTCAGGACCTCTCATGGTCATGTCACATCAACATCCTGTTCAAGAAAGACTTAGAGACTTTCATCTGCCACTGAGGGTGCTTAACTTCTACTCATGCACCATCGAGAGCATCCTGATGGGATACATCTGCACCTGGTTTGGGAACAGCACCAAGCAGGACAGATGAGATCTGCAAAGAGTGGTGCGCTCGGCCGAACGCATCATTCGATCAGAGCTTCCTGACCTGCTACTTTCATACATCGCGTCACCATATGCACTCTGTTTATTTGCACACTTCTTATAATTGCACACTTTGTATTTTCTTGCATACTTCTTATAATTTCTTTCCTAAATGTTACTTGCACATTATTTTTTACTGTAAATTTCTTTATTGTAGTTTAATGGTCGGGCATTTCACCACGTCATACTGTGTATGGTTGTGTGTGTGACGAATAAAATTTGAATTTAAGTTTGTAAAGGCATGAAGTATGAAAATGTTGTTCTGTAATCCTACAGTACATTTACATCAGTATCTTCCCGACATGTTGTACCAGTAGTGTGTTTCAGTTGCTGAGCCTCTTTTTCTTTTTCTAATGACCTTATGTTTATTGTAAACAAGCAAAGTAACCCATTTTCTCCAAACTTAACTAAAACTTGAAAACTTGCTACATTGCCTCCTAAATGGGCTGAGTTTGTTGTGAAGTGGAGGGACACTGACAGCCTGGCAGGATTTTTTAGGAACACGCCTAAAAATTTAATGCGGAGAAAATGTGTTTAGTCCTTTTTAAATTTTCTTATGAGAAGCACGAGTATTGGACACAAGTAGTTCCATTTCATGCTGCCGTGTATGAGATTTTAGTTGCAGGAAGTCATTTTCCTTTGTTCTTATTTTCCAAAGCACCTAGACTTTAATGCCATTTGGGGTGGAAAGAAATGCTCCAAAGATGTTTGGCGTGACGGAAAATCCTACTGAAGAAGGTTTTTAGCAGGAGCAAAGCCATGTTCTCCGCACCAGTTTCATCTTCTCTTTGTGTGTCCCTCTGAAGAGGTTTATTTATAGAGCCATCTGCATGTAGACATACGTGGTTCTATCTCCTGCAAAACAGCTAGCTATCCCATTACTGCTCCAAGCATGCTTAATTCAGTTCAGAATGTTTTGGGTTCCGTGGTGACAACTGCTCTCCTCCAGAATCTATGTGGGCTGTGTGTGTGTGTGTGTGTGTGTGTGTGTGTGTGTGTGTGTGTGTGTGTGTGTGTGTGCGCGCGCATGTGGCAGTGTGATAAAAGACAGATGTCAGACCTAGACAGAGATAGCATAAAAAAGAGGAGAGCAGGCCAGCCTTGGCCAAGTCGCTTGGAGTGGGTGGAAAAAGAGAGTCAGAGATAGCAGCAGAGTGGCGCATGTATAATTGACAACCTATGCTTCCTCTCCATAGAGTTTATGACATTTCCGCTCTGTAATCTACTTTTCCTGGCCAATACATAAGATGGTAGTGGGCTGGGTTGTGAGTTGGCGGCTTGGATGGAAATGGCAGAGCGGAGCACAAGCCTGGCAAGGAGAATGTGAAGGGGAGAAAATGCCATGGCAGCCTTGACGTATTTTTTCTTCTTCTGTGTTGTACTTTCACCAAAAAGCAGGTCTGTCACTGATAAAGCAGTGAGGATGGGAGGCACTGAGGTGAGAAGACACTGTGCTAAAGCCAGAGAGGGTATTTTGTTTCAATATTGTGGGTGGGATTTAAATAGGTGTTGATGTGATTGATAGAAAGTAAGAGTGAAAGTGAGGTGGGGAAAGAAAAGGTTTGGTTTTGCTGGTTCAGTGCGGAATACATTTTCTCTGCGCTGGCTATTAGGTGGCAGGAAGCTGGGGGATTTACACATGCATAGGTGTGTTGCCACTAAAGTACAAAGTCAACGAGATCTTGAAACACATGTTACAGTGCAGTCTGAAGGCCAGAGATGACCAGAGCATGTTTATTTAAACAATGAATTGCAGGTTGAATTGAAAGTAAGCTCATCGTGATAAATACGATATGATTAACTCGGGGAGGAAAAGCTGCGTAGAGTGTTCAGTGAATATGATGCATTTTAAAAAAGCAAGATCCGCATATTTTCATTAAGACTTGGTTAAATTAGCTGTAAATTGCTGTGAGGCTTTTTTATGCCTTCTTTAAACCCTCCTCATCATTAAGCCCCATAACGCATGTGAATAAAAGACATCATTTGGCTACTCAGACACAACAACTATTCGAGATTCGTTTTTAACGGACCTAATGGCATAAATTGTGAATTCCCATCATTTTTCTTATATAAGAGATTTATATGAAACGAGGCGCATGAAAAATACGAATGTTGTTAGGTGTGAATTTTGAAATTTTGAAGTATTAATGTTACTGAAACTTTCCCCAAGTTATTTTAAGACTTATAGATAAATTATGATACATTTCCCGATTCTCACTGTGAGGCTGTATTGGGAATTGAAAAAACGCTTCTCTTACTTTCACTTTCACTCTAACATAGAGACAGAGTTTGAAACAATAAAAATAAAATAAAATAACTGTAAATGTGCTATTTTCCTGCTCAATTTTGATATTTTAACATAGAAGTCTACAGGGTCTGCCTGTCAATGGGTGCCATTAGAAAAACTGCCAGTTTCTTTTGGCACTTCCACGTTGAGTTCATTTTTCAGTTCTGGAGGTTCCCCCAATGCATTAACCTAGTACACAAAAAAAGAACACTCACTGAATTTAAGTGTAGTGCCAAAGGGCCCTTTTACAAGCATCCATATGTGAGGACTGACATCTGAATTGCATTGGATTTCCATAGAGCCATGACATAGCCTCTGAAAGCATTTATACCTGTGAGGGTTGCTTGTGTTTTTACATTTCTAGGGAGGTATGCTTCAGTTGACAACATGGGCCACAGTGTAGGGTTTCAGAAGGGTCAGTGGTTATGACATACCTAATGCATAGATTGGGTGCAGAAGGATAAAAACCCCATAAGTGAGACACTCACTGCTGCTGCAACCCAACAGGGTTAAGGAACAGGTGTTAAAGACACCTCACATATGTCTGTATGATTTCAGCTGATATTTGATATTATGCATGGCAACAAGAAGGGAACAATCCAAAAATAAATTCAAAGGACTGAGAGGAAATCAGCAAGGAGGGCCAAGCAGAGAAGGCGCTGAGACAATGAGCAGTTGTTGCTGCATTTATTGCCCAGTATTGCCAAAGTTTGTTTCCCTCTCATTAAAATGACTTTTTCTGTGGTGGTCCCCAGGGTTTAGGTTAGATGTAGCAGAAATACCTGGCTGGGTTTAAGTTAAGCATCACTGTATGCAATTGGCTGGATTGGTTCAGATTCAGGACAGCCAACAATTACTTGTGAAATGGCCACCTGCTGCTGCTGTCCACCTCCTGGAACCACATGCGTTCAGTTGAAGAGAGCAGTTTGCAGCTTAAAATATGATGTAATGTGACATTAATAAAGTCAGTTTACTTTGTTAGCTGATTGTTAAGTGGTAGTTATAGGACATTTTGATCGCAGTATGCCACTGTATGATGCCTTCATCCAAGCTGTGTTTCTGCACTTTGCATGTTCACACGATGAATGTTTTTAAATCAGGTTTTATGAACTTTTCATCAGAGGGCAGCATCAAACCATTTGTTTCTTTCGGACTTCAATTTGAACAATGTATACTTTGCAAGATTAACATGCACAATATAATGGAATTGTCCCCGATACTCAGTTCAGGTTTATTTATATAGCGCCGAAAGATCCTACAGCAGAGGTGTCAAACATATTATCCGGGAGCCAGAATTGGCCCGCCAAGGACTCCAATGTGGCCCAGTGGATGACTTTGGAAAATGTGAAAGAAGACATGGATTTGATGTATCCATACGATGGTCAAATTAATTCCATTCTTTTGTGAGCATGTCTTAAGTAGAGCAGGGCGATATGGCCAAAAATATTTATCACGATATATATTTGAAAATTTGCGATAACGATATAACTGACGATATAATTGATACGAGACAAAATACAACTCCACAACATTACTAGCGCAAAAAGACAACCTTCCATTTATTTTCACTTAAACAAGAAGCTGGTTTTTAGGTACATTAAAGCTTTATAAAAATGTAACAGTGCAAATGCAAATTCCTTGCTGAAAGTTTAACCAAAAGGCATTTCCAGTAAAAATGGGCTGACATATCCTGAGCATAACCATGTATAATATCCACTGAAGTTAAAAAGAGGTGCTTTGCAACATTAAACTGCAGTGTGCAGTACGTATTTTTCGGACCATAAGGTGCACGGGATTATAAGGCACATTAAGCGAAACAAAGCAGTCAGATAAATCAAACTTTATTAAACTCATTCTTCTTGCTTCCTCCACTTCTGTACCATTGATTCATTAATGTTGAATTCTCTGGCAGCTGCTCTATTCCCATGTTGTTGCAGTATATTAATGACTAACCTCGTATTGTGGATGGATTATTTCAGTTGTTCTCCTGACTGAAGTTTGGTCCGTTTACAGCATCCTGCCATGCGATTGCATTTGTCTCTAACTATCAGGAACCTTAACGTTAACTTTTATAAGTGGAAAAGTGTTAGTGTTCGTCCTCCAGCTTCACTGTTTATGTTATGCTAACATAGCTGTGTCGCTAGCGATCACGTAGCACATCATTATATACCAGCTAGCCCAACTTCAGTAACCCTACAAACGTCACTGCTGTTTAGTTTCCTGTCTTCATTTATGTTGGAAGTGGACTTGGATTTGGGGAGGAGCCAAGATGGCGACCTGTGTGGACGCTTCTCTGTAAGCTCGTGAATTTCTGATGAGTACCTAACGTTTTAAATGATCTAAACGGACTCAGATAATTCCTTTATTAGAAGTGACTCATTGCACTTGTGTTTTGCACACGTACAGGACATCTTTATAACATCAGGCCGACACAAAGTGTGGAGAGCTTCCCTCAACTCTGATGTGATGAAGAAGAAGAATCTCAGGTTGGCTGAAGATCTCACCTACATGGAGAGACAGTGCAGAAATAAACTGTGGCCAACTGTCAAACAAGCCCGTGACGAGGGAAAGAAGACCAAACGGATTGGTCCTGTGGCCATCATTGATGGTGTAAGACACACTGCATAAATAAGAGGTTATTAAAAGATCAGCAAGATGACTGAAATACTTTAAGTTCACTCTGTAAGTTACCTAACATTAACAGGTATTTCAACTACCTCAGGCTCCCAATGTTACTGTTCAATATTTAATAATTTTGAGGCACTTGTATATTGTATTTTTTGTTTGTTTTGTTTTGCTTGAAATACCTCAGGTTCATTAGGTAATATGTTTACAACCAATAATATCCTCTTTAAATTTTCTATAAAACTTTCATACCTCCAAGTTAGTTGTACCAATATTTGGCAAACATTATTATGGTTATGTTTGGACTTGCTTATGTTTTACAGTGTGAGTAGTTAAACATCCTACTTTCTTGGTGTATAAATGTTAATTTGCTTAAGTATTTGGGTCACTTCGATGGGGAAAAACGAAATAGAGTCTGAAGACTTTTACTTAGGTACTCAACATTTAGTTTTCCTGTTTGAGAGTATCTTCTTTAGGTGTTTATACCTTAGCACCTTATAAATTTCTAGTTAATTTTACAGACATCCAGTTCACTTTATTCATTCCCTTCTTCTCTTATGACAGACTTATATTTCAGTTCCTTAAAAATACTATCCCTTAATGTTAGAGGTATTCGTGACAGTACCAAAAGAAAGTTAATTTTCATTTTCTGTAGACGGAAAAATGCTGATTTGATTTTTCTACAAGAAACTCATTCGAGTGATAATGATGTAAAATTCTGGAAAGCACAGTGGGGTGATCAGTGTTATTTTTGCCACGCCTCTCAACATTCGGCAGGCGTAGCCATTCTCCTTAACAACTTTAAAGGCAATATTATTGAATCATTGTCTTCAGATGAAGGCAGATGGATTATTCTGGTTTTCAAATTGGACAACACCTTCTTTATAGTCTGTAATTTATACAGTCATAATAACACAACTCAGGCCAAATCTATGTGCATACAATTATCTGAGAAACTTGATTTTTTAAAATCAAAATATAAGGGAGCCCACATGATTCTTGGAGGAGATTATAATGATGCTCCAGACGATCTTATAGATAGAGTACCAATAAGAACATCTCAACACTCAAAATTTAAAAGCACTGCATTTTTCTGTGAACAACTTGCAGTTATAGATGTATGGAGATTCTTCAACTCTGATACAAAAGAGTTTACCTGGAGCAATGCAAATAGATCTCTACAATCCAGAATTGATTTGTGGTTAATATCTTCTTCGTGTTTACATTTTGTTTCAGAATCTTCTCATGATTTTGCTCCATTAACTGATCACAAATTCATCACAATTCACTTAGTTGGCAATAAACAAAGTCAAAGTAAACTACGTGGTTTTTGGAAGCTAAATAATAATTTATTGAATGATGATACATTTTGTAGTATAGTGGAAAAAACGGCAGAACAGATATTCGGGGATACCAATATGAATCACACACTAAAATGGGAATTTTTCAAATTCAAGGTAAGGGAAGCGGCAATAAGGCGAAGCAAAGAAATTAAAAAAAGAAATGACACTAAAGAAATCAGTATTATGAATGAATTAAACATATTAATGAAGAAAGATGCTCTATCAGATGATGAAGAAATTAAATTGAAAAGACTAAAGGAAGAAATAGATAATGCATATATTAACATAGCTAAAGGGGCTTTTATAAGGTCCAAAGCAAAATGGCTAGAACTAGGTGAAAGAAATTCTAGTTACTTTTTTGCTCTTGAGAAACGAAACCAAAGAAGAAACAATATATCTGCTCTTAAGATTGATAATAACATAACCACTAATTATTTAGATATCTCAAAACATGTTGGTTCATTCTACAAAGATATATACAAATCAAATTGTAATATCAATGATTGTGATAGATTTATCGAGTCAGTTAAAAACTTTGCACCAACTATCTCAGAAAACTTTAAAACTAATTGTGAACGTCCCATAACAAAATCAGAAATTTCAGAGGCAATTCGATCAATGAAAAAGGGCAAATCTCCAGGTAATGATGGTTTGTCAGTGGAATTTTATTTACAGTTATGGGATATCATTGTTGATCCTTTATTAGAATTGTTTAAGGAATGCCTTGATGGAAAAGAAATGTCCACAAGCATGAAACAGGGTATTATAACTTTAATTCCTAAACCTGATAAAGATCTTCTTGTTATAGAAAATTGGAGACCTATCACGCTTTTGAACATAGATTATAAGATTATCTCATTGGTCTATGCCAAAAGATTAAAGAAAAATCTGGATGAGATCATAGCTGAAATGCAAACCGGATTTATATCAGTTCAAACATAAGGCTTATTTTTGACCTATTAGACTACTCTGACAATATAGATGATGATTCCCTTATTGTGTTTCTTGATTTTTATAAAGCTTTCGATACGGTAGAACATTATTTCTTATTTAAAGCACTCAAAACCTTTGGTTTTGGTCCAAACTTTGTGTCAACTATCGAAATGTTTTATAAAAATATTGACAGTTGTGTTATACTATATCCAAATACTACTAAAAGATTTCCTGTCATGAGATCTGTTCGCCAGGGTTGCCCAATTTCAATTTTTTGATTGTGGCTGAACTACTTTCATTAAACATTTTAAATAGCCCAGTCATTAAAGGTTTATCTATTTTTGGTAAAGAAATCAGAATGACTCAACTAGCAGATGACACCGTTTTATTCTTAAAAAACAAAGATCAGATTGAAAATGCTATTTCATTAATAAATGATTTCTCAATTGCCTCTGGTTTAAAACTAAATAAATCTAAATGTGAAATTTTCTGTTTGTACCAATCAAATGTCAAATCCTTATACAATATTCCTGTCAAAAACTGTGTTAGATACCTTGGTATTCATGTCTGTAAGAATGACACAGAGCGTCAACAACTCAACTTTTCTCCCAGGATGGAAAAAACTAAAACTATACTGAACTTATGGCTCCAAAGAAACCTATCAATTTTTGGTAGAATCCTTTTGACTAAAGCTGAAGGTGTTTCCAGATTTGTGTATCCAGCCCTTTCCCTTAATGTGTATGATTCCACATGTAAAAATGTTAATAACTTATTTGTTAACTTTGTATGGAAGAATAAGCACCATCATCTAAAAAAGTCATTGCTTTGTGGACCTAAAGATAAAGGTTGTTTTGGCCTTCTGGACTTCATGGACCTGAACTATACATTTAAGGTGAAATGGCTAAAAGAATGCTTAAAATCTCCTGGATCATTATGGCATTTCATTCCACATAACATTTTTAGAAATGTTGGAGGTTTACAGTTCCTATTGTCTTGTAGTTACAGTATATCAAAGTTACCAGTTAAAATGTCTGCATTTTATCAACAGGCATTGTTGGCTTGGAAATTATGTTATTCACATAACTTTTCTCCACATAGATCTATTATCTGGAATAACGAATGTATTACTAAGAGGAACAAATCACTATATTTGCAGAATTGGATTGATAAAAATATAATCTATTTAAAAGACTTATTTGACTCTGAAGGCCAGCTACTTAGTTACAATGACTTTATTACAGAAAAAACATTCCCTATCAAATTTAAAGATTTTAGCTCTGTAATAAAGTCCGTTCCCAGCGGACTGACTGAGTTGATGAAAAGCTACAAAAAACAGAACACACCACATGCATCCGTTAACACTCTTTATATAAATGGTATTGATTTCTTAAGCAAGAAATGCACCAATAAACATATTAGAGAATGTTTGTATAATGCGAAGAAAATAACTCCAAGAGGGAAGTTTTTTTGGAATGCTATTTTTGATAATATCAACTGGGATAAAGCGTGGCTTGTTCCTTTTAGATTTTGTATTACAAACAAAGTTAGAGAATTACATTTGAAAATATTACATAACATATATCCATCCAACATGTACATTTCAAGATTCTGTGACATTGATAGAAAATGTACCTTTTGTAAAACTGAACTTGAAAGTGTTACTCATTTGTTTTATGGCTGTTCATATAGTGCTACATTTTGGAGAGAGCTTGAAAATTATATACTGTGCAAGACAACATACGAAATCAAAACTGAAGGGAAGAACATTATCACTTATTTTGAAACTAAAGAAAAAAAAATATGTGCCATTGTCAATCTTTATATCTTATTAGGGAAATTCCACATACATAAATGTAAATTTCAAAACTCAACCCCATCATTTAATTTGTTTTTGATTGAAATTGAATATTATTTAAACTCTCTTAAATTAACTTCCAATAAAAAAGGTTTATCATTGATTGAAATTCATTCAGAAATGTTTAACAAATGAGCTGTCACGACTTTCAAGTACTAAATTATGAAGTCTGTCACCTCCCCCCCCCCCCTTTGTTTTTTCTTTATTTATTTATCCTTCTTATTTCATTGTACTGTATATTGTTACCTTTATTTGCCTTGTATGTCTACTGTTCAGGCTGAACTGGAATGACTGGCTGTTCACTTTGTAATTTCAATAAAGTTTGAAAAAAAAAATTTATGTTGGAAGTGATAGCAGAGCTGTAGGTTTGAATTTTTTCAGAAATCTCTGAGTCAGAACATGCAATATCATGCTTAGGTAACTAGCGAAACTAGCGAGCTAACTTCCGCTAGCTTCCTGCTAATTTCTAACTCCGTTAAATGTAATAAATTTTGTTTTCATGGATGCCTGGAAGTTAAACTTCATAGTTACACCTGGTAA
Source organism: Rhamphochromis sp. 'chilingali' (assembly GCF_963969265.1). Classification (NCBI taxonomy): domain Eukaryota; kingdom Metazoa; phylum Chordata; class Actinopteri; order Cichliformes; family Cichlidae; genus Rhamphochromis; species Rhamphochromis sp. 'chilingali'. The sequence goes on from NC_137935.1 coordinate 32,528,810, forward strand.
AGCAGCAATGCTGATCGTTTTATTAAAGATGAAAGAATTTAGACAGTTTTTAACTCTCAGTGATGCTGCAGTGTTCGTTTGACCTGAAGATACGGAGTTTAGGACCCAGATTACTTCCAGATTTAAGAGCATCTTAGTCCGACAAATACGACGGCCGCTTGCATGTTCTGCAAAAAAAATGTGCTTTGTCGTGTATCTGACGGACAAACACCAAACCAGTTCCACATCACTGAAGTTGCACCATTTTTACAAACCAATTCTGGTTCATCTGTTTCACTCAACAATCGGCCATGTGCGTATGAAAACAAAGGCCCTGCTCATGCGCGTTTTACTCATATTCTATCGTGATATTTCATTTTCCTATCGTTGCCTAACATTATACCGGTATTACCGTGAACGGTATAATATGGCCCAGCCCTAGTCTTAAGTCACTGCCGTCACTGCTGCTGTTATGCTACCTACCAGAAAACACATGACACTCACGAATACGCTCTTTCTAACAGTAAGTATTTCAATCATTACTGGTGAAGGGCGGTGGAATTAAAACACTTTGAAATCAAAATCTTTTTGATAAAGCCTATATATACACATTTAAATAACAGGAAATTTCCTGTTATTTCTTTATTATTTGTTTTGTTTTGGAGATTATGTATCAGAATTTCAGGAGCAGGGCCATACCTCCAAACACGCTCTTTCCAGTTGTCATCTATATAGGTTCCCCCAGTTCTGCAAGCTGTTCATTCTCGTTTACGTGCCCCACCCTCTCTCCCTCCTTGTTCTCACTTCTTTAACTTCTTCATTTCTATTTAATACTCGGGGATCTGCCAGGCCCGGGAGCCATCGCCAGTCCCTTCCCCAAACCGCAGCTCAATTCATGTCAAAGCATTAACCTTTACCTACTAAAATGCTGTCAAACGTAAAATGAGGACGTGGGCCCAGCTAGTGAATTTTAAAACAGTGCAATAAGCTCATCTTTTACTCATACTCATACAATTTTAGACCCAAAGAGTTGTGCTGGCATATTTCTAGCGTTTACTACAGCAGCACCTTTTTTCATGCAGAAAAACTGACATGTATTATGTCAATAATACAATTTCAATAAAACTGATATATCTATATCTACATATATATTCCTTCCTGTGTGGACACAAACTTGTTCACACAGATAAATGTGAAAACACGCAATTCCATGCTCTGTGACACAAAAAAAAACAGATGGAAATGAAACTCCAGCATGCACACATGCTCACAAATACACACAAGCTCTCCTTCTTCATATCGATGGCCCTTAAAGAAGAGGAGAAAGAGAAAGACAATCAAGTGCATTAACTGGGTTAACCATGTTCTTTCTCTCCTACACATCTTACCCACATCATCTCCTCCTCACTCTGTCGCTCCGTTTCTCTCAGGTAGCGTCACTCGCGTTCTCTCGCCTTGTCTTGCTTGTGACTCAGTGCATTGCAGTTTCTCTCACCCCTCGCTCGTAACCCCACCACCACCCACCCTTCAACTTAGCAGCTACAGATCACTTTCTTCTTCTTTCACACTATTGTTGCTTCATCTGCCAATTTTCCTCCTCTTCAATCTATCCCCCCCACCCATCTTTAAATCTTCCTAGTCTTGCTTTTACCCACCCAGCTAAGCGTGCATTGTTTTTGCACCATGCTGTTTCACATAATGGCGTACAGCTTGTGTCGAAGTCCCGCGACTCCTTCGAAAAGAGCTTTATCTCCCAGTATAGCGCTTATCTGCGGTCTCTGGGAATAGTATGATGCAAATTGAGCAGGTGGTGATGGGTAAGTGTTGTGTATTGCCTATTCGCATTAAAATGCAGGCATTTACATTTTCCAGGTTTACAATTAAGCTATGCTTTGTAACTAATTAACATAAGTGGCGTGGTAAGCAATTAAAGCCTCCCTTTGTAACACGCAGGAAGAACAATTATATAGTTGAGTAATGAGTTCTTTCCTCAGTCTTGTCTGGTGTCTTTTTTTTGTAGTTTTTTCCCCCCCAGTGTGTCGCTCAGCTTCATGGACACATAACCATAAAGGTCTTGCAGGCATGTAGCGTATATAAGCTATGTGTAATTTTAATTTATTTATTTAGCTCAATGCTTTCCTTAAGGGTGCTGTTGTGCTCTGCAAATACACTAATACGAACCACCCACTGACAGCAAATCTAATGAAGCAGAGTTTCTCAGTATGCACATGCACAAGTACACGGGTACACAAACTTGAAAGAAATGGAGTTTGCGATGAAAGCAAACATGTTAATCGAATAACTTCAATTTTCAGACCAAAGTAAAAGGATTTTCCCCCTGGCGGACTGGAGAGGGTTATTTGATTTTTTTTTTTTGGAATATGAAATGATTCCTCTCCCTTGTGTTCTCACAACATGTCATCTTCTGAATGCCCATGATTGGCTCAGCTTTACTGGGGGAAGTAATTTACACAACAGCAAACCGTTTTATGTTAATAGAGAATAGAGATTGGGAAGCCCACCTCCTCAAGCTTTTATTGTGTAAAGGGTAGATAAATGGACCATACTTTTAGTTCTTTTAATGTGAAAGCGGTACAAATTGCTTTATAGAGTTTCAAATTCACCCACGCAAATATACCATGGTGGAAAAACTGCTGTGCTAGAGAACATCTCTTATGTTGGCCTGCTCTGCAAAAGCAGTTTGAGGTTTAAGTCTTCAGTTAACCACACTTCCTAGGCTAAAAATGAACATCCTGCGTGAGTCTGAAATGAGAAAACGGAAAGTTACATACCCTTAAGATCATTCTTTTCAACATGCAGAACAGGACACTGTGATGGCAGGTTATCACTGACAGGTTGGCTTATAATCTATGAGTATTCACCATTGTCAGCAGAACAGATAGCAGGCATTAGCTGGCACGTCAGAAAACCTAAAACCTCAGTCAAAGATAAAAGGTAACAGAACATTGGTTAACACAGCATTATCTATTAGCTCTGGCTTTCTGCTTCGGGTTCTGTGCATTCTCACATTTGTTGCATCATTTGAATCTTCTTCTATATGAAATGATCGACTAAGCATTGCCGACGGACATTATCAGAGGATTGGATTGAGATCCTTCAGAAATCTGAAAAGCAGGAATAGTAAAATGCAACACTGTTGCTGCAGTAATATAATTTAATGTATAAAAATAATAATATAATGGATAATAATATAGTATTATAATATAATATTTAATTATGTGATATTATGATGATCACAGGCACACAGTGGAAAAAGGAAATAGGCTGACTTAAGTTAATGTATTTTCTTTTACTGATTGGTGTAGGCTTGGTCCTGTTCTTTATTTCTAATATGACGAGCTGCTAAATTCTTAGAGCTGCTAAATTTGAAAACCTTTATAATTAAACATTACAGGTTACTCAGTGTGTTCAGGCCTGAAAGCCTAATAAAGGATGAGGAAATCACTTTAGTTTGTTGCCGGATCAAAATGAAATTAACAAATTAATAATTATAAATAACATACAAATGCTCAATTTTCTTATTTGTCTTCTACTAGCTGCTACTCCAGGGTGTAAAAGACACATAGGAGCTTTAGGATAAAACATAAAGAACACCAAAAACCTTGTGATTGTTTTGATCATGGGCAGATTGCCACAGTTACTCATAGTTTCCATGGAAGACTTGTCTGCACTTACCATTTATAGAGTGTTCCTAGATAAGTCAGAAGTGAGTAAACTATAAGTGAAAAGCTAATTAAATATTCCAACTGTGTTTCTTCTTTTTGGCTACAGTAGCAATTTACATAGTTCTTTTTCAAATACAAAGAGGAAATTCATGAGGAGAAACTAAAATCTTGGCCAAAGTTCCGCCCAAAGGTACAGTTATAAACACTAATCAATTTGTCTTGTTGCAACTTAAAGTGTCTTGGGAATGTTGTCGTTCTTTGTTTAGCCCAGCGGCAATGCTCACGATTGCAACGCTCTCCTATGTTAAACCCGTTTATTTCTGTTGACAGCTTTATTATAGCTTCCCGCTCATTTGCATAGGTAATCAGGCCATACTTTCTGAGCCTGTTAAGATTTAAGATGGCAGGCACTAATTGGAAAAGGGAAGGCAATAAAGCACCATTTGAGCTTGATTTTACAACTTCCTCTCATTGCTTGGGACTAATAGCAACGTCCCTGCACCTTGGGACAGATTAACTTATTTTGTTTTTTTTGGCCTCAGATGAAACATATGAAGTGGGTTAATTGCCTTGCCCCAGCTGGAAATGGCAGAGAAATTGTCTAAAGCGTATAATCTTTTCAAATCCAAGGTTCTTATACAGGCTCGAGCTTGACAGCAATATTGACTTTCTGTATTTGCAATGGCTGTAAATATTTGACTGAAGCAACAAAAAAGAATAAAAACAATTTGTATGCATTCATTGCAACCTTCACTTCAAACACTTAGCTCTATGGGTCAGTGTTCAGTCATTTTCAAGCTACCAGAGACATGCATCGCCTCTGCAGGTCATGAGAGCAGGGCTCATTGTGACACCTGCTGTTCAAGAAATGGAAATTTTAATGAAGTGAGCACAGAAATGGCTGTATTTCCACCCTCCCTGGTGTGGGAGAATGGCACTTTAACCACACTGCCCAAAAATGGACCGGTGATTTCATTAGAGATAGAGGCAGTCAACCCATCCTGTAATCCCAGCTCTCCTTGTGCCAATATGTAGCATGTTGGGAAAGTGAATCAGCACTTATTGAATATCTTCACTTTAGCCACTTATCCATTGCTGTTTCTACTTTTCTGATCATCCAAATTACTTTTGATACAAATATTCTGAATTAGTGAACAGAGGTTAACAAGTTAGAATGAAGCAACACAGAGAATGGAGCCAAACATTTGCTGTAGTAGCTGTATTTTTGTCAAGTCAGTTAAATTTATATAGTCCTTCATCATAAAATCTACACTTGCCTACCTGCCAAAGACAAAAGCTGACTCATGGCCAATTGGATTGCTTTTTGCAAAAAGTAAGGCTTAAAAAGAACAAGAACAAAGAAGGATGTCTAAGCAACTAAAGCAGCTTAAAGGTTAAACGATGAGAGAGCGGTTGCAGTTGTGGGTGTGGGTGTTATCAGAAAGTCTACAAAAGAGAAGGCACGAAAGGAAGAAGGTGCTACCTCATTTATCAGATAAAATTATACCAGCTTTTCTTAAAATTTTCAACAGGAAACACACTGAATGATATACTGCCTTCACTGTATGCACTTTTAGATAAACCAAAAATGATTATACGGCTATCAAGCTAGCTATAGTTCAATCTGACCAGCTAATTTTCATAGTTGAAAAATGAATGTACCCACTGTGATGTCATAAATTAGATTGTAAAGTCACATGTAAGAGCCTTGATTTTAACATTTGTATCTTGCCATCTTTTATTTTGGAGACAGAATTGCTCACATTAGCATGACAGGGTGGAGTGCCAAGTTATCGCTTAACGCTAACTAGCCTGATTAGAAAGGTGCAGCTAAAGACTGCATGATTGCATTGCACAGACACAGAGAGTGCATATTTAGTGCTAAGTAACAGTGCTAAGTTCAAATAAAACACCCAGTCAGAGTGCACAACACGTTTGCCACTCTGGCCTTAAGATGCGTATTGCTGTTGTGTACATAACATTAGCATTTTCTTTCTTGGTCAGAATTCAATATTTATCCTTGTAGTCTGGTTTAATCTAATGTCTCCAGGAGTCTCTGGCTTTTTTTTGCTGCTTGGTGCTTATTAGGTAGTAATTTAAGAGTAGTGATTCATTTTTGATCAGTTTTGTTTATAAAAAATGTAGATTAAATAAGCAGCCGTTAATAGTATATAGTTCATATATACTTAATATATTGCTGACCTTTTGAAAATCACTTGTTCATTCCTGTTATTCTTCCTTACTCAAAACAAACTTACACGAATAATGTATTTTTGTTCAGTAAAGAGCAGAAATTATTATTATTATTAGAAGTAGTAGTTAACTGACTTCTTTTACTCCTTGCAAAGACCCAAGTATCTGACTTTCTGCTAACACTCACAGTCCATCTTGCTATGAATGCAGGGCCAGCATTTTAAATCAATGTATTTTAACCAAGACTCTAATAACAAAGATTACCTGTCCTAGGCAGTGCTCAAGTTTCTCACACATTAGAGCCCAGAGAAAATGGCATTCGTGCTTTTCCACAGAAATCAATTTAGATGCTCTTGTGCCCTGCATGCATTGATGAGTTAGTTGGCCTATTACTCCTTTTATTTAAGTGTGCGAGTCAGATGAAATCACATAATTGCTGTCATTGCAGTAGCCATTTTGATTTCAATCTTCCAAAAGGTTATAGCTGAGAGAGTTTGAGGGAAAACCATAAGTGGTAAATTGAAGTTCGGGTGATAAGGTGAAGTTTGATTATTATTAGTATTTCACTTTCCAGGCAGTTTTCAAGTATAGCGCTCGACTATATTAATGCTTTATTTACGCAGTCCAGTATCTGCACGAGAGAGAATGAATGATCATGTATGCTGTGCAGTCACATTTTGAACATTTTGTTCTTCAGCTGTGACTTGAAACTGAAACATAACAGAACTACAGATAACGTACCACTCTGTGACAACCCTTAAATGATTACATCTTTCTCACACATATGATTCATAGTTGAACAATCTATTGCCTTAAAAGAATTAAAAATGTAATTTTGTCTTAGAGGTGGTGGTTGATTTTTTTGTGAAGAGCCAGGTTCCCATCATTTCTGTCTTTATGCAAATCTACCTGATGCCTGTGGGTTTGGATGTACCTTGTAAAAAAAAGTCAGATTGTTTTTTTGTTGTTTTTTTAAGAAGTGGAGCGACATTTTAAAAAAAACATTGTAGCTACAAATCTGACAGCACATTGGTCTGACATGTTTGTGCTGTTGTGCTGTGTATTTTGGTTATCACCAAACACAGTGCTGTGCATTATGCCTAAAAAAAGGTTTTGTGGTTTGTTTAGATGCAAACCTGAGCTGCGCTGCATGTGCTTTTTATAGAGAGGAGGTTTTTTCCTGACAATCTTTCTTTTTCTTTTTCTGATAGTGCTGTCATGATTAACAGTTACATGCTAACTCAGACCTGTAGCGCCTGACATGAAGCTCTAGGGAGGCTTTCTTTTTAATTTCTCTGACCATGAGGTGCATTTGGGGAGTCTTCCACTAATAATATTGTGGCATTCGATCATTCAGACCAGCAAACTGCCAACGCTTGCTGATGATCGATTAATCAGATGCATTGGATTAGTAGCAGCTAGGTAACCTCTTAATTCTTATGGAACCAGTAAGTCAGTTTAGTTTTACAGAAAACTGCATACAGTCTTTTTCACATGTCTGTATGCCACTAATCAGCAACCAGTACAAGCAAGCGAAGCACTGTTTGACCGCTTGAATATTAAAAAATTCAAATGAATCAATTATCATTTAAAATTATAGCAAAGTAGCCATTTGGATGAAAATTAAGTCACTGCTACAGACTGATTGTAAATCAGATAAAGAGAAAAAATGATAAACTTTTGGTTTGAACCTGGGAGAAGAGCCAGACCAGTCACTTTATAAGAGTTAGAGTTACCTCTCGAATGTGCCTCAGTGCCCATATGAATTGAGGAACTGAAGAGACATTTGTCAAACTTCACACGCATATTGTTTCTTGAAGCTAGCTCGAGAATATGGTTTTAAATTAAACTAGCTGACAGGATACGTAGTATTTTGAAGGCACAATCAAACTTCGTGCTACGTATGCTATGCCTGAGTGTGGGCAAGTTGTTTCGCTGTTTTGTTGTGCTGATTAAGATCATTTGGTGGTGGGAGAAAATGATTCATTGACATTGCGTGCCTTTCAAGTCACCAGACACAACTGTACAAAACCAAACCTCATGTGCATTTGTGCTTCTGGCAGTGACTGCATCAACCTCAATAGGGCTGCTGAATACGAAGCTGTTATCACCATCGGTAAGCCTTTCTGTTCCTTGCACCTCCTTGCAGCAGACACTGTGCAGTTTTTTTCTTTGTGTTCTTGTTTATTTACAACTTTAATAATAACAATGATTTGCTCAAATTCCATTATCTGAAGTGTTGGCAATGACCAAGAGTGGCATTCTGTAGTTCAGTCTCTTTTCACGTTTCCTTATTAAGATAGTTTTGATGTACAGTTTCTATCACCTAAAACATCCAACGACTTGTGTTGTTTCCTGTGTTACCATTTTGTAATTGTAAAGTGCAGTGGGTGTAGCAGCACCCACAGGCGCGCACACACTAAAACACAAATGCAGGCACAACTGGTCAGCTCACAGAATAGTTAAAGTTTTGGGGTTAATCAAGATGTATTTTTGGCAAATGTGAGACGAAACCTTTTTTTTGGTCAGCAGTGGTTTTGTCTTTAGAACTCTTTCTTATTGAATCATGCACTCACACCTTACCTGAGAACATGTGAGGCCTGCACTTATCTAGATGTTATTCTGGAGTGTTTTTTCTTTTCATTGTTGCGCTCTTGGAGTAATTTTGCAGTAACCCAAGAAAATTTCACTATTGTTTCAAGTTTTCGCCATTTGAGCACAATGGCTGTCGCTGTGGTGGAGTGTCGAACCTTAGAAATGGCTTTGGAACCATTTCCAGTCTGATCAATGTCTTTTTGAGATCTTTTGGCCTGCTTACCTTAATAAATGAAATCGTTTTAAAAAGCTGCATTTTGTATTTATTTGAGTTAGCATTGTCCAATAATAAAATTTGTTTGATCTGAAGTCTGTAAGTGTGACAAATATATAAAAAAAAGACTAAGAAATCAGCTACATTTTCACAGCACAACACTGGATTTTAAATCATGGGATTAAAGCACAGACCTTCAGGTTTAATTGAAGGAATTTAACAAAAGTATGGCATCAATTGTTCATGAATTACATTCATTTTTTTCCTATAATCACATCTTGATTGTTTGACTCACACTGCAACGGTGCAGAGAAGCAAAAACGTATCATTGCCCTAAAGCTTATGAATCTAACTGTATACTTCTTATGTCTGAACCCGTCTGCATACACCTGTGTCACTCAAAGGTTCCTCTTTTGCTAGAAAGACCCTACTGTGAAGTATGAGCTAAAAAAAAACCTCCTTGTACTGTGCACTGTGAAAGCAGAAAAAGAACTTCCTCTGAAAGATAAAAAGTCCACTGACACTTGTGTTCATTTGGCTAATGTGCACCTGTTTAGGCTGTACTGTAAGTTTACAACAGCGGGTTAGTGTTAAAACTTAAATAGCTGTATCCAAATCACAAAAATGCAACCATAAAGGGATAACATTAAAATCTTGATGCATTGATATGTTCACTAAGATGAAAAAAACGACAATGCCATCAAAGGCCCGCATGGTGTTTCAGAACACTGTAATCAATCAAAAACTTAAACAAAACCAAAATTCATGGCCACGTTTTCTTTTTGTCACATCACAGAGAAGAAGAAAGTCTCACGTGCTGCAACAAATTTATTTTCATAGAATTCTTATTTGCTAGTAAATCCATGTTAGATATCAGAACAGAAGAACGGGTGTGAGAATGTGACATTGTGGTGCATAACACTGTAGTATGCAACACCCAAAGAGAAACATAGTAGCTGGAATATTCAAGTATGGGGAAGTTTTGCCCTCACTGAAAGTGGACGCCTCCCAGTAAATAGATTTCATCCTGTACAAGAAGCAAGCAAGTTTGTTCTGAGCATGTCGACATGCTGGAATAAGATGGGTAACGTGAGTTTTGAACACATTTTTAATTTCTGTGCAGAGGAAGACTGGATTAAACAGTGAGGCACTAAAAATATATTTTTCAGAGAATCAGATTTGAACTCAAACAAAATTCTGATTTCCCTGTAAAACAGATGTAAAATTTCTTGAATTCTTTTATTGTTTTTCGATCAAAAATTAAAATCCACCAGTTACTAAAATCTTTAATGATGCTTTATCACAGAAAGGAGCTAAGTGTAAACAAACAGGATTGTGGATTCCTGAAATAATCCACAGAGAACATTTATAGTTTTACATAAAGGAAAAAAAGAAATTGTAACTTTTTTTTTCTTTCAACTTTAGGCTCCCACGCTGAACTAGTTCCACACAACTCTTTCATTCTCATACGGTTACTTCCTGTTTCAGCTTTCTCTGCTACTTCAGCACTGTTGAAACTTTTTTTTTCACACTGTTTTTGGCATTTGTGATTTGCAGGGAGGTGTGTCTTGCGGTTTCTAACACTCATACAGTCACTTCCCCCACTTCTACATTTCACACTCACGCAAAACATGCACGAAATCAACGTGGCTCAAAATGGCACGAAATGGAACAGAAGCTGACACGGTGTACGCCGTAGTTTATGGATCTGTTATAACGCTCGGACTGCCTCTCAACGCTCTGTCGCTATGGATTCTTCTTCGCCACCACGGCCGCAAATCACCCAACGCTGTCTTCATGATCAACCTGGTGATCTCAGACCTCCTGCTCATCATCTCCTTACCAATGAAGGTCTACTTTTATGCCACACACAAATGGCCTCTGGGAAACATGGCGTGCGTATGGCTCACGATGCTTTTTCGCAACAACATCCGCTCCAGCGCAGTCTTCATCACCTTCATCAGCATCGACCGGCTGCTGGCTGTAGTCTACCCTCTGAAGTCACGCCAACTTCGGTCCTCGTCCAACGCCACAAAAGGAGCTGTGCTCGTCTGGCTGATTGTGGTGATGGTGAATATCCCAGAGAGTCTGAACCTTTTAAATTATTTGAAAAACAACACTTCGAATGTTTCCACTTGTTTTGATGACAAGAAGGACTTCTTTCCTCCAATAGCGTATTTTCAGCTTGTGTTACTCTTCACCCTGCTGTTCATCAATATTGTGTCCACAGTTCTGGTGTCTTTGACTCTAAACAGACATTTGAATATCAGCACAAGGATCAACAACAGAGTGAACGTCATGCTGATTTTTGCCATGAACTTGTTGATGTTCAGTATATTTTTCTTGCCCGTGTCCTTGACTGTTTTCTTTGATAATAAACGGGCTCTGAATTGTCTTGCCAGTGTGAACTGCTGTCTGGATCCACTGTTGTATTACTTCTCATTTGATGGTTTCTGGAAGAAAAAAGAGGACACAGACAGGTCTACTGAATAGTCATCGAACATGACCAGTCAGATTTCCCAGTTTCTTGTGAGAATGTTTCACAGTAAGGTTGTAAGGGAAAATGAATATCAGTATTTAAGAAGGCCAGTTCTGCATGTCATTTATCTAGCTATCTAGTTTTGCATTGTTTTTGTTTTTACAGTGTATAAGCTCTCCTGTTGCCTTGGAAATGTAAACTAATGTGTAATAAGTACCAAAATTAACAACTTTTGTTAGTTCCATCAGACAAAGTTTGCTCTAAATGTTGCTCTTAAATATATAAATATTAAATACTTGGCAAGTCAGAGATTATGCCAGAGTCTGTTTGCATCACTGTGTTGGCTTGTCTTGAGTCATTATGTGAAATAGATGTGCAAAGTGGCTTTTTACTGTTTTAGGTTTTCAAAACAGTTCAATCACAAATGCTTTACAAGCTGTCATGAACCTCACGGACTATGTTAGTAACTCTCAAACCTGCGTCTTTTCCCTAAGATTGAGTGGAAATTACTTAAATTGATGCATGCCTTTGACGGCATCAGAATGAACTTTTTTGAGGCTGTAAGGATTGGTGCAGCTGCTGCTGTTGCAGAAAGTGACAGCTGTGCATGAGAGCTAAAATTTACACGTAGAAATATAAATGATCACCGTGAACTGCCTGAATTGCTTGCAGGCAAAATCACTCAGATGTTCTAAGTTGCACTAAATTATCATGTTTATTATATCTGATATGGAAGAAAAGAAATCTTTACTTCTGGTATCATTTGATGTATATAATTTTTTTTCTAGATACAGGTGCGAATATTAATTCATTCTAGCGCTAAAACAGCACCCCTTGTTTTTTTAGTTTTTCATTTATTTATTTATTTTGATTCATTGTTCAAATCATGCTCTAAAGCTGACTACTGGCAGGATCTTTTTACGATCAAGCTCCAAGTTAAGATGGGATGGACATGTGTGACAGGCACGTCAGGAACCTGCATGCAGGACATCTCCAGGTGAGCACACAGTTGCTGGTGCTTTCAATGAAGCGATGTCAACTATCCCTGGTATTTACTGTCATTCCTTTAATACGCAGCAGATATGAAAACGGGGCATTTTTATTTTTGTGATAAGACCTTCTTTTGATTACCTTTAACATCATTTGGCAAGTCAAGTGTGTGTCTTTGGGTATAAATCCTTCAATGCAGCTGAGGCTGTTGTGCTTTTTTGTCAGCATCTTAGTACGGAGGCCAGCAGCACTCCAGTCCTATGACTCCTATGAGTTTTGGCAAAGAGACGGGTAGCTCTCTACGCTTGTAGCAAACAATCCAAAAAGGCTCTAGGTGTGAAACAATCCAGACATAAAGCACAATTGAAGTTATTCAAAACTCACTACACGGTCATCTGTACCTAGCATCAGCTAACCTTAAACGGTTATTTGTCTCTGTAACTAGGTTAGTAATGGAAAAACACCAAACCTCAAAAACCACTCTCTACACGGTGTGTTCATCCTGTGCCATTTAGATGCTTTAGATGCGTGCTTTCATGTTTGCTTTAACTGTGGTTGAATTCGTCTTTATTACATAGGCTCTCTTTGTTGAGTCAGTGGTAAAATAAACAAAAATAAAAAATAGAAAGAGATATTTATGTCTTTTGTTAAATTGCCATTCAAACCTCTTTGTCTGCAGCAGGCCACATATCAGTTATTAATTTTTTATAGTTTATAATTCATCTCTTGTCTGTTGAAAACCTGCTTTGAGGAAGTTCCATCCTCTGCGTAGCTCACGTTTAATGTCAATTTCATGTGTAACCTCTACCAGCAAATGCAAACTGAGAAGCTGAATGGAAAGTGCTATCGTACATAAGCAACCTGTACTGCTTTTATAAAACGTCTTATGGTTCATAAAACATCTGCTCTTATTTATCTTCTTTCATTTTTTATTAACTTCTCTGGTAGTTCTACAAAATAAAAATCAAACAGTCTTTTTTCAATCAATTTTTACAGCCTTTCTTTCTTTTCTTACTTTTGTTTCTTCTTTAAATATTGTCAAATTAAATGAATAATAGTCACAAAAATATGTGTTTTCTAAATGGAACATATCATTGCTTTCCATAGGGGTGTTGATTGATTGGTTTGTCCCAGAATTAACGTGTATTTTGGAGTTTCTTTTGGGTTCGTTTTTCCCCCCTTGTATATGTGTAAATCAAGGTTGTGTTCATGTTTATTTGAAGCTCTCCATCTGTAAGTGGCTGATACACCAGATCTGGAGGGATGGGAGGCTCTGACTGGGGCATGAATGTGTGTGCAAAGTCTGGTCACGGTCAGCTGACCCTCCACCCCCAAGGTAAAAGAAAAAAAACAACAACCAGAAAACCACAGACGCACACACATATACACCACACATACACACACAGACACACATATGCACACACCACGCATACACACAAATTCCACTGTTTGTTTCTCTATCACATATCACACACACACAACAGCACAAACACATTCATGCCATAAAAAAAGACCCTAAGTAGGTACATTCAGGTCTGCAAGCCTCTCCTGCCAAGGCCCACAAACAAGCCTGCTGTGCTGCAGCCAAGTCTCCCTTGGACCAGAGGCGGACTACTATTCAAAGACAGCAGCAGCTTTAGTGACTGTGGAGAGTCACGCAGAACAAAGAGCCAAAAACCAAGCAAAGGGGGGCAGAAAGGAGGAAGAGACAAAAAGAAATGCAGAGCTACCAAAACAGCAATGAGCAGACAAATGGCTATCGTCCTTGCATGTGCAGGAAGTGGCTCCATCCAATCAAGTTAAATGTTTTTCTTTTCTGTGTCACAACAGTCAGGGGGAAAATCCCATTTTACAAGGTTCTCAATCGCTAAAGCACTAGACCCTATTCTCTGTGTTGTAAGTCATTTTATTGTATCAGTCACTCTTTTGGCTAAACCTTAAACAGTTCATGACAGCACAATTAGAAAAAGACTGAACAAGTACGCCTTCTTTGGAAGGGCTGCCAGGACAAAGCCTCTACTTTCTGAAAAGAACATGGCAGCATGGCTTAGTGAACAAACCACAAGACTTCTGAAACACAGGTCTCACTTCTCCTTTGGACAGATAAGATGAAAATAGAACTGTGTGGCCCAAATGCATGGTGCAACATTTGGTGAAAAGCAAACACACCATATCAGCACAAACACCAACTGTCAAGCACAAGTACAGCTGAAGCTTGGGCCAACCTCGACATGCGACATATGCACCAGAATGACTGAAAAATAATAGGTGGCTCGTGTTAGGTTTTGTATTGTTGATTGTCCAGCGAATAGGTTCAAGCTACAAACCTATCAGCTCGGTCAAGTGCTGAAGTGGTTTGGTAGGACTTTATAGGTGCAGTGTGTAGAATCTCACCACTAGATGTGAGTAAATTGTAGATTACAGTCAACTGAGTTTTGAGATTTTTAAGTTTTTTTTTTATTCCCTTCTAATTCAAGTGCAGCAGCAGTGCCAAGTGTAAGCAATCCTTTATCTTAGCAGGCCCCAACCCCCGTGCCACGGATCGGAGTCATTTGGTACCAGGCTGCGAAAGTTGAGGCTCGGGTGTGAAATTTATGGTTTTCAGGGGTTTTTAGTGGTTTTTATTGTTATTTTTTTAAATTGTTTTTATCATTAACTCAGTTTCCCTGGGTCTTTTCCCATGTGTTATGAATAAGTCTTTTTTTGGTACTGGTACTGGTTTTATTTTGTTGTATTTATCCACGACACCTAAAAGGCCAGTCCGTGAAAATATTGTCGGACATAAGCAAAAAAGGTTGGGGACCACTGCTTTATCGGATCTACTGACAATAACTAATTGCGTAGTAGAATTGTAGTATTGTATAGTATAAATACGCACATTCATTCACATTTTCGTGTTTTAGAGGCCTGACTTGAGTTCAGGAGATGAGGCTTCCCACAAACCAGCACCCGCTCCTTCCTATTTTTATTGGAATAATTCTGTTTATGAGAATGCATCAATTTGTTGTGAGACACAATAATACACTAATAAATAACTAAATAATTTCTCGCTGTATCTTTAAGAGAGCTGTGCATTAACAAATGCATTAAGAGTCGACCACAATTCAACCACAATGATGTAAGAGTCTGATAAAGTCAGACTGAAAACAGTTACTTCATAAAAGTGTCTCTACACTGTTGAATTACAGGATGCACATAGTTCTTCTGCTTCTGCATTCTGGCTCTTTTTCAGTAAATGGCATGGTGTAATGTGTCCAATGTTCATCTGAGTGTGTACTTAAATAATTTTAGAAACTGATAAGGACTAATTATTATTATTTGCTTTATTATGTTGTGATATGTGAACCATTTGACTTGATAGAGTTTGTACTTTCTTTTTCACATGACTGTATGAGGTGTAATGTGCACTGCAGAGAATGAAAGGATATTGTTATCTAGGGCTGCCACGAGTAGTCGACTAGTCACGATTACGTCGACTATCAAAATCATCGACGACTGATTTAATAGTCGACGCGTCGTTTGAAGCTTTGTAAGATCACAACAGCCGCAGGAATAAGTAGTAGGATTTAATAACGGACTGAAACAGAAGATGGCAGCACTGCATGTACAAGGATGCCAGCTGCCGTTAAACCCCGAAGAAAAAGTAGCTCTGTCCCAGAATTCATAGTCCAGCCCAGGTCAGTTTCCAACAACGGTGGCAGCTAGTTAGTTTTAATATTACTGTTATTATTCTTTCTGGGTCACAAAGTAAACGTTTAACATATTTCGGGTGAGAATGTAACTGTGTTAACGTCAAATATCTGCTCAATTTATCAAGACACCACATATTTTCAAAAGCGCTCCGACGTTTTCGGAGACGTCTGTTACCCACTAGCTCGATAGCTAGCCGGGGGCAAGGCTCACTAGAGCCCGTGAGAACACCGGACTCCCGGCAAATCGTTTTCAAACCCACCGCCGTCTTTCGCTACGCAGGTTAAACATGATATATAAGTCATTTAGATAACTTAAAAATGTTATTGTTTGGCTTTTTTAATATTTTATTTGTTCCTGAGTAAATCGGTTTGGCTGAGATTAAAGTTATAGTTTTTACACAGCTGAATAAACGTCAAGCAGACAACTGATTATCAGAAGTGTGAGATGCTGGAGAATATACTCCGGTGTCCCGTTATATTTTAGATAGCAAGGAGTTTATTAAACTTCACCGAAACAATCTGCAAATTTCATTAAAATGTAATAAACTATCATCTTGTCTTTATTTTTAGTTAGCACATACCTTAAACACTTAAAGCTGTAAGCTAATGCTAGTTATATAAGAGCAGATGCTGCTGGTGCAATAAGCTGTACGTTTTACGTCCAATGGATGATGATCTGATTAGTCGACTAATCGCAAAAATAATCGGTGACTAGTCGACTCTCAAAATAATCGTTTGTGGCAGCCCTATTGTTATCATGTGAAAATTTTTTGTTTAGGTTCTTATTTGTTAAAAAGTTTAAAAAGGACGTTTTCATTTCATCACCTACCTTTCAGCTTTTTTTCTTCTGTGTGAAGCATGTTGAATAAATACAATTTTATTCAACATACTCAAATCTTTACAGGCAAGAGTATTCTTTGTAGTATCACTCATGCTTTAAAAAAAAGGAACCTCTTTTTCTTTTTCATGTTCATTTTAGAGGAAATCAAGATGACCTGAATTGGTTTTGGATGCATTGCAATAATGAGACTGAGCTACAGTGCGTGAGAAAGGACTGAACTCTCATACATGTGATGCTTAGTCATCTGTAACTGCTGTTCAGAATAAGTAACGAATAAATGCGATATATATCTATGGTGGCCCTGAATAATAAAGTGAAAAACCTGAAAGTCTTGTATTGTCTACTCACAATTCTGCAACTTCAGAACAGTACAAATAAAAGCTTTTATATTTCAAAAATGCACCTGCATGTGAGGGATTTATTTTGGTCTCTAAAATAAAATAAAGCCTAGTCTAGTATTGTTGTGTTCTAGTAAAAAATGTTGTTGTTGTTGTTGTTTTTTTTTTTTTTACCAAGTTTAATGTTTAAAGAAGAAGTAAAAATGACTGAGTTAAAGACATAAAATTTAAGTGTTTGGATTTTTCTGATGGGAGAGGAAACAATATTTTCTCTTACAGTTTTCAGTAATGGGATTGAGAAATGTGCAAGGCTTTGAGCAGATGACAACTTCTGGCCCAGTTCCTGCCAGTGAGACAAGGCAAAACGGGGCCAGAAGGCATTCTCACAGCTTCAGACCTCTGCATGATGTAGGCGGCATCAAAGCGCCGCCACCGACACTTCCTCAGAAAAACGCCAGGGGGATGGTGGTCTATCTCTTTGCCTTTCTTAGCCGCCTCTCATGCCTACCCTTCCCCGTCCTCACCTCCTCCTACAGCCTCAGCCAGCTGTCAGTGGGAGCATGCCGAGGCATTGCACTCTTGTCAAACACACACACACACACTTACTGGACAGCGAGGGTGAGAGGGGAGAGGAGGGGGAGGGAGATGGAGAGATGTGATGTGGTGACAGTAGAGTGATTAGTCTATACACAGAGCTTAGAAGAAGAACAAAACATGGAGTAAAACAAAGGCTTTGTGCACGTGGAGATATGGTATAAAAGATCAAAAGGAAACATGGGAGCGTCATTACTTGAGAAAAAATTATCTCTCAACTGAGGGAGAAGGATCAAGATGCTGGGAGAGTCCCCACAGTCATAGGATGGAATACTGAGGTTAAGAGCATTCAGCAGGCAGGAGAACAATGGGAATGACATTGGGGTCTGGCTTGGACCTGCTTTGCAAAATTTTGAAAATAAAACATTTTTAACTGTCAACACATTCCCCCGCAAGCTAATGTCCAAACCCTGAAACTGACTAATAAAAAAAAATGCACACAAATAAGGCATTCACTTCTCTCCATGATTATATTCCAAATAGCAGCACAATGGACCATTAGCTCCTGCAATGAAGACGATGGTGTTTCTATTCTCTCCATGTGTTCAGCAAATGATCAAATTAAGATGCACGACTGTGCTTTTCTATCTGTCACACTCGCTGTGCACAGAGGGATCTCCAGCCAGACCTGATTTACTGGAAAAAGCTGTGTGTCTGTGCACAATTCCTGGGTGTGCAAAGTAAAAGTTTAAAGTCAGTGTTCTACATGCATCTGTCTTCTTTGTGTGCCACGGTCCTGCATCTAAACTTTATGCAAGAGCAAAGGCACATGAGAACAAGCTTGACCGCTAGCCACACCTATGTGTGTAGCATTCTGGCTATGACTCACAAATCTTTGGTAAGTGGCCACAATGTTCCACACAATAAGTTATTGCTGATTAAGCCTGCTGAGTCACAAAAGCTTCATTGTGTTCCGCTGTGTTCAGTGTCAGTTGTTGCAGTCAGGGTGACGGTGCATAGTAAAGAGATATGGAATTAACTCAGAGCAGACTTGAGATTCAAAGATAAGAAAATTAATATGAAACAAAGCTATCAGTAAAAAAAAAAGAAAAAGAAAACGTAACATCAACATTCTCCTCTGAATTACCCAGATTGTGTTTTATTTAAATCCTTGCCGGTGCTTCATTTGTTATGGAAGGGCTACGTTCTGACATTATATATTTATTGCACAATAGTAAACTAATGTTGTCATCCTTCCTAAGGTTTCCATCATCATATAGTAGCCGGTAATATCTCCCAAAAGTGAAATACTTCCATGAGGCGACCAGAATTGCACATTAAAACCGCTCGGCCGGGTTAGATTGCCTGACGGGGCGCGTTGCGAGCGAAAGTTTTCTCTGGACTCTGAGCAGACAGACGGACATGGTGTGATATCGCATTAGCATTATGGCTCCCAATTCACTATTCCCAGGGTGGTAGATACGGTAGCCTGGTGAGCATAATGTGTGTCAATAATGAAAAAGCATCAAAAACCTGGAGAGCAGAAACGGGATTCTCACAAAATTGGCCATTTGCAGCAGGTTGTAATTTTGAAAATAGCCCTGATGAAAAAAATTGAAGTATTTTGCCTGATGCAGCTCAGTTACTGATATGGAAACTTCTGTCACATTCAGGACGTATCTTGCCAGGTGACTTGCCTTGCTACATTATTATGGGCCCTGCTTTTCTGTGATATAGTATTTGCGTCTGCAGATTAATAATTTGGAGAAGAGCTGTCCCTAAGCTTTAAAGCCTTGTGGAATATAATAGCTTATAGTATATACCCTCAGAGGTGTTTAAAGGGGACTGATTAGAAGCTCCATGTTGTTATTTTCGGACTCTACTATTGCAGCTTTAAAGAACACATCACCTCAGTTGATCATTCATCTGAAACTGACGCTTCACTTTCCTTCCCCCTCCCTTTAAGCCAACTTTCTGCTGATTGGCAGCCCCTCGCAAGCAAAAGATTTGAACAACAGCTACATGAGATTAGCTCATGTAGCTTTCATTTGTACTGTTCTGAATTTTCTGACTATGTAACTGTATAGTCAGAAAATTTAAAAAAGTGTAATAGATTCTCTTTCAGCTATGAATGACAAAAAAGAGGAAACAAAAAATTAAAGGAACAAGTGATGAACTGTAGCAAAAGCTTAACCCTCTGAGTCCTGATGTCTCCGTTATGCTAGCCTGTAAAGTTGCTCATGTAGCTCACCTTCATCTGAGTACACAGTGAATGGTTTGACTATGAAAATGATTTGAATGATCATTAAAATAACAAATAAGGGAGTATCTTTTAGAATCAATCCCAGTGTTTACTCAAGCTGTTCTGGGTGCAAATGATCATTCAACACTTTATTTTCCTACTGTGATGCATTTTGTTGATATTTTTCCCCTATGTCACCCAACCGTTCACTCGAGTCTTCTTTATGCAACATATTCCTTGGGTTGTTAAAGTCGAAGCATGCTAGCTAGAAAGACACTGCTCTGCCCCGTCACCTCTTTGTACACACGCCCTTGTAAGCTATACACCACTTTGGTCATTTTCCAGTGAAACGAAGACCAAAATTTAATTTCATCACTGGATTGTGTGGATTTAAATCAGAGCATTGTCATCTGTTTCTTACCCCCCGTAGATAACGGAGGCAATATTTTCCTCTGCCTCCCAGAATAATCCTTAACCAGCAGAGATGGTCCAAAAGAAGAAAAATCCCTTTTGAGATAGGCTACTCAGGAAAATTGAAAAAGTTATTATTAATCCCGCTGCGCAGCATCAACAACAAGGCATATACAAACCTGCACGCATGCCAGCACACACCCACACATACACATTGACACACGCACACCTTCCAGACAAAAGTAGAAGAATGAAATGAGATTTCCCCCCACTCCCAATTTGAAACATGCAAAGAAATTGTGCTCTTTCTCTGCAAACATGAGTCATGTTGCACAGTGATTTTTAATTTCATTGCCCGTTTCACGAAGCAGCGTAAATGTCTGAACCAAGCAGCAACCTCTGGCACTGTCAAAATAAATCCAGTGTGAAAGTGCCAAAAACTGCAGTTCCTCTAATAGTCACTTGGGCTTTATGGATAGTTTCCTCCTTCATCACACCTGTATGGCGGGTGATTTAAAAAACAAAAACAAAATCCATCATGATCATGATTATGTTTGATGTGAGATGTCAGACTAATTTTACACCGTGGGCCACATACAGCCCACTTTGAACCTACATGGGCCAGACCAGTGAAACTCCCAGTTTAACTACACATTGAATTCTTCTTCTAGCTTCTTATAAGTGCAGTTTCAATGGTAAGTCTCAGTTTTTCTACATGCTAAAGAAATGGTGCTGTGGTAACTGTAAGAAATCTGCCAACATAACTCTTTGTGCATAAATTGTAAGAAATAACAATTTCAGGAGGAAAAAAAATCTATGCGGTTCTTTACATTTTCCAAAGGTGTCCAGTGGGCCGGATTAGAGTGTTTAGTGGGCTGATTCTTACCCCTGGACCTTATGTTAGACACCTCTGCTCCTAAGGCTTAAATGTAGAGGCCTGTTTGCTCATTTGGGCAGCTAAAGCTCGTCAGCTAGGCCTCACCTCGGGTAATAGAAGACACTCAAAAGGACCTCTTAGCCATGGTTGTGGCATTGGCACCTTTTGGAATATTAATAAATATACTCTCAAATTATATATCTGTCTTGTTGTGATGCGAAACTTGTCCTAGAAGTTTCTGTCTCACTACAGACAGAGAAGTGTCTGTGAAGCTTGCTAACAAACCTTGCTAGCTCTCTGCTCATAAGTTCACAGCCAACCTCTGGGCTAAATATGACATCCCCCCCCCCCAAAAAAAACCCCCCAAAAAAACCAAACGAAAAACTCATTAACGTCTTTTTTAAATACTTTACAATCTTTTTTTTTTTTTTTTTTTTTTAAAGCAAACAAACCCAAAAACCAAAAACAAAGCAGTAACATTTTTGCAACTTACATTCGAGTGTCAGTGTTTCAAGCTTAAAACAACTGGAGTCTGTAAATCCACAAATATCCATGTCAGTTAAATTGTAGATTATTCAAAACTATAGATCCGACTTGCGGACACACCAGCCTGCACAGTAAATTAGGACTGCTTTAGAGCAACAACACTTTAATGAGTGGCAACAAAAAAACAAAAAAACGCTGCAGTATTAAAATCACTTCCTGGATATTCCGTTTAAATTTACCGTGCCTTAATTGTATGGCCCTTTCCCCTTCATCGCAATTACAGCATTATATGCACTGCTTTCTAATGGCATTGTAGCGTTTAACTCTGATGGTGTTGTAATGAGCCTTTAGCGCTTGTAGTTCAATTGTTTCGGTTTTATTTTTTATTATAGAAATATTCGCTGACAACCCAACAGTGTTGTACACGGAATCCATTCAAATAGCTTCTTTTCAAACTCCCTCACCCTCTCGTTTTTTGTAACATTAGGGATCACTGCACGCTGCTGTTGGAGTGGGCTGGGATGCTCTACAGATAGGGAGGAGGAGGAGAGCGAGGAGGGCGGAGGATGAGAGAGTGAGAGGGAGACGGGGAGAGCGACAGAACAAAAAAAGAAAAAGAAAAGAAAGAAAAGGAAAAGCGCCCGGGTCCATCTCTCTCCTCTTCATGACGTAGCTCGGTGTGGTCCCGGGGGTCCGCCGCTCTCTGGTCCCGTCTCCACAGTCCGAGCAGCCTGCGGTGCGACGCGCGCGGTGCCGAGCGGCGAGGTGCGTTGCGGTTATCCGCTGTCCTTCTACTTCCACGCTCCCCCGGCTTGTCCCACATATCAGTGAACTGTTTCCACACTGCCTCAACAGAGAGAGAGGAGAGACCCCGCGGAGAGAGAGAGGGCGGAAAGGAGAGAGAGAGAGAGAGAGAGAGAGAGAGAGAGAGAGAGAGAGAGAGAGAGAGGAGGAAAATAAAAAAGGCAGAAAGAGGAGAGAAGAGGAGGAAGGAGGTCGCCTTAGTCCCTCTCCTGAATCTCCAACGAGAAGATGCTGAGAATAGCCGGCGTGCTGGCTGCTCTGGTTTTGGGGTTGAGCGCCGCTCACACCAAAGGTACGGTAGGTGAAGGGCAGCGTGCCCGTCTGCCAGTGTGCTTTATTATTATTATAGTGGGTGGCTGTGGATGCAGAGGGATGACCATCTGATGAGGCGAACTAATTGATGTTTCTGCTGATTGCACTGTGTGCGCGTTTTGTTCCTCACTCCAAGACAGGGCTGTAATTTTCCGCTGGTGTTTCTGCGTGGACTTGTGGATACTTAGCACTTGATAATAACTGTACGACGGTGCAGCCCCCGATGGCACTCGGAAGTATTCGTTTTTATCTTCTGTGGCATCACTACAGTCGCTCTGTGTTACTCAATAAAGAGCGTACAGTGACCTTGTTATGGCCTATATTATAGGGTGGGCTAATCTCAGGTGGCATTGCTAGAAAATTGATTACGACTTTTGTTATAGTAGCTCACCCTCTTCACATTTGTTTCTTCATATTTGTGGTGTAGATGAGTGTAGATGAAGCATCCTCGTGCACTATTTGAGGTTACGGGCTTTCCTGTTTTCTGCTGTTTGTGACTGATAGGCGGAGGAATAGGCAGGGGAAAAAGCGAAGCAGAAGTTTTAATTAAACAAACAAACAAAAAAAATCATCCAAGACTGCGTATATATATTTGCATGCATGTAAGAAAATACATGACAGAATATAGTTAAAGCAGGGGGGGTTAGTGTGACCTGTCATGAGCTTATTGTTTGAGAGAATCTGCATGACTCACTTCTGAAGTCCAGGATCTTGGAAAAGGAATAAGGCAATGTCTTTGCCTGAGGATACACATGCCATGCACATGTATGTAACGTGGCAGCCCCCAGCTTAGTGTTGCAAAGATATGTACCTATGTAAGCAGCTAAATATGGCAAATTCTGCAAAAGCAGTCGAAGCTTTCAAGATCCAATCAAACTTTTATGAGTCTCCTTTAAAAGTCATGCGCTTTTGTGTGTGTACCTGTGTCAGTCCACAAACTGCCTCTAAGTACTGGCACTTACTTTTGGCTCATTTCAAATTGCAAAACACGCGCCACGAAAAATCCCCCAAGCCACCTGATATACGATAATGACGTCCAGATGTCATAAATCTGTGCCATACTGTTGGCAGTTTTGCTTCGCTGCTGAGCTAATTTTAGGTCTCCCAGCATCCCCACTGCAGCGGGGCCGCTCAGTCCTCTTGTGAAACTGGCATGTGCCGTAGGTAAGCAGGTAAATGCGGCAACAGGTTCATGCTAATCAACTCCCTGTAGACCTGGGCGGGCTTTTGCACAGCAAAATAACAAGGTGACACCTGTCAGTTTCATCTGGCAGCCACGCGGCACCAGAACTGTGATAAGCTGTTCATCCTCCTCGCCTTCTGACACGGGGAAGATCCTCCCTGTTGCTGGTCGGCTGGCTGCCTACAGCTGCAATCTTTTCTGCGTGTGTGTGTGTGTGTGTGTAAGGAAAAGATATGCTAATAGACCTGCTGTGGGCTGCGACCTGGCCAAGAGGTCAAAGTTTTGCCTTTAATGCACTTTTCAGTTGCACGCAAGGAACAGTGGGGCTGTCTATCATGTGCAAATACATGTTACCTATTAGGGTATTAACTGGATTAGTTCAGAGATGTAATATGGCCAGAAAGAAAGGGTAAGGTTGCTTTGTAAGGAAGGATTTATTGTGTGTGTGTGTGTTTTTTGTTATCCAGAGCTTGGCTGTGAAGTAAACAAATTACTGCCAAGTCAATGGGGGTGGAAAAAACCAAGCACACCATGGTTCTAATTGATTCCCCTGGGACACTGTATAGTGCAGTTAAATCCAGGAGAAAATAAGAGGCTATTGTATCCAGTATCTGCCTATCTGCTGCTATCTGTTGCTCTGTACATTGCCCAACCTTTACCACCCGTTCCTGCTTCCTGTCACAGCTTCTGGGAAGCAGACACAATAAGAAGCACCATTCCCCATTTTCTTTTTTTTCCTTAACTCCAAGTCTGGTTCTCACTTTCAGCTTTTGAGATAACAACTGAAAGAGTGCATCCGTGTCAGGCGCCGGAGAGGGATCTGCCTCTGCAGGGCCAGTATACAAACTTGTTTCCCAGATAACTTTGAAGCGCCGCCGCTCCTGTCATTTTGTGTTTAGCCACCGTTTCATTCCAGGAAGGCGACTTCCTTTAAGCACCGTCACCCTCGAGTCATCCAGTCAGACTCGGCATGCAAGCGTGTGTTTCTTACTTAGTTGTCAATAATCAGAGCTTGAAGTGTTAACACCCCCTTTGCATATGTGTGTGTGCATGCAATCTGAGCGAGAGTGATGGATTGAAGCCAACATGTTGACAGCTGCCAAGTATGCAAAAATAGGCAAGGAGGTGATGTCGTTTACAAAGGAATTATTGCGTTCGCTAGATACACGCTGCGGCTCAATCGATTTCCCCAGGACCGACCGTGTCCCAGCTCAACAGGGAGAATCTCCTGGCAGCGAGGCAGAAAGAGCTATACAGTTTTTTGCCAGGGCTGCCCGGAGCCTTGCTTTTGTGTAATTCCAAGTAATATGAACTCTGAATTTAGATAGCTCATTACCAGCACACTGTATTTTAATTCAGCTGCCCACTGTGTGACTCGTTGTTGGGGGAACCTTTTTGCTGCTTTGTTATATCCAGATAAACACACTGTAGGTCCCCCCCCCCACCCCACCCCCCATCAGTGAGCGTGTAAGCAGCTAAGAGTGTAATATTCAGCCAGTGAAAGAGGCTCCGTGCTAACCAGCTGGCTGCTCGGACATCTGCTAGAGAAGTTGCAGGATTAATCAATGCAGGTATTATAATTTATGCCATTCCTTATAGAGCTTCTGCATGCGCAACTGTGTGTGTGTGAGCTAGTGCTTTTATGTGTGTGTGTGTGTGTAGAGGGGATAAAGACAAGCCAAGAGGATAGGCATTTGAGGATCCCATTAGCAAATAAAAAAGGGGGGTGTCAAAAAAATAGAGGCAGATTTATGTCCACTCCAGTGGAGGAGAGGAAGTGCATTATAGGGAGCACTCTATAAATCCTCCAACGAGGCTGTGACACAGTGTGCGGCACAAATCCTGTCCAGTTTGCCACGGCCACGGGGAGGCAAGCCTCAGTGACACGGGGGAACTTCACAGATTTCTTTTTTTTCTCTTTTCCACAAACACTTTCTTTCTTTTCCTATTTTTTTTTCTTTTCTCAGAGCTCTATGCCATTTGTGAAGTAGGAGAGCTTAAGCGGCTGCAGTGATGGAAGAATGCCAGGCCGCTGATCCCGGCACAGTTCCACAAGCATTAGAGACAAAAGACAGAGTCGGAGTGGATAAGTTTAAGGAGAAGGTCGAGAGGCTTTCTGTGATCCCATGAGTGCCGCGGCTAGATTCGCAGGGAGTCTTGTGACTACGGAATAACACAGTTCCTTACAGCATATTGAACTTTGCTCATTAGCGAACAGATGCTGTTTTTATTGCTAATGAGAAATCAAGCCTTTGTTCTCTGCCTCAGTGCTAAGGATGGCATGAATATGGGGTAGTGTCGATTGGCTATTTGTATAAAGCCACAAATGGGAACTTGGTGTCTGTTATCAGATCTTAGTGTATGCTGCTTGTCCGGGGTATTCCACAGTGGCCTTTACACTTATATTCGCCTACATCTTCACGCTATATACAGAATCTTTTTGTTCAGCCTCTTCTGCTTTTGCTCCATTGTTTTTTGAGACGTGGAACGGAAGGTGGGAGGGGCTTTTTGGGAGTCATGGTCTATGTGAGTATGTAGTTCAGTGGCTGACTGAACTGGGTAAAACATACAGTGAGTAGGTGTCTCATCTCTCTCTCTCTTCTTTCCTTACTTCTTTCCTTTTGGTTGTTTTGAGTGGTCACAGCTGACCATACTTGGCAGCAAATAGGCAGCCAGGGCCTATTGATTTGCCCTACAGACAGACAGAGAGTGAGACACACACACACACACACACACACACACACACACACACACACACACACACACACACACACACACACACACAGAGGAAGGCACACAGAGAGGAGACGAGGCCAGAGTAGATTTTGCAGAATTAAGTTAGATGCTGCAGTGTCTTTTTTGAGATGCATTTGGAAGGAGCAAAGAAATCAGCTTGAAAGGGAAAGAAAAAAAAGGATGGATGGATTCAAGAAGCAGAAAGAGGAATGCAGAAATGAATTATTACCGTATTTAGATTTTTTTTCCTATGGACCTTCACGAAAGTTGTGCAAACACTTCTTTGAAGCTTTTCACCATTTCATGTGATCTTCAATCTGCAGATGGCCTGTTATGATGCATTACACACTACTTGGAATGCATTGGTTTACCTTTTCTCTTAGAAGATAAAGTAATCTGTTCCAGTACTCATTACCAAGTGAAAATATAAGAAAAAAATAAAAGAAATTTAACTACAAAGTGACATATTCCACTATATTCTTGTCCTTTCATCCAAAGATCTGCATATGTCTACTCTTTAAAAGCTCCACCCCAATGCCTTTTCACCCTGTCTTCTTCATGACCTCAACTCA
Organism: Rhamphochromis sp. 'chilingali'; assembly: GCF_963969265.1. NCBI lineage: Eukaryota > Metazoa > Chordata > Actinopteri > Cichliformes > Cichlidae > Rhamphochromis > Rhamphochromis sp. 'chilingali'. The sequence continues at coordinate 32,555,974 of NC_137935.1, forward strand.
GGCTAGTGTTGCTCACAAGTGCATGAAGAAGACAAGTAGAAACATTTCCCCCATCTTCCACTTTAATAAACCGTTGATGTGTTTGCTGCATTTAGTCACAATGATGTGTTGCATTACTTTGCTTTACTTTGTTAAACAAAAATTAAAGGAAATTCTTTTTTTTTCTTTGTCAACACTAATTTTGGAATGGTAGAGTGATGGTGTGCTGATTAGCATTTTTGCCTCAGAGCAAGAGGTTTCTAGGTTTGACTCCACCTGCTGGCCGTAGCCTTTGTAGGTGGCACTTGCATGTTCTCTGCATGCTTATGTGGGTTTAATCTGGGTACTGTGGATTCCTCCCACAGTCCAAAGACATGCATTAGTTAGATTAACTGACAATTCTAAATTGTCTGTAGCTATAAGTGAGCTTGCCCTGTGATAGGCTGGTGACCTGTCCTGGGTGCTCCCCACCTTTCACCCTGTGACTCCTGCATGTGCCCTGCTAGGCACTTAAGGGACTTTTTATGTCTGTTAACATAGGGACCATTTAAAGGAACATTTAAGCAACTCTACCTTTGCTGAACAATGGTGACTGTGGTCATATGGGGACAAAATTGAATCTTCTTGCTTCTAAATGGGCTTTCATATTGTCTTTCTAGACACTGGCTAGAAAGCTGATGTTATCTTTAGGCATTGGCTGTCTTAGCTTTCAACGAATTATGTCATTTATTTAAAAAAAAAAAAAAAACTAATACTGGAAAACACTGTTGTAGTCCAACACACCTACATTACAGGTCTAACCTTTGGTATAAAAGTGCCAATTAATTACCATTAATATACATTATGGACATTCTCTATTACACCGTTATCACTTAGCTGCTACTACTTTGAAAAAGAAAAATCCACTTGAGACACAACAAATGCTTTTAATGAATCCCAGGCACTGGTTTGTAAATGCTTGATTTAAATACATAATATTTCCATAACAGTACAACTCCTACAACTGTCAGTCACTGTAAAGCAGGACCCGTGTTCTCATAAAATAGAAGGAAAAGGAATGAAGAAAACACATTGCATTAAGAAAACTTGTAACTTAAAAAAAATTAACAGTTTAATAACACTTGCAAGTGAAGTACCGCTGTTCAGTTGTGTTTCGCTATGATGGCTTTTTTTGTCACCTGGAAGAGTAAAAAACAGTGGAGTCACATGAAGAGGTCGAACATTTTGATATGATCCTGTTCTCACTTCAAGCGCCTTTAAAGCTATAGAGCTTAAGTGCAATTTTGGAGCCTTGCTCTCTCCATTGCTGTTAATTTAACAATGTCAATTATCAGTGAGTTTTAAATGTGTGAGCTTTGTTTTCAACAATAACAGAAACTGCATCAGGCTGCTGTCTTTTAACTGATTTATTAGTAGATTTTGTGTGTCTTGATGTCTACCAGATGGTGACTTTCAACTCACATTGACTTTAAAGTACTTATGACACACAGCTGCATGTCTGAATGTGTGCGTGTATGTCTCTCCTTACTGCTACACTTAATCCCCACTTCTTTTGGATTATGAAGTTTAAGTTATTCTAAGTGTCTAGCCAGACCCTCACCAAACTCTCCTGTTGTTTTTGCTCTCATGGACTACAGTGCATACAATAGTCACTTAAGCCTGTTCAGCTATCTTAATGAGGACCTTCACTGACGTAATGGTTTCCCTAGCCCCTTACCCTAACCCTAACCATCAAAAATGAATGCCTAACCCTAACCCTTACCCTAACCATAACCTAATTGTAACCCTAACACTAAAACCACATTTTGAGCCTCAAAAAGGCCTTCACACTTGTGAGCACCGGTGTGTGTGTCCTCACAAGTGACTGTTGGTTCTCACAAGTATAGTAGAATGCAGATTTCGGTCCTCACAAAGATAGCTAGACAGGAACACACACACACACTTACGCTCAAGAGCTCTACAATATATTCAAGGAGGTCCTTCTGCCACCTCCTTTCATCTATTTGGTCCTGTTTTCCAATCACTTACCTCTAGCCCAATCTCGCCAGTGGACTCTCTTCTATTTTTCAGAGAGGAATGATGACACATCCTGAGACACACACACACAGACACATGCACGCACTGATGAGTAGCAAAGGGTTACACAGACAGATAGTGCCCGACCTGTCCCTCTCCACCAGCTGGGTCTGGCTGACCTCGGAGGAAATGATCAGAGGGAGAAGGCAGAGAGAATTATAGGATGAGTGAGAGGAAAGGGTCAGAGAAAGTTGCAGATCTTTGTCTTTGTGACTCATAAATCTTCACACTTGACAAGTGGCGCACTCTGAGTGGAGAGCGGACTTCAAGAAACGATGTGGAAAAATAGCAAAAGCCTCTGAGGAGCTTAGAGATAAGTCTCTACACTTATTTTTGACTTTTACTCTGTGATACACATCACCTATCTTAAATATATATTCAAAACATTAATTTCCTATCTGTATTTGCATAGTGCTGTAGGCTACCTTGAGGTGATGTATGTAAATTTTCCAACCAGCCACCATCAGTCCAACAGATGGTGACATGCTCATTTTTCTTTTAACTCTTTTCCCCATAAAGACGACATTTGACGACCTCGCCTGTGTCCTTAATGATGAGTTCTGACACCTCAGTATACGCCATTAATGATGCTGTTTGACAACCATTAGAATAGTTGCTGGGTTTTTCCAAGGACAGCTGCATAGGCAGAAATCACCCTCACTAACACTGATGCAAGCCCAGTCATTTTGTTCTATAAGCAGGCCTGGAATGTGACAGAAACCAATGACAAAAACAGCTTCAGGTGATCAAAATATTGTGACTAATGCTGGTATTAATAGACAGAAACATTTACATTCCCGGTTTACCCTTAAATAAACGGCCTTTGTAGGTTAAAAGTAACAGTTTCAGAATTGGTGTTGGTATACAACAGTGGCCCTGAATTTGCTTGGTAGCAGCTTGATAGCTTCAAGGGTTACTTTATGAGCGACAAAATGACAGTAAAGAAGATTCTAAATGAAGCTGAATGAATGGAAGTCCTCTAAAAGAACAAACCGGTGGGGATAATGCATGCTTTTCAATGATCAGTGTGCGTACCATGTAAAAATTGCTGGTCAAAAGCTAAGCAAAGTGGCTAGGTCACCTGGTAAACTTCTTGGACATGCAAATGGAGACTGCCACACTGTTGCTTTGCTGCATATTATTATACATTGACCGTACATACTAGTTTTCCATGACTATATGTTGCACAGGATTGTACAGTTGCATATGACTCACCACTTTTAAGCTTAGTATATCTTCATACAGAGACAAGTTAATTACTTAACCCACTGAAGTCTTAAGAATGCAGACAAATACAATAACAGAAAAGCCGCAGTACATACTGGTCAAGAGGAAGGAAAGTATGTATTGTTCATGCTCAGAGTGCTGTTAGAACATTTTGTCCTGCTCTATTAAATGTAAAGTTAGGCTAAATATTTAATATTTTGAGAACTACTGGGAAATTTTTTTTGGCCTTGATCAGTTAGTTACCAGAGACTCTAAGATCTTATTGATTCTCCCCAAACAGAAGCTCTAATAAATCAAACATTTTTTACTGTCTTTTGTTTTGAAGAAAAATTATATAACACGATCACTATAAACGCTTTGAGTGAAGCAGAGTTCCCAAATTTGGAACTTTTACTTTAAGAATGAAGGGCTCCTTTATTAAACTGTTAAATAAGACAGAAAAAGGTCTGGTTGGTGCTGATCTGGTGCTTGCTTCAACACACAGATGTGTTGTAGGAGCGGGAGGAAGGTTGTTTGAGTTTCACTGCTAAGAGGGCTCCATATTCAGGTCAGCCCTGCATGAGTGTTAGCTGATTCTTTCAGCAGGGCAAGCAGCAACACATGCTCCTCATTGTCAGTCTACACAGACACGCACCACACACAATCCTCATTAGAAGCCATCAGTATTTGCTCTTGGTTTGCTGAGGTTGATGATCTTCCACTGGTATTGGGCTGGAGCTGCCGGTACACACATATTAATTAAGCAGTAATTGTTGTTTTCTCCGTTAGTCCACAATCCCTCAAAGCGCCCTGCACAAACACGAGCATGCAGCGCATAAGCGGGGTAGCGTGCAAGGAAGTCCCTGTGTGATTTTTCCTTGATGATTGCTTTAAGTGATCATCAGTTGCTGCCTGTTCTTCTATCTGTGCTCAATTTCAATTAATCTGTCCATTTCCCCCATGAAGGCAACAGTTGTCATCCAATATGCTAGCCACTTACAGGCCTGAGCAGACGCTGGCCGGGTTTATACGTATACAACCCAAAAATTCATGTACACACACACACACACACACACACACACACACACACACACACACACACACACACACACACACACACACACACACACACACACACACACGCAAACACATAGGCCCTCACAACTGCTTTCCTGCGGCAGTGCATAAATAAAACAGCTTTTCTTTGTCTTTATACTTGTGGATGCGTGGACTCCTGAGGCTCGGGGCCTTTTTGGCAGTTAAACCTTACATCTGCAGGGGGTCTACAGATATGCCTGCCCTGATAAAACACATGTTATTTAGTGCTGCTTCTTATAAGTTAAAGTGCCAGTGCCCCTGGTGTTAATCCAGTCTGCCAGCAGATGCTCCAGAGTCTGTCACCCTTCTGCAGCGGTTATGATTGGTAGTGACTGGATATGAGGTCTGCCTAGCCTAAACCTGTTTCCCTACATTACCCCTGTTCTGGCATTATCAAAGCGTTGTCACCTTTTTTTTATTATTATTTGCTGAAATAGGAGTCATCATGAATTTCTAACACACAGAGAGATGGATGCCAAACATCTAGTCTTGCTATTATCAAGCCTATGTATATTTAATACGGGCTGATGCATCACAGATCAGTATAAACGCTTCGAGAGCAGCCTCGGTGCTGTTGTTTGGATGGGAGAAAGTGTTGTTTTCATTTTCCTTTTAGAAATATCCCACCCTCCCAGAGAACTGCACGACAGCACACGAGTTATAAACAAGCAGACGTGGAGCGAGTGCTGGCGCTGTCCTTGGTGCTGAAATGAGCCAATGACACTCAGAGAGAAACTGCATTAACGGAGCCATCCATTGTGCTGAAAGCAGACTTGCCGGAAGATTTTTTTGTGTGTGTGCGTATCTCCATTAGCTCATTTGCATACACCGGCATGCAGAAAGATTGGAGGGATAGAGGAATGTGAGAACACACCGGGGACCTGACAGTCTGTCACAGTGAGGATAAGGCTGAGCGGTGATTGATGAGTGACAGATGGACGGGTGAAAATGGCCAGGAAATGTGCAGCATCTAAATGTTAATGCTAAGCAGTGCTCTTTGTTTTTTGTTTTTTTAACACGTAGCCGTTACATAGGGAGATGCGGCATGACGATGATGCGTGTCTAGGCGATGAGTTATTATTCGCGAGGGTCCGCGACTTTCTCCAGTATCGGGGACCACAGAGCCAAGAACCATAAAGCATCTAAAAATAGAGTTCCAACAGTCTGAAGTGCACTGATTTGTTGCCAGTGATTCTCACACACAGTCTGCTTGACATATTTTCAACCTGCTATAGAAATCTAGGCACAATGATCCATGAAATCCCACATCCTTGTGATGAGTTTGTGGGGAGGTGTGTGTATCTGCGCGTGTTAAAAAATATGAAAGGCCTCGCCTCGAAACTTCAAAGTTGTCCATGCACGCTAAAATCCCTCTTTCCAAGAAATCTGTAACAACTGTGTTTACTCACATGATTGCATAGGAACACACACGCGCACACACAACTTGCACAGGTGGAGCGTTTGAACAGGTGGGGCAAGAATTATGTAGAAGGGCTGTCACGGATGCAGCGATTTTATCCCTCTGCTGTAACTGGGCCACTGATGCACACGTCCATGCACACATATACAGACACACACTTTGAGCGCCTTCTCTTCCCTCTGTTGAGTTGCGTTCCCTCTGGCTGTTGCACAACCTCAGTAATTGCATGGTCAAATGTGTGTATGTGTGTGTGTGTGTTTACCTGCGTCTAGATCAAATCCTGAGGGACGTGAACTCTGTTGGGTTGTTTCATTTTTTAACGGGACACTCGGGGCCTCATCACCAAGGTGCTCCTGTCTCACTCCCTGGGAAAAAAAAAGAAAATAGGAGGAAAAGGGGAGAGCGAGCACAGCACTGAGGGTACCTGTCAGCTCTTATAGGAGCTCAACACGCACCAAAAAAATCACACAATTTGAAGCTCCACATCCTCACATGTTTATTGTGATTTAGACCAGCTGTCAGGCCGTGGCGGCTGTTTTGGCTCATATCTGTGTCCTGTATCTCTTCATCCTGTGCTCCAGCCCCCACTTGCAGACAGCAGCCAGGCTGTAGCAGCTCCCCTCCTGGTTACCAGGAGGAGGATCTGGGTCAATGTGTACCACCTCCTCCCATCGCTTTGCTTTCTCTCACTCCGCCTTGTTCCTCTTCTGTTCTATCTGCCTCCATCTTACCCTCACGTGTGCCTCTTCCTTGTCTGTCTTTGTCTGATCTCTGAGTCACTAATATCAGACATTCGACATCTCCTCTTTTTGTTTTATGTCTTTCTTTCTTTCTTTTTTGTTTTTTAATCTATAGTCTTCATCAGTTTCCATGCTCCCGCTGGGTTTTTTCCTGGTGTAGCATTAGCGTGGTGGTAATTACCGGCGGCGAGGCTTAGCCAGGTCTTATCACACTGTTCTCTCCTTCCCTCAGGATTCGTCTATCCCCTCTCTCTTTCACATTCAGTTCCTGCCTCGTTTACCGAGGACCCCACTGAGATCCCACTTTTGGAAGGGCGTTGGGTTAAGGACAGTTAGAAGCTCAAATTTTAATCCGACTTTTGTTCTAGTTTTTGTTGACTTGATTAGACTGTGCTTTATCAAGGCTAAACATACCCAGGGGAGACTGAGAAAAAGAAGCAAAGCAATAATATTAGAGCCCCACTGATAAAGTGGTATATTTCAGCTGTGACGGTATTGGCGTTTTTTGGCATACTCGTAGTACAGTATAAAAAACAAAATTATGCAGAAAAAACACATGCTTGGGGCCATTGAGATATAAAGTCATCACAAAAAAGAAAAGAAAAAAGGAATAATTTTGCAATCACGGCACATTTGCCAATTTTCTGACAAATTAAAGGAAAAAAAGAAGTAAGTGTCAGAGTAAATTCTAAATTGGCCATAGGAGTGAATGTGAGCATTAATTGTTTTTTGCATCTGTTAGCATTGTGATAGACTGGCAACCCCTCCCGGGCATATCCCGCATCTTCTTGGTGGCACCTATTTAAGTCCCACCTGAATTGCATAAGATAAAGACCAAACAGTTGATCAAAATGATTAATGTAGACAATGCAGTTCTGGAAGAGACTGTTTTTAAGGTTTTCCCTTAAATTATTATCTAAAAAAACGAATCCTCCCCATAAAACAGTATTCATTAACCTATAATTCAAACATTCGTGTCCTGGGTTTGAACTCTTGAGGATTTGCATGTTCTCACTCTGCCTGTGCTTGTTAGATTAACTGGAGATTCCAAATTGGCTGTAGGTGTGGATGTGAGTGTGACTGGTTATCTGTTACTCTGAGTTAACTAGAAAACTGTCCAGGATGTATCAAGCTGCTTGCAGGACTGGCTGCAACCTGGAATGAATTTTAAATATGTTTTTTTTTTTTTTTAATTACAATCGGGTTCCATAATAACACACAGGAACATGGCAGCATTCACAAACATGCATGCAGTATGTTGAATTCAGATCTTCAGATCTTATTTTCATACCCATTTAAAACCATGAGTGGACTCCTTTTCCCCCTTTGTCATACATAATAAAGAAGGTGCTACATTCGTTCATGGGGCACTCAAAAATGCTTCACAGGACACACACACACACACTCTTTTCCAAGCCCTTGTCCCCCCCCCCCCCCAACTCTCCTTCGCTCTCACTGCCCTCTATTTGAATATCTTGTCACTTGGATACACTGCGTGTTAACATGGATGCCTGCATGTGTGCGAAGGTCACTTATTTTTCTAGCCAGCACAACATTATTAAATCATGAGTCCACCCACCGCTCTTGCTTGTTTACTGTTTAGCTCTCAGGTTTTGTTGGCTGTGTGTGTGTATGTGTGTGTATGTGTGTTTTGGTGTGCGTTACTGATGTGTGCTGGAAAGACAGGTGTTTTTTGGTGTGGTCATGCATGTGCATAAGTGTGTGTGTGTGTGGGACCGGACCCCCTTGAGTTCTCATTATGGTGAGAGTGGATGGCCGAACCCAGGCTTAACATCTGTCTCTGAGAGTGGAGGGGCCCCACATCGAGCCAGCGAACGCCCTGAGAGAAGAGGCTGCTTTTACCTGAATACCAAAGCCACAGCGCCGCACCTCGCTCTGCTGTTAGCTACTGATCTTTAATTCAACTGTTAAATGCCGGTCTCCATTACTGATAGCACATCACGCTGCAGAGAGCATTTTCCCTATCTAATATTGTTACTCAGTTTATATTTTCCATCAGGTGACAGGTTGCTAGGACACTGTCATTAATATTAAAACAACCCTGCGATGGGAAACAAATGTAGCGCTGAGCTGTATGAATGTTTAAACAATCGTTTATATCACATTTATAATACATTGGTAAGCAGATGTTGTTAATGTCAACAGCTGGTCTTCTACTCTGTCACATAAGTAGAAAAAAGAATAGCAAAGCACAGGTCTGACTGTAAGTTGATAAATGCTGTGCATTTATAGGCAAAGTAAAAATTATATCATACTGTACTCATACATTTTTTATATCTAATCTTTGTATACTGCTTGTTTTATGAACAGATTTTATTTTATGTAAAACTGGTCTGTTCCACATTAGGCTTCTTTAATCTGTAACTTAACAGAAACGCTGGGTTGGATCTAAATGTCGGAAGTGATTAAACCCAATAACATGAAGGTGTTTAACAACCTGTCGTCATGTTTGTCCTCCTGAGTAAAGACAAAGAGAAAGTAAACACAGTGACACCTGCCAGAGGATAGGGATACATTTCAACATTGTAAGTTAAACAAGGACTACAAGCTGGTAAAACTTGTGGTCTTAACACTGGAGGAACACAAATTACTTCTCACGGAAGCGTTAATATTTCAATCGACCACATTAAAACAATATGACAATGCTGAGCTGGAAAATGTCTTATTTTGAAAATTAAACTAGATTTCCCTTTTTATTCTTTTGTACATAAAGTAAAATAAGATCCCAGTGTTTTCTTCTTCTTTTATTTATCAACAGAGCGAAAATCTATTATTTATTCAGCTCGCTTATTATACATTATTGGTAGCTGGGAAGGGGAGCAGAATATAATATTTTTTGCTCTGTTGTTCCTAACGATTAATAATTACTTATGAAGGTGGTGAAGCTGACATTCCAAGTTATGATATGAAATAATAAACTTATTATTAAAATGCATCCAAACTGCACTTAGGTGGAAACCTAGATATTACATCTATACGTGACTGTTCAACATCTAATGGTTGAAGGTGGTTGGAACGAGCTAAACTCCTGAGTTTGTTTTTTTAGGTTAATTCTCAAAACTACAATATTAAATCAACATGGCAAAACAAGCAAGTGAATAGTCAGTCCATAATTATTGATTCAAATTTGAATGTTTGATTTCAACATGATGCGTTAGAAATGCACCCTTGTCTTTCTGATCCGTGGTGCTCCTTGCTGGACTTTGTAAACAAGGATTCCCTTTGATAAATAAAAAAGATAATGATGAAACAAGCCCAGGCAATGAATAATAAAAGAGATTTTGGATTCAATCCAATTCAATTTTATTTATATAGCAACAACAGTTGCTTCAAAGCACTTTATATTGTAAGGTAAAGACTCTACAATAATAGAGTAAATCCCCCAAGTATTTCGGGGTCTTGTTCATGAGTGATGGGAGAAGGGAACAAGAGATCGACAGATGGATTGGTGCTGTACTGGTCCGTCGTGGTGAAGGGAGAGCTGAGTGTAAGCTGCAGAGTTTAAGCCAACCAGTAAACTGAGAGCCGAAGTTTTCAGTTTAGTGAGAGCCGAAGCCAGCCACCCTTCCCCCGAAGGATGGCTGGCCTCTCCCTTAGAGATAGGGTGAGGAGTTTTGCTCCCATCCAGGAGGGGCTCAGGAAAGAGCCGCTGCTTCTCCACGTTGAAAGGAGCCATTTGAGGTGGTTCGGGCATCTGAAAGCATTCCTCCTGGGCGCCTCCTGGGTACCTGTTCCAGGCATGTCCCACATGGAGGATGCCCCGGAGCAGACCCAGGACATGCTGGAGGGATTATATCTCTCAGGTGCCATGGGAATGCCTTGATGTTCCCCCGGATAGTCTAGAGGAGGTGGGCGGGGAGAGGGAGGTCTTAGCTTCTCTACTTAGGCTGCTGGCCCCACACGTAGAAGATGGATGGATGGATGGATGGATGATATGCAAAGCAGCGCATAAACACATTGTGACTGAAATGGGTGAGTAAGAAACCCTCAGTGCATCATGGGAATCACCCAGCAGCCTAGGCCTATTGCAGGGTCACCTGATGCAGCACTATATGCCTTATCAAAATGGAATCTTTAAGCCTAATCTTAAAAGTAAAGAGATCGTCTGTCTCCTGAATCCAAACTGGGAGTTGGTTCCACAGAAGAAGGTTCTGCCTCCCATTCTACTTTTAAAGATCCTAGGAACCATAAGTAAGCCAGCAGTCTGAGGGGGAAGTGTTTGATTGGGGTGATACGGTGCTATGAGGTCTTTAAGAATAGATAGGGCCTGATTATTCAATACCTTGTATGTAAGAAGAAGGATTTTAAATTAAATTCTGGATTTAACGGGAAATGAAGAGAAGTCACTATGGGAGAAATGTACTTTCTGTTTCAAGTCCCTGTCACTAATACTGCTGCAGCATTTTGTATGAACTGAAGGCTTTTCAGGGAGCTTTTAGGACAGCCTGATAATAATGAATTGCAGTTCTGCAGTCTAGAAGTAATAAATGCATGAACTAGTTTTTTAGCATCACTCAGAGACAGGATGTTTGCAAGATGCAAGAATGTGAAAAAGCAGTCCTACATATTTGTTTAATATACCTGCTGAAAGACCCTGGTTTAACATAGGAGATGAAAAAAAGCTGCATCCTTAGTGTCTCCCTGTTCCTTAGTGGAAAGCAACCCACTAAGGGACAGGGAGAATATGCAAAAAAGTCCCAGTTGACCTGGAGATTTAACCCTACAACAGCTTGACTGTGAGGCAACAGTGTCTGGCCTTCCCGGATTCCAATCCAATTAACTTGCCAGAGACTGATCCACGGAGTGGGACGCCACAACACTGCTTGAATTGAACCCGCAACAGGTGCCCTTGTGCCTACATGCCTTTCTTTACTGGGCCTCATGGGTTCCATGTCCATAGCGCAGTGGTGCAGAGCTGTTTTAGTAGAACGTAACCATATAATGCAACCAACTTGCATTATATGCTCTATGCTGTCGGTAGATCATAACCCCTTAACAAAGGATTGTAATTCTAGCCATTAGGTGGGATTTTTTAAAACAAGTTACAGCCATTTTCCATATCAAACTTAGGATCCATTATCATTTAAAAACTGGCGGCTCTTGCAATTATCCCGTTACCTTGTGAATCAGTAACAAGATCTAATTACTGATATGAATGCATTAGTTCTGTCATCTACTTTGCAGGCGTTTAGACATCAGCTGGTGTTTACTGCATTTCCTGAAGAATATCAAACGCACCTGGTGGATATGTTCCCTACATTCGACATGTGTAACAGTCAGAAAAATAAGCTGAAAAACAATGTTAATAATCGCCCTGAAATTTGCTCTTGAAAGCAGAAAATGATCTACCCGAGCCATCACCACATCAGATTCTCCTGAGTCATAGAATACATTCTGGAGATATGAAACAATCCATCTCTGCCTCATAACGGTGAAGAAATGTCAACTAATCTAATCTCCCTCCACATCTAAAAACAACAACAACAACAAAATAATCACACTTTTATGTTCATGGAATACAGTGTGAGTGAGTCTTTTTCTCACTCACACACATACTGATGCACACATACACTTAAATATCAGTGACTCCTCTCCTTTTAAGCTTTGCTGTGGGTCCAGAAACAAATAGATTATATCTAGCTGTGTGGCATTTCCCAGGTGGTATTTTCAAGAACTCGAGTGTTGGCCACCTGATGCTCGAGAACATATGAAATGGCTTTTTGTGTATGTGTGTGTGAGACAGTGAGAGAGAGACATGCGGTGCTGTTATTCCGTGCCCTTTCTGAGCGGTGTCGAGTCTCTTTCCATCTGTTTGAATAGTGACAGTTCTCCCCCACTGCCCACACCCAAGAGAGCCGAACACCTGTAGAGAGGCACGCGCACACACGTTTGCATATAGACACATCTTAGCTGTTGACTCTCTCCTCCACCTCTGAGATGGCCCCTTCTTCTTTTTTTTCCCCACTTCTTTTTATTTACCCAACTCCAGTTTGTACCCTTCACTTTGCATGTGTATATGCTGATGTTTGTTGTGGTGCTCCACTGTGTAGCAAATGACTTGTCCCCGGCTGGGTGGGTAATTTTCCAGTGGCATTGGTGCTTTCATCCATGCAGTCTCTCGGTGTGCTGTGTTTATGAATTGACATCGTAATCACTCCTTTGCCACTTTCTCTCCATTTCCCGCACCTCGGGAGGGGAGGCAGGAGGGTCTCAGGTTTATATGCAGATGCTGAAAAAAAGAAAAGGAAAAAAGAAGATGGAAATCTGTGACAGAGTGTTTCAGAGGCCGGTAACAGCGTGGAATAGGTGAGCGACTGACTGACAGGATGAAATTGAAATAGGAAGAAAGTCCAGGAGAAAGAGACAGGGGGAGGGGGGGGGAGGGGGGAGAAAGCATGACTCGCAATGAAGTTGAGAAAATTGGATGGAGATTTTTGTCAAATCACATTTGACGATTCTATCTGTTGAATTTTTATATAGATAAATGTCTGCATTTTAATGTCTAGAATGAAAGGAAGAACCAGTTTCCTCTGTTGACATTTACCATCTGTAGCTGTCGGTGCTTGACAGCACAATGGCTGATTTGCGGGAAAACACTGAGGACCTTTTTAATCAAAGCGTGAGCTGAACAAGTTTTGAATATGTGTGTCAGAACTGCCACGATGAACAAGAAAGTTAGTATTTGGTACTCACCTTTATGCAGTCAGCGATCATAAATAACGCTTGTTCTACATCCATCTGCTTGTGCAAGTACAGGCTGATTTAAATACAGGAGCAGTTGCACTGTGCTGTACATGGTTAGTCACTTTGAAGGTAACTTTTTCCTAGATGAATGCAGCAGCCGGAGTAGATTAAAAGGAAAAATCATGACAGACAACAGTATCAAGCAACTTTGATGCTGTGTTTCGAGTTATTATTAATCTCTGGCTCTCTTCCACAGTCTTTTTTTGGTCCCATCTTTAGGACAGACAGGCCTCCCCGAGCTTGGCCCTGTGCAGGTTTCTTCCTGTTAAAGAGAGGAAAAGATGGTATTTGGCAAGCAATTATAAGAATCAGCAAAAATTCGCCCTACTGGCGTTTTTCCTAGGCCTGTAACACACTTGATACATTTACAGTTAAAGAAAACATATTTAACCTCCTAGGACCTGGTGTCTACATTTGTAGACAACACATTTTGGGTAGACCAAAATACTAAATTTTGCTCTACAAGGGCCTGATATCCACTTACGAGGACATTATGCTGCCACTGTTCTAGTGAAATTTAAAACGAATGTCCTCTTATGTGGATCTCATTTTTATCAGAAAAAAAAAAGTCAGGTAATTTTTTGCTTTTACATTCATCAGGTCCCAATCAGCCCCAGTAGCAAAGAGAAATTGAAAATGCATGCCATAAAAGAGAATACGAGTCTTGGGAGGTTAATAACTAACAATTTGAGCCATTAGAAATGCAAAAGGAGGGCGTAACTAATAAGAAAAAACAAAATACCTCATCCTGTATGTGTTTGTGTGTGTCGGTATATCATTGTTAGCTATTTACACTGATTGTCAAGCATACCTTTTTTGTTATTTTCGAATGCTGATCTATCTATAAATAATAATCCTAAATAGCTTAATTACTACTAAATAGGATTTTGAGCAGCATTTAAAACTATGACTTTCAGTACTTTGCTACAAGTCAGACACTTTAACTCTCACATTAATATCAATAATAGTTTTTTTAGTTGTACACACAGAAATGAGGATAGAAATGACTGAAAAGGTGATATTTGCAGACTTTTATGTCCATCATGGTTCTTTGGATGAAGCCTGCAAATGTCCCAAAAAATGTATGCTTACCATATTTTAAAAGGCACGCCAGCTAGGAAATAAAAATGATCTCATGCAAATAGGCTACAATCATTATAGTATGATAATAATGTGGTCTCAGTATTAAAATGAGGCTGCAAGCTCAAACTTTATAAGGAACCAAACAATTCAGACACTTTGGACGATACGAGACACATACGAAGATTTAGCGTCTGTGTCTTCATTAGGATTAACTAATTAAGTTCATTCAGTGCAGACCGACAGCATCTGAGTGTTGAATAAGGATGCATTCATCCTCCTCCAGCTGAAAGACTTGCACAGCATCAGTCATATTGGGGTTTGTTTGTCTCATTCACATTTCTACCTGTACATAACGCCCTCTATAAAACACAGCTTATTTGTTCCCGCGGTCGCGTTGCATCTGCACACACTGTCAAACAAAATCTGAGATATTCTATTGAAATAAGCACTTTGAATCAGAGTGGGTAAATCTGTATGAGCTTATGCTGAAGGTGAAGAAGCAACACAAAAAATTAAGAATGTCTTGTTTTCTTAAAACCTTGATAGAATGTGAAGTAGGGGATGGTTGTTTTCCTCTGATCACCACTACTTTGAAAGCATGCTTTCCATCCCCTGTGGGAAGGCAGCTGGATTACCTTTGTTTTCAAGTGCTCCGTGCCACTCCTAGCTGCTGCAACTGAGCCTTCAGTAACAACCCCGGCTGGCTTTGTTGGGTCTTCTTACATTCAAACTCCTTTTTTTTTGTCTGTCCTGTATTCTCTCAAGTCTCTGAAGCTGCATGATGAAATATAGAGGTACAGTTAGCAGCGTCGAGACACTGAGGCAATAGGAAAGGGATTAAAACCTTCACCCTGTGACACTGTTGAGAGCAGATGCCTTTTGATGTGAAAGCAATTGGCTCATCCAGTGCCATGTAGCAGAAAGGAATAAAAACCTAATCATACTTATAATGTCTGACAGCCAGATATGCAAACACACACAGTTTAACATGTGTGCATGGGAAAATTTCAGTTTCTCTCCTCTGATCTTTCTAACACTCTCTTTACGTCTGTCTCTCCGACTCAGCTGCCTTTTTTTCTGACTTGCTTCTTATAGGCACAGTGCTTCATTGTTTACAGCAGAATAGATCTCTTTATTTGAGGGATTAAAGCGATTACGATCCCCATTTTTTTATAGGCACGGATCGTGATTGAGTCTTTTTTTTAACCTTTCCCCACTTTTGTCCCAATGTCACGGGCAAAGCGGCAGAGAATTCAAGGTCTTATTGAACAAATTCAGTTAATAAAATACCAACCAGGAGGAGAAAGATGGTAGTTAATAGCAGAGGGGATTTGAGCTGGTAGCAAGAGATTAGGGTGCAGTGTTTTACTGGGCCAATTCTCTTGGAGTCATTCGCTGTCCCCTCCGTTCCCATCTCCTGGGTTTATGGACAGGAAGGTGTTCATAAAGTTACATGGGTGAATGGATGCAGGATGGAAGGAGTGTCATCCTCATATGTGTGTACTTAGATGCTGGTTTTCCAGCATCTACTGAGCCTGGCTTGATATTTCCATTCTCTGTATGTATATATATGCCTGTATGAAGCTCCCCAGATTTGTACTCCTATTTTTTAACAAAACTGATTTGAAAAAAATGGTTGCTTATTGCACATTTGGCATTTATGGTGACTTGATGAAGGTAAATTCAATACTCTACCACCTCCTTGGGGAAATATCAGCCGCTGTGTTCACAAGCTGCTCACTATCTCTGTTCTTTTGTGGTGAGCAGGTGGTGGGCAGTGAATTGAGCTTTTGTGCTGGAAATTACTTACTGCTACTGAAAGCACCAAAGCAAAGTAAAACAAGCCAAACAAGCTGAAACTTTCCATAATGCATTGTAAACATGATGGGAGCTACAGGTTCAAGTTTGTCTGTCACTGAAGGTGAACTATTTCGTGATGTTGCACCACTTTAAAATAGCCATTAGGATCGATAATTAGTCTAAAAGCATGGCTGTGCCCGCTTAGAGTTTCAGCAGACTTGGAGACACTGGCTATTTGGAGACATGGAACCGTTTAACGAGATTAATAAAGATTCCAGAAAGTTGATTCTGTACATGTGGATGTAGCGTTTTCAGTGGAAGAGCTCTACGGTGAAGAGAGTCAACAGTTAGCTGGATGACTGAACATTCAACAACTGAGCATACAGATAGTGAAGGGAAATCTCTACTCTGTTTTATCCATTCGCAAGAAGCACAGTTGCACGAGCTTAAAATTTGCTTTAGCCTTCTTTGCATTAAAGTTGAACGTTATATTGATAAATGAATACGTGTCTTAGCTGTGTTTGCTGTCATTCTTTGATGTTGGTCTTAGAGTTGCATGCTATAATTTTTTTTTCTTTGCAGCAAGACTTTGCAAAATTCAGCTCAACTCCGTGCATGGTTTATCGCTCCTTTTGAGCCAGTGCACCACCATTACCAGCACTGGCTGCCAGGGGCAACGGGCCGGCTCGGCGGGATTGGAATACAGCCGTGTATTTGTGTGTGTGCTTGTGTGTATGTGTGTGTGTGGGTGGATGGCAGGCAATCTGTCGCTTGTTTACACTTTATATATCACTCTCTGGGTGCTGTAAATCTCTATCGGGCTCTGTCCATGACCATCTCCCTCCTGGTTGGATTACATCTGCTTTTCTCTGTCTTTCTCTCCCCTTGTCTCGCCGAGTGTGCATCAAACTATAAATCACCGCGTGACGCACTGTAGTGTCTCGAGGTGATGCGGTTCTGCGAGCAGGCCCTGAATCACCTTCTCGCCCTGCAAATTTTGAGGTCCGCAAGGGTGAATATTGATCCTCCTAATGGAAGGCGCGATGCTCCTATCAGTGTTGTGATGTCACAGGGTCGGACAAAGAATTGCACAATCGTTCCCTCCCCGGCTGCCTGGAGACATCACCTATATTATTGATTTATCACTCAGGTGTCACTTCTGCCACCGTAAATCTGTCTGCTGACCGGAAAAAAAAAATGAAATTAAGGCAGAGAGAGTGGAAGACTTTTGAGCCAGGTTCTAAATATCCCGTGCCTTCTTAACAAGCACACTTCACAGGTCACTGAGAGGCCAGGGCTCTTATCATGAAAAGCCTGCTTCGCTTACGGATCACCATCTTGCCAAATGACAGTGATGGCTCCAACAGGAAAATCAATGCCTTTCCACCCCCGTCATATGTGAGTCCTCTAAAAGCATTTTTTATCCTGCTTTTCAGCTGCATTTAATGATCTTTCAACCACTGACTCCTGTCACCCTCTCCATCTTAACATGTGGGATGAGGCCTGAGTGGTTACATGTTCCCCTCGTCCCCCCTTGCCAGCAAAAATGACCCGCTCGCTGGAACCTGATCTTTGGCCCTTCATGGGCAGACAATTGGAATTTATTTTCATGGTGATGGATAAAATAGATTGTTTGATAATTGATTCACATTTTTATACTTTAAGGTGTTGCTGTATTGCCATGAAAATATTAAAGACTAATGAATATTTAGCCCCCTCCAACCTGTTTGACAAACTATTGATTGAGGCACTTGGATAGGTCTTGAAAATATTATGCTCAATTTGTCAAGACTTTCCAGTTGTGAAAGAAGGCAGGGGAAGTTTAAGAGTGTCTGGCGGTAGGCCCAGGCAACTGGCTATGGGCTGTTTGTCAGAGTTGTCTGATTCAGCTGTTGATGGGGGTATTATTTGCAGTTGGAGTAAGGATGAGTTGCAGCAGATTGTGTGGAATATGAGGGATTTTCTCAGCTCCTGGATCACGGGTTGGGCTAAGAGATAAAATAATCCCTTGACAAGTGCAATATGAACGAAATCCTCGATGGAGAAAATCCCATGTTTACTTGGACATGCAGTTACACCATCTCCATTTCTGCTAAGGGTATGTTTTTTCATGGACTGGACGTGGTGTCTTTTTTTAATACTTCTCCAGTCACTCAATTTGCAGGTTTGAATATAAAAAGTCACACGCAAAGACAAATACTGTACACATGCACTTGTATTGCTGTCCTTTTAAAGATTGTAATATTCATTCCTCTATTCTGAATATGATTTCTTAGCACAAGGTTGGCATCTAACTAAATGTTTGAAATAACAACGTAGAAATAGCAATAAAAGTATTTTGGGAGAAAGCAGAACTACATTGTGCTTATATAAAAAGTAGTAGTAGCAGTAGGAAAGCTCAGTTGGAGATTAAAGCAACATTTCTTTGCTGCCATACAACAATAATGTCACTCTTCTCGAACAAAATGCACCTGTTCTCTGAAGATCGGTGGGTGATTTTACTTAACCTGTTATTCAACTGTGTCCATTGATGTTCAGTTGAATAAAGACCGGGGCTCAAAGCGGGCCATTTTAGTATTGTGCACTGTTTTCTTCTCATTAGACTAAAGGTTTACTTTGACAGCTGAATAAAAGTGGCTGTTTCTCAAAAGGTTGTTTCAGCTTATTTGGAAATTAAGGCCAGTTAATGTGGCTTTATAGGTTCAGTTGCTATAGCAGCCTCTCCCGTTATAGCAGCTGAGTAAATGTGTAGACATGTTTAGTGAAATCATAAGCTGTTTGTTGACCAGATGTTAACTGTGGGATCAATTTGTCTAGTCTGTGATCTGCTACCTTTCCACAGCTGTAATTTCTAACTATTGTAAAAGAAGACCTTTAGTTGCAGTATACATGCCTTTACTGTATGTAGGCGTTAACTAGCCTTTACTGTGCAAACAAACTGTGCGCTTATGAGGAGATGGAGTTGTAAACTTGCAGTCTTTATTTCCTTTTCTGGGGCAGTGAACACGGTACACAAGATTTGCACAGCTGTTACACTGAAACTTGGGCCTATTTACAGAATTTATGGCTGATTATAGTAACTTAATCACCCTGCCAGCATGCATTTCACAGTGGCTTGGGGTACTTGCTGGCAGCGTTACTTCTCACAGAGTCAGAGCAGAGACAGACAAAGTTATTCATTTTCCAGAACAAAGGCCACCTTTCTACAGGGAGGGTTCCTGTGGGTACCCGACCCAGTGCCTGATTCTGCCATAGTGCCACTGTGTTCATTCACAGATACTGTCAGTCAGTGTTCCTCAAAAATGTTCATAATGTGGCACTAAAAATGCTAGAAGCTTGTTTTAAAGTTGCTTACTTTCTCAACTGTGCACATCTTGCTTGGAAAGGGGTCAACACCTGACAGGAACTTTTGCTAGAACATGCTGAACCACTCTGAATAAATTCCACCAGTTTGCAACCACAGCTCCAGTACAAGAAACAGGCCAAAACTGTATGAATGTTCTCACAAACATTTTCCATCCGAACTAAAGTTCAACATCAAACTTCTGTTTTGTTTTATTTTTTGTTTTGTTGTTATTTTTATCTTTAGCAGGAATATGTATGATGCCGCTACAGCCACTTTGGAGTCATTTTATTCATTAAAAGTTGTGAGTAAATCTAGCAGTTCCTTATTCTTTGTAACTAGGGTTGTAAAAACACTTTAGGGTGAATTTCAGAGGTCAATAAAGCTCCTGTTTCAACAGCCTGGCAGTATTAAACAGTCAGCACACATGTTAATGTTAGCTGTTTAACTTTTAGCAGTTATCCACTAGCCACATTAGCCTCTTGTTATCATTAACATAGTGGCTAGCGGACATTAGCTTAGGTAAAAGATGAATAATTTTTGTATTATGGCTAAACGTCTGAATAAATTATGAAGATTTACTTTTCTGCTTTTACAATAATTTATTAAAATGTGTTTCTTATTTTGTCGGCTGTGAGGGCACCTTTAAAATGCTTTGATCGGTTTAGTCTTTCACAATGAGCACTTTTTTTACTGTCTTTGTTATAATGAAATGAAATTCTCTAAGTAATTTATATAATGAATGCCTTATTTTCAAATGTATATTTTTTAAAATTGAACTTAAAATTGGGAAAATTAGTTGAACATTAACAAGTTAACTTTAGTTCTGTTGTTGCTAAATGTTCGGCATGGTCAAGTTTAAAATTCCAGTATTGTGACAACCCTGTTTGTAACATTGTATCTATCTGCAACTAGCTCCTCTCGTCTTTTTTTTTAAAAATTTCTGTATTTCCATTGAAAATAATAAAAACTTAGCTTGTCATTTACCAACTCTCCCAAACAGCAGGTCCTGCGAGGTCACTGCTGTGTTGTTTATATGACTGCAGCTCCTGTGACCGTGGCAGCAGTGACGTGATGAGGATTGTGAGGGCATCTGGGGAATGGCAGCCGTGCGCTCTGTTTAAATGCTGCAGTGCCCCGGGGATGGACGCTCACGCTCAAAGTGTCCATGTCTGGCAGGACTAGCTGTGTTGTTATTTGATGACTAAAAATAAAAAAAAATCCTCTGACCTTGGTTGGTCGCTGATGATGGAGTGAAGACAAGAGATGATGAGAAACATAGTGAATGTGTGTGTGTGTTTGACAGCAGAGAGTTACAGGAACTGAGGGAGGATGAGAGAAGTTTGTAGGAGTATTCAAAGTAGCAAGACGAAAACAGATGGAGAGGTCATTCAAGGGAAGTAGGGTAGAAATATGATAAGGGTATAGCAATATTGTACATCACAGATTTTGACGACCTCTTCAATTTGCAGCTCAAACTTATTTAGATAATTTGAAAATACATACTTTGATCTCTAAAAGAAAAGAGAGAGATGAATTTTAAACTGGATATGTCATATCTCACGCAGGGGGAAAGAAAGTCTGTAATGTGACTGTGCACGGTTTAAAAATGGGGTGCAAAAGATTACATTTCTCTTTCTCTTTCTCTTTGATCCTTAATTATAAGCTTAACAGGAAATCACACATTTTGTCATCATCATTACAGTAAATATAACAGCATGTGAAAGTGTTTTTCTGCACCTAGCAACTTCTATAAGCTCACTGTCTTTTTCTAAGAAAAAGATAAATTTAATGTGGTGAAAACAAATGAGAAACCTGTCTAGTTCATCAAGCCCTGCAAGTAAAATCTATTAACATCTTGGTTTACACTGCAGCCTTTATGACCTTCAAATGATTATGTATAAAATAAAATCATATAAAAATATAATACAGCAAATGCTGATTAATGTAATTTTTTACATTGAAACACAGCTCGAGAGATTACAGGGAGTAGTAAATAACAGTGTCTCGGTTTAGCCTTGCTCTTTCAGTTTACATACATGGTGATTGTGGGATTTTTGAATTTTTTTAAACGCAACAATACCACACACAGAAAATACAACACTATCAACAGAATGAATTTTGAATTTCCATGGATCGACTATTTTCAGTGCAAAAATGTGTTTGACATGAGTTTAGCTAACAGTGTAGGGTAAGGATTACAGGTGCAAATACCATAACCCTACATAAATGCCACAGCAAAGGGAAAACTCACAAAAACTGCAGTTAAATTTTATTGAACCTTACAGTTTGCATTATTAGGAGTGGGACTGCTTTGACGACAGACTCAGGTTACTATAGCTAGCACCTGTCTATAGCTACTATATAATTAGTCAGTATTAAACTTGGATGTACCCCTGGGTTACCAAAATTAAGCCAATGTAAAAAAGTGTTAAACTCACATTCTACCTGAAGGTCACCAGGTTGCAAAGCAGTAGTTGCAAAAAGTCGTAGAGAGGCCTATGATTAGATGTCTTTCTGACTTGACCTCTGTAAATGCTTTCCTGGTTTGACTGTCAGGTCTGCTTCTTCTTGTGACCTGTTTTGAAACCAAGACTGTGATGAGAAAACATAAAAAACTAACAGATGACACTACAGTATGTTTCTTCTTTTTGGAGCATTTTAATGTCATTAAAAGAGACATGGTTTACTGCGGGATTAACCTTTATGGTAAATGGACTGATTCTTATATAGCGCTTTTCTACTCTCCCAGATTACTCAAAGCACTGTATACAACATGCCTCATTCACACAAGCACTTCTAAACACAAGTGCAACTAATCTACATTCACACTCCGATGAACTTGGGGTTAGCCGAAGGATATTTGACATGCAGACTGGGGAAGCCAGGGATCGAACCACCAACCTTCCAATCAGTAGCTGATCTGCTCTACCACCTGAGCCATAGCCACCCCTATCCAAGAACTCAGTTTTATTTATATGCTACAGAGCACTAATTAGTTAGTGTCTGTATCTCTATGATGCACCTATAGAGTGTATAGATGCACCTCTCTGACTAGGTTGGCTAACAATAACTGCTAACATAGCACTCCACTCTCTTATCCAAATATGGCTGGTTCTCACTAATAAACAAAAACAAAAACCTGTAGGCACCTATAGTGACTATGATGTCTTTTATATACAGTGGACGGAGACAGCACTTCTTATAATGACACTCTTAGTTGTCATTAAATATAAATAGCATAACTGTAATTGTCCAGCATGAACTTAATTGTGAGATGAAGTAATGAAATTTATCACTAATGCATTTTAACCTACTGTACATTTAGCTGCTAGCTACTTGTCCTGCCATGTAGAGATGAAAGAGATGCTCATTCAGGGAGCTGCAGAACTGTTGATATCTTATTCACATACACATTCAAATGCTGATACTTCTGCTCTACAATTGCACGGTGGGGTTGTACGGCCTGTACTTGTCTTCCCAGAAAGGACAGGAAGCATAGATGGAAGGGTACAAACGCTGTTTAAAGGCTGACTGACAGCACTGTAGGAAATACACAAAAGACAGCAAGAGAATCTAAGTAAAATATGGAGCATTGGGAGCCAACTCTATGGCAGAAAGGGGATAGTGGTGAAATCTGTACAATACAAGGACGAACAGATCAGCATTGAATGTGCTCTTTTCAACTTCTTTCATGCTAGAAACTGCAGACTATTACATATAGCAGCCCTTTCTTGGCTCTCTCGCCTATTTGTGGTTAATACAGCCCTCAAAGTCAAATGGAACTGGGTTACTGTGAGTTGGAGAGACTGTAATGATGTCATCTGTCTCCTGTCATCAGTGACAGGAAAAACTAGAAAGCGAAAATTTCTGAAGAAATTTTAAGTGTGCCTATGCCGCCGCTAATCAGTATAGTTTGCCATTCAAACAGCTACAGAGAGCAAAACTCAGCAGAGCAGCCATTCTCCACCATGAACTATGGTAAAACCAAACACCGCTTGCGCCTCACAGATGACAGCTTACAGTTTTGTGTAAAGATGAGGTGACTTCGTACAGCCCCAATTTGTAGACGCTGTGCGCAGAGGTTCATAAGCAGACCCAACAATGTTTGCATGAACACACTTTGAAGCATTACGTTATGGACCACTTTTCACACATAGTTGCTGTACCTACACAGCCGGCTGTAGCTTTTCATCTCATAGCCCGACACATACACCAAAAAAAAAAAAAAAAAAAAGCAGAGAGAGCACAGACTTTACACCTGAGAGGCGTGATTGCAGATGCCGCTGAGGTGGGTCCACCTCCCCTGCAGCGGCACTGCAGACCACGCCCTGCCACACACATCAAACACGTAAAATAAATATTTATGCACTTTTCATTCACTTTGTTTTTTGTTATTTTTACAGAGTGTTCTGAATGATTAACAATGGTCTACAGCCAATCTTGTGTATTATTATACAAACTTTGGTTGTAAGATTCAGATAACTATTTAATAAAAGCTAAATATTTTATATGAGAGTAAGAAAGAAAAGTATATCTTTGTCTCATACTCTCATCAGACAATATATGAACCTCTCAATAAACAAAATATATGCTCAGCTTAAATGACAAACCGCTATTTTACACAGTGGAACACTTATTTTTAAACAAAACCAATGCAGTTCGCCACTGACAGTGCTTACCTTTGCACATCACAGTAAACACTGAACTACGGTGTCCTGCAGAGGACAAATGGTCAAAATTGCTAAAATTTACAACATATATGCAGCTCAACAGCGACACCTTGTGACTTATTCCAGTCACTACCTTACATATACATAACGTCTTACCTGACATTCAGTTCACCGGACACTCATACTGAATCACCAGCCCATATAAATGAAAAATAAGTCCAGCAGCCAACCAAGAGTCATCACGAAAGACTAGGGGTGACACGACAGCGTGAGCGGGCCTGGGTGTCAGCCAGCCCAGCCTGGGTGGCAGCCAAGCCGCCCTAGCCAGCTAGCCGCCATGCGGCGGTGAAACGAGAGCGTGAGCCGGCCTGGGTATCAGTCAGCCCGGCCTAGGTGTCAGCCAAGCCGCCCTAGCCAGC
Organism: Rhamphochromis sp. 'chilingali'; assembly: GCF_963969265.1. NCBI lineage: Eukaryota > Metazoa > Chordata > Actinopteri > Cichliformes > Cichlidae > Rhamphochromis > Rhamphochromis sp. 'chilingali'. The sequence continues at coordinate 32,580,576 of NC_137935.1, forward strand.
TAGCTGCCATGCGGCGCTAGCAGTAACATCGTGAGAGATATGGGACTTCTTGATAAAATATGGGACTTCTTGATAAAACGAGCAGATATTTGAAGTTTACACCCCTACATTCTCGCCTGAAAATAGGGGAGGCTGTCATAAAGTTCAAAATCAGTAACTTAGCGCGCACAGCTGTATAGAAACTCCGTCGTGCTAGCTAGCACGCAGTACAGTTATTGTAACTGTCAGCACAACGAAAATAAACTACACCTAAACTCGGTTTATATCTGACCCAAATAGAGTGCAGTTAATAACGTCTTACCTGAAATTCAGTTCACCAGCCGCCTGCTTCTCCTGCATTGGGTTTCCCTTATCCACGATTGAGCTCCGCGTTAGCCACCACCGGTCGATCGGTGTTTCTTTCCCGCATACGAGGGGAAGAGACATATACCGGTGGCTAACGCGGAGCTAGCTAGCCACCGGTATATGAACAACTCAGTTATTTTTTCCACATCGACCAGCATCATCGGCCCATATAAACGAAAAATAAGTCCAGCTAAGACAAAGACTGTTTGCGGAGCGATCGGGGGTGAAAGGAGTTAGAGACGCCTCACTGAAAGCCAAGCCTGGGTGCTTTTGAGCGAAGCGGCGCTAGCTAGCCGAGCTAGCTAGCCGGCCGGCCAAACTAGCTAGCCGGCTAGCAGCAACATCGTGAGAAATCTGTTGCTAATATGGGATGTTTTGACAAAACGAGCAGATATTTGACGTTTACACACCTACATTCTCACCTGAAAACCGGTCGATCGGCGGCCGCCTCACATGTTTCTTTCCCCACATATGAGGGGAAAGAGACACATACCGGTGGCTAGCTAGCTCCGCGTTAGCCACCACCAAACAACTCAGTTAGTTTTTCCTCATCGACCAGCATCATCGGCCCATATAAACGAAAAATAAGTCCAGTGTGAAACAGTCGCTTGGCGAGCGATCGGGTGGTTTAGCGAGTGTCAGCCTCTTAAGTTTAAGACAAGCCCGGCTGCTTTTTAAGCGACGCGGCGCTAGCTACCCAGCTAGCGTCAGTACACAGGAACTACTTCCGGTAGTTATACAAAATAAAAGCGTCCACAGGGACACAGCGGCCGCCTCGCATTACTCCCGACATACCACTAGAGTGAGCCAGCACACCACAAATGAAGTTTTCTTGTTCTCCATTCATTTCAATGGGAAAAAACTTGCATTAAAATATTCATATTTAAAAAACTATAGAAGTAATAAACACCAAAAGTCATAGCAACTCATTCCAGCTCCAGCCGCACACAATGATATATCATATGTGAACCTTGTCTCAAAACTGTGGGGCGAGTTAAGGTCCAAAATTTCAGGCGGAAAAAGAATAATAATAATAATAATAATAATAATAATAAATCCGAGCAATAGTAATAAGTGTGCCTTCGCATAGGCACACTTAAATATTTGCCGTGGTGCTGTTTACGAAGGCTGTACAGATGTTGGTTAAAGTTTTATGGCTCTTGATTAACATCAGAAAGATTCATTGGAGCCACTGCATCCTTTTCCTCTAGTGGTGTTTGTGGGTTTGCGTGCAGACTCAGCGCTGATAGATGCCTGATCGTGTTTGTGAAAGGCTCAACAATGATATGTCGTAGATTGAACCAACAAGGCTCATGTCATTTTTAATAATGTACACCAGACACCTCATGGGAACAATGCAGCAGTACATGTTTGGGTTTTGGCGACACTTTAGCTGCCGTCCTGCCTGTCCCTCTCCACGCTCAGCCAATCATTTCCCCTCCAGGAGCACATTATTACAACATGTCAGCTGCGTGCTATTATTTTTTTTTTTTTGCCTCATTTTGACATCTTTGCAATGTGAAAAACAATCTTTCTTTAAAGATGAAACAACTGTCAGAGCAGGGAAACATCTACACTGAGCTGAGTCAAAGGGGGGATTTTACACTCCAAAGTAAGAACATTTAAAATGATTGGAGGCTAAATGGAGAATTTCTGTCTCTGGGCAGTCTTTTTATGTGATGAGCCTAATGCGGTATTAAAAGTTCAGGAAGCAGTTTAGAAGGAAATGACAATTTCTCTGATGACGTTCCTACAAAACATGAAAGCAGACCATTATCCTGTTTATTACCTCTGTGAATAAACGCAGTCTGAAAAATGCTAAACTGCATTATTGTCCTTGAACTGAGGCAGATTTCTCTGCTAATGGAGTGGACTCATCAAATACTTTTAAACAAGGGTCCTGTCCTTGCCCTTACTCATCTCTTGGGAGGGACATACCAGCAGATATGCGCTGAAGCTAATGGGCTAGCCTCCACTGCGCTAACGACCACTAGGCTAATTGGCTGGCTGCAAGTGTTAATGTGAGACAATGCAATTCTCCTCCTTTTCCCTCAATTGAACCGGCAAAGACAGCCGCCGCCCTTTTGTAATGGAATTAATGGGGGAAAAATAGAAAACGGCCTGGTTTGAGAATTAAGGAAATGTGATATGTGGTCTAGAGTAATTAGGGCCTACAGAGTGAAGAGTGTGAGCACTTAGCACTTAACTATTCCCATGTCGAGCAGCCGTAATTACGATGGGATTTCTGCCTCTTTTTCCTCCCTGTGATGAAAAGGTTTTATTGTTCCGCTTCTTTATAAAAAAAAGATGGGAAAGGAGGGATCAGCATCGGTTGATGAAAGGAATCTCTCTGAAATGTGCTGCCACCGCAAAAACAAAACAAAAAAAGGAAAAGAAGAGCTTCATCTCATCTCAGTGCAGCACCATCACTCTCCCACTTTTTATTTTTGCCTTTCTTCCTCTCTTCTGCTGCCTTTAACTTCCGGAGATATTACAGTAGAGCTGCATGAGCCGTAGAGTAAATTCACAGGAAGCTTTATAAAGATTTTTTTTCCTTTTTTGTCAGTGCAATGTGATCTCCTGGGATGCTCTCCACAATGGGTGTCAGCGCTGCCTTAGAATGAGGCAGCTGCACGTCGCTGTGTTGTTTTGCTGAGCTTTTAAGAAATGTTTGTGTGAGTCCAAAGCTGCTCTGCATTTATGTGCACTGCTTTTGGCTGACAGCCTGTATGGGATGTGGCATTTCACACTGCGGTCCCTGTTCCAGAAGGAACATCGTCATCTGGGCCTATTCTCCATAGGCAGGAAGTCAGGAAGAACTTTGCAGAAGCTTGGTAATGCAGTCTAGATTAGAGGCGGGCCGATCGAGTCAAATATCGACAGTATCGACATAGAAGCTGGCATCGGTATCAGAATCAATACTTTGTTTCGCTCCTCTAAATTTAGTGCATTGCTCCCAATTATCAGAAAGTAGACATATCTGTGCAAACACCGCTCCTCTCGTGTAGGCATACTGTGCTCCTCCACTCTATGCTGTGTTGATATCATTGATTAATTGACGATTGATCATGTTTTTTTAAAACTTATAATTCATGACTACATTCTACGTAAGCTGCCTTTGTAACCTGAAAGTATCTGTAATATTAGCCCTGTATTTATTTACTTGGTATCAGATCAATACCAAAAATTGCAGTATCACACACAAACTAATCCACACTACGAGCTAGACCAAAGCTCCGGTGATTGATGGAGTACAAAAACCCTTCATGAGTGCAGGGGGAAAAAAGACAGCAGCAGTCAGCCAGGTGGTACCAGCAGGCTACTCGGCAGCTGGACCAGAGCAGTGTTTATAGAGTATATTATAGGGGAAAGCATCATTACACAGAATCCATAATGGAGTCCATCACCTGAAATGACAACTCTTTAATATGGAACTATTACAGCTACTGGCTTCACTGACTTGCAGCATCCTTTCGCCCGTGCATGCATTTTACATGTGTGCTGAATCATATTTTCGCCGGGCCCGCAGCAGCCGAACGCATCGTGTCATCGACCCAGCGCATCCGCACACGCAAAGTTATCAGAGTTAGGCGCCACTGCTACAAAGCGCTAATGAAAGGCACAGGGCACAAGTCCCTGTGAACCTGCACAGTTGAAAAGGATCTTTAGCATTTCAAACAAAGAATGGAAGAAGGCTAGGGAGTTAGTTTGTGCCTTTGTGTGTGTGTGTGTGTGTGTGTGTGTGTGTGTGTGTGTGTGTGTGTGTGTGTGTGTGTGTGAGACCAAGACAGAGGCTTTTTGTTATGGAAAATAGGGTATAAATAATCCAAATATGATGAGGAAGATGATTAACACAACAAAACTTAAAGGGTTCATGGGTCCATTTGTTCAGCGTAGATGGTTAATGAGAGGAGACCTAATCTCTGCTGAAGAATTGCAGAATAAGATGGATACATACATGTGTGCATATTTTTTTTTATCATATGTGAGCCAATAAAGTCTCATTTAATAACGTGTCTGTATTTTGACCTAAAGCTTTGAAAACAGCTTTGTCTGCTTGCATCCCCTAATGAAGCACAATGCTGCATTGCAGCAAATCTTAGGTGAACACGAGGAAACGATGCTAATGTTGTTTTCACCCTCTTCAACATCAAATACAGTTTTTACACCCCTTTTTGTTTTTTCTGGTGACAAAGTTAGTTTTACTTGCAAAAATAAGGCCGCCTTTCAGTGAATGTGTGTGTGTGTTTGACGGTGGCCTTGTATTCCCGTGATTCACATTCTGCTTGTACAATTTTGCTCAATTATCAACATTTCACCTTTCTAAAAGCCTTATTGGTGTGAACCATGAATAATTATAACCCTTCCATATATAGAGTTATTTGCATCGTCACCCTCTGGTTTTTTGAAAGAAAAAAAATGCTAAACAGCTGAGTGTTGATGACTTTGGTGGTTCTGGAATTAGAATTAATGGCTTTTTTAGTTAAGTGACTTGTGCTCCACTTTGCGATTAGTTTTCCCCTTTCAGGTTTGTGTGGTTTTATTAAAGCTGCAGGCTGTGGTTGTTCTTTATTGAAATGGTCCGTGATATAATGTGACAATTTAAATTGGACATTTAAATCTGTGCTTGGAGTGACATCCATCTCCACTCAGTCAGAACAAAGACACAGTACGCTACCCCCATGGAACAAGTTGTAAGACGCCTTATCTGTACTAATTAAGCACTTTAAAATTATACTTCTGAAACGCTCTGTGAAGCTGAGCCGGCGCCACCGGGAGCAGTCACAGCGCTCCTCTATGTTGCTTAACTTCTCTTTACCATCCACCAGCCATTACCTGTGGCTGCAGGAGATCAATCTTAAGTGATCTGAGCCCTGACTGCCACGATAAAACCTTTCTTGGTATAAGAGATATGACTTTGACCCTCCATTTATAGCGGATGTCTGTTCTATTCAACACTCTGTCTTACTTCTCATCTTTTCATCGCGACTGAAAAGAGAGGAGGACGGGGCTGTATTTATCTCCCCTGGGGACAGATGAGGGCTTTTGTGCCTGGGTTGGAGAAACCCAGTGGAACTGAGGGATACGCCTCCCCAGTGGTTTATCAGATCACATACGTCCTCTGCATTACGTACTGTTCTGGAAGCAACCAGCAGCCCGTTTTAATTCTCCCCTGCCTGACCGGTAATTGTTTGATTAGTAATGGCTGGGGGGAAGCAGGAAAAGATGGATGGGGCTGTTAAGCTGGAGAAGTGGAGAAATGTGTCCTATGGGCCTTTAATGTAGGTGTTTCTGCCGTACAAAAAAATCATTGAAGGGTGTTTTTAATGTGAGTCAATTTGATGTAATTCTGGAAAAGCACTTCAAAAGACAGCATTGGCTTTATTGGAAAAGAAACCTTGTTTTTTTTAGTTCATGGCCCTTTTTTCTTACTTTGTTTAATACTCAACAAGGAGCCACAGACAGGGAGTGACATGGGCTCTAACTTAAATCACTTGAACACTGAGCCATTTGATACATATTGCTCCCAGAGGAGCAACTGTGCTGCACCACAGAGGTAAACATATCTGTTTTTAAGGATGCACATACTGCATAGCCCACATGTCAGCACCATCAGGTTTACTAGCTGCTTAACCCTTTCCAGCTCTTTGTGGAAAGACTGGACAATTTGACAGCATGGTAAAAATCGTGGTTTTATTTCTATTCAAAATATCAGTTATCAGTAATCACTCATTCAGTAAATCTGTACATCCTGTTCTTATGTTGGGCTCCAAAGTGACTTTACAGTTAAAAAAAGGTTACTAATTAAAATAAAAGATTTGTGATGTATAAAAGCATGTAATGTCAAACTGACAAATTTATAATGTAAATATAACTTATTAACATTTACATTAAAAAACAGCATCTTCAGAATAAAATGTTCAAACCCATACATCATCAACACTATATCAATCTGGGAGCCAACTAACTAGTATTGTCTTGCCTTTAGGGAGCAGAGGCCAATTTTTCCAGAGCTTTAGGTAAAAAGAAATGCAGATAATTTACTGAGAAGTAGTTGCTACACACCTCCCTTTTCCCGACATCAGAGAGTAAACCTTTTCTTATTTTCTTTCTTCCTAATCATTTTCCTTATATCTGCTTTGAGGCTGCTGGATTGTGGCTGGCTCTGAGCTCTGGATGGCTTTAGCTTTAGCCACTTATCCTTTGTTAGTTTCTTTCAAAAATCCATTTGAAGCTGGATGACGATGATTAAGGTGCCTGTTTAGGTTTGTTGTCACAAAAGTCTCCCTGGTTGTTCCCCCGTGTTTTGTTTTGGTGAACTTTGTGTTTTCAGCCACGGTGAAGAGCTTCCATGCTAACAACATATTAGCATATGTATGTAAGTGTGTGTCCACAACTATTTGCCTGCATCACTATTTGTGTATTTTGCATGCGTGAAATGGAATATATGGGAAGCTGACCAGATGGTCTCTGGTGAGGCTGAGAATGCTGGAGATCAGCCGTTTCTGGTCCCTGGGCAGTCAATCGATGCATTTCTAATCGCGACTGAAGGGAACGGATCTCATTACTTAGTTTTTATGCCAAATTCCCAAACTCAGTGTTTCCCACTCAATCAGAGGCACTTTAGATTAACAGCTGCACAAGTTTTGGTATCTGCCAGTATAAAATAATGATCAGGGATAATTAAACAGGCTGTAACTTTGCTCATCACTTCAATACAGCTCATCAAAACAACATGTGTTTGTTATGTGGCCATCCTCTGCTGCTCACCTGCTGACTAGTTTATCCGAACTCTGTAGCATATTTTTCAGTCAAGTTTCACCTGGGTGGCTGCCGATGCACTGCTACTGCAACAGTGCTCCTCTCAGGTCCATTACACGCACTGAACTGTGGACACGCGTTCAAAAGCACACACCTCAGCACACACGCACGACGTTGAGATGCTTTAAAAGTCTCCCGAGAATTGGCTGTGATTATTGTGGTTACTGTGATTGCTGTCATTGTCTCCCATCACGGCCATTATCAGCGGAGCATTTCCCCGTGTGCTCCTTTCAGCTCAGCACTCTGTTTACCCTAATGTGAGCTGGGGGAAAATAGCAGAGTGGCGTCTTCCATAAACACCTTGTTATCTCTCAGTCCTTCTCTAATTTTCTCCCCATTCTATCACTCCCGCTCATTTTCCCCCCGTCTTTCGATGGGCTGTGTGGGGCCGTGGCTCTCCGGCTTGAAATGGAAGAAAACGGCGGTGTTGTGTAATGCGTGTTTGTTTTCAGGGCTCATTGCTGTTTGTTAGTCAGCATCCAGGGTTGTGCTAATGTTTGCTTTTGCTCGAGTTGTGCAGTTGTTCTGTGTGTGTGTTTTTTTCTCCCACCACCACCTCGTTAATAAAAAATGGCTGCAACCTATTTACACTTAAAGAGGTGCCAAAAAAACCGAGAGTGGGATGTAAAGAATTTCTGCCCACACATTTCTGCCCTTTGGCTCTGATTTCCTTTTATTATCCATCTTCTTTTGCTCTCCCTCTCATCTGTGTGAGGCAGCCTTAGTCAAAGCACTCAGTCAATTCTGCACAAATGGGATTCTTACAATCCAAATAGAGAAGATTGAAATCTGGCAGCATGTATTTGAAGGGTTTTAAACGTGTCACCCAGTTAATGCTTCCTCAAACAGGAAAAAAAACCCCAGAGGGATTCCAAGTCATATTAAAACTTGATTTCCTGGAGTACAGTCTCTGGCTGCTCTCTCAGGTATAGGCGATTACCTCCACTACTCTGGTTAAATGCATGCAACTGTGACCTGGATCAAAAAGTTTTTATGAGCACTAAAGCCTGGGTGACTCCTGAGTGATGCTTACTGATGGATCAGAGAAAGAACCAATCACAGGTGCCTTTTTTGTGCGAGCCTGAATCCAATCTTTGCATACAACGGAAGATGTACTAACCCTGCTGCAAGCTACGTGAGTGGGTGGACTTGTTTCACATGGTCAAGGTGTGTGTGTGTGTGTATTTGACTCAGTGACATTTCATCAGCCAGTCACGTTATCCCCCTGTCAGTCCTCGAGACACGAGCATCAGAAAGAGCTGGAGAATGTGTGAATGTTTCTTTGCGCGAGGTGTGAATGTGAGGTGCCACTTGTAATGCCCGGCTTCTTTGTCTTGTCGTGTCGTCTCTTTGTGTTTGTCTGCTGCTGTTCACCCGTGTGCACGTTCAAACACGCACAGACACACACGCAAACTTCACTTCTCTCCAACCTTTCTTGCCCAGGGCTTTTATCAGCAATTCATTTCCCAGTATCTCAACCATCAATCATTCCAGCTTGTCCACAAATGCAGCCATCACTCCTAAAGACGATGAGAGGGAACGATGTATACAGAAGTAGACGCCGGCTCCGACAGGCAAAAAGAGAGCGGGGCGGGGGTGGCTTTTTAATTAAGATTGCAATCGACTGGGACTCTTAAGAGATGAAAATTTGCCTCATTTTTGGGTGTGTTTGATCCTGAGCTGACGGTACTTTGGCAGGCCCCGGGTCCCCGTTTGTCCTTTAAATTCAGCGTGACTTACAGCGAGGGCCTTTATTTCGAAGGTTCACACTAAAGGCTAATCCATCCTCTTTTTACTGACTCCTGCTCAGGCTTCGTTCTGCGTTCACTCATGGTGTCCATCGCTGCACGTGTTAACTGCCCACTTCTGCTTCTTCTCTTCCCAACAAATCAAAAAAAGTAAAGAGCTTCCTACAGTATCACACAGTTTCAGTGAGTGACCCAGCAGTTTTTCTGACAGGGCAGGTGAACCTCAAATGAAAAAAAGCTGCAGCAGTTTGTTTTTTTCCTGAAGTTTAGTCAGCAATGTCCACTGAAAACAGGGTCACAGAGCACACACACTGTGCGTCTAATTTGAGTATAAACTGCATTCTGGGAGCCTAGAGCACACTCTGGCCCTGAACTGCATTTCTTGTGTGCTGCTCAGAGCACCACCCTTGCAGAGCATTGAGAGTGCTCCTTTGACACGGATGAAGGAGGAGGAGGAGAAGCAGCAATCCGGTGTTTAAAGTGAATAGGTTCCAGCTACCCTGGTGAGCTGCTTTTAAGCCAGTTGCTGAGAGCAAAAAGTAGTCTTTCTTTGAGATGTAACTCAAAACGCATATTGTTTGTCCATGGTGTATGTTTAGCTGTTGCGGTGAGGGGGGATGGAAGTGTGTGTGTCTTAATCTTCAGATTTCTTCCCAGACAAGCGAGCCTCCACCATCCTCTGTTTAAAAGGGGTCACGGGCACAGATGAGAGGCCAGCCAGCTGACAGTATGTGAAATGAATGTCATCAGTTTGTTCTTTTTCATCACAAACACAGATCTGAAACAGATGGTCTCCTGCGTTGGGTTACAAAGGTTGGAAATCCCTGAGAGAATGAAGTTTGATTTAATGCGCTGCTTGCACTTTATGGATTATCTTTATCTTACACATTTTGGTTTGGAAACAATTGCCGTGCTGTCGTTGCTTTATATTGCACAATAATGAGAGCCACCATTATAGCTCACAGAGGTCATAGTGTGAACAGCACATTAACAGAGTATAGTGGGATGTAGTATAAGTAAAATATGAGTCAGAACTGGACTCTCTAAAGCAGCGGTCCCCAACCCCCAGGCCTCGGACCGGTACCGGTCCGTGAGTCGTTTGGTACCGGGCCGCGAGAGTTGAGGCTCAGGTGTGAAATGTATGGTTTTCAGGGTTTTTATCGGTTTTCAGCGTTATTTTGTTATCGTTTTTATTGTTATCGGTCCATGTAAATATTGTCGGGCAAAAAAGGTCGGGGACCGCTGCTCTAAAGTATACTGTTTTGCCCAATGTATTCAGTCGCACATCCAAATCAGTGAATTCAGGTTTTTCAATCACTTTCATGGCCACAGGTGAATATAATCAAGCACATAGGCATGCAGACTGCTTCTACAAACATTTGTGAAATGGATCGCTCTCAGGATAGTCCAGTGGTGAATTTTCTTTACTACTAAATATTCCACAGTCAGCTGTAAGTGGTATTATAACAAAGTGGAAGCGATTGGGAACGACAGTAATACAGCTACTAAGATGCAGGCTATGTAAACAGTGAATTACTAATGCAGTTACACGCTGGTTAAAAAGCTCAAACCAAGTCAACAACATCCCAGGTGAAAAATGTTTTTCAGTTTTATTATGTGTCAACATTGTGCAGCTCCTGAAGACTAACAAGTTACTTTAATGTAAGTTTTTAAGCCACTTTTCATACTTAAAATTTCCACTGGAAATACTTATGCTGTGTCACTACTGTTGCACAATAATGCTGGCACCGTGTTTCCATCGATTCAGACTTCAACTTAGAAAGTCTACCATTAGTGACAGGGCCTCATTGGAAAAGAAGGATGGAAACTGCCCTTCATTTACTTACACTTAGGAATGCTGCTACAGCACCTGCAAGCTGCAAACAACAATAAAATGTTGTTCAGTCTTTTTTTGTATATTGTCAGAAATTTCAGCAAATTGTCTTGAAATATTGTGATGTAATTGATATCACCTACCCCTGCTGAGAACGTGTCTGAAGCAGACCACCTCCTGCTGTGTGCTTGTGTTAGAATGGACAGCTGTGGAAAAATGAACTTCTGCACTGAAAGCAAAGTCAACACATTGTAACAAGCCACAATGTCACATACCAGGGTTTCCACCAGTGTAATACACACATGACGGCATCCCAGATCTACTGTAACCTGAGTCCCTGGTGGGATTAAATCACTAGGAAGATCTGAAAGTTGTAGTCTGCAGATAACACATAATCAAGAATGATTACGTTAGCTAATGTATCTTATGAGCTAACTATTCCCAGTAGCTATTATAAACATTATACAGCAGTTCAAATGCAGTTTAAAGATGTAAAAATGAAACAGAGAAAATGTTATGACTTCATAAAATTTAATTATTCATTCACTGGCCGCGGCTACAGAACCAAACAACGTTTCTGGTGGAAACCCTGCACAATCATGCTGAGTCAGGACCCGTGGGTGTCAAATTTTTACTCACTGGTTACTATTTTAATACCATTTTCCAGTGTGCAGGGTTGTGCTCCAGAAGACCGTTTTTGAGGGAGCATAAAATGACTCCTAACCAGAAGTGGCTGCTGTTTCCCAACTATCATGTTACTTTCAACTTTACCTTTCCTCCTCTTGTTTTATTAGGCTTAGGCGCCAAAACTGTTAGATTAGGTTTAGAAGAATATCTATTGGTTTGGGTAAAATACACCTTTTGATCACTTGCATTCACCTCTTCCTCTTGATACCATTTCTAATATAACTGTGTTATATTTTATACCCATAATCTAAATCTCCTGATCAAATATTTTCACATGATGAAAATGTGGTTTCACCATAATTTCGTTTTGTGTGGGATGTCATCCACCCACACAGAAAGCCAAAGTGTAGTAGCCATTCCATATAGCCACCGAGAGGTGAGGCATGAGAGTGCTACAGTGTGGACTTATTGGCAAATACTTCAAACATCGCTCCATTTCATGCCAGCGATGTCCTGCATAAACTCACATACAATACATAGATACAGAAACTCAAGCTGAAAAGCGCTTCTGAAAGCTGACAACTTAATAGCACCACCTTACAATAAACCACAGCCTTTATGGTGGTTTTAGACTTCAATCATTTCGTCAAACTTGAATTAAGTCACAAAGAAGAATCGTTCTCTTGTCCTACCTGGCTCGATTTGGCTAATTTGCTATGACAGCTTTAAATGACATTATTGTCGTCTGCCTCACATTTTCCAATTGTTTCAAAGAGTTTTTTCATCTCCTTTTTTTCCCATCCACACATGGTTTGACAATGCTTTGACAGCTTTGGAACCCAGTGTGTTTGTGCATCATTATCAGTTTTATCCCAGTAGGTGTTAAGACAGAGAGAGGTGGTCCACTGAAGTAAGATTACATTGCAAGCATAAATCGCCTGCTGGCTGCATGATGAGGTCACATTTCAAAGGAAGCCAGGACATTTGAATACACCTTTGTGCGAGTGCTGTTCTTCAGCTGGCGTTGGTGTCAGCCCGCGTAATGACAAAGGGAGGCTCACTTTCATCTGGCTCCATTTGTTCCTGCTCCCTCATTCTTTGCATTATTACCGCAACGGCCTGTTGTTCCCCTTCATCTCCCTCTATGCTTGATTTGTTTGGTCTTGGAGATCTGTGGATTTCATGTCTTTGTTCCCACTGTTGGGAGACATTACGTTTTGATGAGAGTAGATGCTGCATCTCTGTGAATGTACTCTGCAAAACAAATAATGTTCAGTGGGAATTTCTCCTGGAGTTTAAGTTAAAAATGGAACACAACTTCAAACTTGAGCAACAAGGTCTACTTTTGCAGTAGTTAGAGCCAAACTTCTCTGCCCGTCTTTGGTGCATCACTCTTGCTATTTATACACTTTCCAGAGATCACCTGTTGATTCATCTAGGCATCCTGTGATAGTGTGTTAAATGGTAAATGGCCTGTATTTGTATAGCGCTTTACTAGTCCCTAAGGACCCCAAAGTGCTTTACACATCCAGTCATCCACCCATTCACACACTGGTGATGGCAAGGTACATCGTAGCCACAGCCACCCTGGGGCGCACTGACAGAGGCGAGGCTGCCGGACACTGGCGCCACCGGGCCCTCTGACCACCACCAGTAGGCAACGGGTAAGTGTCTTGCCCAAGGACACAACAACCGAGACTGTCCAAGCTGGGGCTCGAACCGGCAACCTTCCGATTACAAGGCAAACTCTTGAGCCACGATCGCTCCATAAACTTGTACAGTGAACAGTAAAAGGCTGATGGAGTATTGTTCAAGTTCATACATTCCCAGTGCGTGCACCAAGCCTGGATCAGTGGGAGGGTTACGTCAGGAGGGGTTTATGGATCCATTTGCTTTGGGAAGCCCTTCAGAAATAAGGGAGCAGCTGAAAATTTTTTTCATTTTCTATTAATTTAAAACTTGCACTGTCTCATTTGAGGTCAAGTCTTACAGTTGTAGTGATAATTTGTTAGTCTTGTCAAACTCCAGGGAGTTCATCTTCAATTAAAACCTAACACATCATAAATCAGTATCAGTGTTAAGTTCAAATGTCACATCTTTTCACATTACAATCAAAATAAAAGAAAATACTTTTTTAAAAACATAATTTATTACTTCCAGACAGTGTGGAGAAAGCTTGGGGAAAACCCCATGTTAGCTCACAGTGACAGCACTTATGTAGCTCAAGTGAAAATAAACTCAATTTCACACTTTCCAAGACTATAAACAAATAAGAGGTACTGTTATCAAAAATTTGTTACCCTCACACAGGCCTGTGGGTTTGCAGCCAGAATTTTTAGATTCATGACTAATTTAAATCCTGGCTCACAGAAGCGTTCAGTGATATGTTAAAAACATTTTTGTCTAGTCATCGTCAGACCAACAACCAGCATTTGCCGCAAACGTTTCTGGTTTGTGGTGCCGTGCTCTCTATTTTAAGCTGAACATAAAAGGGTGTCAAGGTCTCTGGGTAAATTCCCAGATGACTAAACATGCAACTATTTTGCTAGTAATACCTAAAATGAATAAAGAAAATCAACAGCCTTTTTATGCAAGATTTATGCAAGGTTATATTGGTTGGGTCTGATTATTTGGGGGGGGGGGGGGGGGGGATTACGCCCCTGTCCACTACACAAGACGTGTGTTAGACACACTAATAACAAATCAGCAGCAGTGTCTCTGTACAACTTGTAGGTCACATAAGATTATAAAAATAAAATGTCAAAAAGACACAGAAGGAGGATTTTGGTGTCATTCTATTACTGTATCTAAATCGCTACAAACTAGATTCTGATATGCCAGCAAAACTCTTTGGTAAGATAGTTTAGCTGTGTGGTGGTTAATGCAAGCACGGTTTAAAAGCATGCTAGCAAGGTCAAAGCATAAAGGTGGACCTTTTTTCTCATGAATTTGAAAAAATGAGGCATGAACTGAACCGTAAATGTAAAATATTCTTACACGCCAACCAAAAATGTGCACACGTCAACATGAATTACTCTTAATCACTGATGGCACAGTCTGTCATCTGTTATTTTCACACATCTTTTTATTTTTTTGTTTTCAACTTAAACTCTACAGCTACTGTGGCTCAGTCTCCCTGCAGGGATCATTCACATTCAATTTAATTACTGAGTGTAGTTGCACATCTTGCTTGTAAACAGCTACAGAATTATTTTTTTTGCACACATGTAATTTTCCATCTTATTTCACTTCTTGTTAGGGTGTTATGACCCGTTGTCCAACATATAATTTAAAGTCTAACAAAAACACTACCCTCAATTCCACCCACCGCCTTGCACCCGAGCAGTATCAATAAAACATAACGCAACTGCTTTATTCAATCAAGGGTCGAGCCAATCAAAAAAATTGCAAACAGCACCAGTAAACCTCTTTATTACCTACTCCAGGTTTTTCGGCTACATCAAAGAAACCTCCCCAGATATGTGCTCTGGTTTTTTTTTCCTTTTTTTTTCTGGAATCAATCTTGTGAGGGGCAGATAATTATGATAGTAGGCACAGGAGCCAACGCTTTTCCACCATGGCAATTAACAAGGCTTGTTAACATCAAAGGCAGAAAAAGACCAGAGGCTGACTTTCAAACAGAAAGTGTACTGAACTCACAGGAGGATCAGCTTTATGCTCCGAATGTGTGTATTTAAATGCATTTCATCTGAGCTCAGAAAATAGAGAGATTTTTTGGGGAGCATTTATGAGGAATGATTGGAGACTGAAAAATGAGATGTAAATCTGTCAACATTACAGATGTGCTCGCTTTAAAAAATATATAAATTTTCTGTGCAGTAATTGGTTTAATGTCTCTCCATACAGTTATTTAACAGAAAATAATAGCCCGCCTGTCAGTTTATACCTAATCAGTTTTTCAGTAATTATTCTGTCCATGCTGTGGTTAAATCTGCACATCACTTCATTAATATTGCACCAAACAAGCTTTATTTCTGAAACCCAGATCAATGAATTCAAAGAGAACAGAGCGAGAACAACTAAAATTACATCTCTGAGCTTTCTCGGATCATATTTGTTATCAAGCTCTGGTTGTTTTCATATTCCCCATGAGCAAATCTGCCTCCTCTCCAAGTAAATTTGACACAGGGACACAGAAAAGCCTCTTTTCCTGGAATCTCAATCACTCATGGATTCGTCAAAAAGTTTGCGCTCCCAGACACATTTTCATCTGGCTTCAACTTTCTCAGACGGAGGAAATGGGTAAATGTAATCCCTTTTCTGATGGGCAAACAAGCTAATCTGCTTACTTCCTCCATTGTGGATTGACTCTGTGATGGCAGAGAGGCAGGTGATAAAAGAAAAGTACAGAAAGAGAGGTTTATTTGACTTTCTCCACTTCACTCTTCCCCGCGATCCTTCTCCTGGGAGACTGACTGTAGTGGCTGGATTATCCTCATGTCTCCTATTCACCATCTCTCCCCATGCAGTATCTCTATCCCCCCATCTTTGTCTCCTTTTGCCACAGAGGGCACTGATCCCCTGTTTCTGGAAGTTTCTACGTTTGTTTCAATGTAGCTGCTTTTGTTTTGGTGCCTTATCTTTCACAAGAGTGCAGCGAAGGGGAACACGACCTTGCCAATGGTTTTCTAGCCTGCCAGGCTGTGGGTGGGAGATAGAGATGTTGTGTACACAATCATCAAGTCTGAGTCTGAAATATGAAGTAGTGACTGTACAGAGAACTTTTAATATAAAATTTAAATATTAGAAAAAGATAACCTGGGTAAATACAAACTGTGTTTTTTAAATTACTTCATTTATTTCATTTAAGGGAAACCTGGCCCTGTATGAGAAAGTAATTCCCCCCTAAACAATAACTGGTTGTGCAACCCTTGACAGCAAGAACAGAAATGTATGCGATTAAAGACAACGACTCTTTCACATCGTTGTCTTTTTCTCATCTTTGTGAAATTGTTGCAATTTAGCCATGAACAGCCTGATTAAGGTCAACAGGAAAGTCCAGACTTTGACTTGTTCAGTCTAAAACCTTCTTCTTCTTTTTTTGATATATTCAGAGGTGAACTTGCTGATTAGGTGTTTCAGATCATTGTCCTGGATTGTCTTCACCGAAGTGATCTCGAGCTTCAGAGCACAAAGCCACGGGAGAGAGCAGAGGACCCAGGCCATCACACTACCACCACCATGATTGTTGCTATAATTTTGTATGAAATGCTGTTAGTTTTTGTCAGATATAACGGGACTGAAACTTTCTAAAAAAGTTCCCCTTTTGTCTCGTTCACAGAATATTTTCCCAAAAGTCTTGAGGATCATCAAGATTTTTGTTGTAATGTGAGACAAGCATTCGTGTTCTTTTTGGCCAGAAAGTCATAAAAAACATAATAATATATAGCTTTTTAAAACTCACTCTGTATTTCAGTTTGAGACCAACAATAGAAAAGACATTTTGGCCAACAACATTCATGACTAGAAAGACTTCTATTCTTCCACTTCAGAGTTTGAAAACAGTTCAGAAATTTTCTAACTACATGAGGCTGGCTCCAAAGACAAGTCAGTCTCCATAGACTCATATGTTTAAACGTCCAACGTTATAACATTAAAAACAAAATACTTACAGCCAGGCCTTTGTAGATAGCTTCCCCCACCATAACAACTCTGAGTGTGATGAAGATTTTGTAACTCATGCTGTAGTTGGGGACATGGCCACACCGATCAGCATTTGCTGAGCCTCACCTCAATGACTCTGAATCATTACACTGGAGCTCTCCATCACGTGTGTGCTGTTGGTACCTTTTGGAGTATTTTAATGAAGCATCTGACTAATGCTATAATGTGCTGAGTGGTATAGAAGATAGCAGTGCTTAAGCTTTTGTGAGTAAAATTCTAGTGTTTTAATAATGTGTTATTTAGCACGCATTAGCCATTACAAGTTATGGAGGGAGCATGCTAACTAAACTTTCCAGAGCACTTTAGCTTATCATTCCACATTTCAATAACTTGTGGCTCCACAAAAACAACACTGTATTGGGAAAAAGGGCCGGTGATGAAACTTCAGAGTACAGTGTTCACAACTAATGGTGATGTCATCTACTGCCTATTGTTTGCATAGGTCAACATGTTGCATTGGTCAATCCCTAAAGTTAGGTCACATGAGCATATGTCCTTCATAAGTTCTCTTTTAAATCCATGATGCATTTAATAATTGTTAGCCCCTCCCCCACCCCTGGGACCCTGAAATGGTAAGCGGAAGAAAAGCGGAAAGAGAATGGATGGATGTAGTCATTTTAGGTAATTATGATCTCAGTATTGTCTGAAATAACAGTTATTAATATGTGGCTGTTAGTGATAGTGTCATTGCCATCTAACGTGCCAGTGCAGCTTGTGCAAAGAAAAGATTACCAGTTTATGACTTTTTACTTTTCAAGGTTAGGGGAAACAAATTGTTTGTTGCATATTTATATATCGATCAGATATGGAGCAACATTAGCATTCATTTGGAGTCATGTTTCTAACCACCTGATGAATGAAAGTCCAATATTCGCTCGCCTTTTATCTCTGTTTTTCATCTCCACGGCTCCTTAGAGAAATATCGGTCTCATTAACTGATAAGTGATCCACTTTGTTCACATGCTATTTTATAACTTTGTCTGTTTACTGCTAGGCAGGTAGTGAGCAATAAGGTTGGGAGTTGTTTTTTTTATTTTTTTTTAAGACAGGAAAAAATGCAGCTAAAGACACTCTGAGTGATGACAACTTTAAGTGGAGACCAAATATCAAATTAGCGAGCCACAAAACTATAACAAAGAGCAGAAAGATGCAATAAAGCTTTAAAGAGCCACAGGAAAGCGCACATGTGGGAGATCATTTTTTAATTTGTCTTTTTAATTTGAAGTTATTTAGTGACTCTAGTTTAAAAAAAAAAGATTGTCACTTGTCACACGTTAAGAGTTTCAATATTTCACTTGATATGATGACAGAACTTTTAACAGATATTTTTAATTGCTGCTTGCTAAGCAAAGCGTGTCATTTAATACAGTAATAAGGCATTAAAACTGTAGTTTCAGAGTCAGTAGCAGTAGACATGGCCGTGATAAGACCCACACCACAGCCATTTACAATGTCTATAATTTCCCTCTGCACTGCACAAGCTCTCATTTATTCAGAAGCCCATTCAGCAGTATCAGGTTTGAAGATGGAGTGAAGCTCAATAAACTGCATATAATTTCATTCCTGCCTCAAGGACACGAAACATGAGGTCAGAGAGAGACGGGGAGGAGGGGGGAGGCCTCGTCCAGCGCAGCAGACGGATGAACTGCGAAAAACATAATAACAATATGTGGAAAGATAAAGGCAAAAGTCCGACTTAAGGGTCTGTGACACTTTATTGTGTGAATCTTTCATATTCTTTTTCAGTTTTCATAAAAATCTAATGAAAGCAGGGCTGTAATTTTGAGGAATGGTGAGGACCATGACAGTCAAGATAAATGAGCTGTGGTCTAGCTTATCAGATTGAACAAACCATCAATCTAATGCAGGGTTTAAAATGATAACACTGGACTATTTTTGGATGTGTTTTATGAAGGCTGAACGTCAGATGACTGCAGTTCTGTGCGCCCGTGTGTGTAGATCTGTTTAGAGGAAAGCGCTGCCATTTGTGAAAGAGTACATTTCAAATATCGGAGCCTATCCGCCTGTTGCAGGTTTCAGCCCACAATTATCCCGTTGAGGACATGCTTCAAACAATCCATAACATTTCCCATTATGTTGCTTGCACTTATGAATACGTAATGCTGGTACAGGTGATTGTAAAGTGCCCCAGCCCTGCTTTAGTAAACACCATTCCCTGCAGCACAAATGAGAGGCAATGTCACCTGCCTCCGGGAAAGTGAAATAGACTCTACTTCAGCTAATGATAAAACCAGCATTACTCTATGGGTGGCTTATTTATAATTTCTATTACGTAGTATTATGAGGCAGTACACTGAGTATTTCTCATATGAAAGCTAATCACAGCGCCATCACATCGTTTGCTGTGAACTTGTCATTTAGATACAAAGGCTGATGGAGAGAAAATGAGATGAAAAAGTAAGGAAACAGATTAACAAGATTAAAGGAGGATGCCAATTATGGCTGTGTGTAAAAAAGCGGATGTCTTTGCTGGGGACAGACGAGCTGAAATTTGCCTTCACTAAAGGAGTTTTTCTAAAAAGGATACCAGATGTATGCAGAGGCAAACAACAAGAAGAGGCTTGGGAACATAAAGGAGTAGAAACTACGTGACAAACACTGAGGGAATAGACACGGTTTAAAAAACGTGTCCACATCCTGTAGTGTAATCAGCATTTAGGAAATGATACTGGTATATGGGGAATCTAAATTACAGTTTGTATTCTAAAATCATGTCACATTTGACCTGTGACCTCTGTTTTAATATCTGCCTTTCTTTCAAGTTGATACCTAAATGTGTTATATCTTTAAAGAAAGTGTTAAGGTTCACAATTGAGGAAGGAGAGTACACACCACCCATGGTCCAGAAGCTCTTGGTCCAACAATGATTTTAATGAACACACGTGTGGGAAGACACTCTGTACGCAGACAGCCAGTAGTCCTCGACTCAATCAAAGCATGAACAGATATTTTATAGCATCAGGGTTTGATTTACTGACGCCCCTTCATGCGTCACAGATACATTTTATACATAGATCAGACTTTTAACCCAGAAGATCATCTTCTATTTTCATGGCTGGTACTTTCCGTTCTTATCTTAAAGTGAATTGTTCCTCTTTCTTGTCGAGACATAACTAATCTCTCCTCTAAATAAGTCTAACTAATATGTGTGTGTGTGTTGACCCCACATGCTCTTTCTCAATTCACCTGTTGCACTTCTGACCTTTTACCAGACCAGAGGCTCACTGAGACTATGTGTATGTCTTCTACTAAATAAATGTTTTAACCAAGAACCTCTACTTAAAAGCTTAATATAAAATGATCTGATATATAAGTGTTTTGTAAGCATGTATTGCAATTCCTTCTATGGCTCCAAGTCACTTGCACAATAGATTGTCCGAACATCGCGCCGAACAAAGCTTCCGACCCCCAATTAATTGACCGAGCTCCAACTCTTTAATAAGCACAGATATGCATTGTGTATAAAATAGTCATAACTGCTTAAGGCCTTCTTAAAGCTATCTGTTACATTGTTAAAGCCTCGTCTTAGCCTGCTGCTCAAAATAACTTCCACTTCTGCAAAACTCTCCAAGCCTGTTTCCTGTCCTGTTACTTTTAGCCTTTCTGAAAGACACACTGTTCAACCCCTGAATGCAATATAAACTCCAGATTGTATTATTAATGCAATGGTAATGATGACAATTATTTAGCAATAGCAGTAAAATAATTTCCCTGCTCCACACTCCTTCTCTCGACCTCTGGAACACCAGAGGTCGCAATACATTGTGTCCTCGCTCAGACCCTCTCTGGTGGTTCAGCAGGCCTCGAGATCTCCAGGATCCTCGCCCCTCCTGTGGTCGCTGAGATCTTCTGCAAAGGAAACAAAACACCTTTTCCTGCCTCTCCCTAACTTATCCTTTTTGGGACTCTTTAATCAACAGCATGATCCTAATTATGCTCTTAACTTATTGACTTGTATTTATGTATATTCTTCAACGTTCCTCATCACTTTAAAACTCTTTAAGCCCTGCTTTCACGTCCGGTTGCTCGCTCTATTTTTCCCTTATCTGATCATCAACATCCTGTGTACAAATTGTCGCTGCTGCAAGTTCCTCTACTCTAAAAGATCCAAAAGAAAACAACCACTTTAATCAATTAAGTTTAAGCATATAAGCAATTACTCCTGCATAAATTTCATCATAGCTAAATGCTGCCTAAAAACAACTCCTATGTGTTAACTTCATTTTAACCTCACATTTCCTATGTTATAACCCGTTTTTGGTATAGCCTTTTTATTTCATTGCTCCTTTTAACGTAACAATACCTTCTAATTCTAGTTTATCAGACTTAACCAAAATATGCTTTCCTTCCTCTTTGGTCCTTCTTTAAGTTCAGTTAAAAGCTAAATGAATTTGAGGCCTTTTGCCTGGAATCAGTACTGTCATGTGTGTTTCTTAACTCTGTGTCTGTAAGCGTGTGCAATCCTTCAATGACTTCAATAACTCATATCAAAAAATGCAATATATAAAAATCATTTCTATTTATAAGCTCTCCACTTTATCCTAAAAATACCTCCTATGTAATATCTGTATGTGTAAGCCTACATTATAACCACTACTTCTAGAAATCAAAAAGAAATCAAAGCTGTTCTACTCCTTCAACCCTCACTAATTTTCCCTCTAAGAATTATTCACAGCTTTGAAAAACCGGCATTGTATCTTCTAAACAGGATTCAGTTCTGTCATGGTCCTGGGCCATGTTGGCCCAGTATTCTTGGTTCCTTGTATTTTCACTCCTTATTTAGGCCATGTTTTCTGAGGTGTCCTGTTGTGGTGTTCCCTAAGTGTTTTTCCCTTTGTGACTCTTACCCCCTTGTGCCCCTCTGTGTATTTATGAGCTCTCGTCTCTCTTTGTGTTTATTCCATGTTTCCCCCAGCCTGTTATGTCTGTGTTCTCCCCGTGCTTTCTCTCCTCCTGTCTGAACCTCTGTGTACTTCCTGTTTTACTTTGACAGTCTCTCGTCAGTATGCGTAATTTTGTGTTCACTCCTGCCCTGTCTCGTTATGTTTATCAGTGTCACCTGTGTTCCCCACCTGTGTGTAATCTCCCTGTGTTCTCTGGGTGTATTTAAGTTGTGTCTTCTGTTATTGTAGTTCCTGGTTCGTCTGTGTTGTTTCCCCTCGGTCTCCCTGCGTCTCTTGTGTATTTCCCCGGACCTCCCTGCATCCTCGTTTCTGGTTTGTGTTATTAGCTTACCCAGTTTAGGTTTCCGGTTTCTTGTTTTTCCACCAGTACAGTTTTGTGCCCACCGTTGTAAATAAATATTCACCTGCACCAGAGCTGCCGCCTTTTGGGTCCTTTTCTACAACTCCACACGGCTTGCCTCGCAAACCGTGACAAGTTCACTTTTAATCCTTTAACCTTAACTTAAAAATAACAGTTTCAGTTTTACCATATCCAAATGATCAAAAACCCCAAAAGTCCTAAAATGATCCTAAATTATTAAACAATTAAATTAATAAACCCTAAACCCCCCTTTATCTTGATACATTTCATGTGTCAAGATACTATACAAAACTTAAAAATGCTCAGTTTTCCCCACTCATGATCCAATCTATGTCATAAAAATAAACTTAAAACAGAACAGTTATCAGTCATGTGTTTCTACAATTAATGGTAACTGAGTTACATCAAAAAATATTTCCCCTTTAGCATTTGGCATTCTCCCAACAATATACTATAATCCCATAATCTAACCCCAGTCAACAAAACAAAACAGAAATTTTCTCTGGTAAAAGCCAATTGTTCGTCCACATTTATTCATCCCCCTCCTTCATCCAGTCACACATTCACTCACATGCATTCACACCATATGTTTGCTAATAGTGGAGCTTCCCACGTCAGATTTTCCACCCTCAGCAAAATGAGCTCAGTCATTTTTTATTTTCCATAGGAAAATATTTCTTTATGCTTTTGGACTGGATTAACTCGCATAAAATCCTTTTTACAGGGACTTACGACCTGAATTGTCCCCAGGTAGCTTTTTCCTCAGCCAATTGTAATCTGGAAAGCCGCCTTATATTTGCTCTTCCCGAGAATTTTCAGCGCCGTTATTCACTGTTGCAGGCCTGCTTAAAACAGAAATGGAAAAATAGAGCTAATTGTTAGCTCATAAAAACAAAACAAAATCACCTGACAGGTTTTCTTTAAGTGCACTGTTACAAAATAATGGGCCCAATTTTAGACATGTTGATGTTTCCTAAAACTCCCTCTATTAAAGACAAAAACAACAACCCAAACCTAACTGACAGAATCAACCCATCACCACAACAACCTCAACAACCTTAAACACACAAGTCTTGCCACCACATAATTTCACCTCCTCAATACACCGAAAGTCTCATTAAAACCACACAATTTGCACACAAAAATCACCCCCTTATGCTCTGTAACATACTTCAATTCAGCATAAGACCCCCCTTACAACAACATATCACTAAACTATAAATTATTTCCTACCCAAATCTGCACTCCTCTTGTCTGCCGTGCTTCCTCTCCTGAAAGTCACTTCCTCAGTCACCCACACACACACACACAGGAAGTTCCTTCGTCACCACTCACTCCAACTAATTTGCATACTGAGTCATCTCTCAATGAGTTGCTGTAACAACAGAAACATATGTTTAAACATTACCAACTCATTAAATTATTTTATTTCTTTCTACAGTGATCACTGGTTTTGATCACTTAGTACGAGAGAGCACTCCTAAGTCACTCTTTTTTAAAACTACTTTAATCACTTTTATTTTCATAACTCCCTTTGTCATATGGCTTCTTTTGAGTTATTCCTCAGCTTCAAACTCAAATGTATTTTATTAAACATTCACACCATTGTATCATTCATACAAAATAGCAAGCTGTTCTTCATTGCATATGTTTGTGTTCTTAGCCAGGTTTAATCAGTGTCTATGCATTAAACTCCATGAGCTTGTCTTGTCTTTATAAGGTTAATGCATTTTCTGTTTGTGTATGTGAATTTGCATATGTTGCTTTTGCAGTGTGTCAGACTCCTGCACAATTCTCCACTTAAGCCGTCAGTTTCTTTCCCAAATTTACTAACCCAAATTCTGATTTCCTACCTTAAATAGCAGCATTCCTTGTCCTCAGCCAGAAGGTAGGGCTCCACTTGCCACTTACCCCCTCTGCCTCAGCCCAGCGGATTTACCCTTGAGGTCCCGTCTTCTTCACTTCATCTCACCCGTGAGTCTGAGCTCACCGGGACTGAGTGAGGCCGAGTAATCGTGGCTGTGCCTGCCTTAGGTTGTCCCAGGGTTTCGAGGTGGGATCTTACCCGTCATGGGCTATCCAGCTTTCCATACTCGCCTGATACGGGGCCCAAGTGGGCAGGGGAGGGAACACACTGGCTCTGGAAATTAAAGGAGTGTAAGCTGCTTCCTTCATTGCATCTTATATTAAACTATCTCACTTCTGACTCCTTCCTAGAATAATTTCACATATGGCACTTTGTGTATGTGTGTTTTCTATTCATTAATGTAATTGTCAGTTATTTTCTCTCTTCATTTTACTTTTTATCTGTTTGTTTGTAACGTTCTACTTTAGTTCTACTAAATCTTGACGTAAAAACAATACACCCTTATTTCACGCACACACTCTGCATTTTGCCTACGCACACACTTCTCTCTCAGACTTCCTCTGTTCACACACCACCTTGCACTCACTCTACTATCAACTTTCATAGTGTTATTATTATTTAGTGTTTTGTACACCTCACACAGAATCATTCAAATCGAGTACTCACAGCATTCACATCACAACCTTCAACTTTCACTTTCAATCCTGCAAGACGCAGAGATGGACATCTCCTTCACCTAACATAAAACTAAATTACCATATCAACATACAATTACTGAAATTCAAACTCAAATACACCGTCTGTTTTAATAAAGTCAAAGAGTAAACAGGTGTACCAAGTGTATGTACTTATGTGTTTTTAAACTGCAAGAAAAAGAAACTCAAACTCTTATAACATCACTCATGCCTCTCTCAAATTAAAACACTTTCAAACTTTAAAACATCCTACTTTCCATCACCAAAGAAATACCTCTCACACCTTTATTCATCATTTAAAACCTTCTAGTCACCGCATTCACACTTAAACTGTGACCAGAGTTGAGGAATATAACTCAAAACACACTTCCCTAAGAGTATTTTAGACATGCTTGTCATAATCAAAAAGAGCAAGTCAAAAACAAACAAACGAAAAATTGAAACCTCCATTAATTCTCACCGCACACACAAGAAATTGAAAAAATAAACCACACCAGCAACTAATGCTGGAGAAAAGTTACTACTGCAAGTAATGTGTTAGTCTTAAATATATACAGTGCTCTCAATATATTTATATATCTGCATCCAAACTCAGTCGATTACTATACATCCACTACGGCAACTCAAAACTTTATTTATAGTCCTCTAATGAACATAAATGGCATTTGAAACACACACTCAACAATGTTTGCAGCAGTATATGTAAAACCAACTGTGGTTTAAACAGTTCACTGCTTACTAATTTGCATTTTCACACTCACACACACACCGTCTAAAATAGCAGCAAGCAGTCAGTGCATTGCTGACTCGACACACAGAGATCTCTCACACCAAATTTTCTTATTCTATATTACAACGACGTCTTATATTTACAACCACTGTCAGATCTGTCAGCTTTAGCGCCTACACAATTTCGACAAATTTAAAATAACCGCCCAGCGGATAAACTCCCTGAGTTTTTTGCAACCAATTAACCAGTATCAAGACTTTAACTGTTTCTGGCCTCATCTCTAAAATCCCTAACTCAATTTAAAAGCGTCAACCAACCCAAACTTTGCCTGAAGCTCTATTTTTTGGCGTTTCCCAGCCAAGGCTTACCCTGAAGTTTTAAGTTAAAGTTACACGCCCGAAGTCCACTTCTGCTGGCCAAAAAAGCGCAGATACCGTTCCAAACGGTAAGGAGACTCTAACTCCTAGCTATTTTGGAGGTTCCCAAGTTCTCCCCGGTTGCCAACCGTACTAACCCTATTCGCCGATAGGTCAGGGCCAAGCGTCCTTGGCCGGGAGGGAGCGTTACCTCCGAGAACTGCGCTTCCTAGAACCCCCACGGTTCCGTTCTAAAATAATTTATGATACTTTGAAACAACAATCAACACCCAAAACAAGTGTATAACTGAGGCAGGTGCAACCTAGTGGTCAATGGAGACTCCAACTCACAAAATGACCGCTCAGGTCCACTCTTATGACCAAATTTGGACTCTAACCAACAAAATAACCAATTCCCTACCAAACTACTTGAGACTCTAACTCAATTTCTTTGGGACTTCAACCCAGTATTTAAACTTTTCCTGGCAGACTCTAACTGCTTTAGCAGACTTTACTGCTTTCATTTCTTCTTAGCAGAACTCTAACTGCTTTAACTCATGAGATTTTTCATCAAAATCAAAACAGACATCCACCAGTAACTTCAGTGAGTAGACTTAAATTTTATCATGTCCAATTTGGCACACTTTGGAAATAATTCAACAGGTAGTGCCTTACCTTTTGGATAAGCCGGCTTATGCCCACTCACTTCGACCACTGGAATTCATGTCTGCCCGTCAGACCACCTCAGAGACCACCAAATTTCTCCATCTAAACCTCCAATCCTCCCTCCTCAACCACCGGACGAGCCCCCAAAATGTTAAGGTTCACAATTGAGGAAGGAGAGTACACACCACCCATGGTCCAGAAGCTCTTGGTCCAACAATGATTTTAATGAACACACGTGTGGGAAGACACTCTGTACGCAGACAGCCAGTAGTCCTCGACTCAATCAAAGCATGAACAGATATTTTATAGCATCAGGGTTTGATTTACTGACGCCCCTTCATGCGTCACAGATACATTTTATACATAGATCAGACTTTTAACCCAGAAGATCATCTTCTATTTTCATGGCTGGTATTTTCCGTTCTTATCTTAAAGTGAATTGTTCCTCTTTCTTGTCGAGACATAACTAATCTCTCCTCTAAATAAGTCTAACTAATATGTGTGTATGTGTTGACCTCACATGCTCTTTGTGTCACCTCTTCACCTACTGTCTGTGTCTCGTCCTCAAATGCTCTTTCTCAATTCACCTGTTGCACTTCTGACCTTTTACCAGACCAGAGGCTCACTGAGACTATGTGTATGTCTTCTACTAAATAAATGTTTTAACCAAGAACCTCTACTTAAAAGCTTAATATAAAATGATCTGATATATAAGTGTTTTGTAAGCATGTATTGCAATTCCTTCTATGGCTCCAAGTCACTTGCACAATAGATTGTCCGAACATCGCGCCGAACAAAGCTTCCGACCCCCAATTAATTGACCGAGCTCCAACTCTTTAATAAGCACAGATATGCATTGTGTATAAAATAGTCATAACTGCTTAAGGCCTTCTTAAAGCTATCTGTTACATTGTTAAAGCCTCGTCTTAGCCTGCTGCTCAAAATAACTTCCACTTCTGCAAAACTCTCCAAGCCTGTTTCCTGTCCTGTTACTTTTAGCCTTTCTGAAAGACACACTGTTCAACCCCTGAATGCAATATAAACTCCAGATTGTATTATTAATGCAATGGTAATGATGACAATTATTTAGCAATAGCAGTAAAATAATTTCCCTGCTCCACAAAAGTATTGTTAGAGAAAGAGAATGAGCTGCCTAGTTAGTGAGAAATACAGTGTCATACCACACACTCTGATAAAAGCTGAGTTGTCAGCGACAGATCCCCCTTACTAATCTCATTACCTGGTGCCCAGGGGACACCTGGCAAGGCTCACATCAATGAGCCCTGCTAGTACCTTTGACAAACCAGCGCTAAGTGATGCCCAGAGCGATGAAAACGGACTGCGCTACACTCTACGGAGAGGAGGGTAGTAACAAACAGGTGATTCACTCAAGGGTGGGGAAGAGAACGAAGGAGGGAAGCAGAAATATCGGACGCCCCATGAGGAACAAAACTTCAAAATAAAACAAAGACAAAGGGAACGCAGGAGGCACAGAATAAAAAAATAACACAAAGCGAGAAGAAGAAGTAAGGATTTATAACCGAAATCACAGATCATTACAGACACCACGACAAAGGGATCGCTGTTTCTGGCAGTGTAGAAAGAGTGAAATGTTTTGGTAGGAGGCCACAGCGACACGTGAGAAGATTGCTTCAAAAGAAATTCCACTAAAGCTAAAGCTATTTCCACTTGTTTTGCTATCAATAATAACATAACAGTAGAAAAAATGTGTAATAAAAACACACACAAACACACTAATGAATCTTACATTAAGCCCCCCCCCAAAAAAACAAAACAAAACAAAATGAAAACAAAACAAAAAGAACCCTTAATAAATCAAATGTTACAGACTTGACAAAGATGATATCAAACCATCAACCAAAAATTAATAACATATATTGAAAAACAAACAAAAGGTGTTTATTTCAGCTTTTTAGAGGATGCAGATGTAATGGATTGTCAGTCAAACTAGCTGCTTGTTGTGAGTTTCCTCTGCTTGGCCTGTTTTCTGGAGGAGAGTTGGTTTTGATTTGTTTTCAGCAGATTTATATTGTGTTTGTGTTTGTGGGTGTATATATGTGTGTGTTACCAGCAGTCCAGGATGGTAGAGATGGAGTCTGTCCAAAAGGCTGAATGAAAAGTGAACTTTCAAAATAAAAGCAAGGATAATGTCCACTGGTTAAATAATGGTGGATGATGTCATTCTCTCACATTTATTTATAATTTTTAAATTAAACAAAAATATATATTAAAATGTGTCACTGATGTAGGCAAAGACTGTTATATTACTATTTGATTATCATATACGTATATAAAGAGGAGTGTAGTAAAGTTAGTAGTACAGTTTGGAATTTGTAAATATCGATTTTGTCATATTTTGTGACTTTTTTGTTTTTTTACTGGTGAAAATTACACTGAGATGGTTGCAGTAAGGCACCGCAGATAGCCCTCCCTGAGCCTGACTCTGCAGGAGGTTTCTTCCTGTTAAAAGGAAGTTTTTCCTTCCCACTTTCGCCAACTGCTTGTTCATATGGGGCCATCTGATTGTTTGGGTTTTCTCTGTATTATTGTAGGCTTTTCACCTTACAATATAAAGCAGCTTTAGGTGACTGGTTGTAAGTTAGCGCTATGTAAATAAAATCAAATTAAATTGAACTGAACTGAAAAAATGGAATTGCAGTAAAAGCTTTTTTACACATCTTTTTTCTGCTACTTTTACTCTGTGCTGAGACTCAAAGGAACAGCCCAACAGTACATGAGTCATGTTGAAGCAAAAAAGCTGTGTAGGATTCCCAGGCAGCAGTGGCATTAGTCACAATAAAATATTACAATCATCCAATTTAGTGTTGTTTATTTTATTTGTTTTAGTGACACACGATTTAATTTAGTGATTCAGCTATTCAGTCTGATGTGCATCAGCAGTTGCTGAACACTGATGATGTATGATGGTTTTGAAAAGCTGGAGCTGCTGGCTCTAACACGGACTTTGTATTCAGCAGCCAACTTACCCTTTAGCTACACCGACTGTGGACTGTTCACGAAATAGAGGCTGCAGCATCACACTTTCACTAAAATTAGTGAAAATAGCTACACAGGGTTTGAGAACAGTGGATTAGTAATGCAAAGGTGCTGTGGACATCTGCAAATATGCACAAAGTTTTTTCAATGCACGATGTAGGTCTGTACACACGACCTAGATAAGCTAATACTGGTAGTTTAAATATACTACCAGTGTATATGAAAAATAAGCTTTTACTAGTACCAGCTGGCACTTGTGTAACTTTGCACAGTGCACTGCAGTCTGTAGATGTTTACACACCAGTCTTACACACACTTTTTTCACCATGCTGTGCTTTGTCCAAAAGCTGACATTCCCAAAATGAAAGCACAGATTACTTGTTTCCCCTGTGATTTACGCAGCCCTACACAGAATGCACATTGCAGGTAACCTCTGAAAACTTGCATTGTGCTGCACATTGGTTCTGAGATCGTGCCACGGGCTTCAACAGGTAACTTTAAGACTTGAGTTCAAGCTTAAACTAGCGATATAAATGAAAGCACCTTCCTTATAAAGTAAAAAAGAGGCAATCAAAAAGGTGATTTTGATGATAGGCCAGATTCTTTTCGTGCGAGGGGGTGCTCATGAACCCAGAGTTTGTCACCCTTGCTTACAGCCATGAGGATAACAAAAAAGCCTTTCCATCATTCAATAAGTGTCAGGATGAGCAGTGACAAAGTGACAGGTGAAGGTGCATTTGCTTCTGGTTGAATATCAGTCTAAATATGGAGTGACTCAGGGTGAGACTGCACCTAGAACGCTGTAAACAAGTGAGCCAAAAATACCAGCAGCCTTAAACGACCATGAGGGAAGGAAAGCGAGAGGAAAGGACATGGGCTTTTTTAACACTGCTCTCTGTCATATTTTCTCTTCATCTCCAAACATTATGCAGTTGTCTGGTGCTCTGCCAGCTCAAACAGATATTCACTTCAAAATATGAGAATGTCTTTTGGGACGCCGGTGCAGCAGCCAAAGCGTGTGAATGGATCCAGAGCTGTAAGCTGATTTTTTTGGTTTGTTTTTTTTCTCTGCGTGTGTGTGAGCACATGTGCTTATGAAGGAATATATGAATAAAATCCACATGGGAAGGGTGTCTGGATTCACTTACTGTGTAGGTCCTCAAGGTCAGACAGACACACACGCACACACACACAGATATGTGGAGATAAATAGGGAAATGGCTTCTGGGACACATTTGCGTCTCCCGTCTCATAATAAACACCCTGAAAACTTTAAGGGCCTTTCTTGTTAATGCTGCCCATTACTTTCCCTCCGCTGGCGTGAATGGGATTTCTGTCAGCATCGCACTTTGCCGTGCGGAGCATTTTGGGCTAAGTAGTCCAAATAACATGGCTCTAAAAGCCTTGACAACGGCTTTTACAGCTTGCCTTTTACCTTTAGAAGCCTCTCCTTTCTGGCCCACTTTAGTCTCTATTTCCTCCCCACTTTCTGCCTTTTAACCGTGTTAGAGGGTCTGTCTCCCATCGTGCTTTGCGGCGTTATCAAAGTCGACCACCTGCAGTTCGTTAATCATGCCGGTGTAGGTGTGAAATGGAGTGCACACTCGGCTATGTGGCTCACTCTCTGCTGAAGTCTTTTTTTTAAAAATTTGGTCACGGTCAGCCATTTTGGAAAGTCCAGTTGATGTTTACTCATCTCAGAAGAACTCATAAACTTATCTAGTCCAATCCAATCTAGTCCTTATCGATTAGGATGGCAATCACTTCCAGTTTGTGTGTTGGATGACAAACTTTTATACAGATTCAATTGAAGCAGTTACCAGAACAACAGGTTAGCATGCAAAAGCCTTAATTTAGCTATAGTCAGTGAGCAGTGGTGCCTCTAGCTATTTAAAAGCAAACAAGGGAGAGATAAATCCAATTCTAGCTGAAGAAAAAAAAAAAGCACTGTTATTTCGGTGTTGCAGTTATTTTAAAGTACTCTTGCTGTATTGTCACTCCTGAGCCCTGTTTTCTGTGCTTTTATTTCAAACATGTAATCACAAATCTAAGCCTCGGCTCCAAAAGTTGTGCCTGCGGTGATTGGAATGAGAGGGTAAACACGCTGTCAATAGGACTAATTTAACACACGCCAAGACGACTGGCCTCAGAAAGCACTGCCAATTGTGCCCAGTTAGGAAAATAACAAGTTCAATTTGTTTTTAACCCCCAGCTGGCACCACTGTTTATGGCTAAGAGGCCAACACCAAGCTTCAGCTTATTATTTAGTCAGGTCATCAGTCTAAACGCTAATTAGAATTGTCTCCCTGCCGGCTTTTTTTTTAGCATGTGCCCATAAGTGTGTTTGTGCTCCATCTCCTTGAATGTCAGAAACTTAATTGTACATATTTGGACATGAGCATAAATCGCCCTCTTTTTTAGATAAGAATAAAGCAAGTGCAGCTGGCCAGGAGAGATAAAACTTAATTTACCACAAGGGAGGCAACTCATGCCTCCGTACAAACCTTCTTCTTCTTTTTTTTATAGTGGATTAAATTACAAACCTATTAAGATCTTAGTTAGCATTCTGTGTGTGTGTGTGTGTGTGTGTGTGTGTGTGTGTGTGTGTGTGTGTGTGTGTGTGTGTGTGTGTGTGTGTGTGTGTGTCAGACTGATGTAAAAACATACAAAGCGCTTCTCAGTATGTAATTAT
Source organism: Rhamphochromis sp. 'chilingali' (assembly GCF_963969265.1). Taxonomy (NCBI): domain Eukaryota; kingdom Metazoa; phylum Chordata; class Actinopteri; order Cichliformes; family Cichlidae; genus Rhamphochromis; species Rhamphochromis sp. 'chilingali'. The sequence goes on from NC_137935.1 coordinate 32,612,947, forward strand.
ATAGAGTACAATATGCTGTCTTTCTAAATAACTTCACTGTAGGTTCTAATGACCATTAATAAGCATTATATGAAATTCTCATCTGAATCTAATCGCTATTGTCATTTGGCCCCTCAGTCAAAAGGTCCTAAAGTTCAGACCGAAAGTGATTTTAATTAGAAGTTATGATCATATTATCATATTATCAACTATTTAAGGTTACCGGTCCCTTTGCCCTTAGTTGTGTGGTTCTGGCGAACTGCCATCATGGGTGGTATGTGCAGGGCTACAGGGATCAGAGGTAAATGCAACTCACATGGTAACTGTGAGATTCCAGACTGCTATAAGCCGAAGCGTGTAGTCAAATGTTTATAGTTATATATTTATTTGCATTATTGTCATACTGTTTATTAACTGTACTGTAGAAAGTGAAAAATGTTGCAGCGTATGATTAATGCCATTTTTTTTTTTATAAAGGAAAACAAGTTGCAAAGCTATCTCAAAGAAAAGATATTCAAACCCATCATGCAGATGTATGTTCCTACTTTGAGTCTTTGAGTTTGGTGAGTTAGTTCACTTGTGTACTCATGTATTCATTCTAATGCCTTATGTCTCCTTGTTTCACCCGTTTCCTGATTTACTTTGCTAATTAGTTGGGGTTTTTTTTAGTTTTGCTTTGGGTTTTACATCTGCTCGGGGTTGCCATGATTCCTGCCAGCTATGCATTGTTTCCCTCCTATTTGCATTTTCTTAATCAGCCTCCTGTGCACAAACAGTCCTGTCTACCCTGTTTTATTTGTTTGATTGTCTGCTGTTTCACCTTTCCTCTGTTGTCTCATCTCTCGTTTCCCTCATGTTTTGGTCATCCTAATTCTGATCTTATTAATTTTTTATTTTTTATTTTGCTTGTTTGTTTTGAATTAAACTCCTGTATTTTTGGATAAGTTGTCTTTTCACATTGCAATTTTGTATTAGCTCTTAATAAAGGCGGCTTTTCATTTTACTCTTTGTCTGCATTTGGGTCTGGCTTTAAACGAAATCACATCACAACCCTACATATCTGAAAAAAAGGAAAACCAATAAGTGCACTTACTGTCATGAATTGTTCATTCTCTCTTCTGCTCTCTCCGTTACCGTGTATCAGTGAATGTATATATGTAGCAGAAGTTGGGGGGCTGAATAAGGTGAAGATAATCTCAGTCGGCAACAAGTCCTGACATTATTAACATTTGAAATTCTGGTAAAACCACAGCCAGCCTAAATCCTTTTAGACAGCTGGAAAAATAGTCCCGACAAGAGAAGTAGTACTGATAACGTTAATGGCTACACTCACTAAACAAGCACAGGGGGAAAGAGGTTTGACCTATCTTGCCTTTTAGTGAGAAAATATCTCTCCTGGCTCTCTATTCATATTGATAAGGAGATCCTGGATATGCTTAATTAACTCCATACAATCTTTTATTTTGACAACAATCAAATGCAAAGCATGGGAAAACATTGTATTCACTGGATGTCTTTGTGCTTGGATGCTTGTGTCTGTTCATTGCTCTGTGCGCGTGTTCATCTGTGCACGTGTAGGCTCGGATCACGTTTTGCATCTTGCAGTCTCGCAGTATACCTTTTTTTGTAGTTATAGGGAGTCGACATGGCTTGCGGCAGTAAGCTGTGTGTTGATATTGGCTGTGATTGGGATTTCTCAGCACGGCCACGAGAGTGTCAACACATTGGCATGCTGCACTCTATCAAGGCTCGGCGAGGTTAAGAATGCAGCAGACGAGTTGAGAATCACTTCAGATGAGGAAAACAAGCTTGCACACAAGGTTTCTCAAAAGTGTGCATAAAGCTGTATCTCAGAGTTAGCTGATTATAGCTCACAATAACAATTAAAATGTGTACACACACACCCATATGGTTCTGCTGTAATTAGAAGCACATTTCTTCTGTTTTAATCAGTTTCCTATCAGATGTTCTGTGCTATATGAGTATAAAAGATCCTCTTGACACGTAGATAGGCAGATTTAAATGTTTGCATTTTAACACGTATTACAGATTTAATAAAAATGCATACTGCTTGTTCGCAACTATCTTAAAAGAGGCCTACGTTTTTCTTATTTGTGTACAAGACTAACAGATGGGCTTTTATAGTCTTGGCTCTGTAAATGACAACTCTACGAACACAGAAGCCCCACCCTGCTATTCAACCTTTTGTTTGCATGGGCAGCTAATCAGAAGAAAGCTGATTTAAAGGTAGCTAAAACAGCTTGTTTCAGACTGCAAAAGCCAGTCAAGGACTTCGAACTATGAGTGATGCAAAGTTACTCTAGTGAATCTAGAGCTAACTCATTGGGCTAGCGAAGATCACTTTAGTTTTAGAAACACTGGGAACAGGTGTCCAGGTGAAGAATGTCACAGGAAAGAACATCATCAGATATGAAATCATCAGCGGTGACAAAATACAGCCATTTCTAAAGCAGAAGTACAGATACTTGTGCTAATAAATACTCTGAGTAATTTTAGAGCCTGTGTTTTTTTCTCTTTTACTCAAGAAAACAATTTGAATCAGTGTTTTAACTTTTACCAAAGTAAGAAAGTAAAAAGTAGGTCTTTGAAAGGAAATTTCTACCAGCTATGTTTATACTGCAGTTAAAAAAACACAAACTGTATATGGGAATACAAACTTTCCTAAACAGAAAAATGAGTCCAGTCATGGGTTAAAGTGGGATTCTGCAGGTGAGAGAAACCTAAGTTCTGTTGTAGTGGCTCAGTGTGGGGAAAACCCACAATAATTTGTATTGAGAGCTCCAGCTCTCTCCTTCCTCTCATGTCCTATCGTCCTTCTTTCTCCATCTCTGAATGTAGATATACCTTTCATTCTTTTCTCTGTCTGTGAATCAGAATCAGAATCAGAATACTTTATTGATCCCTGGGGGAAATTATTTTTTGTTACAGTGCTCCATTTTAAACCAACATTAAGACAAGACAGACAATACGCTAACTAAGAATAGTACAATATATACATATATATACATACATACATACATAAGTCACTTATAAATAAATATTTGGAAAAGAAACATGTGTAGCTGTAGCAGCAAACAGTGTGTTAAGTGGATGCGTTGTACAGGGAGATGGCCACAGGCAGGAATGATTTCCTGTGTCGTTCAGTGGTGCTTTTCGGTAATCTCAGTCTCTCACTGAACGAGCTCCTGTGACTGACCAACATGTCATGGAGTGGGTGGGAGGTGTTATCCAACATTGTCTTTATCTTGGACAGCATCCGCCTCTCCGACACCACCTTGAGGGAGTCCAGCTCCATCCCCACAACATTGCTGGCCTTACGGATCAGTTTATTAAGTCTGTTGGCATCTGCGACCCTCAGCCTGCTCCCCCAGCATGCAACAGCATAGAGGATCGCACTGGCCACAACAGACTCATAGAAAATCCTCAGCATTTTCTGGCAGATGTTGAAGGACCTCAGTCGCCTCAAAAAATAGAGACGACTCTGGCCCTTCCTGTAAAGTGCTGTGGTGTTTTTAGCCCAGTCCAGTTTATTGTCAATGTGTACTCCAAGGTATTTATAGTCCTCCACAATGTCAACACTGACCCCCTGGATTGAAACAGGGGTCAAGTGTTTCCTGGTCTTCCTGAAGTCCACGATCAGTTCCTTGGTCTTTGCCACGTTGAGCTGCAGATGATTCTGCTCACACCACGTGACAAAGGAGTCGACCACAGCCCGGTACTCTGTCTCATCATCCCTGCTGATGCATCCAACCACCGCAGAGTCATCAGAAAACTTCTGAAGATGGCAGGTCTCTGTGCAGTGGCTGAAGTCTGTGGTGTAGAGGGTGAAGAGGAAGGGGGAGAGGACAGTCCCCTGTGGTGCCCCTGTGTTGCTAATCACCTTGTCAGACACACACTGTGGGAGACGTACATATTGTGGTCTTCCTGTCAGGTAATCAACAATCCAGGACACCAGAGAAGCATCCACCTGCATCGCTGCTAACTTATCACCCAGGAGGGTCGGCCTGATGGTGTTGAAAGCACTGGAAAAGTCAAAAAACATGACCCTCACAGTGCTCGCCGGCTGGTCCAGATGGGTGTAGACACGATTGAGCAGGTAGATGATGGCGTCCTCTGTTCCGAGACGAGGCTGATAAGCGAACTGAAGGGGATCCAGATGTGGTCTTACTATGGGTCGCAGCTGGTCCAGGATGAGCCTTTCCAGGGTCTTCATGATGTGGGAGGTCAGTGCCACGGGCCTGTAATCCTGGGGGCCACTGGGACGAGGCGTCTTTGGTACAGGGACGAGGCATGATGTCTTCCACATCACCGGGACCCTCTGCAGACTCAGACTCAGCATAAACAGTTTATGAAAGACTCCACACAGCTGGGGGGCACAGGCCTTGAGGACAAGGGGACTCACTCCGTCTGGTCCAGCAGACTTGCCTGAGTGAAGTCTCCTCATTTGCATCTCAACCTGGTATTGAGTGAAGGTGATGGGTGGGGGAGGGGTGTCAGGAATCTCACAGGAGGCAACATGTGAAGAGAGAGGCTGGCACAGTGGTGTGGCTCTGGATTCCAGGCTGACTGCAGGTGAGGTTGTGGGGGTGGGAGCAGACACTGTGGTGTCGAATCTATTGAAAAACAGATTCAACTCGTCGGCTCTATTCTCACCTCCCTCAGCTCCCCTGCTGTTGGTTGGCCTGAATCCAGTGATGGTCTTCATGCCCCTCCACACCTCTCTCATGCTGTTCTGCTGGAGTTTCCACTCCAGCTTCCTCCTGTAATTGTCCTTAGCCTCTCTGATCTTGTCCTTTAGTAACACCTGGACCTTCCTCACCTCCTCTTTGTTGCCCCCTCTGAAAGCCCTCTTCTTGTTGTTGAGGAGGGCTTTGATGTCCTTAGTCACCCACGGCTTGTTATTTGGGTAACAATGAACAGTCTGAGCTGGAACAATGGAGTCGGTGCAGAAAGTTATGTAGTCTGTGATACACTCAGTAAGCCCATTGATGTCCTCGGCGTGAGGCTCACAGAGTGTTTCCCAGTCGGTCACCTCGAAACAGCCCTGTAGTTCCGCTATTGCCTCCTCTGACCACCTCCTAACAGTCCTGGTGGTCACAGGTTCCCTCCTCACAATTGGCACATAGCGGGGGGTGAGGTGAATCAGGTTATGATCTGACCTACCAAGTGGGGGGAGGGAGGAGGAGCTGTATGCATCCTTGACGTTAGCATACAGTAAGTCTAAAGTTTTCTCTCCCCTGGTGGGACAGTCCACATATTGTTTGAATGTTGGTAGTGTATTGTCCAGTGATACATGGTTGAAGTCACCCGAGATCACAATAAAGGCACTCGGGTGCTGAGTCTGTAGCCGAGCTATGGCAGAGTGGATAGTGTCACATGCAGCTGTGGGGTTAGCAGAGGGGGGAACATAAACAGCCACCAAGATGACGTGAGAGAATTCCCTGGGTAAATAATACGGCCTGAGTCCAACAGCACACAGTTCAGTGTCCGGGCAACAAATCCTTTCTTTGATTGTTATGTTGGCAGGGTTACACCACCGGTTGTTAACTAAAACAGCAAGCCCACCTCCTTTACGCTTACCGCTAGCGATGCTGTCCCTGTCCGCCCGAACAGTGTGGAAGCCTTCCACGGAAGCATTCTCATCGGGAATGACCTGGTGCAGCCATGATTCGGTGAAACACATCAGGCTACACTCTCGGTATTCCCTCTGACTCCGTACCAGTGCTGAGAGCTCGTCGATTTTACTTGCCAACGATCGCACATTTCCCATCACGATAGACGGCAGACACGGTTTAAACCTCCTCCTCGCTTCGAGCCTCCGCTGTCTCACCGTCACCTTTTTTCTTCTCTTCTGTCCTTGACCTCTGCATCCCCGATGTGTTTTCCTCCAAATTTCAGCTGGTACTTCTGCGGGCACTTCTGCGGGCCTGGCCAGCGAGCCGGCCGGCATCAGGGCGATCAGCTGATCTCTGGAGTAAACAGTCCGTGCGTGTAGGAGATGTGCCGCGGTCCCGTTCCATGATAAAAGTAACAGTTCCACGGCCACCAGAAGAACAAAAACTCTCTCAATCCACATGATTGAGTAAGAGATAGAAAACGGAGGAAAATACAAGTCAGAAAAAAAAAGAATACGTAAGAAAAAAGAGCAAAACTAAGAGAAAAGCAGGAGCGACTGTAACAGGCTGCACGCTGGTTGGCGCATGAAGTACAGCAGCTCGACCTTTATGCAAAAGAAACTGTTTGAGTGATTGCTAATGTTTGTTTAGCTGACACAAATGTTGCATTTGAAATTACAAAAAAAGAAAACAACCAAAAACCATTGATCCCTGTATGCTCACCCTTTTCTGTATTGACAGCTGAATTCAGCAGCACTGTGACAATAACTTAAAATAGGTCGTTCCGGACTATTTTATCTGCTGATTGTGGTGCTATAAATGATGCACAAATTGGGTTTTTTTACTCTTTTTGCTCTTTGTAAGCCCCGATGACGGACACACCAATGTAACTGTCTTTTATTTGTTTTTTTGTCTTCCATTAAGGATCAAATTTGTTTGATGGTGGTACAACGGTGTTGTACAGCTACATTTATAACTCAAAGCTAGAGCGCTCACTCTCTACAACCCATCCTGCTGTGTATAAGAGAAAATCACTCTTTCCCAAGTCTGAAGATATGGCTCGATGCCATAGATGCTAATAAAGTTACAATGTAAGTAAAGGTCAAACTGTTGATCTCATTACCCTTCATAAGGAAAATGACAGTGATGGCTGGCCTCAGTGGCCTGGTGAGAATCAAAGCAGCGAGGTAACACTGTGAACCGCAGCGGCTTCGCCTGTTAATAGGACCTTAAATCACTTTATGATCTACATTATTTAACAACATTCATCTTTTGATGCAGTCATCCATAAGCTGATAATAATTTGAATCGCGCCCTTCATGTTTCATGTCCTTGACGCTGAACGGTAAAGACTTGTCTGTTACTGACTGTAGGGTCTCAAGTCTAACTGACATTCTCCTCAGCTCATAGGACAGTCAGTCAATATTATCATCATTTCACTGTTGTAGCTGTGAATTTTATCAGCAGCTCATCTAGGTGAATATAAATGTCACCCCTTTTGCTATGCCTTCTTAGCAGTGCACTCTTAAGAACAGTTATCTTGGTTCATCCTCCCACTGGGAACTGTAATTCCTTCTGCAAACATTTATAATTATCACCTCAGCTTTCCCATCAAGTCTAGAAAACATACACGCGTGCACGGGTGGATGACAACACTCCTGGTGCACCCATTTATCTAGCATCTCATTGCTAAGCTGCAATATTGCTCTGACATGAAGTCCACGATTGCCTGAGCGTGAAGGGGAGGGGTGGGAGAAAGCGTGAGGGGAACGAGGGGAAAACAGCAGCTCTAATACGGCAACTGATAAGAAGAGTAAGTGAATGCAACCTAGGTGAAACCCTTAACCTGGATCTCCCTATCTTCATTTCCTTTTTTTCGTTCTCATTTCCCTCTACTTATACATCTCCGTCTGGAATTGCAAATCAGCCCATACAGTATGTTTTTTTTACAGGTGAGGTGGGAGATAAGGAGTGTTGGGCATATCAGCAATCTGAGCATGTTGTTCATTTCAATTTATTTAATTCATTCTTGGCATTTATTTATCTCCCTGTCACTGCTGGAATGTGTGTTTTCTTGTTAATGTACATGTGAATGTGAGAGGTTTTTTCTTGTAAAAATGATAAAGACGGATGGCTTGTTTTTGTTGTGTGATCTGGCTCAGATTGCGCTGAATTCAAGTGTGCAGCCAAGGGACAGGTGGACACAGAAAATTCAGTTTGCTTCCACAAACACTTGTGTGTTTCTTAGAGGTTCTCCGTGAGGTGTGCTGCTGCGTGACTGTGAATTAAAGATAGGGAGCATTGAGACGACACGAGAAACCTGCTGTTTGGCTTGTGTCAGTAGGCATTGATAGATGAGCCCGGAGTTGCTGCCTGGAAGATGGACTCTAGAAGATCACAGAGCCATTCACCCTAAGGAGATAGACATGGAGACAAGTCTTGCTCACTGAGCACAGAGATCGTGGTGAAAACAAGATAAGACATGAAAGAACACACTTAAGAGGGCACAAAGGATGTCAGTCAGTATAGGTGGAACTTAGTTTCATTAGTGGACACTGTAAGAAAAAAGAAACCTTGGAAAAGTGCCTTTTAGTAAAATGTGTTAAATAGGACTTTATTTTATTTGGTACACTGTAGAAAGTCATGTGCAAAAGTCCTGAGCTACCTCTCTTTTCTTTAGAATTTTGCTAGGAAAATGGTAAATGGATGCTGCAATTTATTGAAACGTGCAAACATACATGGAAAAAACAGTATATGAGGTAAAAACAGAGTTTGTACAAGTCAAATGAGTTTGAAAGTCACTATTTGGTTTGACCAGCTTTATTCTGCAACACAACCTGAACTCTCTTAGGCAGCTTTCTTGTAAGTAGTCTTCAGGAAGAGTTTTCAATGCTTTCTGAAGGACATTCAAAGCTCTGCTCTTTGTTTTGTTTTCTGCTTCAGTAATGTTGAGGAGTGGCAAATCCCTCACTGATGGTGTTCCACTGTATGTTTTTCTATCCAGGTATGCTTTTACTGCATTGGCAGTGTTTTTTGGAGCACGGTCATGCTACCAGTCAATTGCTTTCCAGATGTTATTGCACGGTTATTCCAAATTCAACTGTACTTTTCTGTGTTCATAATTCCATCAATTTTGACAAATTCCCCAAACCATGACAGAGCCTCCACTTTGTTTTACAGTTGGTTGTAGACCTTCAGTGTTGTACCTGTCTCCTGATCTCCTCCTTATATATATTGACAAAGATTTGAACTAAAAACTTCACATTTGGATTTATCACACCACAAGATCTGTTGCCACTGATTTCTAGTCCAGTTTTATGTAATTTGTTATACATATAATGGAAGCTCAAGCTTCAGACAGGTTTATATTGCCTAGTTTCAGACAGCTTTTTCTAGTCTTGGGCTTTTTATGACGTCAGTGTGATTCTGGAGCCAACCCAGCACACGCTTATATTCACAGCATTAGTTGCCTATGGACAATTTTGGATCACTATTAAGGGTAACATCTCTTTAAACTGAGGGTTGAAGCCAGTTTGCATTTGTATATGCAAACTGCAAACTCCATGTCGTTGCCTCAGCCGGCTGACAGGTTTTAAAAGGTGCAGTCCTGCTGTGAGGTGAGAGTAAGTAATATTTTAACTGCCAGTAACACAAAGCTTCTGTATTAAAGTCCAAGAATAAGAAATGAAATAATAAATAATCATCACAGTTTTCCTTTAAAATATTATTTGGGTTGTTTCAGCCAGACAAAGTAACTAGTATTAGATGTCAGATTGTGCTGGTAGTATGTGAAATTAATGTTTTAGGTGACACAATATTTGGAAAAATAGAACCCAATACTGTAACAACAAGCACTCAGTGGTCTGCAAAGTCAAGTTCATTTATTGCACATAGGAATAAGCAAGGCTTTTTTGATCTTCTCTGGGTGCCCAAGCTGCAAGTGTTCTCTGTTTCCAAGCTTTAAACACACACACGCAGCTTAAGCCTCTTTGGCAGCACCCAGCATGCTACGTCCACTCAATGCCGGCTCTGACACAAGGCTGAGCAGTGCCAAGCCACTTGGCCCTCAACAGGTGGTGTAAATCTGGGCATCCGTAGATAGCTGCGACCTCCACATTATCACCAACGGTAACTGCCAAATGACACCACCCTTCCCCCAATCGTGTCCTGACTCACACCAATAGTGAAAGGTCATGTATCATTGTCCTTGTTATGTCAGTAACACTTAAAACCTGCAGGAAACCAAACTGGCACACAGGTTTTCACACTTGATCCCGCCTCACATCTGGTGCTAACACAACTTTATAAACTGATACCTACATACTTTCCTTTCTTAATTTGCATTTAACATGCACTGGAACACACGGTGACATCAGAAAGAGAGAGACTTGGCCTCTACAGAGATAAATGATGGGTGTAATCAGTGGCTATTGTTAGCAGAATTATGTTGTCTAAGGAGATAGTTCTCTTGACAATAAGTATAATCTGAATCCGCAGTTTCAGCCCATCAGTGTAATAAGGTGCTTGCAAACGGATCCCTTTGGCAATAACCTCACATCCACCCACGGACAAAAGCACATGCTATACAGGGAGTGCAGAATTATTAGGCAAGTTGTATTTTTGAGGAATAATTTTATTATTGAACAACAACCATGTTCTCAATGAACCCAAAAAACTCATTAATATCAAAGCTGAATGTTTGTGGAAGTAGTTTTTAGTTTGTTTTTAGTTTTAGCTATTTTAGGGGGATATCTGTGTGTGCAGGTGACTATTACTGTGCATAATTATTAGGCAATTTCAATTATTTATTTTTACCAGTGACACCAATATAACATCTCCACATTCACAAATATACATTTCTGACATTCAAAAACAAAACAAAAACAAATCAGCGACCAATATAGCCACCTTTCTTTGCAAGGACACTCAAAAGCCTGCCATCCATGGATTCTGTCAGTGTTTTGATCTGTTCACCATCAACATTGCGTGCAGCAGCAACCACAGCCTCCCAGACACTGTTCAGAGAGGTGTACTGTTTTCCCTCGTAAATCTCACATTTGATGATGGACCACAGGTTCTCAATGGGGTTCAGATCAGGTGAACAAGGTGGCCATGTCATTAGTTTTTCTTCTTTTATACCGTTTCTTGCCAGCCACGCTGTGGAGTACTTGGACGCGTGTGATGGAGCATTGTCCTGCATGAAAATCATGTTTTTCTTGAAGGATGCAGACTTCTTCCTGTACCACTGCTTGAAGAAGGTGTCTTCCAGAAACTGGTGTCTTCCAGAAACTGGCAGTAGGACTGGGAGTTGAGCTTGACTCCATCCTCAACTCGAAAAGGCCCCACAAGCTCATCTTTGATGATACCAGCCCAAACCAGTACTCCACCTCCACCTTGCTGGCGTCTGAGTCGGACTGGAGCTCTCTGCCCTTTACCAATCCAGCCACGGGCCCATCCATCTGGCCCATCAAGACTCACTCTCATTTCATCAGTCCATAAAACCTTAGAAAAATCAGTCTTGAGATATTTCTTGGCCCAGTCTTGACGTTTCAGCTTGTGTGTCTTGTTCAGTGGTGGTCGTCTTTCAGCCTTTCTTACCTTGGCCATGTCTCTGAGTATTGCACACCTTGTGCTTTTGGGCACTCCAGTGATGTTGCAGCTCTGAAATATGGCCAAACTGGTGGCAAGTGGCATCTTGGCAGCTGCACGCTTGACTTTTCTCAGTTCATGGGCAGTTATTTTGCGCCTTGGTTTTTCCACACGCTTCTTGCGACCCTGTTGACTATTTTGAATGAAACGCTTGATTGTTCGATGATCACGCTTCAGAAGCTTTGCAATTTTGAGACTGCTGCATCCCTCTGCAAGATATCTCACTGTTTTTGACTTTTCTGAGCCTGTCAAGTCCTTCTTTTGACCCATTTTGCCAAAGGAAAGGACGTTGCCTAATAATTACGCACACCTGATATAGGGTGTTGATGTCATTAGACCACACCCCTTCTCATTACAGAGATGCACATCACCTAATATGCTTAATTGGTAGTAGGCTTTCGAGCCTATACAGCTTGGAGTAAGACAACATGCATGAAGAGGATGATGTGGACAAAATACTCACTTGCCTAATAATTCTGCACTCCCTGTAGATGGTGAGAAACTCAGAGTTTTTTAACTCAGTGTCTACGTTGTTGTCTTTGTTTTTCTGTCTCAATGTTTTCCTCAAATCAGATTTGTCTCATTTAATGTAGCGAGCATTAATCACACAGACAGATGATTGTATATTTGTTTTTTAATCTAGAATTAGTGAACATACAATTAGCTCCAGAAAAATTTAGACAGAAATAACTTTTTTCAAATTTTGGTTCAGTACATTACCGATTTCAAGCCCTTCATTTCAATCATTTCAATCAGTGAAATTTATGCTTAATTGGGTTGTAATCAGGTGAATGACTTGGACATTTATAAATACATTCTTTACATACTTTTCTTAGCTTTAATAAACTCCTGGGTTGCTTTGGCTGCATGTTTTTGGTCATTGTCCATCTGTATAGTGAAACGCCGCCCAATCAATTTGACTGCATTTAGCTGGATTTGAGCAGACAGTATGTCTCTGAAAACCTCAGACTTTATTCAGCTCCTTCTGTCCTGTGTCACATCAGTAAACACTAGTGTCCAAGCCATCACACTGCCTCTGCCATCATTCTGGTAGATGTAGATCTTGGTTTCATCTGTCCAAAGAATGTTTTTTCAGGCTTTTTTTAAACATATTTTTTAGTCCAATCTAGCCTTTTTGTTCTTGAGGCTTATGAGTGTCTTGCACCTTGCAGTGAACCCTCTGTATTTCCTTTAATGCTCTTTATGGTAGACTTGGTTATCAATATGCCTACCTCCTGGAGAGTGTTGTTCACTTGGTTGGCTGCTGTGAAGGGGTTTCTCATCACCATGGAAATGATTCTGTGATCATCCACCACGTTGTCTTCCGTGGACATCTAGGTCTGCCTTCACCACTACTTTCTTTCTTTCTCAGGATGTACCAAAGTGTCGATTTTGCCACTTCTAATATTGTAGCTGTAATTCCAATCAAAGTTCTTGGAAAGTGTGCACCATTCAGCAGGCTGTATTATTTGTCAGATAATTCCATTAAATGTCTCTAAGGTTACACACATGGTTGAGAGATTCAACTCAAGAGTTCAAGTCATCAGAAGTAAGGTGAAACAGACACCTACTGCCTACAGCTGCTTCTACTGGTACGTCTGTCAGCCCCATACCAGATTTTTAGCCTGCTAGGTCAGAGGTGGCATTTATAAAGTGCCATGTGAGCACAGTGTCACCAGAGTGTAGCAGCAGCTGGAGCTGTCTGACTGAAGTGGCTCGCAGCTCTGCTTTTAGGCATCCATCTCTAGCCCTCTCAGTTTTCCTCTTTCTCTCCACACTACTTGACAATTCCCCCGCCCACCCCCAAATCAATTCTAAATCCAATTAGTCATTGCATTAGACTGTGAGGAAAAGCACCACTGTGCACTGTAGCCTGACAAGTGTTTGGCTTCAGCTGCTGTTTGTTTTCCATGTGAGAGCTATTGATCAGAGGGTATGAGGGCACTGGGCGAGTGGTTTGGGTGGAAGGTGGAGAACCTGGTAGAGATAAGTGTTATTGTAAAGGAAAATGTGAAACACTTGTCTGTTTCTGAATTGGAAAGGGAGGACATAAAAGGTGTGGTGTGCAGGGGAAAAGTTCTGCTGGTGTGGGAGGGGGAAGATCAGATGAAAGTGTGACTGAGGCCAACATCTGGCAACAGCTGGGGGCGGGGGTGAGAGCGGGAGATAAAGAGCGAGGGGTGGCATGAAGGACGGATTTTTGCAGGGTTGAAAACAGAGACAGATTAAGGGAAGGAGAGTGGCACAGGGTGAGTGTTATTGCCTGAGGTTGAACGCGTCAAAACAAAAATGATGATGCCGGGCAAGGCCGGCAGGCTACCTGGGTATCTGGCAGCTTCCTCAGCCAGGGGTTCCCACTCTGAGGTGCCAACATGAAAAGGAGAGAAGGGGATGGATAGAGAGTGGATGGCAAGAGGCAGGCAGGGAGAGGGAAGGCTGATTTTAAAGGAGGATAAACAAAGAGGACAGATCAAAGGGCCGAGCAGACTCACAGTTTCACCCAAATCGTCGTGAAATCCCTCATGATGCTTTGGAGGCTCTCAGAGCCGAGCAAAGCCGAAACAGGAGTTTTGAGCATTACACCACAAAACACTTACAGCATGCTGCTCTGGGCAACAGCCCAGAAGGGATAATAATACAATGACACAATATGATGGTATTTAATACTCCAAGGGAAATTAAATTCAAGCCACACAACACGGGGGTGCACATCCATAAACGACTGCAGTGGAGGATATAGTGACCAATTAACATCCACAATTAAATGAGCAGAGCATATCACATCTATTGTTATCTGTGGAGAGTTTATCCATACATGCATATACTTATTTTGAACTGGGTCTCCAAAGAGAGATGGCATGTTTGCATATCAGATATCCAAAGGAATCCTTACACAAGAAATGCAGTGAGCAAAAACAATAAGCTGCTGCTTTATTTTATTACTCTTTTTTTGAGGTGAAGATATGAGATTTGAGAGTCTAGATATTGTCAAAAGTAACCTCTTCTATTTTTTTCCCCATATTGTCTCAGCCCACCCTTCATGTTTGTGCCGTGATTTCACTTGCAATTCCAATATTTCATCTAATATTTCCAAGGCAGAGAGCAGTGTTGCTGAATTATTTAGGGGTACCTGAAATCTGGAAAGGTTTCACACACACACATACAGTACTAGCAACTTCCAAAATATAGACTATGCTGTCGATTTATGGCTCTGGGTGTTGATTTCTTGCTATTGAGGAGTTCAAGAATGGCCATTCTTGAACTCTGACCTAGGATGGAGAGAGGATGGAGAGAGGTAGATCAATCAGGAGAACTGACCCCCACACAGGCGCAAGTTCACAGTTACCTATAAATCAGGTCGACACAGACGGTGCTGTTGGTCAGTTACTAGGGTGAGCATTGTCATGGATATGTGACATTTCTATAATGCGTCCTGCGGGGATTTAATTTGTAGCTCCTCAGTGCGCTGTCAGCAGCTTGTGCGTGCATTGTTGGATGTGCTCACAGGCAGCTGGAGCTTTTGTACGCTGGCCTTTATGCACCATTTGTGTGAATCAGCTCTCCCCACATATGTTTCCATCATCTCAATTCTGAGCCCATTCTGCTCCGCCCTGACTGGACCAATATCCATTCTTCTATGAGTCATCACCATCAGAGGTGTAGGTGGTATTGGGACCACTGTATTTTTAAAAAGTGAGGACTGATGGAAAGATACGAGCAAGAAAAGAAGACCAGGAATTGTGAAAAGAAAGAAAGAGCAGTACTACAGCGCCAATCTGCGGCTTTAATCAAATGTTAACATAACAAATGTTCTTCCTAATAAAGAATTAAGCGTTTGTACATTATGCACTCTGTATATGCATTAGCAATGCGGACAGGCAGACAAAGAGTTCAATCAACATGCGTTGGCCTGATTACTTCCCTTCAATCAAATAGTATTCACTGAGATCACCAAGCACTGCCATGATGGAGGTCACGTGGAAAGGAAATTGAGACTGCACACCAAGGAGGATTAGGACAAGAAAAGATCTCCACAGGTGTGAAAGTAGTAGGCCTACACTTAGCTGCTCATGGCTGTGTGAACTGAAATAACTGGAAAAGTTTGGACTTTAAATTTCTGTTATTATTCATATTTTCTATTTGACTTTTAGTTTGTACTTTTAGCAGGTATTTCCTGGTTTGTTTCCTTATGTTTCTCGGTTTTTGTTATCTAGTTTCTGTTGATGGCTAAAGTTTGTTTGTATTCGCTTGCTTGTTTCAGTTATACTGCCTTTCCCGTGTCCCATCGTCTTACCGTCAAGTCTCAGTTTTTGTGCTAGGTGTCCCCATCTTTTGTTGCTTCCTGTTTTGTTTTGGCAGCTTCATTCTCTTGTGTGTTTTTTCTAGTTTGTTTTCCAGTTGTGTTTTTACCCTGGTGTTTCCCATATCAGTGATTACCTCCTGTGTCTGTTTAAAGCCTGAGTTTACTTTCTTTTTCACATCATACTGTTGTCTGCCTATGCATTGCCCTTTATCTTGGCTTGATTTTTTTATCTTCTCTGGATTTCTTCAACCTCAATAAAGTCTCGCTTTTCGTTTAACTTAAGCCTTGGCAGAAGAGCAGTGGAAGCTACAAGCTAAGAGTAAATGGCTAATAGCATGGCTGTAGTTTTGGAGGCAGAGCGGGTCTCCAGTCTGCATGCCAAGTATCATTCGCTAAGATATTCACCACAATGCATCCATCCATCCACACAAGTTGCATAAAAAGCACTTTGAGTGATCAGTTAGAGTAGAAAAGCACTTTATAAGAACCAATCTATTTACCAAACATAAATCTACATCATGAATAGGGATGGGTATCGTTTAGGTTTTATCCGATACCGGTGCCAAATCGGTACTTTTGAAACGGTGCCGGTGCTCAAACGGTGCTCAAACCGGTGCTTAAAGAATGGAGAACACAAAATTGGTGCAAAAACCTCTCATGCTCAGCTGTTTTTTGTAAAAAGATAACAATGTTAGCCTTTTCTGCAGCTGTGGGGCATATATGGTATCACTCTTGGCTGGAAGCAGTGCTTAAACAATGGAAAAAACACAAACTTTGTCCAAAAACCTCTCATGTTTAACTGTTTCCCACTTTTTCTTTGGTCATTTTAGCCTTTTTGGCCAGGGTGAAGGGAGTATCTGCCGCATGTAGCTATGATGATGTTTGCTAGTTCACCTTACGTGCATTAATGTAATAACGTGGTTAGCCTACTCAACGTAAATTACACACGAACAACATTAAGCTACTCACGCAGAGAAGAACGGCTGCTGCTGCTGCATCATCATCCTCATCATTTCTGCTACACTGGCAGGGCTAGGGGCCAGGACTCTCCTCTTCGTGTTTTTGGGGGATGTTGCATAACAGGCAACCCACCCGCAGTAGATGCGCTCGGTGTGAGGTCTCGCAGCAAGCTATCAAATACGGCACATTTCTGGGCTTTAAAAAAAAAGGCTATGCGTCGCCAGGTGTTTCATCGGATTTGAGGTGTTACCTCCTTTGACAGTATCACAGTATCAGCTTAAAGCACTTGTTGCAGGCTGCTGAGTTTGCATATTTTGCTGTGAAGTACAGCCAGACTTTTGACCGCTTCGCCTTGTGCATTTTTAATCTGTAGCTCTGCTCTAAAAGAACGTATGTACCTGGACCCGCCTACTATCCTCGGAAACGTAAAATGATTGGCTAGAAGTGTATCACAGCTCAGGAAAAAAAAGCACTGAAATAAAGCACCGAAATGTGCGCTGCTTTTCGGTCTGGTTACTACCGTTTATGTCAGAACCGGTACATCATGGCACCGGACACCGGTATCAATCCCTAATCATGAATCATGTGATAAAATTGTCCACATATTTTAAGCATGTTTTGGTTTCTGTCACTTGCACAGCTGTTTTGTCATGTTATTGTCTTTAAAAAAAAAAACACCTTCACGTGTTTTTTGGTCTCTATGTTTCATTCAGCTTCCATTGTGTTTTGTGCACTCTTGCTACATTTTTCTATTTGCTCGTGTTTTCTTAAATTGGAGTGCATTAAACCTCTCAGGGCCACCATATAATAGAAGCGTAATAGATATAACAGAGCAGCACTCACCTTTTAGCAAAGTAAGAGAGCAGCACATTTCAAAATCTGGTGTCTATTTTCAGAAATCAAGACCTAGTTACTCCAAAAAAGAATCTACAGACCTTATTTTGAGCAGTTTGATCAGGCAACTATTTTCTTTTGACCAAAATCCCAACAGCTAGCTAACATTACGGATATGCTAAGGGTAATAGCATCAATGTTACTATCCTGTCACAGCTACCAACCTCTTGTAGATTTTTGTTTGTTTGTGCTCTTCTCACTGGGCTGTACTTGGCACATGTTGTCTTTAGGATTTGTGATGTTTCGATGATCTTTTGTGAGGCTTCAGTTCAGCAGCACCCAAATGAAAATATGTTGACAGGTCTTCGCTTGTCTGCAATCTTCATTCAACGGTGATCAAATAGTCTGATGAATCAGATTAACAGGTATTTCAGGGTATTAGAAACTTAATAAATTATAAGCAAGTATCATTTTCCTCAGCTGTGTCATTAATTATTGAACATGAATTCTTTGGTTATCGCAAGTGGGCTCAAGTTGCAGACATTTCTAATCATGAGGTTTGGAGAAAGGCTCAACGGTGCACAGTCTAAAATCTTAGCAGGCAGTAGAAACTATATATAAAATGCATCTACTGATTTCTGTCTAGTTCTCATTTTGAGTCATCTTTAAAAAAAAAAAAAAAAGGAAAGGAAAGAAACATCCTAACTCTGTGGGTAAAAAAAAAAAGGCTCTCCCAATCTGGATCTACAGTACGACCACACTGCATTAGCACTCTGGCTGATACCTTACTATTGACTCACACCAGTGCGGTGTGTGTGTGTGCGCGCGCATGCTAAGCCTCTTTCAAGGCATCTGATCAGCTCTCCAGAGCTGAGCTGATGCCTACCTCGATCAATACCTGGCCTCCAATACCATCCTTCATATATTCAGCAATGTCTGAGGCATGGCCCTTTCTTTCTCTTTGTACTTTCACCCTTTATCCTCCATCCTGTAAAACAGCTTAATTTCATAAAAGGAGCCGAGCATCATGATAACCTGTATTATCAGCCGACTCACCAGGTATTCATTGGGAGGCTCTCACTTTGCTTTTATTTCTTTTATTTTTCTCACTCTTCTGTCTCCCTATGTATTATTTTACTTCTGTCTCCCTCGCCTCTTCCATTCTCTCCCGCTTCGTCTCTGTACCTACCTATTACTGATGAGTCGATTTCACGAGTCATTGATGCGGAGAGGGTACAGTAGAATATGGTGCGAGTGTGAATAACAATAGCTGTCTATGCCCCATAAGAGAAACAATAATTACATGGACTGGCACGGGGATCGCATGCCTCATAAGAGCACAAATGGTCATTTCAGCTGAAAAGTGTCCCTGTTGTTGGGGGAGATTTTAGCTAATTATGTTAGGAAATGGGCATAGACGTGTTTTATTAGCATTTTTGTAGTGCAATCAATGATTTGTCTGAATACTTCTATCTCAAGTTGTGGTGTTTTCTCCCCCTTTTTCCAGTTTCTGTGCGTAGCTACAGAAATGAGTGAAACCCTCAGATAGTCATAACAAAAAAGAGCACATTCACATTAATTATATTCTTGATTCTCCAGCAAAATCAAATCAGAGCATCTTTATAATACCCCACTGGCTTCGTTTCCCTCATTTGTGCTGCATAAATCAATATTTGGGTCTGTAATTGAAGTGGGAGAAATGTAAGTACATGTGGCAGGAAGAGAAGCAGTTTAACAGTGTATGTGGCAGAACACATCTCTGCTCCGTTCAAGGCTTACTGGTGAATTGAAATGAGCATTGGGATCAGTTTGGCTACTGTCTGTTGCTATAGAAATGTAAATCAATTAATCTTGCGGCACAACAACATAAATCATCTGCACAGCATAAGAAGAAATTGCTAACAAACTTATGGTTTGTCTTAAGACAACAGTAAAGATTTACCTAGAATTCCATTTCGGTGTTCCAGATTATGCTCTGAAAGGAATCTGTGCAGCAGATTAATTCAACAGGCAAAAATTCAAAAACAGCATTCAAAGCATTTTTTAGCAGGTATCAGAGATACAATTAGGCTACTGGCTCATTGTGGAATTGCACTTTAAAAGGTTTTCCAGTTCCGACGAAGGCCTTTGTGACAGTGTGTACACACTGTCCGCTTTTTGTTTGTCTGCTTTAGCTATTTGGGCTGCAAAGTGGGGCTATTACACATCCATTGTCCAGGTAGAAAGGCTGTCAAAAAGGATGCTTGTAGAACCCTTTCCCTGTCCTTTTTCTTATTTCCCCCCCCAAATGTTTTCTCTCTCGTCCACGGCTCGATGGCGCAGCACCGAGAGGAAGGTCGGAGATGTTGCGGGACTGATGGCTCCCGTCCTTTGTGTTCAGCAAATAATCTTAATTTTGGTTTCTTTTTTCCAGCAGCTTCAAATATCCAAATAGCAGTGAAAGCAACAGATGCATTCTTGCCTGCTGGCGCTCATGTAAACATTTGTTCACATGATGCTGAGGGTGAATGGAGATTGAGTGCGGTGCCTTTTCACCGGGGACTCACTCTGCCAGTCTCTGTTTTTATCTCAAAGCTCCACTCTCCTCATCCCTGCTGTGCTACTTGAAGCCTGTGTACAATCTGCTTCTCTTTTGCTTCCTTTCCAACATTTTCCATCTGTCCCTCAGGTTAGTTATTCTTTTTTGTGTGTGGGGGGGGCATTTGAATTTGCCTCAATTTTCTTCTTTAAATATTTGACATTTTTTGGCACACTTTGGACCTCCTGTTGCAACTGATCATCATCTCACCTTTGTCCATATGATCCCCTGTTAGTGTGTGTGTGCTTTGGATCTGGGTGTCACAGGAAATTTTTCTGGTGACATTTAAAGAGGCTTGTGTGTTATTACTGGCTGATTGTCATGCATTTCTATCCACGGCCCGGGAGCACACATTCAACACACATAGAGCTAAAAGTTTTGCAGATATGCATGCTAAATCCCTGAGGAATCTGCATTGTTCTTTTTCTTTTTCTTTTATCTCATTATTTGCCCAACGAGATATCAGAAGCTTGAAATATATTGATTTTGCAGCCTTCTTCCTTACTTTCTCACTTACACACGCACCACTTTGCCACGAGCTGAGTAGTCTATACTTAAGTCAACATATAGAGTGAAGTTTAACCAAGCACGACTCCCCTAGGCCTCCGCCCGTGCGCATTGAATTAACAGCAAGCTCGAGAGACCTGGGAAAACACAGCGCACATACAGAACAAGGGGCAGAAGAGAGGGACACGGAACTGCTCATTTTATTCCTCATCTATAAATCCACCGCCGCAGACTCATGTGAACACTGAACTTTCCGTGAATCATCCAATTCTCATTCATTAAGAGACTCAAGATTGCCAAAGACTGTAACTATCCTCTGCTGAAAGACCACAAAGATGGAATGACGCTCTCCCGTCGCTGTTATTTCCCCCCCACGCTAACTGTAATCTTTGCTGCAAGCTGATTTTTAATAGGCTGATGGCAGACAAATAATTGTTTTGAGGGGAGCTGAGCTCAGACCTAATTCAATCTTCTCGCCACCCAAATCCCCACCCAAACACGCTAATGCACATTAATGAGATTTCATAGCTCTTAATGGGAGACAATGTGTCTGTGCAGGTTTTATCCTGTGTGCGTTAGCCTATGTTTTTGACGAATGTGAGCGTATGTGTTGTCTGTTTGGTCTAAATCTGTTTTCATTAGCTGTTGCATGAGCTCAAGTATGCTTATCCATCTGCTGCAGGGGATACATATGCAGCAAACAGCATGCATGCATAGAGTACACACCCTATGGGTGTTATTTAGCAAACTAGGCAAACATTAGAATGCCTTAAGGACCAATATTTTTTGTTTTAACTTCAGCTCATCTCAGCCCATGGAAATATCTGTCGAATATGTTCTTTTCTATTGAATTGTATGGAAAAGGTCCAAAATACGTTAAAGGACTAAAAACATGAATAAGGGTGTATTTGCAGAAAACGCTCAACACAGGATTTTGTGTCAGTCCCTTAATTTAATGGAGACATTACTATGGAATTGCTCATTGTATACAGATTTTGTCAAACTGTAGCATCCACTAACAGGACCAGTATTTTTTTCACAACTATAAATTCGCCACGGTGCTCTGTAGTGTGAGCGTGACTTCTTGGGTTTGTTATTCGCAATATGCTGAACTGGTTCTTATGTAGCACTTTTCTACTCTATCGAGCAATCAAAGTGCTTCACACAACATGTCTCATTCACACAAGCACTGTTCTCTACATCTAAGTGCTTTCCTATGATGATGCATCAAGAGCAACTCAGGGTTCAGTGTCTTACCCAAGGATACTTTGGCATGAAGACTGGAACGGCTAGCGATTAAACCACCAGCCTTCTAATTAGGAGCTCAGTGGTGGTTAAGACTGTTGCCCTATATCGTGCCCTTATATCGTCAAACCCTAAACAGGGTTAAACAGAAGATAAGGGATGGAAAATCTGCGATGTAGTTGTACACAGCAAATTCAAAAGTGTTAAATTTTTTGGTGTTAATAGTCTCCTTGCAAAAGTAGAGTTAATTTTACTCTAAGCAGAGTCACATTCTTTTAATGTAACTCTGAGGTGTAAAATGATAGTAGTTAAAATCGAGTGTTAAAAATGAGTGTTTCTCTGTCAAATCTGGAGGTGTTACAATGGAAACATTAACTCTTGACCTCTTAACTCTGAACTCCTAGAGGGGCTATGACACCAACAGAGTAAATTCACAGACTCCGCCCCCAGCACGGCTCCAATCGAAGCTGAAGTGAAGCCGTTTCAGAACATTTTGCTCTACATGTTTGAGTTGTTTGCCATGCTTGGTAAGTCATTTTTTTCAAAGATTGTTTCAATTGTTATTAGCTTTTACTTCTGTGGCTCTTTGAAGTTGAGACAAAGCTGTGTGGAAGGCATTAGCCATGTTGCTCGCTGATAGCATAATATTCTGTTTTAGCTAGCTGAAAGGTATTGTTTGCGGGCAAATACCACAGCCTTGAAAAAAGCTTGCATGTGAATTTTCAGTCAAACTTTTGGTCAAATACACCTAAAACAATGTGTAGAATGTGAAATGTTGGTGTAATGGTGCTATTTGAAGCCTGAAAACGATCGCCCATAAAAAAAACAACAACGAGCAAACAGCAGTAGCTGACGTCCTGACTGGGTTCTACGTTAGCATTTAGATCCCTCCAGAGTTTTGTGCACACGGTTTAGGTAAAAATGAAAAAGGTTGAGGTTTTACATTTAGTTCAGTATTACCTGTTGCCTGTGTCCTTGTCTTTTGGGAAAATACTTTACACAAGTAATGGCTCAAAGAGGATTCCTTTTTTTTTTTTTACTGTGCTGCAATTGTTTACTGGATTATTTGTGCCATTAATTAGTGTCAACTAATTTTTATTCAATCTCCACACAGGATATGCTTGTGAAGATGGAATATGGGGGAGAGCAGAAGTGCGTTGGAGTTCCACAAAGGGATGAATGAAGGACATGCATATTGTATTGAAGAAATAAGTGATGAGAATGCTGTTATTTGCATTTACCATGTCAGACCTTTTGATAAACAAAATTCTAATGAAAGTGAGAACATGTATACTGTTACATCTTTCAGAAAATGTTTTGAAATTGTGGTGCACAGTTCAGAATAAATGTTTTTCAAAAACCATTGCATCTTTTTAGTAAATGTTTATTTCCAAAAGAAATTTCTAGAAGTTCAGAACAGTAAAATTCCCGCTTTTTAGAATGAATTAGAAGATAACTCTTACGTAGTTAAACTAAAATACTCTTTGAGAGTTAATATATAAACTCTTAACACCAAGTGTTAAATTATCAACTCCAGACAGATTTGGTGTTTAACACTAAATCAGAGTTAACGTACCAACTCTCCAAAAAGAGTTAAATTAACACTCTCTGGTGTGGACCCATATAGACACTTCAACAGTGTTGAAATCAAATCCGACAGTGTTAATTTGGACATGCTGGATTTGCTGTGTACCTAGCTACAAGCTAAATGCTAACTTTATAACACTTGGTAGCTAAACCAACATAGTATATAATATGCAAATAGTATAGTAACTTATCTGTAGTAACTTATCAGATGTAATGAAACCACAAAACCACACAGTTTGTTTTGATGTCTTTTTCAAAATCTCAGGTTGTTATTTGGTATGTGCTTAACACTATTTTTTTATGCCTATTTATAAATCATTCAGTACAAAAAGACTTGCAGTTGAAGAGCACTCCACACACTGTGGCAAATTTAGCTAATCTAGAGATAATTTGGATACTATGCATTACAAGCTAGTGACAATCTCCAAGCTTCACAGTCTTTACAAAGACTGTTTATGAAACAATAACCTGTCATGATATATAGTGGAAATAAATGTAAACTTTAACTTAAAGACAGGTTTAGGTCTGTTATTGCTTACGTCCACAGCTGCTGTTTCTTTTTCCTCTTTATTTTTGTGTTGAAGAGTTACCATCTGGCTACTCATCTCTTGATGTAGGCACCTCAGGTTTTATTTCATGGATAAAAAGGGCAGTTGGCACAGTTCCCAAACTGTTACATGGCCCTCAACACATCAAACAGTTCACCCTTCCCCGGCTGTCTCAGCATGCTGCTACGTTGTATCTCCATGGTTCTTCCACAATAAATTAATCGGACACCCTGACTGCAATGTGTGATGTCACTGTAATATCCACCAAACCAAATTAAAAAACGAATATAATAATAATTCAACACTATCCAAGCAGTGATCTAGGTTACTTTATATCATGTTCACAGGAATTGCTATTATTGTATACTAGTCATCATTAGGTATTGGGTAAATGGACTGATGGACTACTTATATAGCGCTTTTCTACTCCCCCAGAGAACTCAAAGCGCTGTATAACATGCCACGTTTTCAGTGCTTCCTAGCTAACATTCACACACATAACACATCCATCATACTTAAATGGATGCATCAGAGAGGAACTTGGGTTTCCCATGAATACTGGAGAACCAGGGAACGAACCACTAACCTTCCCATCACTAGATGACCTTCTCTGCCTCCTGTGCTACAGCCACCTTATCAGGTAGATGTAAATATCCAATAAATGTTTTTGTAACTTTTGTTGTGTGGCCCATGTCATTGTTCATGTTTAGATTAGTTTCATGATCAATAGGTTGCAGCTTTTTTTTGTAATTAATGTGGCCGTAAAAATAAAAGTAGTTTTTGTTCAGCAGGAATCTGAAACTCGAATGATAAATCCAACTAAAATGGCGTTATTTTCCTTTGGCCAGTTCTGTTCACTGTTCATTGTTACAGTTTTACTCATTCTGGGCACCGATGAAAGGATGTGACCTTGGGTGCGTTTACTGACAGCTGAGGGAGAATTCTCCGAGAATGTAAAGTAAAGTGTAAAGTGAGCTTGTTAGTCCCCATAGGGAAATAGTTGTCTGAAATAATGTCTGAATTCTCTCACATCAACCATCGTATTAAGCAAAAGAGAAAGAAGCATATACCACACACACACACACAACGTCCCATGTTCTGATGTTCGGTCTCCTTTTGGTCTATGTCCAAATTCGTCTGTGCATCAAACCTTACCTTACCCGCCTCTCTGATGGTCTACCTTAGTGCGGCTGCAGCCTTGTTTTTTCAAGATTAAGCCCAGATCTAACCCATAACAGTGGCACTGATGCTTAGCCAGCTAGCGCTTGTTGCCCATTGCTACAGGGCTAATCTCACATATGCTACACAGGACACGGACACGAATTACACACCATACCAAATCACTGTTGGTCTAACTGAGCCATTAGGCTGTGCTGATAGCGAAAGCATAAACCAGACTCACCTCAGAACCATTAAACGGGGTGCACATGTGTGTGTGTGTGTGTGTGTGTGTGTGTGTGTGTGTATCTGGAACATAGGTAATGCTCTTCTGACTCCTTTGCTGAGTCCATAGCTTCATCATCATTAGGCTGCTGCAGTGATAAGACAAAGTGATAGAAGGAAGAAGGCACAAAGACAGACAGAGAAAGAGGCAGAGAAAAGGGTTTTGCAGTAGAGGTATCGGGGGATTACTTTCACAACTGCCAGCTACCTATTAGAATTTCTTACCAGGTCTAAACACACACACACACACACACACACACACACACACACACACACACACACACACACACACACACACACACTCCTTTTTAAAATAACACTTTATCAAAAGCCATGTTAATGGTTATTCTCCAAAAAATTGATTTTTTTTGTTATATACTCAAATATTGTTTGATTTGTTATCATCATCATCAAAGGGGGAAAAAACAACTCATTTTGGGGCTTAGAGATGGCAAATAAGACTCAAAACCCAAAGATGCTTTTTTTCCATTCTTTATGCTGTTCCAAAGGTTTTCTCCTTTAATGCTCCTTTTTTTAATCTTCTTGCATTGCCCTTATCTGATCCGCCTTCATTAACAGCGGAGCATCGTTAGGGTTCCTCGAAACGTTAATCTCGTTAAGAACAATCAAAGAAGCCTGAATCTGAGGCAGCCTCCACGCAACGAACAGAGAACAATGGTGCAGTTGTCTCTCTTTGAACTCTTTTCATCTCTTTTTGTAAGTTTCATTTCTTTTCATTTGCTTTATATTTTACATTTCAGACATTTAGCTAATGGTTTTCTTCAGAGCATCACACTGGATGAGCCAGAAAGCTGGGGATCAGTGTCCTGCTAATCTTGTCCTGCTCTAATCTTTAACTCTGTTGCTGGTACCGTAAATGCTGAAACATTTGGGTGCATGACATCTTGGAAGCTAAGAGGGGAAAAAAGGTGTGTTGTGAAAGATTTTCTGTACCTTTATTAGCAATTCATCATGGTTACTTTTAGGCTTGATTCTGACCTCCACACTGCTTCCATTCTAATAGTCCTCGTGTGTGATCTTTTACCCCTTCTCTTCTGCCCTTCTTCTTTTATCTTTGCAGAAACAGGCACTGACATCATGCTGATGTTTAGACATTCCATCATAAGCTGATTGGTTATGGCGCTTGACAGTGATTGGATTTTAATTGATTAGTTACAACCTAATTGACTGATTGGCGCCAGTTTAATGAAAATCAGAACAGTTGAAGTCAACTTCGACTCAGCCTTCATGTGTACCACTAGAAGAGACATCCCCATGGCAGCAAGTTGAATAAGATGCCTGTTACTCTAACAAGCAACATCTTTGAGCCCCTTTCTCAAGGATGCTTGAATTAGATGAGGTGTGTTTGATCTAGGTTTCCCCTAAAAGTTTCCTACCACTTGGACAAGCTTGGACACTCTTGGAAACCTCCAGACGTAAAGATATAGATTCCAACCAGAAGATGTTTTACAGAAACTTGTCATAGGTTTTAAGGTGAAATGTTTAATGCAATTTCTATGATTTTTACCTGATTTAGCATTAAAAAGAGCAAATCCTATATTACTCCAGGAGTGCTCTCTTACCTTTTCAGTTCAACATTACTTATCAACTTTCATATCTACCTCCCAGTAATTAATGCTACTTTTCTAATACTGAACAAATTTTTTTACCCATTACTTTTTCTCATTGAGATATCTGTGATAGAAAGCTCAGTGAGTTCTTCTCCTTCTGGGACGTATATATAACAAGTAGCTAAACTGCTAATTGCTGTTGCAACCGTGGTTAAATTGTGTGCTATAGCAGCCTGAGATGAATTTCCTGTGTTGAGCATGTCTTGTCAAAACGAAAGTTCATGTGCCAGTCACACCACAAATGCAAGAGTCCCATGTCACAGGGCCAGTCTCCGCAAAGCAGGCTTTATTACTGGGTAACTGCAGGATCATGACTTAGGGTAACATGCATCTGCTAATGAGGGGTTTTCCATTAAATTGTAACACATCACTAGGGCCTGCCATAAGCATCTCAGTGAGTTCTGGCTTCTGCCATTTCATTGGTTGTGTCAAAACAAAAAAAGCCCCCGTGTGATCTAAACAACTTAGTGAAAAAGTGAAAATTCCCTTCAGTCAGAACAGGAACACTGGCTTCACTAAGGAGGAAAATAATTTAGGCTGCTGTGGTTTAGTGAATAACAAAACATCATTACCAAAATGGGTGAAGGTTCATCACAACCTTCAACTCCCTCTGCATAGAGGTCCTATATAAAACCTGCATCAGTGTGATCCACTTGTCAGTTTACCCTGCATTTTACCCTCACTTGATAGAGCCATGGGCTCAGACCCAATTCTGCCTTAGTGCAGAAGGTAATTGTCTACTGAAACCAACAAGGTCACATCATCTGCAAAAAGTACAAACTTAAACCAGAGCTCGGAAATTAAAATTTTCGATTACTTCTAGCCAAGGATACAGAAACAGCTCTCACTCTGGTAATATAGGGACCGGTCTGTCAAAGGCTTAGGAGACATTGGCACCAAAAACTGTTTCCTCATTTATCATCTATGGGTTTCAAAGGTGTATTCATGCATCATACATCATGACTGTGACAGAAGGGTTGTACAGGAATGTATGTACACGTGTGTAACCTGCTCCTGGAGTTGGACATGTAGAAAGAGTGGGCCATATTTTTCTTAGTTTAAAGCCTAATCAATCAGTTTGTTCCCTTTTCTTCCTGTGGTCTCCATGGTGATCAGAATGGGCCTTATGCATCGTCCTCCATGTGAGGTTTCCATAACGATAACATGGAAGCACTTGCTACATTGCTGACAGCAGTGTGACTGGTCTGTAATTAATTTTCACTTTTACCCTTTTTTCACACAAAGAATCATGGCAAAATGACTTAGACACACAATAACAGTGTGTCTGTAATGAAGGACTGTTTGTCTGGAGCATTGCCAAAGCTGAACATGAAAAATGATTTGGACTTTCCCTCTTTCACCCCTTTATTTTTATGTTCTTCTGATGAATTGGGCTTTGGTTCTGTGCATCAGTGGGAAAGCGCTGGATGTTTAGCCTGGAAAATAAATGGTTTTTTTGTGTCTGGGTGAACAACAGGAAAGTTATTAGAGCAGCATAGAAATCATCACTGCCGTTTTGTGTTGCATGCATTTTGGTTGTATTCTCATCAGGTTCACATTCGTGAGAGATCAAAGTTTCCAAATTACTGAAATCTGTCGCTGCGGGTTGAGGATTTGGTCCTTAAACCCTCAGTGCTGTGTATTCTACAGTCTGTCTGATAAATAAAGATCTGATCTCTTGGCAGTCATTAAAGTGATCACTATGTGTGAGCGCTGGGGATGTGGGGAGGGAAAGAGCATTGGTCTCTGTGTAGCACAGCAGGAAACCTTCAGCAAAGGGCACAGGCTGCTCACAGCATGCACACTGGTCTGCTTCAGTGTGTGTGTCTGTGAGTCTATGATCTTTGCTCAACAGAGGTTGTGTACAGACCTCACAGTAAACCCCGTGTTGGCAAGAAACACTGAGGAGGCAAACTCAGGGTTGCAGTTCAAACAGAAAGCTTAATCTTTTTCAAGATGTCGACCATGTTCACAATGATGCTGATATATATTTTTTTCTTCACTTTCACCCTGCATCCACACTAAGCTATAGTATTTTAGACTCTGAGAAACAGAGCTTTAAGACAATGTTTCCTGACAGAATTTATCCTCTAAAATGAATCCATTTCAAAATGCTCAAAATCTAGCCTAAAGCGTTATGAAGGGGAAAAATGGTGGGAGACTTCCAATCTTTTACATACAAATCCAACATACTGCCAAAGCATTAAGAAAGAACATTGCAACTTATCAGACTTCTGGAAGTTTGGTTTTTAAGCTTAAACATCCTGGCCTGAGTGAAAATGACATTTTTAAGCATATCTGCAAAAGAACATTATTATGTGAATAGCTGATCAGAATTTTACTGTACCTATATTGTGGCCCTGATTGCAATTGCCTGTCCTACGGTCCTTTGAAGCCAGTAGGATGCTTAAAATCAGGCTAAGATTTTTTTTTTCCTGTGGAGGAAACACTATACTTGTCTGTAGTAGAGGTGCTAATTTCAGACATGTTATGAACAGGATGCCAAATAGGTGAAAGACAGAAAAAATGCACATTTGCAGGAAGGAGGAAATTAGTTGTTTTTATTGTTTCCTGTATGAAAGATTTCTGTAGAAGTGAGTCAGTAACACATCATTGTAGCTTCCTGAGCAATGCTCAAGTATACGTTTCATAGATCAAACAGCAGTGTCTGTTTACTAAAAACGGTATATTAGTGTATTACATTTTGTTTGACTCAGAAAAGTTCAAGACACTGGAATTAGTTAAATTGCAGCAGTAAAGCAAGCAATCACAACGTGAGTCAGAGTTGGAGGCAGCAGAATGGAGCCAAAATCATTACTCAGACGCTGTTCTTAATTCATTGTAGTAATAACGAAACTGTTTATTGTTTACTGACTGTAAGTATACCTAATTGTTCTTTGGAAATGTGTTGTTATTAGATGACTATTGATTTTCATGACAGGAAATGCAGCGTATCAAACATTCATTCAGTTGAATTGCTCCCATACTATCCAATAGTTTTGTTGCCTAAAGGTCCACTCACACATGCCTAGAGACCAGCTGCTGACCGCCTGGCAACCACCATTTTTCCAGTAGGGAAAGATAATATTTCCTGACCGGTTGTGAATGGTTGCTGGAGGTTGCAGGCAGATGCTGTTAAGCTGATTGATAAAGCTCCAACCACACTGGCCTAGAACCCTGGTAACCACCCATCACTACAGATAAAAGTAAATTTTGGTTCAATTCACTTTTATTTATACAGCGCCAAATCACAACAACAGTCGCCTCAAGGCGCTTTATATTGTAAGGTAGACCCCACAATAATACATACAGAGGAAAATCCAACATTCATATGACCCCCTATGAGCAAGCACTTTGGAAACAGTGGGAAGGAAAAACTCCCTTTTAACAGGAGGAAACCTCCGGCAGATCCAGGCTCAGGGAGGGGCGGCCATCTGGGGTGGGAGGGGGAAGACAGGACAAAAGACATGCTGTGGAATTTCTTGACTGGTTGGTGATTGGGTTGCTGGATTGGTGTTGCTAGGTGAAACTGGTTGCAAGAGGTATATGGTCCTGCACCGAAAACCTGCTGGTGATTGCTTTGTTGCTGAAGACACCAGCTTGACAGCAAACACTCACCAACTGCTCACTAAGCTTGATTGCAATACAAACTAGAAATGGAGAGCGTTCACCTTAAAAGTCAAAGTTGAGCCTTTTGAAACACGTTGGCGGTAAGGTGCAACTTTTACTTTGAAGGTGAGTGGTTGTTTTCAGTTTGCATCACTTGTTCAAGTTTCACTGCAGCTCAGTGATGAGTTACTGAGTATTTGCAGACAAACAGGCGTCTTTGGTGACCGCAGCATCTACTAACAACCAAAGCAATCTCAAGGTTTTAGGTGCAGCAGCCTCTTTATGACCGAGTTCACCATTTGACAGACCTCTACCGAAAAGGAAACACACATATTTGGCTGTGTGGTTGAGTGGTGTGATTGTGGTGTAAGCTTAAAGGACGTGATCGAATTCTCATTTCATTCCAACACCTAATCTGGTGCGGCACCTCTCCGTGCAGTTAAATACAGTTACACTATGTTCATCTACCTCGAATTTTTCCTGGCTAGCTCCTTTTCTTTCCCCCAAGAGAAGATTTGTGTCTCCTCTATGAGGTACAACTTGACCTTAACCTTCCCTCATTCTTTCCCACACTGCCTCCACCATTTTCCATTTGATGTAAATGCAAATGATTCATCATCCTCCACTGATACAGTATCAGCAGTCCATGACGGGTGGGAAAAAAGTGATTTTATGGAGTAGTTCTCCTTTCCAACAAGTCTAGTACCTCACAGGGACTCTTTTACATAGAACTAGAGTATAATGTAGTGTACCTATGGAGTCCCGAAATGTGTCATTGTCTTGCTAGTTAAGGCTCAAAACGAAAATCCATGTGGATTTTTCAAATACCGAAATAGCAATTGTCATTCCTATCATTTCTCAGTTTTTCCATCTCGTCCCTCTGTTCTCGCTCCCTTCTCCTCTCGTCTTCCAATGTGGGCAGCAGGCATTCAGCCTCTTATCAGTAGAATCAGCCAAGCACAGCCACTTTGGAGCCACAGATAGGCAGGAATTGGCTGACAATGTGGAACTGCTTCTGAAAAAGAGAGAGAGATATTAAAGATGAGGAGGGGCAAGAAAGGGTGGGGGGTGTTGGGGTGTTGGGGGTAAGGAAAAATGACTAATCATAAGGAAAAGAAAACAATCTGAGGTGTTGATTTTCTTCATAGAAAAATTCCTGGAGATAAGGACTTTTTCTTCCAATCACAACATCCAGTGCAGTCTCTTTTGCACAGCATACACTATCTCCCATGCCATCTTCAAAAACTGGCAAGCTTGCGTTTATGTTTGACTTTCGGAAATCCTTGCAGCTCCAGAACTCAGCAACTTTTTTCCTTCACAGTTTAATTCAAATACTACACATTTTGTCAAGTCCCCCTACATATAAAATATGTGTTAGCCCATTTGAAAGTGAGATCAGACTGCAGCTAATCGGCCTGGAAGCTGATCGTCTCCACCTGTCATGCCTCATCTCCTCTAAGGTAAACACAGTGATGTTTGAAAAGGCGGCTTGCTAGGTGTGAGCAACTAAAATTGTAATTACAGCGAGACAGGTGTCAACAAAATAGAACAGGCTATGCAGACAAAGAGAAGCTTCCTGTCATGTGACGCCACTGAAACTGCTTTTTTTGTTTGAGTATCATGAGGGATTAAAATCATAGGTTTGATTAAAGCATGAAACCTTCAAGGATGGTACAGCCCAGGCAGCCAAGAAGGGTCCAGTTGCACCAAAGAGTGATTGCTCTGATTTTACAAAAACATCACTCCCAAAGGCTAAAACTGATAAATAAATAATACAAATTGATGTGAGAAAAAGAAAACTTTGTACAGTTATGTGTTGTTCTTTGTGAATATGGTTGAATCCTATAAATGTTGGTGCCTTTGAGGGAAATAAATATTAACAGCAAACTGTTGTACACTTTTACAGTGTTTATAGATCTATATGGTTTTTCTTTATTCAAGACAAAACTCAGAAAACTATAAAGGGTTAAGATAAAATTATGAATTTGGAGTATTTTGTGTTTAGACTCTGAAAATTGTGGCTGTATACACAGTATAAAGAATGAGAAACCTGAAGGCTAGGCTGTCCCATGTTACAGCCTCGCACTTCCGGCCTTCTCTGTCTTCGAAGGACCCGGCCCATGTAAACCTCCGAAGGAGGACCGGGACTATGTCCCTATGAATTGGGACATAGCTACAGAATGAAGGTGAGTTGACAGGGAGACACAAATATCTAACACAGGAAGCTAGACACTAGAGGATGGAGAACACAGAGGGAAGATAAGACACATTAGACACGAAAGGAACCTAAATCAACCTAAACAAGGAACAGAGAACTAAGAAAACTCAGAAACGTATGGAAATCATACTCAGGAACTAGCACATTATCTTAAACCTCACTCCAGAAATACCTACCAATTCAAGGCAAGCACAAACTGCTGGTCACTACCTCGGGATCATCGCCTGAATAACATGAACGAAGGTTACACTACTTAAACGTAAAACCACAAATTGTACCTCTATCTAGGCTCCACACAAACTGTTTCCTTTAACCAGTGATTAACTGTTATTCTGGCCACATGGGGAAATGCTTGGAGTGCAGTGTGGATATTGCTGGGGGCGATGCCTGCGGAATATAAAGCGGAGGACAATATGGACACTCTGTCTGTAACAGGCAGTGAGTGAACGCCATGTGATGCTTTAAAAAGCTGGGGGAGAAATTTAGGAGGGGGGGAGTGGTGATAGTGGTGGAGTAATCTGTCCATTTTAATGCATCTCATTATTAGGGAAAAAGAGGCCCTGTGACATAGAGAGGGGTAGAAGAGGAATAAAAGGAGAAGGGGAGGAGATGAGGGGAAGATGGTGGAGTGTAATCAGACTATAATTAAGCTAGTCTTTCATCCACTTTTAGGGGTCTGCATATGCACACAGAGCAACTTACATGGTCGTGTATGGGCTCACGGTATCAGATGCATTAGGCATACTTCTCTGTTTGTCTTTCGTTCTTCTGGGTTGCAGTTTCATGGCTGCAGATCTATAGCATGCTGGCATTTAGGTGACCTTGAAACTCACCTGGCTGTTCATTTGGCATTTATGTGTCTTGCCCACCTGGTTCGCCACAAGCTGCAAGAGATGACACAATAAAATGTTTCCTGTATTTAAATAAGGCAGTGATGGTTGTTGTTCTTTTTTGATATTCATTTAGGTTTTTTTTTAATTTAACATTTTTTCTCTGTAATGTGAAGCAGTTGCTGTAACTGGTCACACTGAGAATCCACAGTGCAAACGCTACAAGTCTACACTGCAGACTGTAATTGGCCAGACTGCATGGTTTTGTCCCAAGGGCTAAAATGCAGAAATGCTAAATAATACATTTGCAGAAGTAAATTTCTTGATATTATTCCAAAAGTTGGAGGAGGCCTGAAAAACTAGTGAAAAACAGCAAATAGAGAATGAGGACACTTTCTGTTTCGCCTCTAGCTTTACATTATTTAACACCTGTCCATAAATTTCCAGCAGCACCTTGTGTCTGTGATAATCCATAGTTAGAAGCGCTGCAACCACTGCGCGTCTTTTGTCAAACACACCTCATTTGTGTTGTACCCTAAAGTATTTCACTAGTAGTATACAGTAAAAGACTGCCATGCTAGCATACCAGCACACAGACTTAGAAGTAACAAATAGTCAGTACTTTCTATTATACTAGCTACACGACACTTAATCAGAAATCATAAATGCGAACATAGGATATAATTTGGATGTGTCACACAGTTAAAGTTTTTATTTACCACTTAAATCTATCTAATCAAATTTTAGCAGTCAAAACAAAGGGGTGGGTCATTACCGCCAAAGGTACTGAGGTGTGAATCTTAAAGGTGGGCAGATCAACTCAAATAAAGTATTGATACCAGTGCTTGTATTGGTATTGGATGGATACTAGCATGACTGGACTTGTACTTTTATTCTACCCTCTAAAGTTCAGGATGTAGCCCACTGAATTGTGGTAAATAAATGATCTTTATGGAAATTGGAAACACTCAAATGTGTTCAGAATTTTGCAATATGCTGATGATTCATCTCATAAGTCATGACACACTGCTCTCCCCTACAGCTGGCTTTATAGGTTAAAAGTATCCATATCGGTATCAGCAATACTGGTCCTGTATTTCCTTAGTATCTATTTGATACCAAAATTTACAGTGTTGCACAGCACTAGTGAATCATTTACGAGATATCACATGAGCTTTTGAAATCAGATTACCTTCTGTTCCTATTCCTTATTTGTTTTTCTAACAGTTACATAGTTGTACAGCTCTGGTGTTATACTACCTTGGTAAGTTAAGCCAAATCTTTTACTAGGTAGTAATTATGACAGTCTAGTTCTAACGAATTAGACATCGCAAAGAATACTTTTGATCAATTTTGATCATCAGTTCTTCAGAAATTGATTTTCTGAGAATTTATCTAATAGTTGGAAAGTTTATCTCATTCTAGCAAACCAGAGCTCGTGGAGCAAACTTCCACAGAGTCATTCAGGTAGAATATGTGAGGTCTGTTGGTGTAATGGGTGAGAATTTTTCACCACCTCAATCTGCATATGTTCCGTCAAATACTACATATTCTGCACCACATGCCTAACGATGCTAATCACAGAGTCAACACAAAACATTGTCATTGTTTTTAACACTTGGAGTTTGCATCGTGCATGCACACTCACACACAACATGCACGCGCACGGCATTGAAAAACAGGTCTTACTCACTTTTCTTATTGCAAGGGCTCAAATGCTGCATTAGCATAATTTAACACGGGAAATGTGTGAGTCATGGGGAGGGAAGAGCTTATCATCTAAAAGGTTATCTGCATGTTCACCAGGAAGAGGGCAAGATATTGTGAATGATAAATCAAAGAAAGAGTTGAATGACTAATGATGGAATTTTTTTATCAGATTGTATCAATTTGCAGGTCCTGTGGCTTCCACTGCAATCAGATTATACTTTAAACAATGCAAGCAGTAATAAGGACTCGATTAGATTTTTATTAGTTGCATTTTTCACTTTCAGAGATCTATAGCTGAAGACTTACTTAGTGTCAGCATGACCTCCAAAACCTGCCCTTAGGCCGGTTGTTGGGGCATGGATGACACCGCGCACTCAGGGAACTGACTAATGCATATGTGAAATGCATATATATATTATGTAGTGCATGCTCTTGGCGCCGGATCGACTAAGTGACCAAGCTTCTTTTTTGAGATTGCTCTGCAGAATTACAAGTAGTCAAAAACAGAGGTCTGAATTCAGCGGACATTTGATTTGATCAATTTACAGCAGGCAGAACCTTGAAGAAGAAGCAGCGGCAGGCATCGGATGAAAAAAAGTCTTCCGTCTGGCCTTCCCAGTGAAGTTTAGTAAACATGTGAGAGCACCAGAAAGAAGAGAAGATTAGCTTGTATCAAAATCCTCCCTCCTTCTCTCCAGTTCGCCTCTCTGTCTCTCTCTCTGTCTCTCTCTCTCTGGTCCAGCAGGTTCAGCTGCAGCGAGTGGCCATGAAAAATGGATGAGTGTGTTTCTCTCTCACTCACTCACTCACTCACTCACACACACACACATACACTTCTAGGAAACGTCACATGTTAGTCAGTGCATCTGCCACCAGTGCCACCTCATGTTCTCCTGCACCTTCTGATTATAGCACTTTGAATTTGGGTTTGTGGGTAGATTTATTCATCTCTAATCTCTCCACATCCTGTGTGTGTCTGTTTGTGTAGGGGTGTGTGAGAGAAAGAGAGAGAGGTGCCTTATACGTTGCCTGAATGTAGTAGCAAAAGCAACAGAGGAAACAGACAAAAAGATTGACCTTTCTCTAATCAACTCTGGTCGTGTGCATATATGTGTGTGTGTGTGTGTATATATTTGATATGAGCGTTCAGAAAATCACCGCCACGTTTCTACTCTGCTAGCGTCAAACCAGGAGCACATTGACTGATATTTATCCAGTTTTAAAGATGAGGAGTGCTGAGCTGAAATCGTCAGCTCGCCGCCTTTGATCATTGTATTCACATTAACCTGAACAACCTGAACTGACTGCACATCAGTGCACTAGCTCAGAGATGATTGATTAATGGCAACCAGCGAGTGCAGGCTCAGAAATGGCCGGCCAGAGTTATGGTAAATAATTTGGCAGCGTTCTCTTGCATTCTACTGTGTTGTTTACGCCTGCAAGAAAAACACATACAGGAAAAACACTATTATCATTTCCATTTGATTTTTATGGCCTATTACTAATCTTAGATGGGCTTTCGCCCCGGTACTTCTTTGGCAACCTGCCGTTGTACCCTCTCATATCCCAATTGTCTCCACCTCAAATTGCTTAAGCCCTGTAGTCCTTTAGATGCTAAGAGGCCTTTGAACTGGAGCCAGCATCTTTACGCTTCACTCAGTGGCGAGTCTTCAAGCAACTCAAATATTCATAGGGGCCACGTCTCACCTGGCATACTGATGGACACTGCACCCTGTGGATGGGAACAGATGTGTCAAGCGTGGTCCAAGACACGGGCCACAGGTACAGTATATGAACTGTGTTATGGCACTGACTGTGAAAATGGTTAGAGAGTTGCCAGTAGAATGGGTTATGCCATTTTATTGCAACATGTGATGGATACTACAGCAAGGTGCAAGGACTTTCTTTTATTTCCATGAAGGTCCTCTGTGTGGGTTATACGGCTCTCGACCGATATAGAGGTGACTATAAATGTTGTTATGGGGGTTGTTCAGAGGTTTGTATGAAAGTTCACGGTTAGGTCACAGCGGGATAATAAGACTGCTGCAGTGATGTAAGTTCTCCTTGTGCTGGTAAACAAAAGCATGCTGGCTAAGAAGAGTGTATTTTCAAAATATAGAATTTGATTATTTAAAATAGCTTAAAGGACAGATGCTCAAGTACCCGCAATGGAACTTGAGAGGTCTGCTGTAATCATGCCGCTGCTTAGTGGTGATCAAAAGAATACTTCCTAAATCTCTTTTAGTGCTGCTGCCATCATCATCTGCAGTCTTAGTTTGTGCAATATTGTATTCAGAAGTTTGCTTTTCTCTTTAAATATGAGGCTGCAGCAGTGTGAGTTAAACTCATTCAATGTTTGTGTTTGCTTGGACAGACAAACATGGACTTTTTTCTTTTCTTATTAAGGGACTGAAACAATCTTTGGAAGGTACCGACTGGATTTGTTTGTCTCGGCCTGCTGGAAGTGTTTTTTAACTGAGTGAGGACTGCTGGATTCTGCCTGTTATCTCTTACAATAGAATTGCAATTTGGAAGTCACATTTAAAAAGCAAGTATGAAAAGAAAGCATGATCACAGCCATCTGTTAGGGTTGGCTGTCAGAAATGCCCGTAGATGTAGATGGTGGTCACCTTCTTCTGACAGTTTTTCCAGAAGAAATAAAAACACTCACAAAATCCTAAATATAGACGTATAAGAGAACCTAACAGGCAAAAAAAACCCCCAATCATGTTGTTTTACTGAGCCATGTACACAGCTGGGCTTCACAAAAGGTTTAAACTGTGTTTTGGCAGACATATACTCATTATTATCCCAGTTTACGGCTATTGTAGTAAAGATGAAGCTGTGTGTATTTATCTCTTTTTTCTTGGCTAAATGTATTCATAACATGATTGGCGATTAGGGTTAAACGCAAATTCATTTTTTAAGCCATTTTTAGCTCAGGGATTCTGATTTGTGTTAAAATAGACTCTTACAAAGCCAGATTTGCTGCTGTTAGTGTAATAGCTGGATGTCTCCAACATAATCTGGATAGCTCTCTGTTAGTCATTAAATACAGTACAACTAAATACAACTAACAAGTCGAGAACTATGAGAACCGCTGGCAAAACAATTGCTAATGACCATTCAAGTTGGTCGAATTGGGTATTCCAAGCAGAAATGCTTTCATTGCTCTCACGAACACATGAGAATTGTTTTTGAGACATTTTTAATTATTTCTGGAAAATATTCATCTTCCTCAGCAGCCCTGGTGTTTGCAAATGGCCAGTGTCAGGTGTTAGCCTCACCAAACCAAAGCCTCACGCTACGGATGGCTGTGCTCTATTATGCAGAGTCTGGATCTAGATTAAAGCAATTTTTCATAACCAAATATCATTTGGGCTGATTACAACACAACAGGTTCCTTTCCCCACATGGTGTTCAGTTCAATTCATCACACACTTCACAACAGAGGCATTCTACACTTGATTACCAGACAGGAGCTATCGTATGTAATACATATGTTCTCAGCGCTTAGTGAATGGAGTCTGGAAACGCTTCTTTGCCGTGCCAAGAGAAAGATGCATCCATGTTCATGTTTCCTTGTGCGGGTCAATGCATTTTAGTGTGTGTTCTTTTTAAGGAGTTCCTACCTAAAGTTATTTATGACTCGTCTTCTGTGCTTTGTCCCATGGAGTGCGGCTCTGAATGGTTTCAGGATTTCACTGGAAGCAAATGAATAGAGGTTGTCAAATTATAAAACATTTAAGCTGTTCAAACTGGCAGTAAAGAACATTCCAATAATCGTAGCCATTTAAATTAAATTACTTCTTATTTCTGAGTTGAAAATGGCTCCCTCAAGCCATTGGGATGTAACTGCCTTTGATGACCTGTCATCGGCTCAGGAAAATAATTGGTACCAGGTTGAGATGGGTGTAACCCAAAGAAAAGGCATTCAAATCAGTGCCATTTAGACTGGGAGCTCGGGGGGTTGCGGTGGGGTTGCAGGGCAGGCAGTTCTCTTTGTATAATCTGAGTGTTGTGAATGTAGCAGAATGAATTTAAATCAGACACAGATAAAATAAAGAAACAAAGAAAAGCAAAATTGGAGAAAATAGAAAGGAACAACATTGGGTCAATGAATCATGCTATTTAAAGATAATGAGTGTTCTCCCCTTTGAGTTTTATGTTTTAGTGTTTATTTAGAACAAGCACATTTCAAAATTGCCAGTTTACTGAGTCACCACTCACAATCAGTTGATTGTCCATTTACTTGGAAACTTCTAAAGAGGCCCTTTAGTTCATTTCCCTTTTTTTTTCTTGTTGTTGAATGTATGTTATTACTGTGGTGAATATTCACATATAAATAAACACGAGAATAAACACGGCCTGAGTTTCAAACGATGACTCATTATATGTACTTTGGACATTTTTCACTCTTTTTTTGCTCTGTATGAAGCCATAAAGTGGGATTGTTGTTAATATTGTGATCACAGAAGTCCCATCTTTTACTATCAAACCTGTCTAAGAGGGGCAGCCAATCAGAAGTAGGGTGGCTTAAAGAGCAAGTGGCCTAAGAGAGAGATGAGTTAGAATGTCTTGTTTTAAATAGTGGATAGACTGAGGAGCAGCACCAAGGGTCCAGTATAAAATAAAGGTTTAATTTTTAAAACAAAATTTGTTCATTATCTCTTGATTTCTGACAAAACGGTCTCAGATTCATTAAGTGGTTGGTAGATAAGCTAAACATACCTCCAGTCAACTTTTTCAAATATTCTCGAGTCTTCTAAGAACCTTAGATACTTACTTACAGTTTATTTACATGACGTCACTGTGTTATTAAATTATGTCTTTGGAAATGCATGAGGAAAAAATGCCATTGGGATGAAGAATAACTGGTGTGTGCTGCCAATGCTATTTCATCTAATGTTAGTCGGGGTTCTCCAAATCGCATGAAAGACAAGGCAACCAGGGGAAATACAAATGATAAATGATTAGAAGTGCAAGGCAGTCCAGACCAAATGCTTATTGTTGTCTCATTCAGCATTGCACTAATGCTCTCATTATGTATTGTGTTCGAAATTCATTAGACCCATTCTTTTACAGCTGTGGCTTTTCGCCCTGCCTCAGTGTACAAAGTCATCCCCAGCCTGGCGGTGGCATGTTTATCTTCCCATATGAAAAGATATATATAAATCTTATAAAGTTTGTATCTGTCTTGTGTGAAACTTGTATGAAAAGCATACAAGAGTGAAAACAGATATAAGATCCCTTGAAAAATTGTATAAATAAAACTTGTATGTTTTGGATACTTACTAAAACAAGCGGCCACTTTCATTAAAAAATCATATAAGCCTTATATGATTCACTATATGAAGTAGACCAAATCTGATGCAAGTCTTTTATAAGTTTTTTTCTATTTCTTTTCCACATGGAAATAGCTGTTTATCTTAGTTAACATTTCTTTCATTTGTGTCCCCAAAATTTGATTCTGTTTCTCTGGATGTTGCGTCCAGCATCCAGACGAACAGGTGAATAGAATCAACTTTTTGTGATTTCCGTACCTGGATGATTGAGCATCAAGATCATCATTTCATTTCTGTCCCATTTAAAGTCATAATAATGAATTGTTAATTGAATTCTATCTAGAGGTTGTGGCTCCATCGTATAGTGGTTTACACATCGACCTAACAAATGAAAGATCGCTGGTTTGATCTCAGCAGGAGAAGCAACTCCGCCTGGGGCATCCAATCGTAAAAAAAAACCAAACTCAAACATGTAGAGGCATCTGCTACGGTGAGCAGCTTTGGAAATGATGTTTGACGTTCAAGGAAATCCACAGTTAAAAGGAAATTCTTCAAGTTCAATATATTGTTTTCAAAGTCATTGAGTATCTGTGTTTCTCCTTCCCCATATTAACCATGCTTAATTATTTGGACGTAACACGCAACAATGGGTCATTTTAACAGCTTGCACAAATGACCTGTGGAGGTTGTTTTCTCGAGAAAGATGCTGTCAGAAGTATTCCAGACGAATCTGTTATAAAGTCGTTGAAAAATAAAGACAGAAGTGCAGTTCTGTATCTCCAACTGAGCACCTTAAGGTCAAACAAGAGCAGATTGTTCTTAAAAACCACATTGGGGGACACTAGTAAAGGATCCTGCCACGAGGCCTGGGGACATAAACCTTCATCTGTGCTGTAACAGAATGTGTTTACTTGACAAAGTAAAAAGCATATGTTGTTTTTGCACGAACCGCACTGATAGAATCTGCTGTCCAAAGGGTGACAGTCTCACACATTTCTGTTTCGGTCCATCGGTCTTCAATATCCACCAATTCGTCTGTAGCAGAGGGTCAGAAATGAGTTGTCTCTGTGCTAGCCAGCTGGTCATGTGACAGCTGCAAGCCATATGCAGGAGCACTATTCTGAGTATTGCTAGCTTAGCGTTCAAGCCCCTGTGCTTTCACTCAGTAAACCCTCCACATCCCCAGCACTGCTTCCCTCTGACTATCGTGACTGCCATCATTCTTACTACTAATAACTGTGAAGAAAGCAGTTGCACTGGAAAACAAAGCAGGGAAGTGCAAGTAATCAGACTATTATAGAAGTTTAAACAAGCTCATAGGGCAGACAGGCTGTCTGCTAAGTAGCACAGATCGAAAGCCACCTTCTTCATTCAGGTGTAATTGTTTAATGCATTCAAGGTACAGCTTTTTCTGTGCACTGAGAACTAAGCATTAATGTAGTTGGAGATCCACAAAGACACAGTGCAGCTCCTTTTGACCTTCTCCATACTTCTCCATAAACACTCAAAAATGGCATCTGCAGCACTCTTTTTTGGCTTGGAGCCATACTGCTGAACTGATCATCATCCTTCTCCTTAACTTAGCTTCAACAAATCTTTCTCATATCTTCATGGTATGGCTCATCAGTTTTATCCCTCTGTACCGACTACAGCTCTGCACATCACCTTTGTTTTTCAAAACTGGTACCTCTCTCACTCCCCAGGATTGTATTAAAGAGGCTGGTTAAAAAGTCCAGTCTGTCCCTGAAATCTCCACACCTCCACTAATATGCCATTAGGTCCAATGTGTTTCCACCCTTCATCTCCTTCATAGTTACCCTCCCTTCCTTTACTAAGAGTACCCCCACCCCCAATGGCTGAGTTATCCAGTACTACATTTTAATTAGAAAATTAAATATATTATGGAGAGCGAAAATAATCAGGCAAGCTTTGAAAAATCTTTAGATTAGTATTTTGAATGTTATTTTATATGAATAGTAAATGGCCTAAATGCTGTTAATATTTTCAGATATAATTTGAAAAGCCTGGGCAAGGTTGAGTGGAGGTGATCTGTTGATCTCTTTCAGAGAAACTCAATTAAAAATGCTTTATGCTCCTTTCATTGCTGATTTTAATACCGGTCTTGATTTGTTTACTCCCCCGCATTTCATGTGGTTTATGTTGTTCTTTTTCAATCACTTTTGTGTGCACTAGTATTTCATTAATGTACATTTGCCTGTGGCTTGTCCACCAAGTCCGCTAAGAGTTTCTTTGACTTACTAAAATGTGCCGTCCTCTATAGATTATAGAGCGTCTAAGTGGAAACAATCAATCCTTTCATGCATTGCGTTGTTTGCGTGTGCTTGTGCAATGGTCTTTTGCTTTGTGTGAATGGTTTTCTTTATATGTTTGTGTGTTTACACTATTTAAGTGCGGGTGTGTTCACAAGTCTGGCCTCACGGCTTCTGGAGCACTTCTGGGCATCGAACAGCCTGTGAATGTTTGGACCAAGGTTGTCTGCAGTGAACTGATGTGTTCCTCTTTTGAAACGACTGCTTCTTTTATTTAAAATAGAGTTAAACATAGTTGAAGGTGTATGTATATAAGATGTGTGCATTTTTTGCCTCAATGTGTTTGCATGCCCTCTGTAGAGATGCTTATTGCTCTGCTGGTTACTGATGAATCTCTGGTTCAATGGAAAGTGACTAACACAGTGCAAACCTACAACAGTGGCCCAAATCCATACCCTCATATTTGCTAACAGTCCCATTAGTCACATATTATTGTTGTTGCATTCTTGGCTACCTGTAACTCAGTGTAGTTTTTATACTCTCAGCACACATCAGAAGAGGCACTTAACGCCCATCTTTAATTTACGGTACATTCAAAGCACCTACAATACAATACACACCAAACAGACGTCATGCTTAATCAGTTGCACCCCCACACCCCCCATGTTTTTCCACCTGAATTAATTTGCTGCACAAAAGTGCAATATAAATTTCAGGAAAATTACATGCAATATACAGCGTGCGTGTGTTCATGTGTGTGTGTGTGTCGTATTCTCTTCAGTATAATAAACTTAAAATATAAACACTTGATCTTTGGCTGAGTTAAAAAGAGGTTGAGAGGATGTTGTAATGCACAAACACTTTAACAAAGCAACAACAACAGAAAAAACTAAAACAAAACAATTGATTGCTTCAGTATTTAGCAGCATACATAGTGGGTGCTACCCAGGGTGCAGATGTGCATCATAAAATGAAGAGTGCCGGTCGGTGGGAGGAACAGCACAATAATTGGACATGAGTGAGCTTTGTGGTTCATAAGTGGAGACTGTGCGTGTGTGTGTTGAATACCTGCTATTGTGTTTCGGTTGGTCTTTTTGTTTTGTCTGAACTGCATTTAACGTTGTAAAACACTAAAGTGTTCCTGTGCCTTCCATAAGAGCTTCTTTAACACTGTCATTTTTCCTGTTTGCTGCTTCAAATAGCGCACTAGCAGCTTTAAGAGATCCTCTCGCATAAGTGTGGCTTTGCCAACGTATGCCTCCTTTACCAGTCTTCCAGGAGTTTCCTTTTGATAGGGAAGTAGTTTTGATTATGTCAGGTATGTCAGTAGCATACCCAGCAGTCAAGCCTGATTGGATACCGCTTCTGGGATTTTTATTTTGCTTATCGGTGTTTGTTCATTCTGTGCGTATCATCAGGTACATATTTTGGAGATTTGGTGAAGGTTAAAGTGCGCTCAAAGCAATTTTCTCCTTTGTGTACATCGCTGACTTGCAACCTCTTCTGTTCTCACGGTTCACACTCAGGGCTCCATGGTCATGCACTTGAGCTCTCTAGGTTTAACCACAAAAAGCACACAGACACAGACACACACAAGAGAAACAAATACACAAGAAGTGTGTAAGGGAAACAATATCCTTTTTTCATCTCTGTGCCATTTGGGCTTGAGAATTCCAGCTTACCCCTGCAGTCCATAAAATGCCTGTCAGGTTAACTGCTGAGTCTACATTAACTGTAGGTGTGAATGTGTGTTTGAATGGTTGTCTGTCTTTCTCTGTTAGCCTTGCAATAGACTGGGCACCTGTCCAGGGTCTACCCTGCCTTTCACCCTATGACAGGTGACAGACT
Source organism: Rhamphochromis sp. 'chilingali' (assembly GCF_963969265.1). NCBI lineage: Eukaryota > Metazoa > Chordata > Actinopteri > Cichliformes > Cichlidae > Rhamphochromis > Rhamphochromis sp. 'chilingali'. Next base: position 32,657,617 of record NC_137935.1, read on the forward strand.
CCAGCCCAACTGTAACTCTGAATTGAATAAATTGAAGAAAATAAATGCATGGCTGAATGGATGATTAAAATACCATTAAAATTACAGGCTGCTGATTTCTTTGACAGTTAAAATTATGAATTCAGAAGAAGGGCAAATACTTATGTCATCAACTATATATATTTCTCTCTCCAGGTAATATTGTAACAAATAAATGTGGACTTGTGTGAAAGCTGATCCTTTAGGTCTGATGGCTAGATGATTAGGTCAGAGCATCTCCAAACCTGTAGCTCTTGTGAGGTGTTCCCGGTCTGCAATGATCAGTATCTGCGCAAGTTGGTCCAGGGAAGGAACAGTGATGAACCAGCAGCAGGGTCATGGGCGACCAAGGCTCACTGATTCAGGTGAGGACTAAAGACTGGCCTATGTAGTCCGATCGGAACAGATGAGCTACTGTTGCTCAAACTGCTGAAAAGGTTGATGCTGGTTCTGATAGAGAGGTGTCAGAATACTCAGTGTCACAGTTTGTTGCGTATGAATCTGGTCCTGGCACCAATATTGGGCACGTGAGCATCAGAACTGGATCACAGTGCACTGGAAGAAGGTGAGCTACTCTGATGAATCACATTTTCTCTTACATCATGTGGATGGCCAGGTGTGTGTGCTAAATATGGAGCACCTGCCACCAGGTTACACTATGGGAAGAAGATAAGCTGGCAGAGGCAAATGTGATACTTTGGGCACAAGTTTGAAGTATTGAGTTGGCCTCTAAATTCTCCAGATCTTAATCCAATCGAGCATCTGTGGGATGTGCTGAACAAACAAGTCCAATCCGCCTCAGAACTTACAGGACTTACAGGATCTGCTGCTAACACCTTGGTGCCAGATACCGCAGCACCCCTTCATGGGTCAAGTGGAGTCCATGCCTCGATGGGTTGTTTTGGCAGTGAAAGGGAAACTAACACATTGTTAGGGTGGTCATAATCATACACCTGATAGCCGCTATCAAGTAATAATAATAACAAAGTCATTTTAATGTGAAACCAGCAGGCTACAATGAGACAGACGCCATTGATTTCCAAATTATGTTGGAAATCATAATTTGGAGGCAGCAAGGTGCAGCAGGTGTTTCATTATCAATTAATAGCGTTTCTGTGCAAAGGATGAAAACTTAACTTTAGCTCTAAATACACAGTGTAGAACTTTTATCATCACACTGCCAAAGAAGGGCATTATTGTCTCCTTCTACAGGAGCAAAAAGTAATGTTTCAGATATATCTGTTTTACATATTATGTGATAAGTTGTCCTTCACTCTATGCTGATTTAAACAAGTGTATTGGTGTTGTTTAAGGCAAAAGAGCATATATTGAATATATTTTAGACTTAATTGTCTTCAGAGACAAAAAAAATAAAGCTTTTGTGTTTTGTTTACAGTGGAACTGTCTCACCAGACATTTTTTATATATTAGGATTGACAAATTTAGCTCTGCTTGAAGCTGTTCCCCAACAGTATGTCAGTGGGGCTAATGAGCCCTCTTTAATTCTTTTCTGTTTCTGCTCTCTTGAACTTTGTTTTTGGGGAGGAGGAGAAATGATGCATTTTAGCTCTCTTTTCCTGCCCTTAATCCCTCCAGGATCAGGTAAAATGAGCTAGATATCTGCGTGGATGAAGTTTGTGCATGTGTGGGTGCGCGTGTGTGTTTAGCAGAGGTCCAAAAAGAGTCCCAGCAGGGATACTCTTCCTCTCATCTCCTTGCTCAGTTGCCTTCGATTTTTAGAGCAATATGAGAAAGATAGAGAGAGGCAAAGTGGAATGGACTGCCAGGAAGAATCATGAACACGCTCTTAGGGACTAAGTGCTGTGGAGAGCTGAGTGCATGTGTATGTGCGGGGGGGGGACACGTGTCCACGGTATGTAGGCGACTAAGATGAAACAGCCTGACCAGACTGCATGCATTTGAGTGAAGAGGCTGAAAGTAAAAACACAAAAAGAAATGAACAGAAAAAAGGGAAAAAAAACTAAGCCAACTAAATCTATTTGAGAACAGACACAAGAAGAAATTGTTTCCAAGGTCATGCCGCTGTAAGTGTAAATGTTTCCTTCACGCACACACACACGGGGCCACATACACACACGTCTTTAACCAGATTACTGTGCATAGTGCACTTCATGTTCCATAAGACGGTGGCCTTCGTTTCAAAAGCCCAGCCACTTTAAAAGGATTACACTGGGGATACTTTTATTGGCTCAATGTGTTTTCAACCCCCTGTTCACAGCTGGCCTGAGGTGCCATATTAACTGGGCAGAGGAAAAATTCTGCCTGCAACAAAACAGACCTGAGAACTCCCTGCAACTCCTTGTTCTCAGTTCATACATGAGGCCATCTGCAAATACGAGGACACTTACTGAGCTGTGAGAGAGAGTAGAAGTGGTCTGAGTCAGCCTAGGTGTTATATATTTGGTTTGCTTCCTACAGTGTATAGAGCAGTGGTTCTTAACCTTGTTGGAGGTACCGAACCCCACCAGCTTCATATGCGCATTCACTGAACCCCTCTTTAGTGAAAAATAAAATGTGATTTTTTTTACTGGTGCACAAAATGAGCCATGCATGTCATGGCGAAGGCTCTGCCGAACCCCTGAGACCGACTCACCGAACCCCTAGGGTTCGATCGAACCCAGGTTAAGAACCACTGGTATAGAGCTTACCACCCAACTTATCTAATGCACGGTTTCTAGAAGTCTAAAGCAAAGCAGGCAGAAACGGAGGTTTTTTACACTTAACTGAGCAGAAAATGATCAGTATATTCATGCATTCCTGCTAGTCAATTACATTTTCCTGCCCCTCCCTGAAAAAGTCCACCAAATACTATAAAATAAAAACAGACTGAAAGGAATAAAAATAAAAGTAAGATAAAATAAAAGTATGGAGCTTTTACATGTACGTCTCTTGCAGTCAAGTAAATGTCAAGCTTCTATCTAAAATAATATTACAAATACACACACACACACACACACACAGGAAGCGGGTGGATTTATTAGGTGCTGGAGTAAAAAAGAAAGGAAGAAAAGTCATTTCTGTTGGGTGGAGAGCAGCTAAAAAGGAGGACGCAGAGATCAGGGAAGCTGATAGGAAAATGTAATGTATTAAATAACAAAAACACAAAGAATAAACTAGCAGTCAACAGTATATAATCTCCACAGACACAGTAACCTTAAACCAGACGTTTGAGAAACCATTACTGGAATCAGTCGTTTGGGTCTCACTATACAGCAAGCTGCCTTTCACTGGGTCCACCTCATCTGACACCAGTTCCACAAATGCAGCTCCGTTGCTAGTCTCCAGTTTCCTTGACATCCCATGCAATGTGATTTTTAATGCTTCCTCTCCTTTCTTCGCTGTCCTTGACTAAATTGTCCTTCACTGTGCTGTCCTTCACTCTTTTACACCAGGTGACTGTGCACATGTTGACCATTTCCTCAATTGGGAGATGTGCATATAAAATTTCCAAATAAAAAATGTGTAAATAAAATCCAACAAATCCAAAACAAAGTTTACTAATAGAAACCAAACAAGATAAAATATTAACATTTATTTAACCCCGTGACATCAACAATGTCTCTAATCCTTTCAACAGCTTTTTTTTTCCACATAAAGGGAGAGGTCTCACTGGTCCCAAATTCAATCTGCAACATGAAAAGGACCACGGGCATACAGGCAGCATTATAAACAACTCTCATCATCTTCTAGTAGAAAAAAAAACAGAAGCGCTGGTCCTAACGTGGCATCTAGGACTACAGAAGCAACTGAGACACAGTAGTCATAGCAACATGTTGATTTCATTTTTTTGTCTTTTATCAACTCTGTCTTTCAAAGTCAATCAATAAAAGCTATTCAGACCATTATTTTTAAGCCTTCTCAATTTATGTGCCTAAATCAGCATTTCCTAACCAGAGACTTTGACCTTATCTCAAAACATATCCAGCTGCCTCTAATTGATTTGAATTGCCATGCTGTTTCCAGACCTGTGTATGGTCCATGGTTACACTTTATTATTTTCCATCAGGTTGGCTCTTTTTTTTTTACCTGTTTTTGGTAGAAAGTTGGTCATGACTGAAGCAAACTGGCTCTGTCTTTGTTTATAAATTAGCACATTTTAGTAGATCAGCTGCAGAACCTTCTACTCCTATTGGTGCATTATTGGTAATGCAACCACACGCTAATTTGCCCCCTTAGTAAAGTTAGCCCATGCTCTTGAACTTATTTGAACTGGATAGGGTTCAGGGATTTTCTTCTAGCATGAACTAGACTGAAGCGTGTGATCCGCAGCTCTGAGTGTGCTGTAGTCAGCAGTAGATACCCAATAATGTATGTATTGTAGGTAACTTTAATATACTCTGCAGCAACCCTTTTTTTCATGTGCATTCATTACATTTTGGCAGGAAATTAGTGTACTATGTGTAGATCAGGAATTTACACATTATATATGATGTGTAAATTCCTGATGATTGCATCTGCAATAATCCCGCTGTGGTTAATTTTCCTATTTTTCAGTGACTTATCAAAACCTCTAGTGACAGTGGCAGCTAGTTTGTAATTAAAGTTCCAAACTTACTGCACTGGAGAAAAAGCTCCACTCAGGATAGTTAGCATCTACAAGTCCATGTTGTGATTTCTCCCTTAACCAAACAGAATGATCCCCTTTCTGTTTTCCTGCTTAGTTCTGTCCATTTGGACTGCTCATAGAGCTCTTGATCAGAGTCCTGAGTGAGGATGCCCATAGCATTTCAGAGCAGGGATACTGATCATTTTTCCATGATTTTCAATTTTATGTACTTGGTAATTTCTTTAATCATTCCACTTTGAATGGGTCGATAATAACTCACCTTTTCCTGTAGTGTTGGTAATAAACTTTGCTTTCAACGCTAACGGTCAGGGTAGCTTAGTTATAAAATGAATTTGCAATGGCGTGCACTAGTAGGTTCCATTTGGGTGGAGGTGTGAACCTCTACCTGAGAGTAATAAGCATTTGAACACCTAGCAAATGCTCATTGAGTCTGCCACTGATTTGTGCTGTCTGCAATGGTTCAGGTTGTTCTGCAGAGAAATCAGCAACGTGTTTGCATTAGCACTGTCATGTAACAACAGCTGCGGCAGTGAAATTATGCAATTATACAGCGGAAAGTATGTAATCACAACATGGATTTGAATTGGTTAATGTAACAGTTTCTTTTGATGGAAATCTGAAAGGCACATGTTCTGGAAAAAATATAGCATAGTTACAACTTCTTTGTGCACGCAGTACAGACAAGTACAGCTGTGTCTGCTGCTGCTGTGGGTGGTGGGATTAAGACTGGGGATGTTATCTTCCTGAGACAGAATCCATTTCAAAGAAAATGTCAACTATTATATGAAACTGACATATGCAGGATGTTGTGAATTCCTCTACAAAAAACATCTCGACAAAGTTTGTCAAACGATATGACAAACTGAAACTGTTCCTAGCGACTGTTTTCAAAGTAATGTTGAATGTTTGAATATGCCCGTCAGTGTAACATTTTGTAATACAGGCATCTCATTCCTCTGTAATTAGATCACATTTAAATATAGGCCCACACCAAATTTTAAATGTGAAATTATGATATAATTCTGTTGTTTTTACCAACTAATACTTGGAAGTATATACACTAGAATAAGGAGGAAACAAGCCAGGTTTATACAGGGAACAATAATTATACTGCAAGTAAATTTAGACAATGCATGAGTTTTTTAAGTGCCTTCAGAAAACTAACTTCAGAAATTTGCCTAACTTCCAAGTATTTTACATGAAAGCTATGTTTGAGCAGTCGTTGTGAGAGAAAAGCTACGTTAGACTTGACTCATTATAAGGTCACATAGACCTGCAAAGTTTGAGGGGATTTACTTTTTCTTGTGAGTTGGTAAGGGAGAACAGTCCTTGCATTTATATTGGTAAAATAAAAGGACCACTGAATTAGAGAATATTATTCATGTTAAGATAATGAATATTAATTAAAAGTGTAAATAAATAAAGATTGGATTCATCTACTCCATAATCAGCCTACGCCTGAAAAGTACAGGGTATTTATGATGTGAGGTGGGGTAATAAAGTTTGTTTTTATGTAAATTTACCATCAAATTACACACTACCTGAAATTACTTAGGAGTTTGCTTCCTGTAAAAATTTGGCTTAAGAAATTATTGCATATTATATTAAGTAGTGTTTCACTACTACTTGTTCTCCATTAGTTTCTTTCATATCCTGTAAAAATGTCAAATTAAAAGTAGAGATTCTGATGTAAATGCACCATCATAGTCTTTACTGTTTAGTTTATTCTCAGTATGCATGTGATATGTGCACTCAGTACACATCATTTGTGATTCTTGTGACTCTTGCCCCGCAGCAATACTTTGCAGTGTAGGTGTATTTAATGGCATGTTCGGAGTGCATGTGAAATTTGAGAAAAGCAGGAAGCTGTAAATGCCATATCTCGAATTGCACATACAATAATGGAGCGGGGTAATGGCTCTCAAATGACGTACAGAGAGAACATTTGTGACTGTGAAGCCATTTGATAAAGAGGGGTCGTGATAGCTGGGGGTAATGGCACCAGAAGTGCGTATTCAGCTCCTGTGAATCTACCCTGGTCATTTGGATGGATGCTTTTAGTTTTTTTTCTTCCTCTGTGTACCTTAATGCATAACACTCCTTCATCTCTCTCTTTGTTTTTCTCACACTTCCTCAGGGGCAGTCACAGACGTGGGGGTGTTACACAGCAGCAGAGTAACTGTTCAGTGAGCCTTTTTTCTGCGGGTTAATAAGTCCCCACCTAAAAACAGAGCAGCGCACACGGTGATAAGGGAGAACGGTGACTTACGACACAGAGACAAACTTCGACAATTTGTATTGTGCATTTCCGCCTCTCTCTTCTCCTCTCTGAGGCTCTTTTTTGGTCTTGCATTTAGACTCCAGAGGGGGATTTTGCACTTCAGCCAAGGTGGATGGAAAACAAGCTTATGATAAAAGCCTGACCTTTGTCTTGGCTCTATCATTTTGCTGCAGGGACAATGTTGAGGGAAGGATGGCAGACAAATGTCAAAAGAAAAATGCCATTGCTCACCGAGGTGGAAATAAAGGCGGACTTTGATATGTGTGGCAGCACTTACCTCCTCTGTGTTTTTTTTTTATCTTCTTGTGTAGTGCAGAACTATCAGCGCTCCTTTATGAGTTTTTCTTTTTGTATATGAACCTTTGAGCTTGATTGTTGTTATATTGTTTGTTGTTTTTTGCCTTCTTTTTTTTTTACCATGGTCAAAAGCCTGCTGGGTGTTTTCACACAGCGTTGTGTGAACTTGCTGCTTTGGATTTGTTAGGCTCAAAGGCTGTAGGTACCTGCTGCAATGCCACTGTGCTCTCCAGCATGCCACTGAACCTCCCCTACTGCCCTCCCAAGCAATAACCAACACACACACAGACACACACACATGCACACACTCACGTACCAGACACCAGGCGCTTGGATCATACCCAGAATGCACAACTTGCCAGGACCACAGAAGCAGCAGGCACACAAACATGCACAGGCCTATATACTGCTTTTTACACCTACACATGTACACACAAACACACCTAGGGGCAATGCAGAGCAGACTCTGAATGATTGGGTTATTCTACTCTCAACAAAACCAAAAAAAAAAAAAAAGCACAGTGTGATCCCGCTTTATCTCACTCAGCCCAGGGCTGCAAACAGCTCATAATCTCAAGGAACTAAATCCAAACAGAACAGCCACAAAAGGCCAAAGAGGGGGCAACAGGTGAATTATTTTCTGGCCGTGTCATGATTTTCAATTACAACCCAAAGGACACACAAGGTCTATGTGTAAGGATTTTATTTTTCTATTGTATGAAACTGTGGAGTTTAGCTTCCATTGTGTACTCCAGACACTGTTCTAAGATGAGAGGACAGCAGAAGGAGCTCTGTACCAGGCACAGCGCAGGTCAGGGTGTCACTGTCTGAAAGGGACTGCAGAGAGACAGCCTCAATGTGACCCAGGTGTTTTGGCAGGAACACATTTTCTTTTGCTGTATGCTCTGACTGACTAATGAACTTGGAACTTGCTTGCATTCTACTCAAGGAGAAAAAGCAAAACAATAAAAAAAGCCTTTCTCCCCCATATGGAGAATAAACTGAATTTAAAAAATCCTAGTAATGCTTTTTAATACAGTCCATCCATCCATTTTCTTCCACCTATCCAATATATCCGATACAGGGACGCAGCCGCCATGGTGCAACATGCAGGTTACACCATAGACAGGTCTGCAGGTCTCTTACAGAGAGGCAGACAACTATTCACACACACATTCACATCTATGGTCAATTTAGAATCATCAAATACCCTAGGACTTTGAAATATTTTAAATAATTTGATTGTAAGTGAGTAGTGCTTGATGGTAATTTTGCAGAAAAAAAAGCAATATTTCCTGTCTTACATTGTAAGTACACGGTACTTTTGGGTACATGAATACAAATTTACTCACGCATTACTTAAAATTACTTGCGCACTCCTTAAATTTACTGACTATAATTATTTATTTATTTACCGTTAAACCTCAATTATTACCTCCTTATTCAACTGCCTACCTTTGAGTATTTATAGAAAATTATAATAACAATGTCATTTGAAATTAAATACATATCATTTAGGAGAATTATACCCGTAGTCATGGGTCATATCACATCCAAGTGTTTTTCCGAGTGTTACCCACTATACAAAAAAGGGCCACATTCATGAGTATATGAGACATATTGTGCCATATTTATTGTGCCATATAGAAAGTAAATGCTTACTTTGTACTTTCTTTTCAAGATCCTGTTTACAGATTACTGTCAAGTTTCTTAATCATTACACCATCCATTGATTCAAATTAAATAATCCAACAATGATATTCAATAGAAGCAGAAACCAATTCTTCATAAACTGGTATCTATGTTCCTTTTCCTTTGTTTTATTCAATAAAATACACTAAAGACTCGACCCAAAGCTCAACCCAACATTTTGAGAAAGGCAGTTGACAGTATTTTTTTCTTTCTCGAAAGACTAATCAGAGCCTTACAAATGCACATCAGGGTAGCCTCGCAAGTTACACCAAGACCTTTGCATTTCATTTCTACTAGGCAGTCTAATTGTGTTGAATGCTGGCATGAGGGAACTAAAAGGTTACATTAACTCCTCACGTATTTCAAGATCCTGCTTAGTGAAAGAAGAAGAATAGTGTACTATTTTAGCGGAACAAAAGACGATATCATAGTATATATTTTTTACAGTGTAGTCGCCATGTGAGTGTGACTTTGGATTTCTTGCAGACATCTGCATTACAACCTGTGGGTGTGAATTTACAAAGATGTGGGCATTTAGTAGGCAGGGAGGTACTAAAGGCAGGCTTTGATCCAAGGTGCAATACTAAAAAAACACTGCACCTCTAAAATACCCACAAAGTTTTTTTTAAATGAACTTACACTATATAATACACATTTTCTCAGCTCTCTACCTGTATTACCCGTATAGTCTAACTGATCTTAATTCAAAATCACAGAGCGAGTACTCAGAGCAATGTAATAAAGTCTTCCCCCCCTGCAGATCAGTCCTGTCATCTTGCTCTGTGAAGCACAAAGCCAGCACACTGAGTGCAAAGAAGATTAAAGTTTGCAAAGATCTCCAAGGTTCAAGGAAGCCATGGATCACTGCATTGAAGAAGTGGTAGTGGATAAAGGGGGAAAAGTGCAACGAGAAACACCCCTTGACAATGGCAGAGCTGGGATGTTTCTTGATAATTTGCAGCAACCCGCTGATGGACATCTCTGAGCCTCTCCGAGCTGGCGTGAGCTCCCCGTTTGCAGTGTAGCTGTAATTGCCTGTTGGTCACAGTAATGGCTAACTGTCTGTGCTACGTTTGCTTTTCATTATGTTGATGTATTCATCATGGCCCCCTTTTGTTGACCTTATCAATCAGAGTTTAATTTCAAACAAATTTCTTTTTAATTACAACGGTTTCTCTTCCTCCCCTGTCCCCCCGAGAGGCTGTTCAGATTGCAGCACCCGCCTGTTAAGGGGTGGCACCTGCCAGCACAGTTACGGTGGCACACCATTGCTTGGTCAGAGATTAATCAGCCATTATAGCGCCCCTGCCATGCCCAGAGCCTCAAGTCAAATCCACGACACTCAGCTTAATTGGCAGTGAAACGACAGAGGCAGATAGTCCCCCTGACCTGCAGCCAGCAGTAAAGGGCACATGAGCTCCAGCATTCACCTTTCAGCTGTCACACAACCTGATTATATTAGCCTGTACAACTTTGATAACTGGATTGCCTAAACCCTGAGATTAATTTGAAGTACAAAAATGATTCAGTGGCCTTTCACTTCACTCATTTGTGAAAAGACAATGAAAGACAATATTACAAGAAAGTGGTAATTATGGAAATGTTCGAGTAATACATTTGATTAATTTAGTGGCAACAAACCCAGTAAAAAGCAGAGAATATTGAAGAGCTGAAGGCAGTAATGGGTTTCATTAAAACAACTAAAAAAGAAAAATGGTTCCTGCTGCATTAGCTCCTGCTGACCACAAAGCCACAACCCCTGCATATTTTACTGCTCTCAGAGCAGGGCCACACCAGCTACCGCATTACACATGCAACTGGCAAATCTCAGTGCGTGTTTGGTATTTAAGCTGCTTTAGCATGGCAACTGTTGCCGTGCATTGGCAAGCCACTTTGCAACCCATCTCCCATATCACTTTATATACATATCACATCACCATATAAAGAAAATGCAGAAAAAATAACCCATCCGATATATTCATATTTTAAAAGAAAGATCAACTGTCCCCTGAGGTCACTGCTGTCTTTAGGTTTTGCATACTTAGTGACAGGAGAGCACATGGTACTACTGGCTGTCATTTCCAAATGTAAAAGTAAGAAGAAAAATAACATTTGGTATTGTGTATTTTGTAAATATTTAATTCAAATTATAAAATGAACATGAGCGGGCTAATGTACCTTCAGATTTTTTTCTCAAGTGTGCAAAAATGTGACAAGATCTCATTTCCACAGTCACTTCCATTGCTTTCTTTAATGTGCCAGAAAAGACATATTGGATGGATATGACAGTTGCCTTGTTAAAATGCTTTTCAATTGTCTTATCATATATTCACTTAAATGAATCCTTTTGGTTATAGTGGCTGATCTAGAGTTTTTTCTCCATTAACAGAATTCACCCACTTGCTTCGATGTGTGTCATGGTTGTGAAAGGTCATGATATTTGAATACCAGCTTAGGTCTGGTTGGGAAAACATGATAATCACACATGAGCAGTGTGCTCTGCTTGTTAACACATGAAACAGAAAATAATTTTGGCTCTGTCGTTAGGTGTAACACGTCTCTTGCATCTCAGTCAATTTCTTCAGCCAAACAGCCACCAGGTCTCACGAGATGCTGGCAAATTGACCTTCTTCCATTCACAAACACAGGTTATCACATGCCATTTACTGAGTGCTTTTAGTAGCCATTCAAGTTGTTTGCTTTTAAAAATTGGGGTCACTCAAAGTGCAGTTTTTTTCACGCGTGGGCATGTTTGTTTGGTCCTTTTTTAAGCACACATCTTATTATAGTCTGTTTGAAGCCTGAAGGCCTCACAGCACCACACAGTTCAATCAGATGTCGAAAAGACCAATCTCACTGGTGTGTCGTTAGTAGATAAAAGCTCAAAGCCTTTTAGCGAAGAGAACAACTGTTCTCTTTCTACCTGCAGAGGGGAAACTGCAGACAACTTTGGCTGAGATTCATGTTCATTTCAGATTGATTAGCGGATTAACCGTGTGTAGTTTTGATACAAGACCCCATTGATGAGTATGTGGCTAATCACTTGGTTTCAAGGCATTAGTGCTTGCAGCCGTGGGTTTGATTGTGTTAATCGGCTGCAATGTTTCCTCTGGGAATCTCTGGGACTGATCGTCCGGCTCATTCAATTCTCCCCCCACCTGCACGCCCTCCCTTCTACCTCTTCTCGACTTCTGATGTCCTGCATTATTTCTAAGGATAAAGAAACATATCATACATTTTGTTTCACTGACTCAGGGTCTTGTCTCAAGTTGTCAGTACATGAACCCCACTCTGCTAAAGTGGTGCCAGCATCATATTTCTTACCAATGAATACACGAGCTGTCATTGGGGGTTAACGCGTAGGTGGTACTCCCATTGAGATACTGTGGCGATTAGTGGAGGTGGAGTCTCTTTTAATGGTCTCATTACTTCTGCTGAAAAACGATTCCATCCCACACACTGAGAGCAGTGAGACTTTAAGATGGATTTAACCCTCAATGTCAATGCAGCTTGGGCACACCGACTGGAAAAACAGTCCACTTTGCACATGCTTGATATGACAAAGGTCACCAGCAGTGTGATATTAATAAACTAATTTGCAATGTTCACACCAATAATCACTGTGTACTGCAGTTTATGAACAGAAAAACTTATTTTTTAAAGTTTTTGAAAAGGCATTTTCTTAATTCTAACAAGCTAAGACTTGGTTACAGTACACATTTAATGCACCTTTACTACAGTTGCTTGAAGGATGATGATGTACAAAAACTTACAGAAGCCTAGTTGGGAGCAAATGGATAAGCAGAAGAGGATGTACGTATGGATGGATGGATTGGAAGGCATGTGGATGGGCTATTGGTATGTCCAATTAAAACAACAGAGCTACGTGCATCAGTTTAGGAAAAAATGATGGTTGTGCTTAATCATGCTCATTTCTAGCATAGTGGTCACGACATCAGGTAGGGTGACACACGAAGGTCTGCACAGACTACCCAAGTCGAAAAATTATCACAAGCAACATTATGTGACGAGCTGGGAGTGAGGCCAGGTTGGAATGCTTTGTGCTTTCACAGGGGAAAATTTGGATAATGCTGAACAGAACCTTTGGGTCAGCGTGACACTGCTAAGTAGTCATGGTGAGTGGCAGAAACCGAGAATGAAGGATTAAAAGATCAATAGGTCATCTAAACTGTGAGAAGACTGAATTTGAAGCCGATGACAAGCCCCTTCTATTCTCTAGACCCCTCATTAGCTGTCATGCATTGTACTCAAACAGTATTATGCCCTGTATTACACATTTATTGGGGTTGCGCACTCGTACCAAGTTGGAGAATAATATTAGCTTTTTTCTTGTCATCTTTTACAGATTACTTATTTTTGGATTTGCCTGCATGGGATCCTGCTAAAGCAGTTGATTTTGTCTGGTTTATTTCTGCAACAGTGTGCTAATTGTTCTGTAACAGTCCAACAACAGATTGCTTTGGAAAAAAAAGCCTCTCAAGAGTGATATTTTTTTGTATGTCTTGGAGGCACCGTGATAACACATTCAAATAATGTTTCTACTTGATATTCCTGTGCATCATCAACAGCAAGATTTTCATTCCTAACATGACACAGTTTGACATTTAGAGATGAAATCCTGTGGAAAAAAAAATGTTTTACCCCTAACTGTTGTCACAACCTCATGCATGTTTATCACACCCAAATACACTAACGTGTTCCCATCTCTGTCTCCCTGTAAATGAGACTGATTGTATCAGCGCTGTTAGCCATGCTTTGCGGGTTGACATTCATGAATATGCATCCCTGTGGTGCTAACATGCATTTCCCCAGTCTCATTACCTTTTTTTCTGCTACTCACATTAAGTGAAAATATAATTTCAATACTTGTGCCTAAATATCAAGTTAAGTACTGAAGTGATAGAAACTTGCTCTTTCAACACTTAATTTACATGGATTACATTTAGCTATTTCAGCTATTGCTTTTGGCAAGTTCCATTATGACACTATTATGTTTAGCTAGTAATTTGAACCATTTTTCATCAGTCTATTTTTCAGTTTTCATAATTTCCTTATTTTGGTTACTTTTAGCTAATTGAACCATTATTACATTTACAAAACTATTTCCCTTTTTCCTCTTACCTGTTCCCTTGACTGTTCAAACCATTTAAGCTAACAATTTTGACTTTTGTGGCAGTCACTTTTAGCTAGGGTTGCCAACTCCCTGAAAAATAAATAAGGGACACCTCGTGGCCAGGGCCGGGCAACCCAGTTGTCTTCACCCTTCCCAGTGTGGTAGCTCTTTTTTTGTGTGTGAAATTATTTTTTAACCATTTGACTTGAACTTGATTTAAGCAGATGCATATTCTTTGTGATATGACCATATGGGAAACAAATGATCATTTAGCCATTTATTTTTAGCTCACAATGACAACATTAACACAGTAAAACAGGTCTCTTTCTTAAACAGAAGCCTGTCATGCTTAACTTTTGAGAATATAAGTAAATCTTTCTTTAAAAGAACTCTGTCCTGCTTAACTTAAAATTATATAAATTAATAGAAAGCAATAGAACGAAAAATATTCTTGTAACAGTGCACATTTAGTGCATTTAGTACAGTTGGCTTCAGTTGAGGTATTATTTCAGCTTTTCTAATGCTAATCAGCTGCTCCTGTTTGTAAACCCACTTGTTCCCATGATTACGCATCTTAACTCATCATCATTATTCATCTATGTATTACTTTTATGTATTAGTGATCTATTTGTTGTAATCATCTATCCTTGCAGTTGTTTATTACACAAAATAAGTTATATTATCACACTTCTGGCCACATAGCCCTGATATTCACTGCACATGCCCATATTAACCTTAACCAGAGGGTTTAAAAAAAACAAACCAGTGTTTACATACCATATCTGCTTCTGCCATGGCCTGGCGGACAAAAAATTGGTAAAGGGTTCCCCGAGCTTTCATGCCCCTCATGTTCTTCATGTGCCCACTGTTACGTCCCTCTGCAGCTTTTAATCGTCTCAGTGTTTTCAGCTGGTGCTAATTGGCCACACCTAGTCAGGTGTGGATAAAAGCATACCTGAGGCAAGCTTTCTGGCAGTGCACTAGTCTTTGCCTTGGTGGCACCAGCCATTTTAGCCAACCTGGTTTTCCATTTTAGGATGAAACCTCTTCTCACCCACACTCTGTTATTCATCTCCTTTTTTTTATGTTGCGGCTTTTGAGCCGGGTCGTAACATAAGTGGGGGCTCGTCCGGGATATTTGGACATTTTAGTGGAGACTGAATGTCAGTTTGTTTTGCTTTTAAGTGGGTGAGTGATGGTGGTCACTGTAATTGTGCAAACTCCCTTTAGTTAGTGTGTTTCAGCTGGGTGGCTGTGCTGCCCTTCCATCGAAGCACTTGTTTGTTGTTTTGCTTTATTGTTTTAGTTTATTGTTTTTGGTGGTTATCCTGGGTGGGGGTACGCTTCAGAGTTTGGTAGGAGACTATCTCTGGTCTGCTGCCTGCTCTCGAGTTCGCGTTTAAAGTTGCCTCGAGCCTGGTACACCACTGAAGACTAGGGTAGGAAAAGTAAGGGTTTTGTTGTTTTTAGTGTTTTAGGCTGGGAGTTGCACATAGAAAATCAGTGGCACCAAACTTGGTAGGAGGTTTGAGACCATTCTTGATTATGGTCTGTAGCTGAGGCAGGTAGGCTGTTTTTAAGTTGGCATTGTGTGCACACCCTGTGTGTGCATATGTCAGTGTGGATGGATGCTAATGAGATCCTTGTGAGGTGAGTGTTTTGTGCTGTGACCTTTAGTGTTGTGGGGAATATGGCTATTTTGTTGGATCACTTTTGTGAGTGTTGTTGGCCAGGTGATGGCAATAACACTGTGGGCTGCTGAGCCACCCTTGATGTGATCATTGTGTGGCCATAGCTCTCCATTTTGTGGTTGGTCACTAGTATGCTTGATTTACTGAACTTTTTGGATTAAAGTAACTTGTTGTGGTATAGGGCCACTTGTATGTGACTGTTTGTGTGGTGGAGACAACAGATCACTTAGTTGTGATTATTTGTTGCTACTTTTGGTTTTGTGTTGTAGCAGATCAGGTAATCATTTTGGGTTTGTGACTGTTGTGCTCCTTTGTGTTGGTCACATGTTACTTTTTGTCTGTTCAGTGTGGCAACTTCAAATCCTCATGCCCATCCATGCTTAGAGATGCCAACTATAACGTGAACACTGTGCTTCTGTTAGCTTTAACTTTTATTCCAGGTTTGTGGGTCAAGGAACTGAAGGCTTCAGAGGGGCTTTTAATAAATTTAAGGGTCCTAGAGGAACCCTTTTAAGGGAGGAGGTGTTACGTCCCTCTGCAGCTTTTAATCGTCTCAGTGTTTTCAGCTGGTGCTAATTGGCCACACCTAGTCAGGTGTGGATAAAAGCATACCTGAGGCAAGCTTTCTGGCAGTGCACTAGTCTTTGCCTTGGTGGCACCAGCCATTTTAGCCAACCTGGTTTTCCATTTTAGGATGAAACCTCTTCTCACCCACACTCTGTTATTCATCTCCTTTTTTTTATGTTGCGGCTTTTGAGCCGGGTCGTAACACCACCAATAGAAGCATGCCTATGGAAAAAGTGCGCCAGCACACAGTGCAGTGCGCTTTATAGTGCACTTTTCCAGCCAGGTGTTTTCCTTTTCCCATTCCTCCCTGTACTTTTGCAGCCTTTTTTTTTCTTTCTCTGAGCGAACAAACATTGCTGCTCTAATGCTGGGCTCACACTGTGCGATTTTTGGCCCATTTTGAGCCGATTTTTGAGTCGTGCGACCGATTTGGTGATCGGCCCGATTTTGGCCTTCATCGTGCGTCGTGTAGTATACGTGGGGTAACGAGAAGCGATTAACACCTCACGACCAGCTCCCGATCATCAATCGCTCGTGAGGGTGTCACCGCAGCTGCTCACGCGCAAACACGTAAACGTCGGTGAAAAAGACGTTGCAGCACAGCTGTGCAGCGTGTGATCTGGACACAAGCGATGGAGGCACAACTTGTAGAACTTTGGAAAGCTCATCCGAGCCTTTTCCATGTGGCATCACAAAATTATCACGACCACAACAACCGTGAAAATAGTTGGATTTACATTGCTGCTCAATCACAGCTGCCTGATCAATGTTTTTCATTAGCAATTTAGCAAAGTTGATGTGGTGGTGTGTCTGTGTGAGTGAAAGACAGAGAGAGCGAGCGACAGATTTTCTGTTATAACCTTCATTTTATGGACGCACAGTGTGCCGTCCGAGACTTGCACCGCAGTGTCGGCGTTTGTTTCCCTGTTGGCCATGCTTGTTGTTGTGGTCATCGGTTGTCTTCCGGTATTTTCTCCGTAAGCGACCTTTCCTCAACCAATGAGATGAGCGGTAATCTGACTTGTCATACTCGAATTGTCATAAGTGTGCTGTCAGCTCATTGGTCACAAAGCAGGAGAGGGGCTGGGAATTATGTTTTCAAACAAAGTGTTAATTCCATTAAAAGTTATAGACTACTTTTGATTCTCACTGTATTACGGGACAAAGTGCGTCCCTTATTAGCTCAATACAGGACGTGTACTTTTGTTTCTAAATACGGGACGATTCCGTTTTTTAAGGGACGGTTGGCAACCCTACTTTTAGCTAATAGTTTCTAGCACTGTCATATCCACCTCTTGTATATAATTATACCAACCATCTATCATTATGATGATGATAATAATAATATTTAACTAACATTTTTGATGTTAACAAGCTAACTGATAATTGACTCCTGTTGGTTGAAGATCTGCTCCATCTGATAGCTTACAGATTAGCATGATTATAACTTCTGATCACCACTGTTTCAACTTTGATCCTATTTCGATGGTGATTTTTCACCGCGATACAAACACATCAAATTCACATTAGTTGAGTTTCATACAATCTTACCACAAGCACCCAGGCAGCTGTAGAAGTGTCCCCCGGGCTCCGAGTACTCCTGGTTGGGAATCACTGTTTTAGACCGTGTTAATTTGATTTTAAGTGCAGTGAAAGCAGATAATTAAATTGTGTGGAAATGATTAAATGAAAATGTAATTGAAGATGCATTTGTTTCATAACGACAACAAAGTGTTCTTTGTGTACTCACATTAAACGAGCATGATGTCTGGGTGCATTTACTTGTCTTGTTTGGAAACTCCACTTTTTAGCATTGTCAAGTGGCTTTTACTGGCATTCAGTGCATAACTGAAGTGCTCTATAACAATGATTGCTTGATTAGGATTTAGAAAGAGCATGCTTTCTTTGGTTTTCCTTTCACTGAATGAAAAGTAATTATTGTTTATGCACTTCATTCACCATTAAATAAAATATTCTGTTTTTTAAGCACCGCTTCTCAGGGGACCTCAAATTAAAGCTTTTCATCGTCAATTTCAATCCACATACAAAAACTTGACATTTCGAAAGTAGACAAAGTGCTGTGTTTTTCGTTTGTTTGTTTTTATGGCCTGGCTAAAAGGCAGCAAAAATGGTTCATATGATCCGCTGTTTTCTTTTGGCTCTTTGTCTCCTTCTTCTTCTTCTTCTTTTGACTTTAGAATAGTAAGCAAATCGCAAGTGGATTGGCACAATTCTGCGCACAATCCAAAGGGCTTTTATTCAGTTATGACCATTAATAAGACCCTGTGTTTTGACTCAGACCACAGTTTTGTGTTGGCAGCACAGTGGTGGTCTTTGGTTGAGTTTTGTCACCATGCTTTGAAACCTGCGGGGAATGTTTGAAGGAAGAAAAGAACAAAAGAAAGAACAGAAGTAGCAGGGGAGATTAGCCAAAATGAAAAGGTCTTATAGAAAAGGAGGCTGCAGGAGCTTTGCCAGTAAAATTTGTACGGCTATTTGCAGCAGCATGTTAGGTGAACTTGTCTGTGGCCACGTTTTGTTTTGTTTTTAAAGGTGACATTAGTTGAAGATTTGCATTTTAGTATGTTAAGGCTGAAGCATAGACTTTTTAGTTTACATATGTTTTCTTTCTGTCTCCACAGTGAATAAACACAAGCCTTGGATTGAGACATCATACCATGGGGTGATCACTGAAAACACTGACATCGTTCTGCTGGATCCTCCCCTGGTGGCCCTGGATAAAGATGCCCCAGTTCCTTATGCAGGTATCATACATTTCAACCAGGTTGTCAACTTGACAAGGATCATAGCAACAGAGCAGACCAAATGGAGGCGGTCGCCAATGACTCAGGTGTTAATCCGCACAGTGAAGCATAGCCGCGGGATATACTTACACTAAGGGTATAAACATATAAAGCTGTCATGTGACATCAATGTGAAGGGGCTTAAATTGGCTTCACTATAACTGCTGCATCACAGCCTTTTTTTAAGAGTTATCCGAGCTCTTTGCTGCCTGCAACTATTAAATCCAATAATTCCCAGTGAACATACATCACATACTCATCTTTCATATTTATTTAGAGTGGAAAGTAGCCCAAATAAGCCCCATGGTGGCGGAGAAGAGTGGGGACGGGAGGGTAAGAAAAAAAGACGAGTCAAACCGGATTAGATTCTTCCCACTTTGTGGCCATTCCAGCTCATCCAAAGGGTGCCAGCTCTTGTGGGAGGACGTTAGCTGGAGGCTGTTGGCGAGCCCAAACAGTCAATCTCCTGCCAGGCTGCTAATGTGGCCAGGGCACTAGCATGGGGCTGTTGTGCGGGGCTGAAGCCCACTCACAGAGACCCTCAAGCTGAGCTGGACGAATGGTTGGACGGAGAGGGGGGCGCGTGTGATTTGTGTGCTTACCAACACATTTTTTTTCATTATTGGCTATTGTGAGTGTGTGCGTATGTGTGTGTGCATGTGCTGGAGCATGGCCTGAGGGGCTCACTGTAATGGCCACCCCACAGGGAAAAAGAGAGAAAATGATTAGACAGTGGGGAGGGTAGCTGGCTGACCAGCGTATGTCCTCTGGCTCTTGAAAGACTGATAGCCACACAAGCAGGAAGTGCACACAGAGAGCAGGCAGAGCACATGAGTATTCCAGGATTGCATAAGTGAGAGTAAAAGAGAGATCTTGCACTTCGATATTAAGAAACAAAAGCTGTAGCATTACCATGATGTTTTTTTGCAGTCCGCCCTCTCTTGTCCTGCTATCTCTGTCAGTTCTACATTGTCTATTGCATCTTATCACCACTTCCCACATTCATCTCCCTCCCTGTGCACTGTTGAGCAACCCCCAGCAAGCCCACAGTGCAGCAGACACTCTTACAGAAGTTTTATCCAAATGCACAGACAAGATTCAGGCCAGAGAGAGTTATCCAGTAATTAGCTGAAGTGAATCTTTCCTTCTTCCAGCAAATTGCCAGTGTGGAGTGGCAGGGCAGGTAGTGGTTAAGGCTCATTAATTAGGCCAGCCAGGTTTCAATTACCATAGATCTAAGACACGGACACGCCACGCCTGACTGACAACAGTCACCCAGATGAATCGACGATTGCAGGAGCAGTGATATATTGACGAGATCGTAAAATCAGCATCTGCTTGAGCACATTTCTACACTTTTGAAAGGTGTTAAAATGTCTCTCTCTCACTCACACACACACAAACACACACACACACGTATACACACCACAAACATTTATGTGGAAATCGGGATACACACATTTTCTGGGAAGCCCCTCATGGTTGAGATTAATTCAGCAGCAAAATATGACTAAGCTGCCGTACACGCCTGTCTTTAACATCACTCCAAACCTGACCAGTAATCCTCCCGGACTGCCGAGCAGGATGCAGCAGTCACCACAGTCACTGGTCTGGAACAACAGGAACTGTGGCAGCACTGTGTCTGTCTAAAAGCTGGCTGAGACTGACATCAGCCATCACTGTGGCGCTACAGCAGATCAGAAGCTTCAAAATCACAGAGACAGAATATCATGACAAGTGAAATGCGCCAGCATAGATACTCATTGCTTTATGCATGGCTGTGTGTGACAAAATGGAGCCGTTTTGCCCTAGGAAACAAGGAGAATAAAAAAGGCACCTGATTCAGACAGCTATATGCTCCAGACATCAAGGCAACACTTCAATATACATTCTCTGCTTTATAACTAAGTTGATTTTATATTCATGAAGTGAGTTAGAATGTGCAGGAAAGAAACCTTGTCTGTAGCATATGCTTCTGTCTACTCTGTCACAACACATAATTTTATTAGTTGACAAGTGCCTACACAAACTCAATCATCAACTTGGATTTTTCCGTTCCAGTGACAGCTCTGCATAGAGCGATGTTGAAACTGTGCTGGAAAAGTGACAAGTACCAAGAGAACATGTCAGCTTGGTAAAACTAGACCTTATTAGGTTACCAAGGAAATCAGAAAGACTGCATCAGGCTGTTATGCAAAACTACAGATTAGTTTTAAAGACTGAGCTCGAGATAAAGCTAGTTGTAGTTCTCTGTAAACTCTGGTGTTGGGTCAGCCTGTCCGGAAACACATCTTCCACATGCTTCAGGCTTAAGTTGTTAATCAGACATCACATCAATGCAACACCAGGTCTCACAAATAATACATAATTTAATCATTACAAAAGGTTTAGTATTCTCCGAACCTGAGGAAGGAAACTGCTCCAACATGTATAGAAGCCGTTACTTCCCTATTTCTGACAGCACAGGCTGTGGCTGCCCTTTAGTAACCCCACTGCTTTCACCAATGCTGGGTGCTGGTGATGTACGTGATAGTATTAGGTACAGTGGGTTCTGAGCTTTCTTTAGCAGGGTGCAATTGTGTGATGACTGTCACCATAACCATTCAGGGTCGCATGGGGACTGGAGTCTTTTAAAAGAAAGAATATTTTGAAAGAAAAATATTCATTTGCGCCATCTCAGCTCTGTGTCTGCGTCTCTCAAATAGGGCCTTAATTTTCCACAATCTCCATGTCTGAAAAGACAGTCATGGGTGTCTAGTTTGAACAGAAGGGAGCTGAGCACACAATCTTGGGTGGCTCTGATACTGAGCACTGGAGCAAAGTAGGTGTTACTGCCAGTCCGAATGGTTTGGCACTGAAACTTGTCAATTTAAATTCATCTTTTAATTTCCATCTGTATACTTAATATGATGTAATTTTGTGCTCCTTTGCCATAAATTAGGAGCTACTGACTGATCTGATTCAGATGCACTATAAAGGAATATTGGCCTGTGACATATATTATGCAACCTCATTTCCATAAAAGTTGGGATGCTGTGTAAAATGTAAATAAAAACAGAATTCAAAGATTAAAAAAATCGAATTAAACCATATTTTATTCACAGTAGAACACAGGGACATTTTGAACGGTTGAAAATTAGAAATTTGACTTTTTGGGGAAAAAATTGCTTATTATCAATTTGATGGCGGACAGGGCCATCTTTACTACTGTGTAGCTTCCCCTCTCCTTAGCAACAGTCTGTTAACATCTGGTAACTATGGAGACCAACTGCTGGACTTTTGGAAGAGAAACATTGCCTAGTTCTGGTCTCATATTTAATTCCAGCTGGTCAACAGTGCAGTCTTCTTTGTCATATTTTCTGTTCCATGATGTATCCAATGTTTTCAATCATGGAAAAGTCTGGAATGCAGGGAGACCAGTTTAGCATCAGCTGTCTTTTATTATGAAGCAACGCTTCATATGACGCAAACCTGTATAGATCTTTCAGCATTGATGGTGCCTTTCCAGGTGTGCCAGTTTAATTACAGGCACCAATGCACCCCACACCACCAGAGATGCAGGTTTTTAAACCGAGTGCTTATAAAAAGCTGGATGGTCCATCTTTTCTCCCTTTTTGATTTTGATTTTTGCCCACAAAACATTTTTTCCACATTGCGTCGTTCCATTTTAAATGAGCTTGGCCAAGAGAAGACAGCAATTTTTCTGGATGATTCACAAATGGCTTCTTCTTTGCATGGTAGAGCTGTAACTTGAATATGTGGATGGCACGGTGAACTGTGTTCACAGATTTCTGGAAGTGTTCCTGAGCCCATACACAGATTCATGCCTTGGAGAAAGATTAGAACGATTTCTCCAAATTCTCTGAATCTTTATTGATATTGTTGATATTATGTGCTGTAGATGAGATATTCTTTGCAATTTCCATTGAGGAATATTTTGTTCTGAATAATTTTACACAATTTGTAGATGACTTTTTGTAGATGGGTGAACATCTGTCTATCTCTTCTTCAGAGAAACTCTGCTTCTCTAAGACGCTGTTTTTATACCTGACCATGTTACTGATCTGTTGCCAAATAACCTCCAGCTTTTTCTTTTTAGTACCACTCTCTTACTGCCATCAAATTCAAAATCAGCTAGTATTTTTCAGGAACTAGTGAAATGTCCCTTTATACATTTGATATGTCTTCCTAAACAAAATATGAATTTATGGGATTTATAAATCATTGCAGTCTGTTTTACACAGCGCTCCAATCTTTTCTGGGATTGTAATATGTCACTTAAGATAATCAAAGGGCCCTGGAGACTTTACAGATACCTTTCAGTTAGCTAAGACTGTCACATGACAAGTATTGCTCTGGATGCTGCAACCTAGCACTAAATGGCATCTCTGGAAAGTTCGGGACATTTCATATTGACAAGAAAGTATTAAAATAAGACAGTATTAAAACTATTCATCCTTAACTTAAGATGAGAGTCACAAATGAATGTTCTTAGGCAATAATTTCTACTGGACAAATTATTGCAGCAATCACATATACACAAACACATTCCCGTGAATATAACGCGACTGATTAAATTAACTTTGATACAAAATTTGTCTGTCTAGTAGGTATTATTTGTTTAAAATTTGCGATTCTGTTTACGAGGTGTAATCCCAACTAATCTTTCCAGAGAACACCCACTCAACAACCAATATTTTACTTAATTTACTATTTGAACACAATTATTAAGTGGGAGGGGCCACAGGTTTCAGAGTATTTTACCCACTTGGGATTTTACTTTTAACAACTATAATGTTAATGAGCACAGACTCACAGCAGTCTCCTGAATAAATACACACTACAGACATGCCTGTGAGTGCCAGTCTGCAGTTGTTCATTAATTAACGATAGCTTTCTAAGAAGGCATGTGGAGGAAGTTCTGTTTGCTAAAATTTTAATTGTGTGTGTGTGTGTGGGGGGGGGGGGGCAATTATGTTTATAGTTCAGATGCTGAGGCTCTGTTTTATGTAACTTTATGTTAGATTAGCAACGCTGACCCACAAGTGGGTTACGAGGTTGATGTCAATCCCTGAGTGACAAAATGTAGGTATAGTCAAACTGTTGGATGCTGGAATAGCCCTGCTAAGTATGCACGAACATGGTCCTGTTTGGCTTTATATGTTATTTCTAAAATTAATTCTTAATTACTTAATGGAAATCTGTAACTTAAAAAAACACAACAACGAACAAAACTGTTAAAGTAATAAATCACTCATTCAAAAAATAAATAGTGAAATACTGAAATTAGGGTTCACTAGAAAAACTACACAATTAAGCAGTTTATAAAATGAATAGGCAAAGATTCCTAGCAGTGTTAATGACAAAAACTAGCTTCGGTCAAGCAGGATTTAAATTTTTTTACAAGTACAGTGGGTGTTTCAAACTGTTCTGCTCTGCTAAAAGTAAAATTCTCTTGTTGATGTAAAAATGGACTGCATTCTGAAACATTCACTCTGTCAGTGGTAGAAAATATGTGAGAACAGTGCAATAGTCCATCAGGTTATTAAGATGAAGTGGCTGTTTTAGGTGACTTTTTGCAGGCCCAGTGTTCTGAGTAGGCTTCTAAAGTGCCAGGTTTTGCAAGGTTAATGGGCAAAAGCAGTGCTGAGCGCTGGTATTTGACACAGGTTAGCTGGTTGTCAGTCATTCCTCATTTTCTGCTGCCTGCACACACACAGACACCGGCACCCATGTATTTTCTTGAGGCCTAACTTACTATTCATGTGTCAATCCTTCACTTCCACTGGTCCCTGGAGCCTCGCGACTTTTATTTGGGCGGCAAGCAAATGTCTCACCAGTGACCCGCAAAGCGCATACGTGGCTCAATCAGGAGCGCTGGCAGTTGAGACAGGCTCAGAAAACCTTAAAACCTCCCCTCTACACATTCACTTACACATTCAGCTTTCATAAATATATCCCCCACTTTACATTGGCTCTAATGTGCCACACGACACATGCCTTTTGTCAGACTCTAGAAGAGGTAGGCTTGCTACTTATTCCTGTTTGTGTTCTGCAATCATTCACAGCAAATAAGAAATCAGACTGACAGCAGGTATCAGCCCGATTCCCGCTGTCTCTTCTGATGTCTGCGCAAACAGTGTTTCTGAATTCAAATTTTTCCGCATTACGAAAATATACCTCTCAAGACATTAATAAAAAATAATTATCTCTGACCTTGGGAGAATCCAGCAGCTTCCCATTACTTAAAAAACGGCAGGTGATAGCACATCATCTCTCACCATAAAGCAAGGTAAATAGATTCACATAAACATACAGGGTGGCTAATGTGCTGTGATTAATTAGCCTCTCAGCGTCTGTCTGATTGAGAAACAGATCTCAAGCTAATTATCAAAAGTATCTTGTTAACATGGTAGTAGTAGAGCTCGGCGCAGTGTGTAGGTGGAGAATTAACACTGCTTTGCGTTTATTAACAAGAGAAGAATGAGAAGGGTTTGTTCTAAGGTTGATATATGTTGTGTGACTCAGATGGAAGAAATATGTTGAAGTGAGATAAATGGCTTAATGAACAGAGGATGTAAAGGTTAGGGTACAGTCACTGTTTCTCCTTGTAAAAGATAAGATAATGGCAAGCTAGAAAATGCTTTGAAGTCTCAAAATACGCATGTTGAGAGGTCTTAATATGAAAATACCACTTCTCTTAGCATGCATACTTGCAGCTACTTGACTCAGACAGCGCCTATGATCTGTCACCCAGCACACTGACAGCAGTGTTGTTTTTAATGGTTAATGTTTTAATGGTTAGTTTTGCAGTTTACAGGTTCACAACAACATCACAACAACAGTCGCCTCAAGGCGCTTTATATTGTAAGGTAGATCCTACAATAACACATACAGAGAAAAAACCCAACAATCATATGACTCCCTATGAACAAGCACTTGGGCGACAGTGGGGAGGAAAAACTCCCTTTTAACAGGAAGAAACCTCCGGCAGAGCCAGGCTCAGGGAGGGGCGGGGCCATCCGCTGCGACAGGTTGGGGTAATTGAGGTTCAGTTAGTTACTTTTTCACATTCAGTCGGCTACTATTAAAATAATTCCACATTTTCCTGATTGTTCTCTTGTTCATTTACTTTGTTGACTACAACGAAGCAGTGTTTCTGACTCTTTGGCGCACAGCTGCAACACAGTGATGTTTCCTACAGATGTGCCAGTGTGCATGTTATAGTCAGCTAGTGAAATTGTTATTATTACTATAAATTTTATTGTAATTATTTCAATGAAGAGAGATCATTAGAAGGAACTGAATATGATTTATTGAGGCAAAAAACTCTAGTCCCTTTAAACTCTGCCCATCACGGCAGTGACAGGAATTAAGGCAGGACCCCCTCCTTGTTGGTTTGAAGAAGGCGAGAGAAAGATGATTGGACTACAGCAATAATGTGGGCTTTGAGTGTGGGAAAGTGCAAGTGATGTAATGAACCGAAAAGCAGCTAAACACCTAGGACAGCAGGTAGAGGAGTAAATGCAGAGCTTGAACATTCACATAAGTTTCACTATTATTATTATTATTATTATTATTATCATGTACTTTGCATTTTAAAGAAGCATTCTCAAGCTTAACACAAGCTTGAGAATGAAGAACGATGTTGATGCCACAACTCTGAAACTGCAACACAGTGGCTGAGACAACACCAAATGTGGTGTCACTTCTGGCACGTGGCGCCGTTCGCAAGGGTGAGAACACCGAGTATAATGGGCCCATTAGTTCTGCTCTGCAGAGTGAGGAGAGTCCTCTGAGGGAATCATGAGTGGGACTGTATTTTGCAAAAGACATTCAGCTGAGTACCATGACATCTAAATGCAGCGCTGCATCAGACACATTTTAAAGATGCTGAGGGAAATGGCAGAAAGTGCTTTCTTTAATGAGGGGAGATTCGCAGGAAAAGGACGTCTCATTTCGCGGAAACTTTTCCTCGCTCGCTATTTCTTTTGCATCGCCTCCACCCGCCGTGTTTAAGCTGAGTTTATTACGTTTTATTGTATCGTTTGTCGGATTGAATAAATGGAAACTAGATGTCATTCTCATCTAAGACCATCACGACTGAGAAATATAGATGTGGAGTTAAAGAAGGAGCTGTCTTGTGATAGAGCCTTTATGCCTTTTAAATTTCATCTCATGAGCTGAATGGAAATTTAGGGCCAGGGGGCTGCTTTTAATAAGGCAACTTTTTTTCCCCTTTTTTTTATTTTTCAACAGGTGCGGCTGTGTCAGTTCACTTAAAACACTCTACTTCAAAGCTGTGGCTTAAAACGATGATTAAAAGGTAACAGATTGAAATAATTTTGCAGAGCGATGGTCCAAAGACACACACGAAAAAAAGAAGAATCCTCCATCACAAGGCTGCCGGATGCCCTTAATCCATCTCTGCTTTCTGTTCAGGTTCTCCTCCTTCCATGGTTCAGCTCCTCCTTCCTTCTTATTTAGCATTTTTCTTCTCGTATT
Organism: Rhamphochromis sp. 'chilingali'; assembly: GCF_963969265.1. Taxonomy (NCBI): domain Eukaryota; kingdom Metazoa; phylum Chordata; class Actinopteri; order Cichliformes; family Cichlidae; genus Rhamphochromis; species Rhamphochromis sp. 'chilingali'. Next base: position 32,685,194 of record NC_137935.1, read on the forward strand.
TCGACCCGAAACAAACGCTCGCTTTCCTTTCTTCCTTCCCGTGCGCTCGCACAATTGTCTCATCTTTGCTCGGATGATTTCCACCTGTCAGATTTCATCCAACAACTGAGCTCCTGTGCACAGGATGTTGCATGATTTTCCCCACAGATGACTGCTCTTACATTTTGGACAAATAAAATCTAATTACTTCTATTTGATGTCATTTATGAAGGCTAACAGGAAACAGATGGACCTGACAAAGTGTGGAGTGCTAGTGCAACAAGCCTGTAAAACTTGAGCACAGTGTTATTGTGTGATACAGGTATCCTCGCAAACTTGCTTCGGCTGACTTTTGAGCTGAAGAGAACCGGCAGCATAATGACTATCTTGCTTCTAACATTCAGAGTGCCCTATAGTGTTCAGCTTGAAGACAATGGAACCATCACTCTGCCATTGTTCAAATACTCATTTATTAATGAAGTACTGAAATGCAATCTGCTTCTTCACTGAACCACACAGATGAGGGAAATAGTCTTTGTAATGAGATTTTTTTCCGGGCTTTTAGCTTTTTTTTGTCTTTTGATGAGTTACAAAACTGGCAGAGGGGTGTCAGGCAGGTTAGAGTCACTCACTCTTTGTTCGTTCAAAAGGACTCTGGAAAAAAAACCAACCACATTTTAGATATCTTCAATTCCATTAAGCTGAATTTTCAATTGACTTCATCCTTACCTCGCTGTGCAGCTTAGTAACGTAGCCTCTTTCATAAAGACAAATTTGGTGGTATTTATTTAATCAATTTTTTTAGGTTGCTCAATTGAAAACGTCGATTATTACTGCAGTAAGTGTACAGCTGTGATGTATTCTTTAGATCAGTGGTGTCAAACATTTGGCCTGGGGGCCAGATTCATCCTGCCCAGGACTCCAATCCGGTCCACTGGGCCGCTTTTGGAATAAGTAAGGCATAGATTTGGGAGTTTTAACTGTATTTTCAGCTATTTACAGCTCTTCCTATTGATAAAAACCCCCTCCATAAAAAAAAAATTTAATTAACTAACAAAAAATTTTCTTTTTTTCACTATCTACAATAGAAATACATTTTTCTACGGTTTAAAAAAGATAATAGCTAAAACCTGTGTTTTTCTGTGTGATGTTACTATTTTTATTCCTTATCATTTAAGCCAACTAGAGCCTGGACTCCACCGACTGTCAGTTTAAAAGTGATGCACGACAAGCAAATCACTTCGTGTGGACCCATGAATAAGCTTTAACAAAAGCTAAATGCGTGTTATTTAAAAAAAAAAAAAATATATATATATATTTTTTAAATCCACCCACAGTATTATCGTTTGTACCAGGGTGTTAATGTGCTTTCCAAAGGTGTTGGTGGAATATAACGCTGTTTAGTTCGTCTGCGTCTTTGGAGATTGACTTGCTTTTGACCTCAAGTGGTCACTCCAGGAACTGCAGGGTTTGGCTTCATTTTCCAGCTCTGGATGTTTCTGTGCATATAAAGCACATGCATCTTGTGGTTGAAGGTGTGCAAAAAAAAAGAAACCATATTTAAATGTGTGTGCAAATAGCTGTTTGTAATGTACAGTTTCTCAATAACTGCAAGTGCCAATAACTCCAGTCTTTCATTTAACAAGATGTTTATAGATTTATTTAAAAGGTGTCACTGTTGCAGCTGCTGCTCTGAATAAAACACTTTGTATGTGCAGGATACACCTATACACAAATCTAATTTTCATGCAACTGGTACATTTAGCACTGTTATATAACCATATGTTTGCTGCTGGTGTATTTGTTCTCGATTACTAATCAAGCCTCGAGGCTTCCAATTAAAGTGTCAGCAAACTGTCATGAACGCTCCTCTCGGGAGACAAACACAAGGAAGAGAACCAAGAGTCAGCTTCGAGTCGTTGGAGTCTGATAGAAAGAAGGATGTTGTTTCAAAGACTTCTCGCTGAAGTTCAGCTATCGAAGCTGCACTCCATGAGAGTAATCCATGTTTTAGCAGTTTGTCAATATCACAGTCATCACTTGCCAGTACATTACAGCTTTCGCTTCAAAGAGTTTGACAACGCTTTTGATATACAGCTTAAATTTCAAAGTTCATCCTGTCTACCCGTGAATACTTGTTTTTCATTGCGCTCTCTCTGATGTGACTCCCAGTCCTATCTTCACATCATCCCATCACATTTTGAGTCCTCTCTCAGTCTGTTTTCTGAAGAAGACCTCCCCATTTCTTTTGGAAATTTGACATCTCCGCTTTACCGCCCTACTTCACTTGCGCACACACACAGACACCCAGCAGAGACCTTAGTCGCTGTGCGTGTGTCACACAGATTTTGAGGTCATAAAGATGCTCTTTCAGAAAAATAAAACTTCAGGAACAACTCAAGCTCACACTCGTGCATTTGTGAAGAAACTTGGAAAATTCAAGAATTCAACACTGCCACTCCTTGATTTACTTTGCTGCTAATATATTTATCCTTCACTCTTTCACTGCCTAGTTTCATTGAGTGAGTGCAATTTTCCCACAAGGGCAAGAAATTGTATGTCACACTGAATTTAAAAGCAGCGAACTGCTGTTATTAAACAGCACACAGGAGAACAGAGGGAAATGAACCTGTGAATCAAATCAAAATCTCCTTTTGATAGAAACATAATAGATAGTCAGAGCTTTAGATTTAATCCTAATCCCCCACCCACATCCATGTAGTTAATTCCTGGATGGCCTTGTAGCTCCGCATTCAAGAGCACAGAGGCTGTTAGGGCATTGCTCCTCAAAATGTCTTGTAGCTTTAATCATCTGCAGGAATGATCACCTGAAAAGGCACCCACTCCTCTCTCCACTATTACTTCATATTGAATAGAAAGCACTTAAAAACATAAATGAGGACTTACACAATCTTAGCTATAAAGACTATGTCCAAATGCATTGGAGGGCAGAACAATTTACAGCTCACTCGTGACTTTGAAGGCACCTCCTTGTTAATTCATTCAGCTAGAAAAATAAACACGTGCACTTCCAAGCTTTACAAAATTTTTATACTGATGCATACAGATTAAATTTTTTCCAGAGCAGAGCCAATGTAAGAAAGATATTTCCATATACTGTTAGTATCAGTGGCAGACGTTTGCTGGAGGTCAGTCAGGACACGGACGCTATAGTCCTCAGAAAACAGGAACAAAGACAAGGTTTCATTATTTAGCATCAGTATCTGTATTTTTGAATAAAAAAAAATAGGTATATACATTTATATATGCAAGGAAGCTGATTTTGCCAGTGGAATACTAGCTTTCTGCTAACACATGCTGATAGGATGGGATAATACCATTTCTAAATGATAACTATGAAGTGGAGTTAAAGCATGAAAAAAAGTGTATAGTCGTGTATGTGACGTAGGTGGTCATGGTTATCAATGGTGACTGCTCATTTCCAGATGAATTTGAACAATAAAGTCAGTAAAACTCACATAATGTTGATTTACTACAATCAAACCCCATCAAACCAAAAATAAAAAATGGAACTCAAGTATTGTGCACATCTCAAGCCAACCCCCATTTCTTTCTATTTTGTCAGGAAAATGGGAAATGGGTGTAACGATTTATTAAAACATGTGCAATCATATATGGAAATATATGTTATAAGACAAAAAAGCATTTTGGAAAAATTCCCACAAGCTTGAAAGTCGATGTTTTGTTTCACCACCCACTAACGCAGCCTGTGTTTTTCTGGCCAAGTATGCTTTTACTGCATTGGCAGTGTGCTTGGGATCATTGTCACACTGAAAAATGAAGCTGTTGCCAATCAGATATTTCCCAGATGGTTTTGCATGATAGGTCAAAATGTGATGGTACTTCAAAGCATTCAGTTATATTTCTGCATTCCCCAAAGCAACGGGCTGAAACAAAGCCCCAAACATGACAGAGCCTCCGTGTTTTACTTATGGCTGCATCCTCAGTTTTGAGTTTTTTAACAAGTTTATGTTTTCTTTTGGTTTTGAAAATTATTAATGGCTTGGTTTTTCCTTTGTGTGTTCATAATTTCTTTTGATGGTGTATGTTTGAACTTTGGTTGCTTGTTTGTTTTGTAAGTTATCTTTGGTTTTTGGTTTTGTATGTAGTTTGCTGTTAGTTAAGTTAAGTTCATACATGTATCTGTGTTCCCCATTTCAAAATGGAGAGACTATTTAGAAGAACTAAACATGATTTAATAGGATAGAGGAATTAACTAATCTATTTGACCATTTGACATCGATCACCCATCATGTTAGAACGGAATCCCAGCAGCAATAGTCTAGAATGGTGGTGGGGAGGAGGTTGGTTGCACGAATGAGAGGCTGATAGAGAGAATGACAGAGTTCTGGGATTTGAAGCGAAGTCGAAGCTGATTGGTTCATCAAAGGCGAGCAAGAAGATGACTGGTCTAGACCAAGTTTGGCAGCGTGGGAAAGTAAAAGCCTTAATTTAAATGTTTTCTCTTCCTGTTTTATTTTGATAATCTTTTGTCTCCGGTGCTTTGTTTTTAATTTTACTTCCCCAAGTGTCCTTTGTTGTCTCCTCCATTTTGCTTTGGATTGCTTTGCTCTGCTTTCCCTGTTCTTCCAGAATTATTTTTGTGTTTTCCTGGATACTTGTTTTTCCTGGCATCAGTCCCTACTAATCCTTGGAGTATGGAACTTTTTTTATTTTTGATTTACCAGCATTGAAAGCTCACTTTATGTTTGACTTCTGAGTCTTCCATTTGAGTCTGTAAAACAAAGACACACAGCGTTTCATGACAAACCATTCCTGATGGGACTTCGATGGATCAGCTGAGGGTCCAGATGTATCTTTCAGGTCCTCTGTCAGATCTTTACTCGAGTTTTTTCCTGGTTCTTAGGGAGATGACTTTCAGATAATGCTCATCTGCTGTTGATTGTTTTTTAGGCTTATTTTTCCCTCAACTTTCCCTCCAGTTTCATGACTGCAGATGCTGAGTTTTCAGCTAATAGCCCTTTAGAAATCACCTTGTTGGAACAAAAGTGCTATTTTATGCTTGTCAAACTATGTTATTCTTACCATTTTTTTTGTTTAGTTCACGAAATAGGAACAAAATATCTGTTTTTATGACAGTCTGCCAGTTACAAAGTGCCTAAAGATACAATTGGTTGTCTGTTATATGTAGACGCAATCCTTGTTCATCCCTTGAGCTAATTTTTCTGCTTGTTTATGGTTGAATGATTCATAGATTAGTCCTAAGTGGCTTAAAAAACAAATGAACAAAAACATTCCTCTGAAAACGATCAGGTGCAATGAGTGAAAAAGCAGACAATGACCAAAGAAAATCTTTGAAAGACCTTCAGAAAGCCTAGACAACTAAAAAAAACTTTTAAACTGTTTTTTTTTGTTGTTGTTTACCTGACTACATTTACATTTTTGAGCTACAGCTCTGTGGTGTTCCATTCATTCTAGACACAAGCACCCCCTGAGAAACCACAAATTCAGACAGTGGTAGTTATGTTAGTTCCTATTTAGACATTCATTGCTCAGAGCATATTATCTCTGTATATAGGAGCGACTCACAGTCGGAAGCCCACTTTAGCCTAATAACACTTTGCTTTTTATTTCTTATTAATTTATTTATTTAGATTTTTTTTTTATCTCTGCTCTGCTGTTTTATCTTCTTTTCGCTACATGTCGTCATGGCTAATATCATTTCCAAATGTTCCCTCGCATTTAAATCAAAGACTCAATTAACTGAGTGAAGGCTGGGTGGGTGGGTGGGTGGAAGGGTGGAGAGGCAAAATGACTGGCGGAGAAGGAAAACAGGAAAGGAATGATGATAAATCGTAAAACATCAAGCGGCATCAGTCGGGAGGACACATCACTTACTCAATGTGACTGGAATGGAAAAAGAATTTTTTTTTTGTTTTCATATAGAGGGGTGAAAGTAATGCAGGGAATGTAATTTCTGTTTAGGCATTATAATTAATACACAGACAGACGAACACGTAAGATAGTGTAGAACGTGCTGAAGGTCGTCTGGTAGACACAGAAAAGGAGATATTTTAAGTAAACAAAGATTATATGGAAACATGACAGGAAATCATCAGTGGTAATTAATAGGCTCTGCTGACTCGAGATTACAGACAATATCCAGGAAGCTGCACATCAAGGTTATTTACCTGAAAGGAAAATGCCTTAAATGCGTTAAGTTTATATTACGTGAACTGGTTTTATATATACAATCTCCATCTGCCGTGCACACACGCACACACACACACACACACACACACACACACACACACACACACACACACACACACACACACACACACACACACACACTCACTCACTCACTCGTTTTTATATCTTAGTGAGGACATCTAATTGGCATAATCCTTTTCTTAGCCGCTTACCCTAAGCGTAACACTTACCCTAAGCCTAACCATGACCTAACTTTAATCCTGTCACTAAAACCACATTTTGAGCATCAAAAATGCCTTCAAACTCATGGTGATGAGTGACTGTTGGTCCCCACAAGTATAGTAGCATGCCAATTTTCTGTCCTCACAAAGACGTCTAAACATGTACACATACACACTAGGGCTGGGCGATATGACCCAAAATTCATATCTCGATATTTTTTAGCTGGATGGCGATATAAGATATATATCTCGATATTTTTTTTTTTAAAGCCATAAAGTAAGAACAAAAAGAGAGTTCTTAGTCAAAGCTGTGTCCCAGATGTCACACAGGCACTTTTATTAACATAGAGCAGATGTACATAAAATTTACTCAAAAATAAATTATGAGCATTTATTAAATAATAATGCTCCATAAATAAAAGAAAACAATGTTGTTTTTTTGCATAACAAAAAGCTCACAAATGTGCAGTCAAAATGTAAACTAAAAGACGAGCACTATAACAAGGACAGATTTCACAGCTGCTCTGTTCCCAACTTGTACTGCGTGACTGACAACCTGGAGTTTGAAATCCGCTTCGCAACCACGTCTCTTAACAGGTGCCATTTATGGTCCTTATACACAGTAAGGTAATATTACGTTGAAGCACAGTACGTATCACTCCGCGAGGCTCAGCCGTAATGCTCCGACAATCCATCAAGCGCTGCAGCTCCGTAGCTTACCAAAGTCGTACTAAAACATTTTTTGACAGATTGCTGAGCGCCGTGTTCCACATAAAATCGGTGCGCGGCCATCAAGCACAACCAGAATTCATACATAAGGCGCGCTGTCAACTTTTGAGAAAATGAAAGGATTTTAGTCCGTGCAGCACCTCTGGGCTGCATGGCGTTAGCGTAGTTAGCTCGTTAGCGTGGTTAGCTAGCTAACACGTTGACGCCGTCCAGCCCCATGCACGGGGCGATGCGCAGTAACTCGTTAACGGATTTGCCGTGTCCATCTTGTCGCTTCCTGCAGGTGAAGCGATGGGGGAGGAGGGGGAGTTGTGTTCAGTGAAGGAGAGGCGAGGCCGAGTAACGTTGCGTAAAGACGAAAGTGGACGAAAGAGAGGCAAACTTGCGGCTCCGCAAGTATAATTATAACGTAACATAGACTATATCGATATAAAGGATATTGTCACATCTTATATCTCGTATAAAAATATATCGATATTTTTTAAAAACTCGATATATCGCCCAGCTCTAATACACACACACTTGCAGAAATGACTGCTTCTGGTTGTACACCTGTATAGTTCAACAAGGGTAAATGGTAAATGGCCTGTATTTGTATAGCGTTTTACTAGTCCCTAAGGACCCCAAAGCGCTTTGCACATCCAGTCATGCACCCATTCACACACACATTCACACACTGGTGATGGCAAGCTACATTGTAGCCACAGCCACCCTGGGGCGCACTGACAGAGGCGAGGCTGCCGAACACTGGCGCCAGCGGGCCCTCTGACCACCACCATTTTCCCTCTGAGAAAACACTACCCTGTGACTATTCATAAAGAATATTCATGTGTTGTATTAACCCCGTATCACGATATGTTCATGCGGTGTCTGACTTTGGAAACTTTTATGCGCACACCGCTCCCAATACCTATAAACAAAATCACTGGATTTGTGCCAGGCAGAAAAAAAAACAACTGTGTTCTTCTAAACAAGGCTGAGTTTTAGAGTTTGGAACAAAATACAGTTATCTGACAGAATGGGAACAAAAAGAGCCTCGGGGGGGAGGAACATTGCTGGCTCCAACCCCGTAATCATAGAGGGTTTTAAAAGGTACAAACAAGATGAGTCGAATTACTATTGAAGGGTCTGGTTGAGATGGGAGTAATTGGGTATGGAAAGAAAAGGAGAGCTCTAGATGAGGGAGGGAATGAAAATAACAAGACAGAGAGCCTAGTTTTTCTTCTCTCTCACTTTCTTTTTCTTTTCTTTTTTTTTTTTACCTCTTTTAGTTAGCATAGATATTCTTGTAAGTGGCATGTCGCAGGACCCTGCAGTGAAACGCTCGCAAAATTACTGAAAATTAAGTGTACAAGATTGGCCACCAAAATCCAATCTGCTCCCAGCCTCAGTCATTTTATAAAGTTGACGATGCCTGGGAACTTGTGACAGTCCAATTAAGGACATTTGCATATCAGGGGGCTTAAATTATTGTCATCCGCTGGAGCATAAAATGGAGGTGCAACTCAGGAGGAGATAGTGGTGATCTGCACTCGTAGACCATGGAGGAGTAAGCGGAGGGGGGAGCTGCTTTCAGTTAGATACATGTGGTATTATTGTACATATTCCCTATACTTATTCCCAATGCTTTTTTTAGTCTCATCCTATCATTCTCCTCTTATGCTTTCACCTCCTGCTTCTTTGAGGTCCCTCCTTTCTCTTTACAACCTTTCTGTCTCTCCTCCCTCCTCAATCCTCCCTTCTTTTGCTACCTTCTTCCACCAGTCCCTGTACTTATGCTTTCAGCTAATTGAATGAGTTTGCTGATTAGCAGATCTTAAAATTTTATCCTCTTGATAAATGGATAAACTATGTGAGTACAGGCTGTAGTTGTAAAATGCTCCATTACTAAGAATAAAAGTATCTCAAACAGTTTAAAAAAAACAACCTGAAGTTTTTTTCCCAACTCAGTCTTTCCCCATCTTTGCCTGGGGCATGTGTATCATTATGGTCTTATGTCATGGAGGTACAGCCAACAGGAGATACAGCACAAGTAAAGGTAACTGTCAGGTACAAGACAAGAGAGGCAAGGCCTTACAAGGAATGACTGCAGGCTGTACGCACAGACCGCATAAGACAGTTTTGTTTATCTTTTCCTCTGTCTGTTTCTCTTTGTGTTCTCATCAGTCTGAGCACGTCTCTTTGCTTTTGTGTGTGTGCTTTTTTTCTATTTGTTTCACACGTGGATCAGAATCAAGGTGCAGAGTTTGAGTCACATTTCAATAACTCTACCTGCCTCGCACTTGACTGTGTTAGAGCTGTCATTGCCATTTTGGCGGAGTTATGATAATGTGCTATACATCACACGGATAAATTTAGAGAGGAAACGCTTCCATGAAATGCTTGAGACACCTTCGCTGCGCATGCAGGGGCAACCATAGTCGCCTCCACTCTATAAGTTATTTATATCCACAATGACTCATGGGCTGCTAAAGTTTGCAGCGTCAAAGGTGAAGTAGAGTGCAAGGTGAAGGGACCACACAGCACTTCCCTTCAGGGTCGACTGATGCTAGCCATTTTCCACCTCATCAAATGCCCATAATGCTGTCAGCCATGTAAAAAAACCTGACCTTTTGTCCCCCCTGACATGTGCTTTTCCTATATTCCTGAGTGTTTTCACTCCATAAGCTTAAATCCATGCATTTCTTAGAGGTATCTCAAAAACAAAGCAAAAAGACAACTTAGCATGCTGCAGCACTGCAGTTTTATGCATTTATGGTAATAAATAGGTAAAATGTTTCAACATGAAACAAGCTACTTTTGGCTGCTTCTTTGTTTACAGGGGGAGGTGCTACAGTGGTTTGATTTGCATATATGCAGATTTTAACACTTGATGCCCTTCCTAACACAACTCCAAAGGGATTTCAGTTTATAGTGTGTTTTTTTAGTCAGAGTGATGAAGGTTCCAGAACCCTAAGAAAGTTGTATTTCTGCATCTACTCATGTATTTTGTGTATATATATGGTTTCATTTATATATTTTTTTGAATAGCTGCAGCCCATAATCCTCAGAAAATGTTGCTATCTTTATGCTATGCACCTCGCATTTTTTTCTCCAGTGGCAATGTTCAGCACCAGCAAGTATCCAAAAACAGCATTTGTTCAAGTGATGTAACAGGATGTGAAGGAGGGATAAAGAAGGATGTAAAGCATCCTTTACAAAGCAATAAAGTCTGTGTCAGGAGCAGGTTGGCAGGAATGGATTAATCAACAATAAAACAGTACTACATAAAAAACAAAAAAAAACGCACACACACGCACTCTAATATCTAACCATATTTCACTGGTAAAATAATTAATAGTCGGGATGCAGCGATACCGATGCTGGTATCGGGTATCGGGGCCGATACCATAAAATGTGCGTGTACTCATACTCGCGAAAGTTTGACCGATACCATGAATCGATACCAACTTACTTCATGAATCAGAGGGTGGCCTGTACTTTCTGTTGTAATTTTTTAGATTGGCCGCTAGGGGGACATGTCACTAGGGTTAGGCGAGTGAGACTGGCAGCTCCTGTAACTACGCTAAACAAAATGTCAACAGTGTGGACTTACTTCAAAATTTGTGAAGATGACAGACGCAAGGCCGAGTGCAAACTGTGTACCAGTAAGGTGTCCAGGGGAGGGAAGGAGAGTACATCGTTCAATACAAGCAATTTAATAAAACACCTGAGGACACATCATGCTCTATACACCGAGTTTGCTAAGGCTAACGCAAGACCAGAACAGCCCACTTTAACTCAGGTTTTGGAAAAGTGACGAAAAATGTCAAGAGAAAATCCATGAGCAGTTAAAATAACAGAGGCTCTGACTCATTTTGAATGATCAGCCACTGTCGGTCGTGGAAAACGTAGGATTTTGCCGTCTTCTCAGCATACTCGAGCCACTATATGATGCTGCCAAATCTTTTTGAAGAGGTAAAAAGAGGTAAAAAAAAAAACAAAACACGTGCATAACCTCTTGCAGGAGGTGTCAGCCTTAAGTTTCACTACCGACATTTGGACAAGCAGTGTGTCCCCGATGTCGCTCCTCAGTTTAACGGTGCAGTGGATTGATGAGAAGTTTGTTCGTCATCAAGTAACACTAGATGCAAAGTCGTTCAGGGGCTCGCACACCAGCCAAACCATCGCAACTGCTTTCGATAGCATGCTTCAAACCTGGGATATACCAAAGATGTCCGTCCACGTAGTGCTCCGGGACAACGCAAGAAATATGATAAAGGCCATGAGTGATGCTGAGCTGCCCAGCCTGCCTTGTCCTGCCCACACTCTCCAGTTGGTTGCTCATGAGGGCCTTCTGTCACAGAAGAGTGTTGCTGATGCGGTGGCAGTTGGCTGCAAAAAAGTTGGACATTTTAAACATTCTGCTCTGGCTAGCTCCCGTCTGGAGGACATTCAATTACAGATCAACCAGCCCGCGAAGCGGCTCCAGCAAGACGTTCAGACCTGCTGGAACAGCACCTTTTATATGATACAGTCATTGATCGAGCAGAAACGGGCTCTGGGAATATTTGTGTCTGATTATGGACTCCCTGATACGCTCACGGCTCACCAGTGGACACTGCTGGAGAAGGTGATATCTGTTCTGGGTCCATTCGAGGAGTTAACTCGAAAAGTCAGCTTTTCAGATGCCACGGCTGCAGACGTCATTCCAGCCATCACTGTGCTCCACAGATTTCTAACAAGGGAGACTGACAAGGACCATGGGATCAAAGCAATGAAGGGAACCTTGGCTGCAGCTGTCAGGACGCGGTTCACTGACGTGGAGGAAAACCCACTCTATAGCATCGCCACGCTACTCGATCCCAGGTGAGTATTGTGCCTGTGTGTGTGTAACTGTTTGACTGTATGTGAATGTGACTGTGTATGTAACTGTGTGTGTCTGTGACTGTATGTGTGAATATGACTGTGTATGTAACTGTGTTACTGCAAAAAAAATGGTAAGCAACACAATTGTCAGCTAACTTTTTTCTTTCTCCGTTTTAGATATAAAAATCGTTTTTTCTCCAGCACCACAACTGCTGCAAATGCCAAGGAGATGCTAAAACTTGAGCTGCTAAGGTTGGCTGGAGAGGAGAATCATGACCTGAATGAACCACCTTCAAGAAAAGCACGCAGTGACCACCCCACAGCTAGTCTGGACAGCATGTCTGAATAAATTGCAGATGAGCAGGCATCAGCATCGGTAGGCAGAGCTGTGGTAGGTTCTAGTGTAGAGTTAGAGACATATCTTGGAGAGGCTGCAATTTTACGAGAAGACAAACCTCTACAATACTGGATGGTTAATAACGTGCGGTTCCCAAACCTGGCTAGAGTGGCAGGCAGACACCTTTCAGCACCATGCACAAGTGTAGACAGTGAAAGGCTGTTCAGCTCAGTGTCACACATTGTGAATGAAAGCAGAAACAGGCTCACAGCTGATCATGCAGAGATGATTCGTTTCATCAAAAAGAACCTGCCTCTCACTTTCCCAAAAACAGTTTAGTTTGGAGGTCACACCATTGAAGTTTTTTTGTTTGATTAAAATGTGGACACTCTGCAATAGGTGGTTCATTAATGTTATGTGAATCTGAAAGCTGTAGACAGTGCCACATAGTTCACTATTATTTTGTTTGGATATAATATGGACATTGTGCAATAATTTAACAAAAGTGTTTATTTTATTCTGAACAGAAGTGTTTATTTTTCAATCTGAAAGCGGGAAAGAGACCGAAAGAGTTCAGTTATTTTATTTTATTTTTTATTACAATGTGGATACTCTGCAATAGGTTCATTAATGTTATGTCTGACTCCAAAATACTTTAGTTATTTTGTTTGTTTGTTTACAGTGTGGACACTGCGATAATTTAATGTAGTATTTATTTTTCACTTGAAATTAAATTTTTTGTTGTCATTTTTATTAATATTTTTTATTGACAGAATGTGTGTGGTAGACGTATCGGTTTTTGTACTCGGTATCGGCAAGTACTCAGATCCAAGGATCGGTATCGTATCAGTTTGAAAAAATTGGTATCGTTGCATCCCTAATTAATAGCTATTTATTTTAATAAAGACATATCTTTGAAAGAATCCAACATAATTTACTGAAGCACAGAATTTGAGTAAACATAATTAAGTGATTAGATTTTTGTGAAACTCCCCAGCAGAGACTTTGAGAGTGCCAACAAGAACAGGAAGTACTATAGTATACACAGCGATCAGGCATAACAGTGACAGGTGAAGTGAACAGCACTGATTATCTGTCCATCATGGCACCTATTAGTGGGTGGGATATATTAGGAAGCTGAGAAATCTTGGGTCTTGCCATTCATGTTTATGTTACTTTGATTGTACCACCTACCTGAACACTGTCACAGGTCATGCACACCCTTACATGGAAACAATACATCCTGATGGCTGTGGCCTCTTTCAGCAAGGTAATGCACCATGCCACAAAGTAAGATGGTTCAAGAATAGTTTGAGGTTTGAGGTGTTGACCTGTCCTCCAAATTATCCAGATCTCAACTTAATCGAGCGTCTGCAACTTGTAGCCAAACTTTGCCTTAGCTTATACCGTCAGTATTGACACCACTGGTTGACAGTAGTAGGATCAATTTTGCTCTTATAATGATGCCATAGTTACTAATTTATGTAGCAAAGTGGCACTGAGCTATTTCTGGCACAGGTACAAATGAGACTTATTGAAGATGCTTCTGAAGTACCGGTAAGTATCAGGTGACAGTGTCAGTACCTCAAAATCAAAGAGCACAAGCTAATGCTATTATTTTCCTACTGTCAGCTGGGAGCCTGTGATGTGCAGAATATAAAATGCAATATTCTTATAGGTGTCTTGTTTGGGTTTGTTGTTTTTTTTTGCTTTATATATATAACTATACTCTCATTAAGAAAAACAGATTAGTCTATTGTTTCTCTTCTGGTAAGCAACACATTGAAGTGGCATGCAGCCAACTGTGGGATCAGTGTAGGGACATAAAACATTATTAACCTCGTCATCACTCTTGACTGTCACTCTAAAACTACACCCTCCACTAATGTAATTACAGTCAGGTCAAGTCTTCGGATCACACAGTGGTATCCTGACAAGCTTCAGCTCAAAGGCTTCAACAGTGAGAATACTGACCTGACACTGGGATGATGTAGACCTTCTTTAGCTTTATTGAAAGCTGTCTCTGAATTGTTGCCAGAACAACGTGCATTAACATATGAAGAGAAGCACTCACTTAAAAAGATGGAGTAGAGTTGTGGGGGAAAGAAGCAGTTCAAGGAAGGCCAAATACCAGCTGTCTAAAGCCATGTCCCATTTACTGAGTGTAATCGATACATGTGTAGTAGGCATACTGGATGAGCAGCTGAGGAGACAGGTTAGTACATTGCAAGAGGCAGTAGTGCTCAGTTCGGAAACATGCTGACATTTCATCTATAGGTTACTGAATTATCATCAGTGACACTGAGGAAAGTCCTACACACATCAAGTATGTCTGAAATGGATGGGACTCTTTCAGGTAGGCTGTCCTCAACAAGAACTGTGAAGAGGGACTGCCAGCATGTGCATTCTGACAGTTTGCTTACTGTAAGCCCATTGGCATGCATCCTGTCTGTGTTTGGATTCCCATCTGTAGACTTGGGTAGACTTCAGAGAATGTGAAGGATCATCTTCCAACATTTGAGTGTGAAGGATTTCAGAGAAATAGCAAGCTTATTTGGATAAGGCGAGTATGGCTCAGCTCATAGTAGACTCTCTACAATTTAAAGGGTTCACACACACACATGCAGTCTAGCTTAACCCCCTCTGCCACATTTTATGACATTTGAACACAGGCGCAGACTAAATCCAACAATTTCTGTCACTTTCCAGAAGTGACTGTCCGACAAGCCCATCCATCTCATTGCAGCAATTGACCAGTTGTACTTAAATGTGAAACTACCATGGCTTTCTGTGCCACTTTATTTATGTGGCACTAATTCACAACAACAGTTATCTCGGGGCGCTTTACATTACCGAGAGAAAGCCAGCGACTCCCAGAGCAGACATGTGGACACAATGGGACGTGAAAAAAGTCTTCCTTTTTAACAGAAGGAAACAGAAGCAGGCTTTGGAAGCAGGGCCATCTGCCTCGACTGGTTGGGGTGAGAGGAAAGTGAAGAGAGAAAAGAGGCTTACTAAAGCTTACTTCTTTTATTCTGTCTCTTTGACTTTTCATGTGTACACCAGAGTGTCACACCATGAATGGCTTTGGGGTGAGGAAGTCAGAAAGTACGCACCAGTATGCTCATTTGTACTATTCATTGCATCTCGTCTATGACGGCAGGCTTTTTGCACTTCACATGTGGCACTCTGGAACAGGTTTTAGCCTCTAAATGTGGTTGATGACACATTGTGGCACTTTCTTTCATTCTAAGCATAATGAACGCTTTAAATTGAGCAGAAACAGCAGAATGTCTAGACGAGCAATTAAAATCAAACCAAACCAAAAAAAAACAAACCCCTAAATAAATTAAAAAATAAAATCACTACAATAAATTGGCTGTGCGCCTTTTATATTGGACTGTGTTGCATCTCGTCTATGACGGCAAATGTCTTGCAGGAAGGTGTTGGCCACATCCTTCCTGCAAGACATTTTCCACTAACAAGACTCTACTAGACTCATACTGTGTCTCAAATCACAGACCTCTTTGCACTTACATTTACTCTTCTAGTTGTATAATTTTGACAGATGAACTGTTGAACAGTTGAGTGTTGCATGCTCTACACTTCTCACCCTTAGTGCTTACTGGCTATGTAGAGAACAGGGTGGAACCAACAACCAGTGCTCAGCCAGGAGTAGGAATATACATCGCCATTGCTGGTGACAGTGTGATGCTTAGCAACAGAGATACATTTTAATCTAGTATTACATGTGTTGCTGCGGTGGCTGTTGTTTCGAGGGTTCTTGTGTTAATTCTTTTTCATTACTGTGCAAGGAATTAGTATTCAATGTGAGGTTTGAGGTTGAAAATGGTCACAAAAAGTAACAAGGCCTCACTTTGCCCTGAGAGAGAGTTCACTTTCAAACTTAAGCTAAGTGTACGGTAGTGTACAGCTACTGTCATAAGTTTATATATACTCACTGTGGACATGAATGTCATGGTAATTTGGGGATTTTAAGGATTTCCTTGAACCGTTTGTTTTCTAGAGTGGAGCACAGCATACATCTTTAATGACTTAAAAGAGGAGGAAGAAGAAGAATTTAGTGCAATAGTTTAAATTAATTTAGGTTTTTGTCTAATCCACACAGGCTCAAATATATACAAACCCTCATTTAAATCTTTGAAGTGGTGCTGAATGTTCTTTTCACTTGACAAGGTCAAGGCCCATGAACTTCTCATTAGTGATTTTGATTGTTGGGTAGTTTCTTCTTTGCAGCATCAAAAATTATATGTTTGATAGCACTTATTGGACTTACCAATACTCAGAACAAAGGAAAAGCCCAATGAACTGAATGAGGATCTAAGAAAGAGAATTTTTTATTTATTTGGGAAGGTCTAGTGGAGCCATTTATAAACAACTGCATATTACAAGATCAGTTAAAACAGTTATATGTACAAGTAATATGGATGTGCCACCACTGTGCTGAGGCCTGGAAGAAGATTCGAACACTCAATCTCTGACGAATTAAAGATGTTGAAGTACAAGCCTGGAATGGCCTTCCTTAAGGCGCTGAACTCAACTCAATTGATAATTTGTGGACTATGCTTAAAAGCTAGGTCTGTGGCACAAAACCAGCCAATTTAAATGAACTCTACCAATTGTGCCAAACAGAGCGGTCAAATACCAGCCACAAATGTCGAAGCTTGTTGATGACTACATGTACTAAAGGTGTCTTGCGGAAGTGCAATATTAGTGGGGGTGTATGTCTGCTTTTAGCCATGGGTGGATTTGAGAAAATCCCAAATAAATTCAAATTAAACCAATTTTTCAGTGAAACGATTTAAAGACCAAAATTACCATTACGTTCATGTCCATCATAAAAAGACTTGCTTGACTTAAGTGTGCTAAAAAGACTCCAGTAAAAGTTGAAGTATTGAAGTATTCAGCTTCTTCTCTTTTCATGAAACATTTGAATAACACAAATTTAGTATATTTTAGTTTGTTTTGCAGGTTGTCGATAATACATCAATTTTGAAAACACATTATATATACAAATCCAATATGTAATTAAAATTATGACATAAACTATAAAGTTTAAATCTGCAGAATATCAAGCGTTACTGAGCAGTCCCTACCTTGAAATCCGACCTTAATTCTTCCACTGGTCTTCTGTTTGTCTTCCTCCATCTCTGAGTGAAATGATCTCACACTCTTCTCTCCCTGTGAAATGCAGCAGCAACACACTGTTCAACAAACTACACATAAACAGTTTGTGATGTTTGTCCAATAGAAACATTGAATTTGAAATTACCCGCCGCTTAAATAAACGTCCTTCCCTTCATTCTTCCTCCTCTTCTGTAGAGCTGGAAACAATGGGAAGAGATACTTCAGCTAGATGCTGAAGTATCGCAAACACACCTGACGGTCACCTGCACTCCTTTATTTCCTACGGAGCCCCGCAAAGGACATGGGAGAAAAAAAATTACGATGAACTTTTGCGAGATCTCGCAAAACTAACTCGGGATCTCGGAAAAGTTGAATTCCAACAATGGCAGCAGCTACTTAGTTGTAATATTACTCTTTCTGGGTCACAAAATAAACTTTTAACATATTTTGAGCCGTGAATGTAGTTGTGTAAACGTCAAATATGTACTCGGTTTACAAGACATCACATATTTGCAAAAGTGCTGCGACGTTTTCGGAGATCTGACACCCACCATGTCGAAGCTAACGGGAGGTCGAGACCTACTACAGCCGGGAGGCTGTGCTCTCCCGGCACATCATGCCTCGACTTCCCGGTCGGCTTTGAGCTGGCGGCCTCCGAAGAATGCAGCTAAAAGTTTTGCGAGCTCTCGCAAAAGTCCGTCTTAATTTTTTTTTCTCCCATGTCCCTTGCGGGGCTCCGTAATTTCCTAAGTATAAATGCTGTAGATAATAAATTTAAGCTAAAAGTAACGAACCTATTTTGAAAATGTAAGCAGTACAAAGTACAGATATTTGTTTAAAAATGTAAGGAGTAATAGTAAAAAGAAAAATGAGTACTCAAGTAAAGTACAGTAACAAAGTATTTATAGTTCATTACTTCCCACCTCTGATGACGAATGTATGCAAACTTCTGACCACATTTGTATACAGTTTATTGCATGCAAGTATAAAGGCTGAAGCTTTCAAATTTCTGCTTAAGTTACTTCTCCGTGTCACCGTGCGAATCCATGCTGCAGCCTTTAGCGGACTCATTTACAGGGGAGGCCACCTCTTGAAAAGTAATCATCAAGTGCCTGAGCATTTTATCTTGTGCATTTAATCACACACTTGGGCTTTACAGGTGCAATCCTCCTCTACCCCTCAGCTATCCCCAAAGAAAAAAAAGAAAAAAAAGAAAAGCTCATTTTAAAGGAGCGTCTAGTGGCTCATCAGAGGTGATACCCTGTCTTCACTTCCCTCTAGGCCTGTAAACACATGAGTAATGAATCACTTCCCAGCCATACCCAAGTGGACAACAATTTGTGTCCATCTCTGTCTGGTAACTCCATCTCTTCCACTGCGTGAGACCTACAGGGATTACCGAAAAGAGAACGACTCAAAGTTTAAAAGCTGCTGTGTGCATTGCTGTCAGTGAGGATGAGAGCCATCTTAACACCACGTGTGTGTCAGCCTTGCAACATAACCCTGCCCATCAGCATTATTGTAGTCTATTAGGGTAGCTGCTTAGTTGACAGCTGAACGATTGTGCTTTACTTGTGCTGTTGCCCGGTCGTGTCGTTTTCATGCTCCGAGCTCTTCCCTGTCATTTTCCCCTTGTCTGATCCTTTTTGTGATACTGATGCTTACATACAGTGCGCGGAATATGGGAAAGACCTACTGTAGTACACACCTTCATTGGAGCTGTCAAACCTCATTGCAATGACAAGCCGGTGGGAAGCGTAAGAAGCTGCGCCAAAAAAAGAAAAAAATAATAATAAGGAGCTAAAATGTTGAAGTGAAATGAAAGGCTTGGGCGTTTATCATCATCCACTTGACACACAGGAAAGGCGACAAGCTGTAGGGATAAAAGAGACATGGAAAGTGATAAATGTGGCTGGAGTGTAAACTTTAATGGCCCAACCTTGGATGGGAACAATTTGCCAATATTTAATTAACTGTAATGTGATCAATCAGAGTGTTAAAAGATGAGGCTGTTCCGGTGGGGCACTCTGCCAGCTGCACTCATCCTAGAGCTCATTTAGTCTTGAGAAAGCTCCAGCAAAATGCAGCAATCAACAAAAGCCTCTCTGGATTCTGTCTGGAGGATCCTATTGTCACTGCACCGACAACAGCAGCATGTGTTCCCTGTAAATCAACAGAGAGGCTCTGCTATTCACTCCAGTTTGAGGTCTGCGGCGCTTGGGTTTCTTTTTTTTGCTTGGATTTCTGTATTTATGAGATTAATGTGACATGATATTGAGATTTTTTTTAACTTCTTTTTTTGCCTCTTGATTTTTCACAGATATATTATTAAAAAAAAAAAAACATCAAACAAAGATTTTCAGGATTGGTGCTCAGTTACACATTTGCACATGTGTACAGCTAGCCTTCAGTCTCAGCCTCTCCCATTGCTGTGTCTTAACTGTGTCATGTCGTTTTGAGAGCAGATACTGCTGAGTCCAGTGTTGGCTGAGTCACTTGTTTTCTTTGTCTCCTTATGTGTTTCTCTCTGTTAGCAGAGAGGACTTAAAATACGAGAGGGTGCCCACCTTAGAAGTAATTAACTCATAAAGTCCATCCAGAAGTAGATCTGGAGCCAGAAATTCCTACATGTGATCTTTAACACTACAAAATATATATACTGCATTGCTTGGAGAGACTTGTGTGTGTGATGTCTCAGACTTCTCTTGTTGTCTTTGTGGTATTGCCGCACTCATATTCAACTTTTAAATGGTAAATGGCCTGTATTTGTATAACGCTTTACTAGTCCCTAAGGACCCCAAAGTGCTTTACACATTCAGTCATCTACCCATTCACACACTGGTGATGGCAAGGTACATTGTAGCCACAGCCACCCTGGGGCACACTGACAGAGGCGAGGCTGCCGGACACTGGCGCCACCAGGCCCTCTGACCACCACCAGTAGGCAACGGGTGAAGTGTCTTGGCCAAGGACACAACGACCGAGACTGTCCAAGCCGGGGCTCGAACCAGCAACCTTTTGATTACAAGGCGAACTTCCAACTCTTGAGCCACGATCGCCCTTTTAAGCCAAAGGTTACTTGCGATAAAGTGTTCACTGATGATCATTGTTTTTCTGGGGGAACTTAGACTAGGCCACATGTTATACTCTGTTATAGAATTCGTTTCATTCATTTTCATTTGCTTTACTTCACTTGGTTTAAAGGTGTAGTTGATGTCTGGGCTCCTGTGTTTTCATTCCCCAGAAGATTACACCAAGCTTAGTGCAGCAGGGATTGGAGAGATACAATAATGAAATCTCCAGGGGAGCTGGTTCCCATAGGTGAACGCTGGGAGGGAGGAGGAAATGAAATGCTATAAGAACAGATATACGAACAGCAGATCAGCATGCTTGCCTAAATGCATTTATACTCTGAATGATCTGCTACATGAGCCAAATTCTGATTTATTTAGGTTTGAAAATGAAAGGTAGTTAGTCACAAAGAAACATATTTCAGAGTCTTAGTGAAATCAAACTAGCACAAAAAGAGATCATAATTAAGAGACTCTTTATTCTCCATTAAACATAATACAGTGAAAAGTAAAGGTCATTCTATGATTACAACCAAACCAGACTTAAGATCTCATATCTGTAGTCTGCAATAGACCGTTTAACTAAACATTTCAAAGCTTTCTTCTTTCTTTTTTCCAGATAATACCATCACCTGTGTTCTGATAAACATATTATTCATTCATGGTGTCAGGAGCTTTAATTTCTCTAACGTTCCAAGGTTGCCCCATGCTTGTGTGCTCATCTAATTTTAAGAGTTTCCTTATCACCTCCAGTTCCGCAATATTTATCAAATAAATAAGTGATTAAACAAATGAAAATCTGAAACCTGGCTAATATCGCTCTGGACCAGTGACAGCGATGCTCACTGTGCTGTCTGTCAGAGATATATTCCATCTATATAACGGCATCTAAAACTGTCAATGAAGATAGACAACAGCCAGGCTAAGTGAAAATGAAGTGCAAATTGATGGCATATATTATCCCTACCTCAATTTTCTACTCGACCTTTACAACTCACCACCAAAAAGGAAAAGGAAAAAAGAAGGTCTTTGTGCATTCTTACTGGTTGAGTCTCTAATCTCTTGCAGAAAACTAGGAAGATGGTGAGGGTAGGATGCTGTGACCGAAAATATATGAATTGGCTAATAAAAGTGTGGCCGATTAAATTAAGACAGTAACTGGATTCCTGCATGAGCACTAAAATAAAGCTGGGTAGAATGAAATAGTCTAGTCAAGATTTAGTTACATCGCTGCTCTTTCCCCCCCTCCTTTTAGAGCTGGAAGCTGGAGCGGGGTTACAGTGACAGGCAGAATTGGAAACTGGGAACACGGCAGTTGGAAAATGGATTGAGACACACGAATTTGTTCACCGCTGAGCAGCCAGGCAGCCAAATAGCATTTTGTTTAGGCTTCATCCTTCAAATCAGTCAGTGACTGAACGCAGCGAAGGCAGAACTTGCAAACAAAAGCCATATGGCCTCCATTATTCTCTCTTTAAAATTTCTCTCTTGTGCAATCGCAGCGAGAATCTTCTGTAATCGTTTTCTTGGATTGACAAATTTAAAACGCTATTAAGTCATTATTAGTTTGAGCCTAACCTTGTCTTTTCAAGATAACCTTTCTTTTTCTCTGTCATTAAAAATAAGTTAAATAAATGATTGTTCCCATATAGAAAGTGCTTTGTGCACTGTTCAACTGTCTCTCAGTTCTACAGGAAGTTTGATCTTCTTTTTAGTTTTACAGCTATAGTTGAATTCACACCGGATTCCTTCAGTAACTGTATTATTACCATGGCAGCACTTTATGCTGTGGACCAGGGCACTTTTACTTCAGCTCACGCAAAGGTCTGACTATCACTCATTCCACCTTAATGATCCATTACCTTGTAACACACACTGAGCACACACACACACGCGTTACACCAACACCACCACTATAAGCGATTCATCAGCGCTGATTTATTGAGAGTATGTGTTAATTACAGTGAGCTAATCGATACCTTTCACTAAGCGATGGCTCCAAAGCAGGTACCTTTGCATCTTCATATGTGACCAAGTGCACATCTCGGTGTATGTGTGTGTGAAATCCCCTGAGGTATAAGTACTTTCCATGATGCACTTTTTTGCACTTTCGATGATGGATGGTTGAGTGTTTTAGCCATCAGCAGTGTTTTACTGGCTGTGAGCGCTCATTCTGCTGAGCTGACCCTATGACAGGCAGCCTGGAGCTGAGCCAGCATCTGGACAGCTGGACTGATGGTAGTTAGAGCAGTCGAGAAAGTGCCTTGAGTATGAAATTAGCTCTGCTAGCTAAAACAAACTATTTACTGTAGAATTAAAAGTATGGCCGCCTTTGTTAACTATGAATATATAAGACTTTGTGAATATACTCTCATACAATTTGAGAATGTAATCAAATTGTTTATCAGAGGGAAAGTGGGATTTTTAGGACAAACAAGCCTAACGTTAGCTGGCATCATGTTAGCTAATAGCTAATAACCAACAGCCATCTATAGACAGGAAGGTAACATGTCTAAACTGCTGAAGATTAGTAATTGTTTTAATATTTGGAATAAGAAGTATTTATATGCCTTTGTGTGCTAGAGCCCCGAGACAAAGTGTGAATTAAAATTTGCCTCCACAGCACACCAGTGCCTGTGGTTGCTTTGGTGTACTATGTATGCACCTGGTTCGTAGCTGCATACATAATGCAACATTTGGCATCTATGTATATTTAATAGATTAATTCTAAAAATGATAAATTTGTTGAAAGACAAATATATTTGAGTACAGTATCCCTTTTTTCCTATCAAATAACCTCAAAAAACAGCTGATTGTACCTTTAAATCTTCTTTCCCAGTTCATATTGCAAATGGTTTCATATTCATATTGCTATAAAGTAAAGAATGTCACTGACATTTTGTTGTAGCTGTTGGACCCTTTGTTGCGACTTTCATCCGTAAATAAAGCCGCGGCCGGCTGAGTTGGTTGTGTCCCTGTGACGCGCCTCCAATAATCCATAATGAGTCGAACTTGTACTTTGCGCATTTATTTTAAGAACAAAACAAGAACAAACATTTGCGCTTTCAATCAATTTCCAACTAGCGCATGGATTAACTGGTGTGCCAAAAAATGACGGTCAACAGAAAAGTTTGCCCACAAACCACTCACCCAACACACCTGCTGCGAACACCGACATCAGGTAAATAGACTGTGACCACACCCACATACCATCACCTGAGACGCAGGTAAAGCTATACACCTGTGCCACCAAAACAAAAAAGGAAAAACATAAACATTGACTTTGGCTCTTACAATACCGGCCCCTAATTATTATCTTTTAAATAATAATTACAAAATAATCAAGTCTTACATCATTTGCTTGTTCATAAAACATTTCAATCGCCCTTTAGTGCAACATGCATCAGTACTACTACTTGTGGTTCACCATCTGTGAGGTTAGTAACCCATAAATAAAAGGAGTAGGTCACTTAAAGTTTATCCAGTCAGTCCAATATGTCAAATATTCTCTGTTTCCTGCAACAGACAGACTTTATTTATAGGTCTGTTTAGGAATCCAGTTTTTGTCTTGATCCGAAGATGACGAACAAATCCCCTTTTGTCCTGGATTGTCTCTTCTATTTTTCCAGTTATCCAGGAATTCCGTGGTGCGGAATCATCAACAATGATTACAATGTCTCCTGGCATGAAGTTTCGTTTTGGGTTGCACCATTTCTGTCTTTGTTGCAGTTGTGGAAGATATTCTTTAATCCACCTTTTCCAGAATAAATCTGACATATATTGGACTTGTTTCCATCTGCGACGAGCATATATGTCATCTTTTTGAAAACATCCTGGTGGTAATGATGGTGCAGTCTTAAGAAGCAACAGGTGGTTTGGAGTAAGTGCTTCAAGGTCATTTGGATCTGTAGAAGCCTTTGTAATAGGACGACCATTCAAAATAGCTTCAGCTTCACATAAAACAGTCCTGAGGCTCTCTTCATCAAGACTTTGTACACTTAAGGTGGAATTAAGAATCTTTCTCACAGATCTTATAAGTCTTTCCCATACACCTCCATGATGTGAGCCAGCTGGGGGATGGAAAGTCCATTTAATGCCCTTTTGAAGAAGGGTATTGTGTATACGACATTGATTCCAATCTGCTATCATTTCCTTCAGCTCACGATGGGATCCCACAAAGTTGGTGCCGTTGTCAGATCGCAGTTCTTTTACTTGACCACGTCTGGCAATAAAGCGACGAAGGGCATTGATAAAAGAGTCTGTGTCCAGTGATGATGCCATTTCAATATGAATGGCTCTTGACGCTAAACATGTGAATATCACACCATAGCATTTTACAGTAGTCCTTCCACGTTTCACTAGAAACGGTCCGAAATAGTCCACTCCGACATACGTGAATGGTGGTTCATCAGGAGTTACTCTGTGTAGGGGCAGGTCTGCCATTTGTTGTTGTCCTGGTGGGGCATTTACGCGCCGACACACAATGCATTTAGCCACAATTTTTCTTATAGGTACTGTGACACCTGAAATCCAGTATTTTTGACGCAGTTTAGATAACATGTGGTTACGACCTCCATGACCCACCGCTTCATGGACATGTTGAAGGATTAGGTTAGAAATGTGGAAGTCTTTGGCCAGAATAACAGGATGTTTTCTCTCTTCTGGCATTGCAGTTCTACTGAGTCGTCCACCAACTCTCAACACACCTTCTTCCAGGATGGGAGTAAGTTTATAAATGTGACTGGTTCTCTTAACATTCGATCCTTTTGTTAAACAGGAGATTTCATCAGCAAACCGCTTCCTTTGACAAAAGGAGATTATAGCCATTTCAGCGCTAATCAGCTCCTCAACTTTGAGACTGCTCGTGTCCAGACAGTGTTTCTTCATTTGAAGTTCAAGATTTTGTTCAGGATCATGTTTAATCTGTAGTT
Organism: Rhamphochromis sp. 'chilingali'; assembly: GCF_963969265.1. Lineage (NCBI taxonomy): Eukaryota > Metazoa > Chordata > Actinopteri > Cichliformes > Cichlidae > Rhamphochromis > Rhamphochromis sp. 'chilingali'. The sequence goes on from NC_137935.1 coordinate 32,710,653, forward strand.
TTCTTTTACTGTAATGTAGAAGCAGTTTTTTAACTCTCAGAATCCATGCTACTGCACGCTTCAGCCGAGTCCAGGATGAAAAATACTGAATGAAGTGAGAAACCGGATCCATTTCTTGTGACGTCTGAACAGCATTCACTGTTGTTTTAATTTCTGCATCGCTTGATGAGAGTTGTTTCACTTCATCAGGATTCTGAGGCCACTCCTCTTGTGGTAGTAGAAGAAATGGAGGTCCAGAGAGCCAAGTTTGTTTATTTTTCAAAAAGGATTGTACTGTTAAACCTCGAGAAGCCAAATCTGCTGGATTGTTATCCGTGTCCACATATCTCCATTGTTGAGGATTTGAAACTTTGACAATCTCAGAAACTCTGTTGGCGACGAAAGTGCGGAACCTTGTTGTTTTATTGTTGATATATTTCAGTACAGAGGTGCTGTCAGTCCAAAATACTGAGTCCTTCAGTTCCATCTGCAGCTCCTTTTTCCACATTACATCCATTCTGCTTGCTAAGGTGGCAGCAGTTAACTCCATTCGAGGGATTGTAACTGGTTTTAAAGGAGCAACACGTGCCTTTCCCATAATGAATGCACAGTGTGCCTGGTCTCGTTCATTCTTTAGTAACAAATAAGTCACTGTTCCATAGCTGTCCTCAGATGCATCTGCGAAATGATGCAACTGAGCAGTTTTTACAGTTCCAAAACTGTTGGTTTTAAAACAACGATCAACCTTGAACTCCTCCAGCTTGTAGAGCTCTTGCATCCAAATAGTCCATTCCTGTATAACCGCATCAGGTAATGCATCATCCCATCCAATCTTTTTTCGACACAGATTTTGCAGAATCTTTTTAGCAGTTAAGATTACTGGTGCCAACATTCCTAAAGGGTCATAAACAGAGCTGACTACAGAAAGGATGCCACGTCTTGTCAAAGGTCGATCTCTTAGAGTGATTCTGAACTTGAAAACGTCAGACTCCACACACCATTGAACGCCCAAAACTCTTTCCACCGGAAGTTCATCACTGATCAAGTCTAGATCCTTTATTTTGCTTGCTCTGTTACTTTCAGGTATTACAGCCAATACATTACGACTGTTACTTATCCATTTGTTCAGTGGAAAGCCTCCTTTCAAGCATATGGCACAGAGTTCATGATAGAGATCGATCGCATCCTCTTCTGTGGCTGCTGAGACGAGACAATCGTCGACGTAAAAGTTGTTCAACATTGCATCCACGGCTTGAAGGCTAAACTGTTGTTTATGATCTTCAGCACATTTCCTTAGTGCAAAATTTGCACGACTTGGAGATGAAGTTGCTCCAAACACATGTACTGTCATCCTGTATTCAACCATGGCTTGAGTGTAATCTCCGTTGGGCCACCAAAGGAATCTCAACATATCTCGATCCTCCTCTGGTATTTTAACCTGGTGAAACATGGCCTTAATGTCTGCAGCAATGACAACAGGTTCTTTACAAAATCTTGTCAGAACTCCAATTAACGTGCTGGTCAAGTCTGGACCTTGTAAGAGCTTGCTATTTAGCGACACTCCTTGATACTTGACTCCACAGTCAAACACCACTCTAAGGGTTTTCTTTTGCGGATGCAGAACACCATGGTGCGGCAAATACCATTTCCTGCCATCTGTCCGTTCTAAGTTGTCTTCTGGTACCTTTTCTGCATAACCTTCAGAGATCATATCTGACATAAAGCTGTTATAGTCCTGCAGAAAAGTAGCGTTCTTCATAAGTCTTTTCTTCAGATTCTGAAGGCGTTGTTCAGCGACACTTTTATTATCTGGCATGCAGACCTTTAAGTCTTTCAATGGGAGTCCAATATAATAATGACCATTATGTAGCTTAGCAGTATTGGAAACTTTATCCAAAAACTGTTGGTCTTCCTTAGAAGGTTCTTTCTCATCTCTGGCACACTCTGGAAAATCAGTTTTAAACTGCTGATTCCACAGCTCATCAAGTTTCACCACTGAAACTCTATTGACACTTATCTGTGGCTGATTGTGAACTTCAGTTTGAGTCTCACCCAAAGGTCCGTTCACTGTCCAGCCAAGGACAGTTTTAACAGCATACGGTCCATCTCCAACACTTCTAATGACATCCAGTGGTTCCAGAGCCTTTGGCACATTCGAGCCAATTAGCAAATCAATTTCAGAGTCAATTTCTGGCAGATGTACAGACTTCAAATATGGCCACCGGAGTATATCGTTCTGGTGAGGAATGTTTCCTTTATGGACAGGCATAATGAACTGAGTATAAAGAATGGGAAGATCACAAAACTCATTTCCGTCTAGTCCAGCAACTTCTAAATCTGCAATAATATCCGTTTCAACAACTTTATTTTGTCCCATAGTTCTCAACAGAATGTTGGATCTTCTTCCATGAATTTTCAGCTTATTCATCAGCTTTACTGTACAAAATGATGCAGTGCTGCCTGGGTCAAGAAATGCATAGGTGTACAATGTTACATTTCCTTTCTTGGCCTTAACTTTCACAGGCACGATTGAAAGTTTGAATTCATCTTTACCGGCCCCAGTAAGAGCACTGGTCTGAATAGAGACTATGGCACGATTTTGAGTTTGTTCCTTTGATTCTTGTTCTTTACTCATTGTCTTTTGATAGATGTGTAACATTTGAGGATGCTTTAAACCACACGTCTTGCACCTGAGGCGCTTTTTGCAGTCTCTACTAATGTGACCTTTAGAAAGACATCCGAAACAGACTCCATTCTCTTTTAGAAAAGTGATTTTGTCTTTTTGCGTTTTTCTTTCCAGCTCTTGACAATTTTCTAAGGTATGTTCACCTTTGCAAAACAAGCAACTCCTCATTTGTGTTGTTCTTTCCTTTTCCTTAACTTTGTTATTTTCTTTTTCAGATGCCATCACAGAGGTAGCAAAAGAACTTTCTTTGAATCTTGTGTGAGTTTGAGACTTAAGTTTTCTTGTGTCTCTGTTTGTCGTGCAGATATCCTTGATGTCCCCAAACACTGGGTCAGATGCGATCTTCACTTGTTTTTCTAAAAACTCCACAAGATCCTTAAATGTAGCTTGTCGATTACACTTCTCATGGAAATCACAGACTGCAGTTCTCCACTTATCTCTCTGCCTGTAGGGAAGTTTCTTTGTTATAGCTAACATGTTGGCAGGCATGTCAAGCTCCTGCATATAACTGAGATCTTCCATAGCATTGCAACAGCCTCTTAGGAATATTGTGTAAGCTTGAAGAGCTTTCGTGTCCTCTGCTTTTATTGAAGACCAAGCAAGTGCTTTGCTCATGTAAGCCGTGGCAAGTTTATGTTCATTCCCAAAATGCTGCCGTAATAAACACTTCGCCTTTCTGAATCCTGCTTCTGAAGTCATGTGTAGGCAACTTCTTACAAGTTCTCTTGGTTGACCCTTTGTGTGTTGTTCCAAATAATAAAGACAATCTCCAGGGTTTTTATTTCTGCTTTCAATGTTGTGTTCAAACGATTTAATAAAAGTCTGGTACTGAAGTGGATCTCCATCAAAAACTGGGATCTCCTTTTTAGGTAATGAAGAAAGACTATGTTGTTGGATTAATAAAGCAGTGAGTTCGTTTTGCTTACTCATGACAGATACGATGTTACAGTCTTCTTCATGACTAGAAAGTTGAGAAGATACATGTTTATTTTCACGTGAATTTCTAATGTCTGAGTGATATGTCAAGGGATCTTCAGAAAGAGTCTGAGGTTGTATTGGAACTCTGCCTATGGTTAAGAGAGATTGTGAGTCTGCAACATTATGCTCCCTAAAGATATGCACATGTTGCCTTTCATGTACAGGAGTATCCGGACTAGTATTCAACACTTGATGTTGCGACTTTCATCCGTAAATAAAGCCGCGGCCGGCTGAGTTGGTTGTGTCCCTGTGACGCGCCTCCAATAATCCATAATGAGTCGAACTTGTACTTTGCGCATTTATTTTAAGAACAAAACAAGAACAAACATTTGCGCTTTCAATCAATTTCCAACTAGCGCATGGATTAACTGGTGTGCCAAAAAATGACGGTCAACAGAAAAGTTTGCCCACAAACCACTCACCCAACACACCTGCTGCGAACACCGACATCAGGTAAATAGACTGTGACCACACCCACATACCATCACCTGAGACGCAGGTAAAGCTATACACCTGTGCCACCAAAACAAAAAAGGAAAAACATAAACATTGACTTTGGCTCTTACACCCTTCCTGCTCAAAGTTCTGAAATCAAGCATCTGCTATTGTTGTAATCTGCTAGTGTTCAAAATTTCACTGAACCATTGTAGCAAGGAGGAGCATTGAGACAAACGATGGTCTGAGTCGATCACAGCTTCATTGCTAACACTTTTAACATTACAGACTAACAATGTCTAGGCACTCCATTACAGATATACACCTCGGGCTTTTATTGAAGGGCAGAAAGCAAAGAGGCAACTTAAAGACCTGGTAGTTTGACTTCTTCAAGTGATTGAGATAACATGGCTAAATTGTTTGCTTGTCAACAGTGCAGCTATGACCAACTCTGTTTGTTGCCACCCCAGGTTAATTTAGGTCTAACCGGGTACTTCAGTGAATTTAGTGTTCTCCACAAATAATGGCTGAAACTATAAAAACATGTATTTATCCAGGAATACATTGCTGAAATGAGTGCTCTTTACAGGAATAAGCACCACACAGTTAAAAGGATGAGCAGCTCCACCTTGAGTCATTTGCAAGTGGAAGGCCTTGTTCAACAGCAATAGTGAGTGCAATGAGGGAAAGGCAATCGCTGCTCTTGTCTTGGACAATATGTATAAAACCATGTCAAGCTGATGGTCTTGGGCCACAGAAATAAAAACACAGCAAGGAGAAACATTTGTATAGCATGGCACATGTGAAAAGAATCACAATTTTCAAGAACATTCGCGCCTGTCGTGTTGCAAATGAGTAATCAAAGCGCTGCTGGCTATCATGATGAGACAATAATTAGTCCAACCCTGATAAACAAACATACAAAAAAAAACATACTTTCTACAACTGTGTTAAACTTTGTCAAGATTTCAATGACCAAAGTTTAAAAGACATCAAAATGTGCACCGCTAACTCAGTTTCCCCAAAATCGCATAATGGTGTTTGTCATCCTAGAGGAAACCCTTTTGTTGATCATTGCGCATTATGCCCTCTAAAATACAAAGGGTTTTTTTTTGTATGAGTTTATTCTTATTTGGGATGATTGAAATAGACATGCTTAAACGCTGTGGCTTTTACAAAGATTGGGAAACCACCAACTGTGCACCATAGCTGTCATGGATGGAGGAGCATGTGTATGCGCCGGGGAGAGGATAAAAACAATAAAGCAAAGAAGAATGGAGGGTCGCCTGGGGAGTTGTGCTAAAGCACTAATAACGCTGTTAGGAATTTTGGTAATTTTCTGGATGAAAAGCATCATTTAGCTGCAGACAAATTTGCGTAAGGCTCCATAGTAATTAGAATCTGGGGATATGATTATAGAAGGGCGTCAGCATGAGCAATGACAGGCTTTGAATCCAGCAAGTCTAGATGAAAGAAGGAAAAGAACCGCAATAATAACAACAACAAAAGGGAAATTAATGTAAACACATTAGCAGAGTATTATACTAAGAGTCCATGCTTATTGAGAATTTTTAATTATCATTCAAAGAGCTGGGACTGTTATTGCTAAATGCTGTTTCACTCGTCATTTTATTACGTGCCTATCTGTGATCAATCACGCCTCAAAGTCGAGAGCAGATTTGGAAGTCTGAAGTTAAAGTTTGATGTGAGAGGGGAAACATAAAGCTCTGTGACTTTCCAGTTAAAACAGTATCAAAAGAAAAAAATCAAGTATCAAAAGACATATTTCTTGACCATCCATGTGTTGAATTGTGCGATCACACTACAAATAAAACAACTTTTTTTTGTACTGGAGCCTAAACCATAGGAAGAGAAAAGAGTGCTGAGCAGGAACTCCAAATCAGGTTTTGAAGCAGTGAGATTGTCAGGTTTTTTCTTTGTTTTGTGTGTGTGTGTGTTGGGGAAATATTCACCTAAATGTGTATGTTTGTGCTGTATCAGTTTACAGAGATCTGTGTAAAAGTAAAGAGCTGTATGGTGAGATTATGGTGCCTGTCAAAACAGTCCGTTGGCAGTGGAATACAAATTTCTCCTCTCCGTAGTGGACTGCCAGTCACAAATCTTTCAAAGGCAGCATTTAGTGACGTATTTGTTATTCACTAAGCTTCATGTCTAAAGGTCGTCTAGCTCAGTGCTCCTTGCTGTAGAAATCAAATTCTAGCTTGATCTACAGCCTGCTGAATGCCCGCACAAAGGCTTTTATTTTCCTTCATTTTGTGCCTTTGACTAAGTCTCATAATATTTTGGGAATGATTGACAATGATAAGCAGATTAGACGTAGATGAAAGAGAAAACACTGTGCTTTCAGACAACAGAAGGATTATTGCGATTGTGTGAGATATGAAGATGAACCCTTGAACCCTTTCCATAAAGCCTCTTTAACTCTCCTTACCTCACTACACTTCAACTTTGCTCTCCACCTTCCCACCCCCACCTTGTTGCATTGAACCTGTCTTTATGGGGAATATGACATAACGGGCTGACGGGGCCTGTCCCGTTTCAAAGACTTCTGCAAATGCAGCAGCTGCTTTGGCAAAAAGGCTTCAAGGACACTTTCTTTAAAGGCAAAACATATCAAAAGAAAAAATAACGGCATATTTACTTGGTGTTTTTGTTCAGGCGTTAATCATCACCTGTAAACACAGAAGCCAGGCTTCTGTGTTTACAGGGTCAAACTGCATTTAATCCTAAAGGGCAGCAACTGAATGCACTGAATTGGATGTAGTGTGCAAAACACGCATCTACTGTAACCTCTCAGTGCATGTGAATGCCACACTAAAAATGATATGGCCATCGTTACATAGCATCTATAGTACATGTGTTGGAATCAGCTTACTTCTAGCCCATTTTAAGTCTACAGAAAATTGTTTCCATGCATTGAGAGATTGCGAAAGACTGTAGTTGCTAGTCAAGCATTTGGTGGTATGTTTGACACTTTATATAATATTATGCACACACACACCCAGTCAGTTAGTGTGAACACAGTGTCTACTTACTATTAAACAACTACTGCAAGAAGGTAGGAATAGTATAAGCACTGAAAGGCATAAGAGCTCGATTTTTAAAGTTGGGATGTTTGTTGCAAAGAATCAAATGAACCAAGTCTTTATCATCCAATAGATAAGATCAAGTAATTGCTTTTAAGTGTAGTATGGGTTGCACTCTGTTACGACACTGGTTGTTAATTGCTGGTTTAATGAGCAGTGCAACCATGTCTGACTGCGTGGTCAATGTTATGCTAATCTGTGTGTTTCTGTGCAAGTACTGTGGTTAGTGTAGTTCACATTCAAGTTGTGTCAGACGAGCCAAAAGCTGATTTTCACAGATATGGAGATGTTTGCTGTTGAATTTAAAATAATGTGTCTCATTTGGCATTCTCCTTCCATTAATTTAATTTTACTGATGAAATCCTCAACCGTTGTACGTGTGTTGTGTTGTGCGCAAACCGTGCAACAATCAAATATGAATTGTTTTTGCATGAGACGTCTGATAAGTGCGGGGGGTGGAGGGGTTGCTGGCAAATGGCAGTGATGATACGGGCTGTCATTATGAGGGATGAATTGGGATCTGTATTGTAGGCTGTCTGTGCAGCATGCATTCAAAATGCCACATGTACTGATGTCATTATAAACAATATAGACTAATTAACACATACTTCCCATGACTTGTGATAGATTAATCAAAATGGGAGCACTTAAAACATCGTTGCATCCATATGCTACTGTTGATTACAACCCTCATCACTTCATCACTATACATAGTACCAACATTGTAAAAATGAGTGCAGCCATTTCTCACTCATGTTACATATTTAACCATCTGCAGAATTCAGTACTTCATATTTTTATTTTTATTTTTTCCATTTTAAATATAGTGGGGCGCACAGTTGGGGGAAGGCATAGTAACTGTTGTTTCCATATAGAAGGTCTTGAATCATCAAGCACCGTCTTATGTTAAAGACCTCATAGCGCCGTATCACCCCAATAATTCAATTTCAATTCAATTTGATTTCTATAGCGCCAAATTACAACAACAACAACAGTCGCCTCAGATTGGTTTACTTGTGGTCTCTCTCTGCTTTCTTCTCTTTCCTCTCACACCATACCGGTCACAGCAGACAGCTGCCCTTCGCTAAGCCTGGTCCTGCCACAGGCTTCTTCCTGTTAAAAGGGAGTTTGTCCTTCCCACTGTCGCTAAAGTGCTTGCTCACAGGGGGTTGATTGTTAGGGTTAATTTCTAATATTTTAGCGTCTTATCTTACTTGAATCACTGGCTTCTTCTAGAACAGTCTTTTTAATAGTGACATAACTTCTGTACGATGTAAGACGGTAGCTCTGGCCTGTTTTCCATGAATTCATGAAGTTTCTTGAAGACGTTTCACCTCTCATCCATGAAGCTTCTTCAGTTCGCCGTATGCTTCTGCTGCAAGTTTTTGAAGAGTGGCATGTCAGGTTCACTGACCAGGCCAGCTACTTCGACTATGGTATTTGTTGTGCTTTATTTCTGTTGCATCAAACTTGTAGATTTGCATTCTGTAAATGTTTTGCGAGCATCACAGACTCTGTGACACAGACTGTGTCATATTACTTATGCTCTTATTTACAATTTTGTTTAGAAATTTAGAAAAATAATGTAGGATTAAGATGCTGTTTTTTAACTAGAACCTCTAGAACTGAAGTTTCTGCTTTATTTTTTTTCTAAGTGATTATAATATTTGAATTTTTGTGGCCATTCAATGCATATATTTTCCCTGACTACAGACGTCACTGTAGCTTGCAGACTAAACACCAAAAGTAATTTATCATTATCAGTCCTGCTAATTTCCTAAACTTCATGAAAAACAGTCTATCTTTGTAGCCACTTGTGGTATTTTGTGCTTGCTCTGTGATTGTGATTGTTGTCAGCTCAGCCAAGAAATTCTTTTTTTCCCTCTTTTACCCCCGGCCTTTCATTTACACTGACTGCATGAACAATAAAGCCCAAATGAAATGCCTCACCTGAGTAATGGCTTAAGGTTTTCACAAAAGCACAGCTCGATAAGTTTTAGCGCAAAGCTGAGTTATAGAAATACGTTGAGACTGTGATGTATAACAAGCATATTGTATGCGCGCTTTGTCTGTGAATGCAGTCATTTTGTTACCCATTCACTGCATTTGAATGCTTTTTTTGTTATATTTAGCTGGAATCACTCAGTGTCTCCAACCATAATGTCAGTAGATGCTTTAATTTTACTTCCTAAAGTTGGAATTCAGGATAGAAGTGGATTGTGGAATTCTCTGCTGTACACAATTACATTACATTAAACCCAGGTAGACAGAGAGCCGGAATTTCTCTGTTAAGACACGTGTTGTGTGTGTGTTCACAAATGTACAGTATGAATGAGAGTGTGTGAGACAGAGATAAATAGAGAAGAGCGGAGGTGTCAAAGATAGAGACGGGGATAGAGATAGCTGTGGAAATCCTGAAGCCCTCTCATCTTTCTTAATGATACATTTGTGATGAGACGTTTGCAATGATGACATCTCTCATTGTAATTTGAAGTGCCTGCGCCCGTATCAGAGTCGTACAAGACAGGATGTGAAATTGGGGTCTCAGAACGGGATATTTTATTAGCTGCTGGATATTTCCAGGGTGGTTAAGATAGGGTATTTGATTTGCACCACTCCTTTCATTTACTCTGTTTGATTTGCGATAAGTGACTGTTCCTGGGGAAGAAATCGGTAGTAATTTCACAGTTTGTGCTCACTTTCTCTCTTTTTTCTCTTTGTGCCCCCCCCCCGCTCAACCCTCTCACCCTTATGGACTCCCCTGACACACCTCTCTGAGACTCCCACATGCAGCCTCAAGCCACGATGGTGATGAACAATGCAAATGAATTGATTCCAGTATAAATGAACTCATGATAGCAATCCCATGCTAAGTGGCTGCTGCTTAATTTCATATTGATAAATGAACTGCCGCAGCCAGTGCTCAGAACAATGGTTTCTAATTAGAGCGACACTAATTGCAGACACATTGATTGGCTTATGAGGATCCAGTTGGATCAGTTAAAGAGCTGTTCCTGAAGAAAACACTTCAGAGTTTGTTGCTAGAGACTCTAAACCTCCAGGAGCACCATTTCAGAAAACTCCTTAAAAGCACATAAATTTATCTCTATTAGTCTGCAAAATATGTCACGGGAACAGCAAAAATGTGTTTTGAAGCAGCAGAAAAGGGACAAATACACTGTGTTACATAAATATAAAATAGTTTTACACAGCATACATGTTTAGTAGCTTTTACAACACAACTCTTTTAACCTTTAGGGACATGAAGGCATTTTGACAGCTTGGAAATAAGAAATAAAGTATACACTCGTACCCTAGCCCTTTCTGTGTGGTCTTTAAATCATAAAAATGTACAATAACAGCAATATACTGACAGCAGGCGTGCCAATATGTTACTGTTGTTTTACGGTCCTTTTTATTGGTATACTTTTCTAGTAAGTGTTAGTGTTAGCATCAGTCTTATTACGTTGCCATAATGATACCAGTCTCTGAATTTCAGTGCATTGCTGTATTTCCTTAAACTATTTCCTCAACTGGCAGGCAGTTTGCTGCTAATTTTCCTACAGTTTGCTTGTTGTAAACTAAAGATTCATGTCAGTGTCATGTTGGCTAAATATTAACCTACAGAGGACACCTTTAGGTTGAGCAGACAGGAGACAAAGTTAAAGAGGAACGGTTGTGAAGGTTTGACATGTACAGAGGAGGCTCCAGTGGACAAAGGATGTTGAATATGGCCAAGTAAGAGGGAAGTAGGAAGATCCCAGAGAAGCTTTATAGTGAATTAGGAAGGGTAGGCCTTTGGGGTGACAGAAGAGGATCCTGGGAATAAGGTGAAATGGAGGCAGATTTTGTGGTAACCACTAAAGGGAGCAACCGAAGGACTATGTTAGAAACCTCTGATGTGGATCTAAAGTTCAGAGTTTATCTGGCCTCTAAGGCTCATCTTGGATTTAGTTCAGAGCAATGACTTTCCTGGTGCTACAACAAACACAAAGTTCCTGGACAAAAATAAATAAATAAATAAATCAGGGCTGTGTCTGAAGTCATTCGGTTAAACTCTAAACATATTGTTTACCTTCTGCTATCTTACTGAAGTGTCGGGAGTCTGAGTATGTACTGCTGTGTAGCATGTTAAACACTTCTTTTTGCCGAAATTCCCACAGCACAATCTAAAATTTAAAATGTGCAAATTGGAAATGCACATTAAAAGTACTAACATTTATGGATTTATCACTTATTTTTTTCATATGGGTATGAATTTATGAATATCTAGTTCCAGTTATGATTGAACTAGGAATGTTGCAGTGGGATCCATAATCTGTGCAATGAATATTTATACTGAATTACATAGTGCACCTGTTATACAGCAGGTATGAGCAGGCAGGAACCAACCAGTGAATGGCTTTTGATACTTCAGAAGACTTTTATTTTATCATTGTTGCTTTTTTGATTAATTCGACAAGGACATGCATAAAGCAACTCACATCCAAGAAATGAATGAATACTGATTGCATCTCTAGCATTATGTGTAGCATTATATTGTCTCAAAAGCCATTTATATAATGGGAAGAAAAACCAAAACAGAAAACTTTGTGGAGATCGAAGACACTACATTAATATTCCGGAGCGGGATTACTTTTGGAAATCTTTGTTCTAAAAAAAATAATAATAACAAACCTGAAGTCCAAATATGTTATAGTAAGAGCTTGAATAATTTTATAAGAAACACTCAAATTGTTCTTTTTCTGTCCTTATATGTCCCATTTCCCAGTGATGTTACTGTAAATAACAAACATGGCTGACCTTTAGCTTGCACATGGACCTTTTCCTGTCATGTCTGAAGTGTAATCCCTGCTGAATGATGACAGTGTTGTAATGGTGGCTTCTACAGTAGAGTCTGTTGCCTCTAACAGGGCAGTGCAGCTGAGATCAAATCATTTGGTCTGATCCAGTAGAATGAAATGGAGTTAGAGAAGGTCAGCCTGTGGCGCCATGTTTCTCACTCTGCTCTAATGTAATAAGAGCACACTGTGAGAGACATGGATTAGACTGTAATCCACCTGCTTTTCTCTCTCCCTCTCTTTCTGATTTGTTTGCATTATGCATCCCCTTTTTATTCTTTCTTCTTCTCTTTCTCACACTCGTCTCCTGCACCATCTCTCTTCCAAAGCCAATTTATTTCAGCCTAACCTCACTGGGTTATTGGAATTCCTCTTCTCTCTCTGTCTTCTTCCTTCTCCCTTCTGCTCATCTGCCTACTAACGCTGTCAGTCAGTCTTTGGTTGTGAATATGTCAAGTGTTTGATCAGTTTCAATGTTTTCATCACTTTCAACCAAAGTTTTTATTAGAAATGGGACTAAATCAGTCAGTATAAGGATCCCAATAATGTTCAGCTTGTCTATGTTTTATTTTTTGGGGGAGACTGCCCTTGAATGCATTGTCTGAACTTTTCTATGTTATGTGACTTTTTTTAATGTAAATTTTTAAAAATAAAATACCACCTTTTTACATTATTGGACTCATGAACAATAACCATATGACTGTACCCGCCACTAACACATGACCCTACGCTGTGTCACTGCATCATTCTATGTTTGGCACTGATCACCACCTGCACTCATGTATATATCTTTCAACGTAGCACTCTTAATTCTTATTCTCATGTATATATCTCATGTATATCTCATGCACATATCTTTCCACGTAGCACTTTTAATTCTTATCCCTACTTTTATTTTTTTCCATGTCTATTTAAGTGCTATTTATGACAGCATGTTTGCACTGAAGCACCGCAGCAATTTCCTAATGTTGTAAACCTGCTCAACATTTGGCAATAAACCCCATTCTGATTCTGATTCTGATTCTGATTATACATTTCTGTTCAGTTTTGTGAGACAGACTCTAAGAATTGCTGTTTTTTTTTTTCTGTGTAAGATATACTGATTTGATCATTTATATATTTGATTGTAAAACTTTATATAAAGATGAGCAACATAAAGAGTCCAGGTGATTGCGTGTGGATATTATGCAATGAGAATAGGTTCATGAACAGACAATCATTATTTGATTCCAGTGTAACACATGACGAGTACTGACAATGGATAATTAATTATAACAGTACTGTTTAACACTTTGATATAAGCTGTAGGGCTGGTCATTAGCATGAGTGTTAAAGACCAAACGGGATGTTTAACTGTACATATTTATATATGTAGTTAAAGGCACATCTGCACTGAAAAATGCTGGAATATGGCATTATGGAAGCTCCATTTGTCCCAGCGTAAAGTAAAAATATTATACGAAAAGAAACCACATTTTGTTCCCTTTAGGATAATATAACATTGGAGATCTCTTAACTCTTGCACTGTGAGCTTTCATTTGTCCATCACTCTGGATTAATATTAAGTAATTACAAAACTAATGATGAGCCTCAGCTGTACCTTCAACACAGTAGTGTGGGAGTTAGCTCATTAGCTTGGTTAGCTAGTTTGCATCTTAATCGCAGTACAAAGGTCCACTCACTGGGTGATGCCTTTCTGTGTGGAATTTGCAGTGCAGTGACATTAGGTTAATCTGTGAATGTGGCTGAATGGCCTCTACACCATCTGTCTCATTTTAATGTCGATGACAAGCATGGTAAAATAAAATCTAGCTAAACATGCATGTTAGCATTGTCTGCTTAAAATGACTAACAACTGTAGTATCCTCCAAGGATCCTTCAGATTTAGTCAGTAAAAACCATAAAACCTACCTTCTGCTTCCAGCAGTTTTTGTCATTTTGCGCACAGCTTAAAGTGCTAAAGCAGATTATCCCAGCAATGTTAAAAAAAAACAAAAACTTCACTATAAATGCTGTAATGTGAGAGAATGGTTATTTGACGAAGTGTCATGTTGTATTTGCTCAGTCCAAATGTGATTTCATTTTGTGATTTTTATCTCAAGACATCAAATCTATAATTTACCAAATATGTCACACAGCAGGCAGCCCCATATCCATCACATCACAGATCACCAACCCAAACTAGCAATAATCAGTAAAACCTGATTAATGATATGTAATATCAGTCTGATATACTGCCTTTAACAGAGATTAAAATGTACTTACTCTTCAGAGAAAACATAAAAACTCACTTTGCTTAGCTCAAATGATTCCTGTCCACACTTCATTTACTGCCCTTGGGAAAAGACTATGACAGCAACCCACCCCAAACTTCTAAATGCTCAACCCTACCTCTTTCTTAGTTAAGAGAAGCGTGTGTGTCTTTTGGGGGTGCGAAACAGTCCATTACTTGCTGCCCCCCACTCCTCCAACCTTCCTCGTACCGAGACAGAAAACTGTCATCATCATGTTCCGTCAGTTCGATCAAAGCTGAACACAGTCAGCGGAAAGCAGATTTCGTTGTTTAAACAGTCTTTGGGGAGAATTGGACAGGAATGTGATTGTGGTGACAGCAGGAAAACTGGTGGGAATAATGATGTGTGTGTGTGGGGAGTGTAGGGAGAGTGACGCAAACACGATGTGCATCACTGTGAGATGATATATCAGGAAATGTCTGAAAAATAATGATTGTTATAGTCAAACTTTTTTACTTTATTTTCATCTATCTTGGAGTGGGAGGCTCTAGTTGGCCTTTGTGTCAATATGTAAAGACATCATTCATCTACACTGAGTGCATTTACAATAACTTCTTAGTATGTACAGCATAGCTCACATTTTTATATTCATGTGTTGTATGTCCATTCTGCAGTGGTTGCTAGGTAGCATCATGACATCATAACATGTCACGTGTAGTTCAAGTTTTGGGAATATAAATGAGATGCTGTTTTTGTGAAATTGAAATGTTACAAAATTTTGCAAGGTGTTGTAGGTTGTTTTAACCCACTGGTAGATAGTTGCTAGGCAACATGATGATGTCTTAATATCTGATATCAATGAGAATTTGCACGGGTCTAGGATGAACCTGTGTGCCAAGTTTGATTGCTCAACTCCTGATCATGTAGGAGTTTGCAGGCAAACAGATGGATGGATTTTGTGTATTAGAGTAAGATCCGATATTTTAGAATTTAGTTTTTATGGTAGTGAGTTTGTTTCTGCTCTTTAGAGTGATAAAAAACAGATCTTCTTAATGGTGATCTTAATGGTGGATTTAAATGACAGAGAAAGATGCCACTCAAAATACTGAATATTTTCAATAGGTCCTGGCAGCTGCATTAACACAATCTAAAGAGTGAATTTCTCTGAATCTTGCAGCCTTCTCAGAAAGGAAATGGAAAGAAAGTGATTCCATTACTCCCATGGTCAGTGTTTTCGCAGTTTTTGAAGTAAAGTTTGTAGTCATCTGAGTCTTTTGTCCTTAGCAGAGATGGGCAGTAACGCGTTACTTTTTTCGAGTAACAGAGAAACTGCCGGATCCTTCCACTGACCTCTGCGGCACACCTGCACCAGGGCAAGCCTCCACCTGCCCCACTCCTGCTATACAGGTGAAAATAGAGCAACAGAACTGCTGAGTCTTTGATTTTATTTCTTTTCTGCTGTGTTTTACGTGTATCTATTTGAAAGAGTGAGTGTAAACACAAAAAACTATTTTATTTTACATGCTGGAATATGCAGAAAATAGGTTTAAATATTAAACATTTTTCTTCCAGTCAGAGACTGTTGCATATAATTTAATGATTGCTTGATGCATAAAGTTAAAAGATTAAAACTAATAAAACAAGTTTTAAAAAGAGACTTCTTCATTTGATTATTTTTTATATGATGGATTATGCAGAAAAAGTAGAATTGGGCTGAAAGATCTATCGCTTTATTACCTATTTAGGGGATAAATCATGTTTTAAAAAGTAACTAAGTAACTAATTACTTTTGAATATAAGTATTCAGTAAAGTAACGGGATTACTTTTTTGGGGAAGTAATCAGTAATTAGTTACTGATTACTTTTTTCAAGTAACTTGACCAACAATGGTCCTTAGTGTATTCCAGTAGTGTTTAGATAAAGGGTAGTCCTGGTATTAGGGTGTGGTATTAGCCCTGATTCATATCACTCACACTAAAATCACAGAGTTACACGTACAGCTGTCTGAAGCTGTATGGCCGTCTTTGGCATGTCACTCACACTGCCATAAGCCACACAAACTCTGAGTACCCGAAAGCAGACGCTGAATCTGAATACAAGTTTCAAAGGTTTATTCAACACCAGAACGCAGAGGCGGCTCTGGGTCCCTGACACATACTCCTTTGAGTTTGTTCACTCTCAGTCTCACCTTGTCACATATGAACCCTTGTAAAGGATATCTTGGCATCACATTTACGGTGTGTCATTTTTCAAGGTGCAAGGGCAATGCTATTTTACTCAAAGCACAATCTCTTTCTGGTCCTGTTTTCTTTTTTGCTTTGTTTTTTAAGCCTAATCAGCAAGTGCAAGTGAAAGTAAAAGGCAAGTGAAAGCAATCTGAATAAACCGAATCTCCTAAATGGTGCACAAACTTCAGCCTCCTGACAGTTTTTGACATGATAGGATGATAACATGTGGTTTCTCAAGGCATTTTCAGTATCTTCAAAGACTATTAAGTTAAAGATGCTTCAATTTCTACATACTACAATTTTGGTAGAATTTGTCTCAAAAAAATCAGAGTAAAACCGAGTAGTAGCAAAAGAAAAATGCAGTAAAATACTGAAGTCTGGAGGATGTAATAGTTCCTTTCAATGCAGAGGGAATACATCTATTCACCCATCTAAACAAGCAACTCTCAAACTCTAAGCACTTTGTATGTTTGTGTATGTGCTCAAGTTTAGTTCTTGTTTGTTTAAAGCTGCAAGGACACATACCAATTCCCAGGCACATCCTCCTGCGTATATATATGTGTGTGTGTGTGTGTGTGTGTGTGTGTGTGTGTGTGTGTGTGTGTGTGTGTGTGTGTGTGTGTGTGTGTGTGTGTGTGTGTGTGTGTGAGTGAAAGACAGAGCGATAGTTATGAAAACTACTACAAGCAGACATACTCACATGGGTAACTACCTGAATATGCATGTCTGCTTCTCCTCTTTACGCACTTTCCTGCACGTACACACAATCAATAAAACTGAAACACAGCTCCCCTTGACAGGTACTGCTGTTGTTTCACTGGATTTGCATTGACACGCCATAGTTTATACATCTCCAGGTGGATACGTGCCTTCTGCTGTGTGATTTCCCATTCAGTTTGTGTGGAGGGATTATTCTTGCATGTATGAGTCTGGCCTTGTCATATGTCTGCTGGATCGAGGCAAATCCCACGTTTCCGAGCAGGGATAGTCAGTGTCAGTCCTCGCTGACATGCTGACATTTACCGCAACGCCGACGTCTTTGTGCTGCTCTCATCACCGTGACAGCGGGCTCACAGATCACCAAGAATCCCTGCGCAGTATCAATTTGCTCAGGCAGATCGCAGCAAATGCATGCAAGGTGTACACACAACCGCACACAGAGCTGTGGAGTAGAGGCACGACACACACACACTAGTGGGGTGGATACTGAAGGGCAAAAGGTCCAAACCCCATATTAGCTGTGGTGATAATAACCTCGAAGTAAAAGGATTGAAAATTACTGCAAGTGACAGACTGGCCTGTGATTTACATCTCTGTGGCTATTTTGGTGGAAAATAAAGGCTCAAGATTTAAATATGGCTGCCATGAAGCACATTGAGATGCATTAAGGGTTACTCATTATCCTTTTCAATATTGATCAGACATCAAAAGATCGTCCAACAAGCATGCAGCTAAGACTTCATCTACTGTCTATCATCTGCTGTAGGCAGGGAATAATACATTATTAATCCCCTCTTGGCACATGAGCTGTTGTTGTCATTAATAGTTTAGAAGGCCTCATGACTGACTCTAATGAATCAATGTTCAGACTTATTAATATTAATTAAGGGTAACATGTTCATATGAAATTATTCAGTGTTTCTCAGTGTAATATCACACATTTTAAAACTAAAGCATGTTTAAATGCCTTCAGTGTAATCCCCCTGTTCGGGAGAAGTACTATTTCAAAGATTAACCGTTACTGCATGATTGCATGCATATATTTGCATCAGATTGTGTGTGTTTTTTCTCTCATGCAGTTTTTGTATTTAAAGAGTTTATTTTTGCGTCAGCCACCTGCGATAGAAGCACAACTTTCACTGCATGACCTCTGCCTTCTTTATCTAAACTTACAGAGGTGAACGGAGTCAAGAACAAAAGATCTCCAGTCTCTGAAATCTGAGTCCATTATTGCCTGTTCTAGTAAAATGTGATCAATTTACCTTGGAATAATTTCACAGTCTCTTCTTCCTCTTTCCAGCTTACAGTTTAGGTTATTTGTGAAGTTTGGGGAAAAATTGAAGTATTATTTGCATTAGTCTTTCTTCAGTAACAGAAGTGCAGCATGTTTAGTTTTAAAAAGGGCATTTGCACAATTTTAGCTCTTTGACATTTACTGGCACTGTTTAAACAAGTTACCGATTTTGAACTTCTAATCACATAAATGCTTTAATCAAAGAGCAGCTTTTTAATAATGGATTGCATTTATATAGCGCTTTGAGGCCCCCTCAAAGCGCTGTACAATGCCACTATTCATTCACACACTGGTGGAGGTAAACTACAGTTGTAGCCACAGCTGCCCTGTGGCAGACTGACAGAAGCGAGGCTGCCATATCGCGCCATCGGCCCCTCTGGCTAACACCAGTAGGCGGTAGGTGAAGTGTCTTGCCCAAGGACACAACGACCGAGACTGTCCGAGGCGGGGCTCAAACCAGCAACCTTCCAGTTACAAGACGAACTGCCAACTCTTTGAGCCACGATCGCCCAGCTTAGACATGCCTCTTTTGTACATTCAAACCCCGACTCCAGCAGCTGTATGTATAATATAGCAGTTGTCAGTAGGTAAATGTCAGGTACCAAAACATAATTCAATCAGATAATATTTTTATTTGCTTTAGAGATCATTTATTTCCTTAGTTGTAACTACTGGCTTTTCCATGACAGATAACTTTAATTTTGTAGCTAATAGAGACGGACGGTGAATTTCGGTAAAAGCAGTCTTGGCCTCACTACCACCGTTTGCTTTGGAGAAGCTGTAGTCAGCAAGAAGGCTGAAAGGGAAGCTCATTAGGATCTTCATATGCAAAGGACGGGCTTATTTATGGAAGCTTTGTGGCTTCTATTTGCAATTGATTGCATGATTGTGTTCAGAGCTGAAATCTAATCTCAACACTACTGGCTGTGATCTCATTATGATTTAGCTTTTCATTTACATGTGTTTTTAACATATGTATTTAAACTTGAGTGGTGCATTGAACTGAAAGTCTTGGTCTGGGTTTAAGTTATATGTCGACTGCTATAGAAGCTCTCAAACATCGGTCATTCAGCAAAGTCATGCTAAGTTGTTAGGTGATGGCTGATGTTCACAAATTGGGATCAACTACTCCCCAGGACACAAGCGGCTTTATAAAACAGTAGGCTTATGATTTGATAAAGGCTCATCACTGATTAGTGCAATTGCCTTAATCCTCTAAACATTCTTCCATCAATAAGTGCCTTATTTTCAACAGATTTGTGCCTGAAGTGGAGCTGCCGAGTAGCCTGTATTTAAAACATTTTCATTTTCAAGGATGAAGTGAGACAGAGAGGTCTGTGGAGGTGCTGTTCTGGGAGGGTTAATCTTTAATTTATTTGGTTCAGACTGTCCAGACCACAGCTAACAGTTCTTTTCCTCTTATCGAAGAATCCCAGATCAACTTGAAAGAACGCCGAGTTCACACTGTAAGGCTCTTCATCACCATGTGTCATAAAAATGAGAAGAAGACTATAAACTCCTAACAAATTGCCTAAGATTTATAAAGTTCATCTGAAGAAGCAAATAAAATCTGGGATCTTATGCTGTATGGACTATATACACCTTCAGATAAAAAGAGGAGGATTTTATTATGCAGTTGGTATGCATGGTATTAATAAAGCAAAGCATGCCCTTCCTTTTTTTTATATTTGCAGCACATAAAGAGGAAATGAGAAATATGCCAAAAAGTCTCGATATTCCCTGAGCAGGAAAAACATTTTTATAAAAAATGTGTGAGGGTAGCAAATGGTGTCCATTACGACCCAACCACCTCGGTTATTAGATGAAACATCAGGTTAAATTCTCTGCTACTTAAGCACTGCAGTGAATTTAATTACTAAATTATCTCTGAGGAGAGGAACTGTTTTTTGCAACTAATAGCATGAAATTGGACTATGATCATTATATATTGTAAAAGAAGGGATTCTGCTTAGGGGAAATATTATCGTAATTTCCATGTATTTAGTTCCTGGACTCTAGAATATCTTTGTATGATGCACAGTTCAAAATGAAACTCATTTATCTCATACTGGGCCTCATTTTGTCCACTCTGAAACAAGCAGCTTTAGCTCCTCTCCCTTTAAGCCAGCTTTGTTCTGACTGGCTGCTTCTCACAAACAGCAGGTAGGTGGAGCTTCTGTGGTCTACGCCAAAGCGCCAAATTAAGAATAGCCGCTTTTATTGATCAGACAGGGCTATGAACTCACAAGGACTACTTGTACTTTTACACACAATGATCTTACCTTGAGCAGCCTGACAGTAGGCAGGTGGAGGTCTGCCATTGCAACACCTTGATTCTTTTAAGAACTGTCTTCCAATTCTTTTTCAGCCATCCTCTTGCTGCTGTGCTGTGATTATAGTCCTGTTGCATGGCCCAGTTTTGGCAAATTTCAGCTTTGCCAGTCTGACTCTAGAATACTGTTATACAGTGCCTGAGCCCTCTGCCTGCAAAACAAGCTTAAATCATTACCCCTCCACCACCATGCTTCATAGTTACTATGAGGTGATTGTGCTGATGTGCCAATTTTCACCGAACAGTATGCATAGAGTCTCGTGAAAGCTTTCTTTTTCACTTGACTGTACAGTGCTGGTGTAAAACTAATACAGCATATAGTAACAGTAAAATATAGTGGTGGTAATGTGATGGTCTGGGGCTGCTTTGCCACTTCAGGACGTGGGCGACTTGCTGTAGTTGATTGAATCATGGATTCTGCTGTCTACCAGAAAATCCTGAAGGAGAATGTCCAGCCATCAGTTCGTCCCCTAAAGCTTAACTGCACTTGTGTTATCCAGCAGGTCAGTGATCCAAAACATATCACCAAGTCCACCTCTGAATGGCTCAACAAAACATGAGCATAACATAAAGGTTTTTTAGTAGCATAGTCAGTCCAAATTTTAAATGAAATGCTTTGTCCAAGAAACCCCTCCAATGTGGCTGAATTTAAAGATTTCTGCAGAGGACTAATTATTAGGTTCAAGAGGCAGCTACTTTTTCATATAGGGCCAGGTAACTTTGGATAACCTGCTTTACGTAATAAGTGAAAATAGCATTTAAAAGCTTACTCTTTGTGTAATATTAAAATTTGCTTGATTATCTGAAGTAAGTGTGACAAACATGCAAAAACCAAGAAACTGGAAAAAGGGGCAAATTTCACAGCACTTTATATGCTGGGAAATAAGAAATAGCACAATCGCTTATATATTAGTATTAGTATATGTAACACAACATGCTATGCTCATACTGTTAATTAAAGGTGTTATGTAGTGTTTTTATGCAGTGCACTCAACATGTGAGTGTTGGGATACAGTTAAATGTGCAAGAAGAATCAGCATATCATCACTAAAGGCAGGTAAGAGCTTTGCTACAATGTAAAACTTCAACTTAAATGTTTCATGAGGAAAGAAGTGCATTTAACACATAATGTGGAGGAGGTGAGAAATAGTGAATGTAAACAAGTTTGGTTTGGCAGAGAACTCCACAGGTTACCTTTAAATGATCTGTGACATGCACAACATAATTCATTACAATAGTTTCTGAATAAAGCGAACAATTATTATATATTATATGTTAGATATTGTAGTGATTAGGGCCTTAAGTGGCCAATTAGCACTTGAGTTTATCACGCTGAATGATGCTTTAGTTGACATTATCACCATCTGTAGTGGCTTGGGGCCTGTGGCTCAGCTTTAGCTATGGCTGTTTCCAGAACAGCTGACAGCATCTATTCTGTAGTTAATGTGGCATAGTGAGGAGCTGCAATAAAGATAATGTAAGGGTTGTAAAAGTGCTAAAGCTAATTACAGCTTCTGGTAGAAGCACGCCAGGTGAGTGGAGCTGGTCGAGATGGAGGACAGACAGGAAGAACGATGGAGTTGTTTTTTTTAAAGCAAGCTGTGGCCGGCATAAAAAGACTCTCAAGGTTAAAAGTGTCGTGTGCCAAGTATCACAGGAGTGAATTTGTGCATTTTCCTCACTAATATTGATTAGCCTCGGATATAGCATGACACTGTCAAGGAGAAAGATCAGGCCGGGCTGTGCTATTTTATTAGCATCCTTCTCATGCTCCATCACACCATGTAATACACTCCAGCACTCTGTTGGGACCTGCTTCACAATCCTGTTGCGGCAGGAATGATTATTTGAAATATATTTCTCAAAATATTCCCACGCACTCTCAATTAGACTTTGTCTTTGTAACTTTTATGTTTACGGATGGTTTTTTTGTGTGTGTGTGTGTGTGTGTGTGTGTGTGTGTGTGTTTTAAACTGAAGCATTTATATTATCCTTTACCCCCTTACCAACTTCATCCTCTGTTAACCCTCAAATTTCTGTCAAACTTTAACTTTATAAGATTCTGGCTTTAAAAAAATAATTACAAGTAGGCCACGCCTTCATACCAGATGGATTTTAAAATAATAAAACTATAAGTCAAGCTTACAATTGCTATGACGGCTACGTCTGCAAAGAACATTTAGTAACATGGTTGCATGTGAGTCATTAGGCTTCTGAAAGAACAACAGGCTGGTACTCAAAACAGCGATTTTATATTTTATTTATTTATTGTCTTGTCTATTGTGCTGCTAAACATTTCATACTGGGCTCTGAGCACTTCCATAATGCGGGCGAGCCATGCCACCACTTCCTGTGTATACACGCAAACATCCACTAACAGACTCCAGAAGCTGTGGCTCAGACCTGGACAGTATCCCTGGGGAATTCCTCACAGAGTCACTTCAGAGTTTTAGGACAGCTGATGTAAATCGCTCTCTTGGTGTGATTCAGCAGCATCGTAAACAGAGACGATAACTGCCTGATGATTATTTTAAGGCTTTAACTGTTACTCTGGGCTTCATCTTGAACCTCAGTGAGAATTATGTGCTGTGCCTTTAAAGTTATCTTGGCTGAGTCGCCACAGTTTGTCAATACGATGAGCTGATCAATCTCTTTTAGAATACCTTACAAGTCTTATGCAAATCAGCAATTTTCTCTTTTTGATTGATTAGACTCCAGGTTTCTAACTCCTGGCTTCAATTGGCTTTTTTTCAGATGTCATTATCCAAGTGATTCACAGAGTTATTAATGATCAGTTCACTGTGGACAAAAACACCCGAAAAACTTGCTATGACTACGTTTTAATGTATTTGTATATGGAGGACAGTATAATGTTATTCATTAATGATAATATTTTTTTTATTTTTTTTTTTTTTACAATTAACATGCAGATCTTATCAACAAATTAAGAGTTAAAGTCTGTTTTACCAGCAGTTCTTGTATAATTACATAAAAACTTAGACAAGGGTTTTGTTACAGACACCTCTTACACCTTAAACCTTATTACCTTAAATCAATGTTCTTGTCATAAGTTAAACGTCGACTTATTAACAGGTGACTAAGTGTTACAAGGCAGTTGTTGTCTTTATTAGATGTTGATGTTGAATATGGATATGGTGACTGAATGTGCCAGCACTCAGCCCTAAGCATCCCAAAATCAATTTCATCCTTGTTTGGACGTGATTGGTTGATTGATTTTTAACACTGTGCTCTATAATAGTCCAGATAAAGGCGCCCATTAAGCACTGTTATCTCTCAATAAGTATATTAATACATCTATTAAATTTAGCAAATCATTATTATTACTTAAGATCTGGTGCTTGCAGATAAGTCAGCTGTTAATAAGTCGATGTTTAACATCTAGTAAATGTATAATGAAGAATGTGTTGATGTTAAAGAATCCACACAAATCAGCAGAGGTTTATATGATAGGAGGTTAAACAGTTATTAACGCATAATATCAATGTCAATGAACATCATATAAGTATTTAAAGGAATTATATGACTGTGTGAGTTTACTCTTCACATCCATGACAGATAAATAAGGGAGCAATCTCATTCCCAACGCGTAACATAACCAACAATTTGTCACATCCCGAGGCGTCCCATGGGTACGGAAAAGGTAACCTTCCGCGTCCCTATGATACGCGCCCGATTGTGGATGTAATCCAATAGAATGACGCTCCAACTGGTAACACACGTTCCAGCCATGTATTTGAGCCCTAACCCTAATCCTAACCTTAACCACAACCTTAATGGTGTTAGATAGTATTTTCGAAAGCGATTAAAATAAAATGAATATATATGTGCAGATTGAGTCCAAACGGTTCTCATGTTTCCACCTTTTTCTGAACACGTAACACAGGAACGTGTTGGGTGGCCGAAAGCGTAACATCCTGACGATTTGTCACATACCGTAATATGTTGGGAGTGAGAACATGTTGGCATCTTTCAGTGTGTGTCATTGATGGTGGTATCCTTTAATGCTGAATAATAATCAGTGGATATTTAAATGGAAGGAATGAGAGATGATGGATGAGACAGATTCATACACATCAACTAAATAAAAGGTGGCACTCTTATTTTTTTTAATGTTGTTTGAACATCATAAGTTAAAAGACAAAGAAAGAAAATTGCTCTTGAAGTTCAGTTTGCACTCAGCTTCCCACCCTTGGTTGGCCGGCAACAGCACACAGAAAGTATATCCACTGTATCTGGCCTTTTCCTGCTACCTTGATCTAAGGGTGGTTATTGAAATGTCATTACTGTAATTCTGCAATTTTAAAGGAACATTTATTAGGGTTTTATGATGGAAAGAACACATTGTTAAATTACCTCTTATTTGGACCATCAGTCCATTTCTCAGCCCAGACCTGTGTAATCTGTGTAATTTTGTGATATACTGAGCTGATTGGAGATAATGTCACACTATGGGAATAAAGATAGGTCAATGAGCCACCCTTAGCGTAAGGATTTAATGGCCCGCTAAGGGCTGAAAGCTGGAAAGCTGCCTCTTTAATGTGTGATCATTATGTGAAAGAACAGAATTACAGTACCAGCAGTAATAATATCATATTGTTCATGTCAAGTAACTGAAAACTCATATATATTACGGTCATACATTATTGCCATTATTCATAGACTGATTTGTCTTGAAGAAAAAACAGTGTCAAGATCCAAAGAAAAGCCTGTAACAACAGATTCTTCTCAAATATTTCAGCAAATATCTACAGATGTACTTTGAAGGCCAGTTAAGTACTTGTTTGGGCTTTTTTCCCCCTCATTCATCGTTACATTGGAAATTAACCTTCTTGTAAAGTGTATCAGCAGCATGAGAAGTGACACTGCGGGAAATGTGACCCGTCCTCATTTATCAGGAGAAAACATTTTAATCATAAAGCCGCTAAAAGCTGTAAGGAGATGTGTTGCCAGGTTTAATCACGTTTCACTCTCACTGGCTGTGCTTTGAAGAAGGAGTGCAGTTTGACTCGAGTGTCCCACGGGCCTTTCTTGAGTGATCCGCTGAGGTCCTCTTGCCAAGGATAGGAAGCTAGGAAGCAGACAGGAAAGAGAGTGATAGACATCTAATTTGGCAGTGAGGTGGAAATGACAACTAGCTTTGATGCCCATCAGCATGCAACAGGTATTTAAGTGCAGCAGCATCTTTTTGTTGAAACCGTGGTACGTTAAGTACGCATCGAAACAGGGTTGGAATGTATCCGGTTTCCTTAAAACGATTAATCGGATAATTATTAAAAATGTTTACACAACCTATAATTTAGTGCTTTCTTTTTTAGTTAGTAAGCTAGACCACAGTTTTGTCAGGGCCTCTGTGTTTGGTTTTATTCATATTTAATTGAGAAGATACAACAGTTTGACGGTTGATCCAAAAAGATGGTTCCACTTACATAAGCAATGAACTCATTTAATGCTCCGGTCAAGCCACATCCAGTCAGGTGTCCTTTTTCTAACAAAGCTGTGTAAATAAAGGATAAGAACACAATATCAGAGCAGAATACACAAGCTTTAATTCTCCAGCAAGGTGAAGCAAGAGAAGGACAGAATGGCATGAAGGGCAAATGAGGGAATGGGGGAACGCAGCACCATGGACAAATGGCACAGATGACAGACATTTAATAAGAAGCTGAATTTGAGAAATGGCAGCAGGAATAAACGAGAGAGCGAATGAGAGAAATAAATGATAGGAGGGATAGAGGCCATGTTTGCCAGCCAATCACTGAGTGTTTTCACTCTGTGCAGGTTTTCAGGAGTGTGCAGAGACAGAAGCACACACTGGACAATAGAGATAGAGTGGGCATTCGCGTGCACACACATGCACAGACATCGACATTTTTAGTTAGAAAAAGAGACAGGTATAGGAACAGCAAGAGACCAGCCCCTCTCTCTCACACACACACATGCAGAGTTCTAGAAAAACAGGTGCAGACAGCAAGAAATCCCATCTATAGGGTATTTTTGTGGTGCGTATTGTTGCTCCCATAATCTCTTATCTTTCATGCTTACTTGCTCTAACACCTCTCTCTCACACACACAGACACACACACGCACACACACAGACACATATATATACAGTTTGTGGCAGGGACTACCCTGCTTTCACACTCCCAGGTTCCTAGGCCAATTTGAACTGTAGCAGTGAGCGATGGTGACCCACTGGTGCCAGCAGACCTTGGTGGAAAAAGTCATTTTTCACAGCTTGTGCAAATGCAAACTTCTCTCCAATGAGAGCTCAGGTAATATTTTGCCTCTTGGAACGATTACTTTGTGTTTAGGGAAAATAGAAATATATCATACTTTTACTAGAGTTTCTTTGAAAGGTTTAACTGCTGGAAATATTTAAACTGAAGCTTCTGAAAAGCTGAGCTAAGAGCTGAGTTTTAGAGTTTCCCAGTGGGTAACTTTTCAGGACGGAGGGAGGGAGCAACTATTCCCAAACTGCTCACTTTAACTAATTTAATTCCAGGTAAATTTTACATGTAATGTTGCTGCATATGAAAAATGTAAAACATTAAAATTAAATGGAATCAGGTCAAATGAAAGATACTTGTTTGGTATATATCCAGTTTATATTGGAGCATTTCATTTCATTTATTTATTTATTTCACACTTGGTACAACAATTCAAACAAACCAACCACACTTGCTATCAAAAGGCACTACAACCATGTGTGAAAAGGAGCAGGAAGAAGAAAATATTCTTATTTATTATTATCTTATCCCTGCCCCTGCATAATTTCCTCGTTTATCATATGAAAAAAATAAACCTTTGATTTGTATTTCAGTTTCATTTTACTCACTTATTGCTTCATGTTTCTAAGGACCAACATGTGCCATTTAAAAAAAAAAAATCTGTTAAATGCCACTGTGGTGACAGTTTTAACTGATTTAAAAACAGCAGCTTTGACGAATGCCGTGATGAAAATGTTTCATTTGTTTCACACTCTTTCCCCGAACCACGTGCTGATCACAGTAACTGTTCACACTGCGGAAGGCAAAGTGAAGACATTAAACCATAATACAACATTCAACTCACACAGCATTCATTCTAGCACAATAAGCCAAAATGTGTTTAAAAATATTCAGTTCAGTGCCACTTCATTTATATAGCACCAAACCACAAAAATATCAAGAACTCAAGGTTCTTTATAATGTAAGGTTAAGGCCCTACAATGAACAAGCACTTGGCAACAGTGGGAAGAAAAAACTCCCTTCCAACAGGAAGATACATCTAGCAGTACCAGGCTTTAGGGAGGTGCGGCTGTGGAAGAGAACTGGAGATTAACTACTACTTATTAACTGCAGAGTTGTGTATAAACACACAGTGAGTGAAAAACAAATGTTCAGTGCAACATGGGAACCCCCCCCCCCCCCCCCAGCAGCCTACGCCGATTGCAGTGCAACTAAGGGAGGGTTCACCCGATCAAGCCCAAAATTAGTTGACATTATTGGCAGGCTAAAGTTATAAATTAGCCTATTTAGCTGTTTTGGCATTGATGCAAAGACTGCTTCCTTGTTAGCTTCTATAGCCACTACATAAGTATTAAAGAAGCATATAACAGCACATTAGAAGTGGAAAAGAGTAGTCTAAAGTCGGGACTGGTGTATAGAAAACTAATGAATCACAGTGAGGAGAGCTATAATTTCCATGTGTGAACACACTGTCTACAGTGATGACATTTTTTATAGTTATAAACCATTTCTCAGATATTTAGTGCTTGGAGGGGGGCTGGAATGATTTCTGCCATTTTTCTGAGCTCTGTGTGTGTGGTTTAGAAAATCATGTGAAACATTTGCCAGGAAATCAGCGTCTAATGTAAGTTACTAAGTTGCATTATAGGAAACGTAGGTGTGTGTTTGGGTTGTTTTACTTGTTGTCTTTGTTGCCGTTTTGCATCTTTACACAACTTATCATGTACACAGTGGTATTTGAAATGGACTGTTAGCACAGGGGGAAGCGTAGCCACATCCATGTGTGGGAAGAGCCAATCTGGTCTCAAAAGCACAGTGCTTTAATGAAATGAAACAGAGGCTTTAAAGAGGGCATTCAAGTGTTGTGAACGCTGGAAAAGCAGAAATCATGTCTCTACTGTAGCTGTCAGAATAGCTCATCTGTCACATCTGTCTTGCTGTTTGATGTAAATGCCAAGATTGTGGTGCCTTTTGTAGATCTCCGAGGCACAAGTATAAAAATAATCTTCTAGGAGTTTTCTCCAGGAACGTCACACCAACACAGTAACAACATTTTCTCTGCAGCTGTTATCAGACACACTGTACACTTCCCCCCCAAAGGTAAACACTGCCAGCAGTGATGGTGGACGTGTCATGTGAGCCCGCTGCGTTTCATAGTCGTCAGCGTTCCACAGCAAGTCGTCCGTCCTGCACTCCATTCCCGCTCGCTAACACAGCCTAACACAGTCATTACCACAGAATGCACTAAAAGAAGATATGTTCCTGCCTCGTGGACCCTTTGGCTGCGGGAGCTTTTAAACAGGATGATGCAACTGATGGCAATTTACATATAAAATACACCAGAGATATGGGCAGCAGCATCAATATTTTCATCTGGTTTCCCTCTCAAATTCCCTAATAGAGCATAAACAAGATTAGAATACATTTTGTGTTTTGGTCAGTTGGGACACGATGCCTCTGCCATAAACGATATCGCAACTGATTTTCTGATAAACCAATTCTCTGTAGCATTTACAAACATCCAGACTTTTGGTTCCTGCCTCATTTCAGCCCCAAATGCGCCGGTCGAAGCCTTATGCCTTGTTGGCTTTGGTCCAGCTTTCGTTAAATCACGGGCAGAGTAAGGAAAGCTGAGTGGAGCCACATCCATTGTGTGGTTGGACCGGAGCCTATAACACTCAGTGGTGATGATGGTGAACAGCTGGGCCTGACTGCCGGAGCCGTCGGTACACGACGAGATGATCGATAGCTCGATGGCAGGATTTCAGCCTGTATTTGGGCAGAGTGGAGTGACATAATGGAGAGTCAGAGTAGTTATTTTTGGAACTGGGACTTTTTAATCTCCCTCTGGGCTCTGTGGAGGGCAGTGGGTGATGCCTTTTGGTAAGCTTAGAAATAATATTTGGAATGGCTTTAAAATGAACAGATGCATTAAAATGCCAGGTGATCCCTGCAGTGGTCATTCTCTGATTCGGGTTCATTTCAGCTTATTATTATGATATAAACATGAACTTCTGACACTATCAAATCTTTCATTCGAATATATAAAAAAGTTTAAATCCCTGTTTTTGTTGTAAAACAATGAAGCTGATGCCGACAGAAATAGATACATATAAATGGATTTTCCCAGTGGAAGTTTTTGTGTGACTTTGTATCTCAAGTTGTGTCTTTGAAAAGCCTTGTTTTCCTCATAACATACGATTACTTTACCCAGTTTAAAGTTTGCTATATAGAAAACCTTTTTAGCAGTAAAAATCAATAAAATGCATACCTCTTATTGCCATATATTTCTGTTAATCGAACACTATGTGGACGCTGCTGTGAGACAACATTTGCAGAGGTAAATTGTCAGGTTCTTATTTAATGCACGACTTATTCTACCTTACACAACATGTCTTTTTCACACACACACATTTACTTTTCTACATCTAAGTGCTTTCTATCTATTGATTCACACTCCGATAAACATCTGGGTTCAGTATCTTGCCCAAGGATACTTTGACTGGAGCATTCAGAGATGGAACCACCAACCTCTCAATTAGTTGACAGCCTGTTCTACCAAGTGAGCCACAGCCATCACATTAGATCACTACTAATGGGATGGGATGGCACAGATCCTCATCTGTGTGTTTGTGTGCGTGCGTTTCTGTTCTCGTGTTTCAAATTGCTGAGGGTCATCTGTTTTTGTTACTCACCGTTCTCTTGTACTCATGCAGACATGACTGGTATATAAAAATAAACGAGAAGGACTCATAAAAACCTTCTTTGTATCTTTGAACTGATTACATTTGTAAAGTTATTATTTTTTAATTATTGTTTTAATTAAGGTCAGTAACCCTCTGGTAGCAATCAGTTGTGGAATCAGGGAATAGTGACTGGAGGTTGCCAAGGGGTCACCAACTGTTCTTTATGCTTGTGTGAGTGAAGCCAGAATGTAATTAAATCCTTCTGTTTGCTGTGGGCATCCAATCAGAAGAAAGATAGCAAACAGAAATGTAAGCAGAGCCTTCCAGGCAACAGGACTGGCTAACTGTTCTCTTAGTTTAGTAAAATGAAAAGCTGAACAGTGCAAATGGCTTAGATGCATCAATAATCCAGTTAGTGCGAGAGTTAAACTGATATCTGAAACGAGCTTCTCATAATCCCTGCCTGAGCCTTAGTGGATCATTCTGACATTAATTTCGGGCCTATAAAGCTCAATAAAGCACTGCATGCTACACTGGTGAAAAACAAATAAAACTGAAATACTGTAAACGTCGAAACAAAGCCAGGGTGTTGTTGCGTTGTATTAAAAAACACATGAAAAACGTTTGTGGGCTCGGTTGCATTTCTGCTGTGAAGAAAACTTGGCACGTAATCAGGTTTGCATGTACTCTAAATATTCTATTGTGTGGTTGTTCTTTGATTTTGTTTGGCTTTGCTGACCTTAGATCTAATAAACTCTATCCATGATCAAAGAGAGTGTCAGCAATGTGATGGTCTTTGCTTCATCATGTTGCTCGACTGTGGAGAGAACATCCTCTGAGGCATTAATGGGGGTCATAAACTCTGATACGGATATTTGAACACATTGAACTTTAACTGGCCTTGCTCAGACAAGGACACATGCTCTCCCTCGAGGGCATTTCCATGAACAGAATTGGAAAATAGAAACTATTGATTTCTCTTTGTGTTTAATGTGATTGCCTTGGCTTTGTTTTGTTAATGTTTAGCGGGTTTTTTCTCTTTGGTTGCTTTTGTGGTTTTTTACCTCCTCTCACCATTTTTGGAAGGCCAATCATATTTCAGTATTCAGCGTAGAGGAAAGAGTTGTGTCAAAGAACTTGCGTTTTACATGTAGAAAGGCCTTACAAAGTCATTCTATGACACAAAATACTGGAATTGATCTTAATTAAAGCCTTATATTGATTCATTTTATGGCATTATCTTTTTTTCCCCTCAATTAGCACTTGGTGGATACAGTTTCCAATGTGAGCCATGCCTTAAATCAGCAACAGGAAATAGAATAAAGTTGTTTTTTCAAAAAATTGCCCAATGTCAATTTTTAGATCACTGTCGGGAAATTTCACCTTTCCTGGCCGTCACTGACTGAAAGCAGTGAATATTCTGTGGGTGGATGTAAGCTGCCAGCTGATTAAAGTGAAGTGTTTGTGTTTACTGTAATGATTTAGCTGGTGCTGCATCGGATGCCAGTCTGTTATTGATGGTTTGACTCCTGCACGGCAGTGCTTTGGCCCTGCTCCAAGTTGAAGTAATTGACACGTTGCCCCCTGGGGTTTGTGATTAACTTTACTGACATATAAGGAGAGGTGGGTGTGTGTCATTGCACACACTTGGCAGCGCTAACAGACCTTTGAAGCTGCTATGACAAAGTAGCCTTGAGTTATTAAAATTTTTTTGGTGCTGTCCAATGAAATGCCTGGAGAGATGAAACCGAAAACCCCATGCTGATTCACCCAAAAATCTGACCTAACCGGACTCATACTGCGATACTTCTACAGCACTTTTAGATGCTTCTAGAGGGTTAGGGTTTTTACCCACTTCTAAACATCTAAATCTGTGCATTTATCATAGAAAGTTCTTCTCAGTGTTGGGGTAGTCCAAAAACTCTATAAAGTATTACACTGATGAAGTAACTAAGGTAATTTTGGCTTGTGTTTGAAGAGCACTACATTAAAAGCCAAAGCTTGTGTGACGAGCTCAGTTAATTTAATTCATATGTGCACTAGGCAGGGAGGGACTGTGAAGTATGCAGAGGAAACTCATAAACCATTAAACAGTGATTTTACTCTAACCATAACCTAAAGATAAAGTGATACCAATAAGTTCTTATCGCAGGGCATCAAATATTGCTGTTCTGTCAAAGATATGAGATATGACTAGATCCTTTGGCTTTGGTGGCTTGTTGTAGAGGAGAGGAAGCTGTTCTCTGTGAAAAAACTGAATTATAAAATTGGAGGAGTGGTGCAAGCTTGGGGAGAGTCACAAGTTTGTCAGTGAAGAAATTGTCATTTGTGTGTTTGTGATTTGTGTTTTACACTTCATTTACACTCACGGATTTGTGTCATTGTCACTTACTTTCTGAATTCACTCGCTTGTTGGGTTCAGGCACTTGAAACTACTTGGTTATATTTTTGAAACGCTCCGAGTTTGGGTTCGAACGCAGTCATATCTCTCCTGGTTGAGCAGGCAGCCTACATTGCTGGTGACTGCCCATTTGGAAAAGAAATAGAAAAAACTTGCATAAGATGTGGCCTACTTCATATAGTGAATCATAAGGCTTATATGATTTACTCATGAAAGTGGCCACTTTCTCATTACTTTCATATATTGTTTTAGTAAGTATCCAAAACATTTATATAATATAATTTCATTTATATAATTTTTCAAGGGATCTTATATCTGTTTTCACTCTTGTATGCTTTTCATACAAATTTCACACAAGACAGATACAAACTTTATAAGATTTATAAAGTTTGTATCTATTCCATATGGGTGGCGTCAGAGTCCGCCACAATATTAACTCTTCACATTGAATCTCGGTGCTTATTTAGTTCGTTTAAATGTGACATAAACTGGTGACAAGTCAGGAGTAAAAGACACACGTCATAATTGCCATAATTGTATGCATCAATGTTCTGATATTTATACTATCCTTGGTCTCAGGCAAAGATTTGTTCACATGAGCCACAAATTCCATGCATATATCTCATGCACAATGCATTTCATGTCACACCAAATCTGACTGTTGATTCTCCTGCTGGATCACAGCTTACTGGGGATTTATGCTTCAGCGGGAAATGTACTCCTTAACCACAAACCCCACTGAAAACTTAAACTGTAACCAATGCGAAACGTGATGTGCAGCTCCCTACATATGCAACTACATGTCAAGAATTTGAATTTATCACTGAGAGAATCATCATCATCTTAATATAAACAATAATAATCATAGCATCAATCACAAATGTCAGTAAATTCCTGGAGGGACAATGCAGAAGCTATCAGAACGGATGTGTTCGAATGTACAAAGAAGGACCAGAGGGACAAATGTGCTGAAAGAAAACTGACTACAACCAAGAGCAGGGGGCCAGGGTTGAGAAGCAACCACACGGTAATTAACACATACTGCACAAGCATGAGCATAAATGCTGACAGCGACTTCAGCCGTTTAGGTGGATAACATCGTAGGTTCTACAAAGGTTCAAGGCTTAGTGTTTTCCACATTCACTACTAAATCCAGTTTGCACTTTAATTTGACCTATTGTACTTAACCTAGATTTTCTTGGTGTAGGTTGTGCTGTTTTTTGAAATGTTGACCCAGTTCCTTAAAAAAAAAAAACAACAACACTTTTTCATGTACAGTATTTCCTTTTTCTTCCTACCAAACTACACCCACCAATTGAATCACCGTGCAGAAAAGGAAATTCCCACGTACCTGTGATGAGAAACCTGGACCTGTGAGTGGATGTAAACTTTGATGAGTGAGCTGTAATCTTTGGAAGCTACATGCTTGCTTTGGTTGGCAGATTGCACTTACTGGAAAGGTCACGGGCAGCCCACCGTGCAGTTTTCTGTGTTCACTGTACTAATACAGAACGCTGTTCTGCACATCAGGAGCAGGGATAGTGCAGATACATACCGTCTACATGCTTATGAACAACAACAGCATGAGCTGATTTCAGGGGGGGCACCCATTGCTTCCTTGACGTGAGTGTCTGAGTGTAGAAGGTTCAATCCTCCACTGTTCACTCTCTCACACATGCCTACACACACATTCACAGACACACACACACACACACGGTGGGTGTTCACTCTGATAGAAGACAGTGGGATGTCATTAACACTGTGTGAGGGGCCTTTAATGTAATTAACAGAGAGGAGAGGAGAGAAGGGAGGTGGCAGTGGGGGTGGCACCCACGAGGTCGAGCAAATCAACTCGCACCCCTTCTGCAACAGTCGAACACACGCAAGCCCACTTCCTCCCCGCTTTAAACCCCTGTTGAGAAAGCTGTAGTTTAATTAAAAACCCCCGTTCCGACAAACACTCAGAGGCGCTCACTGTACAGAAACACCACTTCAGTTTTCATGCACCGCAGTCAGAACATGTGGACTTGATTAGTATTAATTCTTATCTCAGAAATGGACAGCTTCTCAATTGTGTTTTTTTTTCCTCTGCTAGCTAATTTCATGAAGAGCATAATTACAGCATTTTCAATTTCATCCCTCAGCAGAGTTATGAGGCTCGTGCTCTATCTCTGCACTGCAGCTGAGAGGGGCCGGAGTGTGTGCTTGTGGGTGTGTTGATTGCATTTTTTTTTTAGGGTGGGGGCTGAAGTAAGCAGGAGAATTAGTAGGTTGCAGAGGTGACTAATACACCAGATAATTTGATCCCACGTCAGAATTGGAAAAGCAGCTGAAATCATGACAACTGTGTAAACCTCATAAAACACAGCAACTCTTCTGCAAACAGGGCCGGTTTACTAACAGCAACAAGGGGAAATATTAAGTGAACGCAAACATTTCAGTGCCAGCGAAATGATTCCTCTTCCAGAATGTGCTCGGTAGCAGTATGAGATCCAGAAATCTGATTTACTTGCTGTCTATCTGGTGTTTGTTCCAACAGTAGGAGGATGAAAGGCATGTCGGCTCTGATTAGAGCCGCCGAGCTGGCACTGTTTGAGTGAACGTGTGTGTACTCATGCCTGTGCTTTGGTCATTCTCCAGTAGGGAAATCGGAGCTGCCCTAAGGCAGCAGTGGCCATGTTCCCATCCTTCTCAGTTCCTCCTTTCATCTATCTCTATATCTTTCTCTTCCTCGTCTTCCTCTCAGCAGTGTGACTGCTTCCTCGCCTGATATCTCCACTTTTACTCCTCGCTCAAATGCTCGGTAAACTATGAGGTGCCGTAAGGGACATTATTACTGAAACGCTCTTACACACACAACTGAAATGCTCTCACACACACTACTGAAATTTTAGCTCTCACACACACTACTGAAACGCTCTCACACACACTACTGAAATTTTAGCTCTCACACACACTACTGAAATTTTAGCTCTCACACACACTACTGAAACGCTCTCACACACACTACTGAAACGCTCTCACACACACTACTGAAATTTTAGCTCTCACACACACAACTGAAACGCTCTCACACACACTACTGAAATGCTCTCACACACACTACTGAAATTTTAGCTCTCACACACACAACTGAAACGCTCTCACACATACTACTGAAACGCTCTCACACACACTACTGAAACGCTCTCACACACACTACTGAAATTTTAGCTCTCACACACACAACTGAAATTTTAGCTCTCACACACACTACTGAAATTTTAGCTCTCACACACACTACTGAAATTTTAGCTCTCACACACACTACTGAAACGCTCTCACACACACAACTGAAACGCTCTCACACACACAACTGAAACGCTCTCACACACATTACTGAAACGCTCTCACACACACTACTGAAATTTTAGCTCTCACACACACAACTGAAACGCTCTCACACACACTACTGAAATTTTAGCTCTCACACACACAACTGAAACGCTCTCACACACACTACTGAAACGCTCTCACACACACTACTGAAACGCTCTCACACACACAACTGAAATTTTAGCTCTCACACACACAACTGAAATTTTAGCTCTCACACACACTACTGAAACGCTCTCACACACACAACTGAAATTTTAGCTCTCACACACACTACTGAAACGCTCTCACACACACTACTGAAACGCTCTCACACACACAACTGAAATTTTAGCTCTCACACACACAACTGAAATTTTAGCTCTCACACACACTACTGAAACGCTCTCACACACACTACTGAAATTTTAGCTCTCACACACACTACTGAAACACTCTCACACACACAACTGAAACGCTCTCACACACACTACTGAAACACTCTCACACACACTACTGAAACGCTCTCACACACACTACTGAAATTTTAGCTCTCACGCACACTACTGAAACACTCTCACACACACAACTGAAACGCTCTCACACACACTACTGAAACGCTCTCACACACACCACTGAAACCAGAGGCATTTCTGCTGAACAGGAAGTTGTTTCCTGACAAGGAAACTGATGGAAAAA
Source organism: Rhamphochromis sp. 'chilingali' (assembly GCF_963969265.1). Taxonomy (NCBI): domain Eukaryota; kingdom Metazoa; phylum Chordata; class Actinopteri; order Cichliformes; family Cichlidae; genus Rhamphochromis; species Rhamphochromis sp. 'chilingali'. Next base: position 32,747,875 of record NC_137935.1, read on the forward strand.
GTGGTATATTTCAAAACACTACAAGGATTTCTACTCAGCAACCTGCTAGTACAGCAGTCCCCAACCTTTTTTGCGCCACGTAAACAATATAAAAAATAAAAAAACGATAAATACCATGAAAACCATAAATAGAAATGTGTTCGAATTTTTGTGGAGGAATAAAACCCATTACATAGAAAGATCTCAGCTTGTGAAGGGATACAATAAAGGTGGTATCAAAACTCCAGAATTGGAATTTATGGTTGGCACCCTTAGAATTAAATGGTTAAAATCTTGTCTGTCACAGCCAGACTCTACTTAGCTCCACATCCCATGATTCTTGTTTAATAAAATAGTATACAGGATTAGACTTTATTTTGAAATGTGATTTTGCGGCAAATAAAATCCCCATAAAGATATCAAACTTTCCAAAACAGACGTTGCATTTTTGGGAAAATGAGATTTACCCACAACTTCTCCCCATAATTCAACCTTATGGAATAATAGGGTAATAACACTTAATCAAAAATCAATTTTCAAGAGTGACTGGTTTGAACAAAAATATTATATTCATAACAGATTTGTTGGATGATAACAGTGTCATTCTAAGTTACACAGACTTTTCAGAAAAATATTGTCTAAACTGTTCTCAAAGAGAATATAACAAATTTTGTGAACTGGTCCCACTGCCTCTGCTTCATTTGATTAAAATTTTTATGATATACAATAATTTCTCATCAGTGCTCCCAAATTTATTGCTAGGGCAATGTCAGCTGTTTGATAAAAATGCAATAAGAAATTTGTTAGTAGTTTCTTCAAAGACAAAATATTTCATAGTTACAACAGAATGGTTACATGGCATGGTTCTAATTTAGTTATTTCATATACACTGGATAAAGCATACCAAAAATTTATGAAATAGCCTATTCTACCTAAAGTTAAAGAAACACACTTTAAACAAAACTAATACTGTGGCAGAATTTCTAAAAAAAGAGATTTGGCTTTGAGGTGGATCAGTGTTCTTTTTGTACTGATGAAAATGAAACCCTAGAACATCTTTTTTTTTCCTATGCCCTATCACACAATGTATTTGGTGCAACTTAAAAAATTGGATTTCCCTAAATATTAATGATGTGCCACTGTTTGAATTACATCATAATTTTTTTATATGGATCATCTAGCATTGGATGTCTCAGACATTATTAACATCATCATACTTGTTGAGTATTGCAGCATCGACAGCGATCAACTCGAAGGAAAATGACGACGGAGGCAAAAATGTCCTTAATATTTTTGGGAACTTTATTCCTCATCAACATGCGGCAAAACTTTTCTCATGGGTGCCATTTTCGTTGTGGTATACTTTTTTTTTTTCTTAGGGGCGTGATGACGCAGCATCCGTGCTCTTACAATGAAACAGTGCCTCCTTGTGGTGGCAACTAAAATACTGTCTCTGTTAAACCACAGTAACCATAATGCAGTTAAACACTGTACAACATGAGTACACACAATGAATATCTTAACAATACTTTTGAGTAAATATCATATCCATTGTGCTAAATGGAGGAACGCTAAGCCTTCTCTCCCTGGTTTTATTGATGATTTTAAGATATTTTTCTTTGCTAAAAAAAAGACAAAAAGCACATATGCCAAAAAAATAACCAGGATAATGCACGTCTCCCGCTATTCTAAATTTTGACTTATGCTGAGGCTAATATATTGTTAAGTAATGCAGCTGTCTCACTAAGGTCCAGAATCGATTTGTTCCACGATTCGATTCAATTCAATTCGATTTGATTATGGGGAATTTTGACAGTCAGAAATATTATAATTCAGATCAGTACATTTACATATTTTTGTATTTAAAAAAAGGAAGCTGACACACGCAAGACTTTATCAAAGGTGTGAGCATCACAGCAGATGCCTTTGTGTCAAAGTAGCTGAAGATAAAACACATAAAAACATGAAGGTGGTTTTCCTGGCCTGGGATTTTATAAAAAATATTCTGCAGTACATCAAAAACGAAAGAAAACCATTAACATATGAACGTTACCTCTGACGTTACAGCGGTTTTATTAGAGACACGGCTAACGTTTTGCATTTTGCATAATTTTAAAAAGTTTAAATTTATTCAGTATTGAACGGCAGAAATTAGGTTTTCTTTTCGGAAGTATGTAAAATGAAAAAAAAAAAAAAACAGCGGCCGACTGCGCTGTAAACAACAGTAGACTTGTGCATAACAAGCAAGCGAATAATACAGAAAACAGATTTTTAGACGGGAAACTGTTCTTGAAGTACAGAGAGAGAGAAAGAGAGAGAGAGGGCTGTGCATGACGTGCGATTTTATCGTGGTGGAAGCAAAACAGTTAGGGAATTCATGACGATGTTTATGTGAAGCGCAGTTTGGATCTTCTTTTGCTGCTGGTTCAGTCAATATTGTTTGGAGAGAGATAAAACTAACAGCTTTAGAATCGGCGCAAAAACGGGGTGAAAACAAAGCGCGGACCTGCCGACAGATCAGAGTCAGCGAGCTGTCGGCTTTCAGCCCCGACCGTGTCCGTGCTGTCGGGTGAGAAAGGCGACATCTCACTGATTCTGATCCGCGGGTCCGCGCTGTGTGTTTACGTCTTTGTGCAGAAGCCATGTACCTGCTCTCATTTACTGTCTTAGCTGTTTGGTGGTTGTTGAAATTTTGTGAGGTTTCACCAGAGATTCTGGCATTTCGGGTAAAATAAATTTATATTAAAAAATCGATTCAGGATTTTAATGAATCGATTTCACGTTATCCAAGCCAGAATCGATTTTAATCAATAAATCGATTATAAAAACCCACCCCTAACTAACAGGTTGCTGAGTAGACATCTGTGTAGTGGTTTGTTTGAAATCTAACACTTTTTCCTTCAGTTTCCTTGTCAAGAATTAACTTCCTGTTTAACTGAAATGCCTTCCTGTTCAAGTGAAATGCCTTGGTTTTTCAGTAGTGTGTGTGAGAGCGTTTCAGTAGTGTGTGTGAAAGCTAAAATTTCAGTAGTGTGTGTGAGAGCGTTTCAGTTGTGTGTGAGAGAGCGTTTCAGTTGTGTGTGTGAGAGCTAAAATTTCAGTTGTGTGTGTGAGAGCGTTTCAGTTGTGTGTGTGAGAGCGTTTCAGTTGTGTGTGTGAGAGCTAAAATTTCAGTAGTGTGTGTGAGAGCGTTTCAGTAGTGTGTGTGAGAGCTAAAATTTCAGTAGTGTGTGTGAGAGCGTTTCAGTTGTGTGTGTGAGAGCGTTTCAGTTGTGTGTGTGAGAGCGTTTCAGTTGTGTGTGTGAGAGCTAAAATTTCAGTAGTGTGTGTGAGAGCGTTTCAGTAGTGTGTGTGAGAGCGTTTCAGTTGTGTGTGTGAGAGCTAAAATTTCAGTTGTGTGTGTGAGAGCGTTTCAGTTGTGTGTGTGAGAGCGTTTCAGTAGTGTGTGTGAGAGCTAAAATTTCAGTTGTGTGTGTGAGAGCGTTTCAGTTGTGTGTGTGAGAGCTAAAATTTCAGTTGTGTGTGTGAGAGCGTTTCAGTTGTGTGTGTGAGAGCGTTTCAGTTGTGTGTGTGAGAGCGTTTCAGTAGTGTGTGTGAGAGCTAAAATTTCAGTAGTGTGTGTGAGAGCGTTTCAGTAGTGTGTGTGAGAGCTAAAATTTCAGTAGTGTGTGTGAGAGCGTTTCAGTAGTGTGTGTGAGAGCTAAAATTTCAGTAGTGTGTGTGAGAGCGTTTCAGTAGTGTGTGTGAGAGCGTTTCAGTTGTGTGTGTGAGAGCTAAAATTTCAGTAGTGTGTGTGAGAGCGTTTCAGTAGTGTGTGTGAGAGCGTTTCAGTTGTGTGTGTGAGAGCGTTTCAGTAGTGTGTGTGAGAGCGTTTCAGTAGTGTGTGTGAGAGCGTTTCAGTTGTGTGTGTGAGAGCGTTTCAGTTGTGTGTGTGAGAGCTAAAATTTCAGTAGTGTGTGTGAGAGCTAAAATTTCAGTTGTGTGTGTGAGAGCTAAAATTTCAGTAGTGTGTGTGAGAGCGTTTCAGTTGTGTGTGTGAGAGCGTTTCAGTAGTGTGTGTGAGAGCGTTTCAGTAGTGTGTGTGAGAGCTAAAATTTCAGTAGTGTGTGTGAGAGAGTTTCAGTAGTGTGTGTGAGAGCGTTTCAGTTGTGTGTGTGAGAGCGTTTCAGTTGTGTGTGTGAGAGCTAAAATTTCAGTAGTGTGTGTGAGAGCGTTTCAGTAGTGTGTGTGAGAGCGTTTCAGTAGTGTGTGTAAGAGCTAAAATTTCAGTAGTGTGTGTGAGAGCGTTTCAGTAGTGTGTGTGAGAGCGTTTCAGTAGTGTGTGTGAGAGCGTTTCAGTAATAATGTCCCTTACGGCACCTCATAGTAAACAGCTGCTGCGCATATCTCTGCACTCGTGAGCGAAAGCACCTTTTCGGCTTGTGTATATATTAAGATACAGGCAGCTCATCAAGAATGCTTTGTCAGCTTTGATAATAACTTGGGGCCCCAAGGCGTCGAGGCCCCTGATATTTTGTCACACTCCTCCAGCTCTGCAAACACAAGCCAATATTGCCGGTAAAGCAGCTCTGCCTTCAGTGATAATGAGCTCTCCGTCCTCTAAGATAGTGCAGAGTGGACCGGTGCCAGATTCCCTTGAGGTGTTTGAGCACTGGACGACTTCTGACACCAACAGGACAGCAGCTTAGGTCCAGAGTGCACTTTCTACTAACTAATAGACAACCCTTAATTCAGAGTTGATTAAATGAAAATGTAATGATGTCCAAGGGGAAACGCAGTAATCACAGCAGCAGAGAATGAGGTAGCAAAGAAGAGGGGGGCAAATCAGGCATAGTCGAGTAAGTTAGTTTCAAAGTTTTACAGTGTGTAAAGCATAAAAGCATATAGTGATTAAAAATGCTGCAGGCCTACTATATGGAGTGCTGAAGATCATAAAAGCAATTTATTATGCTAAACAGTGGTGATTAGCCAGAAAATAAACTAATAAAGAAACAGCACTGCACTCACATTATCCATTAGTTTGCATCCATTAGTTTTAAATGTCCCCCACCTCACCCCCCTTCAAGAAGACAGAGTTCCTTCTGATCGTAAATCTACCTCTTAAAAGTCTAATGTGACACCGAGATGCATATTTAGCTAACAGTTTAGCGCAGTAATTAGCGTTTGGGAGCACTATGCCTCTGCCAAGTTCCATCCGCCCAACATCTGTTCCTCACCTGCCTCCGGGGGCCAGTGCTCTTCCACCTCGTCCCCTCTCCCCCATCCCGCTCCACCGCCCATCTTTGCCTCGCTGTAGGTGGCAAAACACTTATCAGGTCTGGAGTGAAGTGATAGATAGAAAGGAAAAGAATGGCAAAAAAATGACAGGTCTGTTGGCAGCTGGAACCACTCACAGTGTTCTTTTGAGACTTAAGAGGGAGCCCCCCACCCCACTCCACCCGCCCCCACACACACACACCTCCTGCGGTCACCTTGACCCTTCTCCCTGCCTCTCCCCTTCAGCTACAATTAAATCATGATGGAGCACGTCAGGCCACCCAGCCTCGACGGTGGGCGTGCGCACCATCAGCATATCTTCAGCATATTCGCCCTGATGGGAAGCTTCTGCACTTGCCTGTGTATTGGATTTATTTCTCGCTCCAGCAGTGATGGATTTTCCATTTTCCTGTTTTGTGTGGTGGTGGCGCACTGTCGAGAGAAGCCTCACGTCAAGACTGTTGCATCTTCTGTCACTCGCCGTCTCACACCGTTTGCTCGGTGCCATTTTATGATTTTTCTCTTGCCGGCAAGCCGTGCTTCTCCATGACATGGGGGCCCATTTAAGTCTGATAAGTCATTGTTCAGACAATACAGAAAAGGGAAGGGGGGGGGGGGGGGGGGGGGGTGTCCTTTACAGTAACCAAACAATGTTGACACCTCCCAACCCTTTCAATTCTCTTACTTTCTGCCCTTTTTTTTTCCCTCCGTCTGCTCTTTCTTCATCTTTCTTCGCCTATAGCTTGTCCGCAGGCAAATTGTCATCTCAGAGCCCCTGCCCCTAACTGGAAGGGAGGGGGCGGGAGAGTTGGGTGTGGGCGGGGTGAGGTGGCAGGGATTATGACAGAAGCAGGATGAAGGGGGGCAGAAAATAAAGTTGCTCTTATCAGAATTTGCCAGGAGCAATGTGCACACAAAGCTGCTTGGGAATCCAATTTAGTCCTCGCTGTTAGTTTAAGTGATATCAGCGCAATTAGCCGTCACAGGTCAGAGTGTGAGACCAGCACGTTAAGTGATTTCCTGAAATCCCACCAGTGGAAGCACAAGAGGATGTCAGTTCTCGAAGTTAAGAAGAAAAAGAAAGCGTTCCGACCCCACAAATGGACCGCTTCTTTATACGCTCCTGCTAATAAATGTCAGCCTTCTCTCGCCTCTTTTGTTTTGCTCATGTCAGCTGCTCACTCTGGATTTAAATGGATTTTCTTGCTCTATATCTCGCTACAAGGGTGACTTTGAGCTGTTTTAGTTTTGCTTGAGCCTCTGTGTAACTCAATTGTGCTTAATGTTGCTTTTGGGTGCACTACTAAGAATGGCTCCATGTTGGGTGGAGAAACGGTGGGAATGTCCTTGGTGTTTCTCACAAGAGCAATTAGACACTAAGTACGAAGGGGCATTGGCGGGATTGCGAGTTTGATCTATTTATAAATGCTCCAGTGTGACTTTCTGATGCTTTTTGCTTTGCCTGTATGTTTCGTTGTGCACCTGTGAAGGAGCAATAGGAATAACCCAAGGTGACCAAGAAGTAAACGTTAGGGTTTGTTTTGTCCAGCTTTTATTCAGCCACAATACATTTTAGATCAAATAAAGTTTAAATTAAAGAATTTCTTTTAAGCGAGGTGTTAAACCTTACCATGGAATTAACTGTACTTCTTACACTTGAAATAACGTTCTCACATCATTTGAGCAACACTTACAATATTAAGAAAACGTAACAAAGCTACATCAGGAATATTGCTGTACAACACAAAGGAACCTGTAAAACGCAGTCGTAAAGCACTTTCTGTCTTCTGTTTAAGGACAGGTATGTTACTTAACCCTCTGAGGTCTAAGTCATCTAGATACCACAAACTTCTTGTTGTTTCACAGCAAGTAGGTGAAACAGCAAGTAGGTTTGAATCTGCTATCTGACTGGAGCTTTTTTCTGTGGAGTGTATGTTCAGTGTCAGTTGTATGGTTCTTTTTGTTTAAGGGGGACAGCCAAATCACAAGTAAGTTGGCTTAAAGAGAAAGAAGCCTAAGCTTGTTTCAGACTGTGACTGAATAGAGAGCGGAACAAGCAATATAAAATAAATCTGTATTTTTATTAACTATAAATCTGTATAAACTCTACTAGAGATCAAGAATCCAAATATAGAGTTGAAAATAACATAACGGCTTTAAACTTTGCTAAATTTCTAAATTAAGACAGTGAGGTTCTAATGTAGAGTCTTACAAATGAGCCTGTGATTGTTAGTGTAGAGCATTTTAACTTTATTCATGAACTTTCTCAGGCAGGAGTGGGCTAGACCTTTTTTTATATAATTCCCAAATAAAAATCATGAGGTTTTAGTAATCTACTTGCTTTACATTTTTATTATTCTTTCCAGTATGTCACCACGTATGTATTCTCTGCACTGGTATCTTTCTCAAGGATGATGCTGAGAGCATGTGTGAAACAGTTACAACTGTTATTTCTCCTCCACTGCAGATAGGGCAGCACAGAGCAGATATGAATATCGCAACAATATCTCTTACAGTGGCTGCTGGTGGAAATAAATAGCTCAGCAATATTCCCAGAAAGCATGTGTTTCTTCTGTGCAATACAATTAAGAGTTGGACCCACAGGAACATCCATAAATGTTAAATTAAGTCAGCATTTCTTTCCTACAATGTTAGCGTAATCTGATTGTGAAAATGAGTTAGTTGGCAGGTAGGTTGTTCCAAGCATCTTGGAGAACCTGCCACACACTGGCTTCATAATGTCAATATCAAGGCTCTGTGGGGGTCGGCCATCTGTAGCGGGGCTCCTTCTGAAGTTTAGGGTCATGTCACGCTGCAGACTGAATCTGGGACCAGTCAGGTGCTCTCTGGTGGGTTTGCATGATGGATAAGAACATTTCAGGCATCTAGTAAAGGCAAACTTTTTTCTTGAACTTCCTCTCCCCAAAAAAGCTTTTTGTTTGCTTAATTTACACACAGAATTCTGTCTAGCTGGTTTCTGTGTGACAGACACTGATTAAATCTGACCTCATCTTTCCTTTTCCTTCTCTCTTCTCTACCACCCTGCTCTCTAGGAGAGATCTGTGCATTCAACATACACGGGCTGGACGCACCATTCGAGGCAGTGGTGCTGAACGGTACGTCCGGTGAGGGCCAGCTGAGGGCACGGGGCCTGGTGGACTGCGAGTTACAGAAGGAATACACCTTCATCATTCAAGCTCATGACTGCGGGTCGGGCCCTGGGGGCATCGAGGGCAAGAAGTCCCACAAGTGAGTAAAACAGACAATGGGGTTTGAATAAAGCAGGCTTTGCGAAGGTGGACAGAATGCACTGACACGAAAATACCACCAACTGCAAGGCCTAGACAATTAAATAAACAAAACCCGAGTTAATAATGCATGTCAAGTGCTTGGGCTACATTGTGTAAGGCTACAAAGTAGAAAAGAATGAATTATTCATGAAGACAATGTCTAAACTCACATTATCAGCTATCCTAGAGGACGGTGGAGCTTTGGAAAGACTAACGAAGACAACTAGTCGGCTTTATATAACTGTGAATATATATATACAGTGGAACCCTGGCTTACGAAGACCCCATTTAACGAAAAAGTTATTAAGGCACATAATATTTCTGCCCGTGGTACGGCAAAATGCCCGCAAAACAAAATAGATAAAATAGAAAAAAAAATTCAATTAAATTCCATAATGTTATATACATGTACACGTATGCTTTCTTCAACCTCCGCCACCTCCTCCTCCACCAAGAACTTAGTCTTCAGCCAGTATTGCCTCACTCAAAAAGCAATGGAAAAAGGGGCTTCGACTTACGAAAATTTTGACTTACGAAAGACCCTCTGGAACGAAATAATTCCATAAGTCGGGGTGCCACTGTATGTATGTATGTATATATATATATATATATATATATATATATATATATATACATATATATGTGTGTGTGTGTGTGTTTGTATGTGTGTCTGTGTGTGTGTGTGACAACCACAATGTGCGTCCACATGTTTTGGATGGTCCAAAAATGAGACTATCGGCAGTAAGTTCCTACTTTATTCTCAAAATGCTAAGGAGCACCTCTGCAGCTTATGTCAGTATCAGCTCTGCCCTTCAGCAAGATGGATACAGCTCTGTACCTTCATGTCTTGAGGCCCATATACACAGAAAGACAGTTATTTACATATGTTTGGTTCTATTTAATCAAGTATTCTAGAAAATTATTGCAGTTTAAGTTTATTTGAATGTGTATTTTGTAAATTTACCAGATGGTTTAGGGGCATCAGCTTAGTAAATATGTTCTATGACTTGTGTCTTTTATGCATCAGTAAAGCAGCCCGCCCCCCTTCTTCAGTGGGGTGTTATTATTCATTGTAATTAGTAATGAAAAAAAAGAGAGCATCACAGACTATGTAGAAGACATCGAGTCTTTCAGTGAAAAGGTGCTAATGTAAAAGCTGATATACGCTTTTTAAATTGCACTTTAGATTGTGACCCAAACTGTGACTGCCTAAGCCTAATCAAATAGCCCATTTTTGTTGCATAAAAAAAGCCAATTAGTGCATGAAAGTAAACAGCCACTAAAAGACCAATTAAAAAGCTCTTTGGAACAAAAATAAAATCTAAAATATGGGACTCAAACTTGTGTGATCATTGAAGTGAACAGCCCCAAAGCCTCGTTCTGTGAAGTTTTGTTTTGTTTTACCCACACTACAGCACCAGATTCAGACCTGAAAATGATTTTTTTTACAGAATGAGTCAAGTAAGCAAAATACTTCAATGATGCCAATGCAGCTATCATTACAAGAGCATTATGTAGTTATATTTATGAGGCCACTGTCATTGCTAATCATCAAAAGTCCATGGGTTGTATATCAGTTATAGAATTAAAGAAAAAGTACCTTGAGAAAATAAAATGATACTGTCAAGGGATTCATTATTTTAAAATGTATTGTGCTACATATTTTTTTTAGGGGTGATGTAGATGTCTCAAAAACTCAAGTTCATGAATGAGATTGATAGACTTGGTGTTAAGGGAATACATTTGATGTTAGATTCTGTCTCTCTGCTTCTTCATCATGTACTCAGCCTGATCATCCTCACCGTATGTTCCTTTTTAACACCAGTTTATGTGTGTGTGGTAAACAGTGCGTGGAGTTGTGTTTGTGTAGCTTGTTTAAACTATGAAAATATATATTTAAAAAAACAAAGCTGCACCAAATCTACAAAAGAACCTGCTTGTTTTTCTTGACTGTGACCTGATTCCTCATGATAGACGATTGTTTGCATCTTCACCACTGAGTGCATCCCTCTTTACACATCTGATTGATGCTCGGTGTTTGCGTCATTTTTAGGAGGCTATTAACTGCAAAGAAGGTGGCGTCGCCTGCAGTCTCCCTCTCAGACTGCCTACAGCGCCAACAACCTCCAGCTAGAAGTCAGGGCAAGACTGTATGCAGTCTGAGGCAAAGCACAGGGGGAAAAGTGCTCAAATAACATGCTTATTAAATTTGTTTTTCTGAGCACAAAATAGGCATCAAATATAACTTTTTAAATCAAATTTTCTTTTCAAGTGTCGTTCTACTTGGAACAAAATGACGTTTCCTGCCAGCACAACAGTGCAGGTTATAAGAGAAAAAAAATACAGTCAAAATTAAAGGGGATAAGTAAACCAAATTAGAGCAGACAAGGGAAAAAGCAAAGTGTGGAAATATATGGAGTTCAGAGACATTTGAAATGTCAAGAAAAATGGGGCAAAAATAAGAACTCAGAAAAATTAAATTAGGTAAAAAACTTACAAGTAGATATCTAGTCCACTTAAAACTAACTCCCTAGACATGGTGTTTATATTCATTACAGAAAATAAATAACCTTTATGTAGGACTCATTGATTATAATTCTGGCTTTAGACTGCTCTGCTAGAGATTTGTAACATAATATTAAGTGAAGCTGAAGGAAAAAAAAGCTTGATATCTGTTTTTTAAGTCTGTCTCACACCTTTGTGAGCATTTATACTCGTGCTCTGGTCTATTTGCCAGTATGTGGCAAGTAAATTGCCAGAACACGTGTTGGAATTGAATTTTACTTTAAACAACAGCAACTACACCCAGAGAGGAACAGATATGCAGAAAAATACATTGCAACTAAATGTATCTGGGATTGAGCTGGGAAGACTGCATGCACTGGCAGAAGTCTGGCTATTGTGTTTGCAATGTAGGCAAACCTGACATATTTTCAACCGACAACACATTTCACATTTTCACATTGTTTCAAGGTAGAATTCTTGCACAAAATAATATGTCATGGTATTTTTTACACCCTTTAATTACATATTAGTCCAATGGCACTCAACATATTTCTTTAGCTCTTCCTCCTCCAGCCTTCACTTGGTCTCAGCTTGATTCCAGAATGCTTTGAAAGCAACACCCACTTCATCTCTCCAAATACTGGTAGACTATACTTTAAAGAGTTGACCTGATAAAAACAATTTGTCACACTTGTTGGCTTTCCTGAAAGCAGCTTCTGCCTGAAATTGCTCTCAGTCCAGACACCTCCCTTTGTCCACTGTATAATGCACATCTCTCCTCACAGTCTCTCCACTCAGCTCCCACTCTCACCTCGGCCAACAACGCAGTCCAGCACAGAAATCTATCATTGTGTCGGTGCATTTACTGTTATTGTTGATCATTGTTATGAATAGCTCTAACATTCATTCAATGAAATTAATGAACAATGAATAAAAAAATTAAATGTTTTAATTTAAAATACCAGTATATGCCTCATATTTGTGACTCCCGTAGCCTACAGTCATGGACAGATTACGAGAGGATGAGGCACATCTACCCTTCTACACTAAAAACAACTACAAACAACACAATGTAATATGAACGTTACTGTAATTTTATTGCACAAAAAGACAAAAATGGATGATGGTGAGGTGCAAAACACAGGCTATAAGACAGTATTCTAAGTACTGAAGAACCAAAATGGATGTTAAAAGTGTACACCCACTCCAGAAAGGCATTCAAAGCCTGATTTTCAAACATCTCTTTGTCTTTGTTTTGGATCTTTGTCTGATAGTTTTGCATTTCTGGGTGATTGTTTTGTATGTCTGCAGTTGGTTTGAGTCTTGGTGTGGTTATTTTGCATCTTTGTGTGGTTATTTTGCATCTCTGCACAGTTGTTTCACATCTCTCTGTGTTTTTTTGTATCTTTGTGTGATTGTTTTGGATCTTCTCTCACCCCAACCAGTCGCAGCCAACCGGTCTCACCCCCAACCGGTCGCAGCAGATGGCTCCTCCCCTCCCTGAGCCTGGTTCTGCCGGAGGTTTCTTCCTGTTAAAAGGGAGTTTTTCCTCACCACTGTCGCCAAAGTGCTTGCTCATAGAGGGTCATATGATTGTTGGGTTTTTCTCTGTATCTATGAAGCGCCTTGAGGTGACTTTTGTTGTGATTTGGCGCTATATAAATAAAATTGAATTGAATCTTTGTGTGGTTGTTTTGCATCTTTGTGTGGTTGTTTTGCATCTTTGTGTGGTTATTTTGCATCTCTCTGTAGTTGTTTTGTATCTCTTTGTGGTTGTTTTGCATCTTTGAATGGTTGCTTTGCATGCCTGTGCGGTGGCTGTGTAGCTGTGTGGTTGTTTTCATCTCTGTGTGCTTGTTTTGCATTCCCGTCTCTGCCTTCACACTGTTGATAATGTTTTACATCCCTCCTAAGCTCCCAGGCATTCTGTTATGTCACACTATTACTTTCTATCAACATAACTCACTGCCTGCTGTGACGTAGAAACAGTTTGGTTGGTACAGACAAGCTGATGCTGAAGGGGAAATGAATTTGGGAACACTTTAAATGGCCTGTCCTTTTGCTGGCAACTCTCAAAGGATGAGGCTGGCCTTTCACTGCACTGCTCACTTGCTTGCTCCGATTTACAAAGAAGCTAGCAGGGAAGAAGACGAATCTCTGCCTAAGGCTGTGCTTAAATTACACATGACACATCAACAGCACAGAGAGAAGGCAGTCAAGAAAATTAGCCGCTAAAGAGGACAGGGGAGGGGATCAGGAGTGACACAGGATGAGTTCAAACTCATCTTTCTACCCTCTATATATTCCTGCTCTGCTAACCACTGGCTGCTGCCCTACTTCTCCCTGTAGTATTTTTTCCCCTGGCTGGCTACAGCTCAGCCAGCGCTTGCTGTCAGACGCTGTCCTTCTTTCCGTCAGGCCTTCTCTCTTTGTTAAAGGCTGCCGTGTTTGAATATTTTGTTCCACTGCCTCTGCATTCACAAATGGATGCTCTCTCTGCTCTGGCTATACAAATCTGTCTCCCAGTGTGAGTTTTTTGCACACAAATGAGATGTTTCTTTCTTTTTCAAAATGCCATGTCAAACTTTGAATACATGTATCCTACAGAGCCAATAAAAATGCTACATTCCGACGCATTTGACGACTTTGTCAAAAACCACCGAAACAGACATTTTTATAAACAACGACATTAATGACTCAAGTCAAAGCACCATTTTAAAGGATTCCCCAGAATTACTCTTCTTGCCACTGCCCTCAGATATATTTTACTTGGCTACTGCATTAGTCACTTGTCAGCAAAGTGCAAAGCTTGAATGAATTCACCTTAAACTCCTTGAGGCAGTTTCTGCTCAGGTCAGCTTTAAATGAAACACAAATTACACTATAGGGCTGACCTCTGTCAAATCTGAGCTGTGAAGTGTTCTCAGCCTTTGTTGCAAGGTGCCATAAATGTAATAAATGTCCATTTTGTGTCAATTGATTTAACACAATAATGATTCAGCTCAGGTGTTCTGCCCTCGCACTTAACTAGGCAGACAGACAACCATCATCCCATGTAGAAAAACCACACCGTTGTTCCTTTCTGGTGGATTTATTTGATTGGATGCATAGCATGGCTTTGTCGAAATACATGAATGGACGAATGGTAAAACTGTAAACAAACACAAAATATCCCATGTGAGCTAATATAAGCAAACATTCTTACAATTAGAAGATGCTATGACCTGTTACTATGCAAAGCAAAGCAGAACGAAACAAGCTAACGTTAGCGGTTAGCTAGCGCTAATTAGCGTTTAGGCTAATGACTAATAAAGCACATCATTGAGTCAATTTGCTTTCTCAAAATATCACAAACAACACACGGCAGTTAGTGCTAACATAAAACACAACAATACTGCCAACTTACAGACTGTGCTGGCTTAAGAGGTAGCATAGGCAGGCACAGGAGTAGCAAACTGTCCTTCTCCCGTTAGACAGGAAGTAATGAGAAGTAGCACTTCCGGTAGAATGTCAAAATAAAATGAACAGTGTGCCAGAAACGAATAAAGATTGCATGAACTTGTATAACACTACATAACATGAGTGGTGACTCTTAAGGAGCCAGAACATCAGGCATTAATGAAAAAGTCAAGCAGTGCTGATTTTTGAGAAAAAAAAAATGCATCTCATAAGCAGGAATGACTTAACCACACAGAAATGTCATTAACAAAGAAATCATTATGATGCATCTGCTGAGGCCACGTCGTAGCCGTAGGGCGGCTCATGTGGTAGAGCACGTTGTCAAGTAACTGCAGAGTTTGCAGTTTGATCTCCGGCACGTCCACATGGAAAAGTGTCCTTGGGCGAAACACGGGCGCCCAAGTTACACCTCCTATGACATGCCAGTTGTTTCATGGCAGTTTGGCTGTCATTTGTTGTGTGTGTGTGTGTGTGTGTGTGTGTGTGTGTGTGTGTGTGTGTGTGTGTGTGTGTGTGTGTGTGTGTGTGTGTGTGAATGAGAAACACATTAAAAAGCACTTTGTAGAACTGCTACACTAAAAGTGCAGCTGGTTACTTGACCAGCATGTAATGTAGGTGCTTTGGAGGCCGCAGGCTTTCAACTCTGACATAACATGCAGGAAAAAATCTCCAAACTTTATTCTGTATTACAGAACCAACATTTTGCAGACCAAGTTTTAGCAATTTGCTTTTTCAGACAGAAGTTTCCAAGGATAGAGTGCTTAGTGATCAAACTAGCAATTTTGGTAAGAAACTACAGTCATAAACTATAAAGGTGCAATGCACAGACACACATATATGCTAAATGGTGCCTAGTGATAGAATATGAGAACGTCACTCAACGTGATGTGTTGGCTGATGTGTTCCACGTAGCAAACCATATTTTTTAGACAACGCTGTTGAAAACACCAGGACCTGAAAGAATGTGAAAGTTGAAAAAGCAGAAACTATCCACAGAAACCAAAACATGTATGTAAACTTTATAAACGTAGTCGGGCATTTTAACAAAGGAGTTCATGGAGACTCCCTTTTGCTGTCAGACTCGTGGCCATTAGAGCAAATGCAAGAAGGAGTTAGATGCAATTTTCAACATCTGAGGTTGCAGCTTGACTGTGACCCAAATTTTCTTTCTCTCCTTTCTCTCCATACCCAATGTTTCTTGTATCATTGAAGGTTTTGTGTGGTTTTATGTTCTGACAAAAGAAATATGGTTATTATTCTAGATCTCTGCCGAGTAGAACTAAACAGCTGTAAAGTCAGCGTTTATTTAAACCCCCAGATTTATTGTTTTAGGGCTGATCGTTCCAACTTTTTAATCAGGAAGGGATCAAAAGTTACATCTGAGATCTACCCGTAAAATCACAGTATGAAAAACAATGTTACGTTTCTTTTCTGGTTATTGAATAGCTTTTTTGTGCCTCTAAAAATGATTGAAATTAAGCAGCCTATGTGGGGAACCTACTTTTCAGTTAAACCTCTGACAATTCCTGCTCAAGGGGCCATAACGTATACATTTTTTTCTATAATCGTTAAGGGTAACTCATTATATGATTTTTTCTTTTGCCGGTGCTCCTGTGAAACATTAAATAGAAAGCTCAGAAGTCACAGTTGCAGCTACAGATGTAAGCACTGAGCCTTTGGGATGGGCACACTTGAAATCCAACCAAGTTATAGCAATAATAAGCAACAGAAGACTAGAAGTTTGTCTATAAGGAGTATAGCTCGCCTTTTCCCGCTCCCCTCTCTTGACACAAAGTTGTGCCATTTCTACAGAGTAATTAGGCGTAGGGGATGTTTCACTGCCTTACAAAGCAAGTCATATTCATAATTCCTCCCAGGACTCACACCTAACCATGACACGTGTATTTAACACTGGCCCAGGGGTTAAGAGCCTGGAGGCTGTCAAGAAGGGTAATACATTCACAAGGTTAGGTGTTCCTGGACGTGTGTGTTCATTTGTGTATGTGTTCAAAAGAAACTCTAGACTCAATGTAGACACACATATGTTTTTTCGTGTCCCTAAATAGCCACACATTCGCACACTGTGCTCGGCAGTACGGTAGTTATTAAAGTCATCATTAGAAGCCTGCATGTTCTAACCTCGCCGCGTTTATGAAAAGCTAATTATCCAACTGAACAGCCAGCTGAAGGACAGCCACGCACGCCCACACACACAGACACACTCTCAAACCCCAAATGCTGAGACAAATTCACACTCATATACCTACATTTACATACAAATAAGGCAAACAGTGTAACTGGGGATAGATAGGCTGATTTTGCATCTCATAACCGACTCACAGATACTCTCCTAAAAGCACCTTTCAACATTAAAAAAAAAAGAAAAAAAGGGAAGAAAGTCACTTCCTCATGTGTGAAGAAGTGTGCCAAACGCTGTGCCTCATTAGCATAAGCTGTCATGATAAATTTCTGCAGTGAGAAAACCAGGGGACTCCTCGCAGATACTGCCCTGTCAGTGCGTCGGCTCTTTATTCTACCAAGAATCTTAACTTCTCACTTGTCACACTTGATGCTAATATGAGTGAAACCTCATTCTGTCAAAACCTGTTAGTTGACGTGACTATTATTCCCAACAAGCCAAGAAAAAAAAAAGAAAGAAAGAGAATACACATCTCGTGTAGAAATATGTTGTTTATCCTCAGCTCACAGATTGTAATGGGGGAATATATGCTACACGTTTCAATTATGAATTTGCACCGGCAGGAAGTGCGCCATCTGTGTTTGCCTGCATCGCTTACCAGACAAAAGAAAGTGAAACCCGTTCCTATCCACGATGCAAGCCACAGTCAGGTGTTAATACACATCCACTGACACTGAGGTGCTCGTCAGCAGAGTTAAGCAACAGGACATTCAGATCAAATCAAATCAAATCAAATCAAATCACTTTTATTGTCACATCACATGTGCAGGTACATTGGTACAGCACATGTGAGTGAAATTCTTGTGTGCGAGCTTCACAAGCGTCAGAGTTGTGCAAAATACAATAATGTAAACAAGCAAAATACAAGAATGGCTACATCTGAAACTAATAAATATATGTACAATATATAATAGTGTATGCATTTCTGGATGTGTATACTAAATATTTTTCTACGTGTGTGTGTGTGTGTGTGTGTACACATATTTTACAAATTAAATAGAGTAAACAATAAATAGAATATATAAAATAAATAAAATAAAATATACAGAGTGAGACATGTGCAAAACAGTGGCATTACTGTACAGTATGGAGTGCATAATGTTAAAGTTCCAGTAGTGAAGCTGAGGTGTCTATGACGTGTTCAGCAGTCTGATGGCCTGATGGAAAAAGCTGTCTCTCAGTCTGCTGGTACGGGACCGGATGCTGCAGAACCTCCTTCCTGATGAAAGTAGTCTGAACAGTTTATGGCTGGGGTGACTGGAGTCCTTGATGATCCTCCCTGCTTTCCTCAGGCAGCGCTTCCTGTAGATGTCTTGGAGGGAGGGAAGCTCACCTCCAATTATCCGTTCAGAGCACCGCACTACTCGCTGGAGAGCTTTGCAGTTGTAAACAAGCAAAATACAAGAATGGCTACATCTGAAACTAACTGTTGCCATACCAGGTGGTGATGCATCCAGTGAGGATGCTCTCAATGGCACAGTGATAGAAGGTCCTGAGGATGCGGGGGCTCATGCCGAATCTTTTCAGTCTCCTGAGAAAGAAGAGGCGCTGCTGTGCCTTCTTCACTGTTTTGTTTGTGTGTACTGACCACGTAAGATCCTCAGCCAGATGTACACCAAGGAACCGGAAGCTGCTCACTCTCTCCACAGCAGCGCCGCTGATGGTGATGGGGGTGTGTACTTCTCTGCACCTCCGGAAGTCCACTATCAACTCCTTTGTCTTTGCGACGTTGAGGGTGAGATGGTTGTCTTGACACCAGTGGGTCAGGGCGCTGACCTCCTCCCTGTAAGCTGTCTCATCACTGTTGGTGATAAGACCCACCACTGTAGTGTCGTCCGCAAACTTCACAATGATGTTGGAGTTGTTAGTGGCCGTGCAGTCGTAGGTGTAGAGTGAGTATAGGAGAGGGCTCAGTACACACCCCTGTGGAGCACCAGTGTTCAGTGTGACGGGGGATGAGGTGATGCTGCCCAGTCTGACCACTTGGCGTCTGTCAGACAGGAAGCTAAGGATCCAGCTGCAGAGGGAGCTGCTCAGTCCTAGATCCTGCAGTTTCCTGTCCAGCTTCGAGGGAACGATGGTATTGAATGCTGAGCTGTAATCTACAAACAGCATTCTCACATACGTGTCTCTCTTCTCCAGGTGTGACAGGGCAGTGTGTAGTGTCAGGGCTATGGCATCATCAGTGGACCTGTTGTGGTGGTATGCGAACTATAGAGGGTCCAGTGAGTCGGGTAGTGCAGAGCAGATGAAGTCCCTGACCAGCTTCTCAAAGCATTTGCTTACGATGGGGGTCAGGGCTACAGGTCGCCAGTCGTTCAATGAGGAGATGGTGGAGGATTTGGGTACAGCGACGGTGGTGGCCATTTTGAAGCAGGCTGGGACTACAGACAGAGAGAGGGAAAGGTTGAAGATGTGCGTGAACACTCCAGCCAGCTGAGCCGCGCATGACTTGAGGACGCGGCCGGGAATCCCGTCTGGACCAGTAGCTTTGCGTGCGTTCACCTTCCTGAAGCACCTCCGCACATCCTCCTCAGACACAGTGTGCGCACTGACGTCATCCGCGGTGCGCACACTGTCCGGTCTCATGGTGTTCGCTGCGTCGAATCTAGCGTAGAATACGTTTAGATCCTCACACAGAGAGGCCGTGGTCTGCGGTGTGCTGGTTTTCCCTCTAAAGTCTGTGATCGTGTTTAGTCCCTGCCACATACTCCGAGGGTTGTCAAACTGTTGCTCCACCCTGTCCCTGTACTCACATTTGGCTGCTTTGATCGTCTTCCGGAGTTGGTAATGTGCGTGTTTGTAGTCCGATGTGTTCGCGGAGGCAAAGGCGGTGCTCCGTGCCGCCATTCAGTCATAACTATTTTACTTTTTAATGTATTATATAGTTTTATTAAAATATGTTATTATATAATATTTGTAATGTAATATTTTTGCACTACTTTGAGATTTTGTGAGACCCAGATTTGGACCAAATGCTTAAAACATTGTTTTCAATTCATGGGCTTTAGATTAGTGAGAAAGAAGAGACGTGCATAATATGTAGTCTTCTATTTTAAATAGATTATTAACAGCTATAGTGGAAACTACTAAAAAAAAAACCACAATGTTATATAAATTCTATAAACTTTTATCAAGAAAAGAAGAAACATCAACAGGTATAATAAAGATGAAACAGAGAGAAGTGCTGGGAACACAACAAACAAAGAATGCAAACAGACGTTCTCTGAGATTCATTAAACTACCAGTTTTAGAAGACGTAACTTGGAAAACAAACCTGAGATACTTCTTGAGCACAGAAATGACGTTTAATTATAGCACAAGTTCATAATCTCATTGCTGGATACATTGGGAAAAAAACAATGCATATTACCTGTATGTTTTTTTTATATGAAGCTATTTTGTAATATGTGTGATAGATAGATAGATAGATAGATAGATAGATAGATAGATAGATAGATAGATAGATAGATAGATAGATAGATAGATAGATAGATAGATAGATAGATAGATAGATAGATAGATAGATAGATAGAAAATAGTAATGGCAGATATCTGGTGTATCTCAGTCTATCAGTCTACTTTTTTAATGTTGTGGCTTAGGTGTTTTTACATGTGGGACATAAAACTGTTTATGACTTTGGCTTAGGTTGTAGTTCCAGTGACGACTCTATAAAGATTCCAGCTCTCTGGTTGTCTCTTTAAGCCATCATAGCCATCAGTCACAGGTTGGATCAATAGTATCACATGTGAAGTCAGGAGGATTGGCTCACGAAGCTGAAAACGGAACTGGATTACCTTGCAGCGAAATCACCTCCTATTGAGATTACGCCGGCCTCCGTGGAGTCTCTTGTGGCTGCTTCTGAGGAGGATTCTTGTCGATATGGAAATGCGATTTCCTTGCATAGTGCTGAAGTTACTATCCTGTGTTGTGTTGTGCATTGATCCCACTGGCATAGTTGGGGTTGTTTATTCCCATTCCGGTCTTGCACGAGGAATCTGACGATTCAGCCTCTCGACTAATTCTTGTCAAAGATTAATTGAGTCCTTTCCCTTTGTGTTGGATGTTGACTTGTGTGTGTATTGGAAGCGTTCAATACTATCAGTCTGTTTGAGTGCCAGTGTTTATAAATAATGAGCGCAGATGAATATGTAATAAGCTTTGAACAATGCTAACCTGACATTAACATGCATCGCCTGCCTTTAACATGCAGCTGGTATCTGATTGTGTCGGCGTATGGTTTAACTGGGTTGAAATCCCACCTGGCACTTAAATACATCTCAACTGCTTGGGATGCTTTTCATTTTCTGAGATACTTACATCATTGAAAAGAGACCGACTACTTCCTTTTATTAGATATACAGTGTTCTATGTAAATGAGACAACATTCAGGCAACTGGGGTTATTAAGCAAAACAAAGTTACACAATTGTGTATTTTATGCATGCTGCGTTCAGTTCTAGAAGACTGATTAGATGCTGTTAGAAGCACTTTAAACTCTCTGGTCATTTACTACTTTTGATGTAGCTGTTTGAATGAAGAAAGTTAACAACAGGAGCATACTAATATTGTATTTTGATTAATTTTGAGGGAACATAGAGGAAGACTGATGCCCTCCGTCATGTTGCTATTCAGGAATACTATTTCAGTCAGCACCATTACTGAAAAAAAGACTGAGATTTCCATGTGCAGTAATTTATATTTGGCAGCTTGGCTTTGTTCTGAGACCTACCTACCTTCCATGCGTGTACGTGGAATGCATAAGGTGGGGAGTGCTCACCTCTCTGTCCTTGTATGTGCATACATGGAGAGCTGGAGGCAGAGAGAACAACACCAAGACCCCAGCACAGAACGGCGTAGGCATCAAAGACGACTGTTATATTTAAGTCAGATACAGATCGAAAGGAGGAGCTGCGGTGGGGGTGGGTTGCATAGCAGCTAGCAGGTGCAAATCAGCTGTGGGCAGGTGAAAGCAGCTTAAGTAGCATGAGCTACATGAAAGAGCCAGTTGTAGGAGCAGAAAGGGGATCAGCTGCTGTGAGCTGATATTTTTTGCAGATGTTCACAACATAACTAGTAACTCAAATATCAGAGATAGAATGAACTTTGTTGATTCAGTCTTTTCAGAAAATACCCCCAAAATATCATAAGTCTGTTCAAGTGTTAAATATATAACATCCATTATGAACATGTCTCAAAGGAGGAAAGTAAAGTAGAATCTTAGAGACTTCAGAGTGGGGAGGTCATGGTGCTGTGAGCCATCAACAAAATGTTGGCTTTGACAACAGGTCTATGCACAGATTGGTTTCTTTCAACAAGTTCTCATCCCTAGATGTCAAATACTGCCATTCTGTCAGATACCAGACATGTTTACCCTTAGCCTTGATCCACCAACCACAGCAAAATAAGAAGCGAAGAGATTATTTATTTATTTTTATAATAAAGAAGAAGAAAATACCCACTAGCACAGCAAAATAGGTGTATACTGAGTTAAACTACTTTCAACTTTGCAATGAAAACAGGCAAGCAGTGGAAACAGTGACTGGGCTGAAAATATACAAGAGGCTTACCTATGCAACCAGAGCCTTGAATATTTCCTATGAAGGCAAGGTGTCACCTACAAACCTACTAACAATCTTTGTTTGCTGATGGAGATTAAGGCCCAAGCTTCTCAGACATGAGATCATTTTCATGCAGTACTTAGTGCTTAGATGTTTTTCCATTTCTTATCCACTTGTTAAGTTTAGATAAAACCAAAACTACATAACCTATTTAGGCACCAAAAATATACTTGGTTAGGTTTAGGAAGAGACTGTTATTTAGTTGACATGATACTGGAAAAAAACTCTGATAGCTACCTATTGCAGTTAAAAGTGGCTTCAAGGCATATTCACAACTTCAATGAAATATACAGTACGCTAATCACTGTATATACTTCTGGGATCTCCCTTATTAACTAAGGGGTGGCAAAAGCAGGTCGATCTTAATTTGATTTAGCATAGTTTTTATGCCTGATGCAAGCATCCCATTTGTCTGGTGTTGGAAGCAGCACAAGTTCACTAACTTTTGCCCCTTTAAGGCTCTCTTTGTGTGTCCTACCATTCTCAACCCAGTGACCTTTCACATGCATGTCAGATGTGTTAACCAGACTGTTTACTTTTTCCCAATTGCAAAAACGTCATTAGGTTAAGTTCATTTTTATCTACATTGTACTAAATCACAGCAACAGTCACTTCAAAGCCTTTATATTGTAAGGTAAAGACCCTACAATAATACAAACCCCAAACAGTCAAGCACTTGGCGATAGTGGGAAGGTAAAACTCCCTTTTAACAGGAAGAAACCACCAGCAGAACCAGGCTCAGGGGGGGATGGTCATCTGTTGCGATTCCATGTGCTTTTCTGTTCTGTTGTACTTGTTATCTAAACAGTCAGATGACCTGTTGGAATGACAAACTGGGAAAGTGAAATTATTGCACTAGTGCTTTGTCAGCATTAAGGGAAACTGAAGGATGTCAAAATGCATTTTAGAGTAATAGGATTTACAAGTACAGTTGTTACTGTGTGTGTGTCCTTGTATAGCCGGCCACATCTAGCAGTGTAAATGTTTTACAAACAGTGTGATCAGGCACTGTGTATAAATGAGTTCCTCTGAGTTCCTCTTGTCACTTATAAATGCTCAGTGACAAGAGGAACTCAAATGTAGTTTCCCCACTCAGTGGGATTATATAGTTTGTTTAACCTGTGACTTTTCTTTTCAACTAACTATCCCCCATGGTGCAACTTTTTTAATCCTCTTTGTTTAAAGGTGGTGTGATCATTCACCCATAGGGGCATTTAACCCCCCACTGTCTTTCTGTGTCACTCTGACTCATTGTGGACCCCTCCTTGTGAGTTGGAGCCTGTCACAGGGAGGGATAGCAGCCTTGGGCTTAGCTTGGCAATCTTCCAGCACTATGACAACACACACACATACACGCACGCGTGCATAGAGACACACACAAGTAAGACTTGCCCCAGAGAGCCAGGCGTCTGTTTGAGACAGATGTGAAGCATCAGCAGAGATACACAGGCACCCAGACATTTTTGCAGTTATAGCAGTTAGTTATATATCATGCATTTGTGTGAACGAATTCATAATCACACACACATATGTACACACACACATACACACACAGATGAGTCTTTCTGTACAAACCCCAAAGGAGTAGAGCATATGTTTCCTCTTTCACCACTGGGGAGAGTGGCACAGTGAGGGGAGGGGGTGTTTATGAGCAAGTGTCATTAATATGACAAAACAAGGCTGGCAGAGGGATTTACGGCACATTCTGGTGCCACCATCATCTGTCAGTGCTTTTTCTACTGCTGTTAGCATCACTATTAACACTGGGCTAATCCCGCTTGGTCTGCAACATTGTTTAGGTGAGTGACACATGACAAAATCACATTTTAAATTAATGACAGGACGCTATGTTTCCCAGGAGACCACTGAAACATTGTGCTTGGTGATGTAAGGCTTGGCAATAGAAGCTCATTCCATGAAGCTCTCTACACAGTGTTCTTGAGCTAATCTGCAGGCGACATGTAGGCTTGTTGCGCCTGACTTTGCAGAAAGTTGTTGACCTCTTGGCATTCTTTAAATTCCATTCTTTCACAAATGTTTGTAGAAGCATGGAAAGATACTTGATTTTATAAACCTTTGATTGGAGCTTCTAAATTCAATCATTTGGATGTGTGAGTGAAGACAATACAGTGTAAATAGATGCATATTGACACCAGTTACTCAAAACACGATTGGAGCAGAAACTAAAAGTTTAAAAAAAGAAATTCTCAAAATTAGTTTGTACTTCAGCGAACTTGCTTAAGTAAATGTACTTAACAGTAGTTACTGTCTCTGCCCTTTTGCCACGTCTTTTTTAATAGCTTTTCTTCATGAGTTGTTTAGGCCTTTCTGTGTTCTGTTAAATAATTCAAGCATGTGAATAGAAGCTCAAAAACAAATCATAGCCTGTGTTTGTGGACTTGTGACAGGGTGCGATAAGGCAGTATAAAAATCAATTCTGCCTGCGCTCTGCCTGCGCTCTCCCTCCCCGCTGGCTTTGTCTTTGTTGTCCAGTCTCTGTCTTCAACCAACCACCGTTGGAGAAATATCTACTGCTTCTTTGAATAGGATAATTTCACCGTCATTACATACCCAGCTCGAGTCCCATAAGCCACATCTCCACCCCTTTGTGGCTTAAAGCAAAGTATTACTTGGGCTTTGCTGTTCTGAAGCCATTCCAAAAGCAAATTATTGTAGCACATTGCCATCCATCATCAACTGTCAGTCAATGAACTGAAGGACTGATCATGCAATCTGTCGCTTTTCTGGAGAATATTGATGAAGACATTTTGAGGTGATGAATGGTGAGGAGTTTACATGATGTGTGACTATCCATGAATAACTGTTGATAAATCATTTATGGAATAATTAATTAGTGCAGTTTGATGCGCTTGATGGAGATTCTGCATAGCAAGCAAGAATCTGGCAGATGAAGTGATCTGGGGGTTCGCTTTATCTTATTTTGGCACCAAAACACAATCAAAACAGTGCTTTAGGTCAGACTACATTGTGTATTACACAAAGCACAATGCGACTAGTGGTTACTGAGCTAATCCATCACCTGCTGATGCGAACTCTGCCCTGAACTATCCAAATTTAGCAATTATCTAGGAAGCTGTAATTAGTCCTTTATGCATGGCTGTGGAAGACGTATTTAGCCTTGTAAGCCATTTCCCATTTTTGGGTGGACTGAGGCTGAAAACAATAAATACACACAGCCTCTCCCCATTCATAAAGTTCTTTTACTGTGTGTTCTTTCACGCTTCCTTTTATTTTCTTTTTGGGGATAAAAATGCCACATTGAAAATAAAGACAACAAACCTTAATTAAATGTTGTTATTCTGAAAGTTGCTATAAAAAAATTGGCTGCACGAGTTTTGATTGGGTTAATATTTCATGAACGTGAATATTTGAGTTCATTAATGTGCAGGTGATGATTCCTTGTTATTTACTATTTTGAAATGTCTTTAAAGGAGTGCTATGGTGATTTTTTTCCTTCATCTTTAATAGTTGAGGGAGTCATGAAGAGCATGAGATATCCTGCCTTCTCTACGATGCATCATGGGCAGGGGTGTCCAACTCCAGGCCTCAAGGGCCGGTGTCCTGCAAGTTTTTAACTGTACTAATTCTGTACAGTTCATATAAGTTTAAATCAAGCTTGGTAAAGCTTGAGCCTAACCAAACATGACACATGTTCTAAGAAAACAAGATGTGGAGTAGATATATTTATATACAATTAATTTACTTTCTCCTTCAGCCCTGTTTCCAAAATGGGGATGCTTTAAAGTAAATAAAAATAAGAATGCAGTTATGTGCAAACAAATAAACCGAATAACTCAATACAAATTTAGAAAGTACAGCATATTGTACTGCTGTATTGTTTAAATAAAGGATGCCAAAGACATTTTTAAAGAATGGTTTCAGGTTTCAGAATGAGCATGTTTACCACTGCATTGCATCACCTCGACTTTCAACACTGTAACCATTTGGGAACTGAGGAAAGAAGCTGCTGTAGTTTTAAAAGAAAAATGTTTTCCCATGCTTGCTTGATATCGAAGTTTAGATGCACAACAATTTGAGACTTCTTTGTTCTAATGTTATTTTGAAAATATGCCATTTTTTCAATGGGTCACAGCTCTGAACTGTTGGAGGCCATTTTAGCACTAGGAATGTTTATTCGTGCAGAATGTGATTAACTGTTATCTTGTTGAAATAACAAGTCCTGTGCAGTCCTGTGGAAAACTAAGCACACCCCTACTGCTTCCATAGGGATGTGGACAATAAACAGCCAGTTGCTGTATATCAAATGCACTTGATTAACTGATTATCAGCAATTGTAAGAACTGCTACAAAAGCAGGAGTTTGGACAGTTTGCTGGTCTGGAGCAGCATTCAGGTGTGTATTAACACAATGCCAAAATGTTTCAAGGAGTGGACATGCTGGTAAATTCACCCAAAGGACAGACCATGACCTAAGAGCAAGTGAACAAAACTCCAGAGCCTCTTGAGTCTGAGCTTCATGTCAGACACATTTAGCATGTTAAACGTTGATGTTCATGGCAGGACTATTTGAAAATAGTGATCAAGTACAGTTTGTTTGGAAGTGTTACAAGAAGAAAGCCAATTCTCTCTGAAAACAACATGGCAGCGTGGCTTATGTTGGGAAAGTTAGATTGGAACAAACTACAAGGCTTCTGGAATTATGTTCTTTGGACAGAGGAGACCAAAGTGGAGCTGTTTAGTCAAACTGCACAGCACCACATCCGGCAAACACAGATAACAGTTTAAAAACCTCATACCAACTGTGAAGCACTGTGATGCATGTTGGTGGAGGGGTGATGATTTGGTTTGTTCTGTTGCTAGACCACCTGGGCACCTCACAGTCATGGAGTTAGTCAAGAATTTCTCTGTGTACCAAGTATTCTAGGGTCAAATGTCAGGCCATCGGTCTGACAGCTAAAGCTTGAGGGAAATTTGATGAAACAGGACAATGAGGCCAAGCACACAACCAATAAAACATTTAAAAAAAAAAAGAAAAGAACCAAGGGGTTGCAATGGCCAAATGTAAGTCCAGATCTCAACCTACTTACAATGTTGTTGTGGAACTTAGCAGAGCTCTGCGTGCTAACCCTCAATGAGCTAAAGTAATTTGTAAACAAGAGCGGACCAAAATTCATCCACAGCAATGTGAGAGACTGATAAATTCATTCAAACAACAAATACATCACATTATTGCTCCTGAAAGGGGTTTTAAGCTACTGAGTACTGTACTTAGTGTTTCATAGGATTGCATGGAGTGGAAACTTTCATTTTCACTTGACTGTATATCCTTCAGTATTATTGTTACCCTGACAGATGTTTAAATTAGATATGTTCTTTAGTTTTAATATCGCCTCCAGAGAAAACCTCACAAGGCAGCATTTCTGTGTTTGGCTTTGCAGTTTTAACTTGCATTTTTAGATGCAGCACCAAACCAGTTTGTACACTGTGTCTGAACTTCAGAAGTGTTCCTGAGTTGGCACAGTAATTTCCAATACTTCTAGGATGCTTTCTTTATACCCAGTCAACATAATAATTAACCACAAGGAATGAGGTTAATTAACTCGGTTTAATTTAGTATGTGTTTTTCAAAGGAAACAATATCATTTCTCAGTTTCACTTTTGCCTTTATACTAAGGCGTTTAAATGTTTGCAGATCTTTTACATCGTTGGTTTATTGAAAATCTGGCTTGTAATTAGAAAAATCATTTGTGTTCACTTCTTCACAGCGACTGACATGATTATCTACTGTTCTCCCCTGCTGTTTACAGGGCAGTGGTGCACATTCAGGTCAACGATGTCAATGAGTTTGCCCCAGTGTTTCGGGAGCCCCAGTATCAAGCAGCAGTGACAGAGGGCAAGATTTATGACAATATCCTGCAAGTGGAGGCTACTGATCAGGACTGCTCCCCACAATACAGCCAGATCTGCAACTACCAGATCACCACTACTAACACACCCTTCGCCATCGATCGTAACGGTGAGTAGAAGTTGGGGTGGAATATTAAACGCATTCGGGAGTTTTTGTAATAGTTGTCACAAAGAAGCTACGCTGTTACCGGTCATATTCAGTGCGCTGTAAGTTTTATTTTGAAACACTTTCCTTGAAACTTTTGTGTGCCCATTTTCTCTCAATGTTCTGCTTCACCTATTTCACTGATTTCCCACAAGTCCAAAAAGATCTTCCAAATCAAGTTTAAAGTTTGTTGCCTTCCCTTGGCTCTTCATTTGATATACAAAAGATGTAAAAACACATTTCTCACATAACGCCACAACACGCATGATCTGAAAATCCCATCCATCCGTACTCACTATAGAGCCATGGGAGAAGTGAACACACATACCTGCATACGCTCTAGTAGAAAAACTTAATACTCTGACAGATATCTCTCCCTGGGGGTAAAATGCACTCTTTAGTCTTTCCAAGGACAAAGTCAAGCTTTGCTCAGAGAGCCATCACTCTCCACAAATCAGATCACAGAAGTCTGTGCACACACAAACATTATATAGACAAACACACACACACGGAGACAAAGAAAAATCTAAGGACACGTTCACATACCCCCGCAAATTTACTTAACTTTGCTGAGTTGCTACTTGTACTTTGCTACATAGGTAGCTATTAATCATTATTTTCTAAACAAAAGTTAAATGTTATCATGAGCCACAAACTCAAATACGAAAATGCCCACAAAATCTATTGTGAAATGTGGTTCCACTGTTTTTGTGTGTACTGACCTTCTGTCTTATTACCATTACAATTGTTCAATTTTAAATTGTGAATGTAATAATAGAACTTCATACTTAGAATGCAACATATTACATGAGCATACACTTTAACACTGGACTTACTGTGTCATATACTTTTTAGACAGGCAACTCAAATACGGCTGCTGCATTAGTGCCACCGAGACGGTACATAAACTCTTTTGCCTAAAATACAGAGATGAAAGGCACATTACTGTTTCAATTTTTACTACTGCCAGCAGAGAGTTCCTGACTGTTGAGGTGCTGCAGTAAAAAGGCTGACTGAGTGAGGTGTGGGCCAAACTGCTCCGTGAATGATACAGGAGCGAGGCTGCAGCCTGTGCACGCTCTCTCCATTTCAAGGGGTCTTGCTTAGCTATTGACCGCTGAGGAAAAAGGCTTTGAGAGCTCTTGAACTCAAGAGTACCTGAGGGAGAGGAGAAGATGGTGGGAGAAAAGTGGAGGTTGCCTGTGAGAGAGAGAGTAAGTGGTGAGACTGGGTCGGGGACATAAGCACACTACAAAGTGTAGCAGGAAAAATCTAAACAAGCAAGGAAAAAACTAGTGATGTTGTAATTTTTAAATAGACCGAAAATCCCATAAAAACACGGGGTATTCATTTTCCTAAGCTTAAAACAACCTCTTCCTTTGTACTGTAGATGCTTAAAAAAGTAAAGTAATCACTAAACTTGCATTAAAGAAAGGGACTTGCTTGGTGGGGGTGCTTCGCCTCTGTTACCACTGAGACAATGAAATGCAATGCAGGCGTAACTAGAGAGATGACAAACTATAGGTTTTTGAAGCCACAAAACACTTCAGAGTGAACCTTTACCACTCTGCTGCTGCAACACTGATTTAGGGAAACAGTAAATACAGTATTCATGCTGTATTGCTGCACCAGGGGGGATATTGCACTACATTCCATGCTTGCTAACATGCTAATATTAGCAAGCAGGTTAATGGTATTTTGATAAGATCCCATTAAATATGGTTAAATATGGGAGGGTTAATTTAGTACAGTAACACTAATTACTTGCTTTTCAGTTATCCTCACCCCAGGTGGATTGAAAGAAAAAAAGATATGCTTTTTTTCCTGCACACTACAGTCAGATGATTTGTGTGCAGGAGAAGGAAAATGGTGGAGCAGAGACTTTTACTGCACTATTATTTTTTATTGCACAAAAGGACAAGAACTTGATGGCGAAGTGCAAACTCTGTCCAGGACAGAAACAACTGTGTTACAATGCCAACAAAGCCTCAGCTCTTTGCAGGCATCTCCACAAACAGCTTTAGCATAAGTCTGGGTTCTTGGGTAGCTTTTTGTTGGCATGCTGAGTGCTGTCCTTAGCGGGTAACAAAAACAGTGATGAGCAGTCAGCCCATGTTTCTACCTGTTCAATCACTTTCAATATTGCTTTTAAGTCTCTTAAGACAACTTGTGTTGTTGGCTTTGTTTTCACAGTAAACACTAAAACAATACATATGTGTGGCTTCATTATGATATATACACATACATATATATATATATATATACACATACATATATATATATATATATATATACACATACATATATATATATATACACATACATATATATATATACATACATATATATATATATATATACATATATATATATATATATACACACATATATATATATATATATACATATATATACGTATATATATATATACATATATATATGTATATATATATATATATATATATATATATAAAAAACACCCAGCACGCCCCTGCGGGCGGTTTATCCTTCAAGCTCGGGTCCTCTACCAGAGGCCTGGGAGCTTGAGGGTCCTGCGCAGTATCTTAGCTGTTCCCAGGACTGCGCTCTTCTGGACAGAGATCTCCGATGTTGTTCCCGGGATCTGCTGGAGCCACTCGCCTAGCTTGGGAGTCACCGCACCTAGTGCTCCGATTACCACGGGGACCACCGTTACCTTCACCCTCCACATCCTCTCGAGCTCTTCTCTGAGCCCTTGGTATTTCTCCAGCTTCTCGTGTTCCTTCTTCCTGATATTGCTGTCATTCGGAACTGCTACATCGATCACTACGGCCGTCTTCTTCTGTTTATCTACCACCACTATGTCCGGTTGGTTAGCCACCACCATTTTGTCCGTCTGTATCTGGAAGTCCCACAGGATCTTAGCTCGGTCATTCTCCACCACCCTTGGGGGCATCTCCCATTTTGACCTCGGGACTTCCAGGTTATACTCGGCACAGATGTTCCTGTACACTATGCCGGCCACTTGGTTATGGCGTTCCATGTATGCCTTGCCTGCTAGCATCTTGCACCCTGCTGTTATGTGCTGGATTGTCTCTGGGGCATCTTTACACAGCCTGCACCTGAAGTCTTGCCTGGTGTGATAGACCCCAGCCTCTATGGATCTTGTGCTCAGAGCTTGTTCTTGTGCTGCCATGATTAGTGCCTCTGTGCTGTCTTTCAGTCCAGCTTTGTCCAGCCACTGGTAGGATTTCTGGATATCAGCCACCCCCTCTATCTGCCGGTGGTACATACCGTGCAGGGGCCTGTCCTTCCATGATGGTTCCTCGTCTCCCTCCTCTTTCTTGGGTTTCTGCTGCCTGAGGTATTCACTGAGCACTCGGTCAGTTGGGGCCATCTTCCCAATGTATTCTTGGATGTTCGTTGTCTCATCCTGGACTGTGGTGCTGACACTCACCAGTCCCCGGCCCCCTTCCTTCCGCTTAGCGTACAGCCTCAGGGTGCTGGACTTGGGGTGAAACCCTCCATGCATGGTAAGGAGCTTTCTTGTCTTTATGTCAGTGGCTTCTATCTCCTCCTTTGGCCAGCCTATTACCCCAGCAGGGTACCTGATCACGGGCAGGGCATAGGTGTTGATGGCCCGGATCTTGTTCTTACCATTCAGCTGACTCCTCAGGACTTGCCTGACCCTCTGCAGGTACTTGGTGGTTGCAGCTTTTCTAGCGGCCTCTTCATGGTTCCCATTCGCCTGCGGGATCCCCAGGTACTTGTAACTGTCCTCTATGTCTGCAATGTTGCCTTCTGGTAGTTCAATCCCCTCAGTTCTGACTACCTTCCCTCTCTTTGTTACCATCCGACTACACTTCTCCAGTCCGAACGACATTCCAATGTCATTGCTGTATAGCCTGGTAGTGTGGATCAGTGAATCGATGTCTCGTTCACTCTTGGCATACAGCTTGATGTCATCCATGTACAGGAGGTGGCTGACAACTGCTCCGTTCCGTAGTCGGTATCCGTAGCCAGTCTTGTTAATGATCTCACTGAGGGGGTTCAGGCCTATGCAGAACAGCAGTGGGGACAGAGCATCTCCTTGGTAGATCCCGCACTTGATGGTGACTTGTGCTATGGGCTTGGAGTTGGCCTCTAGTGTTGTACGCCACATCCCCATTGAGTTCCTGATGAAGGCTCTTAGGGTCCCATTGATCTTGTACAATTCTAGGCATTCCAGTATCCAGCTGTGGGGCATTGAGTCATAGGCCTTCTTGTAATCAATCCAGGCAGTGCACAGGTTGGTCAGTCTGGTCTTGCAGTCTCGGCTGACTGTTCTGTCTACCAGTAGCTGGTGTTTTGCGCCTCTGGTATTCTTGCCAATTCCTTTCTGTGTCCCGCTCATGTATTGACCCATGTGCCTGTTCATCTTAGCCGATATGATGCCTGACAGGAGCTTCCATGTAGTACTGAGGCAGGTTATTGGTCGGTAGTTGGAGGGGACCGGTCCCTTCTTGGGGTCCTTGGGGATCAGGACCGTCCGACCTTCGGTTAGCCATTCCGGGTGTCTCTCGTTAACTAGCAGCTGGTTCATTTGTGCTGCTAGACGCTCGTGGAGTGCAGTCAGCTTCTTTAGCCAGTAGGCGTGAACCATGTCGGGCCCTGGTGCTGTCCAACTCTTCATACTGGAGACCCTTTCTTGGATATCTGCCACTGTGATGGTTACTGGATCCTGTTCGGGGAGGTTGCTGTGGTCTGCCCTCAGATCCACTAGCCACTGAGCATTGCCGTTATGGGTTGCGTCCTTCTCCCATATGCTCTTCCAGTATTGCTCGGTCTCCAGCCTTGGTGGTGCTGTTCTCTTATTGTTCCCTTGCCACTGAGAGTACACCTTTGCTGGTTCTGTGGAGAACAGCTGGTTTATTCTCCTGCCTTCTATCTCTCTGGTGTACCTCCTCAAGCGGCTGGCCAAGGCTGTGAGTCTTTGCTTGGCAGTTTCTAAGGCCTCAGGTATGGACAGCTTGCTGTATTTCTTATGCACCTTCTTTGTCGCACCTTTCTGCAACTCCGTTAGTTGGCTAACCTCCCTCCGTGCTACTTTGATCTTGCCCTCTAGCCTCCTTCTCCATGGAGGGTACTGCCCCTTGTGGCTGTTCAACTTGTAGCCAAGCATCTCACTGATCACTGCTGCCGTATTGTAGATCAGCTTGTTAGTGTCGGTAATCGTGGTTGTAGGTATCGTCCGTAGTGCTGCATTAACATCATCTAGCAGACCTTCTGAGGGTACTTCACGTAATCTTGGTAACCGGCTACGGGGGATCCAGGTTTCAAGCTTGGCCATGATCCTATCTTTCAGGTCAGTTCCTCTCGCACTTAACTCTCCTATCGCACTTGGGGCTATGTACCCAATCTCGGGTGGGGGTGATGATATCGCCCCCCTGACCTGGCGTCCTGACTCCTCCTTGCCGTAGCATTTGTGTTGTACCTTGTCAATCTCTAGCTGTGAGAGCAGTCCCTTCTTTCGAATGTTGGAACACTGAGCTACTAGTTGTTTCGCCGTCATTGTGGATGTTGGGTATCGAAGAATCCATAGGTCCCTCAGCCTATTCATGTAGCCCCTTCCGCCAGGGTTACTTGCGTAGTAGCATTCCAACAACGCCCTGTTTTCGTCTCTTGCCCACCGATGCCTTCTTGTTCCAGTAGCCCACTTTTCGTCAGGGTGCCCTGGTTCCTCAACACCTGACGCGGACCTTGTTGATCCGGGCGACGTCCGAGCCGGCATGCCTTCATATTTATCTGTCTCGCTCATGTCTGCGGTAGGCTTGCTTAGCATAGGGGGTCTAGCCTTAGGACCCTTACTGGATACAGACGCCCCAGGCAGGAATCGAACTTGCGATCCTCTGTTCCAAAGGCGTGTAGTCTAACCACTACGCTATCCAGCTGCTTATATATATATATATATATACATATATATATGTATATACATATATATATATATATAAACCCAGCACGCCCCTGCGGGCGGTTTATCCTTCAAGCTCGGGTCCTCTACCAGAGGCCTGGGAGCTTGAGGGTCCTACGCAGTATCTTAGCTGTTCCCAGGACTGCGCTCTGCGGATCTGCTGGAGCCACTCGCCTAGCTTGGGAGTCACCGCACCTGGTGCTCCGATTACCACGGGGACCACCATTACCTTCACCCTCCAAATCCTCTCGAGCTCTTCTCTGAGCCCTTGGTATTTCTCCAGCTTCTCGTGTTCCTTCTTCCTGATGTTGCTGTCATTCGGAACCGCTACATCGATCACTACAGCCGTCTTCTTCTGTTTGTCTACCACCACTATGTCCGGTTGGTTAGCCACCACCATTTTGTCCGTCTGTATCTGGAAGTCCCACAGGATCTTAGCTCGGTCATTCTCCACCACCCTTGGGGGCATCTCCCATTTTGACCTCGGGACTTCCAGGTTATACTCGGCACAGATGTTCCTGTAAACTATGCCGGCCACTTGGTTATGGCGTTCCATGTATGCCTTGCCTGCTAGCATCTTGCACCCTGCTGTTATGTGCTGGATTGTCTCTGGGGCATCTTTACACAGCCTGCACCTGGGGTCTTGCCTGGTGTGATAGACCCCATATATATATATATATATATATATATAAATAAATGTGTTGGTGTGTTGAAAGTACACTATATTGAGGTATATATTCCTTACTGGTTATTATGAGACGATGCATTTCAGGTCATTTTACAGACTAATGAGAAAGTATTTAACAAGGGGTAATTTAACAACTACTGTAACAAATTACTTTTTTTTTATATCAAGTAATGTGTCATACGTTACTTTTTTGGAGTAATGAGACAACACTGATAGCTACTGTATAGCCCTATAATCGACATCATAAACTACACCATAGCCTGATCGCCACCTTTGAAGAAATGGAACTACATGGTGCAGTCATGTAGATTTCAGCAGACCTCTGATAGCTCTGTATAGTAATAATACGCTTTGTAAACAGTTTCGTCTGTCCTGTCTTGTTCCTGAAAAATTTGATTTTTTTGGCTTTGAGTCCAGCCTGAACACCTCCTTTCACTTGTGATGGCAGGGAAATGCAAATATTGTCCACTGTGTTAATGGGTCTGCACAAAATCATCGCAGTTTATTAGCTTGGTGACAAGTTTCATCTACAATCTGTAAACGTGCAACACCTGTTAATTATTCCAAAGTAACATACTAATAAAATACTAGAATTTCACACACTGAAATTAAAGGCCAGACTTTTTGCATGAGCTATATAATTATTGCATGCCAAATAATTTGTCACACCACATGTTGTCATGTTTCGGCTGTGTGGCAGGCAGGAGAGGACCCAAACGCAAACTCACGGGGACAGAACTTGAACTCAAAAGCACAGCTTTAATTGCTGGAAAATTAGAACACAGGTAATACAAAACTAAACTGGGAAAGCTAATCATAAAGTATACCAGGAGACACGGGGAGAATCACACACAGCATGAGGGAGACAAGGCCACAAAAACAAAATGTCCATCAAAAGCATAGGAGCACAGGGAACAGTTCACAACTCCTCAGGGGGCCGGCCTGGAGGCTGACGGCACAGGAGTTCATAGTCAAACAGTTCCGGGGGCCGTCCATGCGGACGGCAACGGCGGCGACATGGAAACGGTTCAGGGGCCGACCGTGCGGACGGCAACGGTGTAGAAACAGTTCAGGGGGCCGACCTCGACGGCGGTGACGTCCAGCTGGTGGCCCGGAAAGTGGCCGGCGATCCCGAGGTGCCGAGGCCGGACCAGGCGTGGCAGAAGCAGAGGCCGAGGCCGGACCAGACGAGGATGAAGACTCGGATGGAGTGGACCAGGCGACTGCGTGGGCGGAGACACGGAGGCCGCAGCTGGCGTGGATGAGGCTGCTGGTGGAGCAGCTGGTGGCTGAACGGGCACCTCGGACCCTCCAGCGGACGAGGAAGGTTGCTGGACGGGCCCCTCGGGCCCTCCAGCTGACGAGGCATGAGGCTGGACGGGCTCCTCGGGCCCTCCAGCTGACGAGGCATAAGGGGCTCCTCGGGCCCTCCAGCTGAAGCAGTGGCAGGACCAGTAGGTGCAGAGACTACTGGCTGAACAGAAGGCTGAGCGGGTGATGGAACAAATGACTGAGCTAAACACTGGGGAGCTGGCTGAGCTTCACAGTGGGCTAAGGGCTGAGCTAACGGAAACACAGGAAAATGAACTATGGACTGGGCTGCTAATAGAGCTAATGACTGAGCTATAGACTGAAAAGCATGCAGCAGTGATGGTGGTGATGGTTGTGGACTGTACTCTCCTGAGCCTCTGGAACACAGGGAGGACTGCTGGGCGGGGTTGACCGAGTCTTCAGCAGAAACAAGAACGGGTGCAGGCACCTGACGGACACTAGCCGCTCCCACCCGAGGAGTAGGTACGGGTGCAGAGACGGGCTGTATCCTGGCTGCCCTCACCCTGGGGACCGGCATGGGTGCAGAGGTGGACTGGTTCACAGCCCCCCTCACCCTGGAAGCCGGGACAGGCAACGGCTGGGCAACTGCCCTTCTCACCCGAGGAGCTGGTACGGGTGCAGAAACTGACAGAGCCTCAGACAGCCTGGAAACCAGAGCAGGGACCAACTGGACCTCAGCCTCCCTCACCCGAGGAACTGGTACGGGTGCAGGGGTACGCTGGGCCCGAGCTGCCCCGGGAGCAGGAACACGAGCTGGCAAAGGAGCGGGCTCAGAAAAAACAGTCTTAGAATTGGCAGGCTTAGGGTTAATATGTACTGGGTCGACAAAAACAGACCTATCAAAAATGAACTTAGCATTTTTCCCCACCATGTTCTTCAGTCTTTGTTTTAGCAGGTTTTGACGTCCTTGGGTTAACGGTCTTAGAGTGAGCTGACTTGGGGATGACTGAACCAGACTTGACAAAACCTGAACTGACAGAACCTGAACTGAGTGTTTTAGACCTGGTGACATTGCTCACAGTTTTTCCTTTAAAAGCATTTACAGCCTTTGGCGAGTGATTATTGTCTTTGATTTCTTCTGTTCAGAGGGAGCTTTGGTGCAAGCGGGGCAACAGGCGGAGGCTTTTGGCAACTTCGGGGACCTCCAAAAGCCAGCCGAGTTCCGTGGAATATGTGCTCAAAATCCGGAGCGCGCCACGGCTTCCAGCGGAGCTCCTCCTCCAGC
This sequence comes from Rhamphochromis sp. 'chilingali', assembly GCF_963969265.1. NCBI lineage: Eukaryota > Metazoa > Chordata > Actinopteri > Cichliformes > Cichlidae > Rhamphochromis > Rhamphochromis sp. 'chilingali'. Next base: position 32,785,392 of record NC_137935.1, read on the forward strand.
TGGGCGAGGGCTGCCTCCTGGCGCTCATACAGCTGAGAGCGGTTTGCTGGGTCCATGTAATGGTCGTAGTCTTCTGTCATGTTTCGGCTGTGTGGCAGGCAGGAGAGGACCCAAACGCAAACTCACGGGGACAGAACTTGAACTCAAAAGCACAGCTTTAATTGCTGGAAAAATAGAACACAGGTAATACAAAACTAAACTGGGAAAGCTAATCATAAAGTATACCAGGAGACACGGGGAGAATCACACACAGCATGGGGGAGACTACGACACTGACAAAGAGAAACACAGGGCTTAAATACACAGAGGGATAACGAGGGAATGAGACACAGAAGGAGACCACAGCTGGGAGTAATCAGGCTGGACGAGACAAGGGAAGCAAAACTAGAAACACTCACATGAGACATGGACCTTCAAAGTAAAACAGGAAACACACTGACTGAACTCTAAACATGCAAACTTAACAGCAACTGAGAAGACAGACTATAGGGACCAGAAACATGGTACATAGAGGTCACAGTAGACACAACATTGAACACAGGGAAGCCATATTACAAAGCCAAAGAACTAAACCTATGATAACCATAACTGAAATCTAGGGAAACAAGAAACAGTACAACAAAGGACTCAAAACATACTCCATAATATAAAAAACACGAGATTTCTTCAAAATAAAACAGGAAACATGAGAGGCAGACATGACAACATAAGACAACAGACATGAAACACATGAAGGGCAAGGGAGACTTCACAGGGGTTGAAAACACAAGGGGGAGCTAATAAGCAAATGAACATAGGAAACCTAATAAGCTTAAACATACACTATGAACATCAAAATGAACTAAAACTCAAAACACTGGGTCATAAGACCCAGGATCGTGACACATGTATGTTCAAGTGTTCCAGTCCAGTGACTCAAATTAGCTGAGGTGAAGCCCACCAGCAGCTGCCAACACCAGGTACTTGTGCAGTCATCCCCTTGTCAAAGCACCCTAAATCAGGGCTGCCCAATCCCAGTCCTCGAGAGCTACTATCCTGCAGCTTTTAGATGCATCCCTACTCCAACACAGCTGAATCAAATGGTTTGATTACCTCTTCAGCATGCCATCATGTTTGGCAAAGGCCTGATAACAAGCCATTCATTTGATTCGGGTGTGTGGGAACAAGGATGCATCTAAAAGCTGCAGGACGGTAGCTCTCGAGGACCGGGATTGGGCACCCCTGCCCTAAATACTTCTTAGAATAAGTCGAATTTTGAATTTTAGCCCTCATCCTACATACATACACATCCTACATAATTTACATACAGGGACTACTGAGTTGCATCCCTGGGGACCCCAAAAATAATTTACAATGAGAAGCAATTATCATAGCAAATAATAATAGCAAAACTTATTATGTCTTAGAGCAGGGGTGCTCAATACGTCGATCGCGATCGACCAGTCGATCGCAAAGGTAGTATTGGTAGATCGCATGGCATTAAAAAAATAGATGCCAGCCTATCATCCATCCCGTCACTTGATTGATACAGGGAAGCCAGTCAGATGACAGCAGATTTTTTCTGACGCTTAGGTCGCTGCGCATGCGCAAACAGCGGCGCGAAGTGTAGTAAAACTGACAAGCTAGTCAGCGAGTTAACTCCAATTTTTAGCTCTCGGTTTTTTCTCTTAAACCTGGCCATCAGCAGCTACTGTCCGGACTATGCATCCCTGGCTGATTCAATTCAGTGCAAGTCATCAGAGTAAACTCAGGTAATGACAAAAAATTTACATAGTTAATTGTGTTGTGAAATATTGGATATTGCGGTTATGCATGTATATACATTGTAGATATAAAGAATCCTCAATATATTTATAAATAAGTATATGTTTTGGATTTTTGTAGTGGGTAGATCATTTTGACTTGGTCATTTTATAAGTAGCTCACATGCGGAAAAAGTGTGAGCACCCCTGTCTTAGAGCATTATCAGTTATGCAATGAACATTGCATATTTTCTAACATCAAAATCTTTGGGTCAGCTCTTGTTTCACCACAGCAGACTGATACAGTGTCCACATCACTGCATCTGTCAGGATCCGGATCATCACACCTGGATCATCACACCTGAATCAAATGATTAGTTCATTACCAGGGCTCTGGAGAACTTCAAAACATGTTGAGTAGGTAATGTAGCCATTTAAATCAGCTGTGTTGGATCAAAGACACATCTAAAACCTTCAGGACACCGGCTCTCGAGGCCTGGAGTTCCCTACCCCTGGTGTAGACTCTGTGATTAAAAATATCCAGCTTCATTTTGGGCATTTAATGTAATATTTAGTTAAAACTCCAACGTAAGAAAACTGGAAAGTCTTGAAATGCAAAAATGTTTTTATGTATTTTGTATTTTTATGTTATTTATCGAAGAAGAGAGGATTAATGTGAGTGGTGTCCTGTAAACAAAGACAAATGGGCCTTAGCAGTGTTAGATAAGAAAAGCTTGGTGGTAAAACTAGATGGTAATTACAAAAGGGGCGATGGCATGAATTCACAAAGACAGGTGCAGAGACGGTTTGCTTGTGTGCGTGTGTGTGTTTTTGTGGATTTGATAGAGAGGCAAATGGGGCAGGTGAGCTGGAGGGTAAAGCAGTCATTTACTAGCTGACCACCCTCACCAGCAGTCACAACACGCACAGCCTGCTGACATGGATAAGTTGATGTTGTAATTGAAGGAGCAGGAATAACAACCTCTGTCGTGCAGAAAGGCGGGAGTGCATGCACACTATGTATGTGTGTTTGCGAAAAAAGAGAGAGCAGAGCACAACAGATGAGGCAGCAAACAGTGAAATGGGATGAGGCTGCAAAACAGTGAGACAATGATGTTCGCTAGGAGGGAATGGGAAGGTTGGGCAGGGCAGAGGGAGGAGGGAGGAGGGAAGGAATTCTAAACAAGCAGAAAGGAAGACAGAATGGGTGACGAGGAGGACGGGAAGGCGAACAATGCCCTCCTAATATGAATTACAGCTAATCCTCCTACTCACATACTTGTATTCAAATATACCACATTATCAACATTCAGCTCCTTCTGCACCTCTCTCCACACAATGGAAAAAGCTCAAGAAGCATCCAGGCTGTTATACAAGTAACTCATTCTAGCTCCATTTCAACTCACAGCCAATAAGAGCCAATTTCCATGCACTTTACACTCCGCAAGTGCTCTCCATCAGGGACCCCCTCCCTGTCCAGCTCTAGTGGGGTGTAGAGCATTGTCATCTGTCTTTAGTGGAAGACTCATCAAATATTAACAGGCACATTAGGACTACACAAGGTCCCTTCATCCCCTTTGCTCAGCATGAGAAAAGATGCCAGCTTGGAAAATGGGTTGTGGTTACCAACGAGTCAGGAGATTCTCAGTAACTGGTTGTGGTCTAGATGTTGAATGTCCAATGGAGGCAAGCCAATTATCTGTCCCTTCTAAGGTGTTGAGTGGAGCATTACAAAAAGCCTTGTTTTGTACATTAGCATATATAATATCAGTTTACAGAAATCCGACAGGCTGCAATGGCTTACAAAGCTGAATCGTGTGGGTTGGATTGATTGACTAACACAAAGAAGGTGCGAATTCTGCACACGTCACTTGGACTTGTCATGATGGAGTTCAAACCAGACAAAAATCAAATAAGTTTTCAAATTTGACTTTGGCAGCAGTGATTTATCTCTTCCTCTTTGAAACAAACCTAGAAGTAGTCAAAGGAGCTTGCAAAGAAAAGCGTCTGGACTTCTTTAAGTTGCTTGAAGACGTTTCACCTCTCATCCGAGAAGCTTCTTCAGTTCTAAGGTCAAATGGTGGAGAGTCCCAGATATAAACCTAGTGGGAGTATCCCCCCACAGAGGGACAAAAGGACCCCCTGATGATCCTCTAATCGCCTGAGCCAACGTGTGAAACTGGGTGTGGGTCCCAATCAGCCAGAGTTTCGGGTGAGTTCATTGTGAAACCTGGCCCCACCTTATCATGCGAATTCCTGAGATCAGAAGAGCCACCTCCACAGCCACCTCCACAGGACAAGACTCAGCAGTCCATCTGCATCTTAAGGATAAAGGACACTCTTTCGAGGATGCCAATGTTCACATTTTGGACAGAGAAGACAGATGGTTTGAAAGAGGAGTGAAAGAAGCCATCTATGTCCACTGTGAGCGACCATCTTTGAACAGAGGCGGGGGTTTACGACACCAACTCTCTGCCATCTATAATCCAGTTTTGAGATCCCTTCCCAGACGCCTTAACGCCCACTCACATGTTTGTTGAGGATGGGGATATACCCGAATCACAGGGTAACTCTAGGCGTTGTTCAACAAAAGGGAAAGACAGAGATACAATATTGTGACACACAGTACCAAACTGATATTCATGGAAATATTTAGATTAATGATCCTCTCTGATTTCTCTCTGCAGAACCAGAGATATTGATCCTCATTCAGTATTATAAACCTACAAATGTTCTTACCTGTGCACAAAAAGAATCCACACAAACATTTTTCCTTGAATGTGCTGTAAAAGCAAAAAAAAAAAAACTCCAATGAGGAAATGAGACAACATGTTTCCTAGGAGGAAAAAAAACAGTACCTAAGGGAATCTTATGTCCCCTGAGACACAGGCTTTAATTCAGATTTTTAAAACATACAGTTGATGAGAAAAAAAATGAATAAGAGACTAGAAGAAAAGGGAAGAAGCAGGTGGAGGGTAAGGCACAGCTGATCCGATGGCAAAGATGAATTCAATGTGCTGTATTTACTGAAGAAGCTGAGTCTAAACATTCAAAAATAAAGTACAAACAATGTTCTCTATGAATGTCTCCTGTTTCATTTGGTCTTTATGTTGGTGAAGCCAGGTAGCGAAAGGATTACTTTTTAAAGCTGTAGCTGTAGCTGTAGCTCAGGTGGCAGAGCAGGTCAGCCACTAATCAGAAGGTCGGTGGTTCGATCCCAGGCTGCATCCTGGCTGCATGCCAAATATCCTTGGGCAAGATACTAACCCCATGTTTGCCTACTGGTGGTGGTCAGAGGGCCCGGTGGCGCCTGTGTCCGGCAGCCTCGCCTCTGTCAGTGCGCCCCAGGGCAGCTGTGGCTACAATGTAGCTTGCTATCGCCAGTGTGTGAATGTGTGTGTGAATGGGTGGATGACTGAATGTAGTGTAAAGCGCTTTGGGGTCCTATGGACTAGAAAAGCGCTATACAAATGCAGGCCATTTAAAGGGGAGTGTGTTTCTCAAATTTATTACTTTACAGTTAAAACTTGGCATTCTTTACATGTGATTCTGTCGAAGCACCCATCGCGCATTTTGAGTGAACGATAGGCTAATTGCTAACTGCAACAGCAATACGTCGTTCAAGTGGAACAGCGAAGTGCAAGTACGAAAGGGATTGGGCATTGTAGGCATTCTGGGCTCTGCCAATCAGAGCCAGCAGATTTCGTTACGCGGGCATTTTGCTGTAACACGGGCAGAAATAATGCCGTTAAGTGCCTTCGTAACTTGAATTTTTCGTTAAATGGGGTATTCGTAAGTCGGGGTTCCACTGTACTTGATTTTATCTTTCTGGCTGAGGTTGTTTTGAAAAAACTGTAAATAATTACCTAAGTAAAATTCTCAAGGAAATATTGATGAATCTGAGTTTTGTGCATGCATACACAGCTGAAGCACTGATGTGATGTTTTTGTTGTGCTAGTTGTACTTTTGTGCCATATATTAATTTTCCTGGTCAAGAGATATTATAACTTGCCAACAAGGTTTGTGAGTCCTTTTAAATGACCATGATTTGTGTATAATTACTCATTACAATGTGCTTTGGCGATAAAAGTCTTATACGCTATTTGACTAAATTCAGAGCTGCACTTTTCATTAATAAACACATTAATAGTTGTGCAGACTGAATAAAGTGTAATTTAAAGTAGTAACTTGTAGAATTTCCAGCTGCACCTTCAATCAGACATTCAGGCTTTAAACGAGTCTGCAGAACCTTTTTAGTACATTTCTTGTAATGCTTTGGGATTCCGCTGGGTTATGGTCAGGCCTCATGTACTCATTTCAACATATGAATTTTCTTATATAATACTTATTCAGTGATTTACGTGTGTGCTGTTGGTCGCTGTTCTGCTGCATTACCCAACCTCTCTTAAGCTGCGATAACGTTGCTCCTTAATCATGACGCTCCCTCCACCGTGCTTCACAGCTGTGGAGTTGGTCTCTTTCAAAAAGCACCTAAAAAATCCCCCTTTTTGTGCATTTGGTCAACTCTTGTTTTTATGTTTGGGCATGTGGTTGTGAAGAACTTTGTGATGTTTGTCTTGAAAGGTGGTATTGTCACGGTTCTGGGTCCGTTGGACTAAAACTCAAAACACTGGGTCATAAGACTCAGGATCGTGACATATTTTAGCAAGATGGCGCTGGAGTGACGGCAGCCTTTCCAAGTAGCTCTGCAACACCGCACCTTTTTTCTTAACTTTAACTTTTTTAGACTAGGTTTTTCAAAGTTTTTTTCACCTTCCTCTACTTATACCTCTTAGATATAGCGATACAAGATGGATAATGCACTTTTCAAAACTTCTGGAACCAGCTCCTTCATTTATTCGAGAGCGGAGCTGCTGGCACTAAAAACAAAGGGACAGACCGGCATGCGACACAACATCCCGGCCGAGCTAAAGAGGAGCTACAGAGGCTGCAAAGCTGGAGCGAGGAGAGCGGATCACCGGAGGCGATTCAAACCATCAATCCCGACAGTGATCATGGGCAACGTGAACTCGTTACAGAATAAGATTGACGAACTGTGCGCTCTGAACAACCACAGACTATACCGTGAGTGCAGCTTGTTTATCTTCACGGAGACGTGGCTAACCGAGCTAACGCCGCAGGCTAACGTAGACCTATGCGGTTTCACATCTGTGAGAGCCGATAGGGACACGCAGGCCAGCGGAAAAAGCAGAGGTGGGGGACTCATTGTCTACGTTAACAACAGATACTGTAACCCTGGACACGTCTCCGTTAAAGTTTCGGTATGCCGTCCGGACCTGGAGCTGCTAGCTGTTAGCTTGCGGCCATATTATCTACCTCGGGAGTTCAGTCATGTGATCTGTGTGTGTGTTTACATCCCTCCGAGGGCCGACGCAACAGCTGCCTGTGAGAAAATACACACAGTCACAGCAAGACTTCAGACACAAAACCCCGAGGCTTTCATTATTATATCTGGAGACTTTAACCATGCCACACTGGATTCTACTCTGGCTGCTTTTCACCAGTTTGTGAATTGTCCCACAAGGAGCAACAGGACAATTGACCTACTGTATGCTAATGTGAGAGATGCATACAGAGCCACCCCCCTCCCCCCACTAGGGAAGTCAGACCACAACCTGGTTTACCTACAGCCACAATACACACCCCTCGTCCAAAGGCAGCCTGTCACAACGCGCTCCATCCGGAGATGGACCCCAGAAAAGGAGGATGCTCTGAGAGACTGCTATGACACCACAGACTGGGATGTGCTCCTGAGCCCACATGGTGAGGACATAGAGGGGGCGACACACTGTCTTACAGACTACCTCAACTTTTGTGTGGACACAGTCGCCCCTGCTAAGACGGTACGGTGTTATCCTAATAACAAACCGTGGGTAACACAGGAAGTCAAAGCTGTCCTCAACATGAAGAAGAAGGCTTTCAGGAGCAAAGTGAAGGAGGAGATGAAAGCAGCACAGCGGGAGGTGAAACGCTGCCTGAGGGAAGCAAAGGACACCTACAGGAGGAAGGTGGAGCAGAAGTTGGAGAGGAACAATATGAGGGAGGTCTGGAATGGTGTGAAAACCATCACAGGCCACAACACCAAGAAAAGCACAGTGGGGGGGACTGTGGAGAAGGCAAACGAACTCAACAACTTCTTCAACAGGTTTGACCAGCCCACAACCCCCCCACCCTCACCCTCACCTTCACTACAGAGTCCTCTCCCCACTCTCCTGCCTCCCTCGCTTCCCCCCCTTCCTGACACCATGACACCCCCCTCCTCCAATCCCTCTCTCAGCAGCAAGACATCTCCCCCCCTCCCCTCCTCCCAAACATCTCCCAGTGTCACAGTGGATCAGGTCAGGAGGCAACTGAGGAAGCTTCGCCCCAGAAAGGCAGCAGGCCCAGACAAGGTGTGTCCTAGGATGCTTAAGGCATGTGCTGCTGAACTTGGGGAGCCGCTACAACGAGTCTTCAACCTCAGTCTGCGACTGGGGAGAGTGCCCGCCCTATGGAAGACATCCTGCATCGTCCCGGTCCCCAAAAAGAACCGGCCCAATGAGCTGAATGACTTCTGACTGGTGGCACTGACGTCACATCTTATGAAGACTCTAGAGCGGCTCTTCCTCAACCTCCTCCGACCACAGGTACAACATGCCCAGGACCCACTACAGTTTGCATACAAGGTGGGTGTCGGAGTGGAGGATGCCATCCTGTACCTCCTACACAGAGCCCACTCACACCTGGATGGGGGAAAAGGCACGGTCAGGATCCTGTTTCTTGACTTTTCCAGTGCCTTTAATACCATCCGGCCCTGTATGCTTCAGGAAAAACTGAACAGGATGGAGGTGGACCCCTGCCTGGTGGCTTGGATCTCCGACTACCTCACCGACAGACCACAGTACGTCAGGCTGAAGGACATCACGTCTGACACAGTGGTCAGCAGCACAGGAGCACCACAGGGAACTGTGCTGTCCCCTCTTCTCTTCACCCTGTACACCTCTGACTTCTGCTACAACTCTGAATTATGCCATATTCAGAAGTTTGCAGATGACACGGCCATCATGGGGTGTATCTGGGATGATCAAGAAGAGGAGTACAGAAGTCTGGTGAGGAACTTTGTCGCATGGAGTCACACAAACCACCTGCAACTCAACACCTCAAAGACTAAGGAACTGGTTGTGGACTTCGGGAGGTCCAGAGAAGGTCCACTGCCAGTTCAGATAGAGGGGGAGGAGGTGGAGGTGGTCAACAAGTACAAGTACCTCGGGCTGTGGGTGGACAATAAACTGGACTGGTCATGCAACACAGAGCACCTGTATAAAAAAGCCCAAAGCCGACTGTACTTCCTCAGGAGGCTGAGGTCTTTTAACATCTGCAAGAAGCTCCTGAGGATGTTTTACCAGTCAGTGGTTGCTGGAGTACTTTTCTATGCTGTGGTGTGCTGGGGGAGCAGCACAGCAAAGAGGGACTCATCCAGGCTGGAGAAACTGATCAGGAGGGCTAGCTCTGTGGTCGGCATGAAGCTGGACACTCTGGTGACAGTGGCAGAGAAAAGGACATTAAAGAAACTGATGGACATTATAGACAATGCTGGGCATCCTCTGCACACGGCCATAAACAACCAGAAGAGTCTGTTCAGTGACAGGTTGCTTCTCCCCAAGACAAGAACTAACAGACTTAAAAACTCCTTTGTCCCACACGCCATCAGACTGTTTAACTCCTCTCTGGAGGGGAGAGGGAGGGGAAACAGGAGGACAAAGGAGGGGGGAACAACTAAGCTGTAGTGCCTCTGCACCTCACTGTACAATACCTTGTGCAATACTTTTTGTAAATAGTCAACAGTGCAATAGACTCAATACTTGAAATGTGCAATTCACTTGTATTTTTATTTTTTATTCCTATTTATTCTATTTATCCCCTTTGTATATTTTATTTATATTTGTCTCTGTATTTATATATGTGTGTGTGTGTGTGTGTGTGTGTGTGTGTGTGTGTGTGTGTGTGTGTGTGTGTGTGTGTGTGTGTGTGTGTATATATATATAACAGTTCTGTAACTGTAACTTTGGTCGTTGCTGTGCTTTTTTTGGAAGTCGAATTTCCCAGAGGAACCCACCCGAGGGATTAATAAAGTTCTATCTTATCTTATCTTATCTTATCTTATCTTATCTTATCTTATCTTATCTTATCTTATCTTATATGTATGTTCAAGTGTTCCAGTCCAGTGACTCAAATTGGCTGAGGTGAAGCCCACCAGCAGCTGCCAACACCAGGTACTTGTGCAGTCATCCCCTTGTCAAAGCACCCTAAATCAGGGCTGCCCAATCCCAGTTGCCGTCCGCACGGTCGGCACCCAGAACTGCTTCCTCGCCGCCGTTGCCGTCCGCACGGTCGGCCTCCAGAACTGTTTGCCCGCCGTTGCCGTGTGCACGGTCGGCCTCCAGAACTGTTCGCACGTCGCCACCGTTGCCGTGTGCGCGGTCGGCCCCCAGGACTTTTTGTAGACTCTTGGTGAGCTCTGGTTTCGTTTTGTTTTTGATATGCTTTCCTGCGTTTTTTGGACTCTGGTGCTCCTTGTTTTTTTGTTTGGGCTCTGTCCCTCCATCCTGGACCCCCTCCGCCCGCCCTGGCCTGGTGCTTTGTTGTGCTTTTTTTTGTTTGGGGCTGTCGGGAGTCAGCCCTTAGAGGGGGGGTACTGTCACGGTTCTGGGTCCGTTGGACCCAGTATTTTGAGTTCATTATGTTTTGGTACTTTTGCATCATGGATTTTCCTTTGTTTCTCTGGTACTTGGTGTTTCAGTTATCTTGGTGTTTTTCTATATTATGATTTATGATCTGATACTGTTGTGATTGTGATTATCATTTAGTAGCCTTTGGTCAGTGTCAAGTCTGTCTCTGTCTAGTCTGTGTCTTAGTAAAGTGTGTTTTGTTTCCTGTTTTACTTTGAAGGTCCTTGTTCCTGTCTGATGTTAGTATGTGCAGCTTTGTTCCCCCTGTCTCGTTAGCCCTGATCTCTCCCAGCTGTGTCTCCCTCCTGTTGCCAATTCCCCCGTTACTACCCTGTGTATATAAGCCCTGTGTTTTCCCATGCTCAGTGTCGCGTCGTACCATCAGATTATGCCTGTGTGTTCTTGGTCTCAGTGTTCCGGCCTCACTTCATGTTTGTTTTCCTGCCAGCAATAAAGCTGAGGTTTTTTGAGTTACATTCCATTTTCCAAGTCCTGCATTTGGATCCTCATCTCTGCCTGCCCGCACACAGAGCCCTGACAGAACGACACGACCAGTAATGGATCCAGCGGACTCACCGTGGAAGCGCAGCTCCCGTTTTGACGGGACCCGGCTAGCGCTTGGAGGGCCTCCGTGCTGCCGTTCCTCGCTGGCAGCCTACCCTTCGGCCCACTCGTCTGCTTCCTCCCCGCAGACGCCCAGGTCTCGCAGAAAACGCTCCAGCCGGTCCCGGGAGGATTACTACGAGCCTGCAAGCAATCAGCTCACGCCTGCACAAGCCTTTTACAAGATGTTAGGGATTATTATCGTGCCACCTGACTCACCCAGCATTTCCACATCACAGCAGGAGCAGCCACAGCAGAGTCCTCCCTCGTCACATTCCGCCAGCGCCGCTCCCTCTTCAACAGGGAGGCAGCGAACACGCAGCCAGCACTCACAGCTCCAGCAGGAGCCTGGGACTCAGCTCAAACAACCGCCTAGGGTGAGTGACAGAGTCTCCCTTCATTCGCCTTTTTTGTCAAGGGATAGACAGACTGTTTACCCCAAAGCTGCGAACGCCAGCTACATGAACACTACAGCTCGTGTTTCTCCGGTTCGGGAAAATAAAAGTTTTCGTTTTAAGAATGACTATTTTCCCATTGGTTCAGAAGACTGTGCGCCTGATGTTTTTTTCAGATCCAGGAGTTAAGACTGTTCCGTCTGGATCAGTTTATTCTGGAGCTATGTTTATTCAGTCAGCTGCCCGTCCGCTTTCAGCTCAGTCCCCTGCTCAGCAGCCGTCTGTAGCTCAGTCTCCAGTGTCCCCTGCTCAGCAGCCACCTGTAGCTCAGTCTCCAGTGTCCCCTGCTCAGCAGCCACCTGTAGCTCAGTGTCCTGTGTTTCCTGCTCAGAAGCCGCCTGTAGCCCAGTCACCAACTCCACCACCACCACTTTCGCCTCAAGCTCAGTTAGCCGCCCGGCCTCAAGCTCAGTTAGCCGCCCGGCCTCAAGCTCAGTTAGCCGCCCGGCCTCAAGCTCAGTTAGCCGCCCGGCCTCAAGCTCAGTTAGCCGCCCGGCCTCAAGCTCAGTTAGCCGCCCGGCCTCAAGCTCAGTTAGCCGCCCGGCCTCAAGCTCAGTCTCCAATTCCACCACCGTCGTCATCCCAACCATTGTTTCAGTCACCCTCAGTTCAGCCTCCTGTTCAGCAGCCACTAGCCCTGCACCCTGTGTCACTTGCTACCCCGGTACAACAAGCTCAGTCAAATCAATCTAAAAGGAACTGTGTTTCATCAGTTTGTTCTAAGCAGAGCAACAAACCTCATGATAATGTAATCATTCCTAAAAAGCTGGCCAGTTCAGAGACTGTGACGCGCTCCAGGGCCTCCCCAGAGGCTGAGTTTCAGCCCTCAGCCTACTCTGGACCCCTGGAGGCTAGGAACCCAGCTGAGGACTGCACCCGGCTGTCACTGCCTGAGCAGAGTCAATGCTCTGGGCGGCTGAAGTCTGCTATGTGTTTGCCAGAGGCCCGTGCGCCTGCTGGTTCTGTTCTGTCCCTGCCAGAGGCCCGTGCACCTGCTGGTTCTGTTCTGTCCCTGCCAAAGGCCCGTGCGCCTGCTGGTTCTGATCTGTCCCTGCCAGAGGCCCGTGCGCCTGCTGGTTCTGATCTGTCCCTGCTAGAGGCCCGTGCACCTGCTGGTTCTGATCTGTCCCTGCCAGAGGCTCGTGGGCCTGCTGGTTCTGTTCTGTTCCTGCCAGAGGTCCTCGCACCTGCTGGTTTTGTCCTGCGTGTTCCAGGGGCCCCTGTGCCCACTGGTCCTGAGACTGTTCTCGCTGGAGGGCCCGAGGAGCCCGTCCAGCCTCCTTCCTCGTCAGCTGGGGGGCCCGAGGAGCCCGTCCAGCCACCAGCTGCTCCACCAGCAGCCTCATCCACGCTTGCAGCAGCAGTTTCATCCATGCCGCCGCCTGCTGCAGCGCCTCCGTCTCCAGCTTCCACGCCGCCGCTAGCTGCAGCCTCCGTGTCTTCATCCATGCCAGCTGCAGCCTCCGTGTCTTCATCCATGCCAGCTGCAGCCTCCGTGTCTTCATCTACGTCAGCTGCAGCCTCCGTGTCTTCATCTACGTCAGCTGCAGCCTCCGTGTCTTCATCCACGTCAGCTGCAGCCTCCGTATCTCCACCCATGCCGTCGCCTGGCTCGGCCTCTGCTGCATCCTCGCCGTCACCTGGCTTGGACTCTGCTGCATCCTCGCCGTCGCCTGGTCCGGCTTCAGCATCACCCACACCTGGTCCGGCTCCGGCTTCATCTTCGCCTGGTCCAGCTCCGGCTTCAGCTTCGCCTGGTCCAGCTCCGGCTTCAGCTTCGGCTTCAGCTTCGCCTTTTTCAGCTTCATTCGCTTCGCCGGGTCCAGCCTCCGCATCCGCTTCAGCGTCGTCTGGTCCGGCCTCCGCGTCCTCATCCTCGTCTGGTCCGGCCTCCGCGTCCTCATCCTCGTCTGGTCCGGCCTCCGCGTCCTCATCCTTGTCTGGTCCAGCTCCCGCATCACCAGCTTCGTTTGGCCCCGCCTCTGCATCAGCCTCACCTGGTTCAGCCTCCGCATTCGCTTCAGCGTCGCCTGGCCCAGCTTCGGCTTCAGCCTCTGCCTCATCTGATCCAACCGCTTCGCCTGGGGCTGCAGGGGCCACGCAGCCTTCGGGTCCCCTCCTACCACCTCCACATTGTTGGTCATCTGCCAGGCCGCTTGTTGGGCATCATCACCACCGTGGCCGCCCTCCGGACTTCTGTTGCCGCCACTGCCTTCCGTGTGGCCGGCCTCCAGGCTTGCATTCCCGCCGCCGTTGCCGTCCACACGGTCGGCCTCCAGAACTGCTTCCTCGCCGCCGTTGCCGTCCGCACGGTCGGCCTCCAGAACTGTTTGCCCGCCGTTGCCGTGTGCACGGTCGGCCTCCAGAACTGTTCGCACGTCGCCACCGTTGCCGTGTGCGCGGTCGGCCCCCTGGACTTTTTGTAGACTCTTGGTGAGCTCTGGTTTCGTTTTGTTTTTGATATGCTTTCCTGCGTTTTTTGGACTCTGGTGCTCCTTGTTTTTTTGTTTGGGCTCTGTCCCTCCATCCTGGACCCCCTCCGCCCGCCCTGGCCTGGTGCTTTGTTGTGCTTTTTTTTGTTTGGGGCTGTCGGGAGTCAGCCCTTAGAGGGGGGGTACTGTCACGGTTCTGGGTCCGTTGGACCCAGTATTTTGAGTTCATTATGTTTTGGTACTTTTGCATCATGGATTTTCCTTTGTTTCTCTGGTACTTGGTGTTTCAGTTATCTTGGTGTTTTTCTATATTATGATTTATGATCTGATACTGTTGTGATTGTGATTATCATTTAGTAGCCTTTGGTCAGTGTCAAGTCTGTCTCTGTCTAGTCTGTGTCTTAGTAAAGTGTGTTTTGTTTCCTGTTTTACTTTGAAGGTTCTTGTTCCTGTCTGATGTTAGTATGTGCAGCTTTGTTCCCCCTGTCTCGTTAGCCCTGATCTCTCCCAGCTGTGTCTCCCTCCTGTTGCCAATTCCCCCGTTACTACCCTGTGTATATAAGCCCTGTGTTTTCCCATGCTCAGTGTTGCGTCGTACCATCAGATTATGCCTGTGTGTTCTTGGTCTCAGTGTTCCGGCCTCACTTCATGTTTGTATTCCTGCCAGCAATAAAGCTGAGGTTTTTTGAGTTACATTCCATTTTCCGAGTCCTGCATTTGGATCCTCATCTCTGCCTGCCCGCACACAGAGCCCTGACAGGTATACAAATAAAATACAACATTTTTTACTTACAATGAGGTTTTAATGTCTATCTGGTGTATTTTATCCTGCTAACATTGTCCCAAAGCTTCTGTAGATACATCCAGGTGGTCTTTTCCGAACCAAATGCAATCTGCAGTGTTTCTTTCACAATAGAGTCCTTCATATCTTCCCATCTTATTCAGTGTTTTTCTTAAAATGACCATGACCAAAGATTTAAACAGGTGGCAAGTTTACATTTTTGCATGTGTTTTGCTGTTACTCTGTGAATTTTTGGCTCTTTAAGGATTGCCTGCTGTTTTCTTACTGTGATCTTTGCTGTGAACAGTCATGTTCCTACTGAATATGCTCCAGTTTCTCTTACTTTGCAGTGATGAAGATGTAGTACTTTAGAAATGTGTTTTTGCATCTGTATAACGCTTCTTCCCATATGGAAAAGAAATAGTAAAAACTTATATGATTTACTCATGAAAGTGGCCACTTTCTCATTACTTTCATATATTGTTTTAGTAAGTATCCAAAACATACGAGTTTCATTATATATTTTTTCAAGGGATCTTGAAAAACTCTTGTATGTTTTTCATAGAAGTTTCATACAAGTAGACCTTATACACTTTCATTTATAGTAAGCAGCAGTAACTGCAACCCACTCTTCCCATCTCATCTGAGCTGGAGACATGTTTGTAAAATATTTTGGTCTATTATGTTAGTAGAGGCTAAATGTAGCCTAGAGGCATTAAACCTAAGCAAAGAAACACGGTACAGAGGTCTGCAAAGGTCATTTTTGTCCACACTCCAGATTTTTTTCTCTTTCATTTCAAACATGTGGTATTTAAATTCAGCTGAAAATACCTCAGAATCATTTCTCTTAAGGCAGTTTATTGCATCTTGTACTCTACTCCTACTTTTTTTTTTTTACATATTATCATAATATTGGGCTTCTCTTTAGTTACTTCCTGTTTTATTTTGAACTCACTAACTGGATTTTATTTTTTGTGTCTGTCTTCCTGCTCATTTTCCCATGAGGGAAACAAGTGTTCCTTCTAAGGTGTTGAGTATGCAATCATTATTCCCTTTGAATCCCTGCCAGACTGTGGCATATTCTTGTTTAATTAAGCTTTCCCAGCATTCCTAGCATTCACTTTTAACTGTATCATGTGTGACCTTTTGGGATTTGTTTAATGGTGAGTACATTTATAATAAAATGCAGGTGTACATAACATATTTGATCATTTCTAAATTTCATTCAACTTTCCTAGTTTTTGTGCGCACAAGCCCGGATAACCTTATGTAATCTAGTAAAGTGTGCACTTTTTAAGCCTAAAGTGACAAACCTTTGTGATAATTTCTATTTCTATTGATTGCCAGTAGGTATCCAGATCCACATTTCATTCTATTTGACAATACAAAAAAAATCTCTAATTAAAACTGATAAGGGCTTTGATATGATTCATATCAGAAGTTGATTAACCAACAAGGATTTTTACAACAATAGTAATCTCATTGTTGAAGGATGATAATAACATGAAAGGACTAATTGTGGTAATGGCAAGACAGGGGCAACATTGTCTCTGAATCAGAAGGCAGCATGGATTTAATGAAAATGTGTTCTTAATTTTAAAAAAACATTAGCTCTAATCAAACACTTTGAGAGACGGAGGCTACCTGTCATCTCTGCCGTGATCTCATTTGTTACAGTGATTATATTAAGGCATCAAAGTTAATTTGACAATGACATATTGGGATGGTTTAAAATTAAATACTCATTGCTCCTTTAAGCAAACAAACTGCACAAGGGAAAAGAAGACAGCAACAGATACACGTTGTGTGTTATCTAAAAAGTCTAAAATGTCATTAAGATATACAGCGTCGTGCAGTAGACACCAATTCAAGTGGAACTGCTGCTTCTCATTTTCCACAAGGGAGAGCATAGGCAAGTATATATACTTAACTTACGATACTATGGTTTATGCTAAAATGTCAAAGTGGGTATTTTTCAAGGCACCAGACTAGAGAAGAGATCCATTCTAAATAAATGTAAAAGTCTAGTGATGAGTACAGAAACATAGCTATAACATATTTCTTATGACTGCAGTAAAATGAAACTCATTTAGCTGTAAAAGATCACATACCCATTTTATGACTCTATAAAATCTGACTTCCAGCCACTGATGATTTAGAAACTCCAGACTCAGATTTGTGTTTGTGGTATGTATTACATAAAATGGTTCACAAAAAATGTGCAGGCTGTTTTCTGTAATATGTAATAACTTCCCAAATGCTTCCACTGAGCATTTTATATTTACTTGGTGTCATGATCTGCGGGCTGCAGATCGTGTGGAGCTGAGTGTGGAACAAAATGCAGATGACGCAGAGAGACAGGAATGAGTTAATGTAAATCGAGCGTTGCTGGAACATGAGAGTACAAAAGAAATACCAAGACATAACAAATAACCTAAACTGGGAAAGGAAACTAAGGAAACATGGGACTAGTGGGACATGAAAACAAATGAGCAGAGACTCCGACGAGAGACAAGGGGAGACTGAGACAATATATACACAAGGGGAAGATTAGGGAGAGTGGAGACAGTTGGGAAACACAGCAAGAAGAAATTAGATGTAACAAGGTAAGGGAAGCAAACTGAACCTAATTCATAAGAGACAACAGACTACCAAAATAAAACAGGAAGCCCAAGGGACATAGAGAACTCAAAACAATGAATCATTTAGAAAAATCAACAGTTTAAAAACCAAAACACAGGCTCAAGACCTACATGACACTTGGATGTTTTGAACTTGCAGCCTTTTTCCAGGTTAAAGGTTTTAATTATTAGATCCCAGATCTAATAATTAAAATTGAGATGTTGATCGTTTTTTTTTTTTATTTAAAACATATTATATATGTGTATATTTAAATATATTGTTTATTTTTCTTTTAGATGCATGAAACATATTAAGATTTTCCTAATATTTGTTATGTGTAGTTCTGCTGGGATCAGCTAGTTATTGTTTTTAGCATTCCAACTGCTTTGGTCGACACGCTGTGCAACATTAACACACACTTATACTTATTTTCATTTATCAGCTGTTAAACGTGCCAGTAGCAGTAGATCTGCTAACAGTTAATAGTGGTTGGGTTGGATTAGCCCACATATATGACGATTTAAGGTGCTAAACAATTCAGATATTTATGTTAGTTTACTTCAATGTAAAAGACTAACCTTAAATATGTATGTAATAACACAGCAATTTCACTTGTATAAACATAAAATCAAATCAAGACATGTAGCATCAATGGCTGAAAAACAATGGTGCTTTTAGCTAGAGAGCCAGCTAGCACTAGCATCAGCATCAGTACTCATATTTAACTGTCTGGCAGTTTATTGTGATCCCTGGTCAAGTTTGTAGTAAAGCAGCCACTGTGGATGAAAACTGAGTTTTGCCATTAAGAGTAGTCAACTGTGTCTTTAACCTCATTTTTTTTTATATTAACATACTTAAGTACTCAAGAGTCATGACTAATCCAGAGCATGCATGGAAAACAACCCTACTCGGCCCTGTGTGCATGTACCATTAAATATTTTCCTGCTGTGTTAGCATGCTTTTGATTTTTAATTATAGCTGTTCCTCAAACCAAAAATTCTGGATGGCTTCCATTTTTCTACCAACTCAGCCAATGGGAGCTATGTTTAGTCTCAAAATGTTTCTGGCCCATGAGAAGAGAAATGTGATTCAACCACAGTTAATTTCATTTACAGCTGCCTTTTTTGTCTAATGTGAAATTAGGATAAATGTGCGTTTATTGTCCAGGCCATAAACCATTTGATCCACCCAAATGGATCAAATCTACAGCTGCCTTATATTTTCCCTAATTGCCTAAATCAATTTCAGGTGTTTTGCTGGTTGGGAAGTGTAAATTAAATTGAACAATTTAACAGAGAATCTAACTGCACAGGATGAGTTCTTTTGTAGAAAATTGGACACAGCGATTGCAACTTTCTAACTTCATCACTGCCACACAAACCAGACAATAGTTTACTAACTGAATGATGGTTATTTTATTTTTTTTATTATTCTTAAAACATTTAATTTTGGCAAACCACTAAACACAAAATGTGTTCATTATGAGACACAATAGGGAAGCTGGATTTACTCAACAATACGCTATAATGAGTTGCTTTAAAAAGCTATTTTGGATTAATTTGACCTCGACCTTTTCTTCCCTACCAGGTAACATCCGGAACACAGAGAAACTGAGCTATGATCGCCAGCAGCAGTACGAGATCCAGGTGACAGCCTGGGACTGCGGCCAGAAGAGAGCCTTGCACAGCGTTCCTGTCCGCATTGACGTCAAGCCGGTCTGCAAACCTGGCTGGCAAGGTTGGTCCTTGTTATATCTGCCTGTCTGTGTTTGTGTGCACAGATTTCAGGCAGGTCTGACTGTGCGGTGTTTATACACCCAGAAACACAGATGCGGTTGTTTGTGTGTGATTATAGTCTGTGCAGTCTGTGTGTGGCTTCATTCTATTGATGTTCACAGATGTGCTTATTTGTAAGTGATTACTCATAGTGTGTGTTCCTACTTACCTTTAAATGCGTTGCTTAAGTCAGCATGCTTCATTTTTCTCCATTTGTGCTTATCATAATGTCTACATTTCTCATCTTTCTTTACCTACAGTATGTTTCTATATTCTTCTCTCTCACTTTCCTTTTCTAAGCCTCTTTCTGTCTCTCTTTCCCTCCCTGAGGAATTGGCCTGTCAAGCGTAGCTGGTGTGATCAACAACACTTTACTAAAAGCACAGTGACTCAACCTATACCGCTCCTAGCGCATCAGAAGATGGTCTTGGCAGCTTTAACAAGGCCCAGAGTAATGCAAAGGCAAGCGTCTGAGTGCTGCCACAACAACACAAACAGTGCTTAAGATAACTTTAGATGCAATTTACGCTTGTCAGAGAGGGCGGCAGCACGTGATGAAAGATGGCCACATGCTGTTTTCAGCTTCACATGTAACCATGCGCAATCTGTGTTGTTCTGTCATTAACAAGGTGATTCATGTGCTCTTTGGCATCCAGCCATTTATCCCACAGAACGCAAAGATAGCAGGCTGGTGATAAACAGCAGTAAATGAGGACCCTGGCAGCAGCTCAGTGGCAGCCACTGAACCCTGACGAAACTGCTAAGTTGCTTGGCTCATATTCAATCTTGTTTCAGTCCTCCAACTTGTATGTTTTTTTAAAGCTTCTGGACAAGTGTTTATGTTTCTGATGTGACTCAGGAATTTCACAGAAAAAAAGAATCTTATAATTCTGTTTCCAACAACACTAGGACACTGTTTGAAATATGAATATAAGAAACATCAATATTAAATGTTTAAGAGCAAAGAAGAGGAAGAGTTGAAAATTAAGATAACTTTTGTACAAGATCCAAAATCCATGCTGAAGAGATCATCTTCTGGTCTTCAGAGGCCACTGCAGTAATAATTGACATGATTCAGTTAAATTGTTTTTCTAACACAACAACATCTGCATCAAGGCACTTTGTATTGTGAGGTAAATACAGAAAATCCCAACAATCTAACAACCCCCTATGAGCAAGCACTTGGTGACAGTTAGAAGGGAAAACCCCTTTTTACAGGAAGAAACCTCCAAAAAACCAGGATCAGGGAGGCGCAGCCATCTGCCACAACTGTTTGAGGGAGAGGAGTTTAGATAAGCGTGATAAATCGAAATTTCAGCTGCTTTTTGGTGTTGTCTGAGAAAAAGAAAACCATAGAGGAAATCACTGGCTTACCATCGGTGCACAGTTCAGAAGCTAGGATCCATGCATGCACAGCATTGCATTAGTACTCTTGGCATATATAACTTCATATCTGCATGACATATAAAGGTTTTGGACTATATTCTAACACCTAGACGGCAGCTTTTTCTGGTAAGCTCCTGCTTATTTCAATAAGACAACGCCAAACCAGCAGGTATTAAAACATCACTCTTACTCTAGTAAAAGAGACCAGGTAATAAACTGGCCTCCCTGCAGGCGCGAGCTATCACACACACATTTGGCAAAAAATAGACCCAGAAGGGTCGAACTGTTAAAACTCTGCAGTATATCGAGTAAGGATGGGGAAACATCTTGCTTTCAGAACTACAATTGTTCACCTCGGTTTCCAAACATTTATACAGTGGTGTTAAAAGAAGAGGTGATGCAACACAGTGGTAATAATGCCCCTCTCCAAGCCTTTTTGAAACATAGTCCTGGCGTGAAATTCAAGAGGAGCATTTATTTTTTCAAAAACACAAGGCAATTTCTCAGTTTCAACATTTGTCGTTGTACACTTTTAAATTAAATATAGAAAATAAAATATTCAACAGTCGTTTTTGTCTCCACAGTTTCCCAAGCAAGGTGGAAAAATTAAGATGGGAAAAGGGGGAAGCAATCAAATTTAACATTAGTACTATTTAGTATAAATAATTTCTTAACATGGATCAATTCAAACTCCACCAGAGTAGGAGGCTTAATTTTAAGATTCACGGGAATCAAAAACCAAAGAATGAGGGAAAGAAAAGTGTCAAAAATGTCACCCTTTATTTTACAATTCAAATTATTACATAAATATATTATATTAAAATGTATTTTAAAACAATTGCTCACTTTGTTGTGTTTTAATGGTAAAGGTTTAATTTAGAAGTAATCACGATGGCACTTTGAATATTTCGTATTTCACAATGTACAGTTGAACTATCAAGATGCCACAACACAATAGGTCACACATAAGAAAAAATTGGTCATTATGATATAAATACACATTCATAGACTCACATATTCACATATATACATAACTAATAACAAAATTAAAAGCCCAAGCTTAATGTTGTATACACCTCCTGCTGCCAGCACAGCTCTGAACCATCAGTGACAACATTTACAGTTGATCCTTTGGCTGCTGTCGGTACTGAAGTACTTAATTCTAGACGAGGCTTGCTTCATGCATTGGATGGATGGATGCTGATGAACTGAGACTGGGACAGTTTGAAGGCCAAATTATCATAGTGTGCTCTTTTATTGTAGTGCTCATGCTGTGCCTGTGTATTTTTTTTATTTTATTTTTTCCCTTCTGGGAGAGACCACTGCCATCAGGGAGGGCAGCTGCCATTGGGTAGATGTTTAGTTGAAACAAAGTAACCTACTGCTAAACCTTAGACTACCCCGGACAAAATCTAATCCAGCTGAAAATTACATATTAATAAAATGGTCTGTTTTTTATTCACTTTGCCAACCAGGAACTGATCGGTCTTTAGGTTTTGGTGGGTGTGTGCACAAGTTCAGTGCCTTTGCCTGGCACGCTTACAGTCACGCAGCCACACACAGAGCACTTTGAGCTGTTATGGACATACAAGGTAACCTTTACGTTCTCTGTGATAATGCTGTCTTTACACTCTGCTTTTGTGTGAGCATTTTTTCAAGTTAAGATTTGAACTCCGAAATTATGGTGAAAAGATCACACACACAAATCTACACAGAGACACTGTTCCTTCATGAAAGGGCACTTGTCGCTATGAGAGTTGTTTGTCAGCAGGGAAAAAAGCAAAGGATGGAGAGAAAAGTAAATGCCACGGCCATAGATCAGGGGATATTTAATAGGCCTAGTGGTTGTTGTATTAAACACAGGCTACTGCAGGAATGTCACATACACACACAGACACACACAAAATTTGCTTTCTTGCAGTTAAAAAACTGTAATCTGTCTGTTCAAGTTAGCCATGGTCTCTGGCTCTGGACAGCAGGGCTCAGTTGTGTGTCTCTACCAATCTCAGGTCTTCAGTTGTTCTTGGAAACTTCTTTACTGAAGGGTACTGCCTGTGCGCGCGCACACACACACACACAGACTCACATTTACAGAGGTGTGTGTAGTATTTTCAGCCACATCATACAGCTGTTTTCAGCTGTCCACCAATTAGTAGATCATAAGGTTTGTAATCAGCCAAAGGCAGGTCTAAAAGAGAGTGGTTATTTGGCTTTTGGCAATCCAGCAGACGAAAACATGTCTCCATATAAATCATTATATTAGTATGTAACAACAAAGATGTCCTAGAGATTTACCCATATCAACTTCAAATGAGACGCTTTGTCAAAACCTGTTTCTACGAACTCCTGCTGGCTGAAAAAGATCTAAATCATACACCCCCCCCCCCCCCCCCCCCCCCCCCCCCCCCAAAAAAAAAAAAAGACAAAAATCATGGAGGTAGTTGCGTCTGATGCTGATGGACTTTTTTATTGTTAAAGCTTCAGTGTTTTACCTACTTCAAATTTACCTTGCCTATGGGTATAAATAAAGTTACCTTGACCTACTGTCCTGTTTTTGTTTAATTAATTGGTTAATAACAAAGAGACATGCATATCTGACAGCCTAATAAGATACTAGAATTTCATGCATCAAAACTGAAGCAAAAACTTTTTCACGCAGCAGATCATATTATTTATTGAGAGTAATAATTATAGGTGAGATCTAGCGGACTTCTGAAACCTGTCAATTAAGCTAGCCAAGCACCTGACTATAGTAAAGTATGGATGAGTGTGCCAGGCGATGATTTTTAAGAATACTTTTTTGCACTTCGGGCTTAATTGTTTCAGCTCTGAAAGTTGCCACTTGGTTTAAATATGAAAAAACAGCAAGAGTCATCTGGTGTTTTACACATCAAACATCTGTGTCCAAAGTAACCTTTTCCAGATCTTAATGGATGAAGATACACAGGCAAATTAACTGGACATGAATCATGGTTCAGAGTGCCATCTAGTTCCCTCAGCATGTAAACCTGCAATCAGTGCTCTGATCAGAGCCCACGAATCTGTCCTGTACCTGCATCTCTTCCTGGTGAACATTATGTTTCATTTGTTGCAGGTTCTTGGAAGGATGCCGATGTCTGTCCCTCTCAATTCCAATATGCTCTGTAACTATCTCACCGGTGCATCACTTCTTCATCGTTTTTTTTAGCACACTGTTCTATAGCCGGAGACTACACCGCCTCTGCTTTTTTCCCTCCACCAGTGAAAAGCTATTTAAAACTTCTCAAAGTATAATAGTCCATCTCATATCTTGTCTATTAATCTCCCTTCTCCCTCTGCCCACATACAAAGACAAACATGTGAATACACACACACACAAAGACATACACGAAAAACTAATAATGGATGGAGCGGCTGTTGAGCCTCTTCTCTAAATTCGAAGGGTTGGCTATCAGCTTTATTTGGTGTGATACAGTTTGTCTCTAACACAATAACAGGCACATTGACAGAAAGCTTTATGTGGTCAGTCTTAAAGCCAGGAGGCCCCAGACTAGAGACCGAGCACTTTGAGTTTTTTTGTTTTCTGAGACTGTTTGTTTTCTCAGTGTTTGTGTCCTTGGATGGTGGTCAAACACAGAGACAGTCACCAACACAACTAAATTGACTTTACGGAGGTACACTCTTCAAAGTTTCACAAAGGATTCTTGAAGTTATTTGTAACTGTAGTGTATGACATCATTGCTTATTAATCTACAGTTTGGTGTTACAAAAGACACAGTATATATTGATCAGCACATTATGGATAAGCATGAAAAGGAAATTTGTACCATATAATGTGATTTAATTGAAAAATTTAAGCAAAATTTAAATGTGTGTGTTTTGCCTATTTTCCTCCTCCTTAGTTGTCTTACAGGCTCCTGGTAGGCAGTGCTACTGGGAAGACCTGGCAAGTCTCCCTGGAGCATTTAAAGAGCCGCCTGTCTCAGTGTTTGCAATCTTCCTCGCTTTACCCATGTCATTTATTTGTTTGGCCTCAGCCTGATTATTTTAGGTTCTACTACATCTCACCATATGCCTAACATGGAAACACTTATCTAACTGCTGACACACTGATAACACTGACTAACACTTATCCTAAAATTAATCATGCTTTTTTTGGTTTATAAATTCCTACGTCTGTCGTATTATTTGTCGTGGATCATGGAACTATGACAAAACTTGCAGCTCAATACTGATAAACTTGTAGGGCAGTGTACTTACAATGGCAACGCTAACATGGTGATGTTGAGAAAGTGTATGCACCTATTCATCATGTGTGAGAGTTAGCTTGAGTACTGACATTGACTAGAAAGAAAGACCTTATGTCTCCCGACTTGAATTTGAAAATCCTGCTCCTCACATACAAGCAGTAGCGGTTTTTGATACGGGCGACACGGGCGGTTGCCCGGGGTGCCATCCTGGTGGGGAGCGGCATCACAGGCATCGGCAAAAAAAAAAAATTGCTCGTACTCATGCTGCCCCGACATCAGCCAGCACATATTGGGAATGGCATAGGCACCGATCGGTTTTCTATCGCCCATTTACTGGGAGTAAGGGCGCCCTCCGTTTGCGAGGTGCGCCCGCTGCTTGCGGCACAGGGAGGAGAGGACGGGGCGGCGGGGGATTCTCTGGCTGGCTGGAGCAGCATCTAATAACCAACTCGCAAAATAAAACTAAATAAAAATAAACCAACAAACATGAAAACACCAGACATAATGATACAGACTTATAATTTGCCCCGAATTTTTTGAAATTCTATATGCGAAAAGTGAGCGCGAGAGCCCTCGGTGCGCCTGCTCGGTGCTGAAGTCAAAGTAAACTTTATTGTCATCTCCGATACAGTCCGGTATATAGTGAGATGAGAGAACGAGGCTCCAGTTACAGCAGTGCAAGTAAACAAACAACATATATAAGAAGAGTAAGAAAATAAATATACACTTTAGGACTCGGGGTAAAGGGATCAATAACAATTTAAAATTTACAATTTACAGTTTGATGATTTAAAGTCTCACACACAACCTGTCGAAAGGGGAGGGGGGCCAGCTGCTTCCAAATAGAGCACATTTCAATCATAATGTTGTAAATCCAAGCCCATCATGTATTCATGTTTTGAATCCTGGGTTGTGTGAAATCCCAGAAATAAACCGTAGACAAAGTGAATCTGTGAACTAAGGTGCAGGTCTGTTAGGTTATGTTGTGGTGATCCTGATCCTCGAGTTGGGGGATTTGTGTTCATACTGGAGTGCAAAATTGAAACCAATGGAAGATGGACAAGAAAAGTTCAAAGCCAGGTGCTCAGTTTATAAAAATTAGAAAAGAAGAAGAGGAGAAACGAGAAAAAGATACAGGTAAGCAGATGTGTCATTGGATAATGGCAGGTCATGTATCCTGAAACAATCAGAATCAGAATACGTATGTTACTTATGGAAATTATGTGGTTACAGTTGCTCCAAGAAGAAATGGTAAAAATAGTAACAGTAACAGACTGAACTCCAAAGAATATATTATGTTACAGATTTTAATATTAAGTAGTCGTTGTAAATTGATTTGTCCTGTTCTCATTGTATGACGAATTATGATGGCTGTTGGTAGCCGTTTGCATACTATGCATACTCTCTCTCTCTTCATGTGTGCGCGTGTGTGCGTGCGTGTGTGCGTGTGTGTGTGTGTGTGTGTGTGTGTGTGTGTGTTTCTCTGGTGAATTTCAGTATGGTTCTGACAAGTTTTATGTTAATGTGCAATCCTTAATATGTTTTTTGTGTGTGGGGGGGCAGAGGGAGTGTTCGCCGAGGGCGCCAAACAGGCTAGGACCGCCACTGCATACAAGGTCTTAAATTATGAGGCCCATCAAGCTTCATAGTACTGGATCACCCCAATAGAGCACTTTTGGGAGCTCTCAGACTGCTGGTTTACTTGTGGTTCCTAGAGTATTTAAAAGTAGAATGGGAGGCAGAGCCTTCAGCTTTCAGGCCCATTTTTTGTGGAACCAGCTCCCAGTTTGGAATCAGGAGACAGACACTATCTCTACTTTCAAGATACTTTCAAGTTTTCTTCCTGTTAAAAGGGAGTTTTTCCTTCCCACTGTCGGCAAGTACTTGCTCATAGGGGGTGTTCTGATTGTTGGAGTTTTCTCTTTATTGTTGTGAAGTCTTTACGTTACAATTTAAAGCACTTTGACACAACTATTGTTGTGATTTGGTGCTATGTAAATAAAATTGAGTTGTGCTATCATTTGTGAATAAATAAATAGTGTAGCTGAGGCTAAAGTGAATGTTAGCTTTGCAAGGAATGAAATGTGTGCTATCATCACTAACAACAGGAAAAACAGCTTCCAAAACCAATTCTGTCATCTATGCACTCCACAGCAGAGATTGTAGTCACAAGCACACAACTGCACAACCAGCAACAAGCACAGGCCTTGACTGGCAGATGTCGCACTGCTCAAAACAAAAATCTGCATATGCATGTCTTTCCGTTGTCTTTTGAGCTTTTTGAGCCTTAAATATTTGTGTGTCCATGTTTGTGAATGTGCAATATGCTCACTGCGCAGTTTCATTTTTTTCTTTTTGTCTTTCTTTCATAACCACCTACAGCCCCAAACTCCAACTAACCCCAGAGGCAA
Source organism: Rhamphochromis sp. 'chilingali' (assembly GCF_963969265.1). Classification (NCBI taxonomy): domain Eukaryota; kingdom Metazoa; phylum Chordata; class Actinopteri; order Cichliformes; family Cichlidae; genus Rhamphochromis; species Rhamphochromis sp. 'chilingali'. The sequence goes on from NC_137935.1 coordinate 32,812,557, forward strand.
TTAGTGTGTACTTGGACTCCATGTCTGCTTTCCACACTGGAATAATTAGAGCAATATAGCATAGATGTTTATGTTTTAAAAGTTTACATGTCGCAATCATTTTCTTCCTAATGAGAGTCATGGATGGCACCATTATGACATGAGCACACACTTATTTTGAAAGAGGTGGCATTTCTTATTCAACTTTGAATTGAACAGTAACCTTTTATCATATCACTCTAGTTTTTACACAAATTATTCAACTGTTTAACAAGCAGACAACATGCAGGTTTTACAGAAATATAGTTATGAATCTATGAACTAAAAATATCCCTTACTGAGATTGTTTGATGTCTCCATTTCAGCAGAAGATATAAGTGAAGAAAAAGTCATTGACATACAATGTACTGATGGTCCTGGCCATAAAACTGTAGCGTGAGGCGAGATAATTATGAATTTTATATCTTTTGAGCATGCAGTGTAAGAGATGTGACTAGTTATTAAAAATGCATGCACCATACGTCAATACTACTCAGTTTTAATGGTTTTTGTAATGAGGATTGGAGTAATGTTCGCAGTTTGTCTTCCTTAAAATGAATAGAATTGACCAATTCCATAAAAGGTGAGGTAGACCTGTTGGATAAAATGACATTTATCTAATGGAGAAAAAAAACAAAGATCTGATGATGATTATGATAAGAGGCTCTGGTTTGGCAGATTGTCTGTAAAAAAGGGTTGCATCGGAAAAAGATGAAAACTCGGTCTTAATAGATGCCTGTATGTAGCAGCTTTCAAGAGGATTAAGACGTCGAGACATTAAGTGTGCAGAGATTGATGTTGTGATTTTTTTCACACACATTAGGCAACAATTGTTCCTCATTTTTGTCAGAATATATAAATGTCACTGTGACATAAATACACATTTATTAATGAATGAAAAATGTTCAAATATGCACTTAATTTGCAGTCATGAAGTAGTTTGAATTGTGGTGTGTTATTGCTTAGTTTTCACGTGACTGTGTATCCACCATAATTCAGTAGCTTGTAGATCAGTCTTAGCAGTGATAACTTGAAGTAACTTTTTTCAATATGACTTTATCAGTGTCTCACTTGGTTGTGGAGGAATTCAGGCCCGCTCTCCTTCACAACATTGCTTCAGTTTGTTGAAGGCCTGGGAATTCATTTGTGCACAGCTCTCTTACGGGTGCTCGAAAGTAGTCGGGTTTAGGTCTAGACTTTTAGTGGGCTATTACAACACCTTGATTCTTTCCTTTTTCAGTTGTAGATTTAGGATCATTGTCTTGTTTTATCACTATGTTTCAGTAACGCTTTACCTATTAGACATTTGACGCTGGAATACTTTGATACACAGAAGAATTTATGGTGGACTCTATGGAGGTTGTTGCCCTGATGTGCTTTGTTTTTGCCAAATCCGGTGCTGTGCAGTCCAGCCAAACATCTCCACTTTGGTCTCATCTGTCCAAGGGGACATTGTTCAGGAAGTCCATGCTGCCATGTTCTTTCGGGAAAGAGGAGATTTTATTCTGGCAGCTCTTACAAACTAAAATGTACTCTCATGAAATTTAACATATAACGTGCTAACTGAGACCTGTAGAGTCTGATATGTAGCTCTTGGGTTTTTTGCAATTTCCATGATTATTGGACAGTCTTACTATGGGGTAAATTTGGCTGGGATGTCTACTCATTGGAAGACTTTGGATATGTATTGACAAACACCTGAATGCTCCAGATCAGCAAACTGGACATGATTAACGTTATGAAATAACCAAAACTATAAACTCTTCCTATCCTTTGTTAAATAGTTTTATTTACTCTAAAACTGGTAAAAAATAAATAAATAAATAGTTGCAGTTGCAAGGGTCCTCCTGGTAAAGGTTACTGTAAATGTGGTGGTAACTGTCTACTGAACCTGCTAACTCATGGCAGAGGGTTTTCTGAGAGCAACAGAGGCTTTCAGGCAAATTCTCTCTTTGAGGAAAGAAGCTGAATTTTCTGGCTAACTCTTCAGTGTGTGTGTGTGTGTGTGTGTGTGTGTGTGTGTGTCTTGGGAGCCAACAGTACTGATCTGTGATAAAAGAAGGAAGAGGATGAATTAAAGAGAGGAAAAAGAAAAATAAATTACTCTGCATTTCCTTTTCCCATTTCCTTTACCACCTCCTCTCTTGCTTCCTCTCTAATCTCACACTGAGGCTGTGTGACTGCTGCTGTAGCACTTTTCATCCCCTCACTTGTATTAGCTAGTTTCCCCATATTAAATTCATTGTTTCCTCGTTTCTCCCTGTCCTTAATGTCTGTGTCTCATACTTTTTTCTTTTGTGGGTTTTGATGCTTTTCCCCTTTCCCCTGTTCCCATATGATTCCTCTCATGAACATGAGGTTCAACCCTCATGTTCATGTTTCTTTCATTATTGCTCCCTTTCTTCTCTGATCCCCTGCTAGTCATAGCAGTTCGTGCACATCACTGTTTTCAGGCTGTTGTCTTTTGCCACTTTTCATTTTTATTGCATCACATCATAACAAATTTGTGCGCATTGTCGCAGGGATCATCTCACCCAAAGTCTTTTCATTCTTCTGTCTGGCTTTAGTTAGAAACGATGAATGAATAATGGTACGGGTAAAATCCATAGCTTTGCTTTTTTTGTATCTTAAGAGACGCCGGTGGTAGGATGAAAATAATGTTATGAATGCAGCTTTTTTTTAAAAACTACTGATGTGAGTACTGCCATTGTTGAAGTTGTAAAAAAAACAACCAAAAACTATAAATTTATACTAAAAAGTCACATCTTGTTCTAAAAAGAAAAAATATACTTTCATATACAAAAGTAGCCTAATTTTCCTGTTACTGGTAACATCTGTTGCACATATAAAAACATGCAACAGTCGGGAGAATATGTAGGGTCACATTGTTAGTTGAAGCGTCCTCGATTCAGTTTCATGAGCAAACAAGTATCTTGACCTTTACCTGTTGCAAGTCTTAAAAACAATACTATCCACGTGTGCTTTTTACTTTAGGGAAGTCTAACAAATGTAGGTAAAAAAGACTATTCCTAAACAGAGTCAGATGGAACTCCAGTATATGTGACAATATGACAATATATAAATTGCTGGAAACCATTCTGAAGCCTGAGTTTTTACTCTGCAGTGATCACTTGATATGATTAGTTTTGACTTGATCTACATTATAACAGTATACCAAAAGGGAAATGAAAATTTAAAATATTGACTGCCATGAATTAAACTGTGTTTGGTTGCAACTGCAATACATGATAATCTTTATGTTCCTTTAATCATAAATTATTTAGTTGGACAAAGTCTTGACATAAATACATATCAGTGTTTTTATTTCCTCAGTCCCAGTCTCTCTGCCAGCAGAGACCGGAGCTTCCTTTATAGAAAGAAAGTGTACTTTATTGGTCCCCGTGGGGAAAATCCCTCTCTGCATTTAACCCATTCACTCAGTGAAGCAGTGGGCAGCCACTGGGCGCCCGGGGAGCAGTGTGTAGGGACGGTACCTTGCTCAGGGGTACCTCAGGGTAGTTGTTCAGGGGAATCGAACCCCCGACCTTCCGATCATGGGGCCACCACTCTACCTACTGAGCTATCCCTGCCACCTTACTGTCAAGATGACAAAGCTGGAAAAGGGGAGAGAAAGGGGATAAAACAAAATGGAGTGACTGGATGTCTGAGGGAGAAAAACAGAAGAAGAGTTCAGGGGAAGGATAAGGGAGACATGTCTCTGTGTCTAAGGAAAAGGTTTGGAACATTAAGTCCTTGGGTCTTGTCTAGCGGGGGCTCCAGTTATGTAGATGTATTTTGCTACACACTACAGCCATGTTGCATTCTCACCCTCTCCCGCACCTACAAGCTTTAGATGTGACTAAAGAGCAATACAATGGGGAAAATCTCACTGTAGGGAGAAATGACCCTGGGGCAGACATGCTGCAGGGATTACAGTGTATGCCAGGTTTGGATTCCTTTGGGGTCCCCCATGAGGGTTAGAGGACATGGGATGCCTTGAGTAATCTGTTCAGTCTTCTGATATGATGAGCAGGACAAAAACAAAGATGGTATAAAGAGAACAATTTGTAGAGTCCAAAAAGGAACTTTTGGATGATTTTTACTGAATAGTTTTAGTGTCTTCACTTTAAACACACAGGATTAAATTGTCATTTTCACTCAATCCTCAGAGGGGGCAAAAGAATTAGAGTTACTCTAAACATGAAATTGGAGTCTTTTAGGAGGCTTTCCCACAGAATTCTGCAGAATGAGAACTGGTGTAATTTCATTAAATTCCATTAAAAGCTTTATAAGATTATTATAATAGAAATGTTTCTTACAGTGCAGACCTTTAATTTCACACTCATATCTGCAGCACCAGACACTTAGTAATGACAAATTTAGCAGATTAATCATGTTCAAAAACAACAGATGACAGATGATAACTGGTGCCAGAGCAGTGAAAGCATACAGTGGGGCAAAAAAGTATTTAGTCAGCCACCGATTGTGCAAGTTCCCCCACTTAAAATGATGACAGAGGTCATTAATTTGCACCAGAGGTACACTTCAACTGTGAGAGACAGAATGTGAAAAAAAAATCCATGAATTCACATGGTAGGATTTGTAAAGAATTTATTCGTAAATAAGGGTGGAAAATAAGTATTTGGTCACCTCAAACAAGGAAAATCTCTGGCTCTCACAGACCTGTAACGTCTTCTGTAAGAAGCTTTTCTGTCCCCCACTCGTTACCTGTATGAATGGCACCTGTTTGAACTCATCATCTGTATAAAAGACACCTGTCCACAGCCTCAAACAGTCAGACTCCAAACTCCGCCATGGCCAAGACCAAAGAGCTTTCGAAGGACACCAGGAAAAGTATTGTAGACCTGCACCAGACTGGGAAGAGTGAATCTACAATAGGCAAGCAGCTTGGTGTGAAAAAATCAACTGTGGGAGCAATCATCAGAAAATGGAAGACATACAAGACCACTGATAATCTCCCTCGATCTGGGGCTCCACGCAAGATCTCATCCCGTGGGGTCAAAATGATCATGAGAACGGTGAGCAAAGATCCCAGAACCACACGGGGGGACCTGGTGAATGACCTGCAGAGAGCTGGGACCAAAGTAACAAAGGTCACCATCAGTAACACACTACAACGGCAGGGAATCAAATCCCGCAGTGCCAGACGTGTTCCGCTGCTGAAGCCAGTGCATGTCCAGGCCCGTCTGAAGTTTGCCAGAGAGCACATGGATGATACAGCAGAGGATTGGGAGAATGTCATGTGGTCAGATGAAACCAAAGTAGAACTTTTTGGTATAAACTCAACTCGTCGTGTTTGGAGGAAGAAGAATACTGAGTTGCATCCCAAGAACACCATACCTACTGTGAAGCATGGGGGTGGAAACATCATGCTATGGGGCTGTTTTTCTGCCAAGGGGACAGGACGACTGATCCGTGTTAAGGACAGAATGAATGGGGCCATGTATCGTGAGATTTTGAGCCAAAACCTCCTTCCATCAGTGAGAACTTTGAAGATGAAACGAGGCTGGGTCTTCCAACATGACAATGATCCAAAACACACCGCCCGGGCAACAAAGGAGTGGCTCCGTAAGAAGCATTTGAAAGTCCTGGAGTGGCCTAGCCAGTCTCCAGACCTCAACCCCATAGAAAATCTGTGGCGGGAATTGAAAGTCCGTGTTGCTCGGCGACAGCCCCAAAACATCACTGCTCTCGAGAAGATCTGCATGGAGGAATGGGCCAAAATACCAGCTACTGTGTGTGCAAACCTGGTAAAGACCTATAGTAAACGTTTGACCTCTGTTATTGCCAACAAAGGTTATGTTACAAAGTATTGAGTTGTATTTTTGTTATTGACCAAATACTTATTTTCCACCCTAATTTACGAATAAATTCTTTACAAATCCTACCATGTGGATTCATGGATTTTTTTTTCACATTCTGTCTCTCACAGTTGAAGTGTACCTCTGGTACAAATTACTGACCTCTGTCATCATTTTAGGTGGGGGAACTTGCACAATCGGTGGCTGACTAAATACTTTTTTGCCCCACTGTATCTAGCATGCCAGTCTCCCATCAGTCTTCCCTGAAGACCAGAGGTTCATCCATAATGGGCATGCACAAAGAACCAGAAGAACCTGCTGGATTCAGAGCTGGCACAACTCCAGCAATCTGTACACTATGCAGATACTTGGTTATGGCGTTCCATGTATGCCTTGCCTGCTACCATCTTGCACCCTGCTGTTATGTGCTGGATTGTCTCTGGGGCATCTTTACACAGCCTGCACCTGGGGTCTTGCCTGGTGTGGTAGACCCCAGCCTCTATGGATCTTGTGCTCAGAGCTTGTTCCTGTGCTGCCGTGATTAGTGCCTCTGTGCTGTCTTTCACTCCAACTTTGTCCAAGCATTGGTAGGATTTCTGGATGTCAGCCACTGTGGGTCATCGAGCTAATAAACTTGTGTATAACAGAAAGTTTTATGTTGAATCCTTTTTTATTCCCAGCTACATCACATTGGCAAGTTGATTATTACAGCTGCAAAACAAATCACACAAACAAGGCTTCTGCTGCCACAGCCTAATTAGATTTATATGTTGGAATCACAGATTTCATTTGCACATTTTAACAGTAATTTTTCAGTTTGAATTTGTGTGATGCAAGCGTCATGCCACTCAGTGACTGTGTCAGGTTTTGCTGCATTCCCATTGGTTGGTTAGTAAGTAAGTAATTATAATTTTCTTTCTTGACATTAGCTTTGCGTTGCAGCACCCTGGTAATGATAAACCTGTCTTTCAGTGCAACCATCATTTTGAAGACATGACTAGGGATGTGTATCGAAAACCGGTTCTTGTTGAGAACCGGTTCCCACTGTTTCAATCCCTTGGAATTGTTTGCCATTTTTCCAAACAATTCCCTTATCGATTCCAGTCGCCCCGAATGACGTCACCACGTTGTGGAGCTTTATTTACCCGCCAGGAAACACGGCGCCTAAGCAGCTCAAATGCTCAAAAGTTTGGTCATACTTTACGAGAACGGATGACAACAGGGCAACTTGCAATACTTGCAAAGTAGATACTTCATTTAAGGGAGGAAACACTACGAATATGCAAAAGCATTTGCTCACAAAACACGCGATAACCTTAAATGAATGTCGTGTTTTTAATTCCGCTCCGGACTCGTGAATCTCAACCCAGCAGCAGCGGTAACGTTTGCACGTCCTCTCCCGTTAATATGGCAGGTAAATAATCAACTAACAGTGCATATTATGTTAGCGCGATCTGCCTTATTACAAAACCTGCCATTACTGTGCATTTAGGTGACCGTGATGAGAGAGACAGAGTCTGGCTGGCTCAGATGCTGGCAGTTCTCACTGCAGTCTACCGGTAGCGTCTCCTTTCAGGCCAGGATAGACGAATGTCACCGAGCAGTGACTGAGTTTGTGGTCAAAGGCTTGCACCCATTTGCCACAGCAGATGCCCCCGATTTCACTTTGGTAAGTGAATGTGTTTAATTGTAGGCAGGGACATTACTGGATATTCTTGTGTAATTGCTACAGAATAATTTATGTTACACTTTGTTATTGCTACAGGAGAATATTTATTTTATTATTTTACATTTACATTTTTTTTCCTGGGGACCCTGTGACACCCCATTGAAGAGCCATAGGCTGTGGATCTCTTAAGATCTCACTGTTGGGTTTGTAAGGCCATGTTACTCCTAAATTTCTATCTTGTTCAAAGAGAAGATATAAAACAAAGTTCTAAGCTAATCGAACTTAGTGTTCTCTTTTTTTAAAAATAAGAATCGATAAGAGAATCGATAAGGAATCGAATCGTTAAACAGAATCGAAAATGGAATCGGAATCGTTAAAATCTTATCAATACCCATCCCTAGACATGACCAAACAAAGCATCAAAAACAATTTTCATAGATCATTTTGTTTTCTTCTGGTACACTCCAAAATAATATATCTGGCTTTACACTGATAATGTGAGGCAATGAATGAACTTCCTATCATGGAACACTGAGAAAGGAAAAATCATTCCAGTCACTGGTGTGTTTTTTGCATTTTGACCTTGTTTTTCTACTTTTTTCTTAGCCTCCAACATTTTGTGAGCTGCACATTTTTCAACTGCAAGTCTTGCACTCTGGTGAAACAAGTAAGAGCTCTCTATGCACTTGAGAACAAAAAGTATCTTGTATGGCACACAAAGAGCATGCATGAAAGCATTAAAATGAATCCTTTGGGGGAAAGAGAGAGACCTAACGACAGCGAGGAAACAAGAGAAATCAGAAAGATGAAGTGGAGAGAGATGGAGGAGGACTGAGGTGGAGAGGAAAAGGAAAGGGAAGAAAAGGGAGGAAAAGAGGAGCAGAGTGCTCTTTTATATGTAAATTGGCTCTCTCACTGATGGCTGGGACGAGTAATGATGACCTCTTCCAATACTTGAACATGGAGTCAGCATTTTTACATGTGCGCACGAACACACACACACACACACACACACACACACACACACACACACACACACACACACACACACACACACACACAATTCACATAACCATTCGCCTACACATCTGCACATCTCCATACACATTTAAAAGCATGCAAGTTACTCACAACACGCATACACACATGCACAGGAAAACTCACTCTTCCACACCCTCAAGAGACAGGGAACAGTGTGAAAGTGTGATGATGCATCATTTTCTTTAGCACCTCTATCCATCTTTCCTTCCCCACCGTGTCTTTTTCCCTGCTTTTCACACCCTTTATTTCAGGCAGGATGATGTGTATTTGTGTGTGTACAGCAATTTCAGTGCCTGAATATTCATATGTGGTTCTACTATGAGAGATTATCTATCAATATTATATCCATATCTGCTGACAAATCTCTTAATATTCAAGTGGGAAGACAAGGAATAAGACAATGAAAATAGTCTGCGGTTACACGTGTGTTTGTAAGAATTCAGCCTTAACAGCAGCTCACTGTACTGTTAATTCTGGGCAGTGTTTACTTTTAAGAGAATTGTGTAGTATTTTGTATGTATTCAACTTGTTTTCTTTGTTGTTTTAAAACATACATACAAGTTTGTAGTGCAGTAAAAATCAGATAAGAGTAGTTTGACAGACTTTGATAGGCAATGATTTGTAAATAAATGGACATGAATAACTTTAATAAATAATATTATACTGCAGTATAGTTATCACTAAATGGGCAGCTTATTGTCTTTCTCTTGTCAATTCTTTCTTTAAAGATATAACACAGCTTGGGATCAACTTGGAAAAAAGGTCAATGTGACATGTAAAAGTGAGGTCAGAGGTCAAATGTGACATGATATTTGGATGCAAACTATAATGGCAGACAGACCTACCCCATACCTGCCACTCGGAAAGAGTGACCACACATCCAAACACTGCGAAAAACTTGATCTTCTTGGTGAAGGTGACAATGACTGGTTCTTCTGATGTTGGCTTTCTTTCAGCTCAAATCTATCTGGGTATTCTCCTCTGACCTTTAGCTTCAACAAGACATTTTTGCCCAGAAAACTCCTGCTCATCTTTTTCAGATCATTCCTATAAACTCTAGAGAAGGTTGTGGTGGTGCACGTTGTGGTGTGACCAGACATGTCGCCATCTTTCATATTTTCAGTGTACCTTATAATCCGGTGCGCCTTATCTACTGTATTTTCCGCACTATAAGGTGCACTTAAAATCTTTTAATTTTCTCAAAAATTGACAGTGCGCCTTATAATTTGGTGTCCTTATGTATGAATTCTGGTTGTGCTTACTGACCTCTAACTGATTTTATGTTGTACACGACGCTCAAAAATCTGTCAAAAAATGTTTTAGTACGACTTTGGTAAGCTACGAAGCCGCACCGCTTGATGGATCGTTGGAGCATTAAGTCTACCGTAGTCAGGAGCCTCGCGGACTCGTAGTAATCTGGGTCCAAAACTCCGTCTACTTCAGGTCCCAAAGTCAAACGAACACTGCACCATCACTGAGAGTTAAAAATTGTCTAAATTCTTTCATCTTTAATAAAATGTTCAGTGTTGCTGCTTTACCAGGTGTAACAATTAAGTTTGACATCCAGGTATCCATGAAAACAGAATTTATTAAATTTAACGGCGTTAGAACTTAGCAGGAAGTTAGCTCGCTAGTTTCCACCTAAACATGATATAGCACGTTCTGACTGAGAGATTTCTGAAAAAATTAAAACATGCAGCTCTGCTATCACTTCCAACATAAATGAAGACAGAAAACTAAACAGCTGTGATGTTTGAAGGGTTACTGGAGTTGGGCTAACTGGTATATAATGACGCATGATCGCTAGCAACACAGCTGTGTTAGCATAAACACAGGGAAGCTGGAGGATGAATGCTAACTTTTTTCCACTCGATAAAAGTTAACATGAGGGTTTTTCATGATGGTTAGGGACAAATGCAATCGCATGGCAGGATGCTGTAAACCGACCAAACTTCAGTCAGGAGAATAATCCATCCACAATACAAGGTTAGTCATTTATATACTGCAACAACATGGGAATAGTACAGCTGCGACAGAATTACGGAGCGGTACGGAAGTAGAGGAAGCAAGAAGAATGAGTTGAGTAAAGTTTGACTTATCTGACTTTCTTGTTTTGGTTAATGCGTCTTATAATCTGGTGTCTATGAAAACAGACCCATTCATCGACAGTGCGCCTTATGGTACGAAAAATACAAAACTTAACAAATTTGCTCAGCATGATTAGCAGCCTAACCTTGCACATTTGCTTCATAAACGTAACAACAGTAGACTGTGCGCCACTCCTCAGTGACAGCAACACTACTTTTACGATTTGATGCCAGTAAATATTTAGATCGTGATCATACAGAAACATATCCCTTGTTTCACACGCAAGATGCAAAAACAAGATTGTTGACTTGAGCGCACACACACATAAAAAGCTCCTTTTTCATGATCCAAACCTCAGCGAGTTTGTACTTTAGCACTGATGAACCAGCTTCACATGGTTGTTTTCATGTCTTCCCCGCTTCCTCTGCCTCTCGTCTTCCTTTCACATTCACAAAGAGAGGAACTCTTGGGCCCTCTGTGTGAGTTCTGCTCAGCGCACTGCAGGCGAGCGCACAACTCAATAGAGACCAGATAGCTTCCTATTAAACCCGCTCTGCTTTTAAGACAGCTGAGCATTAGTGCAGAGCTGTGTGTTATTGTGCCTGTGCATGCACGTCACATTGCGCGAGAGCTTTTCGTGTGATTCTTTAGATGTATGTCTTTGCACGATGTGCGCTCCTGCTCTTTGGTTTATTTATTTATTTATTTATTTATGGGGTTTTTTTTGTTTGTTTTATTTGTTTTTTTTAGCTCCTACTGCACCTGTCAGTGGTAGCAGCAGTAATCTCATACAGATACGGCTAAAATAGTTTAGTTTTAGTTTGCGTCTGTGAAATTAAAAATACATTAAAAATGTCTTTTTCTCCCCTTGGCTTTTAAATCTTTTAAGTGTTTTTAGTCTGTGGGTGTCTTATTTTTTGCTACTTGTTTACACACGAAATATCCTCGTGACTCTGCTCTGCAGTAATAAAACAAGTTGACTCAGTAAATCCAGTTGTGAGATCCCACCTCTGGCAATTTGTTCAAACCCTTTCTGACTTTCCTCTTCACCTAGCTTTATTGCATCTGTTTTCCCCAACGCAGAGCTGCAAACCATTGAGAAGCTGGATTCACCAGGGGAATATTTAGATGCTACCTACTCAAATCCTGCAGTTTCCTATAGCAACTGAAAAAAATAACATATCAGTATTGAAGACTGACAGCACTTCATAATGTCCGTGGAATAAGCAGAATAATACTTTGTCACAGCTACACTCAAAAAAATAACTCTTTAAATGAACATAAAAAAATCATGGAAAGAATTTCCACGTGATTAAATTGCTTTATTTTAGCATTATGCAATTCTGTTACTCCAACTTAATGCACTCAAGTTGGACCAACTTAATTAAAGATTGATGAATCAACGTATTTACTGCATTTTGATCCAATATATTTTAATAGTGTTGATCCAACTTAAAGAGTTTTGTTCTTTAAGTTGGATCAATTCAACTCAATTGAATTGATCCAACTTAAACCTACTCAATTCAGTAGGTTTTCTCCAACTAATTTACTAAATTTGGTCCCAGCTTAAGTTAATTGAGTTGAACCAACTCATACAAATTAAGTTATTCCAACACAAGTCTTTAATGCTAATAGAAAGCAATTTAATCACGTGGAAATTCTTTCCATGATTATTTTAAGTTAATTTAAAGAGTAATTTTTTGGAGCATTTAACAAAGTCTAGAGCCTGGTTAACATACATTTCACTATTACATCTAAAAGGTAAATAAAAATTTGTCATACACATCTTTTTGTTTTCTCCAATTTATTGAATTTATAGCAAATTTCACATAATGTATAAAGAATACATGAAATGCAAGTACAAGTTACATAACAGAAAAAAAAGTAGTGGACAAAGTGGAAAGTTAACCTGTTAAAACAATTTTTTAACAACAATGAATGGCTGAATTAGGTGATTTTCCGATGACCAATACAACTACTTTGAAGGTCAACAGATGCACTTTCAAAAAAGAAAATATCTGCAATTATTTTAGGTTCATGGTCCAGATACATGGTGTAGCTGTTGTAATGGAAACATTTCTCAACGAGAAAATAGTCTTTTGAGAACCTGTACTTTGTGTGCTGTTGGATAGTTTGTGTGCATCTAATTCCATAAGAATCTTCTGCAGGACCTCAAAGGTGTACCTGAGTTCCAGAGGGTAGCTCAGGTTCAGTGAATAGACCAGACCAAGCAACATTGTCACTGCAAAAACTACACTGCCCAACTCACCCATCACTTCCACCCCCTCTAGAACAATCACAACATCCTGAGGGTCATCGCCAGGCTCCGCACCCTCTGACCGAATGACACAGATTCCAAAGACTGTCTCTGCTATGGCAGTGGCGATGCTTTTTATCAACTTCCTGTGACAATAAAACAAACAAAAAAAAGATAATGATTTCTCACTAATGTCCATTGCAAACAGTTTTAAAAGTAAATATCTGTTTTACATTAATGTAAAATACCTAAAAGCTTTACTCATTCAAGCCTTATAATAATGTAAATGTAATCAAAAATGACTGCCCGATATTTTTCCTGACTCAAGAGAAGTTCATTCAATACCTCAACAATGTCCTGTCTTTCAAAATCTTGAGTTGTGACAGGGGTGACTGTGGCACAGGAGGTAGAGCAAGTTGTCTACTGGTTTAATCCCTGGCTTCTCTAATCTGATACTAAAACTATCAATGGGTAACATACTGAACCCCAAGTTGCTCCTGATACATCCATTGAAGTGTAAATGTTACATAAAAATCTTGTATGAATGTGTGTATGAATGAGGTTATTATAATGATATTATAATAATGATAGTATAAAACACTCAAGAATGGTGTGTGTAGTATCCAGTGAGAAACTTAAAGCTCTTACTTTTCCTATATTAAAAGGTATTTTTTACAGCCACCGGTAATTTATAGGAAAACCCCATCCCCTGAAACTTTTTGTATGTAGTTCAAGCTTATCTTTGATCATCTCCTTAGTTAAGGATACAGGCAAGTTAACATACCAGGTAATCCTTCACCAGCTTCTCAGGATCTTCATTCAGGTACATGCAAAGACCTTTGGCGATGTATTCTCTTCTGATTTCAACAGCATCAGTCTTTATACACAGAGGGGGGGGAAACAAATATATAGGGAAATCCATCTCAACGACCTAGCAGTGGGATTAAAGAACTATTAGTTGAATTACCAGGAATTTGTGAGAAATACAGAGGCTATTGTTTTACAGTCTTAATCTTTTCAAATAGTATTTATGCATTTTAGACAAGTCTGTCATTTTAATATTGTTTTGTAAATTGTGTATTAATTTAATCATGCCATACCCCCAATTCAAGAAAGTTTAGATGATGTGTACATAAAATCAGAATGCAATGTTTTCTTGGTCTCAAAACTATATGTCACTTACAAATGAATATATTACATTTTTAACATGGGAATGTGATAATTTTTAAGAAAAATATTAGCTCACTATGAATTTGATGAACTGGCCTGCCAGCTCTCCAGACCTTTCACCACCTGATAAGATTAAACATTTATTATCTTTACAGGAGGGAACTGCAAGTCTCCAAGTTTATTAAGTAGAAAAATATTTAATTTCAAAAAAATTAAAAAACAGGAAAACATATCTGTTCATGTTTTGTCTTTCCTCCTCAGTGTACTAAAAACACATAAATTGTTAAATAAACCACTGTCCATCAGTTGCAACTTACAAACTTACAAATTTCAACAAGGAAAAAATAATGTGCACATTTCCACGAGAGAAATCCCACACCTGATTCTATCCTAGCCTGCTTTTTACATCCAACACAAAAACTGCAGTTGTGGTGCTTTCGATTGTACTCAGAACTCGGAAATTCTGCCTTCTGAATAGGAAGATGTAGGTAACACCAGACTGAAGATGAGCTGCATACAGAGCTGGACTGGGACAAGAAAATCGTCCCGGGCATTTTGACTAGAGACCGGCCCACCATTATAGGAAAAATCATAAAGCCTTTGAATGAAAATAAACACTGTTGTGACAGTGATGTACACTGTTCTGATGGTATACATGCATCAATCTATCAATCGTTTGTTGTAAGATTCAGATAATTGTTTTTTAAAAGCTAGACATTTTAAATGAGAATAAGAAAGTATTTCCTTGTGCCCCCCTTTCCCTTTTAATGCCCTACATGGACCCCTGGCAACACTTTTCTACTCCCGCCCCTGCACAGTTACCAGCTGTCAGCTACTTAGAAAAGAATCCTGGTGTTATTTGTCTCTCAGAAACAGTTCATAACTTCCCTTCAAATCATTCATGTCACCTAAAAGTTAAGCCTGTTTCTCCATCACCTGTTCAGCTCTGATGATTCAGTAAGGACATCTCCTGGTTTCATCTTCATGTTTCCCTCTCACCAGATAACCAAACCGACATCATGACCAGCAGCTTTACAGCTGTGGCTCCAGCAAACATCAGCTGATACTAGAAAGTAATATTAAATAAATTCTAACAACAGCTGATCAAGCTTAAAAGTGCTGCTGTTGTTTACCGCGACATCCGCTGGTTTCCTCTTTTTGGCACAAAGTGGGCGATAAATAAACAAGAGAGAAAAGCCGATCAGCTGATCATTGATCAGTTTCATGATTGAAGTAGAAACGGGAGAGGGAGAGGGAGAGGATGAAAGAAGAAGAGGCAGCTGTGCAGCAAAGACACAGAATAACTCCAGCTTTGTGTCTTTTTCATTGTAGCTGAATTACGGGACAAACTGTTCCTTTTCACCTCAATAAGAAACGCGTAATATTTTCTCTGAATACGAGATGATTCCGTTTTTTACTGGACGGTTGGCAACTCTAATAATTAACCTTATGAACAAAATAAAGTTCAACATCAGTAACATCACAGCACCCACCCAGCTGTATAGAAACTCCGTCATGCTAGCTAGCACGCACTACGAAAAAGTCAGCATAACGAAAATAAACTCCACCTAAACTTGGTTCATATCTGACCCAGATGGACTGCAGGTTTTAACTTCTTACCTGAAGTTTAGTTCACCTGACACTCTCGGACCAGCGGCCACTTCGGGTCTCTCCTCTTGCCTCCCTTTTCCTTCATCCACCTGCTGGCTTCCACCACTTGCTAATGTTATTGAATCTGTGGAAGCTATCTAAATCCCAGTAACGAGTAACGCGTTCCCGGTTTTGGCATAATAACTAGTTACCGTGCTCGTTACCACAATAATAACGTAGTTACTGTAACGCGTTACTTAATAACGCGTTAGTCCCAACACTGGATATAACACTGGCAGATGTTTCTCTGATTAATAGTTGTGCAACCAGTCAGACTTCCAAATAAACTCTTAAATAACATCCAGCTGTTAGTCTACAGCAGCGATTCTCAGAGTGTGGTGCTCAGTCCCCTGATGGGCTGTAAGGACACCTTAGATGGGCCATGAAGTCATTTACAAAAAGCAAATATGTTTATTTTGTTTTGTAGGGTTTAAAATAAAGCACTGATACTTACCTGGTTCAGGGTCATTGTGGCTGGAGCCTATCACAGCTGTCATAGGGAGAGAGGCAGGGTACACCCTGAATAGGTTGCTAGTCTATCACAGAGACAGATAACCATTCATGCTTACACCTACCTGTACAGCCAATTTAAATCACCAATTAATAACCTGACACATGCGTGTAACTGTGGGAGGAAGCCGGAGTACCTGGAGAGAACTTTAGAAGGCATAGGGGTAAAATGTCCACACAGAAAGACACCAGTCGCTGTGAGGTGATGGAGCTAACCACTGCACCACCGTGCAATGTATTATTATTAAGCCTGAAAACTTTCTTATATCACTTGTCAATAGTAGGAAAGAGCTGAAACTGAGCTGGTGCCAGATGTAATGATGTTCAGGAGAATCAACCTCAACAACAGTCATGAGATGAAAATGTTTCAGTGAAAACATAAAGAACAGAACTCCCCCTGACTTCTGCTCCGCGGCTGCTGGGCGAGCCCTCATCTGGGACTCTCCTCAGCTCTTACTGGAACAGTGGCGCGGCTGCCCCTCTGTTGGTCTTCCATGGTCTCTTGTGTTCTGGGGGCCTCTGGATGTCTGGAGTTTTGATCTCCTCCATACCCGCTTCACACCCTGGAGGACGGGGCTGTGGCCCCCCCACACTCCCTAGCAGATCATTACATGGAGAAACCTTTGGAATGCAAGCATGCTGATCCACACAGGTATGCACACATGGGTATTCACAGACGCGGACTAAAGCTTTCTTGGCTGCTACCTCAAAGCACACTGTGCGCTGTCTATCTTGCGTGCTGCACAATATCGTTTATTATTTAGTAAATATTGATATCTATGGCTAGCTAGTTTATTGTGATGGTGCTTTGTTTTCTCTATTATTATGTTGCTCTTTGTTGTTTGCTGTCTCCTCTGTTTGTTTTTTTTGTTTGTTTGTTTTTTTTCTCCATACAGGTGACCCAGGAGTTCTTTTTTTTTTTTTTTTTTTTCTCTCTCTCTTCCCCCCCCTTCTCACCGTCTCTTCTCCCCTTTGGTTTTCTTTCTTTCTCTCCCCCTCTTTCTCTCATTCATTCCCCCTGTCCTATTTATTTAAAAAAAAAAAAAAAAAAAAAAAATGACAAAGGATGAACTGAAGCTCTGCCATCACGTAATGTCGCATACTGCTGTTTCTGATGTCATTTAAAAAAAAAAAAAAAAAAAGAAAACATAAAGAAGCAACTACTTCATCTTCTGCTCGTCTGATAAACAGAGTTTTGATCAAAGGTTTGGGCGCACCGCAGAAGACTTTCTGATTTCCTAATTGGCCACAGCAGTCTTAGGTTTAGGAATGTCAGGGCAACAGTATGTGATCGCTCAGCTGCATGACGGTCATTAAAAAAAGGCTGCTTTAAGATCATCAGTAGTTCATTAGTCAGTTTTTCTCTCCCCCACATTATGATTCAGCTTTCACTTAAATATTCTATACATTACATCTACAGTTCAAGTTATTGAAAGCAACTTTATTAAACATTTTATTAAAGTTACTTTTAATATTTCCATTTTTTAAAATGTAGTTTTAGTCTAAGTTGGTTTGTGAATCAAAGTTTGTCAAACGAGTGTGAGTGTACTCATGCCTGCCATTCTGTCCAAGCTGCTGACACGTCAACAACATGAAGAAACTGGTCAGGTTATGGCAGTGGTGAAAATGAGCCTGTCATTCTACATCTCCTGGTTCTCATGTTATTGCTCTCACAAGATTTTTAGAAAACTTGACCTGTGACCTCGACCTTGAGGTTGAGGTCACTGAGATTCGAACAGTTTTTTAGTAGTATCAGTGGAATCAATTTGAAACATACTCTCAGAATCTTGAGAGTCCACACCACCCTCTCACCTGCAGGGCTGAGTGACAACAATACCCCATCAGCCTTTTGCACTAAGGTGTAAAAATTAAAATTAAAATGCACTAAAGAACAAAACACAAAGATCCAAAGCGTATGTGAACCACAGTCTTTTGGCTCTTACCGTGGCAGATGCACAAAGGACTGCTGCCAAAGTACAGCTTTTGTGTAACATAGACAGCATCTGACAAATTAGCATTACATGACACCCGAGGATGTGCTTTGCAGCAGCACATTCAGTGGCAACAATAGAATCAAAATATACACATTCTCAAGATCATTGCAGTCAAAGGAGTACTCAGCTGTTAGTATTCAGATGCTGAGGACAAATTAAAGTCCTTCAAACTATTACTTGTAATAATCTCTAGAACTTTTCAATATGCTTCAAGTATAAATATATCATTTCAACTCATGCAGCAGAAGTGCCCCTTTTATTATTACCGAGTAAGTAATAATACTACATCATACACTGAACAAAAATATAAACGCAACACTTTTGTTTTTGCTCCCATTCCCCATGGGATGGACGTAGAGACCTAAAATTCATTCCAGATACACAATATAACCATCCCTCCCAAACAGTGGTCACAAATCAGTCCAAATGTGTGGTAGTGGGCACATCTGCTATATTGAGATAATCCATCCCACCTCACAGGTGTGCCACATCAGGATGCTGATCTGACATCATGAGTAGTGCACAGGTGTACCTCAGACTGCCCACAACAAAAGGCCACCCTGGAATGTGCAGTTTTGACTCACAGCAAAATTCCACAGATGCCACAAGCAATGAGGGAGCGTGCAATTGGCATGCTGACAGCAGGAATGTCAACCAGATCTGTCGCCCGTGCATTGAATGTTCATTTCTCAACCATAAGCCGTCTCCACAGGCGTTTCAGAGAACATGGCAGCACATCCAACCGGCCTCACAACCGCAGGAGCAAAAACAAAAGTGTTGCGTTTATATTTTTGTTCAGTGTATATTTAAGTCTCTGGGGACATAGCATGAAACATGCCTCACAGATCCAGAGATGTAAAACATGGTGGTCAATATATTTCCTCTGCGATGTGCGTAAAGTAGCATCTAGCTGTTCAGTTTCAAGTAGCTAAAAATTCAGCCTAAGTAAATGGACTTGTGCTCATGTCCCTGCTGCAAGAAATGGCCTTTTACAGCTTTGGTTGGTAAGGCTTTTAGTAGAAACGGATTGAATAAAATAGCCCATAGGGTTTGAAAGCAACATAAATTCTGTGCTTTTATGACATGAACTGGAGGAAAAGGCTATACCAGAGCACTTTGGTTTACATCACTATCTTAAAAATAGTGTTTTAGTGACAAAACAAACACATCACAGGTCTAGCACTGTAATTTAGTTCTATTGCAGAGCTAGAAATAACATAAGGCTTCTGCAAGCGTGCTTCGAGTTATTTATTAGAAATTTTAAAATGAGCACATCAGTGCTTAGAATATATGACAGGGATGAGGTTGGTGATAAATGTTCTGTACTCTTCAATATATATATGCATTTATCTTTCAGAAATCAGAAACTTCATTGAGGACAGGTGCCACTGTGAACTATTTCAGAAGGAAGATATTCAAGACACTGATGTATTTCTTTGTTTTGTTCCTGTAAATACATTTCAGTACAGCCCACTGGGTTTTTGGCAAAGGACATTTTCCATTTCATCGCTGCAATGTTTCCTGTTATTAAAGATAAATGCCACTGCCAAATATTTATCAGCGATATGAGATTGTTTGTTTGGGTCTTATCTAAGCCTAAGAAATAAAAAGGAAACTGTTTTTCTTTTGTGTTGAGAGTATATGGCTTTTCATTTTCTTTGCTTTTCTCTTAACAGTTCATATTTCAACTTCACTGCTTCCACACAGTTTCAACACTTTCTGCCTCATGTGTAACCACAGAGGCAGGAGGTGTCTCAGAAGGAAATGTGTCTTTTGGTGTGAAAGAACATCTGCTACTGTACTCGGCACTGTGATTGGTTTCCGTGACACGCTACTCCCACGCTTGCTGTAACTCATTTCATTCCTACCAGTGAGCCACTTCCTCACTATAACTGAGGGCAGTGCACTTTTCAACAGTTGGTCAAACAGTATTATAAATACCATAGTTTATCACCAGGACTAAAGTGTATAAATAGACCTTGCCTTCTTAGTAATCTGACTCGCTGTCATTATTTCAGTTTTTATTCATCTTCTTTTGATTAGAGTTTTGTATGAATAACTTAACTCGGAAAACGCTCCAGTAATTCCAAACTGGGTTTTCTTTTTCACTTTTTGAGCAAATCACTACACTAAAGCAATAGTGGTGGAGCAATAGTGGTCAACAAGAGCTTTACAAGAACCAATAAAAATATTATGAATCAATAGTGAAGATTGTGTGGTTGTCCTGAGCTCAGAAACTGTTTTCCATGATCATTTTTTAGAATATATGCTTCCAGTTATATGAAATATTGTGAGGTAATGACATATCATCATAAAACTAAGAAAAGAATCAGCTGGTTGGTTAAAAAAAATGGTGTCAATCTTCAGTATGATGAACCTGCTGGCGACATCATAAAAAGCTCACCAGCTCACTTATACAGGAATAGTTGTACAGACTTACCATGAAGTTTATCAGGTTTAGTGAATGCATTCTGGTCACTGCAACCTCCAGACAACTAGACTGCAGGTGGTGAGATTTAACTAAGGACTGAGGAGACTGAAACCACTTTAATCTTTCCTGAGTCTGCACCTTTTTTTAAGTCCTCATGTTTGTCTAGTGCTCTCTAACCCATAACTGTTAATCACCTACTTCCAATCTGAACCAGGTCCTTCCCATATATGCTAACTGTGTCCTCAACCCATTACTCCTCACTGAAAAAAAGGGATTGCCCATCTCTTGGATTTATGTAAGCATCTTGCGTGTATTTAACACAATCGCCTGGTGCTAGTTAAGTGTAACTATATAGTGTAGAAACTACATGATATGGAGAGAAGGTATATTAAATTGTTCATATCAAGTTCAAGTGAAGTAAGTCAATAATACAGCAATGTTAAATCTTGCATGGGATTTTGGCTTGCGCACTGTGGATCGTGGTTTGAGGAAGGCCTCTACTTTTTTTCAGGATACCGAAAAAAAGGAAAATGGGTGGTTGTTACATTTACAAAAGTCTAACTTGTAATTTGAACAAAATAGTTTCATGTTTCTATGGTGAAAATAATCAAATCATTTAGGATCTGTATGAAATTCAACAACTTAATTTGATCTCGTTGAGATGACATGATACAGTCTAGTAAGAGCGGTTAGTTGCTGGACTTATGAAATTCACAAGATCACACGAGATTACAAACTGCAGGGAAATCACAGGAGGTATAAGAGGCAAAACACTACATACATATACATACGTATATGGTATTGGTATTTATTGTGGTTTAACCTGTCAAGGACAAAATTGTACTGAAAATTCTGCATCAAACCTTGATAAGCTTTGTTAATCCTGGCTTGGTAGCGTGGTCGTTAGTGCTGTTGCCCCACAGCAAGAAGGTCCTGGGTTCAAATCCACAAGCTGGTTAGTTTGCACTGTGTTATCTCTGGTTTCCTCCCACAGTTAAAAGCCATGCAGTTATTAGAGTTAGGTTAATTGGTGAATGTAAGTGGAAATGGTTGTTTATCTCTATGTGATAGACTGGTGAGCTGTCCAGGGTGTACCCTGCCTCTTAACCTTTCACAGGGTTATGCCCCAGCTCCCCTGCAACCAGGAGAAAGGAAGTTGTTGTAAATCCATTAAATGTTTATGTTAACCAGACTCTAGACTTTGTTGAACAATATTAATATGAAGACAACATGTAGTATTTAAGTAACCAAGTAGTACTGGGGTAAAAGTTATTGAATAGTGTTGGAATAAAGTGACAAAATTGTGAAGGATTAAAATATTCCAAGAGCTCAACTTACTTCATCCAAACATGTTTCAATCGTGTTTTATCAACACAAAATGCACAGGTTTATTGAATATGAATAGGTTGTGTTGATTTTTAAACCTCAGTTGTTTAAGTTTCTGCCAAATCAAAACATCTGTGTGCAACCAATGTCCACTATTGAATTAAGTAAATCTAACATGCTCTTTTTTCAGTGCTCATTTATCCCTTCCCTCACACGTTTCCATGCATTCTTAACCAAGCTCTGCTCTATTATCCCTGCTCTTGCTCAAATTGTAGAGCTAGGCAAAGGTAAAGCCCCGTTATCACCTTTCATTTGTTCATGGAGTCTGTTTTTACTGAACAGCCTTTTACACCTTCTCACAAACTTAAATCTTAGGTCTTCATTCTTAGTCATCCAGGTCATGGTGGTCTCAAACGTTTGAAATAAAGACAACTCTACTTCTTTTTGACTCATGAAGATTTTTCACCTCCCATCCAGTCCCAGGCATTTAACCCCTTGAAAGGGGTCCTAAGAGCCACTGACCCATCCTGTAATCAAGTCATTAAGAATCACCCAAACTAGGGAGTGATTCAGGGCCATCAAAGGGGCCAAGGAGATGTTGCTCAACCTGCCATCATGTGAGTTATTAAGGTCACATGGGTCAAGGTGTGAGTGGGGGGTTGAAATACCTGAGAAGGGATCTCAAGACTGTGTTATATGTGACTGATAGCTGGTATCATAGGCCTCTGTTCAGTGATGGTTATCTATGTCCACTGTAAACCGTCATTAATGACCCATGCTGCGATTCACACCTTGGCTCATGTGACCCTTAACGACTCACATGACTAGGGTGGGTCTACAGCTGTGAGGAGACAAGGAGGTTAAATACCTGGGACTCTTCATTAGTTTTTAGAACTGAGCCTAGCCTAGTTCAGTTGCGTTCATTGCAAATGCTCAAGAACATCCTAAACTACTGCAGTTATAGTCAGCCAAAGTAAATCTTCAACTAGTAGTTGTAAAAGTAAGTAAAAAAAAAAAAACAAACTTAAGGTTCTTTCAGAAGAAATAATTCCGATTCTGACCAAATCTGACCATCTTACACCTCCATCCATAGTCATGTTTTCTAAAAGTGGAATTATATTAGTCTGTGATCCCAGCACACAAACTAGTGACGAAATACGCTAAAGCTCATGTGCTGAGCTAAGCTCCACAGGTCTAATTATGATATCGCTTTAATGTTTTGATTAGTGAGAAAGCTTCACATTCAACTTGGTCACTGTTCATACAAGTATGTGTGGAAGCTGCCACTGGATGCACCTGCTATTATACAACCACTATATATAAATATATTGAAATGTGCCAACGCTGGTATGTTCACACGCAAACCTTTAAGTATAAAACACAGACATGTACACATTCTGAACAGAACATACAAATCTAGCCTACTGTTTTTAGATAAAGTTCATTAGTTGTTGAGCTGCATGGCAAAGTCACTTGACTGTTTGGCCATTTGTTTTAATAAAATGACCACAGTGTGGTTTTTTTTTTTTTACCAAGAGTAAAAGTTATACAATGGCTACCAAACACTGGAAGACTTTAAACTTTTAAAGACTGGGACCCTCACACATCTAAAAGTTGTCTTAAGGCTTTTAGTTTGAGACTATATACTATAAGATTGTCCAAAGACCGGGGACCTTGAAGGGTTGCAGTTCAGAAAATCAACTTTGAGACTATTTCCCATCATCCCACTGGTGGAAATTTATAAAAAAGGAAACATGAAAAATTAGAACAGAATTAGGGCCACTGTGCCGGTACTAAGATTTAAAACACAGACACAACACAACGTATGCTAATCTAAGTTTACTGTATCACTAGCTGATGTTCCCATCTCACTGTTGGCAAACGTGCAGTTTTTTTGTTTAAATATTAGAAAACGGAAAGATGTTTTTCAGACAAAATAGAGCTTTATTAGTGGACGTCCTTGCTAAAGGTTGATAGTAAAAAAGTGAGAAAAGCAAAAGAAGAATAACAGACAAAGCTCTGCTGTGAAAAAATCCCTCTCTGCATCAGCAAGGTTAGCTGCTCACACAAAAATAAAGAACTATTTTTCTTCTATTGTTGTTGTGAAGATTGAATGTCTGTCGGCAGTTGTTGCTGCTACCTCTGAAAAAAGAGTGGCATATCAGCAGCTAACCCATCAGATGGTTCAAATCAATAGCTGACTAGCTTTAAAAGCATCAACCCCAAAGTGGACCACAGAAGTAGCAACTCCATACAGGGGTAATCAACAAGTAGGATTAGACAGGCATGTATGCAGTTACTGTGTGCACAATGAAATGTGTGTGTGTGTGTGTGTGTGTGTGTGTGTTTAAGATAAGATAACCTTTATTAGTCCCACACGTGGGAAATTTGTTTTGTCACAGCAGGAAGTGGACAGTGCAAAAGTTATGAGGCAAAAATTAGAATACAATAAGAATAAATACAGTACACAACTGTACAGAATAGAATAAAATAAAATACTATATACAGTAGAATAAAATAAAATAAATATACAATAAGATAAAAATAGAATACAAATACTATATACAACTGAGTAAAAATACAACGATGACAGAAAGGATTATTGCACTTAGTATTATTGCATATGTATGGATGTGTGTGCTTGATCAGTTAAAGTCTTTATTATGGAGTCTGACAGCAGTGGGGAGAGAGTAAGAGAAAGAAGGAAAAAAAGGCTAAATTAGCCAAGTCTTTTGTGCTTGTGGCCTTTTCTTAAAATGCTCCTGCATGTGCTTTTGTTCTTGTTTAGCGTGCACTGTTGTTGGTACCTATTTTCATTTCTGCTACAGCCAATCCCATAGAAACAGTGGTGCTGTAGCCCAGAGCAATTGCAGTCTAGAGGAAGTAAATCAACTGCAAAACAGATGCAGCATGTGTATGTGTTTCAGCATGAGCTGGTGAGTGTGAGAGGAAGTGAACATGGCAGATTTAACAGGCTTGTGAGCAACAAAAAGATGCTCCCTTCTTCTTCGGTCAGCTTGGCTTCATGCTTATGCCTCCAGCTCCTGGCTAGTAATCGTGGACAGAGGAGTAGATAGACAGTGGATGGATTCGAGCTCATGTATGCTTGTGAAAAAAGCATGGACTGGGCAGGATGGTTTAGAGCTGGTATCAATAATTCTGAGGTCACATAATTTGTTTTTAAAGTGCCAGTTTCATGAGCGGTGATGCTGGCGTGTGACAGAGGAAGCAAAGTAAAAGAAGTAACAGGGATGAGGAAATGTTGGAAATATGTGCTGACAGCATTTATAGATATGCCAAATGCTCTGTTTGAAAATGAGATAATGAGTGAGAACGGCTCACTGTAAACACAACATTAAACGGGTTACAGAATTCCACAATTCATTCTGTTGTTAAATAGAAGAGACACTGCAGATGAACACAACATCACACCGCAAAGCCTGGAAAAAGAAATTGATTGAAAAAGGGAAAAAAATTTACTGCCACACAAAATAATAGCCTTCCCAGATAGAAAAACACAATTCACAGCTGACATGGCAGACAGTGACAGCATAATGACTATTGCCGCTAATGCAGGTACTGCACTGCACTCCAACAACAATGCAGCAATTTCATTAGTAGGGTACATTCTGCCAGAAGGATATTGAGTTGTGATGCCAGAAATACCAGTGACAGAGAAAAATTGGAATTGGTGTTGTTTTGATGGCAGTCTAAATGGACAAAATGAGGCGCAAAACGTGCAATAACAAAAGCAACGACAGGCTTGTGAAAATCTGATATTATTACAGATAATAATCTGCATCCGCTCACAGGATGAACTCTACAATATAATATATCCTCTCTAAGACTGTCACTCCATCTCTTCTTTTCACCCAGGCTGGAATAAGCGAGTGGACTATGAGCCAGGAACAGGCAGTAAGCAGCTGTTTCCCAGGATGCACCTCGAGACCTGTGGCGGACCTCTGTCCTCGGTGAGGACCACGGTGGAGCTGCAGACCAGCCACATTGGAAAGGGCTGCGACCGGGAGACCTACTCTGAGAAATCTCTACAAAAACTCTGTGGTGGGTTATTTGGGGTTACTGTGTTTTCATAATCACTAGCTATTCTTGTGTGGTCGAAATGAGCAATAATTAAGATAAAAACTTGTGACTATTAAATCGATGGTTGATATGCAGATTTACACAGTATATGGCTCATCAAAGACTGCTGTCTGAGGCAACTAAAAGTTGGGGCAGTAAATTAGAAGTTAGATCCTGCTAAAAGCATTAATGGAGTCCATGCGTTGAGCACCAGGGTCAGACGGCGCCCGAGGTGTGTTTCTGTGCCCTTTTTAAATCAACATCTGAAAGCTCCCAGTCCGTGTTGCTTTTTTATCTCCACTTATGTCCCCGGTAAACCCCTGTGCTAAATGAAGGCACCAGAATGGCAAGTTAAGGCTGTGTCACTAATGATGTGACAGAGCGAGGGCATTAGCCGCCCTAGATGCAGCCGCGCTTTCTCCTCAGTGACTGATGAGCAGTCGAGCCGCCGTGTCAGTGCCCAGAGCGCCAGCAGAGTAGTCGAGCCTATACCCCCACCCACACCGCACTGCCAGCAGGAGGGCTGGAGTCATCATCTTTGACTAACGGCCTTCACAAGCCACATTCCACCTAATCTGAATGCATAACATCCACTCCCTGCCTCCCCTGGCTCCCAGTCCACGCATGGTTTACCACTAAAGAGGCCTTTTCAGGCACCTCATAATCGTTATCTGATAGCAAATAGAATAAGTTGTAATAGCTTTTTTAAAGCACAATCAATTTGAGATAATGTACAAAGACATCGGGCAAAGGAAAGGCTGCAGCTGGGTGCTGGAGGAGTCGATGGGTATTTATTTACTGAGGGAATCTAATTACTGGAATCAGAACGTCGACGGCGCCACGAGCACGCAGTGGAGAAAAACAGGGTTTTACAAACGAGTGAAAAACATCAATTAACATGCTAATGTGTTATTAGCGGAAATGAACAGATGCATGTTCGAGTTTCTTTGCCAGGACAAGGGACACAGTGAGTTGTGACACTTCCTGTTTTGTTTTGTTTTTTTTGGTTGGTTGGTTTTTCTCCTATAACATCATAGCTCCCAGGTCGCTTTGATCCATTTCCGTCAGTAAGCCATTAGAAATGATTCATAAATGTATTTTAAAGGGATGAAATAAATGTTTTACTGTCACACAGGAAAAGCAGAAGATAGATGGGTGAGGGCATGTCGTATGCATGGAGGAGCGAGGTGAGCATGTGTCAGGGGCTGCGTTTGTCAAGGTGACGGCTCGAAAACAAAGACTGGACGGGGCTCAACATATTAGGGTTATTGTGTCAAAGGAATGATGGAGCTGCTTTGAAAGGGAGGAAGAGAAACCAAATGAGCCAGCTCAGTGCAGGACGGTAACGACAGGTCTGTTTTGTCAGAATGTGTAGGGATCGTGTCAGCTGTAAGCCATCTGTGCGACTGGCTGATTCTTACCAAGCCTTTGCTATGTCTTTTTCTCTTTGTGTTACCATAGTGCTTGGTTAGTATTTCCTCTCTGTTTCCATAGAGGTGCATTATAGCAGTGAGCTATGTTCTGAATTTATGAATAGTGGCTCACATTTCTTTTGAAAGTTAGCTTCATTTGCCATGAATCAATACCCACATTCCGTAGCTATCTCAGCCCATTGATTCCTTATTAAACCCTGCCAGCTGCATTACTCTTAAGTAATCATAGCCAAGAATAAGGCAATGCACACTGCGTATCTGCCATTATTGTTGTTGACAGATCTACTGTCTCACCTCTTGTTTGTTCCCACGGCAATAACCCCAGGCGCCTCGTCGGGTAGCACTGACCTCCTCCCTGCTCCCGGCACGGCCACCAATTGGACAGCGTCCCTAGTGTCTGACAGCGGGAGGGACAGCGACTTGATCTTCAGGTTTGACGGTCGTCAGGCAGCCAAAATCCCAGACTGGGTGGTACCACAGAATTTGACAGACCAGTTTACCATTGCAACATGGATGAAGCATGGGCCTAGTCCAGGGCTCAGAGCTGAAAAGGAGACCCTACTTTGTAACTCTGACAAGACTGGTGAGTCATTTGTTAACACATTTCATGGAAAAAATATATTTTTTGACATTTCATTAGGTTATAAGAGATGTCTGGGTAAGCTGTAGTAAGGAGGGATTAGCAGAAATCGTAAATCAGAATTTAATTCAAACACCACAAATGAAGTGCACCTTGATTCTTTGGTGGATCATGTGTTGTGTGGTCAGTTGACAGGAGAATTGTGGTCTGTGAGCAAAGGTATAAGACACTGACTGCAATACCCCAAGTGACAGTGTGCAATAAAGACTCAGAGTCTGATAATATCTGCTTTTGTTCGATGTAAAACCATAAATCACCGCTTAAATCATCCTAATATCACTCCTCTATACAATAGAGCTACACATGTATAGAATATATCTATAGCTCCTCCACAGATCTAAACAGCAACTGTTTGTGAAATACTTATTTCAATGTGATACTGTTTAATAGTGGCACATTGAACAAAATTTGCAGCTCGGTGGACAGCATGCCCTCCCTGCAGGGATTATTTTTGTTGTTGTTTTTTTAAATTCCAGTGAAAGACTATCTGCCTGCAAACTCACCTCCTTTAGAAAAGTGCTGCTGTCCCAGATTTGTGAGAGCCACCTGTCAGGCTTGCTTTACCTGTCAGCTGTGAGTAGGTGGAGTGATTTGGTCCCTGGTGTCTACTCCTCTTTTTACCTCCCACAGAGATGAACCGTCATCACTACTCGCTGTATGTCCATAATTGCCGCCTGGTGTTTCTGCTGAGGAGAGACTTCACCCAGGTAGACACCTTCCGGCCGGCCGAGTTCCACTGGAAACTAGAGCAGGTGAGGCGCTAACGTTGGAATACGTGTGATAGACCAGGAAACTTGTACTCTGAGCTTATCCTCAGCTCACCTTTTTGATGAGGTATGGACCTCTCGCATAGAGAGTTATGAAGCCTCTAGCCTGGATTATACCTCTATTAATCATCCACTGGGATATTTTTTTCTTAGTTTAATCCATGGTGGTCTGTGTCTTGCGTTAAAAATAGAAGGCTCCTGGTAAGACATTGGGATTCACTGGCAGCAGCAAAAAGGTTTAAAAGGGAGTAGGAGCTGTTGGTGATTTACTAACACACATCATATTCACCCAGTGATTTGCAAACAACCATGGTTTTGTGGGTGTAAACTGTAACCAATTAGTGCTTGGCTATACTAGAAATCCCTCTATAAAAAACAAACAAAAAAAACCACCTAACCTTTAAGTGACCCCATTTAATATAGAGAATCCACATACTAGTTAATATCCATGTAATATCTTAATGAATTTAGGGACTGAATAAATGTTTGGCATCTGCCCTTTCATATGATTCCTTCGAGGAATGGAACATTTCCACACATGAAAATTCCACAATTAGTTAATAATAAAAACAATAGATATGATGGCTAGAGAAATATGAGCTTCCTCCAGGGTTGTGCATGTGTGCATGTGTCTCTGTGTATGTGTGTGCGTTGCGTGAAGACAGAGGCAGCTGTCTGTTGATCGTGGATGCTGTCTCGGAGTCAGACAGGTCATCTCGACTCACAAAACCCCCACGCTCACCCAGTGAGGACATTTGATTCAGGAGGCACACAGCTGAGGCTGGACATCCAGATGCAGCTCCCTGGGCTAATTTAATCAGACAGATCACTGGTCCTTGATTGGAGAGAGAGCATGAAACGGGTCATCCATCAGTCTCCTGACAGAGCATGGTGTGCATGAGGCCCCATCTGGAGGAATTTAGACAGAGTCTCTATTGAGTATCTGTCATGGCTATTGGTCTGTTTTTCTCACTCTACATTTTCTCCTTTTGTTTTTAATTTGTTCTGTTCTTTTTTTTCTTTTTTTTTAAAGACATCTGACCAATCTGGATATTTCACAGACCTCACTGCAACAGTAGTATGGCTTCTGCTAATGACATTAACAGTGATGTTCACTGTACTTTCTCAGGCGCTGTTCAGATCAGCAAAGGTTACAGTGGCTACGAGAAAAACTAAGCATGGCTGGAATTCTTTGCCCTCATTCCCTCTTTCTTTTCAACCAATCAAGCAATTATAGTGTATGTAGAGTATTTGTTTATATGTTGAATCAAATAGTTTGAGAGTATCAAAAGTGTTATACTACTGTGATGTCACTAATTATATTTCTGAGCAGTACCTGAAAACTACTGGGAATATTGTTGCATCACCTTTGAGTATGTTAATGTTGTTAACATGGCCAACATTATAAACATTGGTATGTTAGTACTGCCAGTTTGATAGAGGTCGTGTTAGGATTGACATTGAGCTTTAAGGAACACTATTAATCAGCATAACTTCATTATACGTAAAAGTAATTTGTAGCCACTGTAACGTCAACCTTTGGTTTGTGGACTAACATTTCGAAGACTTTAGATTTGATTTGGATGTCAACGTCTTTCAGAGACAGAAACAATGTTGCAAGAGCTAATCTCTCTGAAACCTCCAGGACGCTCTATTCATATGTACTTGTCTATCCCAAGGAAACAACCCCCAAAACATGCAGTTATTTATCATTTATTTTGTTCTCAATTTGATAGTAATTGATAAAATGAATGTGATTCTCTATTAAAGGAGACTTGAAACTAGCAATCAAGACCAGAAAGTTTTTATAAAAGTATCAATCTAGTGAGCAGTAGGACCTTTTTCTCACAGACCTCAGAACAATGGGACTTCGTTTGGAGCTGGCAGAGCTGACTTAGTGGCCTCCTCTTCCTCCTCCTCCTTCTTCAGGTTTTGTACATTTCCATTCTGGCTTCACTTTCCAATCCTAGAGGCCAGTGTTGTGTAAGTTGACACATAACAAGAGCTTATTCACAGTTCACAAAGAATTAAATGAAGCAGATAATATTCATAGTTCACAATTTAATTAAGGTTAAGCAAGCCTTATGACCGCTGGAATATGTTCCAGGCCCCGGGCAGCCCTGAACTGGATAAGCAGAAAAGGATGGATGGTTTATATGGATCTCTAAACTATTCTATTTTCTTTATAATTACTTCCTATCAACAAATCCATCTTCACATCATTGCATAATGTTACTTCTTGCTACCTCCTAAAATAAAAATATTATTTTTGCTTTTCTATATTTCTTTTAAAAGTACAAGACAAAGCAATGTGAATACATGTTTTAACACCAAATTGGTTGTTCATGTGGCTGATGTTGTTACTTTTTTTTCTTTCTTTTTTTTAGATAAATATAAAAATATTCAAACTAAGAAAAATGAGCTCAGATAGGTACAGTGGTCACAAACTTGACAGAATTGACGTGTTCATCTCCGTATTTGTTTAAAAATTGTGCTCTACAAATGACCAAAATTCAAAGTAAGAACAAAATGTAAATATTAGATGCTAGTGTCACGTCAGTGGTATCTGTCTATTTAGACATAGATTTCATTTCAACTGTCTGACTCTGATATTAAGTGACAATGGAGGTAAATAAAATTTAGTTGCTTACTTGAATGTTGTAAACTCACTTTTACAAAATTCAAGTGCAACTTCTCTTCCATTAACAGTGTCTTGCTGCTTTGGGCAATCTACACTGACACAGTTCACATTTTCATTCTAGCTACTTAGTGTTCAACAGTCTGCCATATGGTCAGTGAGCTTCAGCCTGGCAAAGTCCCTCTTCACAAATCCCAATTGTATTCATTATATAGTATGTATCATACATAATAGCAGCATTGCTTTGAGCTAAGCCACTAAGGTTTAGTTTATTGTTTACCAAGAAAACAGTCCTAGTTCAGCATACTGTCATTTGCTAAATGGCACTAGTCAGAGTATAGCTGAGGCTAATGTAATAGAAAAATAGCCTCACAGAGCCATTAAGGTAACGCAACCTGCATGCAGAGCGTATCCAGTTTAGAGGCCAGGAAAGAGGCAATTTTCCCTTTGATGTTCTTGCTTGTTTGTGATAATTCTAATTCATAACATGACTCGTTATAAAATATATCATATCACACCTTTCCCCCATAGTTGTTTTAACCATATGCCACAGTTAATGAAATCCCACATGAAGGAAGTTAGTAAATTAGAAGGGAGTTTGACAATTTTTGGTTGTTTTTGCTGTGGCTTAAAAAGGGTTGAGACAGGTAGTTCTATAGCAGGTCTGAAATGATCTTGATTTATTTCATTAGCACGTCTCACGATAAAAGTTTCCACGGTCTACTCTGGCACCACATAGGCACACAATAGCTGTTAAACTTTCTCGAGCACATTTAGAGTTCTCACTCTTTCGCGCGTCCTCCCGCTCATCCTCCTCCCTCTTGTTAATAGTTGTCTCTGTGAATCCTGGGGGCATGAAAGGAAACTTTCATTAAGTCGCTATCTCCCCTCGCCTTGTCGCTATTTCCTCCTCATCTGCTAATGTCTTTAAAACAAAATGAACTTCTGAATACCTCCAACTTAGAGAACCCTCGAACAGAAGAATTCTCCTCTCCCTGCACTGGTTTATCAAAGAAGTAAGAAGTCCAATTAATTTCTCATACAATCCAATCACGCACTGCGAGCTGCTTCATAATAACCGCACCGGGGTGGTGGAGGGAGATGGTTGCAGATATTAGTTTTACCTGCTGAAAAAAATAAAGAGTGTACTATCTGTTAATAACAGGCAGCATGGTTTTATGCACATTGGCCTATTCTGTTCAGTACGCTTAAACTTTGCTCTCTGTGCTGTATGCATTGTTGGGAGATGAAGCCTGAGGTTTTCATTGAAACTTCACTGAAAGGTTTTGCAATGAACGTGTACCAAATGTGTCTTTTGTGCACACTTTCATATTCTTTAAATGCAGATCCGAATAAGAGTGTCTCAAAGAAGGAGGCTGTCAATCTTGAAGATGTTTTCTGCATGAGCCAGTACTGAATGAACCCCTGCAGGTGTTATAACTATGTACAAAATTGGATCGGGTGCGCGCAGTCTAAACAATAGCCTTTGGCGCTCGCAGGTGTCCGGGAAATTCACTGTATAAAAGAGTGCCTCACAGACCCAGACACCTCAGCTTGTGAGGTTTTATTGTTCAATTCACCATATTCACCCGGCGCCTACTTTCCTCCTGACATCGGATGCTTTTATAATACTGCACACTGCTGCGTTGTAGTTTCAAGTCTAAACAGAGGGAATTTGACAGGGGATTTGACTGTTATCGTGTTACTGGTTTCTGATTGATCAGCATCTGAAAAGACAAGAGTAAAGACAAAAATGTTCAGGACACACACACTGTGTCATCTTTAATGATTAAAAAAAAATATATATATATATATATACACACAACGACCCGTTACCTGCCATTAAATCATAACAGAAATTGCAGATTACAAGGGTATTTCCAGTCCCTCCGCTTCCTGTTTCAAAGACAGAATTTGTGAGATATGTAAGAATGAATATGACCATATGAAGCCCAAAATGTAACGTTTTAAAGAAGCAGTCAAAGAACAAAAGCCTTCTAATTACCTCTGCCAAGGAAACTGTTGCATGCTTATGTGTGATTTTTTTTCTGTCTGTAAACATGATAGATCTAAAAATTCTGGATGAACCTCTGTAGGGGTGTGCAGTGGGGTCATGTTATCAATCCATTAAACTTTGACTTACATCCACCGGTGTCTTCAGGCTCAACATAATGATTTATTGGTCAAAAATGGACAAAACACTTTAAAACTTACAAACTATGATTTTTGCAAGTGTGGTGTGTATTGTGAACGTACAGAAAGTACTGTATTTAAAACTTTGCTGCCATTTTTTGTCTTTACAACATATAAGAAATGATTTGCGGGGATTCTAAATACTTTGGCCCTTTGACAACATTTGACCTTAAAGGAGAGGTCAAACCTTTATAAAATGTCCATCCATCCATCCATCTATCGTCATCCGCTTTGTCCGGGGTCGGGTCGCGGGGGCAGCAGCCTAAGCAAAGAGGCCCAGACCTCCCTCTCCCCAGCCACCTCCTCCAGCTTGTCCGGGGGAATACCAAGGCGTTCCCAGGCCAGCCGAGAGATATAATCTCTCCAGCGTGTCCTGGGTCTGCCCCGGGGCCTCCTCCCGGTGGGACATGCCTGGAACACCTCACCCAGGAGGCGCCCAGGGGGCATCCTTGTCAGATGCCCGAACCACCTCAGCTGGCTCCTTTCGATGTGGAGCAGCAGCTGCTCTACTCTGAGCCCCTCCCGGATGGCCGAACTTCTCACCCTATCTCTAAGGGAGAGGCCAGCCACCCTTCGGAGGAAGCTCATTTCTGCCGCTTGTATCCGCGATCTCGTTCTTTCGGTCACTACCCACAGCTCGTGGCCATAGGTGAGGGTAGGGACGTAGATCGACCGGTAAATTGAGAGCTTCGCTTTTACACTCAGCTCCCTCTTCACCACGACGGACCGGTGCAACGTCCGCATTACTGCAGCTGCAGCCCCAATCCGTCTGTCGATCTCCGGCTCCCTTCTCCCATCACTCGCGAACAAGACCCCGAGATACTTGAACTCCTCCACTTGGGGCAGGAACTCATCCCCGACCCGGAGTGGGCACTCCACCCTTTTCCGGCTGAGAACCATGGCCTCAGATTTGGAGGTGCTGATCCTCATTCCCGCTGCTTCACATTCGGCTGCGAACCGTTCCAGTGCGAGCTGGAGGCCTTCACCCGATGAAGCCAACAGAACCACATCATCTGCAAAAATCAGAGATGAGATTCTGAGGCCACCAAAGCGAAAGCCCTCCGCCACTTGGCTGCGCCTAGAAATCCTGCCCATAAAAATTATGAACCGAACCGGAGACAAAGGGCAGCCCTGGCGAAGCCCATCACCCACCGGGAACGAGTCCGACTTATTGCCGGCAATGCGAACCAAGCTCTTGCAACGGTTGTATAGGGATCGAATGGCCCGTAGCAATGGGCCAGACACCCCATATTCCCGCAACACCTCCCACAGGACACCCCGAGGGACATGGTCGAATGCCTTCTCCAAGTCCACAAAACACATGTAGACTGGTTGGGCAAACTCCCATGCACCCTCAAGTATCCTGGAGAGGATAAAGAGCTGGTCCAGTGTTCCGCGACCAGGACGAAAACCGCATTGTTCCTCCTGTATCTGAGGTTCGACTAACAGACGAACTCTCCTTTCCAGAACCCTGGCATAGACTTTCCCAGGGAGGCTGAGGAGTGTGATCCCCCTGTAGTTGGAACACACCCTCCGGTCCCCTTTCTTAAAGATGGGGACCACCACCCCGGTCTGCCAGTCCACAGGTACTGCCCCTGATCTCCACGCAACATTGCAGAGGCGTGTCAACCAGGACAGCCCTACAACGTCCAGAGCCTTCAGGAACTCGGGGCGGACCTCATCAACACCAGGGGCTCTGCCACCAAGGAGTTGTTTAACTGCCTCAGTGACCTCGCCCCCGGAAATTGGCGGGTCATCCCCCTCATCCCCAGACTCTGCTTCCTCCTCGGAAGACGTGTCAGTGGGATTAAGGAGGTCCTTGAAGTATTCCTTCCACCGCCTGACAATTTTCTCAGTCGACGTCAGCAGCGCTCCGCCAGCACTATACACAGTGCAGGTAGAGCACCGCTTTCCCCTCCTGAGACGTCTGACGGTTTGCCAGAATCTCTTCGAGGCAGTCCGAAAGTCTTTTTCCATGGCCTCTCCGAACTCCTCCCACACCCGAGTTTTTGCTTCAGCCACTGCCCGAGCCACATTCCGCTTGGCCTGTCGATACCTGTCGGCTGCCTCTGGAGTCCCACAGGCTAACCAAGCCCGATAGGACTCCTTCTTCAGCCTGGTGGCTCCCTTCACCTCTGGTGTCCACCATTTGGTTCGGGGATTACCACCACGGCAGGCACCCACCACCTTGCGGCCGCAGCTCAATGCAGCAGCTTCGGCAATGGAGACGCTGAACATGGTCCATTCGGACTCAATGTCCCCGGTCTCCCTCGGAATGCTGTTGAAGCTCTGCCGGAGGTGTGCGTTGAAGATCTCGCGGACTGGGGCCTCTGCTAGACGTTCCCAGCACACCCTCACTACGCGTTTAGGTGCACCAGGTCTGTCCAGCATCCTCCCCCGCCACCTGATCCAACTCACCACCAGGTGGTGATCAGTTGACAGCTCAGCCCCTCTCTTTACCCGAGTGTCCAGAACATATGGTCGCAGGTCTGCTGATACGATTACAAAATCGATCATCGACCTACGGCCTAGAGCGTCCTGGTGCCACGTGCACTTATGGACACTCTTATGTTCGAACAGGGTGTTCGTTATGGCCAAACTGTGGTTAGCACAGAAGTCCAATAACAGAGCACCGCTCGGGTTCGGGCCCCATGGACTAAGGCCCGGCCACCAGACGCTCGCCCTCGGGCACCCTCCCCGGGCCTGGCTCCAGGGCGGGGCCCCGGTGACCCTATCCCGGGCAGGGTAAACTGTTCCCTCGGTGTCCTTTTCATAAGGGTCTTATGAATCACTCTTTGTCTGGTCCCTCACCCAGGGCCAATTTGCCATGGGAGACCCTACCAGGGGGCAAAAGCCCCCAGACAACATAGCCCCTGGGATCCCTGGGACACACAAACCCCTCCACCACGATAAGGTAGCGATTCAAGGAGGGGTTATAAAATGTCCTTTATCTTAAAAATGATGCTTCAGATTTTTTGTTTGTATTGGCAACATGTATGAAGTGAACTAGTATATGGGGATTTTAAATATCACATTATAGTTTCCCCTAAATATCACGTCACATTTGACCGCTGACCTCACTCTTACATTTTACATCTTTCTTTCTTTCAAGTAGACCCCAACATGTGTTATATCTTTAAAGAAAACTATTACCCGTTACCTAATCCTGCATGTCATAAATGTAATGCATGCACTTTGCACTACAAACTGTATGCAAAGTATGTTTAAAAAGAGCAAAGAAAAAAAAACATGCATAATGGGGCGATCGTGGCTCAAAGAGTTGGCAGTTTGTCTTGTAACCGGAAGGTTGCCGGTTCGAGCCCCAGCTCGGACAGTCTCGGTCGTTGTGTCCTTGGGCAAGACACTTCACCTGCCGCCTGCTGGTGATGGGGCCAATGGCGCGATATGGCAGCCTCGCTTCTGTCAGTCTGCCCCAGGGCAGCTGTGGCTACAACTGTAGCTTGCCTCCATCAGAGTGAATGAATAGTGGAATTGTAAAGTGCTTTGAGGGCCCCGAAAAGCACTATATAAATGCAATCCATTATAATGCATATATACCATATGCAAAATAAAATACTATTCCCTTAAAAATAAATACAGAGAGCAAGCTGTTTTGGCAGAGGTTTGCGCTCTTGGAGGGCTTCTTGTAATTTGAATGTTTTCAATGAGAGCAACAGATGTACAGTAGTTCTGTTTTTAGCTCTTATGGGTTAATAAAATTGCATTTCTGTAAACACCGCACAGTATTCGCCGTTTTGAATTCACACATCAAATGAGCAGCAGCAGGTAATTTCCACCAGCAGCTGCCAAATAAGCACTGACTGAGTTTCATGTTTAGTGTTGACACAACTGTCTAAATTTCTGTTTTTACCATCAGTGGAGGAAGTCCTGTTGCAAATAGTCATAAAACATTAACTAACATTAACAACAGCAAAAAAAAGTACTCTGAGCACACAGCTTTTTTCCCTTCTGTTCTCACAACATTCTCAGCTGACATCAACTATGTCAACACTGACATTTACTTACAATCTAATATTAAAAGCAGTATTTCAACACTACAATAAACACTTAGGTTTGTGCTCTGAAAGCAGGCTCATGAGCACTTCCAATGCTAAAAACACTAACAAATAAACACACATCTGATGCATACATCAGTGAAAAAGTGTTTCATGGGCAAAAATCACCAAGAAAATAGTAAAAAATTAGTAGCTTTACGTTTTGCTTTTGATACAGTTGCAAAAACCAAAGTAAAAAGCTGGGATTTTTTGATCAAGAAGAAGGTTTGAAGTGTTAGTTGACATTTTTCCGTCTTGCCGCCCTCTACATGAATTGCAGACTATCTCAATGCAAACTGAATTACAATAGAGTTAACATGCTCTCTGTAGATGTGTTTTTGCCTGCAGCTAACATTAGCATTCAACCATATCATAGCCAAGATTACGGTTACAGTGTAAGTGACACAGCGAGGAGCAAAAACACATTTATTTAAATGTGGAAATAAAACACACAGGATGCAGTCAAGCTTACAGTGGAACATTACTTTCTTGCACCTTTTCATGCAGCCTCAGAAATGTTTTGTTTAAGTCAGTGATGTTCTGTAACATTAATGTTAATAAAACTTTAAATACCAGATTTTCACCTGCTCTGCTTTCAGCTGTCAATCAAAGAGTATTAAATTTAGCTGTCGGCGAATGTTTGTCTGTTTCTCTGTGTTGGCCCTGCAACAGACTGGTGACCTGTCCGGGGTCCTATAGTAGCTGGGATAGACTCCAGCCCCTGTGCTACCCTAATAACTATAGGTGGAATCATCTTTATGTTATTTAAAGTATATATGTCATTTGTAAATTATTTCTCTAAAACCATCTGAAGGAAATTGCCGTCCCGGGTTTCCTCCGTGGCGTGAGCGATAAGCAGAGTTTTGTCCTTTCCTTCTAAGATTCCTAATTATTTAAAGTAACACTCAGGTATGCCATTCAGCGTGTTAGTACGAGCTCGGGAGCAGCTTGGGAGAACAAGAAAACAGAGACTGCTTTAGGTTGCCTTCCCAATCGACTCAAAGGTTTATTTAGTACATAACAGCTTATATAGAGGAAAAAAAGGTTCGTGTGTCAGCAAGTTCTCAGTTCAAACCAGTACAGACCAAATAAGGAAACGTCTTCCTGCCTTGTGAGCAAAGAAGTATCCTGTGTGTAGTTTATCAGTTCAGCTACAATTTATGATCATCCCAGCAAAATACACAGAATACAGAGTTCTTTCATTAGTGAATTCTGAAACAAACCACCTGGCCTTTAACGAGCCTTTTTCTAAGAGATAAGGAAGGGAGGATGGGAGTAAGGAAGTGGTCTCATCTCTGTGGTGTTTTCGACCTTGGGGTACCAGCCTGTGAGTCTTACACCTTAATTCTTGGGTCAGAGAGAAAGAGAAAAACAACTAGTAGATGGACCTTATTGAGTAACAGTTTTCCTGTATAAAACAATATCCTGTAAATGCTAAACGTGGTATCAAAATATCATAACAGTTCTCCCCTTTTATCATGAAATGATAACATAGTATAAAGACAGAATGTAATAACATAATATAAAGACAAATCATAAATGTGAAACAAATCATAAATGTAACTAGTCCTTTGAGGAAGCTTAATATCAAAAATTCTGAGAGCGTATACATGGTATCACACAACAGACAATAATCATCAAAAACATGCTGCAACGGTTACAAAGGCTACAATTAGTTCCTTCCATTTTCCAAACGTGTCCTGTAGCCACTTATGTAGCCACTGACCGTGACCTGTATTGGCAATTAGTTCTATCTGCAATGCTTCAAGTTTATTCATAGCTTGTGTGAATGAACCGTTAGGGGCGGTATTATTGGGAATGAAAGTACAGCATACATCAACGGTTACTAGACCACAGGTACCGGTCCAATTAACAGGTAAAGCTAATCTAAGGGTATTATTGCACATCCAATAAGCATGTGGGATTGCTCTAGTTAGGCGCGTGACCATGTGTGATTTAACTAACTCCCCCCAGTCAGTATCATTTAAGACACCGTCTGGGGGAACAATGATCGAGTCTCTGCTCGAACTTGAACTGTGTGTGTGTTCCTCCAGATATGATAAAACTTCAGCCATAGAGACAGCTAGCCATGTCTCATTACAGCGTGCACCTGGGGAGTCAGAGAAGAATGTGTAGTTATCCTTTGTATAATCTATGTGTGTGTCTGGGCCAGTTAACTTTAGTCTGCGCAGACATATCATACTAGTATTAAAATGGAGAGGGATCTGTCCTAAGGGCAGTGAGGGTTTTAACCTATTCTTAGGGCGTTTCATTTGGGCGCAGGTCCCTGCGGTGTCATTAGATAACTTCAATAATTCGCCTAATGGAGTCTCAGGGTTAGTTGGTGTGTGTGTGTGTCTAAGTAGGCAGTCGAGAGGGCTCAGAGTCAACTGTAAAGCGTCTTTAAGGAGAGCATTATCTCCACCGATTTTCTCTAGTCCCTCAGTGAGGGGGAAACCGGATATGGGGTATCCTACTATTACCTGTTCTGGATTAGCCTTTGAACAGACATAACAGTTACTGTTTCCTAAATCACGAGCGGCTGTTCTGGCATTTTCATACCAGGCGTTAGCTCCTGCTCTAGAGGGTGCATAAAATGGTTTATTAGTGGCGTCTATGTTGCTATTTACTGATTTTAGGGAGCGTGAGGAGTGCATTAAGTAGGTGTCTTGCAAAATGGAGCATGAGGTATCGTCAGCAAAATATGACCTGCAAAAATGTGAACATGGTTGCAGTTTACAATACAAAATAGCAAAGAGAAATCCTAAGGTTAATGCGATAGATATGATAAATAACCTAAATATATAAGAAAGACAGTTCTTCAGTCGTCTCCTGGCCTGGTCCCAGGTTCGAGAGACATTGAATACGCGTCGTATAATGACAATGGGCATTTCATTTTCTCCATTATCAGGATGGAATGAGTCTGGCTTTATCAGGTTAGACATCATGTGGTACTTTTGGCTTTCTGTTCCTGCTGGATGTTTGAGTACCTTGTTGTTGTTCTTTCAGACGTTGTGTGTTAATCAGTGATTGCGTGTGTGTATGTAACTTTTGGATCCGGGCGCTGGCTCGCCTGAGATGTCATCTACCCGTGTGTGTTTATTTGCTCTAGTTCCGGGCGCTGGCTCGCCGGAGATGTCGTCTGCTTGATCCGACGCCTGAGATGGTCCGATTGGGCTGGTCTTAACCCTGCTGGCATGAATCCACTGAGGTTGTCCGTCCGTAAGGATGCTGGTTCTTCGTCACTGCCAGTACAGTCTGGGGCTGGAACACGCGCGGCCTCCCAGAGAGTCCTTGGTTTTAGTGGCTTCTCCAACATGCGTCTCCTTGTCTCCACTGGTGGAACTGTGGAGGGGAAAGGCTGAGAGAGACAAACTTTCTGATAGTTATTATTCAGTTTTTCTACCAGGTTGTGAACATCAGTGGACAATGCAATATACATCACCTTCTACTAGCGGTGCCCCTCTGGAAGCTGACCATGGTGTTGGAAATAGTCTTATTTCAAATGGAAATAATTTGGTTACTGTAGATTGAGTCATTCTAATCTCACACAGGACTTGAGTAAGTAATTTGACCCAGGTCATTAAAGTTTTAGCACACTTTTGAATTACTTCTAATGTGAATGAAGATCCTCTATCACTGTTAATCTGGTGAGGTATTCCGAATCTGGGTATTATTTCATTGCTCAACTTTTGACAGACTACTTCTGCAGTTTCTTTTGAGGTTGGATAAGCTTCTACTCATTTACTAAATTGATCCACTATTACCAGTAAGTACTTGATGCTTCCTTGCGCTGGCATATGTGTAAAATCAATTTGTAATGTATGAAATGGAAAATCTGGTTGTGGTAAATGCTGATGTTTTGCTTTTGAGCTACCTACATTAGTTCGCGCACATGTTAGACAGGTTGCTAATATGCTTTTTACTGCATGTGATGTTTTCTCAATTACAAATCTTGATTTTATTGCCCCTATTACCCCTCTTTGTCCGACATGACTCACACAGTGAAAATGTCGGGCAAGGACTGGCATCAGGGAATATGGGAGGGCAATCAAACCCTTAAGATTTTGTATAAGCCATCTCTGTCATCTAAGGTACAGTCATTATTCTCACAATAGGTGTAATCACATGCAGAGGCTCGCTCTTGTATGAATTTTAAATCAACATTTGTGTCTAAATAGTCTGGGAGTGTAACAAGTGACAGCTGTAGGGGCACAGATAATACTTCCTGCGGAGGTGGGAGCTGTGATGCAGCTGCAGCCTTGGCTGTCACGTCTGCTAAGGCATTACCTGTTGCTTCGTCTGTGTCAGCTGTACTGTGTCCTTTCGTTTTTACAACTGCAACGGCCGATGGCAGCTGTATAGCCTGAAAAAGTCTTTGAACAAAATCAGAATTTAGCAATTTATTTTCCATCAGCAGATCTAAATCCTCTCTGTCTCCACAATGTGCCAAAGTCATGCACAACGCCAAATGCATAGCGGCTGTCTGCGTAAATTGTCACATGCTTATCCAAATGTAGCTCACAGGCGCGTATTAAAGCCATGAGCTCTGCTTTTTGTGCTGAGTGAAATGGTAATGAGTGAGCCTCTAGTATGATGTCAGGCACTGTTACCACTGAATAGCCACAAAGAAATGAGTTGTCATTCGGCCTTGAACAGGACCCGTCCACATAAACCGTGGCTGAGTCTGGGATAGGTGTCTGCTCTAAATCTGGACGTGGTGCTGTGGATTCCTGTATACGTGTCATGCAGTCATGATCGTCAAGCCTGTCTGAGCCATCCTGTCGGTCAGAAGAACACAGCATAGGATCAATAAATGTGCTGGCGAATCAGGTGTGCTGCTCGCTTTTATAGTGAGATTTGCATATGTTGTTTAGTTATGTTTGCTACAATGGTCGTGACCTGGTGATTGGTGTGTAGAATAGTGTCATGTGATAGTGTGAGCTTCTCGCAGTCCCTTATCATGATAGAGCAAGCTGCTACTGCCCTCAGGCAGGCCGGCATTCCTGAACAATTCAGGCAGCACCTTTGAGTGGCGGAGGTCAGCACTCCCTGTAATGCATTGAAAGAGGCAGTCATTTCTGTGGACCACAGTATTCGAGGAGGCTTGTCTTTTTTTTACAACAGTCACGCAGAATGTGGTCATGAAAAGAACAGTCTGGTATCCACTGTCTGCAATAGTTCACCATGCCTAGGAAGGACAACATTTCCTTCTGTGTAGTGGGACGAGGGACAGAGGTCACAGCTTTGACCCTGTCTGCAGTCATGGAACGTTTTCCGTGAGACAGTGTGAATCCCAAATATTGAACAGAAGTCTGACAGTACTGCATTTTCTTTGCTGATGCTTTGTGGCCAGTCTTTTGGAGGTGCTGGAGAAGCATGTGTGTAGCAGTTTGACATAGTTTTTCACTCGGAGCACAGAGGAGGAGGTCATCCACATGTGGATCAGGGTGCAGCCCTGGAGGAGTGAAGCACCATTGAGAAAGCAGCAGAGCTGTCTATCATGCCTTGGGGCAAACGAGTCCAAGTGTACTGCTGATTTCTATGTGTGAATGCAAATAACGGCTGTGTGTCTTACTGAGAAAAAGGAGCGGAGCATAAATCCACCACGGTAAAGTGTGTATGCAATGCATGTCAATATGCTGTGAACATCTGAAACGAGAGGTGGCAGAGGAATGTTGACTGCATTAATTTGCCTTAAGTCTTGTATGAAACGCCATACGCCAGGTTTGTTAGGCTTTGGCACAGGATTGACAGGAGTATTATATGGAGATACTGTAGGCTTTATTACTCCTGTAGTCAATAAATCTCCTATGATGACATCTAGGGCTGAGGCTTTTTCGACAGAAATGGGATACTGCTTGACATATACTGGCTTATTGTTTTTTTTTTTTAGCTGTGCGTGATAAGGTATACAGTCAATAAATCCTACATCATTCTCACCTTTAGACCACAATGTCATATTCTGGTATTCAGCTGGCAACGTAAGTGCAGAAATAGTACAGTGGATAGGATAGGTTAGATCTATGTGACGACATGGTGTAGTTATGTCATAACCTATGTCTGAGTTATGTGACAAAATCACTGTTTGACCTTCACTTGTGTGAGCAGTTATCATGTTGTTGAAAAGTGTGAGAGAAACAAAAGTGTGGCTCCCAGTCATGGGATTACCTGTTAGTGGCGTCTGTACACGTTTTTTTGGCACAGTGTGTGACATAGAGTACCGGACAAAAAGGATGTTGAGTTCATTCTCTGCTGAGGGTCCAGCTGACACAGAGGATGTTCCTTCTCCATCATGTCGGTACATAGGGCAGAGAAAACATAAGCTGTTATCAGTGTCAGCAAACATTTCACACTTTGTGTTAAATTAAATACACAAATTCATTTTTGCTCTGGGTGTCTGCGGCTGCTGGAAAACTGAGCTAAATTTGCACCTCTAGCTTGTCCAACAGTGCATAAAGAGTTTTATGAATACTAGGATAGATTCATCAGGCTTCTGTTTACACATAGTTATTGCATTTAAGTCAATTTTGTCTCTGGACATTGTTAGCAGGAATTTCTTTAGATTCTTAAAGAAATTGGTGATTTTGTCATTATTTACCCACAAAAACTCTGCAGTTGTGGATGCTTTATCATGCTTTGGGTCTGTTTGTTTACTACCGCGAGTGTTGGCGTGAGGACCTTTGTCATTCCGGCTTTGTTTTTCCTTTTTTCCTTTTAGATAAGTCTTTATTAAAGTTCGGGTAACAGGTATTTCTTTA
This sequence comes from Rhamphochromis sp. 'chilingali', assembly GCF_963969265.1. Classification (NCBI taxonomy): domain Eukaryota; kingdom Metazoa; phylum Chordata; class Actinopteri; order Cichliformes; family Cichlidae; genus Rhamphochromis; species Rhamphochromis sp. 'chilingali'. Next base: position 32,857,100 of record NC_137935.1, read on the forward strand.
GCTACCTCTAAACCTCTAGCTACGATATCGTGGCGTTTCATGTGGGTGTCTATTGTGGACACTGCCTGATGCAAAAGTTTTTCTTCATAGTCGTCTAAATTGTTTTTCATAAGTTCCTCACATTCTTCTTTCAAAAGTTTTTCTCTTTTTTTTATGTTCTGCTAATTCTTCCTTGCGGCGTATATATTGTTTTTCCTGATCCTGTTTAAAGAGATGGCTAAGATCCGTTGCATATGATTCAGGTTTTTTGTCACTGTCTTTTAAGCTGGTTGGATCAGAATGCTGACATTGTTTGCGTGCAGCTGCTACAGCGACTATTAATTCGGTCTCATCTTCGTAAGGCGGCGGGGCTGTGGGCTGAATGGCTGAGCATGCAAGACTAGCTTTTCCCGCAGTAGATTTATTTTCTTTGCTAGAGCCTGCACTAGTTTTATTTGATGTTAAAGTATCTACGCCTGGTTCCGGTCCTTTTGTCCATAGCGGTAACATTTGATGCATCACGTCGCGGCATTCTATCATATTTTCTACAGGACTTTTTAAGCAGACTACTTTTCTTATCACAAATGATATTCAACATTTCTACTGACCTGGTTTCTGGCGATAATCGTTCGGGATAAGGCTCCGAAAAGAAATTAGAATGCATTGTACTCACAGTCCGTAAGTTGTAAACAAAGTCAGTCACATAAGCACTTCCGCATGTTCTGGATACGTAATCATGGAAGTCTTCGCCGATTCGTGGACGTAGGTTACACGTAACCGGAAATGGGAGTTGTACTGAGCCGTTATTTGAGACTTTATTTTGTATTTTATTAATTTTTTGGTTTTACAGGTACTTTAGATTTTTTATCGGACTTGTCTGTGGTTTTTGAATAATTCTGACCCATGTTCAGTGATTTCCAGAGGGGTTTACACGCTAGGAGGATTTATGTTAGTATTTTCGCTGCGGCACAGCTGAGGTCACTTTAAATTTATTGCTAGCAATTTTTTGTTTGTGTGAGCAACTCTCACTTAGCGAGCAACTTCTCGCTTAACGAGCAACTTCTCGTAAAACAACAGGCAACTTCCTGTGTCTTTCTGCTTTTAATTTACTGCTTTTAACCCTTGTATGGTAATCGGGTCTGTGAGACCCGTTTTCAGTTTTCTTTCGTTTTTTTTTTTTTTTTTTAACAAAATTAAATTTAATTATTTACTAGCTTTCTGTGAGTGAGCAACTTCTCACTTTTTAACGTACGTTTCAAGATAACAGGCAACTTCCTGTGTCACTCTTTGGTGAGCAACTTCTCACTTAACGAGAAGTATTTAAGACAACAGGCAACTTCCTGTGTCACTCTTTCTGAGCAACTTCTCACTTAACGAGAAGTATTTAAGACAACAGGCAGCTTCCTGTGTCACTCTTTTGAGTGAGCAACTTAAACAAAATTAAAATATTCAAGACAACAGGCAACTTCCTGTGTCCACCAACACCACACAAGGGTTAATTTACTTTATTCGGGGACTGAGGAAGTCAGTCAGTGTATCTCTCTGGATCACTAAGTGAAACTTCGTCAGCATATCCCGTTTTTTTTATGGATCGATCACTGAGAGAGGTATAATATGGTCTCTATATAAATATGAAAGACGCATATTTACCTTCTGTCAGCGGATCCCACTTCTGACACCAAAATTGAAGGAAATTGCCGTCCCGGGTTTCCTCCGTGGCGTGAGCGATAAGCAGAGTTTTGTCCTTTCCTTCTAAGATTCCTAATTATTTAAAGTAACACTCAGGTATGCCATTCAGCGTGTTAGTACGAGCTCGGGAGCAGCTTGGGAGAACAAGAAAACAGAGACTGCTTTAGGTTGCCTTCCCAATCGACTCAAAGGTTTATTTAGTACATAACAGCTTATATAGAGGAAAAAAAGGTTCGTGTGTCAGCAAGTTCTCAGTTCAAACCAGTACAGACCAAATAAGGAAACGTCTTCCTGCCTTGTGAGCAAAGAAGTATCCTGTGTGTAGTTTATCAGTTCAGCTACAATTTATGATCATCCCAGCAAAATACACAGAATACAGAGTTCTTTCATTAGTGAATTCTGAAACAAACCACCTGGCCTTTAACGAGCCTTTTTCTAAGAGATAAGGAAGGGAGGATGGGAGTAAGGAAGTGGTCTCATCTCTGTGGTGTTTTCGACCTTGGGGTACCAGCCTGTGAGTCTTACACCTTAATTCTTGGGTCAGAGAGAAAGAGAAAAACAACTAGTAGATGGACCTTATTGAGTAACAGTTTTCCTGTATAAAACAATATCCTGTAAATGCTAAACGTGGTATCAAAATATCATAACACCATCCATTTGATATAAGATTTATCAGTGTTACTTTAAAGGACAATAGCCTACTCCCTTAATACCTCAAAAACATTTTAAGCACTAATAGTTTAAAAACTTGCTTCTAATCAGTCCTCTACAGTTAAGAGACTGATTTTAAAATACATTAAGTCTTCCTACAGCAAAAAATAAATAAAGCAAACTGTAAATTAGAGGGTAAGTAACAACCTCATAATAACCTCATAGTATATAATGGGTCAGTACACACTGGTGCTGATGAACTTGTTCAAAATGCCGAACTGCAACCAGTTTGATAAAAAGGAAGGAAAACTGTGCTATTTACATTTTAGTAATATGTAAGTTGCACTAAAGTAACATATCAATGGGCTCCAAAATAGACAGCTCCAAGACATAGACAGCTCACACTTATTTAGCCTTATTCCTTAAGGAAATTTCCTCTATGTTTCAACTCTGGAGGTTTTTTGTTTTTGTTTACAGCTCTTGGTAAAGGAGGTGTGTTTGGCATGACCACATAAAGGTTCAGACAATCCCAGCAAAGTATTGTAATGTATATTGTAACACACAGCACAAACCTCCTAATGATTTAAAGTAAACGGTAAATGGTAAATGGCCTGCATTTCTATAGCGCTTTCTAGTCCCTAAGGACCCCAAAGCGCTTCACACTACATTCAGTCATTCACCCATTCACACACACATTCAAACACAAAGTAAACGATAGCTTTGTGTGTATTATTTCAAACATCTGACTAGTCTGTCCTAAACTAAATGCAACAATTGCTTGTTTATGAATCTCTAGATACCTCGTTGACCAGCTCAAAACGTCCTTGTTTAGGCAAATGTGTGCCTCACAGATCCCATATAACTTGAATAAATGCATTATGCACTCTCATATTTTTGCTAATTCTCAGTCAGAAGATAGCACCACCCGAAGGCATACTCTACTCTATCGTCATTTTACCACTGAATGGTAATAGTAAGAAGACGACAAGATAAAATGAATATCATGCAGAAACAAGTGAGGAGAATTAACTAGCTCACAAGTGAGGGGAGAGCGGGTGAGTGGAGCGGGACTGTCTGTGGTGCTGTGTCTGCTGTACTGGTCTGTTCTGGTGGAGCTGGATCTGGGCTTGACACCGAAGCTGTTGATTTACGGGTCAGTCCACTTTACCAACCTCAGCTATGTTAGCAAGCTCTGCGTAGTCACCGAAAAGACCACATGATGGAAACAAGTCATAAAAATTTGTTTTTTTTAAAGGGTGGCTAGGCTCTCTTAGTGTAGAGCATGTACAGTTTGGCCATTTGGGTACAAGTCAGAGTAGAGTCAGTGCTTCTCCGAAATGAAAGGAGGAAGTTGAGGTCGTTCAGCAATCAGACAAGGATGCCTTCTGGGCACCTCTTTGGTGAAGTGCTCTCAGCATGTCCTACGGGTAGGAGGCCCTGCAGCAGAACCAGGACATGCTGATTGCATCTTTCGGCTAGCTTGGGAAAGCTTTGGTGTTCCCCAAGATCAGCTCGTGGAGGTGGCCATGGAGAGGGAGATCTGTGCTCTGTTTAGACAATTTATTAAAAGCAAACAAGTTAACCTTTACACATGTCATTGTTTCATGTTGTGACCCAAAGACACCATCCTGAACAACCACTGATAAATGGGTTCAGTTTCCACATTTGGAGACACTCTGCAGAGTGTGTGAATTTCCCGTGGCTGTGTTTTTAGCCCATTAGGATTTATAAAAGGTAGAATTTTTTTAAGTTGAATATTAACTAGGACCACACCAGTGGTGTCTCATTACTTTCATGCTTCTGTAGAGTTTGATAATACGAACCCACATAGAGAGGTAAATGGAGGCTCTCATTTTTCAGTTAGAATAAAGAGAGCATTGTGTCCTCATTTGACAGGCTGGAGGGATTTTGGCAAGAGGAGAAAATCAATGAGAAGTCACCTCGAGCCTTTCAGCTGGCAAAAAAGAACAAGAAAAACCAACAGGGATAATTGAGATCTAAATGATGTTTCTACCAGGAGTCTAAATTGAATGTGGAAAGGACATCATTACATTCAGCTACCCAATGGAAAACACTTATTTTTTTCAGAAAGCAATCAAGCAAACACTCAGGGGGGACTTTCTCTGATTTCGCAAGTGGACAGTAATGGAAATATAAAATCAGTGACCATTCTTGTTGTGTGGTACATATGTCATGGAGGCTAAGCCAGGGACAGAGCTACAGCAGAAGGAATATTTACACAGAATGGTGTGTTATTTTACACATATAGCGACTGTTTATCAGTGCATGTGTAAAATCAATGGAAGTCTTTTCTGTCTGTCAGTCTTGCCTAACACTTGAAAAAATCTAGCACAGACATCAGACATTGTTAGACTATATTTTACAGCAGCTTCATCAGGTGCACATTCAGTCATATTTTAATTCCTCCTCATCATTTAAATAGTGTAAATAAGCCACTGTTGAAAGGCTTTACTAAAATGTTTTCTGCAGCAGATGTTATCCTCATTAGTTTTGCTTCTTTCACAAAAAAAAAGTTAAAATTTAAAGCTACAAATGCTGTGTTTTAGTCTTCAGCTGAGCATAACAACAAATTTAAAAATTGAATGATCCGAGCCTTAAGGCAACAGTTGCATCACTGCCAGATCATGAAAGTCCATCTTAAGGGTCCTAACCTCAAATGCAGTTTAAGCATTTGTTGTTTTTAGTTTTGCATTGTGCATTTTGGTAAATGATTGTGTGTTCAGTGCATATAAAGTACGTAGAGAAAAAAGGACGAATAGGTCATTTTGTGCGCTGGACCGCGTTTTTTGCCAGGGGCCTATCTCATGACTTAATTTCATCCAGAAAATGATTGCAATTCTGCATTTCCTGTTGCTGTGTACACGTAGTAGAAACAGAAACATAACTTATTAAAGTTTTTTTCCATATATTAAAATTTCAGTACATGTATTCAAATTCAGAATGCACTGATAGAATTCAGCGTGTCTCTCTAACAAATGTATTGTTTTTTCAACATAACTGTGACCAATTCAAAACATATTCTGATCATAATTACTCATAAGAACTCAAAATAATGAAAAGAGGACCCTTAAGATAATGTGCTGTAGCTGCTTCACTGTTTGATTGTTAATAAAAACCTTTCTGGTTCGTTCAGTGCTATTTTGAAAAACCCATGCAATTCAGAAGGCTACTCTTTTTAACACAAGAATAGAATTATGTATCACGGATTTCCAAGGTTTTAAAATGAAATGAGATAAGATAGCCTGTATTGTTGCCACGGTTGGGAAATTCATGTTGTTACAGGAGCAGATTGGACAGAGCAGAAACGAATAATAGCCAGACTTTTGTGTAATTTCTCTAAGTGGTCTGCAAAGTTATTCTTTCTCAACCATTTTTAGAGGATTTTAGTTTTTTTGTTAAGCCACCTAACAGTGACCTGCGGATCATTATAGCTCAACAGATGATCCAGTGTTGCATCTACATATAAAAGAAAACTTGGCTAAGAATCCATTTTAGATTGTATCAGACTGTCGTAAAAACACACAGTTTGTTCCAATTTCTTTAGTTGAATCTTTGAAGAATGCTAAAGATAACACAGTTTGACTGGCATAAAGTAATAGTTTTGAAGCAGCAGGGGTGATTCCCAAAGAGCTGTTGAGCAAAAACTTGGCAAATCTCATCATAGCGTTGAGTGTGTTCTTCAAAAATTTGAGAAAAATGGACAAAAAAAATGGAAGACAAAAGATAAAACAAATTCACAAGATCACATTAGATGTCAAACTGCAGGAAAATTGCTGGAGTTTTAAGAGGCAGACAACTACACCCACACCACATTTATGCTATCACTATTTATTGTGGTTTAACCTGTCAAGGACATAAACGCACAGAATAGTCTGCATCAAGCCTTGTAATCATAGCTTTCCCAGTTTTGTTAAGCCTGGCTTGACAACTTGGTGGCGTGATGGTTCGTGCTGTTGCCTCACAGCAAGAAGAGCCTGGGTTCAAATCCACAATCTGGCTTGTTTGCAGTGTGTAATTAGAGTTAGGTTAATTAGTGATTCTAAATTACCCATAAATGTAAATGGTTGTTTGTCTCTATGAAATCATCAACCCCCATGTTGGTTCGTTAAGCAAGACTAACAGTAATTGCCTTGACTAAAAAATAGTTGTTCAAACAACAAGATTTCATTGTGTTTTCCCAAAGTTTTTAACTTGTGTAGAATGAATTAAAACAATTTTCACTCTACATACTTAAATAAATCACTTCAAGTCAATGTAAGTATACTTCGTTGATCCAACGTCATCTGATTACATTAAACCACCAAATGCCAAATGTGTTGGTTTGACATGGTTAAAAATGGTTTGTTGTACTTGGTTAAATCACGTGGAAATATCATATCATTTTTGAGTGTGCTTTCTCTTTTTAGTCTCTGTCCGTACTCCCACTGCAGGCTTTTCAAGGAGTTTTAAAGACAGCCTGATATTAATGAATTACAATCATCGAGCCTAAAGTAGAAAATTCAGTTTTTTAGCATCACTATGAGACAGGATGGTTCTAATTTCAGAGATATTGAACAAATGGAAGAACATATTTGTATATGTAACATATATTACATATTTGTGTAATATGAGCACTGACAACATATTCCTGAAGACTACTTGAAGAAATTAAGAGAGAGTTTTCCTAAGAGTTGTAGTAACACCCCGGCACCACACCCTCAACGGCAGCACATTCACAACAGCCTCACAGCACGCACAGACTTGCAGGACACATAAGCAAGCCACGCTTGTTCATATTAGTGAATATTCACACACATAGTCAGACTTATGGAGTCTCTCACCACACTTCTTTTTCTCTTTCTATTTACAAACAAGGGATGTTTCCATATTCTCTCCACCTGTCTAAACGAAACACCCAGCATACATCATTAGACATAAACGCACAATTAAGGGCATGCTGAGGTTTGTCACATGGAATGTAAATGGAGCTGGCACCAGAGGAAAGAGGTTAAAAATATTTAACCAGCTTAAAAAACTACAGGCAGATGTTGTTTTATTACAAGAAACTCACAAACCTGTCACAGGTTTAAATGAACTTAAAACACCTGAGTTTCCTAACGTGTTTGCAGCCGGTTATAATTCTAGACAACGGGGAGTAGCAATTTTAATACATAAAAATGTTAATTTTACAGTACTCGATACAGTTATAGATCCAGAGGGTAGATTTCTAATTATTAAACTATCAATATTGAACAAAAAACTATGTATTGTTAGTATATATGGTCCAAATGTTGATGAACCCTCATTCTTCCACGGTTTTTTTAGTGCACTCTCTGAACACCTTGATTGCACACTCATTCTTGGCGGTGACCTCAACCTTGGACTAAATGAAGAAATGGATAGGCTCAACACAACAGGAACTCAGCGTAATTGGCAGTCCACAAATATAATCAAACAGTATATGAACGACTTTGGTCTTTGCGATGCATGGCGCTCTCTTCACCCCACCAGTAAGGAATATACTTTTTTCTCGTATGTTCATCACTCTTACTCTCGTCTGGATTATTTTTTGGTCAGCAGCTCACTGCTGTGTGACATTTCAGACACTGAGATTCATCCTATAGCTGTCAGCGATCATGCTCCTGTATCTTTAACACTAATGCACAAGAATAATACTACGCCAAGTAAAAACTGGAGATTTAATATATCACTACTTAAAGATGAAGACTTTATTAAATACTTTAAAAAGGAATGGACTTCATATTTAGACTTTAATGACACTCCCGGAATATCTGCTTCTGTTCTATGGGAAGCAGGGAAAGCTGTGATGAGAGGTAAAATAATTTCTTTCTCATCACACAAAAAGAAAGAAGAAAACAAAAATATTCAGGAATTAGAAAAAAACATCAAATCACTAGAAGAAGCCTACGCGTCCCACCAAGATCAGGAAACATTGAACAAAATATGCAAAACAAAACTAGAATTAAATGAAACTATTAATAAAAAAACACAATTCCTTATACAAAGACTTCGCTTGCAGAATTTTGAACACAGTAACAAATCAGGTCGATTTCTAGCTAACCAGCTAAAAATAAATAAAGAAAAAACAACTATATGTGCTGCTAAAGATTTATCGGGGAACACAATATATGATCCTGGAAGAATAAACAACATTTTTAGGGATTTCTATGAAACTTTATACTCACCACAAATAAACCCATCTAAAAATGAAATTGATCTGTTTCTTGACAACGTAACTCTTCCAAAATTACTAGACAGTCAAGCAATGGAACTGGATTCGCCACTGACGCCAAGTGAACTCCAGGAAGCCCTGATAAGTATGCCCAATAATAAGGCTCCAGGTCCAGACGGCTTCCCTGCAGAATTCTACAAAGAATTCTGGACAATTTTGGCACCAGTATTCCACAGCATGTTGCAGGAAATCGAGGAAAAGGGCAGACTACCACCAAATATGAATTCTGCCAACATTAGTCTCCTGCTAAAACCAGGCAAAGATCCTTTATTTCCCTCAAGCTATCGTCCAATTTCTCTTTTAAATGTAGACCTTAAAATAATCTGCAAAGCTCTCTCAAAGAGATTAGAGAAAATGACCCCCCTCTTAATTCATCCTGACCAAACTGGTTTCATAAAAGGTCGGCACTCCTCAACAAACACTCGTAGATTACTTAATTTAATAGACTACTCATACGATAAAAACATCGAAGCCATAATATTATCTCTAGATGCAGAAAAAGCATTTGACAGAGTTAATTGGAAATTTTTATTCGCAACTTTACACAAATTTGGTTTTGGAAACTCTTTCATAAACTGGATAAGAATATTATACAATTCCCCAACGGCTCGTATCAGAACAAATGACCAGACATCCTCCAGCTTCTGTCTCCTGAGGGGCACCAGACAGGGATGCCCACTCTCCCCCTCACTTTTTGCAATTTTTATCGAACCTCTAGCAGCAGCATTTAGACAGGCTACAACAATTAAGGGCATAAAATGTAAGAACATAGAACATAAAATCAGTCTCTATGCGGATGATGTGTTGCTTTTTCTGCAAAACACACAAACCAACCTCTCTGAGGTAATTACTTTAATAAACTGGTTTTCAAGAGTTTCAGATTATTCAATTAACTGGCCAAAATCTACAGTTCTCCCCATTAACTGCTCCTTCCATAATTCTTCCTCTGCCCCACTGCAATCCGGAAATATTAAATATTTAGGTATTAATATCTCTCCTAAGCTTTCAGACTTAACTAAACTAAACCACATCCCACTTCTAAAGAAAGTAGAAGGCGATCTGACTAGATGGAAATCTTTACCCATATCACTCATGGGAAGGGTCGCCACTATAAAAATGATGATCTTGCCAAAAATAAATTACTTATTTTTGATGATCCCTAACAAACCATCACAAGATTGGTTCAGATCTCTGGATTCATATATTTCCAAATTCCTTTGGAAAGATAAACCCCCGCGTATTAGCTTAAAAACGCTACAAAGAACCAAGGATAGAGGAGGATTAGATCTGCCTAATTTTCACCAATACTTCTTAGCCAACAGGCTTCAGTTCATCTCAGAATGGTTAAAACATACCTTCTTAGTTGAGCCCTGGCTAGATGTTGAACAGGCACTATGCAAGGATCTAGAGATTTCAGACCTACCATTTATTAGCTCAAACATCAAAAGACATGAATGCTTTAAAAGTATCAACATCAGCTTTTCTCTAACAGCATGGTGGGAGTTTCTAAAAATAACGGAGTCTTCATTAATCCCATGCAAACGTACACCTATCTGGAATAACCCTGACATATTACAAAACAATAATATGATTAATTTCCCAGAATGGAGTTGTAAAGGAATTAAATACTTAGAACATATATTAGAGGGAACAGAATTTATTCCATTTGACAGACTAGTTGAACAATATGGGATCAACAAGACAAGGTTTTTAGAATATCAACAAATTAAATCCATAGTAAAAAAGAAATTTAACCTCAGTCAAGTTGAATTACAAACACCACTAAGTGCGGCACATTTTCTTACTCTTAAATCCCCCAAATTATTATCTAAAATATACAGAACACTTTCTAAATTAGATGAATCAATATCCCTTCCTACTGCAAAGTGGGAAGCAGATTTATCAGTCAACCTAGACCAAAACTTCTGGTCTCAGATTTGCTTAAAAACTTTTAAATTAATTAAAAATCCCAGTCTGCAATTAATACAATACAAAATACTTCATAGAGTGCACTATACAGGTCATCGGATGTTCAAGATGGGCTTTACATCTTCCAACAACTGCTCACACTGTCAAGGCAATACACCAGACAATTACATCCACGCTCTTTGGTTCTGTCCACCAGTGCAAAAGTTTTGGCGCGAGATATGTGAAGACTTATCAAAATGTCTGAAATGTAACATTCCAACCTCCCCCTTAGTGTGTTTGTTGGGCAGCTTAGATAATGTCACTTCAGAAAAGAATATAGCCCATATGATCTTCACTGCCCTATGCATAGCCAAGAAAACAGTCCTCATGAACTGGAAAAATAAAAATAATCTTAATTCTAACCAATATAGAAATTATCTATTAGATTACATTAGTCTTGACACAGCCTCTGCCACCACATTAGATCAATTGCTCTGGGCCCCTTTTATCAGCTCCATCACCTAGTGGGGGTGGGGGGTCATAGTTTGGTCCCGCCTTCACTGTTGTGATTGGTGAGGGGGTAGGGACAGGCTTAGGGCGTCGGGGGGTTCCCCGGAGGCATCTTCCTTGGGGGGCTCAACCCGGGGTAGCGGTCACGTCCGGTTGAGGGCTCTGTTGGCTCTCAGGTGACTGTTTCCTCGCGGCTGCGTGCAGCGGGGCTAGGGGAGGGTCTGTGCTGACGGACGTGGGTTACTGACCTGGCAACCTGGCTGCCCCTGGGTGGGTCCGGGATGGGCGTGAGGTTTTGGGGGCGCTCCGTCTCTGGGCTGGGGCCCGGGCCGGGCCTCGGGGGCTCGGGTCCTGGTTGGTGTGTTGCCGGGGTTGTGGGCGGGTGGGTGCATGGGGGCCCGGCCCTGGAGCAGGGTGCCGCCGGTGCATCGAGCCACCTGGGGGGCTCTTCAACTGGTGGGGGGGATGGTCACATCTTGCAGGAGCTTTCTTCTCTCAGGAACTCTCTGCAGGAGGGGGAGATACAGGAGAGGTGGAGGAAGATCTCAGCCTGGGCGTTTACCGTCTTATGTAGTCTGGAAGATGTGTGGTTGGTGGGGTGGGTGCAGTTTTCTCTGTGGTGGGGTTGGGTGGACTGTCCAGGGCTCTGTGGAGCCGGGGGGCGCTACTGCACTGGGCCCCGGTCTGATGGGCCTGGGCCCCCCTTCCCTGGCGGGTCGCGGAGGGTGGGAGTGCCTACTGGGGTCAGCGGGGGAGCTGGCCCCAGGGAGGGGTTACCTGCCCCTCCCTTCCTTCCCTCCCCATCTCCAGCTGCCTCCCTCTTCCCGCTCCTCCACAACCACCCACACATGCAGGGCCTTGGAGTGGGGGTATGTCACCAGGGTGCAGAGGAGGCTACCCCCCCCCCCCCCCCCTGTCCCCTTCTGGCTGCCTCTGCCTCAATTTTATCCCACAACTTAGACATTCACATTATTCACACTCTCATTACACATACATATAGGATCTTGGGGGTGGGCACAATCACGGAGTCCAAATCACCATCAGGGTGTACACCTCACCCCTGACGTCGTTGCCCACCTCTCAATTTTAAATACACTTAGTCATTGAGGGTTAGCAGGAGGGACTATGCGCTTACCTGCTGCTCCTTGGCAGGTAGCTCCATGCCCTCCTGGGTTTTAATTGCACCTTAGAACACATATGCATCAACACTACAATGAGCGGGTGGAGGGAGGTTTGGAGTCTTCTCCCACCCCCATTCTCTGCGGCCTGCTGGAGCGGGAGGGCTAGTAGGAGGAGTTGGCCGTCCGACTGCGGTCTGGGGTGTGGGGCCTCCCTGCTGCTGCGGAGTCAGGGTGGTCTGCCTCTCCCCACCGCAGGGAAAAGGGTAACACCACCTGGGTCTGGGTGCAATTCCCCCCTCCAGGGGCAAGGGTACCTAGACCTGGTTTGTAGAGTACGCTTGGGGAGTGTGATTGTGTGTACAGCGTCTCTTTATGTCTGTCTCCACGTTGGTTGAGTGTGGAGTGAGTGCATATGAGAGCATGAGGGTGGGAATGGATGTTTGTGTCTGTGTGTGCCTGTATGTCTGTGTCTATATGTCAGGTTGGGTATCAGACGCCACCTCTCTGGGGACACCTCAGGCCCTCCAAGGTTTGGAGGCCTATCTCCACCCACCACCACTTCCCCTGCCGGTGGCGGACTCCCTCAGGTGTCGGTGTGTTGGTGGTTCTTTGTGTCTGGGGGTGGGCGTCCGGGTGCACACCGGCTCACTCCTTGGCGGCCGCTTGTCGGGGCCTGGGGCCTGGGGCTCGCTCGGGCCCCTTTGGAGGTGGGGTGCCCCCGGCCTCTCGGCCTAGGGCTCGTTCACTCAGGCGCAGCTGGGGGCCGGCGGAGCTCACGGGCGCGTCACTGCAACTCCCCCTGACTTCTGCTCCGCGGCTGCTGGGCGAGCCCTCATCTGGGACTCTCCTCAGCTCTTACTGGGACAGTGGCGCGGCTGCCCCTCTGTTGGTCTTCCATGGTCTCTTGTGTTCTGGGGGCCTCTGGATGTCTGGAGTTTTGATCTCCTCCATACCCGCTTCACACCCTGGAGGACGGGGCTGTGGCCCCCCCACACTCCCTAGCAGATCATTACATGGAGAAACCTTTGGAATGCAAGCATGCTGATCCACACAGGTATGCACACATGGGTATTCACAGACGCGGACTAAAGCTTTCTTGGCTGCTGCCTCAAAGCACACTGTGCGCTGTCTATCTTGCGTGCTGCACAATATCGTTTATTATTTAGTAAATATTGATATCTATGACTAGCTAGTTTATTGTGATGGTGCTTTGTTTTCTCTATTATTATGTTGCTCTTTGTTGTTTGCTGTCTCCTCTGTTTGTTTTTGTTTGTTTGTTTGTTTGTTTGTTTTTTCTCCATACAGGTGACCCAGGAGTTTTTTTTTTTTTTCTCTCTCTTCCCCCCCCTTCTCACCGTCTCTTCTCCCCTTTGGTTTTCTTTCTTTCTCTCCCCCTCTCTCTCTCATTCATTCCCCCTGTCCTATTTATTAAAAAAAAAAAAAAAAAAAAAAATGACAAAGGATGAACTGAAGCTCTGCCATCACGTAATGTCGCATACTGCTGTTTCTGATGTCATTTAAAAAAAAAAAAAAAAAAAAAAAAAAAGTTGTAGTAACACCAAATATTGACTTTCAAGCTTGTTAGAATTGTACAAACAGTTAAATGCTGTATATGCTGTATTTTCATGTATGTTTTTATAATTTTTTAATATAATATTTAGAAAATCATATCAGGCAGTTGCTATTTTTTACGACTATAAACAAACATTGATATTTGCGCTAGCTGCACCTAAAACAAGAAAGATGAGTAATTGAAACACTGAAAATAAATCAAAGCAGATAATGAGAACATTTAATAGTATAGCATGAGTTTATATCAACAGCTAGTAAACAGTGAGTGCAGATGTGCACTGATTTAACCAGGGCTTAACTGCTGTGCAAAGAGTTTTAAAAGCCTAAATCTTCTTTTATCACAACAGTTTAATATTGCATCAAAAAGGAGGCTGGCCAGTTCACCGATCCACTCTGACTCATTTCCTGTGGACCAGGTGTTCATTATTATTTATTGACCGATATGCTCTTTCCCCCCGTCTTCACAGGGAAAGGCCACTGTCAGCGTGTGCACTCACATCCATGTGGCACATCAACAATTTCTGAATTTATGCTCAGTCATGGCATTAAAAAGATGCTCACCACTTGGCATGATCATCCCCCACAGTTGCCTCCTAACCGGTCCAGGCTCATTGTCAAAACAAGCCTCTCCTGAGCACAATTTGAATACCGAGCATCTGGCAATTTCAAATTGCTGATGTGCTGCCGTTGACTGCTGTCATCAGAAGCTCCTTGTTAGTAAACTGCAGGCTGTTTTGGGACCACCATACCTGATGAGTTTATGAAATTATGTTGTTTTTTTATTCTTACATCAGGAGGGGAAAAATGTTCTTGCTTGTAAGAAAAGGGTGAACACCTGTCTCACTCAGAAAGGAGATTCTGAGCGAGACACGCATCAGTCATACATGCTGCTGTCCTCACAGGAGTAGACCTGCCATGAGGCGCATAAACCACTTACTACAGGCTCAAAGTGCAGTGCGTGCAGCTGCCTCTTATTCTGCACCAAATTAATGTGCAAATGAGGGTGGTGCAATTTTGTTCCACGAGCTGAGATCTAACAGATGAGTGAAATAAGAGGCATGGTGCATTTTTTAAAATTTTAGCCATTAAGCTGAATAATTTACAGTAACACTAGATTTTAAACTTTTAAAACAAATTACATTAGCCAAAAATCTTTACTCGTCTATTATAGTTTTTTTGTTTTTTTTTTAAATCCTTAAACATCAAGCTCTCGGAGTGTCCCACTTAATAAAGAACAAAGATTTTTTTCTTTTTGCTATTGTTAAATTTTCTGCCTTTATTTTATTTATGAGCTGACATACGTCAGTAATAATCAAAAGGAGGTCAGGGAAAAGAAACATTTAACAACTGTCTGTCTTTTACCTTGGCTGTGCTGCTATTTTACCTTCTTTCTGGGAGACATACATACACTCACAACCAGCCAGCATCTCTCTCCTCATGGGAGGGGTCATGTTGAATGATAGATGACTCCTACTAAAGAGCCCGCTAAATTTAGAGCTCTGCTGCTCCAGTGGGCTCCGAAGAGCTTGATGGGCGCGCACACACACACACACACACACACACACACACACACACACACACACACACACACACACACACACACACTCCTGCTATCTCAAACCCATACAGACTTTTGCCTCGTACACTTTCAAACCTGATTCTTGTTTTGCCTGTTCACCTGAGACTACCTGCAGTAGCCCACACACACACCCTCTCCACTCCGAACACATGTTTTTATGTGTGTTTGTTGCGTCATCGTGCTCTGGGGTCAGGACTAAAATCTCACTGTTTACCAAGCTCAGGGCTAAGATCTCACAGCTTTACTCACAAATACTGTGACCGATGTCTGGCTACACCTGGAGAGGTAAGACGGGGGCGGGGGGCTTACATCGACCGTTACACGCGATGTGCTATGCCACTTCACCTGTAAAAATGCATCAATTGAAGCGTGCAATTCTTCTGTATAAAAAAAAAAATCCTCTGAAATACAGTTGTCACTGCAGTCTCCATTGTTTGCTCCTCACACAGCACACACTCACATTAAAGCAATGGATTTACTTGCAAACAGCAGAAAAGCTGCTCCTGGATTTGTGATATTGATTGGCAGTCATGCAGATGGACTTGTTTGTATTCAGGTGGAGGATTTTATTGACAGGATGAATCAATAGCAGCGCAAAGATGAAGGGGCAGAGACAGAGGACAGGGAAAGAATAAGGAACGATAAAATGGATAGAAAAGGTAGCACGGCTTGAGAAACACCTCGGGGGACAAAGATCGAAAGAGAAAAACAGGTTAAGAAAAGATAGGAGGAGATAGAGGCAGCCAAGGAAGAAATGTCAGAATTTACCTCCCACTGCGACAGACATGCAAATATTTAGAACACGCTGAAGGGAGAAGCTGGAAGAAATGGACATTAAACAACATTAAACAACAGGTATTACTCTGATACCTCACGCACACATGCGCACACACAACATGATGGACAGACGTGAGATCGATGCAGCGGCACAAAATATTCAAACTAATAACTTAATAAGTGAAATTGGAGCAGGCAGGTTTTGCCGTTGCAGTCCTCTCAGTGTGATATCACTCATTCATCACCGACGACATTATCACATTCCGCCGAGGCGTCTCTCAACCTGCACTACCACGGTCTGCTTCACAAATGAAATCAGCCTTTATTACAAATGCACTTTTCAAAAACCAGATCCATGTACTTTTCCATCATTTTTATTTCTTTCCCAACCCAGCATCCTTCGGTAATATCGCCTCGCCTTTATGAGAGGGGTAAGTGTTGTAGGTATTAGATAGGTTGAAATGGTGCTGGAGAGGCCACTAAATGACAGAATGGAGTACCAATGGCTTTTCTTACCTCCTTTACACACACACACTAACTCTGTGTACATATGCAAGGTGATACTGCTAGAGATTTCCTATCTGTGGTTTCATTAGAGACAAGTTAATGTCAGCTCCCCCGGAGTCACTGGCATCAAGTGTCAAATTCTTTACAAGAAAATTTATTCTTTTTAAGTCCTTTAACCTCCTAGGACCTGGTGTCCACATATGTGGACATCACATTTTGGGTTATTTAGACCAAAATACTAAATTTTGCTCAACAAGGGCCTGATATCCACTTACGAGGACATTATATTGCCACTGATCTATCGAAATTTTAAACAAATATCCACACATGTGGCTCTCATTTTTCTTAAAAATAAAAATCAGGTAAAAAAAACAAACAAAATCTGGTAATTCTTTGTTTTCACATTCATCAGGTCTCAATCAGCCCAAATATCAAAGAGAAATTAAAAATGCATGCCGTGGGAGAGTTCGGTCTTAGGAGGTTAAGACTTCACATTGAGAAAAAGCCTTAAATCTTCTCTTAAACCAGATCTCAAGTCCTTTTTCATGAATCCGGGACATGTTTCAGTTCAACTGAGATAAATCAATTATGAAATTATTTGCCAAAAGTTCAAGTCATTTAACCAATCCAAGCTGGAAAGCTGAAACTTTACTTAAATTTATTCTGTTCAAGTAAAATCAGACATCATTAAAGAGAGGTTTATTCTTATTTGAACATTTGAATGTTAGCTGTGGGTCATCTGTAGGGTCCTCGCCTAATACTACCAGTAGGGACACTTACACTAGCCAAATGTGGAACTAGTGAAAGAAAGGAGGAGAAAGAAGGAAGGAAAATGTCCTCCACCTGTAAAATCATTCGTGTTCTGGGGTCGGTTTCACTCTTGCCCCTCTAGTGCACCTGTTGTTACTTTTATTAACATCAAAACAGCTGAAACTGATCAAAAAAACCCTCTGCTATTTAACAGACACTTAACTGACTCAATGCTATACTCTACATACTGTGCTGTGCTTTTTTGAGCCATATACAGTGCTACGAGTCTAACAATCCTCGCTTTCTTGCCCATTTAAAATCCAGTTTGGCTAAAGCTTGTGGCTGATCACAAGGATAAAAACAAAACACACTTGGGGAATAGTTTTGTTGTCGTGATAAAAAAAAGGAGGAATTTGGCCAAAATTATCAAAAGAGAACTGTGACAGCAGACACAAGGTCGGCCAAAGATGCAGACCAAGACTTGTAGCTGTGCACAAAAACAACCAAGCAATGATGCAATCAAGAATAATATCTCCACTGGTAGTTCTGATAATTTCACTGCCTGTCATATCTCTGAAAACTGTGCCAGAATAATGTTTCTGGTGCATGACGTGCAAATAAAAATCAAAGTATTTTCCATATGTACGTTTATATTTAACCAAGAAAACAAAAGTCACACGTTTGTCACTATAATGTCGTCACTGTATTTAGAGTGTCAGCTACACACTAGTGAAATTAAGTTGATGTGTTGCTGTAATTTATATCACATTAATTACTACACCCAAAGGTAGTAAGAAGGTAAGATAGATGTGCAAATCATAAAATCGTATGTGTCCTTGCATAAGAAGCAAGTCTGTAGGCCTTTGTATACTTTATGTGACACTTTTATGTCCTCGCTTTGTGAATAGGTGTTTGAGTGTCAGAGAAACTGGAGACCTTTGATGTCATTTTGAGGTAAAAGGGAGCAGAAAGGCCAAATAAAAGAAAATAATAGCACAGTAAAAGCGGTTGGTCTGTGCCATTCATCATATTAATCTGCAAAACACGGGTTCCCTGTATCCACGTCTACTGCAGCAAATCTCTCCCTTTACCCTTCGGACTTTCCTCCCTCTTACTTTCTTTGTTTTTTTCCCACCAATTTGTCTTACTTTCTTGCCAAATGACTCTCAGTAAACTCTCCACCCAGACTTTCTGCCTACCCAAATAGTTTTTAAGAGGGAAAGTTTATGTGCGCTGCGTCCCTTGCCTCCGACTGGCTAAAGCACTTCCTGGATTGAGGGTGGCTGTCAGAACCTGCAGTGAAGATTTATTGTGCACATCCCACCCTGACCTTAAGTGTGGTAGGAGAAAGGGATGTGAAAAAGAGATGAATTGAAGAAGCGATAAGGACAGAGGCAGAGGAGTAAGTGAGCCTGGTAGAAAGCTTGTAAATTTAGCGTAGGAGTATCTGCCGTGTAGGTGTTATCAGTGTTTAGATAATCAAGAGGAGGCGTGTGATGGATGTAGTGTGCCCCCTCCCCTTGAGAGTGTCTCCTTCCACAACTCTGAGAAAGGTCTGTGGCACTGCTGCCTGGTTTGTACTGACAGTTTAAGCCTGTGGGAATATGTTTTCCTTTTTATTTTTTTTCTCTCCTCTTGCTGAAGCTGCTGTTGCTTCAGAGTCTCCTCTCTTTCGCGCCGTGTTACCCAGTTCTTTTCCCTCACCTAGACGTCCACATTTCACTCACACTGTGTTCTCCTCCGTGGCAGTATCCACTAATTGAGCATAGCATTACACCGGGCTCTGCAGATACCCTTGTACACAGTCCACTGGCTATCTCCTATAGGGAACACCTTTTTAAGCTGCTTTAGCTTCCCCGGATTTGCTGTTTATCTGCAAGCTGCTTAACATCCCACCTGCACTGCAGCTCCTCCTTTCACGCCTTTCATTGACTTGATCAGTGTCATTGACGACCGCTCGTTTTCAACTATTCACTGCAACATATGTACATGTGCAGTAGTCATCAAGCGACTCCAGGAAATGGTGACTCACTATGTTCACCAAACAACAAATATGGCGTAATGCATGCATTGATCCTGATTTAGACCTTACAGGAAACAGCTATGCATGTGCTTGCACGCATCGCTGTTTTACCATCAAAATTAGAAACCAGCAGGGAAAATGTAGAACAACCTAACTCTGTTAAAGATCACTCTGTCTGATAAGTTAGGAGGATGAATATGGATTTATACAAGATGCCCCTCCCTGAGCCTGCCATTGTCAGAGGTCTCTTCCTGTTAGAAAGGTAGAAAGGGTTTAATCATAGTGGACTGTGATTTAGGGATTTGACTGTGATACCATATTACCTTAAGATATTCAGAGATGGCTTTTGTTGTGAACTGCTATCATAAAAATAGATTGTATAGAATATATGGACTTTATATTACTGAACATCTGATGCAGTCTGCCCTGGATCCAAACATACCCGTGACTGCAAATTGTTTTGCTCTAAATGTAGCCTAAAGGAGTGATTAATATGAATGGCTCTCAACCCACAGGGGGGTCCCCAGCTTTCCTCCTTAACAAATCCCATTTAAATCTTAGCACATATTGTACACGAGTCCCTGCTGACAATTTTAGACTTTCCTGCGTTTCTATCTGGTCCGGTTCCAAACTTAAATCAGAGACTTTCCGTCTGATTTCAAATCGAAGTACTGTAGCAACACGCTTAACTGTCGCTGTGTGTTTGCATATCACACAGACTAAAGAATAAAAGTAGGAGATGATAAAACAGAGGGGGGGGTACCGTAAGGGTAGACACTCGCTAGACTTCATATCATGTATAACAGTGATATGAGAATACAATCCATCTCCATCAGTGCTAATACTAAATATAGTCTGTTTGCATCCTGTCAATATCACTTCTCTAATTCTGGATACCAGTACAGATAGTGGTGATTCACAGCTGATGCTGCAGCACAGCTAAGATTTTTGCGTTCATCTGCAGAGATGCCCAAGTATCCTACCGGGGATCCACTGGGGTGAAATGAGGTAAAACCCACTTTCTGCAACTGAGTATTCTCTGTTTGCTAAGAGACCAAAGCAAAGTGCTCCTGGGACTCTGAGAACCAGAAAATTGTATGTGGGCCAAAGTGTTTCTAAAACTAGCACTAAGAAATGATGTTTTTGTGCAATGTGTTTTTAGACAGCTAGAAAGTCAAAAGAAAAGGACCGTGTGCATGCTGACTGACTCACGTTGTGGGGTTTAGACTGTCGGCTTTGATAGGAGTGTCCTCCCTTAATTCATCTGTCTCACACACATCTATTTTAAGTGATTCTTAATCTTCTCACAGGCACATTCAAATGGGCAGTGTATAAGTGGAGAGTAGCTGTGCACAGCGGTGGGGAAGAACTAAAATGCTCTCGTTTGATGCAGGTATTAAAGCACTCTGCAGTGATTCACTCCTTTCCTTTCGATTATACGACAGGCTGAAATGTCCTCCCACTGGAAACATTCTCTGCTTACGCTGTTTTTTCCATTGTTATTATTCCCATCTGATTAGCTCAGTACTTCGTTCCTCATTTCCCCTGTCTTGTTTCCTGCTTTGAAATAGACTTGTTTTATTCATAAAGAATTATTAAGGAAACATGTGAGCTAATAAGGAGCACCTCTGATAGATAATTAACAGCCATCCCACAAATTAACAGCACCCCTGAGCCACTGACAATCATATTGAGTCATTTGGGGAATTGGGAACCCTCTCGATCTGTGTTTGTCTGTTCACAATTGCCACAAGCATCTAAGCATCTAAATACCTAACGTTCTCAGAGTGGCTTAACCCTTGAGGGCTTTCATGTATTTACAGTGATGCCCTTAAAAGTACATGGATCACTTCTAAACCCTTATCAAGCATGAAATATTGTCCCACACGCTAATATTTCTTCTCCTGCATTTAGAATTAGATTTAGATTTAAATTTGCTCACCCTACCTGAAGGTCTAAAATAAAAAGAGCATGTACAACTCAGTGCAGTCATGTTGCAGGCTATACAGATAACCACTGACAACTTATTTCCAGTATCACCCTGTGCCTAATTTCTCTCCCTCTATCTTTAAATGAACAACTTAAAATCACAGATCTGTTAGGAGAGTGGTGCAGAAAATTATTCTCATGACTCACGGCAAAATGAGCTGCACTGGAGGGGCTAAAGTAATCATAATTAGTGGCCACAAAAAGCTCCTGAAGTACAAAAATGTAATTAGAATGCAGGCACGAAGTAGAGCATCTGTACCTAACGTTACCTCATATTTTTAAACTTTCAGCAAAGGCAGTGTATAAAATCCAAACAGATAAAGCCCAGCATTTGCCTCCTAAGCCATTTAAATGTCAGAAACACTTGTCTTTGAGGGGAACCACCACTGTGAAAATCGTGTTCTGTCAGGCGTGCCTTGTATTGAGAGAACAGACGTGGCTGGTGCAATGTTAATTAAATCTGGAGATATGGCAAAAAGCAGGCAAATTGAGTATTTAATGTTAAATTTAGGCTGATAAAACAAGTTGATGGCTTGATGGCTTGATTATGACAATGTACCAAAGTGTTTTGATTTTCCATGGTACCTCAGTTTTTTTTCTCCATTATTCTAAAAGCTTTTTTCTTTAATGGAAAAAAACACTCAAATTGGCATTTCCAGTAACCTTTCCAAAAGTGTGCGGTAGTTAAAATAATCTTGCTGAAAAAGAAAGAACATCAGACTTCATCAGACACACTATTAAAGGCAGCGCTAGGTTGCAAAGTGGCTTGCAACCGTGGCCAGATTAAAGCAGATTAAAAGTCTATATGGGATGGCCCTTTGGATGTGCACGCAGCAGCCGATCCATCAGCTGATCCATCAGCTGATGCATGCTGGGACTGAGATCACCTGATTTGCCGGTATTGTGGGTGAGCTTGACTTCATGGCCCGCAGAACTGAAAAAAAGAGGAAATTTGTTTCGTCTTTGTCCAACCAGCTGACCATACTGCATACTGTATGCATTATATTACGACCTGTAAACCACTTAAGTACAAAGAAGTCCCCGTGTTTTAACCATTTTGCATCTCTGCATGTAGAAATCCAGCACGACATTGACACGATCAGCGTGATCAGTCTTACTGAAATGGCCACGTAGCCTAACAACCTGGTGGTTATTATTGTGCTTTTGTGTGCACATGTGTATGTGTGCCTATTTATGTGGGCAACCCATTATGAGCTCTTGGAGAGGTCATTTGGCTGTTGACTCCCAGTCTCTGCCGGGAGCGGCTGTATAATTGCTACTCTAATTAGTCACTTTTGCCAGCCGGTAATTCATAGTCACCTTCAAGTGCTTCTCCCATATACACAAACACACACACACGCATATACATACACACAATTTGGGGGATGCATACAGTAACATCCTGTGTACACCAAAGAGTTCCATCGCTATCGGTCTCTTTTAATTGTTTCTTCTATTTTTGTAATTATGGGCTGTCAGACACCCGGTTTTGGACGCTTACAACAATTGACATGATAATGTTTTCCATGTTGACACGGAGCTGACGATGATTTATAGCAATTATGTGTTAGCAAACGGCACTTTGCTAATGAATCTGAAGGGTAGGGGTATTTCTGAAGCGTGACAGCTTGGCCTGCACAAGAGCCTTTGCTTTAATGGAGTTGGCATTGACTGAGGTGTGCAGGTTTCTGTGGTATGTAGAAATTTTCTGTACAAAAAAAGAAAATTGTTTGGAGGAGATTCTTTTTCGGTTTTACTGTTTTTTTGTTGTGAGAGAGACAAAATACCAAATTCAACCTCAGATGTCTGTGAATAGGCTCCTACTTTAATGTTGCCTGATTGTTCTCTAAATATCAGATGCCTCAGGTTCTTGTCACTGCCCTTGTAGATATGAAACCATCATACTTCTGCATAACAGTCTGAATTTGTTTGTCTCTTTGACCCCTATGCTCTTTTTAGATCTACTCCCTTTATTAACAAAGATAAATTCAATATTCTCTTTACTTCTGCTGCTAAATTTTTGCATTTGCACTGCCCATATGTGGATTTTTTTACCCTGTCATTGATCCTCCTGTTAAACACAAGGCTACATTATGCTGATGACCTTCTTTCTCTGTCATAATGGGATCATTTCCAGATTTGTTTGGTGCTTCAACATCCAATCCCCCAGCCAGTCAGATCCCTTTATTTTACACCTCTGTTTCCACTTCGCCTGCACTATAGCGTTCTTATTCCTTCCCTGGTCTCCCCTCCCCCCGCACAGCCGTCTGTAAAGTCACCTTCTTTCCAGTGCTCATCAATCTCTGTTGTGCATCTTTCCTCCAGCATGCCTTAAAGGCCCCCCTCCATTGCTCCATTCTTCCACCTATTTTACTTCCTCTTTAAACCGTCTTTCAATATGTGTCCTCAGTCACGTCGCATTAAGTGCTGAAAATAACGTCATGATTAGATTGCATTAAATTTGTTTTTTACCAGAGTTGCCAATTAAATAATCATGTAAAGATAAATGCAAGGAACTTCAGCTTAAACATAATTATTTAAGACAACTAACAGTGAGCTGAGCAGAAATGTCAATTTTGCTTTGGTCATCAACCAAAGCACTGGACAAATGGCCAACAGCTACAGTTGTTTGAGGCAGTTTATCCTGGACTGTTGGAGCAGCGATCAGATGGACTGACAGACATCCCTGCAAGCATGGCAAAGAATGGCTCCCATCAATGGTGGTCTATTTAAAATGGGTAAAACTCGCAAATCCTGCCATCACACAGTTAGCATGACACAGTTGTGCTAATATTGCTAACGTCACTAATTTATCAGTGTTGTAGAGAGTTGCACTTCCAAGTTAAAAAACTGGTTGAGGCATGCTAAGGCTATAGAGGCTGGGCAGCAGAAACAGAGCAGTGGGTATTGGTTCCAGCTCTTCCACTGACCAGTTTTACATTTTCTTCCCATGTGACCTCATGTGGTAGCGAAAGCGATGACATTCTCAAAAGTAAAAGTGGCTCTTCACAGAGTAGTTCAAAGGTCATGATGTATTCTGTTAACAAAGAGTCTGAGATTGGCATTGGTAACATGGTTTGCATTCCCTCTTCTGCCAACAGTCTTCTTTTTTACTTCATGGTGCTAAAATAAGGCTCGAAATATAATGATGTGAAAATAAAACGGTCAGTGTGGGAATTAAGATTCTTTGTTTGTTTTTTAATAAAAGGGGGAAGCTACAACTATTACTTCGCATCGAGAGGTAGCTGAGATTAGCATAAAGGTTGGAGGCATCTTGAGAGAGTACCCCTAAGGCTGTAATTAACAAATAAGCATAAGGATATCCTTATCCATCTTAAGTGTAATGAATGAGTTTCCTTAAGTATTGAGCCTTATTCTTTCTCCATCTAAACATCTGCCAGGATCCACTTGGGTCAAAGTGACTGAAATTTCATCATCAGACAGTGAGTGTGAGGGCCTGTACAGGGATCTGTGTCTCTGGCTGGTTTTTGTACTGACTATGAGTGCACCCCAGACAGAGGACTACAAAGAAGTATCACAGGAATGACTGCTCGCCCATCGTGTCTCCAGCTGTCCATATACACAATAAATAATAAAGCCCCCTTTAAACCCAGAGCCTGTCTGCTCTGAGAAAACAGCAGACCATTTTCTGGGCAGTTTTTGGATGGTTCCAAAAGGTCTGCTGATTAGAGCTGATTGGATTTTTTGAAAACAATAGGTACTCTGGAGTAGGTGCTCCTGAACAACAGCCCAGAAAAAAATCTATGCTGATTGGTCTAACACAGAAAGGACAACCACAAGAAAAACAAAAGCAGTAAACTTGCAGAAGCCAAAGAAACAACAGAACAAATGAAAAAGATAACAAATAGAATTCCGAAGTGGATTGATTGGGCAGCGCAGGCTTTGGTTGCGTTTTGCATAGGAGCAAGAGAGACAGACAAATGAGTGGTGGTGGTCAAGTGAGCCAGAAAATAAATGAAGAGATCTAGCAGTTTTGAGCAACAGAAATATAATATCACACTCCTATTTTTTACAGCAGTTGAAATGCAAACATATACCTGCCCACACCTCTTTACATTCCCCATTGCCCCTTCATCCTCTCCACTGCACCTGCCATGTGTGTGCACCACCTGTCACACAGACATAGACTGTGTGACATCGCATAACTGTGATGGAGACGGAGACGTAATCTGGTTGTTGCATTTTTATAAAGTCCTGTAAGTACAAAGCTGTCTGTACATCAGGGGACTACTTTGCCTAATGGTCACAGGTCTTTGGGAAAGATACACAATGGTCTAATAGAAGCTTTTAGCTCCATGAAGAAAAGTTACTCAGAAAGAAAGTTCTGGATACTTCGGATGGAGGAAAAAAAACTGCTGGGTATGAGCTTCAGAAGTGTGAGCAAACTAGCTGTTTCCCCTTTAGCGCACAGACATGAGAGTATAGGACATTTTTGAACTGCTCTTCTGTTATTTGCTGGGTGCCTCGATAATTGTTTCTAAGGTTTTCCTTGTTGCAGCTCTGAGTCACTTTTCCTCCCAAGTTCTCCTCATCTCTCCGTACTTCCCTCCTAAAGTCTTTTCTCATATAGTTTTCATTTCCTCCGCCGTCTCTTCGTCCCTTTCTTTCTTTCATCTGCAGCCTCCCTCCTTCCCGTGCTGTCATCTCTCTGCCCTGCCACCTTCCAATCCTAGATCACCTCATCTCTCTTCATTCTCTACCTTTTTCTATCTCGTTTCTCCATCTCTTGTTTGAAGTTAAAAGGTTGGGTTGGATGACAAATCTCTTTAAGACTTTCAACTCCAAAGGACTTGAGGCAACAACTGCTCAGTCAAGTTCTAATGGAGACATTGGAGAAGAAGAAAAGGAGACAGAGTAAACTGCAGAGAGAAAAAGGAGAGTGAGACGGGGTAGGGGGTGGGGGTGGGGGGCAGATAGCAATTTTGTTTTCTTCTCAAGTGCCCCAAGAGACGGTGAGGGGTCTTTGATGTGTTATGTTTCCGGCCTATACATCACTCACACTCTCTTTCACGTTCCTTTCTTTGTCCTCTGGTTATTTCACATCTTCTGTCTCCTTTGTTTGTGTGTGTGGTTATTTCATTCATTCATTCCTTCCGTCTGTCAATTTGCATGAGGCAGAGAAACGGGAACGTGGAGGGATTAGGGAATACTCAACTTTTTGCTTTGCTACAAGCTAGGCGAGTCAGGAGTGCTCTCATCAAGTTTAATTTCTGCTTTGAAGTTTTTGGAGTTTGACACGTAACGATGCTGGATTTGTTGGGTGTTGTTACGCGTCATTGCAGACTCTATGGCTCTTTCTCCCTCTGTTCGCACACACAGCAAATGCACACAGAACAATGCTTTTTTGTCCGAGTCCAGCTGGCATCTTCTCATTATTAGCAGTCTACTTTCTCCCGCAAACTCGAATTATTTATTTCTTTGGGAAGATGCCAGGCGCTTGTGCCACCTCCACCAGTTGGATTTCATCATCATCCTGTCTGAATGCAGTTCGTCATACTCCTTGGGTCTTGGTTCAGCACTTAACTGGTAGAGAACAGCTGCTTGTTGAAGCAGACCCAGGTCTTGTCAGTCCTATAAATACAGCTTGTGTATTTTTACGCACCGTTGTTTTAGCTTTATTTAAACCAAGAATGGAAAAACACAGCAAAATCTATAATGAGCGTGACTCAGACACTCGCACAAACAAAGCATTAATTCACCGGATGTTTCGGCAGGATGCACCGAGCTTTTTATTGCTTCTTGCAATGAAATTACGCGCTGCAGCTCTCGGACTACACACAGTGGTATCAGATTTCCAATAATGTAAAGTTATGTTGATTTTTTTATTGAGCAAGTTGGAAAAATTGGCGAACAACGATATAAATTGCATTCAGAGCAGCAACACTGTTGTCAGACAGTGAAACAGAAAACCACACTGCACTGGAGTGAAAAAACTAAAATAAAATATTAAAAAAAAAGCAAGGCTGTGTTAACGTGGGCATGTTTTTCATTCTAGTGAGACACTGAGGAGAGATTTTCATAGCATGCTGAAAGATTTCACTTGTTTACTTGCACACATTCCTACCATCCACTGTGGTGATTATGGTATATTAAAATTACCCCAACGTTTTCAGCGGAAGGTAATTCATCAGAAATTCGCCAGCGGAGCACTTTGACAAATGATGATTCTTTGCATTGAAATAAAAACTGAGCCTAATTGATTTGTATTGTCTGCATTCCCATTCGTGGTGTGTTGGTGCACTGATGTTACTGAAATAAGTCCACTGCTGGCTATGCATTTGGTAATTCTATTCATAAGGTAACTAAAAGATATTTTAATAATCTTCCTGCCAAACAAACCTTCTCTATGGGCTGATTCAATATTGTAGGCAGAAACCTTACCCCTACAATAAAATGTGATACACTCAATTAGCCCCCTCCAAAGTCACAAAATTCTTCCTGTAAAGCAAAACCCTTACCTCGTTTAGTTTTTGGCGACGTCACCTTTAAGCTTGTCTCTTTGCACACCTTTGGACCAATTCCGGCACTGACAGGTCACATCAGAAGTGATCCTTGGCATTAACATGGTGCACATTCTGTACATTCATGCAGATCTGCCATTCTGCCACATCCCAAAGACGTTTGCTGGACACAGTTCTGTCTCCCACGAGGGTCCATGAATTCCACTAACGTCACTTTTATGTTCATGAAAGCAGAGATGACTTTGTCTTTGTGACAAAGCATTGTCATGCTGCACGTACCTTTGGGAAGATGTTAGGTTATGACCATTTAGAGATGCACATAATCAGCAGCAGTACTCAGATAAACTGAAGCATTCAATCAACATTTGTCTGGTATTAGCAATGGCAGTGTGTGCCAAGGAAGCATTCCACACTCCATTACACCAGCAGCAGCCTGCAAGTAAAGCAAGAAAGGTCAGAGCCATGAAGCCATGCATTCTGAGCCTATTCTGAGTCTACCATGGGCAGCTTCAGCAGAAATCAGTTTGTCATTTAATTAGTTGTTTTGCAAAGAGTCCTTTTTAGGACCTTGTGCCCACTGTAGCTGTTGTTTTTGGCTAACAGGAGTCAGGTATTATAGCTCATCTGCCAGCATTAACAACCATATCATGGTGAAAGTTACATATTCATCCCCACTCTGCTGTTTGATGTGAACATTAGTTGAAGCTCCTGGCCTGCATCTATATAACTGTATGTAGGACACCTGTGCCGCCCAGCTGGTTGAATTTAAATTGTCTAAGCAGGTGTGCAGGGATTGATAATAAATAGGGATGGGTATCGTTTAGGTTTTATCCGATACCAGTACCAAACCGGTACTTTTGAAACGGTGCCGGTGCTTAAACGGTGCTCAAACCGGTGCTTAAAGAATGGAGAACACAAAATTGGTCCAAAAACCTCTCATGTTCAGCTTTTTTTTTTTGTAAAGAGATAACAATGTTAGCCTTTTCTGCAGCTATAGGGCATATATGGTATCACTCTTGGCTGGAAGCAGTGCTTAAACAATGGAAAAAACACAAACTTTGTCCAAATACCTCTCATGTTTAGCTGTTTTCCACTTTTTCTTTGGTCATTTTAGCGCTTTTGGCCAGGATGAAGAGAGTATCTGCCATCAAACAAGAAGACAGCCACATGTAACTACGACGGTGTTTGCTAGTTCACCTTACATGCATTAATTTAATAACGTGGTTAGCCTACTCAATGTAAATTACACACGAACAACATTAAGCTACTCACGCAGAGAAGAACGGCTGCTGCTGCCATCATCATCCTCATCATTTCTGCTACACTGGCAGGGCTAGGGGCCAGGACTCTCCTCTTCGGGTTCTTGGGGTATGTTGCTAACTCCGGGTCCGATAACAGGCAACCCACCCGCAGTAGATGTGCCCGGTGTGAGGTCTCGCAGCAAGCTATCAAATACAGCACATTTCTCGGCTTTTAACAAAATGCTATACGTCGCCAGGTGTTTCATCAGATTCGAGGTGTTACCTCCTTTGCACAGTATCACCTTAAAGCACTTGTTGCAGGCTGCTGAGTTTGCATCTTTTGCTGTGAAGTACAGCCAGACTTTGACCGCTTCGCCTTGGGCATTTTTAATCTGTAGCTCTGCTCTAAAAGAACGTACGTATCTGGGCCCGCCTACTACGCTTGCAAAGGTAAAATGATTGACTAGAATCCAAAGTGTGTGACATTTCAGGAAAAAAAAGCACCGAAATGTTATTGCCATAATGGCACCGGATACCGGTACCCATCCCTAATAATAAAGTGTATATTGGAGGTATTGGAAGCTTTTAACATCCACCAAACCAGGGTTAGGATCAGGTCCACATCTATACCATTATATAGATTTTTTTTATTTTTTTTTACCTGGCCAGATGGAAATCTCACAGAACTGTGAAACTCATAACCTTGTCTTCTTTGCATATCAACCCTAGATTTCCTGAATCCTTTTCCCTTTCACACTGCTTAATCTGATGGGGTCTGATATTTAAGATTAATAAAATGGAAGGTTGCTGTTGATGTTTTAGTCTTGTTTACAGAGGTGTTCTTACATCTAAATTACATCCATACATGATTTATTGAATTCACAGAACCTCTGCCTGCAGTTGTCCAGTTGAATTTTCTTTCTGGTATCTTCTAAAACCTTTTAATTTGGGAAAATACAAATATTTAGTGACTTTGAATGTTTAGAAAGAATCTAAACCATCAGCAGCTACTAAAATATTTTATCAAAATAGTTTTTTGCTTTGTTTTTCTCTGCTTGCCTAATGTCGTCACTTTGTTCACTCCTCCTTTATACCCTTAAGAGGGCTCTCCACCTGACATCACAAGCCGACTCAGTCAGCGTCCTCTTGGGCAAAAAACACCGCGCCATTTTCCCTTTTGAAGGCTGTAAGAGTAAATCACCCACTAGGTGCTCAGAGCTGTCTTTGAAATACTCCACAGCAAAAAGTGAAACGAAGCAGTAGTGTGCATGTGTATATGTCAGAGATTAGAACATGTGTGTGGCAGTGTACATAAGCGACTTTACATCTGGTAGTTGAGATTTAACCAGATTGGAAAAAAAAAACCACTTTAAATTCCAACTGATGATGTACAAACCTCCGGGGGATGAATTCAGTATGAGTCTTGCAAACATATGAAATCGAGAAAACCCCACGATGCACAGTGGACCGCTGACATTAGAGCCACAGGGTGTTTGCACACGCTTCTTTATGTCCTCAAATCCTAACTAGCTAATCAACGTCGATGCAGTTAGTTTCAATCGTATATGCAGCACCATCAAAACCACAAACACATTATCCCCCTGCAATTCTGAGCACCGACTCAGCAGATCGACGTGCCGCATATGTGTTAAGCAGCTGTGCAGGATGATCACTGGTCGGCCAGATGTTGCATCTCGCACCTAAATAACAGGGAAAATGGAATGGATTGATTAGAACTCCCATCTGCTGCGCTGGGATGGTGCTAATAAGCAGGCTGCAGAGTGCTCTTTCCTAGAGAGGGAGGTTACCGCCGGCAGAGTGTTCAAAGGCTGTCGCAGGTTGTATCAGAGGGGCCAAGAGAGGAAGAGGTGAAGCACGGCCCGGTGAGTTTTGAGAGGCAAAGCCTAAAGCCGACAAAAGGGGAACGACAGAGAGACAGATAGGCGGGAGAGGGCCGGTGCACTCAATTAAATTGCACAGCAGGACGGGGTAAATGGTCAAACATGCCGAAGAGTGCCGCAGTCAAGCATTTTTCAGAAGAGGTTAAACAGGTGATGTACTAATGCATTTCAGTCAGCGTTTAGTGGAGAGGAAAGCATTTAGTTTTCACTTCCCAAGCCAAGAATTAATGTACAAAGGGCTGTTTTTTTCCCACACTAAATCACAAAGTGGAGGCAAGCTCTAATAGAAAACAAACATCCCTCTTAAATGAGACACTGTACTGCAATATTAATTTATTCGCCCACACAATGTGGTCTCGGGAGGTGAGGGAGGGTTTTGAGTTTACTAATTCTTACTGTAGTTAACGTCTGGTGAAAAATGAAAACCAAACAAAACACACCATAAACATCACCTCTGTCATTTAAAATCCCACGTATCCAAAATCAAGTCAGTTATTTCACCATTACTTGATTTACAAGTGTCAGTCAATCTGCTGTGTGCAACATATTTCACGCATTTCCTGTGATGAGAAGCAACTGGCAGCAGAATGAGATCAAAGGATGTTTTTTTCCTTGGTGAACAGGGAGCTTTGTATTCCCTGACAAAGAACAAAGTTAAAATGGTTTTCAGTATTGTGAGTCTATTTTTTGTGCAAGTCGATGACATAAAGGCTGTTCTTTTTTTTTTCTTTGGTTGTCTCCTGTTGACACTAACGCACATCATCAGATGCTGTAACCATCTCTAGCCTGTTGTTCTTGTTTTGAACTGATGTTTTCTGAGTCAGGTCATTGAAAAAATATGCACAATACACAGCAAATGCACAAAGCATAAATATTGTGTCTTAAAATGTTTTCTCATCATAGTAAAAAGAAAGTACACCCTGTTTATATTCTGAGGTTGAAAATGGTAAATATAAGTGCAGACTCTTACTGCTTCCATTCAGAGTGTAAGTAGCAGCCAGGTCCTGTTAATTAAATGTACTTGATTAAGTGCTCATGAGCAAGTGTGAGCACCTCTATAAAAGCGGTTTTGGCAGTTTGTTGGTCTGCAGCATTCAGGTGTGTGTTAACACAAGGACACAAGACATCAGCAATGATCTTAGAGGCACAGTTGTTGCTGCTCATCAACACAGATGATGTCAAACTCAACCACTCCAAGGTCAGACTGTGAATAATATTTAAATTCTAAATAAATAATGATGGCATATAATGTCTTGTGTTGTTAAAAGCATCTAATTTGAGAACCAGCAAAGACTAAATTAATTTTTTATTATGTCCTGATATGTAAAACCTTAGTTGTGACTGAGAGCGTATTTTCTTTTTACCATGACTGCATACAGGGTAC
This sequence comes from Rhamphochromis sp. 'chilingali', assembly GCF_963969265.1. Taxonomy (NCBI): domain Eukaryota; kingdom Metazoa; phylum Chordata; class Actinopteri; order Cichliformes; family Cichlidae; genus Rhamphochromis; species Rhamphochromis sp. 'chilingali'. The sequence continues at coordinate 32,889,416 of NC_137935.1, forward strand.
AACAACCTGAGCATGCACTGGGCAAATATCAGAAATGATGAAATAAAAGCAGTCCCTGTTTTCATGTTTAATGAAGAAAAGCTTGTTTTGAATAACAGAATGTTTGATGAAGAAAAGTGTGCGTTTGAAGCTTCTTCCGATTTACTTTTATCATTTGGAGATACAAACCTGCATTCATTTATAAATCTACCCTAAACTTGCTGCACTCCTGTAGCCTCACAGCAGCATTCCCACTTCTCTCTTCATGGTTTAAGGTCAGAACTATTTTGTTTCATCTAAACAAAGTCTGTGCTGCCAATATTCATCAAGCTTTTTCTAGCTCTGTGATGAATGATTTCACTCTTGGAAAAAATCCATAGACGCTTTCTTCGTGCAGTATCCTTCACACTGTCACTGTCACTCGTGTCAACAAATAATCCACGTGTCAGCTCCCATGCGCTACCGTGACTATTTTTCAATTCAAAGTTGCATGGGGGGCTAATTGTACATGAAATGATTTTCCCCAAAGGCCACCTTATCCGTTCCTCCTAACAGCTGCTGCTGCTTGTGTTTCTTTTACGTTCAGTAGCCTGCTCATGCTCCTCTACTTGTACTGAGTTTCATGAACGTTCACCTCTCTTCTTGGAGGAGCTTCTTTTTCACGTGGTGCCATATTCTATTAAAAACACCCAAGGCAGAAACCTGAGCAAACAGTAATTGAAACTAGCTCTCATCATGCTGATGGTTTTATTGATACCTTTACACTTTGTACATCTTAGATGGTGCACTGTTTAAGCTGCTTTACAGATACTGAATACATGCAAGCTGCTTTGGAACCCACTTTCAATCTAGCTCAGGGATGTCAAACTCATTTTTTATTATCATGGGCCACATAAAACCCACTTTGATGTTAAGTGGGCGGGACCAAAGAAACTCACCTTTCTGTCAGTCTAAGTAGGTTTAACTACACATTAACTAACCATTGTAGAAAACCAAATTCCCTATTATTGTAGAACCTTTCTGTCCTGTAATAGTTCATTTATTTCTTCATTACTTTGGTGTAGTGTAACCAGCCATGGGTCCAGTCCAAAGTTTATACACTCCTTCACATTTTCCTGTGCCATCCATAGGGCCAGATTGGAGTCTGTGCTGGACCGATTCTTGTCCCCCAGCCTTGTGTTTGGCACTTCTCATCAAGATCCTTTTTTTATGCTGTCTCTGACTGTCATATCTCTTGTCATGCCTTATCTGTTCTATATGTGTGAGTCTTATTGGCAAATATAAATTAGTGCAGAAGGAAAGTCTTTCGGCTGTAGGGGTCCAAAGCCATGATTTTATAAACCTGCTTGTGCAATTAGCCTTAAATAGAAATTACATTTTGTAACAACTTGCTGCAGGTGGACTCCTAGATTCTACTTTGAGATATGTATTTTTAATTGCTGTTTTTTAATAATACATAGGATCAAATGCACTTTTAAATTAATGATTACCATTCCTGTAAAATGCTAGTTATCAAAATGTCTACAAGTAAAAAGATATTAAAAAACTCCATTTTAATTTCAGACGGTGTCCTGAAACAGTGGTAATAAGTTCATATTTAATGTAATCACAGCAAGGCAGCAGTGAAGTGTTACTTAAAACAGAAAAATGATTCAGGATACTCGTGACTTTCCTGAATAACCTTTTAATCCAAGCTCCATTTATCTCTCTGGGTTTTCCTCTCAGATATGCGATAAGGAGTGGCATTACTATGTCATCAATGTGGAGTTCCCAGTGGTGACGCTCTATGTGGACGGAGTGACCTATGACCCCTACCTGGTGACGGACGACTGGCCCATCCACCCCTCACAGATTGATGTTCAGCTCACAGTGGGTGCCTGCTGGCAAGGTGAGCAGCCAAAGCTGATGATGATACCAGAGAGCGGTGCAGGTATTCAGTTAATGTTCTTCAACAGAATTCATTCATCTTGAGGGCAATTTTAAAAAAGTGCAACTGAAACGAAAGTTTTAATATGAAGGTCACTGTAATTTGAAGTATTTTGAGAATCCTCCTGCTGCTTCTATACGTGAGAAGGTTCAGGGATAACACTGCTGAAGTATTTGCACTGAGGGAGTCACCGAGTGTGGAACGTGTTCTTTGGCCTTGAATGAACAATGTAATTAAGAAGAGCACTTAGTCTGCCTCTGACAAATGACTGAACGAGTGTGAATGAAGGCGTACAATTAAACTGTCCTCTAAACTGATAGCTGCCACTAATTGCATAAGGGTAGAAGAAAGAGGATTTTTTTTGCATGCTGCTGATTTGATAGCCCAAATGAGAATGCTCAGTGATGCTTAGCCTTACATAAAGATGGCTCTCAATGTGGGGAGCAGCAGCAGGTCATCATGTGTGGCTTTCATTTGCATTCATCCTCCTTTACTCCACCTTCCTCTCCCATTTTTTTTCATTGAACACTGTAGGCCTTCAGGAAGATTAAAGGGGCCTTGAATAGTAGAGGGAGTTCAGAGACTATTTGTGCTTTCCTTGTTGGGGCCAAAGTCTCAGTCGTGTATTGTAAAGGCAGTACTAAAATCTGAACATAAGCCATTAGCGACATAAATAGCCTTTTCAAAGCACAGAGTTAAGTATCCAGTATGTTGATTGCAAACATGCTTGCAAAGTTGCGCTCGTCTGTTGTCTAACTCGCCCGGTTTGGGCTGTAAATGTGTTTTCAGAGCAAAAGAAAAAGAAGGAACGTGAACACTTACTGATGTGCAGTAGCATGTCTTTGCTTATTATAGCTGCTAACTGATGGGCTTTACAGAAACAGTCGGATGCTGATAGAGAGTTCAGGCAGGATATAATATGATGGAGTGTGGTGGCACAATAAATAAAAACAAATTTGTCAGCTCTAAGTGCTCCACTGATATTCTGGAGTATTTAATTCAATGTAATGATTTAATTTCATGGTTCATAAGTCTTAACTGGTCGGTCAGCTGTAGTCAGGATTCTGTCCTGACTACAGCAAATTGATTTAATCTAGAATTATTGTGTTACATACAGTCACCCAAATAAGCCATTCTGGTTGTTGTAACAAGCAGTGGCGTGTCTAGAAAATTTTTGTTGGGGGGGGCCAGGTAGGGGCACAGATTTGGAGAAGGGTGGCAGATGTAATTGGCAGATAATGTTTAAAAAAAAATTCTACCAACCATTAACCATAATTCAATAAGCCTATAAACCTAATAACTGAATGCGCTTTTAACTCTTATTAGAATGAGATTTTAACCACTACGGTGCAAAGTTTTTAGATACTGCGTTGATAAAGTACAAGAGATACAATCAGTGCTTTGTCAGTCTTTACTCAGCATTCAAGGACATCAATATTTGCATAGTATTTTTACTGACATATAGTGCACATATGTTTTGGGCAAAAACATTTTTTAATATTAAAATATGAACATTTGTAACAAACAATTGGCAAATTAGCCAGTTCCAATGTAAAACTTTATCTGCCTGTTAAAAAAAGAAGATAATCTTCTCACAAACTGGTGTTTGATTTTGAAACAGGAAAAAGTGGAGAAACAACTGAAAAGATTAACATTTGAATAAAACCTGAAAGCAAGTAAATACTTTCTATGCTGCCTTATGGTAAACTTTGGTAATATTGATAAAGAACAACACTGGCTGATGATGAAATACAGTCAGCTGGCATGGTGACACTGCCAGTATTAACCTGCAGGGCTGGACTGGGACAGAAAATCGGGCATTTTGACTACAGACCGGCCCACCAGGTATTAAAGCCATAAAGACTTTGAATGAAAACAAATGCTGTTGTGACAGTGATGTACACTGTCTTGTTGATATATGTATGATTTCTATACATTTTACGTCAGATAAAAACTTTGGTTGTAAAATTTAGATAATTATTTAATAAAAGCTAGATATTTTAAATGAGAATAAGAAAGAAAAGTATTTCTTTGTGCCCACCTTTCCCTGTTAATGCCCTACCTGGCCCCCTGGCAAAAATTTCCTAGATCCACCCCTGCACAGTTACCAGCTGTCAGCTACATAAAAAGGATCCTGGTGTTATTTGTCTCTCAGAAACAGTTGATAACTTCAACTCATTCATGTCACCTAAAAGTTAAACCTGTTTCTCCATCACCTGTTCAGCTCTGATGATTCAGTAAGGACATCTCCTGGTTTCATCTTCATGTTTCCCTCTCACCACATATCCAAACCGACATCATGACCAGCAGCTTTACAGCTGTGGCTCCAGCAAACATCAGCTGATACTAGAAAGTAATATTAAATAAATTCTAACAACAGCTGATCAAGCTTAAACGTGCTGCTGTTGTTTAGCGCGACATCTGCTGGTTTCCTCTTTCTGGCGCAAAGTGGGCGATAAATAAATGAGAGAGAAAAGCCGATCAGCTGATCATTGATCAGTTTCATGATTGAAGTAGCAACAGGAGAGGCAGGGGAGAGAATGAGAGAAGAAGAGGCAGCTGTGCAGCGTAACGACAGAATAAATCCAGCTTTGTGTCTTTTTTCCATTATAGCTAAAGTTCGGGACAAACTGCATCTCTTCTCAGCTCAATACGAAACGTGTAATATTTTCTCTGAATGAGGGACCATTCCATATTTTTAAGGAGCCGTTGGCAACTCTACTAACTAACCTTATGAATAAAATAAAGTTCACTATCAGTAACATCATAGAACCCACCCACCTAAAAACTCCATCAAGCTGGCTAGAACGCAGTACGAGTTATTGCAACTGACGGTAAAAAGTCAGCACAACGAAAATAAACTGCACCTAAACTTGGTTTATATCTGACCCAGATAGACTGCAGGTCATAACTTCTTACCTGAAGTTCAGTTCACCTGACACTCGGACTGGCGGCTGCCTCGGGTCTCTCCTCCTGCCTCACCTTCCCTCATCCACCTGCTGGCCTCTGTGGAAGCCCCGCCATAGCCACCACCAAACAACTGAGTTATTTTTACACATCGACCTGCATCTGGCAAATCCACCACCTCTCATTGTTCATGCCATTACAAAAAAAATAAAAAATAAGTCACTGGGGATATGCCCGGTATGCCCGATGGCCAGTCCAGCTATGTTAACCTGCAACCAAATCTGCAGCTCCATACAGCAATGTTACGACTTAGATTATATCTTATAACTCATAACTCTTATGTTAGCTGCCCTCAGCAGCATACTGTCTGAAATATTCCACGGCTGCAATAATTCTTTAAGTGTTATTTTTTCTTTGGTATTCTAATTTCACCGAAGTTTACTAAACTCAACAAACTTAATATTACTTACCGGGACATTTATTCTGTCCTCATTTTCTTTCACCGAAAAATTGTTTCCTGCAGTGCCGTCTTTCGTGCTTGGCTCTCCTACCTTTGCTAACGTGATGCGCATAGCGCAGAAGCCGATGGTGCATTCACTTACACTCGGATATCTGAGCTTCACCGTGAAAACATAATCGTACATTTGATATTTGATTGAATTTTGTTTTACCTTTGGGGTGGCACCTGGGGTGGCCAGTCTGGTTGGGGGGGTGGCCTGTGCCCCCCCAGGCCACCCCGCTGGACACGCCATTGGTAACAAGGTCTGTAGTGTTGCTACATGTGCTTCAGACTGATTAAACTCATTAACAGGTGATCATGGTCTGCTTTAAGAGAGCCTGGTAAAACACCAACGTGAAAAATAGTTACTGTGTGTACACACTGTGTGCGTTAACACTCATTCTTTTTGCAAATCAGTTGCAGAATTAACCAAACAACCAGCCTAAGAACAAAAATCAGGCTTCTTAGTTTGTTATTACTTGTTGTTTAGTGTAAATTGCCCAACATTAGTTCGAGATCACCGTGAAGTTAAGATCAGCTGCATTGCTGCCAGTTTACCTGATCTTAGCACCATCTTAGCATTCTGCATGGCTCAGTTGTGACCATTCGGCACATCCATTTGGCAAATGTAATGTAGCTCTCTATTTTAGTTGCTTTAGCCTGCATTGAGCTGCTATGCATCTGCAAGCCACCCCAGCCCAGCCCAGCTCTTCCCTTTTATCCCATATCTGAATGAATCAGTGTTATGTTGTCTTGATGCCTGCTCTATTCTGTGTTTGGATCTTGCTGTTGGGGTTCCTCCCTGCAAAAACCGACTCCCGCACATGGAGATACCAATACAAATCCAAACAGCCTGGACTATTATATGCTGGGATGATTGTATTGTATTGTATTGTATTGTATCTTTATTTGTTTCAGACATATAAAACAAAAAACAATATATACACACTACATATATTTTCATTTACAGATGCGAATATATATGTAGATATACACACACACACGTATGTGTTCAGATAAACAAAAAATATTCATCCTCATTCTGAGATTTCGGATCTTTCTCTATGAAGACGTTATGTCTGGGTGAGCACTAAGCAGCATCCGCCCCTTCTGCACATGCACACACAAAGGTGTGTGATGGTTGCTGCTGGATGAATGCACGGTTAAACTAGCTTCAACTTCAGTAGAAAAAATAGTTCCTGTTCTGTTGTGGTCTGAAATACTTATACACTTCAGTTGGACAATTTACATAAACTATAATACTTTTGGCTTTCCACTCCTCAACAGTTAATGCATGCTGAACTTTAATCCCTCATCCTTACTGTGAGTGAAAAAGAAAACAAAACTATATGTTAACCATCTTAAAATCAGACTTATTGAAACTACAGACAGCACTGTATTAATGGAGGTATGATTCTTTGTGAGTGGTGGGAGGTTAGTTCTAGTAACAGATTCGTGAATTTCTATGTGCAAAAATACTGCGCAGGTGTTTATAAGGCTATGTTTACAGTTCTGGACTGTCTGATATGATGACAGGATCTTTCCAGGTGGATTTGCATTCATTGAAATGAGTGAGAGGCCTGTGCTGTGAATGAACAGCTAACGTCTAAGTGCAAAACCTTTAATATGCAAAGACAGATATAGATGGTATTAGTCTCATGGTTAAAATCAGTCTTAAACCTAGAATCCATTGGCCATTACTGTGCATAAGACAAAATCTTTCCTGCTAACCTGCTAGTGAAACAACAAAGCTTATTTGGCTGCACATCTGCCTGCCTTTTTTCCACACTCTCCTATTTTCTAATAAAAATGTTTCCCCCCCATCAAACCCTTTGCTTCCACCTTGGAGAGTAAGTGCTGGCTGTGTACTCCTCACACAGTCAATCTATATTTACCCTCTGACCTGACGGAGGGTGTTCATGTTCGGAAGTATGTAACAGCCAGATAGCAAAGAGCAACACGCTCATCCTGCCTCGTTCTCTTCGTTCTTCAAGTGTGTAATCACACACCGTTGGTCTGCCTCTGGAGCTCCCCTCCTCACAGCGGTAAACATGCAGGAAGTAATTTTGATGATTTGCACTGCTGAGCCATAAATATATCTGTATGTAGAGTGTATTGAATAAATACAGGCTCACAGGTGTTGATACTCATACATTATAAGTGTAGAGCTAAACGAGGGAGCCACATCTTTCATATTTACACTTAAGTAATGATCCTGTTTCCAGCTCACCCATGCCTCTCCACCTCATCTGTTGTTTTCGAAACGACGCAAATAAAAAAGAGTGAAGATCTATACGGCTGCACATATCGGGCAAAGAGAGCTGACGCCACATAAAGACCAGTCTCTGTAAAGTGGAATGATCAGTTATTTTATCACCCGTGTCATTCCTGCTCTGAAGCATCTCAGTAATCCCCTCTCCTCTGCTTTTCCGTTTTTATCCTCTGTCTGGGATCCTTAATGGTTTCTCTGGCCGCGGCCTAAATTGATAACATCTGTCAGCGTGGGACTAAGTGGAAAGGTGGACATCCTAAGAGAAGGCAGGGGAAGAAAAACGTAACTGAGCATGAGAGTGAGAATAAGGGAAGCGTGAAGTAAAAGGAAACTATGGCTTTGGCATAATTTGGTGTCTGTTAATCCAAATGTGACTTTGTGGTTTTATGAGATAGACTGAAGTCGCCTGACAGCCTGGCACTTGGCAGGGCATCAGCCAGCACGTATAAAGACATGGCTGTGGTTGTGGTAATTTAACTGAACTGGAGTGGAGTAACATGGAGTGACTTGATGTCAGTGTGGCCCTGTCGCTCCACACAGTAAAATGTGAATACACTTACAGGTGATTGGTGTCAGGAATACTAATAATAATAGACTGTATACAGTGATCCAGTAACAACCACTACTTTCCTGTCAAGCTTGTAGTTCTGTACAACACATAACATAGTTTAAAGTGACACGCTTGACACATTTACCTCTTAATGGCCCCGGTGGTTAATTTATGTCAGTTTACAACAGCTGCTGAACATTTTCATCAGCTTGCTTAAGGACAATCATCATAAAAAGATGAGTTGGGGTTAGTATCTTGCCCAAGGATACTTGACATGCAGACTGGAGGAGCCAGGGATTGAACCACCAACCTTCCGATCAGTAGGTGACCAGCTCTACCTCCTGAGCTATAGCCACTCCTAGTGTACACTTGGTAATTACTTGAGGCTAAAAGTATAGAAGCACCTGTCTCAATGAATGAGGCATTAAGGTAAAAAGACAATTTGCTTGATTATTGTCACTTAACATGTTATACTTAGAGGCTTCTAGGAAGTCAAATGTCACACAGACACCATCTTCATTGCCACAGACACCATATATTTCGATTCAGGCTTCAGAACAGCCAGCAGATTTGCTCTTCAAATAAATATGCTACACTATATAAGCTTATATTCTGCTCGTGTGTAGCTGGTTTGACAAGCCTAAGCAATTACAAAAAGGTATATGTCTAAAGCTTGACAAGACAATTGCAGTTCTTTGAGTAGAAAATAGTTTGAAAAGAACATTTTCAAAAGTCTGTTTCCTGCTTGCTTTTTCCAAACTCTTCCATTAACTTTCGAGTAGGTGTATGGGAGCATTTGTCATACAAGCATGACTGGGGACTTGCACCTAAATTCATGAACTGGACAGTAAGCTGAAGAGTTAGGGGGTAAGAATTTTTATATCTACCCCTCTATTTCCCACTTCCTAGTCAAGAAAAAGGCTTCATCTGTTTCTCATCTAAGAAGGCAGGCGAGCAGATGACAAGCAGCTGGGTTGATAAGATCCCCCGGGTAGATCACATCAACTGGTAGGACTCTGTTGTCTGCCCCGTGGGTGATAAGGGAGCTCTGTCTGAGTAGTCACTGTGCACAATGTAGCTGCAGGTCAGCAATCATAGCCTCCCTGACTTGAAGGGCTGGATTCACTGCTCCCCATTTCTGTCATGTTTTCTCACCAGGAGAGCGAGGCATGATAAAGTGTTTCCAGTAGTGGTCAGTTGTGTCTCCATCTGTGCTGACCGAGCCATTCAAGAGCTAAATGCATCACTTAAGACAGTAATAAATGTGCCGTTACAATTAGAAGGTACTGGGCGACCCCCAAAGGAAAGTTTATCATCATAAAAGTATAAAGAGTTTTCAAGAGTGTGGAGGTCTATTGTATTGAAATTGAAATGGAAATAGACGTACTCTCCTGCTTCTGGTTTTTCCTCTCTGGCCTATGATGACTTAATAAGAACAAAAAAATTACTTGTAGTTATTAAGACAAAGAAGAAGCGCTAAATGAGCACGAGTCTCCACCAAGGCAGCTCATTCCCTTTCTTTAAAGCTGTAACTCATTTTGGGATCAACTTGAGAGAAAGGCAGATGTGAAATGTAAAAGTGAGGTCAGAGGTCAAATGTGAAACGATATTTGAATGCAAACTATAATGTGATATTTAGAATCCACTACTACCAATACAAACAAAGGCAGTAAAATTTTAATTATAGTTTAAAGATAAAAGCCATTTTATGAAAGCTTGATCCTATTTGACATTGAAGAAGAGGTCCGAGGTCCATCATAGTGATGTGATACAAACAATGGCAGTAAGAAACATAGTTTTAAACAGCTCTGGATATCATTATTATCACTTTGACCTTCAGATCAATGCTTTGACCTTAAAGGAGAGGTCAGAGGTCAAATGTAACATGACCTTTGAAATCTTTAAACATTAGCTACTACATCCTGAAAACACACACCACATAGTTTCTAATTTATGAGGCTTTTTTTTTTTTTAGCAATAAATCAGTGAGTTGACCTTAAAGACTTTGGTGGATGTCAGCCAAAATGTAACAGATTTAACACCCCCACTAAATTGATCAGAATTCATTCAATCAATTACATAAACGCTGCCAAAAACATAACCTCCTTGGCAGAGGTAAGTATGGCTGGCGTAAGGACAGTATATCCAGGGGGATATACTGTCCTTACTGTCATTTTTGTAGATGACTCTTATTTTTGTCAAATCCAGTAATACTTGTGCACTGGAGCCTTGCATGAAAGCTAATACCTTTGCCACAGCTGTTCACTCATCAAACTTTGAGGTCCTGAAGGTTGAGCATGAATGTGTCTTGTCCTTCAACAGACACAGGCGTGTCCTGATAAACACACGGCGACCATCGCAGACAAATGTTATTGTCAGTACTTTGGCCTTTAACATCTATAGCCCAAAGGGCTGCCAATTCCTTCATATTACCCTGCAGATTGTGCCACTGACACCTACCTGCAGCAGTTTCACAGCAGGGATCCGTAGTACTCAACTGCTGCAGTATACCTGCTTTAAAAATTTCAGAGCTAGTTCAGTCATTAGGAAGGAATTGTCAGAAGTGCAGCACCACATATAATGTGTGTAAGGATCCTCCAGAGGTAAAGATTGTTACAACCTATTTACCATCTGTATGAGCTGAGATACTCAAAGATGCCTGGCAGTAAAGTAAAGGCAGTAAAAATAATGTGTTACATCTGGAATCCTACCCAGATCCCACTGTCTACAGCTGCAGGATTAAGTGTCTACTGGACACAGAGGCTGAGGTTCACAGGTCAGAGCAAAACGAGATCAACTTATAAAGAATCTACTTACAATGCAAAAGTGGAAGAAAGACACTGGCATCCAAGTGACGGGTTAACAGATTAGCTCGAGGCTATTAGATAACTGGACCCAGTCCCTCACTTGCTGTATCTACTGAGTAATTAGATGCAAAGCAAGCGGCAATCATGGAAGAATCTGTGGACATGCCTGATTTTGGCCAAAGCTGTACATATTTTCCCAACATTAAGAAGCAGGTGTGAAAAACATCCTGGATTTGCCAGCAGCAGTCTCTTGAGAGCAGGTGGATCAGGGCACAGAGTCTCTCAGAAGTATGTTGAGAGGCAAGACAGATCAATTAATCACGAGTGGAAGATTTTCTCTTGGTATGCACCCTTCCCATCGGTCACTGCTTCACTTCATCCTCCAAATGTGTTTGATCAATGAGCCAGTTTGGATTTTGTTGTCATATGAGCGGAATGTTCAATACTTTTAGTGCTTCGGTGGATTACCGCCAGAATTAGAGACCAAAAGAGGGAAAAGGAAGAGAGAAATGAAAGGAAGGACAGGAATCCAAAGGTGACGTTTTGATACCCAGAGCTGGTAACCTTTCAGCTAATGAGTGGTTTGGAGACTCATATCGCTGGTATTGGCCTTTATGGAGTTCAGAGGACAGCCTTTAAATGTGTTGACTTTTTCCTTACCTTTATTTAGCCTGGATGGGCTGGCTGAGGAGCACTTGCACTTATACAGCAGTACCCTTCCACTTAATCATAGGTTGGGAGACACAAAACATGATTCTTTGGGCCATTTATAACCATTATTTGACCTAAAGGATCATAAACCAGTGGTTTACTGTAACTAAATGTTTACATGACCTTCTGTAATGATTCCATAAAAAGTGGAAAAATGATTTTCATTTATCTGAACTGTAGTAGTACGCACTGTTTTATCTGTTTGTTGTTGTTTTCTGCAGGTGGGGAGGTGACCAAGCCGCGGTTCACTCAATATTTCCGGGGAAGCCTCTCTGGATTGACCATCCGACCGGGAAAGATTGAGAGTCAGAAAGTCATATCCTGTCTGCAGGCCTGCAAAGAGGGACTGGACATAAACTCCCTCGAGAGTCTGGATAAGAGTATAAAGGTACACGTACACAGAGATAAAGGAGGTGTTTCAAAAAGAGGGACTGCAGTAAAACCTCTCATCTTGGTTTAAAGCGTCGGATAATAGTGCAGATCACATCAGTTCAGTGAAGAGAATGGATATTAAAAGAAACAGAGGATGGGCTTTTTTCAGTGTTTTAGATACCAAAAGCCAAACAATTACTGAATGACTCGCTGAATTCAAGTGTGGTACTGTAACAGGATCCCAGTGTTGCCATAAGTCAGTTCATGGAATCTCCTAGATATTCCTCAGTCAGGAAGTAAAGTGTTTAAGAAATAAACCAACTCAGTCATGAAGTTGCAGACCACATAATGTTACGGGGTTAACACTCCGTAGGTGTTATGTGTATGTGACCCAGTACGTTGGTCAGTATAGCGTAATGTCACAAGGAAAGTGTTGCGTATATACATGTAAGTGGTTCAGCTGTTATCCAGACTAACAGAGGCTACGGTCATCTGTGCGTTCCTGAAGCACACCAGTCAGCTTGTACCGTATTACCTGTGTCTACCCAAACAGTGTCGCCACCTGATTAAGCAACTAATGAAGCAGTGGAGCACAGGGGAAGAGACGAGTCGGGTTCTTGCCTTCCCGGCCCTCAATAAAATCTGCCGCCAGAAGCAGGAAACGTACCTCAACCCCTATTCTTAAGCAAGTGTACATTTCTTATGTACAAAACTGCAAGTTCACGTCTCCCAACGTGCTGCCCATGATCAACTTCATGCAGAGAACTCTAACAGAGATGTACACCCTGGACACAGAGGTCACTTACCAGCACTTCATCTATACCCGACAGCTGGGCAGTTACCTTAGAAACGCCATGACCATGGAGAAGAAAGAAACGTAACAATAAATGTAATGGCAACCAAACCTGGCTTTCCTGAAAATCTTCAACTACCTTCTTCTTCCCCTTTTTCACTGGCGTAGCTAATTGATCTCACTGTGCTGTGCAAGATAGAGGGCATACAAGATAGATGGGGCTTTGTGTGGACTCAAAGCCATCGCCTGTAAGCACCCTACCACTCTCAGCTCCTTTATTCTTTCTCCCTCTTCAGCTTTTCCCTCTCCAGCAAACTCCAGATCCTTCTATAGAGAACCTTGTGCTGTGGCGCAGCAAAGAGATGCATGCCAGCCTTTTGAAAAGGCATGCTGGGATGAGGTGGAGGATATGAGAGAGAAGAGGAGAGCCTCTCTAGGGCCAATGCAGTTTATCTTTTGAGAGCCATTTAATTTTCTTCTTAGCCACACACTCATCTGGCCCCTGGAAGTCCACGGGAAGCTTAGCCAGGCAGGTGGACAGCTGGCACTGCACAATCAGAGGAGAATAACAGGCAGAGAGGCAGGTAGACACAAAGTATAGACAGAGAACAGAAGATGAGAGGAGACAGAAAGAAGTGTGAATGGGGAAAATGACAGGGCGCGGGGACTGTATAGAGCACCACAGAGAGGAGGAGTAACTTCACCCTGGTGCTGATACCCAGTTTTAGAAAATGGGAACTACTCATTGCAGTTCTGGCAGGAGAACACTGAATCCTTTTTGAAGTAAGAAGGCTTCAAATCGCTACCATCAAACTCTGCAGGAGAGCACACTGCTCTGTAAAACCAGCTCTACTGTGTGTCTCTATGTTTACGATATTTACTAGTTCATGCATATTCCCATTATTATCATACTGCCATGTTTAGTTATGCCAGGTTTTCATTTATTTCGGTACAGTATGGAAGCAGAAGCCTGAAACTACCTTGAAACAGGTGATCCATCACAGTGAACATTGGATGTGTTTGTTTTATGCCGTTGCATGGTAAAGCAGCGCAGCCGTGATGTTCACTTTGATGGATTGCCTGATTCAAACAAGTTGCGAGTCTCTGCAAACTAATGTGTGCACCACTGTACAGTGAAACCTGTAGAACACAGGGACTGCCTGGAAACAAGCAGAAAGGTAGTGACCTTTTATCATTTGCAGAAACGCTGCTGAAATTATTCAGTTTTTACCCCTCAGGCTGATGGAGTATTGCTGTCAACCCGCCGGGCAGGCGCGCAGTGTGGACCCCCAAGTTTGTGAATATGATAACTCGAGGAGGTGACATAGGATTTTGAAATATCATCGTGCATCTACTAAAAATCTCAGATGAGTTCGAATCTCAGTGATGCTGACCTCAAGGATTTTCAAATTTATACCATAGGTGCATCTGCCTGAGGGCTGGGCATGATAGTGCTACCATGAGATTATAAGCACCCTTGCCTCTTGTTGCATCACAAATATCAAACACTATACACTAAAGGTTCAGCAACAAAAAGTTGGTTTTCTGGGTTTCAGCCACAGGAGCCTAAGCAGAGAAATCCAGAGCTCCCTCTCCTCACGCAACCTCCTCCAGTTTACCCAGGAACGCTTATTCATTTGAATCGTGACCCTGAATGGGATAAGTGAAAGAAATACATTTGAAAATGTTGTTTTTTCTAGTCTTTTCTACTCTCAGTATAAGCCACATTAACTTGGTCAAACCCACAAACACATACAATAAACAGAGATGACACACGGCGGCATGTTTATAGGTCGTATCTTGGGCAAACATGCAGACTTGAGGATCTGGATTTTGAATAAAGCATCTCAGATTATTGGATAAGCTGTTCTTCCTTCGAAGCTGCGGCCACCCCTGAAACATCCATATAGTACCGATTCCATTTAATTATTTGATCTTAAGGCCACGACTTGAAATCGTTGGAGTTTAATCACATTACCACACAGCAAAGCGTGAGCCGCGCGGTATGTAAACGGTAAGTTTTGCACAGAGAGTGGAATCTGTACCCCTGCCCCCCCTTCTCCTGCAGCAGGTTAATCTGCCCATGCCCTGCACGCTTTCACTCTATCAGCTTTCGTATGCACAGGCTAATCTACAGCATCTCAATTAGAGCTGACTGATTTCAGTTTTAAATGGCTCTGTTCCCACGGACATTTTATCATCTGCTGTGTCAGTTCTCGCTCTCCGTCTAACATCTGTGTTTTCTCTCTCCCTAGTTTCACTTTAACCCAGCTCAATCCATCCTGGTAATGGAGGGCGAGGACTTGGAGAACATGAACGCTGCTGTGAGGAAAGTTTCCTACATAAACTCCCGTCAGTTTCCCACACCAGGCATCCGACGCCTGCACATCTCCACTACCGTCCAGTGAGTGCACTGCCGCGTTCGTCTTGTTCTTTGCCTTGTTTTTTGCCTTGTTTTTTCTCCTTTATCTTTACTGAAATCTGCTTCGTGTGTGTGTCTCTCTGTCGTTTTTTTCTTCCTACACGACGATATTTGTTTCCTTTAGTGTTCACACGCTTTCTCTGTTTCTGGGTACCTTTTCTTTAAGATGTTCGCCCACCTCGACACTTCTGTTAAAACAACACGGCAGACATCACACCGCGACTGATATATGATTCCCTTTCCGCGCATTGATCCCCACCCCGCCCTCTGTTTCTCGTTTTCCTCTGCTGTCGCTTCCCCTTTCCTTTAATACACCATTTTCGGTTCACTGTCGCCACCGGGGGCTGGTTTTTACATTTTCATGTCATGTATTAATAATTCTTCCTGGATTTTGCCAGAGGAACGAGGGGAAGAGAGATGCAAAAGGAGAGGGTGTGTGTGTGTGCGCGCATGTGTGTGTGTGTGTGTGTGTGTGTGCGCGCGTGTGTGTATGTGTGTGCGCGTGTGCGTGTGTGTATGTGTGCGTGCTTGTAGACGCAAGGCACAGAGAAGAGAGGCTGGCTGGTAAAACAGCCTCCCTTGGCGGGTTACCATTAAAATTCATGATTGTTTTAAATATATGTAGACCCCTGCAGCACAGCCCTGGGGTTTCACTCTCCGCCCTCCCGATGGGTTCGATGCACAGCGGCAGGCCCGAGAACTTCAACTAACACAGCAGAAGAGTGTGTGAGTGTGTGGATGGATGAGTATGCACATGTTGGTGTGTGTGCTGCACAAGCTGCTGGTGATGAAGAGTCGTAGCTGGAGGCGCACCGATTATCAAGGAATACATTATGCTAATAAGGGCTAAGCTTGCATCATTGCTAAATGTTGTTTAAATGAAGTTTTTCCACAGACTGCTGACTAGTCTGCGAGTTGCCGCAGCTGTGTGTGTGTGTGTGTGTGTGTGTGTGTGTGTGTGTGTGTGTGTGTGTGTGTGTGCGTGTGTGTGTGTGTGTGTGTGTGTGTAAAATAAGGAATAAAACACTACTTGAGGACATGTGTGGCTAATGTTTAAAAATGGGGTCCACTCAAAAGCATGTTTAGGGGATGAGTTTTATTTAAACATCCAGTTTGACGCCAGAAAAAAAAAAAGACCGTAAATCTTGCCTTTCAACTCTGTTAGTTACACTGAGAGTCTGGAAATTGGCCTCCTGCAAGAAGGCATCAGCGGGTGAACAAACTCCCTTCACTGCTACAGACAGCATGGCTTTACACAAATAAACAGAGATGCTAAATATTTCCTGGCGATGCAATTAAACGTCTTTCTTGCTGACGCCTAATAAGCCAAATTACTGCAGGCACTGAGAATATAATTAGACGAACCACGTTAATCTTGGGTTCCCCTCGTCCTCGGTCTTGTTTTTTGTCACAGAGAGCGGTTCAGACACGGAATCTGTACTAGAACGCGGAATTTTATTGATTCCGCGTTCTAGATGCTGTGGAATCAATAAAAGTGTAAACGTGGCGTCGACGGTGCATTATTCTCGTACCACAAAAACACGAAAATGGAGACGGACGCTTCCCGGACAGGTGCTTTCAGCTGGCTCTGGGGCTCAGATGTGATTGGAGAAGTGCTGCAGATAACAGATTTAATCAGCCAGAGAGAAAACACCTGTGTGTGTGATCGAAGTCCAGGTGTGACTAATGACATTAACACTGGCTGTGAGTCATTAAGGTATCCCACAAGCCTTTGCCAGTGAGACACAACGCACAGCACTGGGACCCCCTTGACACGCACCTGTGCTTTTTCCTGCTAAAACTGGTGAAAATACCGGTCTGGAAAAACATTACTGCACATGCCCACTTGAGATTGGCCGTGGAATGTTCAACGCGAGGGTGAACAATCACGACTCGATACGACATGGCTTGTGTCGTAGCCAGTGTTGGGTAAGTTACTTTAAATTAGTAACTTAGTTACATTACTAGTTACTTCTATCAAAAGTAACTCAGTTACTTCAAGTTACTCATTACTTTCAGAGTAACTAGTTACTAGGGAAAGTAACTTTGGTTTTACTCAGAATTCTCTTGTTAATGTGTTGCTTCCGTAACTGGATACCCAGCAAGATTGCCAGTCTTCTAGCTTGCTTACTTGCCACAAGTGCACTGTGCCACCTACCAATAGAAAGGAAAAAATAATGTGCACATTTCCACGAGAGAAATCCCACACCTGATTCAATCCTAGCCTGCTTTTTACATCCAACACGAAAACTGCAGTCGTGGTGCTTTCGATTGTACTCAGAACTCGGAAATTCTGCCTTCTGAATAGGAAGATGTAGGTAACACCAGACTGAAGATGAGCTGCATACAGGGCTGGACTGGGACAAAAAAATCGTCCCGGGCATTTTGACTAGAGACCGGCCCACCATTATAGGAAAAATCATAAAGCCTTTGAATGAAAATAAACACTGTTGTGACAGTGATGTACACTGTTCTGATGGTATACATGCATCAATCTATCAATCGTTTGTTGTAAGACTCAGATAATTATTTTTTTAAAAGTGAGACATTTTAAATGAGAATAAGAAAGTATTTCTTTGTGCCCCCCTCTCCCTTTTAATGCCCTACATGGACCCCTGGCAACACTTTGCTAGATCCGCCCCTGCACAGTTACCAGCTGTCAGCTACTTAGAAAAGAATCCTGGTGTTATTTGTCTCTCAGAAACAGTTCATAACTTCCCTTCAACTCATTCATGTCACCTAAAAGGTAAACCTGTTTCTCCATCACCTGTTCAGCTCTGATGATTCAGTAAGGACATCTCCTGGTTTCATCTTCATGTTTCCCTCTCACCAGATAACCAAACCGACATCATGACCAGCAGCTTTACAGCTGTGGCTCCAGCAAACATCAGCTGATACTAGAAAGTAATATTAAATAAATTCTAACAACAGCTGATCAAGCTTAAAAGTGCTGCTGTTGTTTACCGCGACATCCGCTGGTTTCCTCTTTCTGGCGCAAAGTGGGCGATAAATAAACAAGAGAGAAAAGCCGATCAGCTGATCATTGATCAGTTTCATGATTGAAGTAGAAACAGGAGAGGGAGGGTGAGAGGATGAGAGAAGAAGAGGCAGCTGTGCAGCGTAACGACAGAATAACTCCAGCTTTGTGTCTTTTTCATTGTAGCTGAAGTTCGGGACAAACTGTTCCTTTTCACCTCAATACGAAACGCGTAATATTTTCTCTGAATACGAGACGATTCCTGAAGTTCAGTTCACTTCGGGTCTCTGCTCCTCTTGCCTCCCTTTTCCTTCATCCACCTGCTGGCTTCCACCACTTGCTAATGTTATTGAATCTGTGGAAGCTCCGCGATAGCCACCACACGAAGTAACGAATAACGAGCCTATTTAAATCCCAGTAACGAGTAACGCGTTCCCGGTTTTGGCATAATAACTAGTTACCGTGCTCGCTACCACAATAATAACGTAGTTACTGTAACGCGTTACTTAATAACGTGTTAGTCCCAACACTGGTCGTAGCCAGTCGTGGTCTGGGATGCAAATGTCCAAAACTTTCGAAATGGAAAAATATATGCAATACGTCCCAGAAAATGAGTTTTAAGAATCATTTTAAGAATTCATACGTAATTTTGTGTTATATATGATATTATAAAAAGTTTGTATAGCCATAATAGCACCCGTGTTTTGTATAAAAAGACATACTACCAGTAATGAAAAGCATTCCCCTATGAAAGATTTAAAAAACACAAAGTTCAAACTATAAAAATTGGTTTAGCAGTATAACACAGAGACAAGTAAGAGACAAGTAAAGACTGAAACAGTGTACCTCAGTGGTTAAGAATAAAGTAAAGAACACCAAAGTGCTCACATGGTGGAGAGGTGGATAGCACCGTTGCCTCACAGCAACACGGTCTTGAGTTTGAACCCACCTTCAGTCTGGCCTTTTTGTGTGGAACTTGCATGTTCTCATTGTGTCAGCGTGGATTCTCTTTGATTTCCTCTCATAGTCCAAAGACATGCAGTTAGTGGGGTTAGTGTGAACGCGAGTATAAATGCTTGTCTATCTCAGCTGGGATGGGCTCCGTGACCCTGAATTGGATAAGTGGACGAAAATGGAAGGGCTATATTAAAGTATTATAAAAAACTCTACATAATGTTTCTTTATAGCTGATTTAAAAGAAGGCAAAGGTCTGCAGGCAGGGCGTTTTACAACAAGTCTCCCAAACAGCAAACACTCTGTGTGTGAACAGTCAGATTTCTCCTGCAGAATCTCAGGCTGCTCACTGAGACAAGAGTTCCAATATGTTTCCTTGAGCCATGAGGGGCTTTAAATGTGAGACATAAAATTTTAAAATGCATTCTAAAACAAATGAGCAGCAAATGTAGAGCCGTTAAACGAGTGTAATACGTACACTTGTCTTCGTTCTTACAAGAAGTCTTGCTGCTGCATTTTGAAACATTTGAAATCTATTAATTGATTCTTGATTTACACCAGTTACAAGACCACTGCAGCATGAATGATCATTTCAGTATTGCTGAAACTCAGTGCTGATCAAACGGTAGTAGCAGGACTGAGAAACCTGCTTTGTATAGTTCTCAAAAGTGAGGCTGAATATCACATAGCACACCCAGATTACAGACGATTAATTTAGCATTAACTATCAAAAGACCAAAGAAAGACTGAAGGATAGGATACAGTTTATCAGAACCAGTGATAACAATGACGGTTTTGACCATTTTGCAATATTAGTTCAACATTTTGTAAGAATATAGTAGTTTGTGGTGTCTGTGGACAATAAAATTGGAAAATGTAAAAGCTGGCAGAGCTGTTGTACATGTACATGTATTTACATAGGGGAATAAAAATGACTGAATCTGTGGGTCAGGTATTGAGTTTTATGATGTGACGTCATGAGCAGAAAGTTGTCCGTTATATTGGATGTGATACAATTGAAAAATGGGACGTAAAAATGTTTTCTCCCGCCTGGCTTGCAGTGTTGCCAACTCTAGCTGTGTGAAATCAAATTCGAAGAAGGTGCTGTTAGATTTGTATTGTTGATTGTCATTTATGCTTAGAAATATTTACTTATATATGCTTAGAGTTTTGTAATTAGTTGTAGATTGGTAGAGGTTTTGATCCTTGATAGTCTGCAAACTTTGTGTGTATTAGACAGCACTTTGGGAGCATGAGAGGTCATACCGTGTCTTATTGTTTTATGGTAGGATTAACGTAGTTGCGTCTGTTCTAGTCTAAGTGCTCTTTGTTTAGATGAACTGCAGGACTTCCTCACCGTGTTATCTAGGATGAACCATCTAGGGTGAGGGGGAGGCTACCCTATTGTCTTCAACGTTCCAGCGGATGGGTTCAAGCTACAAACCTATCAGGTGCTACGCCAAAAACCTCTTCGTCATTGCTGTGGTTGCTACCAAATTGTTACAGTTGGCTGCAGTTTCTTACGTTTGTCTGCAAACACTTGCTAACTACTAGCCATAAGGTGCAACTTTTATTCTGATGGTCAGACCGTCTCCATTTCTGGTCTGTGTTGCACTTCCCACAGTGTCAGCACAGCTTGGACAACTCACTTTCATTTAAAGTACAACCGCAGCAATATGCTAAAAGCCAAAGCAATCCCAGTGAGGATTTTTCCAAACGATTAGAGAATACATGCTTTTCCTTAGTGATAGGTGGTTGCCATGGTGGTCACTTACTGGTCCGTAGGCTTGTGTGCCTGGGGATTTAGCAATCATTTTCCCAGCGACTGCCATCAACCTCCAGCGACCGGTAATGAAATATACATTTTTAACAAATGGTCATGGACCAGTCTCTAGGCATGTGTGACTGGGCTCTTACACTGTCACTATGAATCTCAGGCATCCAGAATGGTGGTCACATGCCTGCAAAACCTCAAAAAGGAATGCTTATCAGGTTGTTAGTCTTATACTAATCACTGTAGCTATATCTGTGTGGGAGTCATCTTGACTTCTGATGTTTTTAAATGTCAGTAATTACTAGTAGTTATTATAGCATCATTCCAACTATATGAGCTAGTTCTAGAGCTCTGCTACCCTGACTTTAATCTTTATGCTTCTCCGTAACAGCAGGAGCACTCTGAGTGATAGCGATGTGTATATGTTTATATACGAGCAGTCTGATAATAAAACACACACTATAAAGGTTTTCTTCTAGAAGACTCTGACTAACATAACAGGGCTAATAAGCTGCTTTACCACACAAAGCTATAATCAGATCATAAAGTTTAACAGCTATTACGTAGTAGGATGAAAATGGCATGTCATGTTTATATGAGGACTAAATGAGTGGTGTAGTAATCACTGCAAAATGCAAGCTGTAAACTGAAAGTCTGGTTGTTTGCCATGTGACCTCAACTTACCAATAATTTCAGTGTAGGAGCGCATGACATTTTTTACCCGTCAAAACAGTCTTGCAAAGAAAGTATCATGAAGCCAGCTGTAAGCTAGTTGTAGCTTTGCTGTGTCGAGTGTCTTTTAAATCAGACAAGTGTCTCCAAGAGATTCCTGTTAGGTTTGAAGTTTGTGGGCTGACACGTTCATAACCAAGCCTACAATTTTTGCTTGGTACCTAGAGGAGTTTAAAAAACAAGGACATGGAACAGACAAAACAGCTGAGCTGTAGTTCAGAAGGTAGAGTAGGTCATCTACTCATTGGATGGCTGGTGTTTCGATCCCTGGCTGCTCCAGTCTGGATGCCTAATATCCTTGGGCAAGATACGCACCCCAAGTTGCTCTCGGGTACATCCATCGGAGTATGAATGTGTGTAAATGTTAGATAGAAAGCACATATTTATAGAAAAAAGTGAATGGGTGAATGAGTCATGTTGTAGGCATGTGTTTAATGTGTAATCTGTGGTCTTTCAGGTTTCCTCCAGCAACAGACACACTGGGCACTGGTCTCTTTGTTAGGTCTTCAACTGCTCATTTAGAGAAATATCTAATCAGCATATCACACGGCAGCAACTACATGTAGACATGGTCAAGGACACCCTAGGTGACACTCCTTTTCTGCTAAAACAGGAACCAAAGACTACAGTTCACACGGACTCACCAGAACTGGACAATAGAAGATTGGAAAAACATTGCCTGGTCTGATGAGTCTCAATTTCTGCTGCAACATGAAGACAGTCTTCTTGCTGTGAGGCAACATGGTCAGAATTTGGTATAAACAATATGAAAGCTTGGAGCCATCCTGACTTGTATCAGCGGTTTAGGCTGGTGTGGGGGATATTCATACATTTTGAAGGGCGTTTAAATATCACAGCCTACCTGAATATTGCTGCTGACCACTTGGTCTGTGGTCACAGTGTAACTGTCTACTGATGGCTACTCCCTGCATGGTAATGTGCCATAAATAGACAATCCAGTCCATTCATGGTCAGGTTAAGATTTAATTCAATACTCTATATGGTCTTTTCTGCATTATATTTATGATTTGTTAATTTAAACATGTTTGTTTAAAGTTGACTCTTCTTACAGAAGAACACCTCTATTGACAAAATAAGAAATGTAAGGGGGCTTTGCTCATAACCTTTAGTTACTGACTGATATTGACTGACCTCAGTTTTTCTCCTAGACTGCTTAATGGTCAGCCTGTGGCTATAAGTCTCTTTGTGAGCCATTGTGAGTTTCCAGCAGTAAATCCTTGTGTACAGTCTAGTTGATAACACGGGCGATTTCACAGACTCGGTTACACTGGGAGGCTGAAACATGGCCAGCTGCCACGACGTGTCCGCGAGTGCTGGAACAAACTCCCGTTTTGACTGATGCGGAAAGTATCGCTCTTCACATAATAAACAGAGATGATAATTGATTCCTCCAAATGCATTTAAATTTGTTTTGTGCTGACACCTAATAACTGCAATTACTCCAAGCATCTTGCAAATAAAAGTATCCAGTGCTAATCTTTGCAACAGCCCTTTTAAGCTCCCTTGTCATATTTCTTTATAATTAAGTTGGCGTGGCTCCAGTTGCTGTTTGCGTGTGTGTGTGTGTTTTGCAGGCCCACGCGGCAGCCGACTTCCCGCATCACTGAGTTTGTATCTCCCACTGCTCACAACAATGGCTTGGTGCCCAAGCTGCAAGCAGGCACGCAGACACATAACACCAGCCATAACCATAGGAAAGAAAGGGAAAGATTACACAATGCCCCGAAACCTGTTTTTGTCCCAAACTGTGGCCTCATGCCCCTGACTACAGAGGATTAGAGACTGCAGTCAGGTTTTTCTCTGCTGTTAGGCTAAGTTTAAGAGGGTTTTTTTCTCTTTTGTTTCAGTCTTTTGTGTCAAGAAAGTGAAAATGAATTTGCTCCATTTTTTAAATGATAGCGCTACATTCAAGACTTTTGAAAATGTATCCGTGTGATTTTGACAATTCAGCTAATATATCAGCTAATAGGTGTGTTACTAGGGCTGGGTATCGTCACTGATTTCTAGAATCGATTCAATTCCGATTCACAAGGTCCCAAATCGATTCGATCCACGATTCGATTTAATTCGATTCGATTCGATTTAAATCTGGGAAATTTTGACAGTCAGAAGTATAATTCAGATCAGAACATTTACATATTTTTGTATCTATAAAAAGGAAGCTGACACTCGCAAGACTTTATCCAAGGTGTGAGCATCACAGCAGATGCCTTTGTGTCAAAGTAGCTGAAGATAAAACACAGAAAAACATGAAGGTGATTTTCCTGGCCTGGGATTTTATAAAAATATTCTGCAGTACATCAAAGACGAAAGAAAACCATTAATTAATGAACATTACCTCTGACGTTACAGCGGTTTTATTAGACACACGGCTAAGCATTTTGCATTTTGAATAATATTAAAAAGTTTAAATTTGTTCAGTATTGTTCTGGGGGCCTCTGGATGTCTGGAGTTTTGATCTCCTCCATACCCGCTTCACACCCTGGAGGACGGGGCTGTGGCCCCCCCACACTCCCTAGCAGATCATTACATGGAGAAACCTTTGGAATGCAAGCATGCTGATCCACACAGGTATGCACACATGGGTATTCACAGACGCGGACTAAAGCTTTCTTGGCTGCTGCCTCAAAGCACACTGTGCGCTGTCTATCTTGCGTGCTGCACAATATCGTTTATTATTTAGTAAATATTGATATCTATGACTAGCTAGTTTATTGTGATGGTGCTTTGTTTTCTCTATTATTATGTTGCTCTTTGTTGTTTGCTGTCTCCTCTGTTTGTTTTTTTTTGTTTGTTTTTTTTTTCTCCATACAGGTGACCCAGGAGTTCTTTTTTTTTTTCTCTCTCTCTCTCCCCCCCCCCCCCTTCTCACCGTCTCTTCTCCCCTTTGGTTTTCTTTCTTTCTCTCATTCATTCCCCCTGTCCTATTTATTTAAAAAAAAAAAAAAAAATGACAAAGGATGAACTGAAGCTCTGCCATCACGTAATGTCGCATACTGCTGTTTCTGATGTCATTTAAAAAAAAAAAAAAAAAAAAAAAATTTGTTCAGTATTGAACAGCAGAAATGAGGTTTTCTTTTCGGAAGAATGTAAAAGGGAAAAAAACAGCGGCCGACAGCGCTGTAAGCAACAGTAGACTTGTGCATAACAAGCAAGCGAATAATGAAGAAAGCGAAACTGTTCGAGAGAGAGAGAGAGGGTGGGAGGGAGAGAGGGGGAGGGAGAGAGGGAGAGAGAGAGAGAGAGCTGCGCATCGCAATGGAAGCAAAACAGTAAAAGAGTGAATTCATGACGATGTTTATGTGAAGCGTTTGGATCTTCTTTAGCTGCTGGTTCGGTCAATATTGTTTGGAGAGAGATCAAACTAACAGCTTTAGAATCAGCGCATAAAGGGCGTGAACACAAAGCGCGGACCCGGATCAGCGAGCTGTCGGCTTTCAGCCCCGACTGTGAGAAAGGCGACATCTAACTGATTCTGATCCGCGGGTCAGAATCAGTACCTGCTCTCATTTACTGTTTGGTGGTTCTTGAAATTTTGTGAGATGTCACCAGAGATTCTGGCATTTCGGACAAAATAAATTTATATTAAAAAATCAATTCAGGATTTTAATGAATCGATTTTACGTTATCCAAGCCAGAATCGATTTTAATCGATGAATCGATTATAAAAACCCACCCCTATGTGTTACATGTTATATTTGTCATAAATTAAAGAAAAACTCACATATGAGTTTAATTTAGTTCATTTCTGGTTTCTTCTACGTCAACATCCACACACACACTATTAATTAGCAGGATGTTTTCTTATTCTTATTCAGAATATGGCATAAAACATGTGTGATTGCTCATAATTGATTTCAATTTTGAGCCAATTCACAACAACAATCACCAGTATGAGCTTTATACAGGTCTTTGAAAGGTGAAGACCTTGCAACGTTAGAGAAAGCCAACACATTTTTGTGGCACAACTTCACCTACTTCCAAGGTGCATGGAGAAGACAAAGATCTGATGATGTGAAGATTACTGCAACAGTTAAAGTATTAGGGAACAACTTTAGTGGGCGACCATATCCGTTAATGCCAGAATCTCAGGTTAAACCTCACAAAATTTCAAGAACCACCAAACAGGTAAAACAGTAAATGAGAGGAGGTACACGGATTCTGCACAGACATAAAAACAAAGCACCCGCCGACGGATCAGAATCAGTGAGATGTCGCCTTTCTCACCGACGGCACGGACACGGTCGGGGCTGAAAGCCGACAGCTCGCTGATTCTGATGTTTTGGCGGGTCCACGCTTTGTGTTTACGTCTTTTTTGCGCTGATTCTAAAGCTGTTCGTTTTATCTCTCTCCAAACATTATTGACCGAACCAGCAGCAAAAGAAGATCCAAACTACGCTTCACAAAAACATCGTCATGAATTCCCTCTGACTTTTGCTGTTTTGCTTCCACCACACTTCATGCACTGCTCTCTCTCTCTTCAACAACAGTTTCCCGTCTAAAAATCTGTTTTCTGCATTATTCGCTTGCTTGTTACGCACAAGTCTACCGTTGTTTACAGCGCTGTCAGCCGCTGTTTTTTCCCTTTTACTTACTTCCGAAAAGAAAGCCTCATTTCTGCCATTCAATAGGCTTCTGAACAAATGTAAACTTTTTAAAATTATGCAAAACGCTTAGCTGTGTCTGTAATAAAACCGCTGTAACTTCAGAGGTAATGTTCATATGTTGATTAATGGTTTTCTTTCGTTTTTGATGTACTGCAGAGTATTTTTCTAAAATCCCAGGCCAGGAAAATCACCTTCATGTTTTACTGTGTTTTATCTTCAGCTACTTTGACACAAAGGCCTCTGCTGTGATGCTCACACCTTTGATAAAGTCTTGCGAGTGTCAGCTTTCTTTTTATAGATACAAAAATATGTAAATGTACTGATCTGAATTATAATATTTCTGACTGTCTGAGGCAAAATATATGTATGTATATATATTAGGGGTGCAACGATACACAAAATTCACTGTTCGGTTCGATACTTTGGTGTCACGGTTCGATATTTTTTTGATACAAAAAATGTTCATGCCTTTTTAATTTGTCATTTATTAAAATTATAAATATATATTTTAACTCAAAGGTACAGTTTTTAAATTAAATGTTGCTGAAACAACAAAATAATTAAAAAATAAAATAAATCTATCTGATCGATAAATCACTCATCTTTGGAAAAGAGAGTTTATTACAGAGAAATGTCTCTTTCCAAAATAAAAGCTATACTATACGCTTCTTCTGGGCTATATTCTCAGCAGCATATTAAACATATCAGGTCCCCATAAGGAGAATCATGTGCTAACGGCTGTCTAAATGACTCGGGTAAAGTTTGCAGCATGCGTGCTTGTTGTTTTTGTCTGCTTCCACTTGTCTTTGCACTAGGATGATGTCGGCGTAAATGTGCAGTCATATTCATTTTGTTCCCACTAGTGCTGTTAGAGTTAATCTCGTTGAAATGACGTTAACGCCATAACGCAGCAAATGTAATTGAGCATTGCGTGGAACATCCAACATACTGTTTTACTTTAGTCCATGACGCGCTTACCTTCAGGGTCATACTTCACATGAAAACCAAAATAGTTCCAAAGGCCAGATCTGAATGAGGGTGGGGGAGGTTTAATTTCGGGTAGGGTTGAGGCAGTTGCCATGTTGCAACGAGCTTGGCTTCTGTCTCGCTAGCTTGCCCCCCCACACACACACACACAAGAGCACACTGCGCTCAGTGGATCTGCACTCGACAGTGCAGCCTAGGCGGAGTAGTCGAACGCAGATCCACTGAGCGCTCAACACAGACAGCATCGTCAGAAGGAAAGTTGATCAAATAAATTAAAAAAATTTGTATTGTTCGATACATATGCGTACCGAACCGAAAGCACTGTATCGAACGGTTCAATATCGATACATGTATTGTTGCACCCCTAATATATATATATATATATATATATATATATATATATATATATATATATATATATATATATATATATATATATATATATATGTGTGTGTGTGTGTGTGTGTGTGTGTGTGTGTGTGTGTGTGTGTGTGTGTGTGTGTGAAATGTGGCTCTTCATGAAATAAGTTAAAGATATAATTTAATTAGCAGTTCTGAAAAGTCATAAAATAGAATTGCTCGGCTTAATAAGCAACTTAAAGGAGTGTGTTAAACAAGAGTACGATGGTTACACAACTACCATACTCATACCTACTACATTTTTCTTAAGAATGACAACTTTACATTTATGTATCTTCATCTCAGAGTGTAAATAATTATTTATTTTGATACATTTGTTTAACCAGTTGGTCCTGATATGATGTTTACAACAGCATGTAAGTGCGGTATTTAATTAGCCATTTCGTGTTCATTAAAAGCTACTTGTAAAGCCAGGCTGATTAATCAAGTTGACATGACAGGCCTATCGTGCACACAGTAAAACCCCTTAAAGGGCATTTTCTGCATCAACATCAACAACATCACTAATACCTGACTTGTGTTATTGTTCTAGCAAATACTTTAAAGAAAACTTTTCACTTTTCTTTGGCAAATCTACCGTCTCCTTTCAGCTTTTCTAATGCTAATCACAAACAATTCTAACCTAGCTGTAGGTGACCCAACATATACAGATTCATCAAGTACATTCAAGCATTGCAGAATCATTTACATGAGAATGTAGCTGAGAAAATAGAGGCTGCATAACAGCTGAAATCGTATAGCCCAGACTTCCAATCTAGGAAAAAAAAAAAGTTATGAATTCTCATAGCCCGTTACAGAGCCGCAGCAGGGAGACAAGGCAATGATGTCCCTCCCACTGACAGATGTTTGTGTGCTTGAAAGGCCTTCGGTGAAATGTAAAAACAAAAATCTGGCTTGTTTGTTTGGCTTTCAGTGCTTCTACTACCTCTCCTTCCCCCGCAATGCTCAGTCCTCCGCCTCGACACAGCCTCAGCCCGTCCTAGCCTTTTCTCAGTTTAATAACTCATGCGTTCCGTGTGATCTGCAAACTGCGCTGTGTTTATCAAATAATGCAATAGAAGGGCTGCACGTCAGATGCCTGCCCTCATTTGTGTGAACATGTGTGGGTGAATATGGCAGATCTGTGTGTGTGCTGGGTTATTCTCTCTCTCTCTCTCTCTCTGCATGACTGTATTGTGAGCTCTCAGCTATCGAGCTCGAATCCAAGCCTGTGCATTGAATGTTGCCAGTGGACGCTGGGCATTTAAAGGCATGCTATCACACGCAGACAGGCAGCCATGCACGAGTGAAAACGCAGCAGGTCTGTGTCTGCTGCCTAAGCACTGACAGGATGGAGCGGTTTGCCTCTTTAATAACTGCACGCACTGTGGTCTGGGTTTGAACCACACAGCTGTGGTTTGAGCACAGCTGAGAGGGCTTGATGCCATCGACAAGCTTTATTAGTTGCTATAAAGTTCCACAGTTTTACATTGTGATGCTGCATAGGTGTATGTCAGTTTGTCTGAGGGCCAAAATGTTTATAAAATAAGTTTTAAGCACTTTCCTGTCACACTTTGGTGCTGTGTATCAGCTAGATAGTCCTTATAGAGCAGAGGACCTCAACCCGCAGGCCACGGACCTATACCGGTCCGTGAGTCGTTTGGTACCGGGCCACAAGAGTTGAGGTTCGGGTGTGAAATTGATGGTTCTCAGGGTTTTTTTATCAGTTTTCAACGTTATTTTTTATCGTTTTTATCGTTAGCTCGGTTCCCCTGGGTCTTTTCCCGTGTTTTATGAATAAATATTCTTTTTTTTGGTATAGGTACTGGTTTTATTTTATTGTATTTATCTGCGACACCTTAAAGGCCAGTCCATGAAAATACTGTCGGACATCAACCGGTCCTTGGTGCAAAAAAGGTTGGGGACCGCTGTTATAGAGTATGTGGCTTACTCTCAGTGACCTACTCCTTAGGATTTAAACATCTTGACTGAAATAAGGACAAGTGTCAACATTTAAAAAGGGCAAACTACTGTCACACGCTGCTGATAGGTAACTTTAACATCTACAGAAGACTGTGGTCAGTGGTTCCTATGCAGCACTTTTCTGCTCTGCTACTTTAAAGCACGAATAATTCCCACACATTCATATAAGCACATCTTTCTGTTTAACACTCACAATCATTCACACTCTGATGAACACATCAGGAGCAACTCCAGGTTCAGTATCTTGCTCAAAGTCTCTCTGGCATGTAGACTGGAGCAGCCAGGGATCGAACCACCAACTTTCTAATTAGTAGATGACCTGCGCTACCCCCAGAAAAATTACCCCCCAGTGTCACAGTAGCATTATTATCATGGTATGTGTCCACACGATCTGTCATTTCTACATTTCCATGGACCGTTTGTCAAATCAGCCATTCGTTGGATTCTGGTATAGTTGTACTACCTGCTCCTCATTAGCATAACGATGATGTCTAGGTTACTTTGTGCAAATCGGGGCATCTGGCGTGATGTATGACGCTCTGGAAACTTCTGAAAATCGATTAAAATGATCTGCGTTTAGCTCAAATGAGAGAAGATTGAGCAAATGCTTCAAAAATACATGTCACTGGACTATCTTTGATCCCAAAGAAAGCTTGTGTTTGAGCCCTCAGTGTACAGTGCACACTTGTGTGAGGCTGGAGGAGTGGGACAGCACCCATTAGTCATCATCACCGTCATCATCATCACTGTCCGGTGTCTCATCCGGCCAGCATCAAGTTTGTATTTACAGGAAAATACGGATAATTTTGTTTGAACGTTTGACATGTTTTTTTGTTTTCTTAACCAGAACGTCTCGTCGTTGTGGAGGAATTACATTAAATGACATTAAATT
This sequence comes from Rhamphochromis sp. 'chilingali', assembly GCF_963969265.1. Classification (NCBI taxonomy): domain Eukaryota; kingdom Metazoa; phylum Chordata; class Actinopteri; order Cichliformes; family Cichlidae; genus Rhamphochromis; species Rhamphochromis sp. 'chilingali'. The sequence goes on from NC_137935.1 coordinate 32,919,981, forward strand.
GTGTGGATGGATTGATTGGATTGAAGATAATTGCTCCTTTTAAATAGCAAATTTTAGTCACAGTTGTTAAATATTCAGAAGTGTGATCAAAGGTTTGTGTGGGCTGCAGAACACACATTTACATTTATTATAGCACGAGTATAGCTCCGTATTTCCTGTATTATTTGTGTATTTTTGTACTATTTTCTTATGTTCCAATAAATGCTTATGTACTCTGCCATCAGAGGCCTCAAGATACTTTCCCATAAATTACATGAAACAGAAATTAAAACAGAGCTTTAAAAAGTTCACCAGCAGTTATCCCATACCTGCAAATCTCTGTAACCATGCTCACCACATGGAGTCTTCACTCTGACTTCATCAGCTGTGTGGAGTGTCCAAAACTTTCAAAATCTGATCTGTATCATATAGCGGTCTCTCCACAAAATCTGCTTAACCAAACAGCATCTTCACACTACAGCTAAACGGAGCAATGCAGTAAAACACCACACTAATTCCAGCTTGGGTTCGCACAGTCTCTCTCACTCTTCTGCCTCTCTGCGTCCAGGTGTTTTGGTGAGGACACGTGTATTACCATCCCAGATATTGATGCAGTGGTGATGGTGCTTCAGCCCAGTGAACCCAGGATCACAATCAGCGGAGTGGAGAGACTGAGCCATCCAGCCTCCGACTTCAGAGCATCAGGAGGGATTGTTCTGTTCCAGGACCTCCACATCATCAGCACAGTCACCAGGGCAGACACTGCTGCACATCACACAGGTAAGACACTTATGCCAGTATGGCAAGTGTGGAAAACAATTGACCACGGGCAGCAGCGGGTGGAGAGCCAGTGAGGGGTTACCCGTAAGGCTGAAATCAGGAGGTGGAGGTGGACTAGATCATTTCACACTCGGGGAAGAGGAAAGGAAAACTCTAATCTAGTATCCTGATTGTTTTCTTGCATGTGTGGGCTCATATTAGCATTTTTTAAAGCTACATGTCACTTTCTGATCATTTTAAATAATGCTCTCAACAATAAGTTTACACACCAGAAAGTGCAACTTTGCGTACACTTCACAAAGTGGGATATGCACTCCTTCCCACAGGTAGAAATCTGTCTCAGCTAAATATTTTAGCTTTTTTTTCATATTCATAATATGTTCACTCATTCATGAAGTTCCATAGCCTATTCAGCGCCAACTGTCTTGCAAAACAAACCTTCAGAGAAAGCTGAAACATTTCACGATGCCTCGTGAGATTTTGAACAAGCAGCAACGAGTTCTTCTTTCATCTAGTACATCTGTGCACAATACAAACTCGAGGAAACTAAAGATGGGCTTTTGCTCCCACACTGACAAGTTCTCTAACGTGTACAGGATGCAATAAAACTTCAATAAAACTGCTGCTTTAACTCCATACTACTGACAACATCGCCAAAAAATGTGAATAAAGGTTTATATAAACCTACACATGCATTATGTGACTGTAGCAGAGGTTGAAGTAGTATTCCCGCTGTCTATTCGCAAACTGTTAACTCTTTTGGAAGTCCTACAAATAAATATAAACATCTGAAAGCCACTTAGCAACCCATCTCCAATTTTCATGGAGTCATACCTGTTGTCAACTGCACCTGGTATGTTCTATGCTGGGGTTTGCTACTACTCCAATTTTTCATGTATGCACACTGGAAGGTGTGAAGGTCCCAAAACAAAGTCAGAAATGGATCAATCAAAACTGGGCACTGGTGTGCAGATCCCTGATCTACAATGAAAGACCTTCAACAACACCTCCCTCACCTAAGCTTGCAGTTTAGAACTGGTACCAAATTGACCAATCCACTGCAGTAGCAATGAATGATTCTTTGCTGGTTTGTTCCTTTGTAACATGATGACGTCAAGCTTGTGGCAGTGTAGCTCTGAGTCACTTACAAGCCCTTTACTTGTCTGTTTCTACGCTGACTCAGAGATAATAAAACATAGTAAAATAGTAGAATTGTAAATCAATTTAAAAAACTGATTTTTTAAGTAGACCACGGCCTTCGTGGTGTATGTCCTTTGAATGTCTCGGTCCTTTGAAAACCGAGAAGGCCGGAAGTGCGAGGCTGTTTAATGCGACGGTCTAGCCTTCAGATTTGCATCACCAGCTATCTCGGTGGACTTTAATAAACTCAGCCGTCTGCTCCTTGCTCCCTAAACTATAACAGCACACTGAAGTAAATTCTCTACCATCTCACACTTCTGTTTAATCAGTTTTCTCCTTGATGTTCATTCAGCTGTGTGAAAACTATAACTTTAATCTCAGCAAAACCGATTTATTAAGGAACAAATAAAACACTGAAAAAAGCCAAACAATAACATTTTTAAGTTATCCAGGTGACTTATATATCATGTTTAACCAGAGTAGCAAAAGACCACAGGGAGTTTGAAAACGATGTGCCGGGAGTTCGCTGTTCTCACCGGCTCTAGTGAGCCTTGAAACCCCGGCTAGCTATCGAGCTGCTGGGTAACAGACGTCTCCAAAAACGTCGGAGCACTTTCGCAAATATGTGATGTCTTGATAAATCAAGCAGATATTTGAAGTTTACACAGCTGCATTCTCGCCTGAAAATATCTTAAAAGTTTATTTTGTGACCCAGAAAGAGTAATATGGTTAAGATCAAAACTAAGTAACTGCCGCCATTGTTGGGAACTGGAATTGGCTGGGCCACGCTATGAATTCTGGGATAGGTTGGGCCACGAAGGATAAATCCGACATGTCCTTCAAATTCAGGAAAATGAGGGACACATTTGTCGGAGAAGCCTTTGAATTGGGGCAGCCTTCATCGCCTGGCTGTGACATAATCAGCCTTCAAATGCGGCCTCCAAAGGATGCGGCCTAGGAATTGGGACACAGCTTATATATCTACATGTACCCTGCCTCCTACTTAACAGGTGGGCCAGCTTTAATGAATCTTAGTGACTAATAACATCTATTTCTTTTTTTAAAGGATTTATTATAAATCCCAGTTCTTTTGATTTTTGTATATATCTTGTTTCATTTCATCATCCTTCTGTGAATGCGATGTTACGTTCTCCGTTTGTGTTTCACGCGTCACGTTCATCGTACATCACTCATACGTAACTTCATGATCACCAGCATCCCAGACTGAATTTTGTTTGACTCACCGCTAAATACGAAATGAAGTTAAAAATGGTCCTTAAATTCCTTAAATTTTTACAGATTCCTAGCAGACAGCAGTTTGGTTTGGTAAAGCTGAAGACGTTTTTGACGACCATTAGGACTGCATGGATCTTCCAACAAACACTGCTAAACTGGATCTAAAAATTCATTTTTCATGTTTTGCAGTAGATTATGATTAGAAATACTTTTTAGACTTTTTAGAAACAAACGAGAGAAAAAAGAAAAAGTACCGTACCAAAAACAAATCAAATTTAACATTGTAAAACTTCTTGCTAGGCCGTAACACTCCCTCAAAGCCTTTTCCAACTAAGGGTCTAAGTGACAGCCTTTTCAAATCACCTTGCCAATATGTTGAGTCAAATGCCCGCACAGTCCTTCCCTGTGCACACAGGTTTGTAGGTATACCCTTTACTATCTTAGCCTATGCAAACGCCCTCCTGCTGAGTAAGCCCTATACCTACCAGAGGACTGATTCGCTAGGTTACGCTGCCTTGCCCGACCGCAAATGAGTATGACATTTAAATCCCGAAGGCTTTGGTCTCATCCAACGATCTGGCCACCGAGGCAGGAACCATCTGGCTCGGCCCCAGGCCCTGCCGTTGGCAGCCAATTAGGAGCAGATAAGCAGAGCGAGAGGAAGGTTTTAGCCCACCATTGTGCGTAATTCGGCACAGGAAGACGAGTAGAAAGCGGTGTCCCTTTCAGGAGTTTTTGGAGTTCTTTCTGCTGGTGAAGGAGATATTCTGGCTGGGGGCGAAGAGATTAGCTGGAAGCCACAGAAAGACATGGAAGAGGGAAAAAAGGAGGATAGATGGGAAGATGTGAGGGAGAGGGCGTCACGATGAAGTTCTATAATGAGCAGATTTTGTATTCTCTCAAGGCTTAAAGGATTCAAGATAAATCACATATTTCTTTTTCGGGGCATGCAATAGGTTTCTTTTGGACCCTGCTAATCACCCCCTCGCCCTCTTCCTTGCTTTGTCTTTCTGTCATTCATTTGTCTTTTTATTAAGCCTGCTCAGCACTGCCTCATTTCTCTCTCTCATATTTCCGTATCTTTTCCAGGCTTATTCTGATTCTTTTATTCAAAGGCAAGGTCATCACTTCTTTCTTTAACTTGTTTTTGACCCATTTGCTTTAACGGTCATCGTTTTTTCTCTTCTTTTCTGCTTCGATCCAGAGTTTTCTTTAGTTTTAATTTCTTTACTCATTCAGCACTCTTTATCTTCTTTCTATTTTTTGCATTCTCTCTACCTTCTGCTCTTGTTTTTCATCTCAGCCCAGACTAGCTCTAAGGTCAGAATTGACTGCATCACCACACTGTTCAAAATGAGTGTGTGTACTCATATATTACTCTCTAATTTCCAGTCAATTCAGTAACCACAGACTGCATATAAAAGCCAGACATATCCACCTTGACATGATGGCTTTGTTTGGGAAGTCATTCTTAATAATTTTCAGTTTGGCATTATCACTTAGTTTTTAGTGAAACCTGGTGCCATCCTGTTAACTCAGTTAGTAAACTGCATCAATAATTCATTGGGATTTAAAATAAGATGCAACAAAAGGTAATCAGCATTTTATTTCAGGGGCAGGGTCTTGGATGGACCCACCTTTGGATTCAGCTGCAGATTCCCATAAAAGGAGATCTCAACCTGAAACAATAGGCTAAAATATGGTTAAATACTTCTATCGTGAACTACAGAGCACTTTGAGGGAAAGAAAATGTAATTCATTCACAAAAAGCATACATACCTTTACTTCTAGGACCCAAATTTTTTTCCCCGTTTTGCTCACTTTCCTACCTTTTCTCGGCTGCGTCAGTCTCCCCACAAACACAGACACACAACATACAGTGTCTGTCCTTCTCAACTGGGGAGCTGTTAAAAGGGGCATAGCTGGTTTCCTCCCTTGGGAATCTACAGCGAGGGAGAAAGCTGGGTAGCAGCTGAGAGGTGGAGGCTAGTGCTTAGCAGACTGTCAAAGAGCCCCAGCAGCCACCCAGAAATGCTGTGATGGGAGCTGTCTGCAGGAACACGGTACCACAGCAGCTCACAGCGCTGACTGTGTTCAGAGAGTTCATGGGTAATTGGAGCCTGGGAGTGGGAGTAGGAGTAGGTGTTGTGTCCTGTGCTGTTCGAATTATGGTTCTTCAAAGCGTGCACCGTTTTCTTCCACACACATTTTTTGGCATGGCAGCAGCAATTAGACTGCTGAAATGTGACAATTAACGGTACATTCATTCACGCTGGCCGTGTTTGGCACCACGTATTTGATTATTAGTTTGGATCATTCTGTGAGATTAGAACAAAGGAAGCTGAGCTAAAATAACCACCTGAGAAGCAGGAATGGAAAAGAGCTGCAGTGGAGCTCATTAGCAGTAACAGCATATTCGGAACTAAAAATAGAAATTGACCTCAAACACTAAGTTATAATACCAACGCTATCTTCGGCTGGTAAAACACAGGATGGAGTGAGCTGAAAGCAAACTGATGCTGATCTTCTTTAGTTGCCCTCTGGGATGAGCATCAGAGGGGGCAAATTATAGCAAATTGCATGTGTGTGTGTGTCTATGTGTGTAGCACATCGACCTGGAGTGATGGAGGAGATCATTCATAACTTAGACTACTGTGATGTCCTGGTGCTGGGGGAGGAGCTGAGCCCAGAGCACGAATCTCTCCAACTGCAACGAAGCGCTCTGCTTGGAAAACACCTTGATGCAACCAACTCCACCTCTGGCATGTCCATATACGGTAGGTTACTGATGCCTTTTTAGCTGGCTCCTATCTACCACTACTACATATACTAGCTGGACAAACCTGTGCTGTCTCTCTCTCCTTCCACAGGCGTGGACTCCATGTCCAACTATGAGCAGGTGATCCGAGAGGTGCGCTACTACAACTGGCGTCCCGGGCAGCTAACAGAGAGGCGTTTTCGCCTCACCTGTTCAGAGCTCAACGGACGCTACACCAGCAATGAGTTCAGCCTTGAGGTCAGTGTGAATCACAGATAGGATCCTCTTCATACTTATTTTTGGCATCTGTCAAAGTAATCCATATTTAATAAAGAAAAGATTTTAATAAGATGTATTTATATCATATTTGTCCTTTCAGTTCATCCTCTGTCTGATTCAAGCAGTTCTTCTTCTCTCCCTTTAAGATACTGTAGCTTTCTCCTGATTGGCTGCCACTTGCAAACAGAAGGTTTAGAACAGCAGGAGTTGGGTGCCTGAGATAGCCATGTTAATTGTATCCATTACATGGTTTAGATGCCAGGTCTCTCTTGGAAATGAGATTTTTAATCTCAATTAGATTTTTGCCTGGATAAATAAAGGCCTAATTAAAAAAATAAATCCCCACTTTTGTCACTTCACAGATCTGAGAGTTGAAAGGTACTCTTCAAAAGCGAGGACTAAAGGATTACTTGTATACATTACATTCACGTCATTATGTGGAAGTATGAACGTCTAACGAGAGCAGCCATCATTAAAAGTATACATAGAAAATAAGGAAAACCATAATGGATTATTTTAAAATTTGTGTAGTGAATTCACCTGTTGACCATTCTAGAAAAAAACCTTACGGGAGCATTGTTACTGTCCACTAATGTAGAGATTCCCAAAATATGGACCAGGGAATCTCTGCTTTAGTGAAGGTACTGCAGGTGGGTCACAGCGATGACATAAATTCAGTTTGAAATTACGAGTATGTAGAATTACATATTTATTTATAAACTTTTATTTATTTATATAAAAAGTTAAAACTAGAGTTCATTAATAGGAGGTGGTTAGTTTGTGAATTTACTGCTCTTGTACTGAAGTTTGTGTCCCATCAGCCTTGTATGTGACTGGAAAGCATTAGCAGCTTATAGCCAACAGCCTGTGCTGTTTATGTATTTTGAATAAAATGGAAATGCATCGCTTTCTTGTGTATTTTAATTAGAATGAGAACGGGTAGGCCCCATGAGATTTTCAGGTTTTTAAGTGTGTCGTGGCTCTCTGGGACTTTGGGAATGTGTTGAGTATAGCTGAAACTATCTGTTTAGACGGAAATTGAATCTCCAGATAGTTTGATAATCACCTGAGAATTTTGTTATACATTATAATCCCTTTTCATATAAACCCTCCATGTTTCCTATCCATGTGGTGGTCAAGGCTCTATTGATCATGGTAGCTGCATCAACATACTATTTTCTGCCACACATTTACGCCTACAATGAAGGGAGAACCTATAAAGTTTGGGTGACCAGTGTAGCCACGTTTGCCATTTTTTAATCGGAATATTAAAGGTTGAAATAAACTAGAATTATCTTTTAAAGCAATATGCCAAACATTAACAAGTTCTTGCAGTCCAGATGTAAGGACTTTCTTCTGTTCTTCATCAAATGACAGTTTAATTTGTTTTTACACAACTGTGTGAAAATTTGCATTCAGTTTTTATGATGTAAAGACAATGACTTGTTCATTAATCAAAAGCAAACTGTATGATTGTTAAAATTAATATTTTAAGTGTATGACAATTGTTTTTAATGGGCTGGACTATAATTATTCAGGTTAATGCATTTATACCCAGTGCTTTTAATTTTACTCAGCCCGCCCACTCCCAGACAAGCTTCAAGTATTTCTAAAAGGCAATGTAAGAAGATGTAACTGACAAGCAGCTTGAATAAAACAGATGTACATTATGCTCAAAAATCATTAATATCACTAAGTGCCACTAGAGATCGTGTTGCTTTTTACTACCAAGTGAAGCAAAGTGCTTGAACTGGCAAAGTGACTGAGCTGACTCAGCTGAGGTCTCCACTTTAACTTTCAGGGCGAATTTAAAAAAGAACCTCAACAAGCCTTCCAGCTGTGCCACTTCAGCCTCTTAGTAGCAAAATACCGTCTAAAATACCCAGGCTGTAAAAGACTTAAACATGTCTAAAGAGGCCTCAGTGTAACTTTGAACACCAAAGTCAGAGTAGGCCTCACATTAACACACACACACACACACCTGTTCTTTGTGCATCTGTCCCTACTCTGAGAAAGGTTTGACTTATTGATCCATCCCTGGTGTTCACACTCAAGTATTGATTTGGTTCTGTCTCCTAAAATATCCAAGCATAAATTTGCTTCCACATTTATTCCATTTTCATTTTCATTTGTCACTGATTATAATATCAGTCGTTAGAGTTGAGGCTTTTTTGGTTGTGCAGGTAAACATTGAATGTTGTAAAATGTTTATTTTGATGGGCATACTTTCTAAAATCCTCACTCCTGCTTCATGTGTCCCCAACCTAGGTGAGCATCCTGCACAGTGGAGAAGCACGGGAACACGTCAATCACGTGGTAGCTCCACCTCCGTACGTGCAGGTGGTCCACCATCCGTCCATGATCCAGGATCTGTACCCCATCCACAGCTCGGGTAAGAAAAAAGCAACTGGGGTGGATTGTTTACAATTTTTTAATGTCACCTTCAGCCAGGATAGATTATGATTATTAATACATTATTGTTGCGATAGACAGGAAGACAGGTTTTATTTTTAATATAAACCAGAGTTATGGTGTCATTAGCATCAGAAACAACCTGTTAAAGCAATTCTAGGCCAGTGAAAAACCTGAAATGGATTAAGGTAAAAAGCAAAAGGTCCAAAGTGAAAGAAACATTTTAGGTCACCAAAAACTGAAACATCTTATTTTATTACATGAAATCTCTGCCTGCCCATGAACTCCTCCTAGATCATCAGGAGTTGAGCAACCATACTTGGCACCTGTTGGGTTTTAACTATGTCAGATGTTAGAAAAACATCAGGTTGCCTAGCAACCACCTACCATTTATGTACCTATAACAACTTATAAAACCACCATTTTGATTTCATAACAGTAACATCTAATTTGTATATAACACATCTGAATTATGCATGTTATATATTAATCCTATCATGTTGCCGGGCAACCACCATCCAAATGACCTGTTTTTACCTTTTATACACCTGTAAGGCCTCATGAAAGCATCCTGTCATTTCGATTTCATGACAGTACCATCTCATTTATATCCACAAAAGCTGCCACCAACTAGCACCAGGCTAACATGACCCATATAAACATCTCCAACCCATATTCTGCTTTTCTTAATGTGATCAAGTATATTGATAAGTATATGTCTGTGAAGGTTCTCAGTCATCCAGGTCATCGTAGTCAAAGGATCTTGCAAAGAAAAGCGTCTGGACTTCTTTAAGTTACTTGAAGACGTTTCACCTCTCATCCGAGAAGCTTCTTCAGTTTTAAGGTCAAATGGTGGAGAGTCCCAGATTTAAACCTGGGACCACTCACATCCTGGGCCATCTGATCTCAGGAATTCGCATGATAAGGTGGGGCCAGGTTTCACAATGAACTCACCCGAAACTCTGGCTGATTGGGACCCACACCCAGTTTCACACCTTGGCTCAGGCGATTAGAGGATCATCAGGGGGTCCTTTTGTCCCTCTGTGGGGGGATACTCCCACTAGGTTTAAATCTGGGACTCCCCACCATTTGACCTTAGAACTGAAGAAGCTTCTCGGATGAGAGGTGAAACGTCTTCAAGTAACTTAAAGAAGTCCAGACGCTTTTCTATTGATAAGTATAAGTTTGCCAACAGCACAGACAGAACAAACAGTACTGTAGTATGGGCATGTACCAGTAAACTAAATTCCATACCGAACAGGACTTGAAAGTAGCTGTAGAAGTAAATGAATCCCTGAAGATTATTGTAGCCAGCTGCTATAGGTTAAGCTGTTAGTCACAAAGCCCTCTGCATGCACAAATGCAATGTTTGAACAGACTGTCTTACTACACATTCTGAGTTATCACTCTATTGCAGGTATTAGTACTCTATAGTGAATAGAGGACAGTTGAAGAAAGATTGTGGTTGTTAGGGGTTCATTCTGAAGCTACATAGAGTCTGCTTCAGTAATATTGAGGTTTAACACTCCTGGAACAAAAACTCAAAAGAAATGTGGAGTGGCTAAATGGGTCATGTGGTGAGTACCTGTGAATGCAGGTATGTGGTGGAGATGTTTAAAAGAAAGAAAACCAAACAAAACCAAACAAATCAGCCCGTTTTAACAATGTCTGTCTGTCTTCTACACAAAACGAGGAAAAGGAAGAGCAGACCAGGCAAAGTGGGCGGGGTCATCACAGCACAGTATTTCACCGTAACCATGCAACAAATAGCAGGAAAAGAGAGAAACTCCTCAAACTCCAAATAAATTCAGGGACTCAAACTCAGTCTTTCTATGACAAAGACGAGCATTATCAGCCACTGTAGCTGGCACATGTGGCAGCGCAGGAACTTCAAATAGAGCTCCACACATTGATAGGGAAATTAGTCACTAAGAGACATTTTTAATTAAACTACCCTGCAGAAATAGTTTGGCATTAGTTACCCTGACTCCTGCCCTCATATTGCAGTGTTAATGACTGAAGTATAGCACAGATCCTGGAGGGGGGCACAGAGCGCTGCTTAAATGATCTTACGCACAAAGCGTTCATCGTGTGGGGTTTGCAGTGATAGAAATTAGTATTTCCACAAATCGGGTAATGCAGTGAGTTTTAATCGGAAAAAACGAACATACGAGTGGTGAAAGAAGTCAAAGAAGCAAGAAGGTTCTGAGTAAAGTTCATGAAATATTGTTTGACTGACAGTTGAGAGCAAAAACTTGCATTTTTGACAGTTGTCAAGTCATTTTGAGACATGAAAAAAAAGCAAATCAATAAAGGTAAAGCATTATAAACAAGGCACAGCTACAAAGCTTAAAGTTATAATACAGAAGTAAAAAGTATTAGGAGTCTTGGATTAGTTGCATACATGACTGCTCAGCTTAGAAAATGGGAAAATTCAAATGTGGAAAAAGTGTCGACGTAAACTTGACAAAACACTGCCTCTCAAAGGAAACCATGAGAGACAGAGGGTGAAATGCTGAGACTCAGACTCAGGAGCCTCTGCTGTGCCTGTGAAGAGTTTTTCTGTCAGCCATCCATCCCAGGGTAAACATAGCGAGATCCAAGGGAACGCTCCGTTCCGCTTTCTAGTTTGTTTATCGCAGCGCTCATCAGACTGCTGCTTTCCTACTCTGCGCCTCTCCGTGATTGAGGCCCTCCCAAATGATGCAGCAGGCTTCTTACCCTCCTCCTGAGCACATGAGTGATCTGAAGTTAAAAAAAAAAACATGGAGAGGAGGAGAGACATTGGTCTTAATCTAACACATGAGATTTAATTATTCATCACACTCTAATGGATTCTACTTAGAGTCCTGGAGAGTTCAGTGGCCGATGCTGTTAACGGCTCAGAGAGTTGGAGGGTGTGTGTGAAAAGGAGGTCAGGGGAGCGCAGAGGGAGGTGGATGGTGGGCAATCGCCGAGCCATACGTGACAAATAAAATGTTTCAATACATTTTTACACCTGTGACGCGATTTTGTCTAATGTTTCAGACGGCCTGACGTATGTAGAGTATTAGCAAACGGCAAGATGTGTGTCACATGGTGTGCGTACAGACACACAAGTTACATGAAGGTTCAAGAAGATGTGAAGATCAAAGCCCGTGGATTTAATGTGAAAATCTAGGAGCTAGAGCGAATCAAATGATCAATTGAAGAGTCCTCTGTGAGCCTCAACCTCGTTAAGCAAGCGAGCACGCACACACACACATACACACACACACAGGAGGGACTCGTGGGGAGAGGGCAGGCGCAGAGATGTCGTGTTAGTTCAGTAGGCTCGAGATCAGAGTGGATGAAATAAACATTTTAGTTCAAGAGAAATCCCTCAGTCTGTGTTGTGGGTATGGTACTAAAAGGGTCTATGATATATCTTTGCAGTCATGTGCTGCATACAGGCCAGATCTAAATGTGTTTAAAGCTGGTGGGGGGGCAGAGCCACTAAACACATGAGGAGTAGGGGGAGCTGCAGGATGACAACTGAGTTTTTAAATTTGGTCTTTTTGAAGTTTGTTTTCATGTTCTAACAATTCCCTTATAAACACAAAAACCACAATTTTAAACCATATTTAAACAGCAAGCAACTAGCAATGCTTTCTTATGTTTAGTGGCAGCAAAGAGAAACGTTTCATGTGTTGATCATATAGAGGAAAAATTGAATTAAAATTTTAATATTTCATCCACTTTTTCACCCAGTAAGTGACCATATTTAGGCTACAAGGTGTAGCACCAGCTGGTACCCCCACAAACTATTTGGGTGCAGCACAGAGACCTGCTAATTAGTTTGAACAGACTATCAAAATGTTTGCCGAATTTCATGCACCAAAACTGGAGCACAAACTTCTTGCATGGTCTGTAGCGCACAGAAAGTGCACTTATGTCCCATATTATTGAAGTGAAGAGGCATCAGCAGCGCAAACCCAGTTCCGTGACTTGAACTAGCAGGGCTGGCAGAAAGCTGTCCAAACCTGTCAATCGATTGACTTTTTAAGGCTTTTTAAGACTTTTTAAGGCTTAACTACGGAGCCCCGCAGGGGACATGGGAGACATGCGAGATCTCGCAAAACTAACTCGGGATCTCGCAAAACTTTTGCGAGATCTCGCAAAAGTTGAACTCCAACAATGGCGGCAGCTACTTAGTTGTAATATTACTCTTTCTGGGTCACAAAATACACTTTTAAGATATTTTGAGGCGTGAATGTAGTTGTGTAAACGTCAGATATCTGCTCGGTTTACAAGACATCACATATTTGCAAAAGTGCTCCGACGTTTTCGGAGATCTGACACCCACCATCTCGAAGCTAATGGGAGGTCAAGACCTACTACAGCCGGGAGGAACACCGCTTTCCCGGCACATCGTGCCTCGACCTCCCGGTCGGCTTCGAGCTGGCGGCTAAAACTTTTGCGAGATCTCGCAAAACTTTTGCGAGATCCCGAGTTTGTTTTGCGAGATCTCGCAAAACTTTTGCGAGATCTCGCAAAAATCCGTCTTAATTTTTTTTTCTCCCATGTCCCCTGCGGGGCTCCGTACTTAACAAGATCCAAACAGGTTAGTTATAAAAAATGTAACCTGCCATAAAGTTTTCCCTCAGCCTGAACAGTCTTGCTAAAGTCAACAAGACAGTTCAGCCTGTAGACATGATAACTTTATACACAGTTAAAATGGGAGTCTGCTCATATTTGGAGCCTGCCTCTAGTGACCATTTAAAGCACTACAGTTTTTTGTCTCTTACCATTTCTGCTTTCTATCTTTTAGCCCTAGATGTTGCAGTCTGTTTTCACTATGCACTGCTGTACAAAATCTTTGTATTTTGCTAGGAAAATATCGTTTGTTCTGTTCTGATGATCCCACACTGCTTAAATAATGTTAAGGTCCGGGCTCTGGGGAGGCCAGTCCATGACTGATAGTGTCACATTGTGTTTTTTCTAAACAGATGTGCTTTTAGTGCATTGGACATTTGACTTCCTGCTCCAAACAATGGCATAACCTTCACCATCTTTTTCAGATGGCTGTAGACAGTCAATGTTGGATCGTCCTAATTTGTACATATTGACAGCATTTTGAACCAGAATTTTCAAAGTTGGACTCATCAGACGTGCTGCTACTGATTTTCAGTCCAGTTCTTGTGTAATCTGGCGTATCTCAGCCTTTTCCCTTCCTTAAGAATGGCTTCTTGACAGTCATCCTTCCACTGGGACCATTTCTCACGAGCCTTCAGTGAACAGTAGTTGAATCAGCTGAAAGTCCAGATACATCTCTCAGGTCCTGTGTCAGGTCTTTGTTGGATTTCTTCCTTTTCCATAAGGATATACTGATCATCTGCTGCTGTAGTTTTTAAAGCCTGCCACTTCTTTTGTCCTCTGCTTATCCAGTTTCCTCAAAATTTTTAAAGGACACACTGCACACCATGCCGAGATATGCCACGTTTCCAGCTAATAGCTCTTTGGGAATCACACTGTGAAAACTGTGTTATCTTTGTCAGTTTTCATAGATTCAGCTAAAGAAAAGTGACAAAATGATGTCTTTTTGTAACAAGCTGCTAGTTACGAAGTGTCTAAAGATACGGTTTAGAATGAATGCTTTGCTAAGACGCTCTGGTAGGTGTAGACACAACATTGGTTTATTTATCCTTTGAGTCTGGTGCCTTTTTATGCTTGAATGATTCATATGTCAGGGTTAAGTGGCTTAAAAAAACAAGCCAACATTTCTCTGAAAATGATCAGATGCAAGGACTGAAAAGGCCAACATCCAGAGAAAAACTTTAAAAGACCTACAGAGATCCTGGATAGCTGTTGCCTAAGACCACTAAAAAAATTACAATAACATTTGGCTCCTTTGGGTGGGATGTTGGGTTGCGTACTGATGCAGGCACAGATTAGTAATATGGTGAGATGCTTCTTAAGTGCATTATAAGATGTCTGGAGCTTTCTCATCAAGGACTAGAGTACAGTACCTCTCAAGGTCTGCAGCATTCAGCTGGCTGTTCTGGGTATTTTGTGCCCGTGAAAGTGAAAGAATAAACCGATTCAGTACATGCGGAAGATTTTCTGACCAAACAGAATTATTCTGATTTCAAGTCATTAAATCCCTGATCTCCTTTCATTTGGTTCTCAGGTGTACCGAGTGCTGCCACCGTGGTAATAGTAATGTGTATCGCTGCCCTGGTGGTGGTTGTAGTGTTGGGCATTTACCGCATCCACCTGACCCACCAGCAGGAGGTGAAGTTGGCAGATGCGGCTAAAGAGGCAGACGTGACCTGGGACGAGTCTGCTCTGACGATCACAGTGAACCCAATGGAGGTAGGAGGGAGGGAACTTCAGGAATTAAAAGGATGCTGTCAGGGAGGGAGCATAGGAGCTACCCACAGTGGACCGTGTGTAGTGGGATACTATCCCATTTCTATTTAAGGATAGAAACAAAGGATTAATCCTGTTGTGCCACTATTGATCCAAATACCAATACCAGCAATTGGTATCAATGTTGTCAATATTTGGATCAATCCGCCCATCTCTAATGTCTCCTTTGTATTAAACCAGTCAAAGGAAGAATTACTGACATTTCTTGTTTCTTGCTTACTGTCTGATGATTAAGTTTGTGAAACTTTGCAAATATTTTTTACCACAGAACTTGGAGGGGCCTCAGGCTGCAGAGGAGGAAGCCAGCGAGGAGGAGGAGGAAGACGAAGAGGAGGAGGGGGAGGAGGAAGACGACGACGAGGACGACATCACCAGCGCTGAGTCAGATGACAGCGAGGAGGAAATAGACGTCCAGCTACCCAGGATGCAACGCTCAACCAAGAAAGGCCAAAATTGGGACAAAACAACAATATCCTATTGAAACATACACACGTACATACACCCTCACACACACACACACACACACACACTACAACACATCTATACTCAAATCACATGGCTGAAACAAAAAGACTATGATGTTGATGCTCTAAAAATAAGGTAATATCTCCCCCTACTGGAAGACAACATTTAACCACACACAGACGCACACAGTTACACACACACAGTGCAGTGATTTAACCTTAGCCTTGTCACAGAACCTCCTGTTTTATACAGCTGATAAGAGATAATATGACTCTAAAAGTGCTCCTCAATCACATGACTTTCGTTGTTCTTAGACGAAGAGATCACCAAATTTGGTTCATTCCCAGAGAGATGTCCCATGAATTATCTCTCTCCCATTCCAATGCAATCTTTAGTGAACTCGAGCTGTAGGAGAAGCCTTTTGTCAGTGAAACCCTGCATCATGCATTCAGTTTGATGTGTCAAATTCCACAGTAAGATTTCTGATGTCCCATATAAGAATCAAAATGCAAAACATCCTTTATTTAGGAAAAGTCAATTGCAAAAGTAAAGAAACTGACTATTTTTTGGTTTGTATACTTCATGTTATTTATCAGTCTTTATTCTGGCCTATGTGGCAAAGCCAGGTAATTTTACAGAAATAGCATATTTTAAATGGTACTCAAAAACAAATAGAACAAAAAAAAGGGGAAAAAAAGATGATCAATGTGCTGTCACAGACGTCATGTTGAACTAGCCGACAGGGCCTGTGTTCTGGGTTTTTGGGAAAGACAGAGGAGTCTCCTTGTACATTTTTATACGCTCCTTTCTTGTAAATATTGAGTATAGTAGGTGACCCCGACCCACTGAGTCAGCCCCACATTGTCTAACCAGAGACCTTCCTCTCCACCTGTACACAACACACCTCTTCATATGTATGTACACGCCCTGATCCCTTAGCCTGCAGGAGTCTTTCCAGAGCAGAGCCCCAGATCCTCCCTGCGTGTTTTTAGCTCAGTGTTCAGATCATTCTGGCTAATGGCAAACTTGGGTTTGCTCTCACGGATGTGCTACTGCCTTTGAAATAGGTGGGTTATTAAAAGCTGGACTAGGTGAGATTTTTGTATTTAAAAAAAAGAGAACAACCTCTCATTAAACAACAGCAGAAACTCAGTGATAGAGTTTTGATTTAAAGTCAAAAATTCCAGCTGTAAAACACACGATCCTTGGTGTGGAAGCTAGCTTAATGGAATGAAATGTTAGCCGCTAGCTAGTGATTTCAAAAAGGGGAAACCTAAGCTAAAAGAATAACAATAGTGTACTTGGACTTATAAGGTGAATATAATACAAATTTAAATAAATTAAACAGTTGTTTCATGTCTGCTGGGTGTGTAGATAGTCAGCAGTTAGCCAACACATTAGCCATATCAATTGTGAATTTCACATCTTGCAGAACTTATCTTGGTACAGCTTTTACTTTGTTACCCATCAAACTACTTTGTAGCTCTAAGGTATTGATCATATTTGGCAGAAATTTCAAACCTTCAGAAGCCTTCAACGGTGACCAGGCCAATAAATAGTCAAGCTCTCACATTATGCATTTAAAGACACTTTATTGTGGCCTAATGGCCTAAACTATAAAACACAGCCTTCCTAACTGGATTGCTAGTGTCTACAGAGACATCAGATACACACTGCAAAAAAATAAATAACAAATTTAAAATAGAAGAGGAACTTCTCCAAACTTCTAACTTTGAAAAAAAAAAACCGCAGCATTAATGGAAGAAATTTAGGTCTAGAGACTGATGTCACATTACATAAATCCCACCTCATTAGCCTCATGCAATGAGGCTCGTGCAACTTTTAAGAGGACAGAGAGTGGAATGCATTTGGCAGTGTCACGTTTGACGCGATCAGAAAACCCAGTCATGGTTTTTTTTTCCCACTTTGAAATGAAGGGGCATTAATCACTGTAGCCATCCTCAATTTAGCTTGTCTGTAGTGTTTGGCAGCAAGAATCCACAAATGACCAATGAAATGATGTTTGTGTCACAGGAAAGCTTGTGCGCTATATGCCAGAAATCGATAAAGGGTTCGGTTAAAGTCATAAACACTGGAAAATGTCCTCCTCTAACCTAGTGAGCCTTTGCCAGCTGTCCTGTGGGTATAACTGGGAGAACCTGTTGTATGTGTATACTGTAGCTCTACTGTATGTTCATCTAAAGATCTCATATGTTGTTTAAGAGTTTTCCTCATCTACTGTGACACCTGGTCTTGTGACGCCACTTCCCTTCCTGCACACACCCCTCCTCCTCCCCCCTTGACATCTTTGGTGGATTTTGCATCAGCCCTAATGTTGTCCTGACATTTGTTTTAGAAGAGGACGGTGAAATTAACATCGAAACCTTGTATAATGTGTAAAAGTTTCTTTCTTTTTTTTAGTTTTTTTTTTCTCTGGACTCTTTGGTCTGTTTTCCTTTGGAATGGTCACTACAGCACTTTCTGTAAATTGGCCAATAAAAACTTGTTTTGGAATCTAGCTGTGGGGGTCTGTATTTGTGTGACAGTGTGAGTGTTTCTGTGTAGCCAGTAATACATTTTGTGGAACTGCATCCTCTTTGGAGCTCATAATCCTCTTGTGGAAACTGTATGTGAGCAATATCAATTGAATTATGCAAAAAGAACAGTTGTGCACTGTACTAAAAATTAAGTTAAAAACTATTTAAAGGGACTTTTTGTAATCAACTTCTGCACAGTTCAAAAGCTTCATCACCAGGTGGCACGTATGTATGCTGCTGCATTGAAAAAATGTAATCTCTCTTTTTAGCTAGCCCTATTTCCTCTAGATGCTCTGCCTTTTTGCCTAGCCATTAGAAAATACATTGTGTGCTTAATGACTCTTCTGTGAAGGCTTTCCACAAGTTTTAGAGGTGTGTTTATGGGAATTTTCAACCGTTCTTCCAGGAATGCATTTGTGAGGAGTGCAAGAAGGCCTGGCTCGCAGTCTAATTGATCCCAAAGGTGTTCTATCAGGGTTGAGGTCAGGTCTCTGTGCAGGCCAGTCAGGTTCTTCCACAGCAACTCAGCCATCCATCTCTTTATGGACTTTGCTTTGTGCACTGGTGTGCAGCCATGTTGGAACTGGAAGGGACCATCCCCAAACTGTTCCCATGAAGTTGGGAGCATAAAATTGTCCAAAATGTCTTGGTATGCTGAAGCATTAAGAATTTCTTTCACTGGAAGTAAAGGGCCGAGCCCAGACCGTAATATGTCCTCTACCAAACAGTGCAGTTGGACATTTACTGGTCTCGTGGAAACCACCAAACCCAGAATCATTCATCGGATTGCCAGATGGAGAAGCGTGATTCGTTATTCCAGAGAACACGTCTCCAGTGCTCTAGATTCCAGTGGTGCCATGTTTCACACCCCTGCAGCCCACGCTTTACATTGTAGTTGGGGATGTAAGGGTTGGCTGCAGCTGCTCAGCAAATGAAACCCATTCCATTAAGCTCTCTGTGCACCATTCTTGAGCTCATCTGAAGGCCACATGAAGTTTGGAGGTTTGTAGCGACTGACTCTGTAGAAAGTTGGCGACCTCTGCCCACTCTGCACCTCAGCATCTGCTGACTCGTGGCCACCAATTCATGGCTGAGTCGCTGTTGTTCCCAATTGCTTCTACTTTGTTATAATACCACTAACAGCTGACTGTGGAATATTTAGTAGTGAGGAAATTTCACAGCTGGACACGGTACCACGCTGGAATTCACTGAGCTCCTGAGAGCGAGCTGCTCTTTCACACATGTTTGTAGAAGCAGTCTGCATGCCTGTGTGCTTGATTTTATACACCTGTGATTGGAACATCTGAATTCAATGATTTTGGATGTGTGAGTGAAGACTTTTGTCCTCAGCACAGCACACAGACATTTTGGACAGTGGGTGTTTCTTTGCATCCTGCTGACAGCTCTAGTTAATTTAGGAAGTTTTCAAGTATAAGAATTTACAATAATTACCTTAAAGCATAAAGCACTCCAGATTAAAAAAAAATATTCCAGTTAAATTCACAACAGACCCACAACATCTGAGGAGCAAATGTCTCTAAAGGCATCAGTTTAATTGAACGCAATCAGCCATTTTCTAAACTACTTATCCTCTCCAGGCGGAGCTGCGGCGCTGATCCCTACTGGATTACTTTTTTGTTCTTCAACAAAAGACTCAGGGCTGTGTCAAATTAGAAGTGTGGAAAAGCCAGGAAACATAAGTCGGGCTGTACAAAATGCCACTGACAAGGTCTTTGAGTCATTTTTGCCTCTATGAACACTAATTCTACTCATAGTGCCAGGGGCTGGTTAGAGTAAGCATTACCAAAGCCTGTTATTGGACATGTTTTTGTGTGAGAAATTGGAGTTCAATGACTGAACCACCCAACTGTGCGCTCTATCTAATCTTCACCTAAAGAACAAGCCAGCACTGTTGTCGATGTAACTGTTCAATAAGCAGTTTGTAAACGCAGAGCAAGCTGCAGGGTTGGGTGTTCTCCATGCTGCTGAAATGCTGCCCGGCAAAGACAGTCCATCTGGTCAGACTTCTCTCAATACATTAAAAGTCCTCTGTGGCTATTTGGGTTGTGCTTTTCCTAATTTTGAGATGGCGACATCAAACGTATCCTAGATTAAAAGCATCTTTTCAAGAAGAAGAAGAAGATGAAAATCAGCAGCTAGTGCCACAAAGCAGCTTCTCTTTGTATGACTTGCCACAGCAATTATGAAGGAGGATGTAAGTTAGTAAGGAGTACATCTATGTGTATTACCTCTTTTTCCTGTTCAGCTTAGAGAACTTGCTAAATGTACATATATATTTGCATAAACCAAAACTTGTTTTACTTATTTTCCTCATGGATAGGGTTACTCTGTGTGGTATAAGCATACCCAAGGATAGACAGGCCTTCTGAAGATACACTAAGCGTCCCAAAAACATTGGTGTGTTCCTGAAATAAACTAGATTTCTCTAGAATAGAACTAAAAATATCCGAAATGAGATTCAGACAAGACATTAAATGACCACAAAAAATGTGAAATGGCTCTAAAGAGACACACTGGCTCTAAAGTGATTTAAAAAATGATCTAAATTGAATCCAAACAACCTATAAAGATGCAAAAATAGCCCCCTAACCCTAACCCAGAAAACAATCATTAATTTATGCAAAACAATCAAGATTTCACATAAAAATCATTACAGAGCAACAAGCTGGCCAAATTAAGACAGAAAAAGATACAAAATTACTTCAGAAAGGCATAGAATAGCTCAAATAGATGCCAAATAACCATAATGATACACAATATGACCCTAAACAAACCCAAAATGAGAAAAAAAACAGTGTAAGATGCGCATCCCAAAATCACATCTATGAACAATGCAGGAGGACCATGTGCAAGTCCATGCCTAATGATGCATGAGTGCACTGTTAGTACTGTTACAGCTAATGTACATGTACATATTACTGAGATCCAATGCAGTGCAAGAAAGTGAAGAACATAGCTGCTAAGCCCAACCCAGAGACAGCTTGTTCAGCGATTTCATTCACAGTGACTTGTAGCTCTGAGCGGCTTGTTGAATGGTAGTCGAGTATACTTTACTTTGTCACTCTTCCCATGTGAACAGTCTCAAAATCTGCACTTAACATTTACTATGGAACTGGGACACCACTAAGCAAGAGGGAAGATAGCTTCAGGCTGGCTATATTTGCCTCCAAGCATTGATCACTGGTTTTTAAATATTAAGTTTGCTGATTTTTGGCTCGGGTTATTATTTCTGTGGTTTCTTTATGGCATCTTTTATTTGAAAAACAGCATCTGTGCAGTGAGATTATCACTAGAAAGATCAAAATTATCTAATATGTTTGTATATCATAGACCAGTAATGGGCATATCTAGAAGAGGGGCATGGGATTGCACCAACCCAGCCCATTTATGTACACTGAGTATGTCATTGATGTTTGTGATGGGGATATGTGCTAAGCGCTGGAGAGATTGTATATCCAGTTGAATGTCTCCCTCTAGTGGATAAAAACTATATTGCATGACCTTAGCAATTGCAAATGTTCTCCAGTCACACCTGAGCTCACGCAGTCCTGCCACGCTGCTCACACATGTCTTTGTCATGATCATTATCTGTTTTCATATCAGCCTTGAGCCAGTTTGAGATTACCATGGTCTCAGAATACCCAGTGTTACTCAAACTGTACTTTGCACAGCCAAAAATTGGGTTAAATGAAGACCCAAGAGGCCTTCTGCTTGCATAAACTAGTGAGAACTCAGCAGCTCAGTAGGAAAGAATTAAAGTATTTGCAAAACTTATCTTCGAGCACAGCAGAGGGGGAGCCCCAGGCGCTGTCACCTTCACTCCTGACTCACAAAGAGATGTTGCAAAAACTAAACTCTGTCAAGCTGCTTTAATGCACATCTATAATTACTGTCTCTCTAACAGAAACTCTTTTGACCTGACTTCTCAGGACAGCCAGTGGGGAGAGATTTGGACAGATGTTGCCTTTTGCTTGTCATTGCTAGATGGCGGCAGTCGGTGTCAAGGCTGCAAAGTCACGGCTTCCTGTCACTCACTGGAACATCGAGTACGGAGAGGTTGAGGCAGCAGTATATAAATAATGAAGTTCACGATGCCCCAGAAGAAAACAGACTACCTTTATCCCATCATGCATTATTCATTACATTTCTTCCCACTCCAAGGCAGCGAGAATGCATTAATGTTAAGGCTGTAATTGTAACCTCGAAAAACTCCCAAAAAAAAACACCAAAAGAAAATTACAACAGGACTAAGGCTTCTAGAGGAACCAGAGAAACTATGATTTTACACACAGAGTCAAATTTCACAATAATTCTTTTATTAAAAAAAAATTTTCATTTATGTTTTTTAAAAGTGAGCATAAGGTGGATGTGACAACAAAAGGCAGAAAAATGTAAGCCTATAATAAAACACTGCTGTGTGATACTTGGAGGTAATAGTAGATGGTGATGAAGCATGCATGGTAACAGCTCGATGCTAGCCCAACAGATACTTTGTGTCCCTCCTCTACGTTCAGTAACTCAAACATATGCTAGAAAAAATCTCTGAACCTTTTATGTTGACCATCATGTCACATTTAAACGATCGAAGCTGACCCAAGTAAGGGCTTTAGAGACAGACACATCCAAAAAACAACAACAACAACAAACAGTTTCATCAAAATACATAAAAAGCTGTTTTGCTGTGTTAACTAATTACTGTGAAAAGTACAAATCCTGTAAACTAGAAGCAATTAAAATAAAAAATAAAGCATTTGCAGTCCTACAAAAAGCAAAATAGTTTTGTCCAAAACTCACAAAGTGATTGGATGAGATTCACCTTCAGGCTGCTGACAAACTGCAAACCAGCAACAGGATGAATGAAACAAAGCTGAAAAGGCTTCAGGCTTCCCTGCACATGTGTGGCAGCAGATTTGTGGCATAATAAGGAAAATGTTGTGGAGAAACTACTGTAATGCAAAGACTAATTTCACCTTTCATTTATTAGAAAAATAAATGACTCCTCCCTCTAGTTTTTACCTACATGTCAAGCTGACAGTTTATGTCAAAATTATCACGGAAGCAGTGAAGCAATGGGAGAATGGTAATAGTAAGAGTTACAACAAAAACGTGTGTTCTTTAAGGATGATGTTATGGTTAGATCAGCTGAAACTGGCTGGCAGTGAGTCACTTGCAGGCTTACTGTAATTCATGGACTGAATATAAAAAAAATGCAGCTTAAGGCTCTGACAAAGCTCAATGGCCTTAAATCTGCATAGCTTTCTAGTCGCGCATATGTGGCAACTCAGCTAAATTCAAGCTGAGTTCCAAGTCTTAATGAGTACAACACGATATTCATTTTGTAGATGAAGGGTTAGTAACTGTGCAAAAGTCTTAAGCTACTACTCATTTCTGTATATTTTGCTTCCAAGGAGCCATTTTCAGAGGAATCTTTTCTTTTTTTTTATTTGTGAAGCTACTTATCATTCAAGCATATTTTTTAAAAAAGGCCGTAACTGGATGAGCAAGTGTTGTGTCTACACATAAAAGAACCCATTTTAAATTGTATCTTTTATCATTATTTGTTCCCTCTTAATAAAATCATAAAAGTAGTATTGTCAGTAACAGTAAATTTTTCACAAGTCTCTACCCTATTGTATTTTTAAAGAAAACCTAAATGGTAACTATGCCCACCTTTAATATACCGACAAACCTCCATCCTGTAAATCCATCCAAGCCGGTGGTGTCTATATCCAGCATGACAGAGCCAGTAGAGCGGTAGTTAAATGACACTGAGGACTGTGATGAGATGTCACTACTTATTTGGAAAATTCAGTTGCTTCTAAGATGTTCGCATATGGCACCTTTAAGGGAAATGTCAACTTGGGCGAACATCGTCTTGTTTTTTGAGTGTGTGTGTGTGTGTGTGTGTGTGTGTGTGTGTGTGTGTGTGTGTGTGTGTGTGTGTGTGTGTGTGTGTACTTGTTTAAATGTCTTTGTGAGGACCAAAAATTGACATGCCACTATATTTGTGGGGACCAACAGTTACTTGTGGGGTTCAAATGTTGGCCCTCACAAATTTGAAGGTATTTTTGAGGCTGAAAATGTGGCTTTAAGAGTTAGGGTTAGGTTATGTTTATGTTTAGGGCAAGGGGTAGGATTAGGCATGTATTTCTAATGGTTAGGGTTAGGCTAACGGGCTAGGGAAATCACTATGTCAATTATTTGATGCCATCACTAAGATGTAAAAACGAGTGAGAGTGTGTGTTTGTACCAAAATCAACAATATCTGCATGTAATCACATTATGGCACAAATGTAACTCCATAAGTTTTTATGTCTTCTTTTAAAAGAGCAACTGGCAAACATGGACCTGAAAAACAGACAAACTTCATCAGCAGAAATCCTTTGCAAGCTGTGTGGGACAGTAAACAGTCAACAAGTGGTTAAACTCAATAATCAGATATGCTTCCTCGGGACATGAGTCTTGTAAGCTCTCCAAAAAAACAGGAGGAAAAGGAAAACCATGTTGGAAAAACAACATCAGCTTTGGCAGAACACAAACCAGCCCACAGCTGGGAACAGAAACTACTTTTCCATGTAAATATCCAACAGCTTAGTACGATCCTCCAAAATATCACCATTCCCTGCCAAAACCTCTTCAACTTACTCCTAGAACACTTTAAAAAAGAACAACTACCGCTCCTATGTTTCAGTTTGAACAATTAACATATACATACACATACATACATTCAAACTGACAAAGCTGCACACCAATGAAGTATGTATACAGTGCACCAATAAGTGTGGTTTAGGTGCCTGAGGCAGGGTCAGCATTCACTGAAACTAGGTTTGTGCTCCAGAGGAAGTTAACTGTGGTGAACTTCTGGCAACAGCTTGCAGAACTGACAGACCGAGTGGCATTTATTTGGATTGCAAAACACTGTGCATTACGTGCAGAGTAGCATTCAACCCCTTGATCTCCACTGCCGCGGGCTTCTGAACTCACTGTGGTGTAAACAGGGTACTTTTTTTTAATAGAACAAGCTGTGGCAGGTTACACAGATGACATATTAGATCACTAACTTGGCAGATAGAGAGAACATGACTGAAGTCATTTCAAATCAGCTTCACATTCCTCGGTTGTCCTCAAAAACAGCAGCAAACAAAAAAGTTCTGTTTTTAGTTATTTCCTGTTTTTGGTTTCCCACCAACTACTGACAGTCTTCAGTAGTACGATCTCTTCTGTGCTCGGCAGCTTGGCATACTACGAAAGAGTGAACTAAAAAGCACCTTTCAAAACACTCAAGGTCACCAAAACAGCTGAGTTCAAAAATACCCATCAAGTCAAAACCATATTTACAATATTTAAAAATCACTAAGAACAGCTGATTGAACAGGTGAGTGTGAGAGACAGACAGAGGCAATTAATGTTGCAAAGACAGAAGGATCAGGACCTTGTAGTTTTACTGATGTGCACGGTGTTATTTTCGATGTGCGAAATGAAAGCATACTATCCAAGGATGACACCCAGACTCTATATCTGAAAGAGAGGAAGAAACTAAGGAGTTGTCAACAGAAAATGAAAAACTATTACATTTAGATAAAGTGAATTTGGTGCCAATGAGGAAAATCTCACTTTTATTGATGTTTTATTAGAGAAGATTGCAATAAAACAAAGATTTGATTTCCTGGAGGTAAACACTGAGGGCAGTGGGTGGGATAGTGGTAGTAGAGTTAGTAGATAGGTAGAGCTGGGTGTCATCAGCATAACCATGGATGTCAGATGTCTATTCATATTAATGTACAGAATTCACCTGCTTGCTGCTACTACTGCACATTCACCCAGTGTATATACTATATGTATGTATATATATATATATATATAATGTTCTTCCTCTACACCCCCCCCAATTTTTGCACATGTCGAGGAGCGTGTCAGGCTACATTTCACTGTATGTTATACTTGTATAACTATGCATGTGACAAATAAAGAACCTTGAACCTTGAACCTTGAAACTGATATGACCAAGAGGAAGTAGATAGTAGATAGATTACAAATAAAAGAGGGCCCAGGAGAGATCCCTGGGGGACTACAGTATAACTGGAAATTAATTTAGCAATTCTGAGTTGAATGAACTGAGTGTGGCCAGAGAAATGAAATCTGTGGGCCACAAAACAAAAACAAAAAAACCAAAGAAAACAAACAAACATAAACTGAGCTGAAAGAGCTTAAATGCTCTGTTGAGCTGAGTGTGTTATCAATTACAGCAGCTCAAAAGAAGACTAGAAATTACATGTATTTTCCATTGCTGACGAGGACACTGTCTTCTCTCTGTTTCCTCCTGCAAATCAGAAGCTGGTGTATATTCACAGTTTACAAGCACAGAAGCACAATAACTTTCTTCCATAATCATCTTTTAAAAACCTCCACCTTCTTACACTGGATTAGTCATTTGACAAACAATTACAGTCGTTCACATATGGAACGCCAGGACTGCCATAATGAATTAATTAAATACACCATTAAATAATTAATTAAATGTGGCAATAATTAATTAAAATTGGAATTAATTAATTAAATAAATAGTTATGATATATGTAATTAATTAATTATTGACACATTTAATTAATTATTTATGTATTTCACATTTTAATTAATTATTGACACATTTAATTAATTATTGACACATTTAATTAATTATTTAATGATATATTTATTTATTTCATTTTGGCAGTCCTGACGCCTGGCTCTCATCATGAAATAATTTTATCTGTCAGCCTCACCCATCAAACTCAGGGGGCGGGGTTAACGCTGATCGAGTCAAAACCATTGCTTTGGCCTGGTGGCCATTGTTTCTAGCACACAACAACCGGCATGTGGAAGCTAACAGAACTGAGCTTTGAAAAACCCTGTTTGTGTGTCACCAAATACCGTTTTAATATTTTTTTAGCCGAGAATGTAGTGGTTTAATCTTCATGTGTCTGGTCGGTTTGTCAAGATACAGCCTCTTTGCAAAAGTGTTTCGATGATTTCGGAGATGTCGTCCCAGTCTCACGGCAAAGCGTGGGATAGACCCGCTCGCCTCGCAAGCAATCCCACCGACAAAGCGCAGGCCCCGGTACACAGCTGTAGTAACCCCCGCTGACTTCTTTTACTGAGGTTATATTTATCGGTGTTTTATTTCCTGATGTTCTTATGTGTCCTACGTGTTTCAGTCGCCAATTCTGAATTATAACTAACATTAAAAACATGTTTAAGGAGGAGAGAGAGCAAATAAATCTGTTTAACATCTGATCTTTGGGTTTTTGTTCAGTAATCAGCGTGACCTGTGTATAAACACATAAAAGAGATAACGTTGGTGTTTCCGTCATGTAGTAACTGCTGGCTTTAACTGTACAAAGGTTGTTCGACACTATGAAACACATACAGACTTCATGATGTTCGGCTAATATTTTTATTGTGAATATTAATCATGCTGACCTCGCTCTGTACACCACGCAGCGAGGTCAGCATATCCACGATATCCTCAGCTCCATGAGTTAACACAAAGTTTCCCAGCTGACTATCTAACTGCCAACTATTCCAGAGACGTGAAAATATACAGCATAAAGAAAAGTGTAAGAGACTCAGCAGCAGATTAGAATAACAGTTATACATTTAATAAATCACCAAATGAATCCAAGAAACGAGCAAACCTGTTCCGACAATTTGAATTTGTATTCCCTCAGCTGCAGACTCGCTGCTGTTTAAATGTTTGAAAAGGAAGATTAGATATAAACAAACGTCAAACATAGACTCAGTCTGCCTTCACATTTGATATGAGGCCAGCACGTATAGTGGCCTCAGCAGGCTATTACTGAAATACACGTGCTATATCTTAAACTATGATATAAACAGGGAGGTCCTATTAACATGTTTAGTTTTAAAGGACACCTTCCTGCCTTTAGTCTCATTCATGAGCAGTATTCGTTTTCTTCTAACATCCAGAAGTCTGCACAATGTGTTTCATAGTTTGTAACAAGCCTTTGACAGGTAAACATAACATGACCGAAAAAGCAAAAAAAAAAAAAAAAAAAAAAAAAAAAGAGAGCGAGAGTGTTGACATAAGAAGAGAAAATGCTCTCAATTATGGAGACAGGCAAATGGTTCATTTATGTTTGATGTGTGTTTATTCCTCCCTAAATATCGTCGGTGAAGTTTGCCATGCACGTCAGATTTTCCTGCGCATTTTTATACCTCTGCCAACAGAGAGAGAAAAAAAATCACATTCTAACAGACAGCTGGTGCTTAGAATACAGTTGAATAACTATTAAAAAACAGATGATATTTAGATGATAGTTCAGTCTAACACATGTGCCAGTGAACCATTAAACGTCTGTGAAACTATGCAGTTATGAAACGTAACTTTAACCTCAGCCAAACCGATTTGCTCAGTTGTAAATAAAACAGCGAAGTAAACGTGACCCGACAGACAGAACCTGAGTGAATGAAGTCCAGCGTTTAACCACTGAGAGCTAAAACTCAGCTGAGGTTTGAAAGCTGTGTGCTGGTGATTGGACATCAGCCGCTGATAAAGCTGGCTCGCGTATAAAGTGCTCTGTAAGGAAACAAGCTCCAGCAGCTCTGCGCTCGGGGAAAATACTATATTTACTTATCTTGTGCAGAAAAATGCGCTGACATTGCGTTATATCGAGCACCGGCTGCCCAGTTAAACTGTGACTATCACCAGGTAACTAGGCGTGTTTCTTGAATTAGCAGCAGGTGTTAAACAGCTGACAGATGAGGAGGAGGATGCATGCAGGTAAACTGAGGGTCTGCTGAGCTGATCGCTGGTTTCGTGAGAAAAATGTCAGCTCGTTCTTTATGTTACAGAAGCACAGAGACACAAGACCAGGCGGAAAGAGACGATCGTTCGGTGAAAATGAGAATCTGCGAATGCAACATGTGGAACACGGAGAGTGGAATATGTAAACAAACCGGTTAATGTACCCCCTTGGTGCGCTCTGCATGCTAACTGTTAGCAGAGCTAGTGAAATCTCTGAAAACATCTGTGCACTTTTGCAAGCATGTTCTATGTTGACAACCTGACCAGACATACGGCGCGACATTCGCAGCTAAAACACTGTTAAAAGTGTAGCTGGTGACAGAAAAACGGGGTATTTTAAAACTACACCACCACCATTGCTGCCTGTGATTTGATCTGCATTCTGGGATAACTGGCTGCCCCAAGTCTACACAAGCAATCAATTATCTAGGATCGACCTGTTTTGACTTACTTTGCACGGCAACCAATCAAATGTTAGAGAAGCTGCATGGGCAGCGTTAACCCCGCCCCCTGAGTTTGATGGGTGAGGCTGACAGATAAAATTATTTCATGACGAGAGCCAGGCGTCAGGACTGCCAAAATGAAATAAATAAATATATCATTAAATAATTAATTAAATGTGTCAATAATTAATTAAATGTGTCAATAATTAATTAAAATGTGAAATACATAAATAATTAATTAAATGTGTCAATAATTAATTAATTAAATGTGTCAATAATTAATTAAAATGTGAAATACATAAATAATTAATTAAATGTGTCAATAATTAATTAATTACATGTGTCATAACTATTTATTTAATTAATTAATTCCAATTTTAATTAATTATTGACACATTTAATTAATTATTTAATGGTGTATTTAATTAATTCATTATGGCAGTCCTGGCGTTCCATATTCACACTCCAGCGGCCAGCAGCACCACACCATTTCACAGTCAAGCACGCTCTAATCCACTTTGCTCTAATTACGAGGCCACCATCAGAGAGGTGCCTGGAAAATGAGTTATGCCTCTCATAAATACAGCTAATCAACATATAAAGTAACTTTGTGCTCACCAGGTTAGCTCATAGGTTGAAAGGACGATCTACTTCCTTTTTATTAGTTTACTCTAAATAAGGTCCACAGACATAATCAAAAGAAAGCTCTGAAATTCAAGTTACTATATACGTCATTTCCAACTAGTGCAGAACACAAAATAAGCTTATGGAAGAGGACATTGCATCACCCCCAACCCACCCCCTCTTATTTGGCTTTCCATACATCTGATAAAATCAAGACTTAAATATAAAGTGTGTAGATTACAGTAGATTGGAGATTTCAGTCAAATAAGTTCTGTTTTCTTACCCTTCGCAATTCAAGTGTATAATCCCAGCTACAGCGGCCGCTGTAGGACAAACAACTCTGGTCCCCGGTTCATCTTTAGTGAACGTAGGCTATCAGTCCGATGTTTACCTCAGCTGTCAATGTGCGTTCACATATTTACTCCGGAAGAGGCTGCAAAACTTTGTGAAAGGAGCCGATATGAGCTGAGGAGTCAATGAAACTCACTCATGTCTGATGGCAGTGATACTGAGGTGACTTGCTGAGACTATCCTGAACCTTTCCATCGGTAAGCACTGCTATTTTTGCTGCTGTTAGTCTCTAATGCTATTAGCATTACTGAAACTCTCATTGAAATGGGTCTAACGTTGTTGGACTTAATGAATAAACTCTGATAACATGTCAGATTGCAATCAAACTCTTTATCAGAGGGAAAAGATGGTTTTTAGGACCTTCAAGCCTAACATTAGCTGGTATAATGTCAGCTCACAACCACCTGTTTTTATCGCATAAAGTAATTGCGACAATGAAACTGTTTTGTGTGTTAGAGGCCTGACTTGATGCTTGAGATGAAGAGGAAGAGGATGAGGTGGAAATGAGGGAGGAGAGAGCAGTTGAGGAGAAGAAAGACATAATGAGAAAGAGATTTTTTTTATTATTTACTTGTGTATGTTTAGGCAATTTTGGGTCATATTTTCATCCTTTTTGATCTAATTAATTACATCTTTGTGTTTGAACATATATTCTGCTTGCAATGGTCTTTTAAGACTGTTGTCCTGGAAATCTAACCTCTGTTGCTCTAGAGGAGCTTGGTCATAAAAATCTGACAATGTAATGCTGATGTCATCATGGCCGGGCTACATTTATTTAACACAAACCAAGAGCAGTTTGAAAGATGTGGCTATGGTCTAACGATGAGATGTGTTCGTTTGCATCATGGGTCGTTTTAAAGTCGAAACGTACCACAGAAATATTGATCTACAAAAATCTGATAATTTATTATTTAATTTAATGTATATCTGCAGATTCTGTTTGACAGAAGTCACTCAAGGAGCATGAAGTTAGTGAATAAGCGCTTGAACTTTAATCAAAGCCAGAAGTGTTGCAGTGATGGCAAACAACCAAATGGTGGCAGCAGAAATGTAGAAAATACTACATCTCACGGTTTCTCATTAGAGAGAAAAGAGCAGGCCTCTGATTCATGATGCATTTTACGAGTTTTTAATGACTTAACAGGTTAACTAGATTCAAAAGCAACACAACTTAAATTAACAGGACCTTTGCAGCCGCTACGTGTTCAGAATGTGACAGTTGCAACAATCCAGCGTGAAAGGAGCCGTTCTGTTAACAAAAGAAGAAAATAAGGAAAAAAAAGCAGACATCTGGGAGTGTTTACTTTGAAAAAACAAAAATAATAAATGAAGAGAGAGAGGCTTTGTTCCTTTTACTGAAATCAAGCCACAAAGCAAAACCGTATAAGAGCATTAGCGGTCATGATCCTAAATCCCCCGGCTGTTATTGGCTGGGTGCTTATTTACATAAGGTGTAGCGGGCACAGCACTGGAGAAACAGGACAGGCCAGTGGGCACAGATGACACAGTGCAGTGACGTCACAGCGAGTGTGTGTAGAGTTGTGGAGGATTTTTTTTTTTTTTACTTTTGGCACAGAGTCAGTCACCAAAGAGGCCGCCGCCGTCCTGCTGTGTGCTCCAATCAGATTATGAGGTCCAGTGTTCTGATAAAGGTGCCAATTCACACACGCACAAAATTTAAATACACATATCTGAGCGTCACATCGCCTCTAGGCTGTGGCCACTAATCAAACAGGTGTGTGTACTATACGTGTGCGCCCACGGATCTGTTCTCACTATTTTTAGAAGCACCTCTCGCAGCAAAGGTAGTTTGTTTTTACCTAACAAGCAGCAGGTGACATTTGAAAAGGTTGCGATAGCAGGCAGGAGGCCCGACTGGAACCCTTTGGAAAATATTAGCAACCACACACCAACTTCACACCACCTCCTTTTACACTTTAAGACACTTTTTTTTTTTTTTTAACATTGTTGACTCCTCGACTTCCTCTTGTTCAACCGAAGAAATGCACCGAAGCTGAAAAGAATGGAGGGTGATGCTGATGGCTCACAGGCCACAGACAGAAAAAAAGATGGAGGAGAGATAAGAAGCACCACACTGTTATTATTGGGCCTCACACTGAGTTCTCCTGCTGAGAGTGTGCGCGGCACTCAGATAAGAGTATGACTCATGCATACCTTCACATAAGTACAGACTCCAGAACTTGTGCTACTCAAATTAGAATTCCACGTTCTGTCCGTTTCCTGTGCTTGTTAAGCTGCTGTTTACAAAGTGGAGGCTTTTTTTTTCGCCTTAGAGCGTTTTATTTTTGTACTTCTGCAGCTTTCCTCCATATATACAAGCAAAGGCGGTGGCATTGCCACCATGATCGCTCCACAAATGCTAGGGAGGGGTGCTATCCTGGGTAGCACAGCTTAAAATATGGCCTTTCCTACATTTTTCTCCCCTCATTCTCACTCTCTGCCAACCCTACTGTTACCCATCGTCCTTCAGTCCGACTCGCTCCGCTTCTCATTCACTAATCCTCTCCCTCCTTCCTTCATTTTCTCTTCACTTTCTTCTGGTTATCAGCCCTGTGTTCCAGCTGAAGGAACAGACTGTTCAGGTAGCATTTGAAGAGCATTTTGAGCTCCGGTCTGATAGAAAGACTTAAGAGAGCATCGTCACTGAGGCTGAGCTGAAGCTGCTGCCGCACATGCTGAAGCAGTCACTGAGGTAGCACGAATCCAGCAGAAGAAAATGATCACACATATTCTGGATCATCATGCTGCCATTCCAGTGTGGTCTCAAGCAAAAACTGGTCACCTCGGCCTCCAAGAAAATGTGACAAGTCTTTCAAGAGTTAAAGTAGTCCTGTGTGAATCACAAATTTCGTGCAACCCTAGATCATGCTCACAAATAAAATGGATTTTCCTCAATTAGGAAGTTTGAACATTTCAGATATTCACAGTTTGATTCCAGCTGGGAACCAAAATGCTTAAAATGCAGTCTCACCAGATGGTGGACAATCTTAGTGTTATAAAATCATGTCAGGAAGGTGTAAATTGGTAAAAGATGCACATTATCCTGACCAGGAAAGGTCAGCTCTATTAAAGGCAACAGTGGGGGGTTGTCGGTGGATTGTCTGAGGACAACAGCAGGAATGCCTTTGAGGAAAAGTATGCATTGTTGTAGCACAGAGTTGAACAAAACAACAGAAGCATACCTTTTGTGTTTTAGGTTTTATATAACTGTGCTAGTGACTGTTTGATCAAGGATATTTCCAGCATTGTAAAAGCATTGAGATAAGGATTCGTGAAGCAAAACCAAACCAAGAAAAGATGGATACTAAATAAAATAAACAAAATATAATTTTAAAAAAGTAAAAAGGCAACGATAATCCACTCTATAATACAGCCTACAACCCAAAACATACAGCATAAATTTAACACACTGAAACCAAAATAAATAAAAAAGAAAGGTTGATTTATTTAAAAAAAATAATCACTATGTAAAATATGCTTGATATAAACTCACTCACACAATAAACTTCATTTGACCAGATTCCATTAAAATGTAACATTTTACATTGTACTTATGTAACAGAATTACATGGAAGATTGAAATGTAATCATATTACTTAGAATCAGCTTTTTGGGATTAAACTTTTTTCCCCCCAAAAGTACAAAGCTGCAAAGTAGAACAAGGACCGTCATCCTCAGCTACCAAGTTTGAGTCGGTACACAGAGACTGGACAGGAGAAGCAGCTGAAGACCGTCAAGACAACAACGGGATGCAGTAGGTTTCACAGCAACTAAAGTTTTAAAGTAAAATGCTTACGTATAGCACCTTTGAAGTCAAAAAATATACTACTACTAAACATATAAAAGAATTTTAAAAACATAAAATGTGTCATCAAAAATATCTTTGCAAATATGATTACCTAAACATTCATCTGCAAGAGCCTAGACGCACGGGATTTTTCCTTTATGTGACACATGTGATTTCTGAGCAGGCAGACTTGGATTTGCTAGTGAAAATACGAGTGGACTCATGCAAACATAATTTTGTTCTTCAGAATTTTCAGAGCTACTGGAGCTGAAAGCAGTCAATTGATCTGTCGACAAAGGCAGAGCATAGCAGAAATGTCAGTGATCCACTGGCTGCTGCTTCTTTCAAAACGTCTTCTGGAACAGTAAGGAAACTCTTTTTGTCAATACAAAAAACCTACACCACACGTGTATATACATTCTTGTGCGTGTATATACATACAAATATATACACACACGCATGTACACTACCAGTCAAAAGTTTGGACACACCTTCTCATTTAATGATTTTTCTTTATTTTTACAACTATTTACATTGTAGATTCTCACTGAAGGCATCAAAACTATGAATGAACACATATGGAATTATGTAGTCAACAAAAAAAGCGTGAAATAACTCAAAATATGTTTAATATTTTAGATTCGCCCTTTGCTTTAATTACTGCTTTGCACACTCCTGGCATTCTCCCGATAAGCTTCATAAGGTGGTTACCTGAAATGGTTTTCCAACAGTCTTGAAGGAGTTCTCAGTGATGCTGACCAATTGTTGGCCCTTTTCCCTTCACTCTGTAGTCCATCTCATCCCAAACCATCTCAGTTGGGTTTAGATTAGGTGTGTGTGGGGTCCAGGCCATCTGGTGGAGCTCTCTATCACTCACCTTCTTGGTCAAATAATCCTGAAGGTGTGTTTGGTGTCCAACTAATCGCAAACCCAATGGGATGGCATGTCGCTGCGGGAGGCTTGATGGCTTTTACGACTGCACTTGGGGACACATTCAAAGTTTTAGCAATTTTCCAGACTGACTGACCTTCAGTTATAAAAGTAATGATGGACTGTTGTTTATCTTTACTTAGCTGATTGGTTCTTGCCACAATATGAATTCTAACAGTTGTCAAACAGGGCTGTCAGCTGTGTACCAGCCTGGCTGCTGCACAACACAAAGGCAAGAAATTCCACAAATGAAAGCTGTGAAGTGAAAGCCATTTCATGTGACTACATCATGAAGTTCACTGACAGAAGGCCAAAGGTTTGCAGCACTGTCAACAAAGCAAAGGATGGCTACTTTGAGGAATCTAAAATATGAGACATATTTAGAGTTATTTATCCATTTTTTCTTTGTTACATTATTCCATATATCTTGCTTCATATAGTTAATATTTTCAGTATGTATCTACAATGTAGAAAGTAGTAAAAATAAAGAAAAAAAAACATTAAATGAGAAGGTATGTCCAAACTGGTAGTGTGTATATTATATATTTATGTCATGATGCATACTCAACCAGGTAAGTAAATCCCAAAATGCTGATTCTGTTCATCTGGACGTGGCGTTTTCAGTGGGAGAAATGTTTCGTCACTCATCCTGACTTCTTCGGTCTCAGCTGACTGCAGGTTTCCCCAACCTTCTAAACAGTACATGTGCACAATAACTGAAACCTTCCCACTGAATGAACAATGGGCTGTGAGGTCAGTTCCTTGATCATTATTATGCAAACTGGCATGACCGTTGATCAACAACCACTGATCAATGCCCATGAGTACCATTCACAGAGAGTTGTAAAATGGCGACAGATGTACCCTTAGGCCCCCTCCTCGATTCAGAGATAGTCTTTCCCTTTTCACATAAATGGCCTCCTTGACTCCGCGCTCAAACCAGTGTTCCTCCCTGTCCAGGATGTGTACATCCTCATCATTGAAAGAGGGTCCTCAGGCCTCTAGGTGTAAACAGACTGCAGAGTCCTGGCTCTTCTGTGTTGTGCCATCCACTTTGCCAAAGGTTGTTTGGTTTCTTTGAGGTGGACCAATTTTTGGCACAACATGTATAGATATAATCTCTCTATATAGATATCTCTATATCTATATCTGGATATATACTGTGACTTTTCATGTGATTAAAGCATCTCGGCCTGCTGTGTTCTTGCTCTTTTAAAGAATCACAGTAAAAACTACTGCAGCCCACGAGTTGCTTTTACTTTATTAATTCTGTGTCCTGTGGACAGGTTTGTGGGGGTGGGGAGCTTGGATAGCGGTCCATCTTTTTGATAACAGACACTTTAAAAAAAAAAAAAAAAAACCTCTGAAGCTTAAATTACCAGCAAAATGCTTAGTGTTTGCAGGGTAGTTTAAAGATATGAAACATGCTGAAAAGAATCTTTAACATTCAATCCTAAAACTACAAAAAAAAAAAAAAAAAAAGTGATAAAAAGCAGGACGGATAACGCATCTTTCATGTCGGCACTGAACATATACTGGACATAAATGTAGCAGCAGTCCAATTCTTATCATCTGCGGCCATGCAAATCCTCAAGTAGGTCAAAGAAACATCCTTTGCTTTGAGGAATTTAGGCGTGTGAAGATCTCTGTGTGTGATCTAGAGGAGTGAAATAAATGTTAGCTTTTACATAACTTACCAAGCAAAGCAGACAGGATTTTTTCCCCCTCCATAAATTATGGATCTCTGCCTGTCTCTGTATCAGAGACATCCGACCTCCAACCAACCATCTCCTCAGCTGCTCTCCATACATGCATATGTATAACACAAGCACAGAAAAGGGAGGCAGCAGGGCTTGCGGTTTCAGCGAAGGGAAAAGGATGCTCGGCACTTCCTTTGTCAGAAATGCTTCTCTTGGCCTGAAAGTCATTTTCCCTTCCAGATAAAAGCTCGGGGATGGAAGGTGTGCTTCTGAGCAAAGCAAACGGTGATGTGAGGATTTTTTAAAAAGAACGAAAGAAAAAAAAAAGTATATCGCCTGAGCAGAGCGGTCGGAAAAGAAGATAGGAGGAAAAGGCAGGATGTGATGGTGGAAGCAGAGGCAGAGGAGGCGAGATGAAGAGATGATGAGATGAAGTAAAGCCTCGCTGTCAGGCAGCAGCTGAATATGGATCTGGACGAGAAGAGTCACTCCCAACCTGATCAAACAAGTCATCAGCTTTAACTTTCAGCCTGTTCCAATAATGCTTTAAATGCTTGGCTCCTGCATTATTGAACAGCACTATATGCTACAGCAGGAGAATCGATTGCAGGCAGAAGCTCACGGCTGATCTCGTCTCTGCAGTGACTCACGTTTCATTGCTCACCCTTGTGTTGGCAGAGAGCTTAATGAGCACATTCTTGATAGCCAGGTATTATTAAAGGCTAACTCGACACATTCGTGTCATTACTAAAGCTTTAAATGTTCTCATCCAACAGCTGTCTCGCTGGACATTTCCCTCTCACTGAGGTAGAGATGCCTCTTGTTGCGATTATGATATTATCAACACAGGCTGCTTTCTGCTGCACAACATTAATGGATTTTCTGTTGGCAGTGCCATGAAAAGAAGCACAGAGCTGAACTTTGATCACACGAGCAGCTTTGTTCTGGTGTTCAAAGGCTGTCCCGGCACGGGGAAATCCAGTTCATAGATGCACCTCATCTCGACTCGACACCAAAACCAGCATCAGGGGGGCTTTGACAGCAGCAAAGGACTTTGTATCACTGCAGACCTTTGGAGTAACTACACTGATTTCAATGCTGTGTGATGTCACTGGTTTTATTGCCAATACACACTTTTAAATGACCAGAATTCACAGCTGCTTGTATATGACTTCACAAAGAGCCAATTAAAGCAGACTTGTCATTTAATGCCACACCAATGACGGTGACCGATGAAAGGAAACTAGGCTACATGCATAAAATCTATGCACTGCAAAAAACAATTTTCAAGAAAGTAAAAAAAACCTTGTTTATGGACATTTTTTCTTATTTTTTGCCTAAAAAGAAAATATATTCTTAACAAGCAAGTTTTGGACAAGAAAATAAAGCTTATTCTAGGAAAATATGTCTAACTTTTCCTTAAAAGGATATTTCAGCTCATCTTGAGCTTTATTTACCAGTTACAAGGCATGACAATGGTTTGGTTGAATTTCCAGAATAAAAATAAGATTATTTTTCTCATTTCAAGAGTAAGGGCATTTAAACAGCTGCTCAGTTTAAGAAATGTATTTATTGACACTAAAGTTTAATATAATTGCTGTCAAGTTTGACACAATATGCAGTATATGAACAAAGGCAGGAACTAAAAGCACATGGTAAACATGAAATACAGGCCCATTTGAAAAACAGAAACAGCACAACTCATTCACTTTAGGCCATGTCAAACAGAATAATAGATCAGCATCAGTATATCTATACTATGGCAATGCTAAAATCGCATTCAACTGTCAGAATTTATAGGAAAACAACAACTTCATTTTAAAAATTGTCACAAAACTGTCCAAAACAATAACCTGAAAATACAGTTCATGCATGTAAAGCAGTGTACCTTTTATAAAACATATGTTGAGCTCACGTGTAGTCCAATTACATCACCCAGGTAATATTTCATGACCGCACATGTCATATCTTTGTGTGTGAAACTGTAATATGGAATGGAATCTCATATCATATCATTGTTGGCTGGCTTTCCACCACTGAATCAGTCCTGTATGCCCACATGTTACTCAGATTTCTGTTCACTGCTGATGAGGGTTCCCTCCTAGAACTGCAATTGAGATTGGTTGATTAATTGACTAGTTGCGGATAAGGAAATTAAATACAAGGTACACTGATAATTTCTAAAAAATTTTAATGTCAGAAATATACTGCATTTTATAATTTACTCTAAAATATGCATGTTTTCAAGCTGAGTTTAATAAATGGATATTCATTTAATGCTCATTGCTATTTGGCAGCTTAACTGTAGTTTAAAAGCCTTGAAAAATCCTCAAAAACCTAAAATGGGAAAGCTAAACTAAAGAACACAGGAAACATGGAAAATGTTGCAAAAACCTTACAACCTTGAACAAGGAACATAAGACATGAAAACATCAGGGAGGGAACACAGATGATAACACAGGAGAGAATACAGACGATCCGACAAAGAACACACTAAATATACACACACAAAAGGAAACGAGGAATTGGCAGACAGGCACGAAACACAGCTGACACTAATCAGATGAGAAGAGACCAGGAGGAGAATACACCGATGCAGGGCAGGGACTATCAAAGTAAAACAGGAATAAACACGAATATCGAACCAGGGACAATACACTGAAGACAAGGGAGGTACAGAGAACACCTAAACACTGGAAATAATTAACAAATAACTAGGAAACTAACTGACACAATGAATATTAATAAACACAAACAACCAAGGAGACTGCGGACCATGACAATTGGTTTATTTAAAACAAAAGTTTAAAAAAATACAAAATGTTGTTTTCTCTAGTAGAAGAAATTAAACACTATCAGAATATTCTTTATAAATAGATAGCATTGTTGTGGATTATAAGGAATTAGCATTAACATATCTACTGTTAAGCTGTAAAAACAAGTAGACATCTAACATGAATATTTTATATGATTATTTTCAAAGATATTAAAGTATATAGTCAGTCTCACCTTACAGATTTTTGTGTCCTAATCGATCCGCTGCATCGTCCATTGGCAAGGTGGTCGGAGTGTGTTCGAAGAATGTGATACCAAAATTAGCTGTAAACACGATATTCTTTGACACATCCATCTATGCCACAATCTTCACGGAAATCTGGACTATGGCTATGTGCAGAATTAATATGACTCAGTAGGGATTTGAGGGTCAGACCCACAAAAACGATGTAGATAACACAGCGCCAAATCATTTTGTTTTACTGGTCTGTGAACTACTTTTCCCATAAAGTCAAGATAACCAGGATTATTCCATTATGGGGTAGGAATGGCTATCCTAATTCAGTGCCTTATAACAGCTGTAGTAAGTAACAGCACCCACACGTCAGTATTTACAGAACATAATCTAACTAAATAGTCAAATATTTAAATATATATCATTTTATAGGTATAAAAGAGCGAACTAAACCATTTCCGTACACAACCCCATACTCCTGAGTTGGTACAGCCCACCTTCCCGCCTCTAGCTCCGTGCCTAAGCGGTTGGATTGCAGGATTTTGGGGTCTGGGTGTAGATGCGATACAGTTGGTACAGTGTGAAGAAATTAAGGCACGCTATGGAAAAACTGGACGAAATAACAATTGCCAACCTGAAAGGTATGTGACTGTTTTGTTTTTTCTATGTTTTGTGTTCTGGTATGTTGCATGTTAAGTCGCTAGCATGGCAGGCTATACCCGGTTGTTAGCTTAGCTTAGCTGTGCGGTTAGCTTAGTTGCATTAGCATTTTTAAATATGCTAGTGCAGAAAGTTATGAAAGAATTCATGTCCAGTTATTAGTTTCAGTGTCTGTGAATTTATTCAACAAGTGTGCAAAGTGCCATAAGTTAATGCCAGTTTTACAGAAATTGTAGGAGTTTCAAATTTCTATTAGTGAAGTTATTTCATTATATACTTTAGCCCAGGAAGCAAAAAAAAAAAAAAAACATTTATATGTATACATGCATTTAATTGATGTATCACAAATATATTACTTTTACCAGTCAATAGGAGGAAGGTAATTTAGAACCTGTGGAGCAGTGAGGAGGGAGAATAATGGAATAGAGTCATGGTTTTAAATGGTAAATATTAAATTATGTTTCCTATGTATCCTGTCTGTTACCCAAGCAAAGCTGTCAGCTGGCTTGCACATGAGGATGATGCAATGTAGTGATAATTGGAAACTCCTATTGCAGAAGCAAATGTTGGAGAAGACCTGCTCTCATCACTTTCACGAGATGACATCAAAGATCTGTTTCCTGGTCCTGAACATTGCCTCAGGCGTCGGGCTCTATGGCTTGCAGTGCACAAATGTGAAGAAGTAAGTTCTGTCCTATCGCTGTGTGACAAAACTGAGAACACACCAGCTTGTTTTATGCAGTTTCAAATAATTCCACCAATACTCACTTAACAGATAGACAGTAGAATCTTCTTTAGTTTTGATTTAAATCAAGTGGCCTACACATTTATTAAATATACATATTTTTTATTGTTCAACACTTTACTGATATTTTGTTGTACTATCTTAAATATTTAGAGACCTAAAGTTCTTGTGCAATTTTATGTGAAATTAGCCCTATGTACACTGTATTTTAGAACAAGACTGCTGCTGAAAAAACGCTAACAACTACTGGAGATGGTGACTTCTTCAGAGAGGAACCCAGCACTTACCTCCATCCAAAAACTTTGGATGGAGGTAATGCTACAGTATCTTGATTTGTCTACATTTATGCTTTGCAGATTACATTATTTGCAATGTTTAATGGTGTTGCCCTGTCTTATTTTTCTTTTTTCAAACCAGTGGAACATGCAGCAGCTGTGTTCAGAGCCCTTCCCATGCTTTTCCCTTCCAGCACAGTACCACCTAAGAAGCTGGGCATCTGTAGTGAGGCTTTTTTCCATGTCCTAAAGGTAAGGCTGCAATATTCTATGTGTATATATTGTTGAATTTTGCAGTTACTCATGTTTTCATTTTATATATTTTACTGTGGAGTCAGTCAAATATTCTTAAAGTTCAGATCCCCATAACATGTTGATGTTAATAAAACCTACAAAAAAAGTTGATCTATTTTAAACTGTAATGCAACTCAAAAATTGTGTTTCTTACAGTCTTGTTCTAATACTCTTTTTTTCTGTCATGTAGACTTCAGAAGACCCTGAAGGCTACCTGCGTCAGCGACCCCTGGCTTGTCCAGTTCTGCTTGTCTCTGAAGGCAACTGCATGATAGCTGTTGGAACCACACCGGTGAGCACTTTTGACCGGAAGGATCTTAATGAGGGACTGCTCTATCTGATGGCATATTACTATGCCCTCCACCTCACATACCCATAGTGCATTTCCACGCTGCTGTCTGTCTTGCAAACTGAAATACTCAAAGACTCCATCCATGACCGAGATTCAACCCCCTCTTACAAGAAGGCGCTTGGTGAGTGGAAGTCATTCATTGAGTGAGTCTCCCAGATGACAGACTCTGCCTTGTTTATCAGACTCAGTGTTAGTCAGTGAGGTTGTTTTTTTTTTTCTATAGAAAAGTTGTTCAAATGTAAAACACATGTTTGTTTGTGTGGTCGTTAAACTTGTTCTTCTAAAATATAGGATTTGAAATAGTGATTGTTTTAAGCTTCAGCAAAATTTATTTTTGATACCAGCCATGAGTGTGTTATACTGTTATTATTCATTTTAAGAGTATCTGGAATATGCACTTCTTATATTGGCCATGTTACACAGTACCCTGCTGAAATGTATAATTTTAGGCATGATTCTCCTGGAACAGACCTCAGTGAGTTACTGACCCATTGCTGTGTCAATAAAAGCGCAAAATCTAAGAGTGCTTTTGCGGTCTTAATTTAAGATGAATTCCCTTATTTTTAGTAGCTTTTTGAAGAGATGGTGTCTTATTCTCAGGAATTTTTGCTGATTATTGTTCTCAGAGTCGAAACATAATTCTTATAGTTAGCTCAATCAAGAAAGAAACAATTCAGTTTTAAGAAAATTTGTCCTATAGTAAGGTGTTTTTTAATGTGAAAAATCTAAATTAAGGTGTAGAATCTTAAAGTAAGCAAATAATTCTTGAAAACAGCTTGTTCAAGAAAGCATAATACTCATTTTAGGTGCAGATTTTCTAAATATCAAAGTGTCTTTTACTTATAATAAGTCACATTTTCTTCAAATAAGCATACATTTTAGACAATTTTGTCTAGTTAAAAGGCATATGGCAGTTAGATTAATTTGCTAGTTTTAAGAATTCTAGTCAAGCAACTTTTGCTTACCCCATTGGCAGATTTTTTTGCTCAAAACAAGAAAAATTTGTCAGATTTAAGAATATTTGGCTTGTTTCAAGTATAGCTGTTTTTGCAGTGTGGGGGTAGATGTGGTTAGCAACATACTATACAAATATTATACAGTAAATATGCGTTCAATGTCAGCCTGTGAATTTACAATTATGGATCTCTGAGAATGAGAAAAGAACACTATATTGTGTCCTAACACAAGTTCGGCTGGAGCCAGGTGTTGAAGCTCAAAGTTTACTGGTAACGACTGAACCATATACTGTTGGAAAGAGCAGATGCTCGAGTTTCACGTATTTGCTGATAGGTATAACAACAAGGCATAACAATAGCAGTGGCTGCTGTGATTTAAGACATGCTCGGGATGTATGGGACGAGTTTGGCCATCATATGGACATATGCTGAGCACTTGTGAACATTGTAAGCTTTTCATGTAAAAATTCTTTATTCATTTTACGCACTCTATTAAGTTAGAGTGCGTAAAATCAATGTTTTGTATAAGGTAATTGAAGCGGATGACGGATGTAATAACATAAGTTATCGCTTGCATCATTTTTGTAATATATCAGAAAATCCATCCATGCATCATCTTCTGCTTGTTCAGTTCTTGGACAATCAGACCTATTTATACAGCTGTGTTGAGTACATAAACAGTGGAAGAAATAACACTGATCCATACAGATTTGAGAAAACTTCAAAGAAATATAAAATGGTTAAAATCAGTATTACAAATTGCTAATACAAATTTCAAAGATCTTTCTTGAAGGATGACAAAAGAAGCCGTTTTTAGCAGCCGTCTGCTTTGACTGGCGATCTAACCATACAGCATGTAACAGCTGACGGATGTTTATCAGGATGGATAAGTGAAGTCTCTCACGTCGAGCCCTTCAGCTCCTCCACCCTAAAAATCTCTCTTTGACACCGTCACCAACAGGAGCTAAAAAGCAAAGATGCATGTAAAGGAAGCAAAGAGCCATATTGGTATGAGTAACACCCACAGACAGCTTTCACACGTCCACATCCCAGGAAATAAATAAATAATTGAAGGAATCATTCAGGGATCAGGGATTTTTTGTGTGTGTGGTTTAAAGCGGGTACTAATACATCCAG
Source organism: Rhamphochromis sp. 'chilingali' (assembly GCF_963969265.1). NCBI lineage: Eukaryota > Metazoa > Chordata > Actinopteri > Cichliformes > Cichlidae > Rhamphochromis > Rhamphochromis sp. 'chilingali'. The sequence continues at coordinate 32,964,067 of NC_137935.1, forward strand.
AAATAACTTCCTACTGTAGGTATTATGTTGATTACATGTGCTCACTAAAGTGCACAGCTTAGGTGTATAATGTTTTTAATCCATTCCCTCCAGTTGGTTTCAGCTTCTGGTTCAACTTTAAATTTAAAACAATCTGGGAGAGAAAAAACAAAAAGCCCACTTCGGTTAGCAAATGTAACGTGACAAAGCAGACCACGGTGACCAAACAGCTGCTCAGTGTTGCAGTTTAGCACATCAGTGTTCTAAGCACTGGTTTAGCTCACTGGATCAAGTGGGTGAAGCATGTGCTACAGCAGGAGCCTGGGTTTAATTTTGCCCCAAGCTTGTTTCCTCAACGTGTCACCCCCTCACCCTGTATGTCCCTTATTTCTCATAAAAATAAAAAATACTGGCAGCCATTAGTGCTACCCCTCAGACACACATGGTTTCAATTTCAAAATCTTATGTGGTCTGGCGCTTAACTTATCGCATTTGCAAGTTTTTCAGAAAACTTACTGACCTTGAGGTCAAGATCAGTCGTATTCAAACTCATCCAAGATTTTTAGCAAATGCTCCTATTGTCACCTCGTTCTCAAGTTAAAGCATTCACAAACCTGGGTCCATCACGCCTACCCACCGGGGTGACCACAATCCCCCATCAGGCTTTTACAGCTGAGGGGGAAAAAGGCCAAAAATAAATCTTTAATGTCAGAGAACAGAGCCAGGCAGTGTTAATTCATCTCAGTTTATTCTTATTCACATTTAAAACATTTTCATGGCAGCACATTCTTCCAACCATACAGGCGAGACATCCTGTCCTGCAGAAAAACAAAATCCCATAAAATTCTTTTTTTTAAAAAGAAAAAAAAGTCTAAGGGTACGTCAGTGATTAAAAACATAAGTCATATGGAGGATAAGCAGCATTTAAAATTTTTGGGGGAAAAAAGCGTTTCCTGATAAATGTGTGTTTGTGTGTTGTAGCAGAGCGGGCCCCTGCTTCACCTTTGGATCAATCCTTATCAGTGTTAGAGGAGCTAGAGAGCCGACCAACGGCGTGTCTGCGGTCCTTTCAGTTCACTAAGCCTGACGGGGGCTTAAAAATCACATTGGAGCGAGGGGTGGAGAGATACTGAACGAAAGAGAGAGAGTACAGCTGGCAGCAGAGAGAAGGACGATTTAAAAATCTGAAACCAGAGCGGGGTTGTTTTCTAGCCTGCGTGTATTACTGCCTGCTTGTCAGAGAGTCGTCTTCTTGCTACAGACCGGGCTCACATTGTTTCTATACACAGGCTGCCTATACGTGATCCATGTGTGCCGTGTACACAGCAGCAGAAATAGAACTGCGTGTGGCTTTGCAGGGATTGTCGAGTCTCCACAGAGCCTGCTGTGTTGTTGGGAATATAAATATCAATATGTTCCCGAGGAAGCCTCCACAGAGTCTGTGCACAGCAGATGTCTGGGTAAACTGTTACCCGAAAACCACAGCATTTCTATCTGAGGACATGTGGTTAGACTCGACATAGGAAAATGGATTGACACGTTCTCTTTTAATCTCTCGCTCCCTTCATTTCATTCATCAGCTCCTATAGTCATTTGTCAGAAGATGGAAACAAGTAATAAAAAAAAAAAAAAAAAAAAAAAAAAGAGCATAAAACCAGAAGATAAAAACACCCAAAATGGAAAACCCCCAAACTTGTGTAAACAAAACCCTTTGCGGTGGCATCTTAACCACCTGTTCAATGTCATCGCCTGCATCCTCAGCAGATGTCTGATGTTCAGTCCAGAGGCTGGTTACCATAAGAACAAATGGGCCTCAGTTTCTTGCTGTGTGCGTTTAATGTGTATGTGCCGTCACTGGTACTGGAGGTAGTTCTTTAGTGTCTGCGGCAAGGGGAGTGTGTCAATGTGATGGATGCGCTCTCTACCCAGAGCCAGTCGAGCTACTCGTCTGCACAGGTCCATGAGGGGGAGGGGCTCCGCTGTTAGAGATAGAAGAGAGCACAGACACGGGTTAGAGTCCAAACGGGCCAAGGAACAACTTCAAAATGCTCCAGGTATAGATGACAAATCATGTCCAGAGTCATTTTAGTCACAGTTTACATTAATTTTTAAGTTTGGGCAATATTTCCTGTGAGGCAGGAAAGCATAAAGAAGCATAAACATGTAGACACATTTCATATCAAGGACAGTAAGACACTTTGCAAAACAAAACCGTAGGTCATGGTAGTAATAAACTACAAACTTTTACACCAACTAGATTTAGGACACTTAATTGACAAAAACTGAAATAGTTGGATGCTTTCAAAGTGACTAAATGACCTTTCAGTCAGAACTAAAACACTGCTGTCAAAATTAACAGCGCCTGCAATAAGAGAAAGAAAAGCCCAGCAATCAGACGACCCAACAAGCAAGCAATTTGGAACAGCGGGAAGGAAGAACCAGGCGCAGGGAGGAGCATTTGCCACTAATGGCTGAACTTTTTTGCATTTTGAACCATGCAAAACTACTCTGGTCGAACCCAAGAACAACAAGCAGGGAGCTAGGAGTGAGCATAGGTCGTCCCTTTCAAGCCTCATTAACCATTGTAAACCAGAGGGAGCAAACCCAGTGATACATGTTAACATTTGTTTCATCGTTTTGTGTCATTATAGAGCAACTGCTGCTGCAGTTAACAGACACTCAGTGACGGGTTGTCAAGTAAACACCAGGAGCTGACATTCTGTGCAGAGTGTAAAATGCTTTGTTTGATTAGGACTTTGTTAAATTATTACTGCAAAACACAAGAACACGAGGAATTTCTTTCTTCTTTTTAATGGACTGATTGCACAAAGATAATACTTAAGGAAAAAGGTTTATGAGTGTGATCATAAGGCAGATGCGACCTTGTGACCTTGCATGAATGCAACTCTGTTGTTCTGAAGTGTAAAACATCAGTCAAACTAATGTTACAGCACTCAAAGTGTAGCAGCCTTTTTTGGGTGGGGGCAATCTCACGACTACTTTAATTACGTTGCATCTTCATACATGCGAATGGAAAGAGAAGCAGCTGTTAACAACATTTAAATATATACACTTGTCATCACTTCCAACAGAGTGTGCCCAGCAGAGCACGCCAACTTCCCTCCCACCAGTTTTAGAGGCAACTGATGTCTGTGCATGTCACACAGACAAGCCTCTTAAACTGCTACCCCTGTACGGATGTCAAGCTGCTCCACCTGGAAGCACCATCTGGTGAAGCAGAATTCCTGCTGCTTGGAGTCCACTTAAACACTGTGTGAAGGACATGAGGAGAGACGTTTACACCTGCATAAAAACCCAGTTACTCACACACACACACACACACACACACACACACACCCTCTAGTTGACGGGGGTAAATATTGAAGAAAGACACTTCCGTGAGCCAACCTGACCTGCAGGATCCACTTCAGTTACACACAATCACAACACAACAATTACTCACACACAAACACAGTTGATACTAGATTTTCTTCCCAAAGTAGAGGTTTTCAGTAACCACATCCATCAGCACGAATGCTATTTCCATCTGTTCAGTCAGCTAGCTGAAACAATCTAAGGAGGGCCACAGCACACACTTACAGTCTCCATCATCTGCCATAACATTACATGGCCCATATGATCATATACAGCAGCGGTCCCCAACCCCCGGGCCTCGGACCGGTACGTGAGTCGTTTGGTAAAGGGCCGGGAGAGTTGAGGCTCAGGTGTGAAATGTACAGTTTTAAGGGTTTTTATCGGTTTTCAGCATTATTTTGTTATCATTTACTCGGTTTTCCTTGGTCTTTTCACGTGTGTTATGAATAAAAAAAAAAATTTCGGTACCGGTACTAGTTTTATTTTGTTGTATTTATCCGCGACACCTTAAAGGCCGGTCTATGAAAATATTGTCGGGCATAAACCGGTCCGTGGCGCAAAAAAGGTTGGGGATCGCTGATATACACAGTATGATGTGTGAAAACGTGCCAATGATGGGATGCAGTTCTCTTTTATGTAACAAAGTTTTGGCTTTTCCTCGTGTCCCGGGAAACCGTGACAGCATGATCACAGCTGTCAAATATTAAGCTTTTTTTTTTTTTTTTTTTTTAATAAACAAGATAACATTGAGAACATCTGCCAGTGACAGGTTCTTAAGAATTAAGATGGGAATCTACACGAAACACTAAAAACACAGACTGGATCAACCCAGCTGTTGATTCAGCAAACACAGTAAAGTGGTGCAGTTTTATGTCTATGAAACTATGATCAATCCCAAATGTGCAAAGCTGACTGATTATGACACTTAGGGTGGGTGTAATATAATGGGGCCAGTTCCCGTACTTATGAAGTCATAATTTTTTTCAAGCCTTTTTGAGCCCTAAACTAAAAATCAAAATTTCAAACCACTCATATGTACTTCACGGTCCTGTTACTCAAAATATCCACAGTATGAAAATGAAATAAATTCTGAGAGTTGGAACTTGTTCCAGATTTGACTGCTTTTAGATGGAACAACGTCAGACTGACTGTTTCCAGAACCTGCTTACAGTCTGAAGCAATGAAAATACATTTTAAACATCCACAGAAAAGCAACAAGGGCTATGACTGACCGAGCCCTTACTCTCTACAGTTAACAGTATGCAGCATTACCACAAACTGAAACCCTCTGCCAAACTCCTATGATGTGCATACATGAGGACTATTCTGACAAGTGTTCATGGAAATCAAGCACATGGAGCTCATCAAGAGACCTCGGGCATTCCTCTGGGCATGAACTGCTGCCACTGTGGCTTCATGACCGCTGAATGGCAATCACAGCTGAAAGGCAGCAGGAGCTGGTGAGGCTGGACAAGCACACATCAATACTAATTAAAAACCGCCTTCATCATTTTATGTCTTTGTTACAATCAAAGCTGATGGGCTTTCCGTCCTCATGCTTGTCATGTTATTTGTAAATCATGGCGAACATCCCACCAAATCTCTCTGCTGTGGTTTTGCTAAGTGACGTTTTGAAAGCACAGTGAGGGGAAGTGATGAAATCCAGCAGCTGAACAGGCATAAGGAAATCGAGTAGAGCTGTCTGGATTTATTTGTAGAAACATCAACAAGCCCATATCACAAAGACGAGTTGAATGAACTCCGACTTAATATAGACAATGTGCAGCGATGTGTGCAATGAGACTGTACAGCCGATAATCCTTCACAGCAGCAAGTGAAATACTTGGCAGGCCAATTGCATCCCTCCAACATCTTATTAGCCTCTCTCTGCAAAGGCAAGTCCATTCTTTAGCGCAGCAGCTTAGCAGATTAGAACTTAAGTCTTTGCAATATAAACCGATGATACAACATCATCTCCATTCAGCCTGCAGCTTGTGACGGGCTGAACTTTGCTCTCGAGAACAAGGAACGCGCTCTTGGTGCACGTGGAGCCTGTGCATATGCATGTTCCCTTGACAGCAATCAATCAGCCTACTAGCAGTAGCCTTAGCATATGGATAGTTTCCATAGTAACCAGCTCCTTGCACCCCCACTATGTGATGTCACTGTACCGGTAAAGACTCGGATGCAAATGTGCTCTGTGCAGTCCACTGTCTGCATCTGACTGTAGCCTGTTAAAATTGAGCCAAATTCAGTTGTTTCAGCTCAGATGGAAATGACTGTATTAAAAAGTAGCTTAATAGCAGCAGATCCCCCAATAAAGACACAGCTGCACACCCCGATTTACAGCTACAATACCACTGCTCTAATTGGACTTCTAGGTTATAGAAGTAGGTTCTATAAAGGGTTGTTCACATTTTCACAAGTGTACTTACACTTAGTTTTAAGCTGATTTTTTTTTATTTTTTAAACAAATGGAAAATTCTGAAGGACGTCTGTCATACTGACATAATATTGGCAATGGATCTACTGCCGCATTGAATAATTCACATTACAGTACAATTAGAACATTCTCCTTGGGACTTGGGGGGAATAAAGAAACCGGTGGTTCCTCCAGTGCTTTGTGGAATTTTCTCACATTACTCCCTAGTGCAGTGGTTAACGCAATCACTTGGGAAGTGAAAGGTCACTGGTTTCAAAGGTCACAGTCCAGAAGGGCATCTGGCCAATTCTGAACATTGGCTGTGGAAAAAACTGGATTTTGACTGCATGTGGTTGCAGACCTGGTCCTGACATTGCTTTGCATTCACTGGAAAAAGCCTCAATAATATTGATCATGTTCCTGCAGCATTAATATAAAAAGGATGAATAAGGATAGGATCGTTAAATGAGGTGAAAAATGTCAGTGACTATAAGATGTCATACAGTGTCCATGTACATGAGTCTATGGTGTTCCCAAGTACACGATGTGTAAACCAGCAGCTTGGTGTTAATGACAGATTTTTTTGCATGTTACTCAAATCAACATAGATGTCATGAATCACTGTGCAGCAACAGCTTCAACCATGCATTTTGTATTTGTGGGTTCTCTTACATGCACACACTCTGATACAGTGCAATTACAATTAATGTGAGTATTTGATTATTTGGATAAACTAGTGGAGCATTGTTCTAATGGAGTTTTTTCACCTGTATTGTTAAGGTGCTGGAATATCTATGACCCCTGCAGAGCGCTTCTTCCACACTGCGCTGCAGAAGTAGTGCACAGTGCAAGGGGGAGCGAGTGCTTGGAGACCTTCGTTCAGAGAACCTTTGATGACTTCTGATCACTTGTGTTTAAAAAAAATAAATATAAAAAATACACATACAACATTACACAACACATTTATGTCTCCCCCTGTTACACAGATGAGATCACTATGGCTGAAATAACCAGACAGGTGTCTGTAACAGGGGAATGCATATAAAAAAATTAAAATATTCCTTTGCAACAACATTTGATGTATTTGATTACACTCAAGCAACCACCCAGCTGCAGTCCAATTAGTTCATATTTTTCTGCTCTGTAGCCACACTGACTACAGTTTTTGCGTGCCTCAGCTGTAATTGCAGCAAGAAGAGTCCATCTTCTTCTTGCACATTTGAAATAGGTTTAAAATTTATTTTTAATGACTTATAATTACATTAAGAATTTCTTTATGAGCCTGTCAGTCAAATGACAGAAAGTCTAAAATCTGCTAAGATTGGGCCTCTGTGTGGGTGCGTGTGTGCATGTCCATGTACATTTGTCATAAATGAGTGTGCATCATGTCAGCATTAGGTTTATATGCTTATGAATATTGATGTGAATTATGAATGCTATAAGTGGTTCCTTAATGTCTTTTTGTACTCCTATAGAGGTCAGCATGTTTAATGTACATTTATCTCAGCCCACACCTACAACAGTTGTTTTCAGAGGGACTACATGTGCATGCATCAGCAAGGAGAGCTGAGCAAAAAGAGAAGAAGAAAAAAAACTTCGTTATTTAGAGTGCAATGATGTCATTACATGTGAAAAACCATTATTTGCAGTATTTCACTCATTACTCTCTGACAGTGCTCTCCTGAGGGATGTGGGGTTTCTACAAACTTGCTGGAAGCCAGTCACTGCCGGCACAAGCTGGTCTCCATGGTAAGGGTTGCCTGGGGTGACAAGTGGTCCTGTCAGACACTGATGATGAGCACTAACAGAAGGTAGGCACTGTCCATCAGCTGATAGACTCGACTAACACTGACAAGTGATCCGAGTTTGGATTACAAAACTGCTTCTGTTCAAATCTGCATATGTTCAGTCTCAGTCGAATCAGTCTCAGATTCGACTTCACACCACATCCAGCTGTGACTATGTTCAGACTGTTGGGATATTGGAGCTCATTTTAGAATATCACTGATGAGCAACAATACAATTTAACACAATTACATTTTTTCTTTTTTCTTTCTTTTTTTTTTTTTTTAAATTCTCGAGTGCTACTGTACACGCTTTAAAACTTGTGTACCCATTTCCATTTCATCAGTGTACATAGTGATGTTAAAAATATAGTGACATATTTGGACAATATTGCTTATATACAGTCTTACGCTGTGTTACATAAACCATCTGTTCAGGTTGTGTGCTTCTGTTAAGTATAGGTAGAGCTGGGCGATAGAACGATAACGATATGTATCGCGATATAACTTTTACTCGATAGAGAAATTAAGCTATCATGATAGACTTCGCCGCTCTTGTCCTCTTAAAAAAAAAAAAAAAAAAAAAAGATCAGCCAATCCAAATTAAGTAGCGCAGAGCCGAACCAATCACAGCCGCAGCGTCACGTCGCGTGACTTGTAACGTACAGCACAAGTGCAAAGCCGCACGTGTGTTTGTTTGGGAAGCAGCCAGCGCATAATGGAGGAAATGAGTGTGCCGACTAGAAAAATCAACCGAGCGTGACCGAAGAGAAAACAGATGATGGTTACAACGCCGGAGAGATTGTCGAACGGAAGAGCCATAGAAGCTCCGTAGTTTGAAGGTATTTCGGCTATTTCAAGTCTGACAAAAAACAGAGTAGGGTGCACTGTAAATTGTGCCGAAAGCAAGTCTGGAAATACAATGAACTGGTGCATGCGTCACACTGTGCGCCACGTTATTGTTTCGGTGAAATGAATTTCTACAATACTGTTAATTCTACTCTCTGCAGTGTTTAAATGCTTACATATACACACAGTTACTGTCCCTCCACACATACGACTCGGTTCTGCTTCTATGCCCCAGCTTTGTTTACTTTTTCCCACCGAGGCTTCTAGACTTCTGATTGGCCAATATTTCTGCACGGTTAGGAATCTAGCGCCGCCTGCTGCTTTGGCATGTTCATAGCAGCGTTTTCCTTCATTTCTGCCTTTATGTGTGGACGGGATTATTTTTTAAAACGAAAACGGAAAATCTCCGTTTTCAAAAATACCCGTGTACGTAGCCTCAGTCTCTGACTGGAAGCGCTAATTCGTCATTCGGCTTTTGTCAGACTAAAGTAACTGTTAAAACTGTTTGAAAAGCTAAGCTATACAACAAGGAGAGATTGAGAATTTCCTTTTAGTTCTCAGTTTATTTGATATTGACAAAAGTTAGTCAGTTTTGTCTGTTCTTCTGTAAAACAAACTAAGATTTATTTTTAGAATTAATATTTTGTTTCTAAGTGGAATTGACAATTTAGTCTGTTTCGTTTGTTCTATTTTGAAACTTAAACGCTTTAGCGGCTGCCTTTTGTGTAGTTTGCAATATTTGCCTTTATCTGAAAAAGTCTCATGTTCCTTAAGTACATCTACCCTGTTGAACTTATTATGGGAAATAAATATTTAAATAAAAACAAGCTGCTGATTATTTCACATTTTACTTGTGAGCAACGGCACATTTAAATCTTACAAATATAGTTATTTGGCTTATATCGTGATAGATATCGTTATCGCCTGAAATGAAAAAAACATATCGTGATATGAAAAAATCTCATATCGCCCAGCTCTAAGTATAGGTAACAGTTTTTATAAGGGATTTTTGGTTTCCATAGCACAATAACTAATTAAAGCTTCACCAAACAAATAACAACTAAAGAATCAATAAAGAGGTGAACTAAAGTGTGAGAATCTCATAACCTCACTTTCCAGAGAATGAACCACTGGACATGCCCACTGTCTTCATGCAGTTGATGAAATCATTATTCCTTACAGCAGAAATAATCAGAATCTGCTGCAGTTTTCAGTAAAGTTTAACTGTTTCGAAATATTATCCAAGACACTGATTTGCATTTTATTTCAATCTATTCTAATAAAATGTGCTTCGGGCACTTCATATATTGTTTCCAAAGAAAACACTGACGCACCGCATTATTGCCATTCAACCCAAAACTGGTTCAGCACCATGCATGTCATCTGACATGCAAACTGACTGTTAGAGTAGGTTTAGCGAAGAATCTTTATCATCCTTTGGAGGCATTTAAGTCAGCTTAAAAGTGGAGCTCTTTGCCAATTCTTTATCTTTCCTCCTGCTTCCAGTCTGCCGTGTGAGTGTCCAAGTGTGCGCTCTCCCTTTCACCTACCGCACTCATGACTTATTTGGAATAGCCAGAGACTCAACTGACAGATTTACGGCACACTAAAGGGGAGATGGAGTATGAAAACATGTGGATAAGGACGACTGAGCACCTGATGCACTAGGTGGACAGAAGAGGCCCGCAGGCTGGCAGGCACCCACACCCACCTAACACTTAAACAAGAACAAAGCGTAGGAAGGGGAGGTGAGCTCAGAGTTGGCAGCACGTCAGTTTGTCTGGCCTCACTCAGGTGTGACGGCTTGTGGGTAACTGTTGATGGTTCCCTTTACTTTCACATGTGCAGCCCACTAATTTTAAGTGCATAGACATCAGCTCACCATAATAGACGACCTAGTTATGTCTTACTTAGAAATTGGGGCTTAGGTAGGTCCATCTTTCTGGCACGTGTTCCAATTTAGTGATCCTTGAATTCCACCCACTTTTCCCTGCCTTCCTTCAATATGACAAATGTACTGAGGTAACAGGCTCCTAGCCATGCTTATCCAATACATTAGCATAAAACTGGTGCGGTTGTCAGACCTACTTTTAAAATGATGGGTGCATGTGTCTATATAAATAGCCCTTAAGGTGCTTAAGCAGCTCTGTTCCCAAAATGAGGGGAAAAGGGAGCCAGAGAGATGTCTTGGAATGGACAGAACAAGATGACCTGTGTGGGCGATGAAGGAAACTGTGGTTTTTAAAAAAAACCCCAAAGGGATTTCTCTCTATACGCAATTGGCAATGCAGCTATCTAAATTGAATGGTCCACTCAGAATGCTAAACGAATCAGATATCATTAGTGGAAGAATTTTGTATTGGCTTCTCGCTTCCTTTTACATTGCATCAGCAAACAAACGAGTTCCACGCAATCAACTGCCATGAATTTAGTCTCTGCTCAAGAAATGGAGGCTAACAACAGAATTACTACACAGACCACTAAAATAAGTGATAGCTAACAGCACATGCAACATTATAGGCAAACAAACAACCAATCTTAAATGGGCTTAGTATAAATGAGTTTAGCTCCAGTGGTCATTCCATACCAGTTCTGCCTGGGAAGCTTTCTAATACGTCTTAGGAAGGCCCTTAGTGTGACAGCTCCTTAGTAGTGAAGCTAAATATTACCAAGATGGGATCTGCCATGTTAATATTATGACATCTCTGGTGTACGGTGAAAGGCAGCTATAATGCGTCATCCATCTTTACATGCAGTCTTGCAAGAGAGACCCAACTGTTTACCCACTACCTCAGTCAAATCTCTAATTGCTGTCAATCATAACCAAATGCATGTAGCAGCAGTTTGAAAGCTCTGTGGTACATAATATAGGATAGAACACCAGTTGAAAAAGGGTGTCATTGAGACCACTGTTTCATTGTTCTACTCAAAGTGCACCCACAAGAGCAGCACTCAGCCAGTCATCAGTGCTGATCACAAGTCCTAAACTGATGTCCTCTTTACTTCAAAGGGTACTTCATTTAAATGCTTAATTTACACCAAAATGGGCAGATAGAATTACCAGGATCACTTTAGCCAGAAAACATGTCTGACTGTTACATCTATTCGATACTAGAAGTGGGACATTTTGATCAACAACACCACATTCTGACTTAATAGCAAGCATAACAACACTTACTTTGGATTTAAAAAAAAAAGACAAAAAAAGACAAAAAAAAAAAAGCAACAACCCACACTTGGTAAGTGCTTGCAAGTCAGTGAATGAGCTCAACCTTAATCTTAGACCTTGCATAAATTAAGTTACAGCTTGCATCTGTGCTGTGAACACTGCTAACAGTGCTGAACGCCAGACAGCAAGGAATCAAATCAAATCACTTTTTATTGTCACATCACATGTGCAGGCACACTGGCACAGCACATGCGAGTGAAATTCTTGTGTGCGAGCCCCACAAGCAACAGAGATGTGCAAACACAACAACACAAACGAGCAAAATACAAGAATGGCCAACCTGAAACTAATAAATATATGTACAATATATAATAGTGTATGCATTTCTGGATGTGTATACTAAATATTTTCCTACGTGTGTGTGTGTGTGTGTGTGTGTGTGTGTGTGTGTGTACACATTTTTACAAATTAAATAGTAAAAAAATAAAATAATAATAATAATAATAATAAAAAAATATATAAAATATACAGAGTTGAATATGTGCAAAACAAGTGGCATTTATATACAGTGTGGAGTGCAGGAAGAAGAAACTATGGCTTTTACATGGGGCAATCCTTGACCAACAAACTAGTGAGCAAAGTGACTGATCAACAATTAACCACCCACCTTTGCACACAAAAGAAAAAGTCAGCTAACCCGTTTCCACAGCAACCGACCACTAGAGCAGGGCGATAGGACCAAAAATATTTATCACGATATACATTTGAAAATTTGCGATAACGATATAACTGACACTAGACAAAATACTTTACAACTCCACAACTTTATTCGTGAACCAAAAAAAAAAAAAAAAAAAACATCAATGTACTTTCACTTAAACAAGCAGCTTTTTTTAATGTGCATTAAAGTTATATAAAAATTTAACAGTGCAAACGCAAATTCCTTGCTGACAGTTTAACCAAAAGGCAGTTGGAAATTGGCCGACATATCCTCAGCATAACCATGTATAATACCCTGAGGTACCCCTGAGCAAGGTACCGTCCCTACACACTGCTCCCCGGGCGCCTGCTTAGTGGGCTGCCCACTGCTTCACTGAGTGAATGGGTCAAATGCAGAGAAAAACAAGTAATTTCCCCATGGGGATCAATAAAGTATCCATTATTATTATTATTATTATCTACAAAACGTAAGAGGTTATACACACACACACACACACACACACACACACACACACACACACACACAACGGTAATATTATGTTGAAGCACAGTACGTATCACTCCGCGAGGCTCCTGCCTACGTTAGCCTAATGCTCCTCAAGCGGTGCGGCTACGTAGCTTAGCAAAGTCGTACTAAAACATTTGACCGATGTTCGAGCGCCGTGTACCACATAAAATCGTTTCGAGGTCAGTAAACACAACCAGAATTCATACATAAGGCACACGGGATTATAAGGGGCACTGTCGACTTTCAGAAAAATCAAAGGATTGATTTTAAGTGTTCCGTATTTTGCAAAAAACATGGTAATAACGACGGCCCGCTAGCATGCTCTACCAAAAATAGTGCTTTGTTGTGTATCTGACAGACGAAAGCTAAACCAGTTCCACACCACTGAAGTTGCAGCATTTTTACAAACCAATTCTGGTTCATCTGTTTCATTCACCGATCTGCTTTCACCCTTGCCATTCTCTGTCGCCGCCATGCTTTTTCCCGCCATGTGCGTATGAAAACAAAGGCACTGCGCATGCGCGTTTTACCCATATTCTATCGCAATATTTCATTTTCTTATCGTTGCCCAACATTATACTGGTATTACCGTGAATGGTACGATATGGCCCAGCCCTACCTACCACCACAACAAATGGGTGTGTAAATACTGGAATTAAGGGGGGGGGGGGGGGGTATCAGTGTTGAAAGGAAGGGGGAGAAAGACGATGAAACAGGAGGGAGGTAATGAAACACAATGAGAATTGGAGGCAAACACAGTTGATTTACAACCAGGGGTGGACATGCATGTCAGCAGGATGTCTGAACCCCTTCTTATGTGGTGTAAATTGCTGCCATTACACCGACTGTGGTATCATGAGGCCTGGTGTGGTTGATAGAAAGATCAGGCCAAAATCCAGTGACACCATGATAGCCAGTTACAGGTATAAAAGTGATTTAAAAAAGTAAAAATAATAAATAATCAAAATAATAATAATAATAAATAAACAAATAAATCCCGTCTCAGTAGGTGTGGCTTTCAACTGTATCTGGGACTCAAGACCAAAGTTTGGCGTTGAGTCTGTGAGGATGAGAAAACTGCTTTAATGTGGGGTATTAAGGGACAATACAGACAGGAGAAGGGTAAAAGGATACTCATCTCTTTTCGCTTCCTGGGGAGTGAGATGAAGAACAAAGGAGTCCAAGTGGGGGTAGAACGAGGGGAAGAAAGGAATGAAAGAACTACATGACACATGAAAAACCAAGAACCGAGAAAGCGAACAATCAGTGAATCCTCTGTGAGACCCAGGAATAAGGGAGCACTGACATCTCCGAGCATACATATTGACGCTTCTATTCTTCTCTACATCAGAGAGATGTGCTTTGTGTCTAATATCATACACTGATCTCCCATGTGCAATCTGCCACAACACAGGCTCGTCTGAACATTTGAGACTTCCAAACTCAACAGACAAAAACACGATATACCAGGCAGACAAATGGGAGTACGATTGTGTCGATTCATGGATCATTAATCTATAATTTAAAATGTTAAGCAAAATGAAAATGAAAACAAACGGTTTATTTTTGCAAAGACTAATGAAGCTCGTCAATAGAAAACAAACTATAAATGTTCTGAGAGTTAAACTAATGAGAATCACTAACAATTTACTTGCTAAAAGCACATCCATTCCTGACAGACCAGTGCAGACTGCTGTATAGTCACTTCCATGCTATACTGGCACACCTTTTAGCTACATCTTATATGCGATTAGGTCTATGTTGCCGCAAAGAATTTACCCGAGTAGGTATTTTTGGAAACTCATCTTAGCATTTCATGTTTTTAACTTTTACATCCATCGCAAAGATCACCATCATCACTGCTGAATGAGGAGTACCACCTGCAGGACGGCAGCTCCTGATACCAGTCCTTTATCTTTTCTAGTCACAAACGATGCTGTCATGATGCCAGAACTTCAAATAGTATCACGCACAAAAATAGGCAACAATCATGAAAGACAGCAATGAATGAATATCTAATCCCACAGTAATTTTTACTGTTGATTAGAATAGTTTGTTTTTTTGGACAGCCCTAGTCACAGAGTACCCGACAATCAAACGACCTCCAAAAGGCCTGAGCCTTGTGGTGTGGCTTTCACACTTTTCACCCCCCCCCCCCCCCCCACCCACCCAAAAAAAATAAAATAAAAGACAAAACAAAACACATTGAGCTCTTATATGTGGGAAACTGTACACCATACAACCACATACCCACATCCTCTTATTAGACCTAACTGAGGGGCCAAGTGGACAATTGAGACAGCCGAGCTTATATCCTCAGGACATTCCACTGATCATCGCTGTGACCGAACTCTGAAATCACATTACATTAAAAGAATGATACCACTGGCTGACAGTCGGCTGCTTAAATGTGTCGCCATATATTGACAATAAAAACAATTGACCAAATGTTCTGTAGGACAGAGAGAAGAAATACCTCGACCTTCTAAAGTTCGGGGCTGTGTTGTACTCACTTTTTGAAAACAGCAGTAAATGTTAACACTTCAAAGCAAGATTTCCTTTGGTCTGGGCCGGACATTACAGCAGCTTCACGTTCAGCCGTGGATCCATACATTCAGAACACTCAATGAAATCCCTCTTTTTGATAGCATACAACTTTAAAGTGGATTCTCCGTTTCAACCATGTTACTAGCTGTCCTGATATAAAAAGGACTAGCATACAGTGATTTGTGAACTGAAACTAGTCAAAGAAAAGTGCCATGCTTACATCCTTACACAGACCACATTAGTATTTTAACATATTTTTCACACTAGCCAAATCCCACCTTCACACGAAGATGGGAAAATGTTATCATATATACGCAACAAGTGTGATCGTCATGATGTAACGACAGATGTACTGTGGCATGTTTTGTTCACAGAGCCAACTTTAACCTTAAGTTTCTCACCATTCAAGGCTAGACGCTTAACTCAGAAGCACACTGGGAAATCCTCCAGAACTCCCCCTCAACTGTCTGCTGTCCACACATGGCTCACAGCCATGGACACTGCGTCCGTGCCACACTGTTGGCAACGCCCCCAGCCTGTTTTGGGCCTGCGCGCAACATGCAGGCAAGAGCTGGAGGGTTGACTGAGGGCAGGGCTGTTACGCAATCTGAGCCGACTCCAGTCTCTGGGTTAGGGAATGATGACATTTAACAGAAAACACACAAAGCCAGCGCACGCACGCACGCACATTCATTATGTTTAAGTTTGGGACAGCAGTGAAATGGACAGAGCTGGATGTTTGCCTTCTGCGTGTCTGAAAGTTGAAGTCTGTATGAAAGTGCCACAAATGAAGTATGAATAGCACGCTTTAGTACAGAGACATCTTTCAGCTGCTTCCTAGTGGTTAACAAAGCAGCAGTCCCTCCTATTGTGGGCTTTTTGTAGATGGAAATTCATTGAGCATTTCTAACTGCCTCAAACCATATATCCTGAGAGCCAACACATGTTATAAGCACTTGGAAATCATCCACACTATTACCAATGGGTAATCCTCCACATCACTCGTGTATTAAATATTAGATAAACATGCCTTTGCTAGAATTGCTCCCTCCTCTCCCAGTTTCGCTGGACTCCAAGATGTTACAGCACAAATCACACCCTGGGTCACTGAAGCCCTAATGAGCTGCTCTAAATAGAAGTCTTTCCTGATTTGCAGCCATAAACATTACATATCCACAGTGTGGAAAATTTGCCCAACACATCCAACTCTCCGCATTTCTGCAGCGATGCAAATGCAATCAGCAAAACTGGCTCTAGTCGACTCGGTAGAGAGCTACGAGTTATGTGCTTTTCACACCGTGAAAGTTATTACACATATACATATATACATATATATACATATACACACACACATATATATACATATACACACACACATATATATACATATACACACACACACATATATATATATACACACACACACATATATATATATACACACACACACACACACACACACACACACATACATATATACACACACACACACACACATACATGTATGTATGTATGTATGTATGTATGTATGTATGTATGTATGTATGTATGTATGTGTATATATATATATATATATATATATATATATATATATATATATACACACACACACATATATATATATATATATACACACATATATATATACATATATGTACATATGCACATATGTACATATGCACATATGCACATATGTACATATGCACACACACACACACACACACACACACACACACATACACACATACATATGTATGTATGTATGTATATATATATACATACATACATATGAAACTCAAATCTGTGTGTGCATGCTGACTACAAATTAAGTTCAAGTAGGTATCAACACAGCAGTCCACAGACAACCTAAAAAGCTGCATGAGCTCTAGTAAGAGAAGCCCATGCAAAACTTAAACAAGAATTAAGCAGAAAAGTCAAGACATTCAATTTGTGCCAGTCTCACTTTGGAAAGTGCTCCCCTAAATGCATGCTATGTAACATGTTTTGATAAATTATACAGTATTAAAGCTCAACACTGTCAGAAAACAAACAGCAGAAGGTAAAAGCAGATGCTGGAGATTACTGAAGACCATAAAGGGAATGGAAAGAAATTATATCTTCCCTTCCTATGTCATTTCTGTTGCAACACTTTCTTCATCTCTCCATGTGTTCCCCTCACCCACCAATCAGTCACAGCAAGCAGTTGCTCCTCCCTAAGCCTAGTTCTGCTAGAGCTGTCTTACTTTTAAAAGGGAGTTTTTTCTTCCCAGTCACTTAGTGCTTGCTCTGAGGGAATTTGCATTTAGACGACTCATTGTGAACTTGTTCTACATCCCAAACAAAAAACAAAACAAAAAAACAAAACAAAACTGATCTGAACAGTAGAGCATGTGACCAAAAATATTTATCACGATATACATTCGAAAATTTGTGATAACGCTATAACTGACGATATAATTGACACTAGACAAAATACTTTACAACTCCACAACTTTATTAGTGCAAAAAAAAAAACCCCCAAAAAAAACATCAATGTATTTTCACTTAAACAAGCAGCTGTTTTTTTATGTGCATTAAAGTTATATAAAAATTTAACAGTGCAAATGCAAATTCCTCGCTGACAGTTTAACCAAAAAGCATTTCCAGTGGAAATTGGCCGACATATCCTCAGCATAACCATGTATAATATCCACAAAACTTAAGAGGTTATACACACACACACACACACACACACACACAATACGATAATATTATGTTGAAGCACAGTATGTATCACTCCGTGAGGCTCCTGACTACGGTAGCCGTAATGCTCCAACAATCCATCAAGCGGTGCGGCTTCGTAGCTTAGCAAAGTCGTACTAAAACATTTGACAGATTTTCCAGCGCCGTGTACGACATAAAATCGTTTTGAGGTCAGTAAACACAACCAGAATTCATACATAAGGCACACGGGTTTATAAGGGGCACTGTCGACTTTCAGAAAAATCAAAGGATTGATTTTAAGTGTTCCGCATTTTCCAAAAAACAAGGTAATAACGACGGCCCGCTAGCATGCTCTACCAAAAATAGTGCTTTGTTGTGTATCTGACGGACGAAAGCTAAACCAGTTCCACATCACTGAAGTTGCAGCATTTTTACAAACCAATTCTGGTTCATCGGTTTCATTCAACGATCCGCTTTCGCCTTTTTCATTCTCTGTCGCTGCCATGTTTTTTCCGCCATGTGCATATGAAAAAGGCACTGTGCATGTGCGTTTTACCCATATTCTATGGCATTTTCTTATCGTTGCCCAACATTATACCGGTATTACCGTGAACGGTATGATATGGCCCAGCCCTACTGAACAGAACCTTTTGTGCCAGCTTGTCAGAAAAATAATTTCAAAGATTAAAGTGCAGAAAACACAGTGTTGTACTTACGATCTAGTCCGTTAACGTAACGAATCGACACTTCACAGTGCCCCCACACAGCGCTGACGATAGGATAGAGTCTCTTGCCCTTCAGCCCCCTGAAAGCCACTCCTAAGTACTGTCCATCTACCATGAAGCTCAGCGTGCCTTCATCCATGTCTAGTATCACTGTCAGACAGTCCGGAAGCACAAACGATTCATCTGGCTCCAGGAAAGAGGGATATGTGGGTGCTGATGTGGAAACAGGCCGGTTCTTCCCATCATGGTAGAGTCTGTTCCGACCCAAGTCCCAGCCCCAGGACTCCGAGTCTGAGCCCACCAAGGCTGTGTAGCCCACCGAGTGTAGAGGCGCTTCAGCAGAGGCCACTCCCACAACAGCGTGGGTGCCTCTCTGTCTGGCTGGCCAGTGAATCCTCCATACATGGAGGCCCCTTGTATATCCCACCTTACCTCGGATACAGTCTGTGCTTTGTGCTACAGGGTGTCTGTGGAACGTCAGCTTGTCATCCTCCTTAACAAAGACATTGAGTGATCGGTCGTCAGGGTTCCAGGCGTGCTGAAGCTGAGTCTCTGGGCTTGCAGGGGGCATGTCCAGCAGCAAGTCCAGCCTAGGTGGCCGACAGAAATCTGGGCCCCGCAGTTCACGTCGAACAGGCCTGTATGATGGCTCTCCACGTACGTCGACTGACTTAATGGTTCCAGAGATCTTTTGGCCCATGGTTGGGAAGGTGCAAGGAAGGAAGGGTCAGAGGGGAGGGAAATGGATGGACCAAGGGTGATAATGAGGGGCCGGTAAGTCCTGACGTTACCTCATGGGCGCAATGGTAATGCAGAGTCTGGTTGGAAAGTACCGTCTTCAACCAGGGGAAACAACACTCCTGAAATGTAAGAAAACACAAAATTAATTTAAAAGAGTTACCCATGACACATTCATTTTCAGCTCCTTATTTTTATTCTTGGACTATTTTGTATAAAGCTACTTTAACAGTGTACATCTGATTGGTGCAGCCAGTTAGTTCATCCACTGTCAGGTACTTCATTCAGCTGCCTTTAAAGAGAGTTCCTCATCCCAGTCAGAAACCAGCTGCACTGCTATGGACTGTAGCTGCCAGTGCTTGTTCTCTTATGCAGATTCTGTGCATGTACGCGAGCCAAACCAGAACTTCAACCATGTATAAAAAAATTAATTTAAAAAAAAAAAAAAAAAAAAAAAAAAAAAAAAGGTCATGTGCTGGTCATCAAGGCTGCAAGGCAAAGTGCTGCTGACATTACTGGCAAAGTGCTGCACCGAAAACATCCTAGTGATTGCTTTGTTTGCTAGCAGACTGCCAGGGTTGGCTATAGTATATTATGTTGACCTGCAAACAGTCACTGTCTATAGTATATTATGTTGACCTGCAAACAGTCACTGTCTATAGTATATTATGTTGACCTGCAAACAGTCACTGTCTATAGTATATTATGTTGACCTGCAAACAGTCACTGTCTATAGTATATTATGTTGACCTGCAAACAGTCACTGTCTATTAGTTGGGCAGAGGTAAAACATTAAAAAGTGCAAACAGTAAAATTGGTAAGGTTCACCCTAAAGGTAAGCTGCAGCTCTGATACACAGCTTTTACTTTGACGGTTGCATCTATTTCCAATTTTTGTCACTTCAGTTTCACTACAACTCAACAGTGCTAGTAGACTGTTAGTAGTCGGTCACTTACATTTAAACTACAACCACAATACACTGGCAACCAAAGCATACATGCACAAGGAGGCTGCTGGAGGTATACACATTTTTCCCCAAGTGACAGGTGGTTAACCAGGGGTCACTGAGTGGTGTCTTGGCCTGCATGACCGAGGCCTTATTTTCTGCCATCACCCTTCTGCCACACACAACTGATTTTTTTTCCCCCCTCATGACTAGTGGTTGGCAGATGGCCACCATCCTCTCTGTAAACCTGGGGCCTTATTCTCTGGATCTTAAGTTGTCACACATCCATAGTGGGATACAAGTTAGCGTCATAGCGGCCCATGTCTGCAAAACCTCAATATCAAAAGTTACTTTGGTAATGAAAGTGATTTGACATTTGAGTGACATTTAAGTTACACCATGTGGAACTGTTTATTTGCCACTTGATACCTTGGCAGTCATTTGCACACCATGTACCGAGTTTGCAGCAGTCTAAACATGTGACTTGTCTGCCTTTACACTATTATCCAAAAAGCTGAGAAGACGACATCTGGTTCATGGACTGACCCATCTACTACATATTTGGGGAGGGAAAAAAATAACTTTAGAAAGTAAAACACATGACACACTCAAAAGCACCTACAACATTTTTGATCAAACAATCTGTGAAGAATCATTTAAGAACTCAGCTTTAACAGAGAAGGAGAGCCGAATTGCTTAAATTTGCTGCTGACTTCCTGTGAAATCACGCAGGATGCATTCGCTTTTAGCCAATTCCTCCTTCACAAAGCACACAATTGTGACGCAATTCATATTTTATAAGCCTGTAAGAGAACGTAGCATGCTGAGCTTTCCCAGCAAGCAAACTGAAAGCCTGAAGCTACTTCTAAACACAGGTGCAAAGTTTCCCTCGAATGACTTAGCTGTTCTAAATATTTTGCACTGGCATTACTCCGTGCGCAATCCCTCCACAGTGTTTTTCACACTCCCCTAGAGTTTCTGAGGAAACAACTCTGCAGGGTTCTTCCAGGGAAAGTACAGAATAATAACTAGTAGTGACCCACCAAGGGAGACAGTCATAGATGTGAGTAAAACAGATGAAGAGATCATGAAACTTTTAACACAGTTAAATGCAGCTTAAATCCATCCATCCATCCATTCGCGTCCGCTTATCCTGTTCAGGGTCGCGGGGGGCGCTGGAGCCTATCCCAGCTGTCATAGGGCGAGAGGCGGGGTACACCCTGGACAGGTCGCCAGTCTGTCGCAGGGCCAACACACAGAGACAGACAACCATTCGCACTCACATTCACTCGCACATTCACACCTATGGGCAATTTGGATTAACCAATTAACCTATCCCCACTAAGTGCATGTCTTTGGACAGTGGGAGGAAGCCGGAGTACCCAGAGAGAACCCACGCAATCAGCTTAAATCCTTTCAAAGTAATAGTCAACAAATGAAACTAATTTGCTAATCTTTTGATTTTGAACAACTCAGTCTCATTTTTTCCCTATTCTCAGTTTTAAGCCTGATCTTAAAAGTAGAGTATGTCTGTCTCCTGAATCCAAACTGGGAGCTGGTTCCACAGAAAGCTTTCAGAAGCCTGAAAACTGAAGGCTCTGCCTCCCACTCGACTTTTAAATACACCAGGAAGTACTTTGTTAGGATAAGGAAAAGTAAAGTCTTTACAATATGATGGGGCCTCATTATTTAAAATATTGCATGTCACGAGAGGAATTATGAATTTAACAGGGAGCCACTGAAGTAGTAAATGGCCTGTATTTGTATAGCACTTTACTTAGTCCCCAAGGACCCCAAAAGCGCTTTACACTACATTCAGAGACACACACACACACACACACACACACACACACACGATGGCAAGCTACATTGTAGCCACAGATGCCCTGGGGAGCACTGACAGAGGCGAGGCTGCCAAACACTGGCACCACCGGGTCCTCTGACCACCACCAGTAGGCAACTGGTGAAGTGTCTTGCCCAAGGACACAACGACTGAGACTGTCCAAGCCGGGGCTCGAACCTGAAAGACATATCCTGGTCAACAATGACTTAAAGATTCCTCACAGCATCACTGGAGACCAGAGTAATGCCATCTCAAGTAAATATCTGGTTTAAAAAACAAAACAAAAACAGCCGAGTACAAAAACCTCAGCTTAGAAGCAGGAAATCGGAGGTCATCCATGCCTGTAGTTTGACTAGTTGATTTGTATCATCTGGATTTGTGGATAGCAATGAAAGCGTATGCAGTGTTTTCTAAGACCACCGCTTAAGGAAAGGACTTACACTATAAAAGGCATTTGTCCTAACACTAAACCCTGTGGAACTCCAAAATTAACTTGTGTGTTAGGAATACTCTTCATTTACATTTGGTATTTAGATTCCAATTTGTCAATGTGTGTTCTAATCTCTGTAGTAAAACAGAAGAATGTTATCTGTTGAAATTGAGTGAAACAGTAGTACTGATAAATTAAAACCTTTCATTTTGAGATCCAAACAATGAAAATGCTTACTTTTATGTATTGGTAGGAGGTTGGGGTTGTTTAGTGTCCCTTTCAGGAAGAGATTAATTGTGAGCTGATTTGGACCATATTCATTTAAAAATATATATCTTGTAGACCAAAAGCTCTTTCCTCCTTCATTCTGAAATAAACCATGTAAGTTTGGGCTGTTAGGGAAGCACAAAAGCATGCCAGTATAGGAAAGGAGTGACTTACAACTGATAACAAAGGCATAATGATGAAATGATGGAAAATCAAATTGCCAAGCTATACATCGGATCCCAGGGGGAAAAAAAAGGAAAATTCTCAAATTTTTCGCTCGTTTCATGTTAGTGTCTAAATATCACAAAGTAAACATGAATTGCAGAAGTAAAAGGAGACATGAGATCCAAGAAAAATGTCACAGTGATGAATAAGCAGCCGCTCCGACAACACTCTCCACATGCACATTTAATGACAGTTTCATTTGCAGAACCTCCATTATGACTACAATCCATGAAGAGAGACAAGCTCCCCATTTCCATATTAATTACTTGCAACCAATGTTCCCTCTAATTTTTCACGTGTCTGAGCGAACACACAAACTCCCTGAGCGATCCCATGGACCACTGTGAGCGACATCAGACGTGTGCACTGTGGTCACGCCGGCATCGAATCCAACCAAGTTATATGGTTTATTAAAATAATCAAATTACAGCATTTACATTTATGTTAGACTACTTTTAAACTGCTTTAGCCCATTTACAATGAAAATGTAAAAATCTAGCCATTGGCCTGTGTACTATGTTAACACTATTGGAAGTAAAAATAACTTGAACTCCAATTTCAAAAACAACTTTCTTTTTCTTTTTTATAAAGCTCTGACTTGTATTATGAGTCTGTGGTCTGTGAGAGAGTCCTGTAACTCTGTCTGCAAAATATAGTATGTAATGACCAATGTTGGGTAAATAATTATATAGTTACTCCTCAAAAAAAGTAACTCAGTTTGGCAAACAATGTTTTTTGCAGCTTTTTTTTTTTTTTTTTTTTTTTTTTTAAATGCAGCAAAGGCGTTTTTTAAACAAACATTTCAAACTATTTACAGAACAATCAGCTGTTCTGCATCAAATTTGATGCCACACAAATTATTTGTGCCACTCCAAAAAATAATCTGTCCACTATGAGATAAAGGAGAACAACAGCCTGATACCTGCAGGCCTGACAACAGGAGATGTATCACTCCTGTAATATTCAGCAGTCGCCTCATTGTTCTGACACACACACACACACACACACACACACACACACCACAAATCTATTGACTACACTACACACCAACTACATAAGATTTGCGCTAAACGTCTCAAATCTCTCACATCTCAAAACACCGCCGTCACTCCTAAAACTTCCCCCCGTTTCTAAACAACTAAATGCCACGTTGCCATGTCATTTTTTGATTGGTCGACATGGTACTTTTTTCGACCAATAGGAAAGGGTGGGGGTGTTTTTGGTTTTGTTCTTGCTCCCAGGCGGAGAGTGCTTTCGAGCCTTTTTTCTTATAAAACGCCGTTTTTACCGTTTCTTCCCGCAGTAAATATAAACAACGACGGTGTTCAGGAAGGAAACCAAACATTGCATATTGTTTTAATGACAACTCTGGTTTTACGTGGCCTATCAACGCAATTTAAAAACTGGTATAAAGTCCACACTTTTTCCGTCAATTGTTCCGTCTGTCCTGTTCATATCTCCAATGGTTGTACATGTTATCATTATCGTGGTTTCACTCCACATCAGCCGCTTTGCTAGCTAAAACACCGGTGTCGGCACATAAGGACGCTGTCATAGCCTGTCAACGACGTTGATTGGCTGCGTATACGAATGTGAATCGCATTATTGGCTGGACTATGGGATAAGGTGGGATCGTTCTAATCCCATACGGGAGCAGCCAGTCACTGACTAACACTGCAAAACAGAATTGTTAAAGTATTAATTTTAATTTCAATTCAGGTTAGATTTTTTTTTTTGTGCGCAATGCAGATTTTCTGTGCGCAGAGACTGTGCCAGCAGTGCACAATTGCACACGTGCGCAGCTTAGAGGGAACATTGCTTGCAACTACCAAATATGCCACATGGAACCAGTTCCAGACAAATGAGGAGTCTATTTAATACGGGGCTGCAACGATTCATCAAGTAACTCAACTACTTTAAAAAAAAAAAAAAAAACATCCTCAATTCAAATGTTTTGCTTTGATCCTTCATATTATCCACAACTCTGTCACACTCTTTGTAAGTTCAAGCATTTCACCCACAGTACTGAGACCGTGAGCTCAACTGTAGTGAAAGAAAGTTTTTCCAGTGTCCAAAAAAGCAGCTTTTGTTACTGTAACATAAAACCAACGTACCAACCAACATATATATTTAAAAAACAAACAAAAAAAACAACAACATGGTGGCAGAAATGACCAACGAATGCAAACATGAATACTTTGTTTTACACAATGAGAAATCTGCAGTAAAAGTATGAGCAGTTTTAAAAAGATCTGAGTACAAGTAAATACTCGTGCTGTCAGCCCCACACACGGGCAATCCACATTGACTAACACCAATATAGTGCAATCGAGCACACTGAATGAAAGAAGAAAAATTCTGATGGAGAAGCAAAAATAAGACTATGTCTAATGCCGTGATAATTTTGAGAACTATGTCAAATATAATTTTGTTTAAAAGTGTTTCAGCTCTTGATCCAGGAAAAAATAATAATAAATAAAATGGGTACGGCTCAAACAAACCTAAAAAACAGCCTGTGCCTTTCACTGTACATCAAAGACGAAGAGGACAAGGCAGAAGCAAACTATCAAAAAAGTTAAAGGGTGAGGAAAAAGCTGGATGTGAAGAGGGTTAGTGAAGAGCACCGCGGTGGGAAAAAGAGTTGGAACGTGATGGAAAGAAGAGACAAGAGAACTGATGAGAAGCACCAATGGAGCAGGTGAGTAATGTGAGAGGCCCGATAAGAGAAAGTGTGAGTATGAAGGAAGGAGATGTAGTGTCCTTTCCTGAACTTCTTCAGATTAAGAGTGTTTAGTTTAGTGGAATCATTCTTCAGCAGCAAAAAACAACCCTCAACACCACCTCAGTGATTTTCATCAGCTCTGAGCACACAGAAGACTGGATGTGAGAAGGAGCTGGAATTACTTAAAATGTAGCTGGACTGTAAACCATGGCACAAACTTCTTATCTCACGCAAGCGAGGCAGTGGCATGGAGAAGGGCGCTGATAGCGTGACAACCACTGTTAGCATATCAAAGATACACAAGCTAGTATTAACGCAAGCAACCCCCACCCAATGCACAGACACAGACTCATGCATATGCGCTTAAGGGCACATTAATGCACTGTAGTATTGCAGGGACTTTGAAGTTGAAAAACGCAAATCCACCAACGCAGTTATCTGCACACTGGCTTTAGAACATGAACTGTGGGCAATCATGACAAGGGTCTAAACACACATGAACAGTCTCCCTCTCACTTGGACAATGATTTGTGTCTGTCATCACAGTATCTGTCATATGGATGAACACATAAGGAAAAGGACAGTTTGCTGATGCTAACTCTTACTGAAAAGCTTGACTTGGAAAATGTTTCTGGAACTCGAAACGCCTCGAATTTTAGAATTTAGAACCATTCTGAAAGAATCACTGATATCTATAACTTTAAAACCGATGTTATATTTCAAATTAACAACTAGAAATCACAGGCAGAAGTTCATGAGACGAGTTAACTGCTTCTCCCACTGAAAACGCTATGTCCAGATGAACACAATCAAATTTGGGGGGTTTAAACTGCTGTG
Organism: Rhamphochromis sp. 'chilingali'; assembly: GCF_963969265.1. Taxonomy (NCBI): domain Eukaryota; kingdom Metazoa; phylum Chordata; class Actinopteri; order Cichliformes; family Cichlidae; genus Rhamphochromis; species Rhamphochromis sp. 'chilingali'. The sequence goes on from NC_137935.1 coordinate 32,990,856, forward strand.
TTTATAGTATAGTATAACCCATCGAAAGACCTGACACAAGAACTGAGAGATACATGTTATTCAGTTGATCTGTTTACTGTTCACTGAAGCCTCATCAAAAACTGCCTCAGTGGAAGAGTGGCTGTTCAGATTTTCCTTTCCTTAAGGACGGAAAACAGGGAGAAAAGGTTGAGGTAGCAACAGTTCCAATGGAGTGATTAATCAAATTTGAAATTTGTGGTTCAAATCATCAACAGCATGTAAAGAGGTGGTCAGGAGAGCGGTACGAGCCATCTGTAAAACACAGTTTAGTCTCCATCAAGGCTTGAGACTGCATTTTAGCCACTGGTGTTGGGGTCGAGTCAAAATTGATGGAATTATGAACACAGACAAATATCGTCAGATTCTCATCCACTGTGCAACACTGTCTGGAAAGTATTTGATTGATATGGCTTTATTTTTCACCATGACAATCATCCCAAACACATTCCCAATGCAGTGATAGGGAAAGGACACAGTGGAACACCATCAGTCATGGATTGGCCTCCTCAGAGCCCAGACTGCAGCATAAATAGAGCAGTGTGGCATCAGTGAGATAAAACGGAACAAAAAGCAGCCAACATCCAAAGAAGAGCTTTGAATGTCCTTTTAAGACTATTGCTGAAGACTAAATAAGCCACCCACACATAACCACACCTACCCCCCCTTACCCACATGGCCTCAACATGAAACATTCTTTACAATCGCCTCCTCTCGAGGATTTTTGGACCATGAAATGCTGGTGCTCGTTTGTTGCTGTGATACAGGTAGATGACGCAAGACGGCATGTCGGGGGCTAGACAAAAAAAAAAAAAAAAAAGGGCACACAGTCTGAGAGTTTCTTCTAATGTTTGAAATGAATTCAAACAATGTGTTTGGTTACAATAGGACATGACAGATGACATGGCAAGAGCATCAGACAGTGCCCTGTATTTAAATATTTTCAATATTTGGTTCACTGGTACTCGACAAGTATTGCTACTGTTGTACAAATAACATTTGGATAAAAGTGTAACTGACAGAGTTAAGCACAGCCACCCAGTCCTTATGAGAATGATTAATCTAAGCATGGGACAGCTTAAATATTTTACATTTTCTTTTAAAACTTACATTCTTAACAAACCTCAGTCCTGTTGTTACAAATGTATTCAGTTATTATCTTGGTTTAACATTCCTTTACTCAATCCTCTGCCAAAGTGTTAGTGGCAAATTACCACCTGCTAGATCCCACTTAACAGACAATGATCTTGGCTTGCTGTGATGTAAGGATCATTCAAACAGTTCTGGGCAGCCTCTCATCCAAAACAGTTCCTTGTGGCTTCAAATACCAATATAGAACCAGTCATAGCATCAGCACTGAGGCTTCACAATACAGGGGGTATTTTCAGGTGAAGTCATTCATGAACACACAAAGATAAATGCTAATTTGTGCCAAATAACACTCTCGGAAACTAAAACTGAAGCACCAACTCCGTGGAGGCTTAAAAAATGCTCCAATAGAAAACAATAACACAATATTATAACAATAGGTTATAATATTGTTTAGTATAACAGTCGCAGTGTCCACTTTAGTGACTTGAATTATCAGCGATGAGGCCTAGCTACACCTCCTTGTGTCAGTCAATGAAAAAAAAGGGAATATGACCGCTTTATTTTTATACGGACAAACCAAAAAAAAGTGAGTTTAAGTCATGCTAGAACTTCACCGTTTTATTTCATTGACTGAAACTTTTGCAAAATGCTGACAGCCTGAAATCAATGCAGCACAGTCAAGAAGACTTTTAGAAACTGAGTACTGGATGAGCCACACAGCAGCCTTACCAACAGAGAGTCACTTGAGTCAGAGACTGGAGGAGGCACAAATAAGAGGTCAAAAGACAGAAGTAGCCTGTGATTACAGGAAGAGACGTCTTACCATGAAAGCATTTCTACCAACAGTCAGGCGGCTCTCACACTGCAATGTGAACACGCAATCACAGCAGCCAAGCAGAAGAGTGGGAATAGCTGCTCCTCAGTCTCTAGTCCAAAATGAGGTCAGCACACAGTCAACAGCCAGACGAGTGTGGGACAGGGCAGAGACGGACAAGAAGAGTATGTGTGTGTATTTCGGTAAGTCTGCGAGTTCCTGCTTGTGAGGCAAGGATAGGGAAAAAACAGCTTGGCTCCAGTTCCCAGGCCAAGACAGGAAAACAGCTGCTTGAGGGAGGAGGGAAGACAGAGAGAGGGAGGGGGAAGTGTGGGGCTTAGTGTGGAGCACGCTCAACGTCTTTCCTGAGCAGTTTGAAAGAACCCCCCCCCCCCCAAGTAGAAGAAAGGATGGCGGAAAGAAATGTGGGCGTGCACATACACACCGTGATCCTGCATTTGCTGATTACCAGTTCATTTCCACTGAATTCAGCTTTGCTGCCCAGCTTTTGTTTAGACATTTTATTGAAATATTGCACTCGTGTCTAGACAATAAAGTTGTGAATGTTAGACTATAAAAACTTGTACACACTAGATAACATTTCGAGACATAACATACACACTGCAGCGTCTACTAGATCAAGTGCCAAGGAGTGACTTCCAGGAATCCAGCAGTGAGTTCGATTCAACTGACAACAACAACAGCAACTACTAACATCAAGCAGACTGTGTGAAAGCTCAGAGAAAGTGATTGCTGAAATCTCAACAAACTCACATTTCAACGATTGTCGTCTCCATGTGGAGTCTTTTTTAAATTTTTTATTTTTAAAATTCGCTATATTTTACAACGTAACCATGTATTGTCACTTGGTCCAAGCTGAAAGTAAACAAACCTTGCCTCAGTTAGATTCATAGTACATTCACACTTGTATGTACAGTCTTTATACATCCCACTAACACTATTGCACAATACCGAATGCCAATACTAGCATTTACTTTAGAACCTGGGGCTTACGCATCTCTGACATTTGCTATTCATCATGATGAGAACAGTCAGTCGTCCCGTCACTACATAAAAAAATACAGATTTCAGGGTCATGTTGCGACAAGTACTGAAGAAATCATCAAATAGAAACTACTGGAGGCATGTGCTGACTGTCAGGTGAGGTTGAAAGTGTTTTAAATGTTTTTACCAAACTTCTTTGTATCTATGAGAGCAGATACCTGTAACCGAGTGCAGAAGCGCCACCCACCTGCTATTCAAACCTTCTGTTTTTTGAGCTGAAGCCAATCAGAAGAAAGTTGGCTTAAAGGTAGCAGAAACAATTCAGACCGTAGATGAAGCGACGGTTCTCAGTAGATAAATAATGACCATTCACTTGCAGAGTTCAAAAATTTAAATATGCGACTGGAAATCAGTATAACACCTGCCCTTAAAGTCAGCACAAACAGTTTTTCCCAGCCTTTTATGTGGTTTTATAAGAGCTCAAGCCTATAAGTCAAACCTACACTTCAATGCGGTGTTTAGATATTTACCATGTCTATTTACATTAAGCTAGCTCTTTCCTCATCTTCTCTCGTCTGCTAGGTTCTGACACCATCCCCCGCTCTCTACCTCTTCACCATGCCTCTCTTCCTCTCATCTTTCTCCCCTGAGAGACAAGAAAGCCCTCCTCTCACTTATCCCCCCCTTCCAGACAGGCATTCCTCACTGCCTGCTTTTAGTCTTCTGCTGAATTCTGCATACATTAACACAATACCACAAGTAAAAAAAATAAAATAAATAAATAAAAAAATTGCACACTCACCACATTCATAACATATTCAACAACATCCACACTTAAGGCTGCCAGTGCTTGCCGTGGAACTACCTTGTTATAGCACGTCCTTTTATATGCATAAGAGTGCAGCAAGAGGTTGATGGTTCATGTAGACACCATGAGGGTGGGCCACAACTCTGTCAACATCCCATTTTGATTTAAGGGTGCAAATTATTATGGAAGGAGTGAACACATCAATCAATTACAAACATAATGAACTGACAGGGGCAGACACACGGATTGGGGGAAACTGCAGTGAAACTGAAATAAGACAAGTGAGGTTAATGAATAAGTGGAAATAAATGAGCAAGGGTGAAGTGGGTAAGCAAAACAAAAGAACACTGGTGTTTACGGATCCAAAATCAGCATTACAAATTTTCCCCAAATCTCTTGCCTTTCTTCCTCAAAGGAAGAGATGGAGGACTTTATAAGATACAGATCAAAGCTTCCTGTTGGCCAAGATAGTGGAGTGGTCAATAATAGGCCCATTTGTCCAAATGTTTTCCTGCCCATCACACAGAGGTGCAGCCACCAGCCGAAGACAACTATCAGTTTGCTGTCTCCCGGTGTCTGTTTACTCAGGAAAAGAATCTGATGGCAACCACGTGTTGGAAGCAGGAGCCAAAGCAAACCCTCTTTGAGAAACTAGGTCTTTGTTTGTGTACGTACACACACACACACACACACACACACACACACACACACGATTATGGTCATCTTGATGTTTTAAGTTCAGATCTCATTGGATACTGACTATTTAACACTTTAATAAGCAAAACACAGAACTGCACATATCTGTGGAATCAGACTGGAAATCTGGCAGCATCACTCTCATGCTTTCATACATGCGTAAACCCTGCTCATGCAGACTGCCCTTTTAACACGGCTTGGAAATAGGTTGTGCACACATTACAAGTTGCGCAAAATAAAGCCAGAGAAATTACTGGCTATTATTTAACACTCGACATCAACTACACCAAACAAGGTCTGGGACTATTCTGGCTGGCTTGATAAAGGGATCTACTGTAAGTACCCCAGTCAATTAATGTATAAAAGAGGGAGAATGACAGGGTAGTTCAAGTCACCAAGTTCACTTTAAAATACTGTGTCCTGATGAGGAAATTGCAGTTGTAGTGGAGAGTCATTCAGGAGCTGAATAGCAACACAGACAGTAGTTTCTGAAATAAACCTAAAATATATATTTGATGAATAATACAAAAACTAAAGGATGATAAAAGTAATTTTACATCTGTTTTTCCCAAGGAGCCATCTAAACGGTCATGATTAAAACCACACAAAAAACAAAAAAAAAAAAAACACAACAACAACCCACAACAACAGGGGTTTCTTCTTCTTTTAAAGTGGATCACCTCATTCCACAAGTGGTGCCAACTCCCAGTAAAAAGTAACTAAGCTTTGGCTTGAATGTGCTTTTAGAATAGTCACGTTGTTACCACATCTTTATTTCAGTTTTGCCCAATCTCAACCAGTATCAGCACTTTAGATGTGCCCGTTTCCATCATCTCTGCATAAATGTTTTATATACACAGTATTTCAATACTGCTACAATCTACAATCTGAATTTTGATTCTGTAAATCGGCCAATGGAATCTGCAATATATGTTAACGCAAACCTTTGGTTTCAGTGTCATGACCAAGTCTAAATCTCCCAACCACCTTAACTATTCCTTGATCTAGACAGTAACTTCCTTGCAAGTGTGATGTACTTCAGAGAATTAATATAAATATTGTAAAGACAGGCCAGATCTGTGATACACCTTTCAAGTAATCTAATCCTCTGTAACTTCATACGGTGCGCCTCCATCACACTCAAGTGTGCTCAACAATTGAGCCGGTGACGTAGCCTTCCACAGAATGTAACCCTAACCAAAATTCTGAGACAGTAGTGCATATCAGCTGCTTTTGGGTTAGGAGCTGTTGAAAAATTTATCAGCAGCCACCGCAGCTCAGTTTTCCAGTTCCTACAGGTAAGTCCAAACCAGGCTGATTAGGTTTCCACCGCTGGGCTCTGGTTTGGGACGAAGATCACTGAAATATGTCTTCACGTCAGCAACAATCAGCCGCTTTCTAGCAAGTGATATGCCTTTGTTTGATAATGACAAAGACTCCCTGTGCCGATGGAGTCACCGTGTATTCAGTCTTTGCTGACAGGAAAGACTTTTTCCCCTAGCTGCCAATAATAAACACAATGCACGGCTTTGACTTGCTTTGAATAGACAAAACGCAGCCTTTAATGAAGGAAGATTAGGGTTGAATGTGAGATTGGAAACTAACCTCTTAATCCATCTGAGTGCAAACTCCTTGACAAAAATGCATCTCTGCCAGGTCAAAAGGGAACAGTGTGGGGTGGTGGGAGTGAGGGTCACACAATGAAGTCTTTGTTATTTCCTGTTGAGATAAAACAGGTTAAGGTTGGATTAGTGTGATGTACAGAACTAAATGTTGTCTTTGTGGTCACTAATTAACAGTCCCTTTACTGTAGCCGAGGAAATGGTGCTATTAATATGATAAACAATAGATGGCAGATCATGTTAATGAGCTCAAACATTAAACACTCAAAAGGACAATTAGAGGCAACAGGCAGGCAGCGTTTTGCATTATACATTCAAGGATCACTAAAGTGCTGCTGGATGATCTCATGAGAAAGGCCGTTTGTTTGGGTCCAGCTCAAATTCAGGCCAACATGAAGGGATCGGAAATAAGAGGACGGTGACAAAGAGATAAGAAAGGAAGAGGAAAGGGGTTCTGGTCTGATGAATATTTATGAGCCTGTGCAATCTTAATGTTCATCAAATTTTAAGACTGTGCATCTTCAAACATTAAAAAAAAAAAAAAAAAAAAAAAAAAAGCAAAGGGGATGGTGTTTTAAAAGTATCCTGTGGATACACCAGTTCTCTGGCAGTGCAATGGAGCCATTTCTTTATGAGTGGGTCTCTGGCGTTTTGCATGCCATGTGCGGGCCTGTGTACACGGGTGACGTAATATGCATTCTTGCCAATGGTTTCACACTATTTGAGTGATCAACAGGGGCCAGAATGTGCCAAGAGACGCAGCAATGCGCCAGCAAAGACATTGAAGAGGAGGACTGCAAGCTAGACGCTGATGTAAACAAAGCAGAATCTGAGATGTTCGAAATGGCAAATGTTTAATGAGGAAGAAAATAGAACCCGTGCCTTTGTTAGGCACTGGGAAGAAACGGCAACAGTGACAGGGAAGGTACACAACTTCAGTTTTATTAATCAGTGTATAAAATGGCTTATGGTTTGTCCACAAAAAGGCACAAAAATATTTTGTTCATGACATTCGACAAAAGAAAAGTGGGATGACTTCTCATTCTACAGACTGAAATCAGACTATTTTCAGTCTTACACATTAGATCTTGGTAGTGGGGACAGAAGTTGTAAATTCCCCAGCACGTCCTGCACGTGCCTCATTGCTCAAAACATCTTCGACGCATCCTACTCAGAAAATCCTTTTATATACAGAGGAGCAGCAGCTCTACAATGTTGACATCCTCACCCCATCGTCAAGGGTGAGCAGAGACAACCTTTGGAAGAAGCTCATTTCTGCTTGTATCCTTGATCTTTTTCCAGTCACTACTCACACCTCGTTGCCATGGGTGAATGGAGGAACTTACACACTCGGCTCCCTCTTCGCCTCAATAGACCAGTACACATCCACTGTGCTCTGCTGATCCATCTACTCTCCACCACTCATAAACAAGACCCAGAGGTGCTTGAACTCCTTCACTCGAGGCAGATCAGAGCAGTCAGTGCACCATTTTCCTGCTGACAACGATGTTTCTGTGGTACCAATTCTCATCCCAGTCACATCACACTCTCCTGCCAATCACCCCATTTAATGCTTGAGGTCAACTAAGCCAGCAGAAACCTGACACTCTCTGCCCAGTAAAAATGTATCGACAAAAAACTGCGACAAAGCACAACCTTGGCCATGTCCAATGAAAACTTCCTAAATATTTCTTCAAGGCAAGGCAAGTTTATTTGTATAGCACAATTCAACAACAAGGTGATTCAAAGTGCTTTACAGAGACATTAGAAACAAGAACAAATAAAAAGCATGATTTAAAATTGATTAAAACAAGCAAATAAACTAACTAACTAATTAACAAACAAACAACAGTATATAAAATCAAAACAGATAAAATCAGAACAGTAGATAAAATCAGTAGTTAAATTTAAGTTTTGAAATTTAAGCTTAAAGTGTGGATTTGGTGCTTTATTCAAATGCAGCTGAGAACAGGTGAGTCTTCAACCTGGATTTAAATAAACTGAGTGTTTCAGCTGATCTGAGGCTTTCTGGGAGTTTGTTCCAGATATAAGGAGCATAAAAGCTGAATGCAGCTTCTCCGTGTCTGGTTCTGACTCTGGGAACTGATAAAAGACCGGATCCAGATGACCTGAGGGATCTGGATGGTTCATACTGGGTCAGGAGGTCATTGATGTATTTTGGTCCTAAACCATTCAGAGCTTTATAGGCCAGCATCAGAACTTTAAAGTCTATCCTCTGACGGACAGGCAGCCAGTGTAAGGACCTCAGAGCTGGACTGATGTGGTCCACTTTTTTGGTCTTAGTGAGGACTCGAGCAGCAGAGTTCTGAATGAGCTGTAGTTGTCTGACTGATTTTTTTAGGTAGACCTGTAAAGATGCTGTTACAGTAATCAAGCCTACTAAAGATGAATGCATGGACTAGTTTTTCCAGGTCCTGTTGAGACATCAGATCTTTTATCCTTGAAATATTCTTGAGGTGATAGTAAGCTGACTTTGTTATTGTCTTAATGTGTTTTTCTAAGTTTAGGTCTGCATCCATCACTACACCCAAATTTCTCGCCTGGTTTGTGGTTTTTAGATGTATAGATTGAAGTTCTCTGGTGACCTGTAATCGTTTTTCTTTGGCGCCAAAGACTATTACCTCAGTTTTGTTTTTGTTTAGCTGGAGAAAATTGTGGCACAACCAGTCATTGATTTCCTCAATGCATTTACCAAGAGCCTGTACAGGGCCTCGGTCTCCTGGTGACATTGTGATATATATTTGTGTGTCATCTGCATAGCTGTGATAGTTTATTTTGTTGTTGTTTATAATCTGTGCCAGTGGGAGCATGTAGATGTTAAACAGAAGGGGTCCCAAGATGGAACCTTGGGGAACTCCACATGTGTTACTTGTCTGCTCAGATGTGAAGTTACCTATTGATACAAAGTATTTCCTGTTTTCTACGTATGTTTTGAACCAGTTTAGTACAGTTCCTGAAAGACCTGTCCAGTTCTCCAGTCGTTTGAGTAATATGTTGTGGTCAACTGTATCAAATGCTGCACTGAGATCCAGTAAAACTAGGACTGACATTTTTCCACTGTCTGTATTCAGACATATGTCATTAAACACTTTGGTCAGAGCGGTTTCAGTGCTGTGGTTCTGTCTAAAACCTGACTGGAAGGCATCGTAGCAATTATTCTGTTTTAAGAAGTAACTGAGCTGTTGAGAAACTGCTTTTTCAATGATCTTACTTAAAAACGGGAGATTTGAGATCGGCCTGTAGTTGTTCATTTGTGTCTTGTCAAGATTGTCCTTTTTCAGTATAGGTTTGATTACAGCAGTTTTTAGTGATTCTGGAAACACACCTGATAATAAAGAAAAGTTGACGATCTGCAACAGGTCTGACTCTAAAGTCTTTGAGACCTTTTTGAAAAAACTTGTTGGCAGGACATCTAAACAGCAGGAGGAGGAGTTCAGTTGACCTAAGATGTCCTCCTGGGGCCCGTTCTTCGTACGTCGCTCACTACATCCAAGATCAAATGACACATCCAAGACCAAACCATCGCGCTAACCGTGAGCTCGCTAATCCGGTTCCCCGAACACACCTGTTGTTGACGATTAGTACAGCTGGACGCAGTAATGTGACATCACTGAGTGTCGTAAAAGGGGCTACGCATCGATAGTAGAAACATTGATCGGCAACCCTTTGATTGGTCGGCGAAAATGTCGAAGGGGCGCGCTCGGTATTTTCCGGCAGCAGAGCAAGAACTCTTGATTGAGGGATTTCAGGAGTTTCAGAGTTTAATTAAAACGCAAGGGAACACTGCAAAGGCTGCAAAAGCAAGGAGAGAGGGCTGGCAGAAAGTTGCTGACAAATTAAACTCGTAAGTAATTTAATAATAGAAATAATAATGGAGTGGATTGATATAGCGCTTTTCAAGGCACCCAAAGCGCTTTACAATACCACTATTCAGTCACTTTATTATTTATTTATAGATTTATTATATTACACTATATTATCCAATATTATATTACATTATATTATATTGTTATATTATATCCCCTTTCACATTAGAGCCACAACAGGACCCACTAGAACATGGGAACAAGTAAAAGTGGAATATAAGAATATTCTACAGAATGGTAATATTTATCACTTATATTGCTTTTCGTCTCTTGGAAAGAGACCCTGTAATAGTCTGTTAGTTTGTTTATAACAGCAACCAAGAAAAGGGCAGAGCAAAAAAAGACAGGTGGTGGTCCTGCACCCCCTCGTCAACAAGTTGGTTAAGTGAATAATACCCTCACGGGGATATCGATATCTCTCAATGAGCACACTGTCGCGCTGAGCTAAAGGATCCTGTCTGTCCCGCAATATACGCTGGATTCTGAGGACTCTCCTTATCAATCTTGCACCTTCCGCAATGGGTGGCTCGCGTAAACGGACAGGACATGGCTGCGACAGACTTCCCAAATCCACCTTCGCTTTTATAGCCGTGGTCTCCCATCTTGATTACACGGAGTGATTTACAATTACTACTCTGAAATATGAATTACATCTGTAATAATCACATACATGTAATAGAATGATTAATAGTACATTTCCCTTTTTTAGGAAATGACCTGTATGTATCTGTGTGACATCAATACAAGGATCAAGTACTGCATTATCTTTAGTTACATTGATGTTATTTATTTATGGTGAAACAGTGGTGGAATATCGCTGTTGCTTTCGTATAAATGAAGCGGACATACCTGCGTGGCCGCGATCTAATCCTGTTTACATAAAGTAAACCTGCTCCCGAGCAGGTTTACGCTTACGGCTCTGTTGCTATGACAGCAAGTCCCGGATGAGCTTCGGGGAACCGAACGATCCAAGATCACGCGAAATCGTCAACAATCTAATCCAGCTAACCTACTTAGCGAGGTACGAAGAACAGGCCCCTGGTCTTTGCTGTTAATAGGTTGAAACGGTTTCATGGTGTTTAAACAGTTTTTTGGTGGACACAGTACATATCCTGGATCTGCTGTTGATGTACCAATTGCTTGTCTAATTTTTTGGATTTTTTCAGTGAAGAATTTGGCAAAGTCATTGCAGGCCATGGTCGAATGAAGTTCAGCTGCCACTGACACAGGAGGGTTTGTTAGCCTGTCAACTGTAGAAAATAAGACCCGAGCATTATGGCTGTTTTTAGTGATGATGTCAGAGAAGTAGGACCTCCTTGCATTCCTCAGTTGTAAATTATAATTGTGAAGTTTCTCTTTATAAATGTCATAATGAACCTGGAGGTTTGTTTTTCTCCATCTGCGCTCAGCTTTCCTACACTCTCTTTTTTCATTTTTCACCAGTGTGGAGTTTCTCCATGGAGACTTTTTCCTTCCAGAGATAACCTTCACCTTAATGGGAGCAATAGTGTCCATTACATTTAACATGTTAGCATTGAAGCTATTGACGAGCTCATTGACTGACCCTCTGGACAGGTCAGGTGTTAATGGGAAGACCTGGTTAAAAATTGCACTACTGTGTTCAGTTATACACCGTTTTGTGATCACTGTTGTTGATATATTTGTGTGGGCTGAGATTTTACTTTCAAAGAAAACACAGTAATGATCAGACAGGCCCACATCAGACACAGTAACCTTTGAAATGCTCAGGCCTTTGGAGATCAGTAGGTCAAGAGTGTGTCCTCTATTATGTGTGGCCTCTGTTACATGCTGAGTCAGCCCAAAGTTGCCCAGAGTGTTACTCAGGTCTTTAGTCCCTTTGTCCTGAGGGTTGTCCACATGAATGTTAAAATCCCCAGCAATAATTACACAGTCAAAATCAACACAGATCACAGACAGCAGTTCACTGAGGTCATTAAAAAAGTCTGTGCAGTATTTGGGAGGCCTGTAAACATTAAGAAACACAACTTTGGATGGGGCCTTCAGCTGTAAAGCCACATATTCAAAAGACTGAAAACTTCCAGGAGATAGCTGCTTACATTGAAATGATTCATTAAATAAGACAGCAACCCCTCCTCCTCTCCTGCTCACCCTGGCCTCACTGATAAAACTGTAGTTAGGAGGGGTCGTCTCGATGAGAACAGCTCCACTGTTACTTTGGTCCAACCAAGTTTCAGTTAAAAACATAAAATCAAGGCTGTGCTCAGTGATTAAATCATTAATTAAAAATGTTTTCCCAGCTAGAGATCTAGTGTTTAATAAAGCCAACTTAAGTGTTTTAGAGGTATTACTTGTCCCCTCGTGTTTGGGAGCAGTCTGTGGCACACAAGGTATGTTTACTATGTTTAAAGATCTTTTAGAGTGCAGCTCTCTGTGTTTTGACCAGGCCACATGTCTCCTGTCACCTAAAAGTACAGAAATTTTAAAACCTTCTAGTAAACAGGGTCCCAGCTTCTCCTGGGAAAAGTCATCACTGCCATAATCCTCACAGCCCGGACCCTTCACACATCAGACTGCGGAGACAGGGCATGAAGAGGAACTAAGGGGGGCGAGGCTGGGCAATGTGACTTCGATTGCTCTGTTGAGGGTGGGGCTCGATGGCGAACCTTTGGCCGCTCTGGTGGGGGGTTTATGGGGGACAAAAAGGGATTGGGACGGGGGGTAGATCTGAGCCCAGCATTGACCCGCTCCATCATCTCCTCAGTGAATTTCAGGTGTGGGGAGGAGGGAGAAAGGGAGGGGGAGGAGGGTGATGGCCTGTCAGGGGTTTGGGGGACTGGGGAAGGTCGTGGTCCCTTGTCCTGGTCGTTGGTGTTGTTGAGAGAGTTGGAGGCAAATAGGGACCCCTCTTCTTGCCTTAGATGTCTCTCCTTTCTGAGGCTCTTCCTCAGATGCCATGGATGTCTCTCCTTTCTGAGGCTCTTCCCGGGTGGGGGCAAATGGAGCTCCTCCTCAAGGTTTCTGCTGGGCTTTGTCTGTTCTTGGAGTACTGTTTGTTCCTCTTTATGAGATAACTCCTCGTTTATCTCAGCCTTGGCACCAAGCACAGATGGATGACGTATGGAATAAAACAAGTTGGAGGTGAACAGTTTCACCCCTGACTTGTTAAAATTAAATCCATTTGCTTTGAACAGATGCCTGCGTTCCCCAAAAATATTAAAGTTGTCGATAAAATGCACTGAGTGGTCAGCACATGCTGATATAAGCCATTTATTCAGTGTAAACAACCTGCTGAATCTCTCGTCTCCTCCTCTGACCGGCGGTACAGGTCCACTGATGAATACAGCTGCATTCAGAGAGTTTACAGTATTTAATAATCCAGTAAAGTCCCGTTTCAGAACCTCCAACTGTTGTTTGGACACATCGTTTGACCCTGTATGCAGAACAATGTTTGTCACAGTTGGATATTCATCTGCAATTTGAGGAATTCTCTCCTTCAGGTTGTTGACCATATCGTTAGGAAAGCAGAGGACTTTAGTGTTCTTACCGCACATCCTTTGTACATCCTTTACGGCAGAGTCACCCACAATCAGAGTTTCAGGCCTAGCCTTTAGCTTTCCCTGTGGCCTTTCACTTTTCAACAGATTTTCAGACCTTATTTCGCTGCTTTTAGATGGATGGTTGTCCGATATAGATCCAGGGTCCTTTGATAGTGGAGCAAATCTGTTCTGCAGTTTCACATTCAGTTGTTTTGGAGGTTTGTTGTTAACCTTCCTATTCACGGTTGTCCAGTCCTGTTTCCTCCTGTATACAGGGGTAGAAGAGCTTCTCTGTCTCGTAGGAAGTGAAGGCCAGTCGGTTTCAGAGATTTCAGCTCGCTGTGCCCTGCCTGTGATACGTCCTCCCCCTTCCAGGAGACATGATTTATGTCTTGGTTTTGCACCAAGACAGTCTAAGGGGGGGATTATCACTTGAGGATTTATAATAATGCACAGAGTCTACTTTCTTGGTCATGTTATCTGTGCTCCTTAGCTGTGTACTAGCTTGCTCATCGCCATTGTTTTGAATCAAAGGCAAGGTTGTTTCATTTCCACACAGTCCATTTACCTCCACGTTTACTTCTAAGCGATGAATTTTTGTCTCCAGTACTGCAATCTTCTGCAGGAGGCTGTGGTAGTCATCTGTGGAGAGGGAAGGCATCTTGTTGCTAGTTAGCCTAGCGGTTAGCACCTTTCCAGGCTATTGAGGCTGCTCGGTGCCCAGACGCTGTAATCAGGCTTCAGCTGTGTCTAGGCCACAGACACACGGAGCGCTGAGGACAAGGTAACCATAAAATGTTGCTGTTTCTGTTAAGAACACTCTAGTCCTAATGATCTACAAGTGTCCAGAAGTTATCGCAGGTAAGCTCACACGGAAAAAAGGGAAAAAAAATCAGCATAAAAATCAATAAAAATCAATATAAGAAGCAAAGCATTCAAGAGCAAAGAGATGAAGCGTCCACACTCACAAAGGGGAGGAGCCAAAAAATTCAAGATAAATTTTAACTTTTACAGACTCCTAAATGTCATGAATGTGAGCTGTATTACTGAATCAGTGCAGCTCGGAGGATGTCTGACTGGCAGGGAGGTGCACTGCTGTGGCTTTAGCACAACATTCCTCCCCATGGTCATGCACACTGCAGCTTTGCACTGTTCACTTTCTACTGTGACACAAACAAACTTCCCACATGTGGGACTAACAAAAGGTTTCTCTCATCTTATCCCACTTGTCAAGTCCTCAATATGCTGGCTCCTCAACCCTTATGAGCACAGCTAGAACAGAGCAGTAATTCTTTCCAATAAGTATTTGAGGGCTTTTATTCATTTAAGAAAAAACTGTCTGAGAAATGTGCAGTTCCTTATAGAGGCCTTAGCTTGTGCATGTAAATGTTGTCACTTACGGTCATCTGAGTCCAGATTCAAGCCTTTCACCAATTATACACATGCATGAATTACAGATGCCCTCTTAAGCATTACATGTGAAAAAGAGCGATACCCCCTCCTATGAAGTCTAAGCTACTGAGCTCATTAGAAAACCTGCCCAAGTACACATCTTACTTTGTATGTATTCTTTGTGACTGCTTAACTGTAGACGAATTGATGCAAACACTTAAGATCATTTCTCAGACATTTACCTAAAATACTGTCAGCACTGAGGATGATATTACCATGGCAACTCTAGCGTTGTGTCTTTTTCAGCTAAACTGCACTTATAGGAGAGGGGAAAAAAATGATGGATTTAGCACGGTGGCAACAGAGTGCCCCTCTTCTAAACTGTCAGCCCTCAAGAAAAGCAAGCACATCTAACTGATCCGGGCCCCGACAGTGTGTAGTCTGACCAAACAGCAGGATGGCTCACAGAGCTTACACGGTAGCCGCTTTCCAATGCCCCTCACTCGTCGCCAACTGTTTCCTCCCACTCTGCCTCCACACAGCTCCAGTGACAGGCAGCGAGCTGGTGTGGAAACTCAAGTCAAGGTGATATCAGTAACACACAAGCATTCATCGCCATAGCATAACCAGTGAAGGAGCAGCCCGCCCTATCTGAAGGTTTAAGATGATGCACATTTATATTTTCAAATCTGTGTTACTGGAAATTAGGCACAAAAGACTTCTTGAAAACGCCATCAAAACCACTTTTCAATCTGGAGTCAAGGTGCCAATATGCTCCGTGACTGACTGACTGACTGACTGACTGGCTGGCTGGCTGGCAGGCAGGCAGGCACGCACACACACAGCGATGGGAGAGCTACATAGAGGTCAGAAGGGACCACGGCTTCAACATCCTGTCCAATGTTCGGTGATGGCATATGGACTCTTGGATATTGTTCTTTCCAGGTCTCAGGGTTTTGGATGCCTCACAGAAGATGAATCATTCTGTGGTCAATAATGGTTTCAGATTGGAGGTCAAGTTAAGGATTAGAAGTGTTTAGCAGCAAAATAATTTGAACCACGCTGCAACATATTAAATAGCACTTGGGGAAAAAAAAGAAAAAAAAAGTTAGTGGGCATGGACACTGTGGCTGGCTTAAAATATGCTGGCTGATACAGGCTTGGGTCTAGACCTATTACCATTCTTACATTTGTGCTTACATTCGTGCTTGTAATTGCCTACATTTAAGTGCCAACTTCTTGTCATGGACTGACCCAGAAACTGCACCCATTAACCTGAAAACTGCATTAAGTGTTTTTGTTTGTTTTACATTGTTTAATACACCTACAGTTAGCCACAGAGTATGATAACCACTGGCTTTAAGTTTTCTCATCTTCATTCAAAACCATTATTACGGAACTGCTTTTACATGTATTTGTATATTTTTTTCTCTATTAGATCATGGGCATGCAATTATTAGCTGTCAACTAGCCAGGTAACTTACAGCTAATGTGTCCTTACTGTCTAATAACTCCTGCGAGAACCTCTATACCTACGATTTTATTTAAATAACTCAACAGATTTGGACCACCTCGGCCTAAACTGTAGCCATTTTTAAATGGGTGTAACCACTTTTGTGTTCTACTTCTGTTCTTTTAAATGTTCACTTCCTAAAGAACACACTGCCCTCGTACAAGACCCTTAACCACTGACTACACTGGCATCTTTAACTAGGTGCATGAGTGTTGAGCACCTGTCGCCTTGCCAGTGCAACTCTGCTTCAGTCTTTTATCATCTACTAATAATTAACAGGACAATCGGTTTGAGGCAACTGAGGAACAATTCAAATGTAGTTTACAAACACTAGGGAAAGCAATTAAGCATTCTCCAAAACAGGAAAGATGAGGCCAGGAGACATCGCCCATCAGCGAGGAGAGTGGTGATTATGAAGAAGTGCAGCTTTTAACGATTTGACATTTTTAATGATGGTTAGAGGGAAGAGGCAGTGAACCATTTATCAGTAGAAGGCCCTTGGGACACTACAGCCCACGATAGTTTCCAACTCTGTTTCAATTCAAAAACACTTTCATAACCAATCACTTCTACTGTCTGAGCAGCTCATGGGCCAAGACCAAAATAGTGGCCAGTAAAGATAAGCTTTATCGTTATTGTACAAGTTAATGTCTGGTATGAGGATGAACAACCCTGTTAGCTGCTTTGAGGTGCTGAACCACCACCTCCTCGTATGTACCAGACAGATGAGAAACAAATAAACCCAGTGATAAAGCAAGAACATTTGAATATAAAAATTACAACCAACATGACTGGCACCACGAGTTCCAGGGATTTTTTTTTTTTTTTTTTTTTTTTTTTTTTTTTAAAACTACCACGTTGTAACCAATAAATATGAGAAACTTCATAAAGGTTGTGACATCCGTCTATAAATTTACTGAACTGGAACCAACTACAGTGGGGCAAAAAAGTATTTAGTCAGCCACCGATTGTGCAAGTTCCCCCACTTAAAATGATGACAGAGGTCAGTAATTTGCACCAGAGGTACACTTCAACTGTGAGAGACAGAATGTGAAAAAAAAAAAAAAAAAAATCCATGAATCCACATGGTAGGATTTGTAAAGAATTTATTCGTAAATCAGGGTGGAAAATAAGTATTTGGTCACCTCAAACAAGGAAAATCTCTGGCTCTCACAGACCTGTAACGTCCTCTGTAAGAAGCTTTTCTGTCCCCCACTCGTTACCTGTATGAATGGCACCTGTTTGAACTCATCATCTGTATAAAAGACACCTGTCCACAGCCTCAAACAGTCAGACTCCAAACTCCGCCATGGCCAAGACCAAAGAGCTTTCGAAGGACACCAGGAAAAGTATTGTAGACCTGCACCAGACTGGGAAGAGTGAATCTACAATAGGCAAGCAGCTTGGTGTGAAAAAAATCAACTGTGGGAGCAATCATCAGAAAATGGAAGACATACAAGACCACTGATAATCTCCCTCGATCTGGGGCTCCACGCAAGATCTCATCCCGTGGGGTCAAAATGATCATGAGAACGGTGAGCAAAGATCCCAGAACCACACGGGGGGACCTGGTGTATGACCTGCAGAGAGCTGGGACCAAAGTAAGAAAGGTCACCATCAGTAACACACTACAACGGCAGGGAATCAAATCCCGCAGTGCCAGACGTGTTCCGCTGCTGAAGCCAGTGCATGTCCAGGCCTGTCTGAAGTTTGCCAGAGAGCACATGGATGATACAGCAGAGGATTGGGAGAATGGTTTCATCTGACCACATGACAAAGTAGAACTTTTTGGTATAAACTCAACTCGTCGTGTTTGGAGGAAGAAGAATACTGAGTTGCATCCCAAGAACACCATACCTACTGTGAAGCATGGGGGTGGAAACATCATGCTATGGGGCTGTTTTTCTGCCAAGGGGACAGGGCGACTGATCCGTGTTAAGGACAGAATGAATGGGGCCATGTATCGTGAGATTTTGAGCCAAAACCTCCTTCCATCAGTGAGAACTTTGAAGATGAAACGAGGCTGGGTCTTCCAACATGACAATGATCCAAAACACACCGCCCGGGCAACAAAGGAGTGGCTCCGTAAGAAGCATTTGAAAGTCCTGGAGTGGCCTAGCCAGTCTCCAGACCTCAACCCCATAGAAAATCTGTGGCGGGAGTTGAAAGTCCGTGTTGCTCGGCGACAGCCCCAAAACATCACTGCTCTCGAGAAGATCTGCATGGAGGAATGGGCCAAAATACCAGCTACTGTGTGTGCAAACCTGGTAAAGACCTATAGTAAACGTTTGACCTCTGTTATTGCCAACAAAGGTTATGTTACAAAGTATTGAGTTGTATTTTTGTTATTGACCAAATACTTATTTTCCACCCTGATTTACCAATAAATTCTTTACAAATCCTACCATGTGGATTCATGGATTTTTTTTTTTTTCACATTCTGTCTCTCACAGTTGAAGTGTACCTCTGGTGCAAATTACTGACCTCTGTTTTAGGTGGGGGAACTTGCACAATCGGTGGCTGACTAAATACTTTTTTTGCCCCACTGTATATTTAAAAAGGTCATGCGTCTGTTTAATCACACTTAAATTCAATTCTAAATTTCCTGCAGGTTTTGTTCATTTGATAAACCAACATGACTTGAGCTGAGTAAATTAAACGCCACTTTAAAAAAAAAAAAAAAAAGGAGCAATGTCATTATAAATGTTTAACCCCAGTGCAAATGATTATCTTTTGGCCAGAGGCTGACTCCTTTGTCACAATTCTCATCTTCTTAGGTGTGCTATATTATGGCTGGGCAACAAACATACCAGCTCTATGACACATCCATCGCCAGTGCTTTTATTAGGAAGGTTTTTTTTTTTCTTCCCTGAGTGATTGAGTTTGATAATTTAGTGGCGAGTCTCCTCACGGTAAATAATTTACTTGTACATAGTACCACGCAGGGGTGCATTATATCTTTCTGTAGCATTCAACTAGAACTGCTCTGGGGATGTTTCCCCATCATGTACAGCGTTGGGCAAACGTCAAGACTCACTCTTCAGTTCTTTATAATTTACTAGGAAATTGGGAAATACGTGAGGCAATTTCTTGAAACTAGAAATTCAAACTGAAAACTGATATCCAGAACACTGGACACACTTTTTTTTACAATAAAAAATAAAATAAAAAATTAGAACAATGCTGGTTCATGCAACTGTATTCAGCTACCACCCGCGTTTATTTCCTGTGCATCTGGTAATTTGGCACAAAACTTTTTATTTTTTTTTTTTTTTTAATTGCTGATCAAACAGAGTGGGTAAGTTCAGCTGCCACAGTTTCTAATTGCTGGTAAAGTTTCAAAACATCAATCTAAGAATTTATGACAGACATAGAAAGTTTTACTTACAATCGGGCAGGCTGGATAACACCTCCTGCCTTGCTCTCACACTAACATTATTCTTTTATTATTATTATTATTATTATTATTATTATTATTATTATTATTATTAGACACAGTCATAGCTCCACTACTTTGGTCCCCCACTTGTCCAGTCTCCTCAAACTTTTTTAAGAAACCACTGCACACCATGCTGAGATATGTTAAGGTTTTGGCCAATAAATCTTTCAGAATCACCTTGTTGATTCAAATCAACAAGGTTTACTGCTCGATTCATAGATTTGGTGGGTAGCTTACCAAACAAAAGAAACATCTGAAAATGATCAGATACATTGACTGGGCTGAAAGTGAGCGAAAAAGCAGCCAATATCCCAAAAAAAAAAAAAAAAAACCAAACTCAGACTTCTTCAGAAAGCTTGGCGAACGATTGCTCAAGACCACTTTTATTCATTCATTTTAGAATTTAAAGATAAGTCATCTTGTGAGTCATGTTCAGATTCCTCCTGCTACAAGAGGGAAAAAAACAACGACATTTTAATAGCATAATGAGCTGTGCTCAAAAATGACTTGACAAGCTCTGCATGTAGGCCATGGGATGGTCGTGACGACATTGAGCTTAACTGGAAGGCATGTTAGCAGATCAAAAGTGCCATGTCACTTTGAGCAGTTAAATAAGCTCAATCTTCTATAGTTGAGAGCTTGTGGCCTCATCTACCCTGAAGTCACACATAAGTCATTAGCTACAGTCAAACACGGACTGAATTTACTTGGATAATTAATGGGTTTTTTGCTCAAGGACTTGACTGACGTCCAATTAAAAATGCAAAACAATATTTGGAAGAAAGGGGAAGAAGGAAAAAAAAAAAAAAAAAAAAAGACACGGGTGTGAAAACTGTCTTCTCCTGTTTGTGTCACTTTCATCTAAGCAATTTCCTCCCCCAGTGTCCCAGAAACACTCAGCCTCAAAGACATTCGTCTGTCCCAAACTCAAGAGAACTCACTACAAAACAAAGCTTTACAATTACCTTCTCTGAACATGTAGATAAACAATAGTGCAATAAATCTACAGGCTAAATTTTCAAACAAAGATTGGCATTTGCCACCATTAAAATA
This sequence comes from Rhamphochromis sp. 'chilingali', assembly GCF_963969265.1. Classification (NCBI taxonomy): domain Eukaryota; kingdom Metazoa; phylum Chordata; class Actinopteri; order Cichliformes; family Cichlidae; genus Rhamphochromis; species Rhamphochromis sp. 'chilingali'. The sequence goes on from NC_137935.1 coordinate 33,011,713, forward strand.
TATTCCTCTCTTCATTTAAACCGGACACCTGACCTACTAAACCGTAAACTACTCAAGAAAAAAAAAAAATGTAGAGAAAGTGGAAAGATTAATAGGGTTCTTTAGATGGACCAACTGCTGTGAACAAAGGATGCTGACATCTTGCAGAACAATACAGCAGGCAACAAAGACGTTGAACATCAGTAGAACAACAGGATCCCTAGGGCATAGATGTAGGAGCACAGCTCAATTATTCATGTCAGTGAACTACAGCTAAACAATGGTTAGGCTCTCGGGACGGTTGCAAATACAGGTGGAGGCATGTGTATGTGCAAGACCCATCAACAAAAATAAGATGAGAAACCACCTTTTGGTGTGAGAGTTAAAATTCCTGGATAAAAATAGACCTTTGGGCGCTCAAACTCTGTAAGCACTGCTGATGGCATATCTTTGACGCAATAAGTCCATGTTGCCTTCTTACGACAGATGTATACACTTATTACCCTGTTTTGTTTTGGGTTTTTTTAAAGACATTTGATTAACAAAAGTGCATTTTAAGCTTAAATAAATTAAAAGTGATTTTCCCTTTCACATGTAGGAAAACTCCTAGTAAACCATGTTTAACACAAAAAACAAAAAAAACAAAAAACAAAAACACAACGACAAAAAACAAACCACTCACTTCTGACTCCAAATTTCCGAAACAGAGACCGTCAAAAGCTAAAGCTGAATTCTCCAAAGAGGACTTCAAACTAAATGGTGATGTCACTTTGTGAACATCCCAAAACATGTGGTTAGAGAAGGTTTTACCTTTGTATGCCAGCAGTGGATTTTAAATGCAGGCTTTCAGACTTGGTTAAACCGCTTGAATTAAAACTAGGCATTGCAGCACCCATTTAAATACATAGTGCCCCATTTTCAGAGGCTCAAAACTAATGCAACAACTGAAAGACAGGCAGTTTCATGGCTCGTTCTCTCATTATTCCATAACAAAAAGCTCCAACGAGAAAAGTTTTTCACTAAAAGTCTTTAATGATGTCCAAAGATTCTTGGATGCAAGTTAATGAGTCCATTATTAGAATGAAAAACTAAAATAAACCTATCAGAGAAATGTAGCAAAAACTTAAGGAGTAGCCAAATCAGCAATGTGGTACATTCTTAAGAATGAATGCTTTGACCAACACAGCCACTACCATTACAAATTTTAAAGCCGTAAGTATCATCTTGCTATCCGGTCTGAGTGATGACGTGGTGAATCCTGCTTCCGGGTCCAAACTACTCTGCGTTTAATAAGACTTGTGTTTTTTTACATGTTTTAATGCTTTGTATGTTGTTTAATCTCAACAAGCCCCTGAAAACATTCAGTGATCACTGTCGGCCTCTCGGTTTTTATTACCGCTAATCATTTTGAAGCTCAGCTTTTAAAACCTTACGATGTAACTACAGCTCAGCCCATGCAGCAGTATATTGATAACTAACCTCGTATTGTGGATGGATTATCTCAGTTGTTCTCCCGACTGAAGTTCAGTCTGTTTACAGCATCCTGCCATGCGATTGCATTTGTCCCGAACTTTCGGGAACCCTCATGTTAACTTTAATTGAGTGGGGGGGGGAGTTAGTGTTTATCCTCCACCTTCACCGTTTATATTATACTACCATAGCTGTGTCGCTAGTGTTACACCCCGGCCTAGGCAACCGGCGTGCAACACAGGAAAAATAAAAATAAAGGAAAAAAAAATGCCCCTACGCTCACTGCTCTTAAGGAGGGCGAACCAACAAAAAAAAGACTAATACGGGCCTCCACAAAAATCCCAAAACGAAAGTATCGACAACTATTTACATCAAAGCAAAATAAGACATTTACATCAAAGCACCAAACTATTTACAACCCGGGGGAAAGATCGCCAACCTGACAAACTGAAACACAGGGCTTAAATACATAGAGGGAGCAATCAGGGAATGGACAACAGGAGGGAAACACAGCTGGGGCAAATCAGAACTGACGAGACAAGGAAGCGTAAACTGAACACACTGAGATAAGACAGACTTTCAAAGTAAAGCAGGAAACACATAACAGTTACGCCTAAAACAAAACACTGACAACACCGAATCATAACACTAGCGATCATGTAGCACATCATTATATACCAGCTAGCCAAATTTCAGTAAACCTACAAATGTCCCTGCTGTTTACTTTCCTGTCTTCATTTATGTCGGAAGTGATAGCAGAGCTGTACGTCTTAATTTGTTTTATAAATCCCTCAGTCACAACATGGTATATTATATTTAGATGCAAACTAACTTCCTGCTAGGGCTGGGCGATATGAGTTTTTTCATATCACGATATGTTTTTTTCATTTCAGGCGATAACGATATCTATCACGATATCAGCCAAATAACTATATTTGTAAGATTTAAATGTGCCGTTGCTCACAAGTAAAATGTGAAATAATCAGCAGCTTGTTTTTATTTAAATATTTATTTCCCATAATAAGTTCAACAGGGTAGATGTACTTAAGGAACATGAGACTTTTTCAGATAAATAAAGGCAAATATTGCAAACTACACAAAAGGCAGCCGCTAAAGCGTTTAAGTTTCAAAATAGAACAAACGAAACAGACTAAATTGTCAATTCCACTTAGAAACAAAATATTAATTCTAAAAATAAATCTTAGTTTGTTTTACAGAAGAACAGACAAAACTGACTAACTTTTGTCAATATCAAATAAACTGAGAACTAAAAGGAAATTCTCAATCTCTCCTTGTTGTATAGCTGAGCTTTTCAAACAGTTTTAACAGTTACTTTAGTCTGACAAAAGCCGAATGACGAATTAGCGCTTCCAGTCAGACACTGAGGCTACGTCCACACGTACACGGGTATTTTTGAAAACGGAGATTTTCCGTTTTCGTTTTAAAAAATAATCCCGTCCACACATAAAGGCAGAAATGAAGGAAAACGCTGCTATGAACATGCCAAAGCAGCAGGTGGCGCTAGATTCCTAACCGTGCAGAAATGTTGGCCAATCAGAAGTCTAGAAGCCTCGGTGGGAAAAAGTAAACAAAGCTGGGGCATAGAAGCAGAACCGAGTCGTATGTGTGGACGGACAGTAACTGTGTGTATATGTAAGCATTTAAACACTGCAGAGAGTAGAATTAACAGTATTGTAGAAATTCATTTCACCGAAACAATAACGTGGCGCACAGTGTGACGCATGCACCAGTTCATTGTATTTCCAGACTTGCTTTCGGCACAATTTACAGTGCACGCTACTCTGTTTTTTGTCAGACTTGAAATAGCCGAAATACCTTCACCCTACGGAACTTCTATGGCTCTTCCGTTCGACAATCTCTCCGGCATTGGAACCATCATCTGTTTTCTCTTCGGTCACGCTCGGTTGATTTTTCTAGTCGGCACACTCATTTCCTCCATTACCCGCTGGCTGCTTCCCAAACAAACACACGTGCGGCTTGGCACTTGTGCTGTACGTAACAAGTCACGCGACGTGACGCTGCGGCTGTGATTGGTTCGGCTCTGCGCTACTTAATTTGGATTGGCTGATCTTTTTTTTTTTTTTTTTAAGAGGACAAGAGCGGCGAGGTCTATCGCGATAGCTTAATTTCTCTATCGAGTAAAAGTTATATCGCGATAGATATCGTTATCGTTCTATCGCCCAGCTCTATCTTAAAGGGTTAAATAAATATCGTCAAATAATCGTGATCTCAATTTCAGTGAAAATAATCGTGATTATCATTTTTGCCATAATCGAGCAGCCCTAATTTTCAGTAACTGAAGAGCATGCACTATTGGGTTGAGATCAAGGGGCTAACTTGGGCATTGAAGAATATTTCAGTTCTTTGCCTTGAGAAACTCTTGGGTTGCTTTTGCAGTATGTTTTTGGCTCATTATCCACCTGAAATGTGAAGCACTGTCCAATCAATTTTGCAGCATCTGTCTAAGTCTGAGCAGAGAATATAGTCTTGTACACTTCAGAATTGATTCTGCTGCTTCTATCAGTTGTCACGTCATCAAAAACACTAGTGGCCCAGTTTCACTGGCAGCCATACGTGTCCATGCCGTAAAATGTCTCCACCCTGTCTGACAGATGATGTGGTGTGCTTCAGATCAATAGCTGTTTCTCCCCTTCTCCATACTTTTCTCTTCCTATCATTCAGGCACGATTTTTATTTTGACTATCATTTGTCCAAAGTCTAATCTGGCAGTATTGTTCTTGAGAGAAACCTGCAGTTACACCCTTGCTATTTCTGTTAAAAAGCCATTTGAATATATCCATCCATTCGCTTCCGCTTATCCTTTTCAGGGTCGCAGGGGACGCTGGAGCTTATCCCAGCTGTCATATATTATTTGAATATATTATGTTATATTATATTTTTGGATATAAAAACTGATAAACCAAAAGGGAAGGTCCCCGGGCTCTCTGTCCTGGTCGTTGTGTCCTTGGGCAAGACACTTTACCCTCCCGCCTACTGGTGTTGGCTAGAGGGGCAGATGGCACAATATGGCAGCCTCGCTTCTGTCAGTCTGCCCCAGGGCAGCTGTGGCTACAGCAGTGTGTGAATGTGAGAGTGAATGAATAGTGGCATTGTAAAGTGCTTTTGGTGCCTTGAAAAGCGCTATATAAATCCAATCCATTATTATTATTACATCCACCACATGCTTGTCCTGTCATATAAAGGTGGAGATACCCAGTCTTCCGGCAATGCTTGGTTGATTCATTTGCTTACTTTTTGGTCTCAGGTTGCTAGTATATCATCTTTGCTTGGCTTCATAGCTTGGTTTTCATTAGTGTGTTTCTATTTTTTACGGGGAATAATTTTCTTACCTGTTTTGCAAAGGGTTGTACTTTGAAAGACATCCAATCACTTGTAACCAGTCCACTTTCATAATACTGAATTTAGCTCTCTTTATAGTCATTGAGTGATAGTAGGGCTGAACGATTATGGAAAATAATCTAATTGCGATTTTTTTTGCCCCAATATTGCGATTGCGATGCGATATGCGATTATTTTTTTAAGGTCTTTGTCTTCTGTATTATTAAACAAAGACAAGCAATACATCATATAGTATGGCCAATACTATATTACATTAATTTTAAACTGTTCTTTCCTGGAAGACAGACCTCTGTTATGATGACATGAGGTGATGCATGAATTGATGACTGACATTTTTATTTAACTTCTTCAATCACAACAGTATATTTGAACATACACAATAGTTTATTTTTAGCTTACAAACATCTGAGCATAAAGTGCTGACAAGGAACCCTGGTGTAAACATTAAAATGAAAGTCAGTACAATGTGCAGATTGCAGAAATATACATAAAAAAAAAAATCAGTGGCTTTACCACACTCAGTTTTTCGACATCTGTGAACTACTAGACAGTCATTCAATTAAAAAATAATATTAAATAAATAAAACTAATAAATAAAAAATACACACATCTTACTGATCTCTGCAGTCAGTAACATTACACATAAAGTGCAAACATAATAGCAATTGTATAAACACAAACACGCCTTTAAAGTTTAAAGGCGTGAAATTGGACGGTCTAGCCTTCTGATTAGCTAATCAGAAGGCTAGTTCTGATTAGCGTCACCGCTGTCTCGGTGGAGTTTAATAAACTCGGCCGTCTGCTTCTTGCTATCTAAAATATAACCAGACACTGGTGTAAATTCTCGACTGTCTCATACTTCTGTTTAATAAGTTTTCTGTTTGACGTTTAGTCAGCTGTGTGAAAACCAAGGAGGAACCCACCCGGGGGATTAATAAAGTTTTATTTTGTCTAATCTAATAACTTTAATCTCAGCCAAACCGATTTACTCACGAACAAACAAAACACTGAAAAAAGCCCAACAATAACATTTTTAGGTTGTCTAAGTGACTTATATATTACGTTTAACCCGAGCAGCGAAACTCCGCGGTGATCTGAAAATGATGTGCCGGGAGTTGTGCCGTTCTCGGCCGCATCAGTAATCCTCGAGCTCCCGGCTAGCTGTCGAGCTGGTGGGTAGCAGACGCCTCTGAAAACGTCGAAGCACTTTTGCAAATATGGGATATCTTGATAAACCAAGCAGATATTTGATGTTTACACAACTACTTTCTCGCCTGAAAATATGTTAAAAGTTTATTTTGTGACCCAGAAAGATTAGTATGAGTAATTTTAAAACTTAGTAGCGGCCGCCATTGCTGGAAACTGGAGTTTGGCTGGGCCGCGCTATGAATTCTGGGATATGGTAGTAATTTGGACAGCCTTATAATCGCAGTATAATCGCAGCCTTTGCGGTTAGAAAATTGCACTTGATCATGTCGCGATATTATCGCAAATGCGATATATCGTTCAGCCCTAAGTGATAGGCAGCTCTCGCTCTCAGACATGTTTGGGCTGCTAGAGAATGTAAACAACTGATGTCGCTTTAGCATTGATATCCAGTCTTTAAGTCTGATGTCATTAGCCGTGCCTGGGCCCAAACTCTGCTGCAGGTCCCTAAGTCCAACGATCACTGCGCCATCGCTGAGAGTTAAAAACTGTCTAAATCCTTTCGTCTGTAATAAAATGATCAGTGTTGTTGCTCTACCAGGTGTAACAATTAAGTTTAACATCTAGGCATCCACGAAAACCGATTTGATGAAATTTAACGGAGTTAGAAGTTGGCAGGAAGTAGAGCTGGGCGATAGAACGATAACGATATGTATCGCGATATAACTTTTACTCGATAGAGAAATTAAGCTATCGCGATAGACCTCGCCGCTCTTGTCCTCTTTAAAAAAAAAAAAAAAAGAAAAAAAAAGTCAGCCAATCCAAATTAAGTAGCGCAGAGCCGAACCAATCACAGCCGCAGCGTCACGTCGCGTGACTTGTTACGTACAGCACAAGTGCCAAGCCGCACGTGTGTTTGTTTGGGAAGCAGCCAGCGGGTAATGGAGGAAATGAGTGTACCGACTAGAAAAATCAACCGAGCGTGACCGAAGAGAAAACAGATGATGGTTCCAATGCCGGAGAGATTGTCGAACGGAAGAGCCATAGAAGTTCCGTAGGGTGAAGGTATTTCGGCTATTTCAAGTCTGACAAAAAACAGAGTAGCGTGCACTGTAAATTGTGCCGAAAGCAAGTCTGGAAATACAATGAACTGGTGCATGCGTCACACTGTGCGCCACGTTATTGTTTCGGTGAAATGAATTTCTACAATACTGTTAATTCTACTCTCTGCAGTGTTTAAATGCTTACATATACACACAGTTACTGTCCCTCCACACATACGACTCGGTTATGCTTCTATGCCCCAGCTTTGTTTACTTTTTCCCACCGAGGCTTCTAGACTTCTGATTGGCCAACATTTCTGCACTGTTAGGAATCTAGCGCCACCTGCTGCTTTGGCATGTTCATAGCAGCGTTTTCCTTCATTTCTGCCTTTACGTGTGAACGGGATTATTTTTTAAAACGAAAACGGAAAATCTCCGTTTTCAAAAATACCCGTGTACGTGTGGACGTAGCCTCAGTCTCTGACTGGAAGCGCTAATTCGTCATTCGGCTTTTGTCAGACTAAAGTAACTGTTAAAACTGTTTGAAAAGCTCAGCTATACAACAAGGAGAGATTGAGAATTTCCTTTTAGTTCTCAGTTTATTTGATATTGACAAAAGTTAGTCAGTTTTGTCTGTTCTTCTGTAAAACAAACTAAGATTTATTTTTAGAATTAATATTTTGTTTCTAAGTGGAATTGACAATTTAGTAGTCTGGTTCGTTTGTTCTATTTTGAAACTTAAACGCTTTAGCGGCTGTCTTTTGTGTAGTTTGCAATATTTGCCTTTATTTATCTGAAAAAGTCTCATGTTCCTTAAGTACATCTACCCTGTTGAACTTATTATGGGAAATAAATATTTAAATAAAAACAAGCTGCTGATTATTTCACATTTTACTTGTGAGCAACGGCACATTTAAATCTTACAAATATAGTTATTTGGCTTATATCGTGATAGATATCGTTATCGCCTGAAATGAAAAAACATATCGTGATATGAAAAAAATCTCATATCGCCCAGCTCTACTTTAAGACCTACCATAGAACCAAGTCCACCAGAGCTTATATTATTTTTTTACATGCTGTAGTGCCATTTGTGGGAGCATTTCAAGTTGCTATACATCAATACAACTGTTATAGCCCATATTTTAATAATATGTATGCATTAAGTCCATAGTAATTACATAAATTGCAAAAAAGTGCAATAAACTACAAAAAAAATTGAAAATCGTTTTTGTTTTGTTTACATATATTTCTACTTGGAGAAATTTAAGAGGTTTATCCCTCAAAACTTTAAATACAATAAAGTTGCAAAAAAATAGTTTCCCACCACAGGAAATTTATTTTGAGTGTCTTCATAGTTTTATTTTGGAGATACAGCAATTTTTATATACTGCAGGAAAAACAAAAAAACAATCCTATGATGCAAATTTGCAAAGAAAACAGCATGTGCATCATTTTACTGTGGGAAGTGTTACGAACAGCTGATAGGAACGGCAAAGCGTGTTTCTGGAATATTATGTTTTTGTTCCTGCAAGCGCTTTTTATGCAATTTTTGCAAAGCTATATGTGGAACGAAACCGTGACCGAGGACAAGCTGATGGCATCAGATGTAAGTACAACTCCTCCGGTTTCATATGCAAAACAAATTATTGCGCTAGCTTACACGGTTCAGATTCTACAGGGATTTAAAAATAGTTACGCAAAACGGAGCGTGCTGCTCTGACCGGCTTTAAAGGGTTAACAATGACTTTAAAAAATAATATAAAATAGTGTGCAACACCACTGAAGTTTTTTTTTTTTTTTTTTTTTTTAAACTCTCTTTTCAACCAACAGCAGTCACTCTCCAAATAACTTCTGCTTAGCTTTCCGAGCTTCCCTCGGGTCCTCTTAATCAGCGGTCTCCAACCTTTTTTGCGCCACGGACCGGTTTATGCCCGACAATATTTTCACAGACGGCCTTTAAGGTGTCGCGGATAAATGAGGGAGGGGCTAATAATCGGCTCAGTCATTTTTAATGATCGTTGAAAGCCCAGATCGTAATCGTGATTAAAATTCGATTAATTGAGCAGCCCTACAGCAGCCTGCTGTCAGCTTACTGAGACAGAATTGAAGGGATAACAGGAGGGTGGTGGATGCATTTTGTCAATATGCTGAAGCAGAGGCATATGATTATCAGAGTGTGAGTAAACCAACTCCAGATGCAATGTTTAACTTTGTCGATAGTCTTGTGGCTTTTTCATTTGGAGCTGTGCACTGACTATGGTAAATCTTGTGGCAATGGGATAAGTGTGTAGCAAAACCTGTATAAATTGTTGTGGAGCGGTCACCAGCTGTGCTCATTTCATGATAGTGGCCTTTATGTCCAACTATCCATGTAAATACTTATTGTGTTAACAGTCAGTTTCTGACAGGAAAACATTCTACATGCCACTGAGTTCAGATGAACGTGGTTCAGACTTTCCCTCTCAATAAAGTAAGTCTTTTTAATCCTCATGGTTTCTAACCTTGTTTACTGCTTTAGTGGTGCCTAGTCAGTGATTTGGACAATGTTATTTATTTATTCTTTTGCCACCTGCAGTTGTTGTTTGTGCGTCCCTGCCTCCTGTATGTATTTTCAGTAGGGCTGCTCAATTAATCGAATTTTAATCACGATTACGATCTGGGCTTTCAACGATCATTAAAAATGACTGAGCCGATTATTAGCCCCTCCCTCATTTATCCGCGACACCTTAAAGGCCGTCTGTGAAAATATTGTCGGGCATAAACCGGTCCGTGGCGCAAAAAAAGGGTGGAGACCGCTGATTAAGAGGACCCGAGGGAAGCTCGGAAAGCTAAGCAGAAGTTATTTGGAGAGTGACTGCCGTTGGTTGAAAAGAGAGTTTAAAAAAAAAAAAAAAAAAAAAAACTTCAGTGGTGTTGCACACTATTTTATATTATTTTTTAAAGTCATTGTTAACCCTTTAAAGCCGGTCAGAGCAGCATGCTCCGTTTTGCGTAACTATTTTTAAATCCCTGTAGAACCTGAACCGTGTAAGCTAGCGCAATAATTTGTTTTGCATATGAAACCGGAGGAGTTGTACTTACATCTGATGCCATCAGCTTGTCCTCGGTCACGGTTTCGTTCCACATATAGCTTTGCAAAAATTGCATAAAAAGCGCTTGCAGGAACAAAAACATAATATTCCAGAAACACGCTTTGCCGTTCCTATCAGCTGTTCGTAACACTTCCCACAGTGAAATGATGCACATGCTGTTTTCTTTGCAAATTTGCATCATAGGATTGTTTTTTGTTTTTCCTGCAATATATAAAAATTGCTGTATCTCCAAAATAAAACTATGAAGACACTCAAAATAAATTTCCTGTGGTGGGAAACTATTTTTTTGCAACTTTATTGTATTTAAAGTTTTGAGGGATAAACCTCTTAAATTTCTCCAAGTAGAAATATATGTAAACAAAACAAAAGCGATTTTCAATTTTTTTTAGCTTATTGCACTTTTTTGCAATTTATGTAATTACTATGGACTTAATGCATACATATTATTAAAATATGGGCTATAACAGTTGTATTGATGTATAGCAACTTGAAATGCTCCCACAAATGGCACTACAGCATGTAAAAAAAATAATATAAGCTCTGGTGGACTTGGTTCTATAGTAGGTCTTAAAGGGTTAAATAAATATCGTCAAATAATCGTGATCTCAATTTCAGTGAAAATAATCGTGATTATCATTTTTGCCATAATCGAGCAGCCCTAGGCTGCTGTGTACGTCTGCACTTCTTGTACCAACATACACAAACACACCATTGCATAATACGTTATCCGAGGTGAGATGATTCACTGAGGCTGTGTATGTGGACTGTGGCCTTGTGCTGACCCAGCGGTTTGGGTACACTGTTTTGCATGCAGCAGTTAAAGAGAGACAGCACAGACCGCATATACTGCTACAGACAGGTAAGTGGGGTCAATCAGATAAATCTGGTAGTTTTGCATCTCTATATCAATAATGGAATCTTGATTATTTGGAAATCATGCACATATGAAAAGAGATCACAGACAGGAGCACTTTAAATGCAATTCAAATTAACTCATTCACTGCCAATGGCTGGCAGTGAATGAGTTAAACCCATTGACTCATTCACTGCCATTGACGGCTATAGACGTCAATGGCAGTGAATGAGTTAAAAACAGGAGGGATGGAATGAGTTGCCAAGTTTGGGGGCGTTCCTGACCCTAAAGCCCATCTCACAGGGCATTTTACAGCCTTCCTACACCACAGTTGGTTTCCCTTTGCCTGCAAAGGCAAAGAGAGCCAAATGGGGCTTGAATGCCTCAGGAGACTGTAGTCGCAGTGTTAGCAACAAAAGAGCTGCAGTCAACTATTGAAAGTGATCCACAGATCAAGACACATGCAGGCAAACTTAAGATCTTACTGCTTAATAGCAAAATAAATACTTTTTTTGGAAGTAATCAGTTGCAACTAGTGTTACACTGTTGGAAATAGTTTTTTTTTGATGCACATGCCGTTTCTTTGCAGCAAGTTGGGAAAAGAAAAACTATAGCCAGCCGAAGATACAGTCTTTCACACAAGGCCCTTGTGAGAAAACGTCCCAGCGCCATAAACAAACCACAGGAGCCATCTCGCGTTACATTTGTAAAGGCATGATCCCCGTTTATGTAGTTGAGAAGGACAGCTTCCGTGACCTCGTCAAAGTCCATGATCCGAGGTACGTAAGCACTTCAGTAAAGTTGCCTCGCTTGTATGACGCATGCCGGGCCAAAGTAGAGAAGGATGTTTGCAGTGTCGTGCATTATGCCTTGACGACTGACCTATGGATGAGCAGAGATACGCAGCCCTACATGAGCGTAACCATCCATTTCATTAACAAAGACTGCACCCTCTGCGCTCGCTGTTTACAGACTGCGTACTTTCCCGATGACCACAGGTCAGGTGGTATATCGTGATATAAAATAATTCATATCGTGATAAATATGTTTTCCATATCGCCCAGCACTAGCTGAAACTAATGAAAGCTTGGCTCATAGACCGTTTCAAGACAGGAAAATAGAGACTACAGGATGATCATGACATCTCCAAAATAAAACCAGTAAACAAATATCCTAAGTAGCTGAACATTTGGGTGCAGCTCTACAAGAGTAATTTTCATTCATAGGAGTTTGTACTTCTATACACACACTGTGCCCAGCTTCTGTGAAAAGTACAGAAGCGTAGGTGGAAACTTTCTCCAAGAGGAGCTCTTTACACCACATCCTTCTTAGATGCGAAAGATAAACAGCCCTGGTATTTTGTCGCTCCCGCTACACACTCTGCTGAGAAAATCCTTGGTGTGCCTGGAGGGCTGGGTAAAAAAAAAAAAAAAAAAAAAAAAAAAAAAAAAAAAACCCTAAATAGCACCAGGTACCACCAGGTGGCACGCAGTATTCTGATGTTCTAGTCATACATTCAGTGCCTGAAGTAAGAATGCAATGAGCAGGGTTTTCTCAATTGTTTTGCATATTAAAGGAAACCTTTTGCTTAAAAGACGAAGAGGCTTTGCATCAATACAGTCTATTATCAGTGTCATGATAGAGACTGGGTGGACACTATTATTCAATAGCAGACAAAGGCCACAAACGACCCATCTGAAAGCCAGTGGTAGTCACAGCTGAACCTGGTGGGAAATGTTGCTGCTTTGCATACAGTCCCTGCTGTTCAATCACCCTTATCAGGACAGGGCAACAAAAGCAATAGGTGGATTTGTTTCTCCACCCCCAACCCCAGCCAACAAGAGTGGCTAAAGCCTTAGGGCAAATCCATCCAGCATTTGCCCTTTGGACTAAAGCCTCTCTGAAAACTGTTATCCTCCATCAGTAACACTTGTTAAGAAAGAAAAAAAAAAAAAAACTCATCTAAACTGCCTTGAAGAGCAACTAAACATGAGTGGGAGCAATTTAAAAGAGCCGTTCAATTTACTGTGAGCCACTCAAGTAAATGGTAAATGGCCTGTATTTTATATAGCGCTTTACTAGTCCCTAAGGACCCCAAAGCGCTTTACATATCCAGTCATCCACCCATTCACACACACATTCACACACTGGTGATGGCAAGCTACATTGTAACCACAGCCACCCTGGGGCGCACTGACAGAGGCGAGGCTGCCGGACACTGGCGCCACCGGGCCCTCTGACCACCACCAGTAGGCAACGGGTGAAGTGTCTTGCCCAAGGACACAACGACGAGACTGTCCAAGCCGGGGCTCGAACCGGCAACCTTCCGATTACAAGGCGAACTCCCAACTCTTGAGCCACGATCGCCCCAGTAAGTAATTAGATCCTATTACAAGAGTGCAAACACAGGGACACTGCCGGCCTTTTAAAATGACCTGCTGTCCCGTAAAGCCCAGGCTGGGCCCTGCTCAGCACTGGCTTGCTCTTAATGGGATTTCACAACATTAACATTCTACTGAGTCAGCATCAGACACACTGACTACAGCCTTGCTCTGCTGAAACAGCCTGGGCTCTGAGTGTACATCTTTACTACCGAGTGCAAGTCTCTGTTAAAGTGAGCGTGGGATGGAGGGATTAACCGGACAGATAAAAGTGGAATTCTAGAGACAGTATTCAATTTTTGTCTATGGAGGGAAAGTGTCTCCTAACAGTTTCAATCCATTTTTTTCACTTATTAAAAAATTATGAGCATTGCAAGTGCTGCTTGAAAATTGGGTTACACACCCTTCTGTTGCGTTTTTATTTCAGCACAGTGCTCTTTCCTGACAATGTTTGAATTGGAAAGTATCCACATCGGTCATCCCAGGCTCTGTCACGTGTCCCACATTTATATTTTACTTGGGACATCCATACAGATATTCTAACCACCATCAAAGCACATTTTAGCATTCTGTATAAGCTTGTGATAATGACGCCATCTATGATTGCCTGACTAGCACAACTGCTCCCTTACGGCAGAAATTGCGATTACTTTCTTGAATATTGTAATTATTTAAAACAAACGTTCTAATACTATATGAACATTATATAAAAGAAAATTTAAAAAAGAAAATAAACACAAAGACAAAAAATTTAAAAAAATTAAAAAAAGCCTGAGCCTGTGTCCTTGATGGTGATCGAGGACACAGGGTCTTTTAACATTAGACATGAGTTGGACACCGACCATAGAGTCCATCTCACAAAGACAACCACCAGTCTCTGCAAGCCTGCCATCACCACAGGATGTTTACACAAAGGGACTGACTGCCTCAGGGAGACCAGAAAGCTGACGGCTATCCTGTGTATAAGTGGATCATGAGACCCTGAGCGATCTGGAGACAAATGCTGGAGTGGGAGACCGATAATCCCTCCACAGCACACTCTCACCTATGGAAACCCTGAGTTAACCAGAAATATACTGGTTAAACTCAAGGTTAACCAGTATATTTCTGGTTAAACTCAAGGTTAACCAGTATATTTCTGGCAACCAACCGAGTCAAGTCCCTTTTGGCAAAGAGTCACATCACAGAAGATTTCCACTTGTTGGTGCAGACTGACTCAAGTGGATTTAAAGCCCCTTTTCCATTAGTACCTACTCAGATCGACTCACCTTGGATCGCCACAACTCTACTCCGATTGCAACGCGTCTGAGAGTCCCGCAACACTACAACAAAGGTGGACGTCTAGGCAAGAATATACCTGCTGCTCGGTGTATGAGCTTTTTATCAGACTCAGTGACCACAGCATTGTTTTTTTGTTGCATTTTCCCTTGTTGCCAGGTTTTTAAAAAAAAAAAAAAAAAAAAAAAAGTGGTTTTTATGAATAAGTCACTCTCATAATTCATCAAGTGACACCACAGGCATGCAGTCTTAAGACATCACATTTTAGTACCTACTCGGAGCGCTTGGAAGCCCGGGCAAGCAGGTACTAACAAAAGAACCAGGTACTGTGACCTAATGGAAAAACCTGAAAACCATAGCGAACCATGCCGAGTTGATCCAAGTAGGTCCAATAGAAAAGGGGATTTATTCTTGCCACATCCGCGAGTCCACTAGGGTACACTTTGATCCCTGTGAAGTAAACGAGTATCCGTAAGCACAAGGGTTTGTCCAAACCACATTTTATGTTAAAAACTTTAAAATAACAGGGAGAGCTAATCATGGTGTCTCAATGGTAACATCCTAGCAGCAAAGCGAGTTTGTTTAAAAAAATAAATAAATTTAAAAAAAAACCCACAACAAATATTAAGAATAGATTTCCTGTCCACATCCTGAACAAAAAAGCAGATAGTCTCATTTTTAGAGACATTGGCAGGACAGGGTTTGTAACAGCCGGAGGAGACAGTAAAGCAAAATTTATGCTCTGTTCAAACTGTATATCAGATAACTGGAGACTCCAACTGCTGCACCAAATGACCTTGCCATTTTTAGGGCTCAGTCTTTCAATGTTTGTAACTCGTGGTTCAGACTGTAGAAATATCAGAAATGCTACGCCGAAGAATTTATGGTCTTTAGGTTATATGCAGATTATTGATGGAAAGCAGTAAATAAGAGCCAGAAAGGGTCTACTGCACCACTTCTGCATACGTCACAACGATCTATGGCTTGCATTAGATGTGGATAAATAAATGGTGGTAGTTGGTACCTTGGTGAACAAAAGACACAT
This sequence comes from Rhamphochromis sp. 'chilingali', assembly GCF_963969265.1. NCBI lineage: Eukaryota > Metazoa > Chordata > Actinopteri > Cichliformes > Cichlidae > Rhamphochromis > Rhamphochromis sp. 'chilingali'. The sequence goes on from NC_137935.1 coordinate 33,027,384, forward strand.
TCAGTATAGTCTGAAGGTGGAAAATTCATTTATCTATCACAATCTAAGTGGCATAACCTTATGATCAGTTTATCATAAAGATTTTACAAAACTAGTATGTGATGAGTAGAGCTGGGCGATATGAGATTTTTTCATATCACGATATGTTTTTTTTTCATTTCAGGCGATAACGATATCTATCACGATATAAGCCAAATAACTATATTTGTAAGATTTAAATGTGCCGTTGCTCACAAGTAAAATGTGAAATAATCAGCAGCTTGTTTTTATTTAAATATTTATTTCCCATAATAAGTTCAACAGGGTAGATGTACTTAAGGAACATGAGACTTTTTCAGATAAATAAAGGCAAATATTGCAAACTACACAAAAGGCAGCCGCTAAAGCGTTTAAGTTTCAAAATAGAACAAACGAAACAGACTAAATTGTCAATTCCACTTAGAAACAAAATATTAATTCTAAAAATAAATCTTAGTTTGTTTTACAGAAGAACAGACAAAACTGACTAACCTTTGTCAATATCAAATAAACTGAGAACTAAAAGGAAATTCTCAATCTCTCCTTGTTGTATAGCTGAGCTTTTCAAACAGTTTTAACAGTTACTTTAGTCTGACAAAAGCCGAATGACGAATTAGCGCTTCCAGTCAGACACTGAGGCTACGTCCACACGTACACGGGTATTTTTGAAAACGGAGATTTTCCGTTTTCGTTTTAAAAAAATAATCCCGTCCACACATAAAGGCAGAAATGAAGGAAAACGCTGCTATGAACATGCCAAAGCAGCAGGTGGCGCTAGATTCCTAACCGTGCAGAAATGTTGGCCAATCAGAAGTCTAGAAGCCTCGGTGGGAAAAAGTAAACAAAGCTGGGGCATAGAAGCAGAACCGAGTCGTATGTGTGGAGGGACAGTAACTGTGTGTATATGTAAGCATTTAAACACTGCAGAGAGTAGAATTAACAGTAACAGTATTGTAGAAGTTAATTTCACCGAAACAATAACGTGGCGCACAGTGTGACGCATGCACCAGTTTATTGTATTTCCAGACTTGCTTTCGGCACATTTACAGTGCACGCTACTCTGTTTTTGTCAGACTTGAAATAGCCGAAATACCTTCACACTACGGAACTTCTATGGCTCTTCCGTTCGACAATCTCTCCGGCATTGGAACCATCATCTGTTTTCTCTTCGGTCACGCTCGGTTGATTTTTCTAGTCGGCACACTCATTTCCTCCATTACGCGCTGGCTCCATTACCCGCTGGCTGCTTCCCAAACAAACACACGTGCGGCTTGGCACTTGTGCTGTACGTAACAAGTCACGCGACGTGACGCTGCGGCTGTGATTGGTTCGGCTCTGCGCTGCTTAATTTGGATTGGCTGACCTTTTTTTTTTTTTTTTTTAAGAGGACAAGAGCGGCGAGGTCTATCGCGATAGCTTAATTTCTCTATCGAGTAAAAGTTATATCGCGATACATATCGTTATCGTTCTATCGCCCAGCTCTAGTGATGAGCAATTACGTTGCATTCGTGAACCTCATAGCACCAATTGGTGAGATTCCTATATGGGGGAAATGCACATCCAAAGACCCCACTCACTAAAAATCAATCCAGATCACTGATCATTAAGTAAGGTCTACTTGAGCAGGTTAAACTATGTCACAGAGGCGGTTTGTTATCACACACATACCCCACAGTCAGTGGGCTCTAATCAGCCATAAAAATCCAGAAGCTGAAGAAATACCAATTCCCTGCTTTTTAAATGCACGAAGTGGCTACTATCTTTTATATGACTGAAGATGACCCATAATATAAACTAAACATAAATCAGAACTCAACTGCTGACTTCTAACGCCATGTTTACATTTATGCATGGTCAAAGTGAGGTGAGCTGACGTCATGATAGCCACAGGGTCGAAATCCAGATGGCTGGAAGTGGAGTGCAGGGGTCATTAGCCCCTCTATTAGGAGAAGATAAGCTTGCCGTTGTACTGTATGGGAAGCTAGTTAACATTCACACCATGTTCAGTGCCGCCTCTGATGGAGCTGTGGAAAGTGCTTGCCTGTTGAAAGATTCTGGCTTTTGTTTATTACACTGTTGACAACTAAAAACACGATCCAACCAACCACCACAATGGTTTGCCTAGCTGCCACATCAGCCAGCTATGCTCTCCATCTTACCATCTGCTGTGGTCCACCCACACAAATCTCCCATAACACTTGATCTGGACAGTAGCCTGACAATACCCTGGAGGGCAAAGCAGATGGTGTGGTTACAGGCTAGGCGTTTAGCCTTGAATAGCAGGCAGGCTTAAGATTAAATGGCCACTGAATGGAGTCAAACAGCCTAGCTGCTATTGGTTGAAACACACTCTGCTACCTACCTTGTTTGCTCACATGGAAAACAGCCCGTTTCAGGAAAAAGAAGTTCACCAACTAGCGAAATTAAACCAATCAGGCAGCACACATGTGAAAACATCTCAAGACCTCAGGCATTCAGGTGGTGAAAACTGTGCTTAAAAAGTGCCTTTAAGCAGCTTATAAACACAAGGAAAACTAGTTTCATGCATGATCCTTTAAAACGGCAAAGAAATAAATTTAAAAAAAATAGTTTGGTGTTGACACATTTTAGTCAACTACAATACAGGTCGATTGACTTAATGCTGCAGCAATGTCATCTTAATGCATTCGGGCACGACTGACTCCCTACGAAGCCATTTAGATAAGTATACCAAGCCTATATACGCCAGCTGAAGCGCCAGTCCTAGCTGCTCAACAAGTTAGCCTTAAACATAACAATGACCGACCTGCTCTCAAAAAGCTTATGCCGAAATACTCAGAAAACACCTTTAAGTTTAGTTATTCTTTGTGTCGTCTGTCATCAAGGAGGGGAGCACGAAAACAAGACCCGAACATTTAGTGAGTTCGGGAGAACGCTCCCGTCTCCGGGCTGTTCGTGAGAAGAAGGTAACGTCGCTTTCTCGAGCCTCAGAAATCAAACAGGCAAAGTTTGAGTTCGAGGAGTTTTCTGTTTCCCGCAATGCAAAGCGACGAGCGTCCTTTACAGACTCTGTAGTTTCTGACTGATAGAAAAAGAAAAACTAACTTACCACACACAGACCTCCGGCAAGCGCATCCAAAGCTGGAGGGTTTCGAGAAAGCCGACCCGACGAAAGAAAAAACTAAACCACCTCTCACGACGCCAAGTTTCCTCTTTCCTCAGTGAAAACGACTGCTCGGAATTAATACGTAGAATAACATGTAATAGTTACGGTAATGACTTTACGCTAAAGACAAACAAAAACCCACACAGACCTAATCCAACACGGTATACGTCCGTGTTGACGAAGTGAAAGGACGCCTTACGAGCGGCTTTCTTTGTTCCTCCTGCCTGCAGCGGCTGTTCCGCGGATATTATCGCCGTTCATGTGTCCCTGACAGCCGCTGATTGGCTGGAGGGTCGGGATTAAGAAAAGGTGACTAGCGTTAAGCTAGCAGCCCAGCAAAGCGTTTCCGGTCACGACGCCCGAAGAGAAACGCTTCACTTCAAAACGGCATTTTTTTAAAGCGAATTTGTGTCCAGTCTACAAGCATGGCGTTATAAGAACACGCACCGAACGACGTCGTGGAGTGTTTTTGTGAGCTTTTGTTGCCAAATGCTATTTTTTCCCTGAAGGTGTCTACATGTGTGCTTTTATTTTGTGTGTCGGCTTCTCCGCACTTCCTGTTACACTCTCGCTTTTAGAGCTGAGGCAGGGTGGAGACCACTTCATGCCTTACATAGTTTTACGCTGAGCTTAATCACAACGGCTCAGTGCCTTTGCAGTGTATTAACGTGAACTTGGAGCACTGGTTCTACTTTTTGTTATGAAAAAGTATATAAGAAAATATTTCTATAATTGAGACTATGTCTTGGTGACACACACAATATGTAATCCAACCATTCCATAGAACATTTCCTGATCTTTTTTGTCTTTGATTAATGTTGCATACTTAAATAAATAACTTAAAGCTGACATTGTTTATGGATTTATCTAAAACTGTTGATTTATCCAAAACTAATGGCTCAGCAAGCTTATTTCTCACTTCTAATGCACCTTGCCACAAAAGCCAAACCAGTTCAGGTAATGACGATCACACTGGTTTGTTTGGATTTAGGTGTGGTGTGTGCTCACAGTAACCACTGTGACTCCACCTAATGTCAGTTCATATCAATATTAACTCCCTCTCCATCATCCCAGTCCAATTCCAGCTGTGCTCATCTCACCTGCAACGGTATTAAAAGCGTACGGAAACACGGGCAAGTAAGCCTCTGTGAGTAATAAAGGTTTGGATGAAATGAGGCTCATTGTAGAAAGTAGACCACTGGCTCCCTAAGCAGCTGGCCTCAAATCAATTCCGAAGAGGACCAGAGAATTGAAGCTGATGGGTTTAACACAGCCCAGATCACTCGCCTGTCAGTCAATAAAAATCAGCTGATTTTTTCCCCCCTTGCTCCTCTGCAGTGAGTCATTAAGGGAATAATTCAACATTGTCTGGTAAGCACGCTTCATTTTCTTTCTAGAAAAGTTAGTTGATGGGATCAATAACACCTCTCGTGTCTGTCTATTACATATGAAGCTGGAGTCAGGAGATGGTGTGCTTAACTTAGCCTGAAAGAAGCATGAAAATATCTACCTATCAATCTTCAAGCTGTCACCTTAGACAGTAAAACGCCTGTTACTCATAAAGTCAGAAAGTTGATGTACTTGAGGCAGAAGCAACTTCAACCGAACATGACTCATGCTGCATGCTGTGTGAGTGTGCAAGCAGTGAATTTCTACTCTTGTGTAAGAGCGTATCTATTGTCTATGAAAGAGGCTGTGAGAGTTGTGAAAGTTAGTGTGTGTGTGTGTGTGTGTGTGTGTCTCCCTGCTCTTCAGTGCTGACTTCAGAAGAAGCTGCCATGGCTCTTCTCACCAAGCACACACCGAATCCTCTGCGAGTCCTTTGACAGACACTTTACATGGGATGTTTTCATTCACTGCCTTTCATTATGTTGTCTCTGTCTCTCTACCTCCCAACATCTACACCCATCCTAATCTTTTTTGCCTACCATTCCCACTGGTTATCTGTCTCTATCCAGTCCTCATGTGTCACACCTTCATTGTGTCTGAGTTTTTTTAATCCCTCTGTGGACCAGGTTGTGTGGCCGACCGTAATTGGACAGTGTCCCTACAGCCGAAGTGGTGTCACAGAATCATCATGAGGATAGCTGCTTGTGAGAAAATAAATGGAAGTACTTTGCTCTGGTTTGGCTGTATTTCCCTTCACTTTACATTCACATATACAGTGATGTAAGTGTTTGTGTGTTTCAGACAGAAAGAAATGTCTCTAAATTTAACCTTGCCAGTCTGACTTTTAAGTCCACAGTCAACAGGCTGTGGCTGAATTACTGTCTCTGTAATTGTGTAATTGTCTGGGTCTTGCTGCCCACAGGATGAATCTGTACTGTCTATGGTGCTCCAGACACCAAATAAGTAGTTCTTCCTGAAAAATCTAAACAGATAACAACAGGTGTGTGTGTGTGTGTGTGTGTGTGTGTGTGTGTGTGTGTGTGTGTGTGTGTGTGTGTGTGTGTGTGTGTGTGTGTGTGCATGTAAACATTACATTACAGTATTATCATTAAAAAAACATTTAAAAATACAGGTGGTCTAAGCACTGTATGTACACCTGTATGATATGATACGCTGGCTAGGGCAAACCAAACTCTTGATTTATTAACACTCAAAACTGGTGAATAAGATCATAAAACCATTAGTAAAATATTTATTGAGTTAATCAATCAGTAGTAAACCAAGAATTCAAATACTTTAGTAATCTCAATTGCTTGAAAACTAGAGACCTCTCCCTCTGCTGGCCGTTAAAACACAATACAGGTTTAAAAATGTGTTTCATAGACAGACATATACAGATAGTATAAATATTGGTTAATTCTGAAATGCGAGCACTGGTATCTGTGCAGACACGTTGTCAGCAATCCTCTGCTGTTGACATTGCAGTTAGCTAACTGGAAATGCTTCTGTGCCCCTTATTTTTCCAACTTGGGATTGCAACTCGGAAGTTGATATCAATGGTTTTCCCCCTAAAACTCATAATTATGGCCTGAAGTACATGACCAGAATGCAGCCTAAGAACAACCTTACAGCACAGACCCACAAGCATGGCTGGAGATTCTCAGGCCACAGACAGTCGCGCCTAAGATGCAAAAAGCTACACTTAGTGTTAGTTTTGGGTGGCTTTTAAGATCCAGGAACAATATAAGATTTAAGTGCTCGGGGAAGAATAAGAGCTAGAGACAGAGAGCAAATGCATTTCCTTTTTAATCCATGCACGCAATGTGGTGTGCATAATGCCTTGTGCATGCCAGCCATATGCCGGAGTTGTGGTTTTTTTCACTGACAGTATGAGCCGTGGAAGACATCTAAAGCAAGATGAGAGGGGATTGCTTGTCTGAATCTGGAGCCTAGTGCTTCACCCTCATATAAACCTGCAACAGGCAGACAGCTTCCAATTACCAGATTGTAGCATTTCAGGGTTAGAATGAAACAATTAACCAAACTTGCTACTGCTAGCTGCTAACCAAGTTTGCTAGTATTAGCTGCTAACCAAGCTTGCTAGTGTTAGCACAAATCCTTCTTGTCCAAACATGCCCACTTTTACCTTCAAAAAAGAAAAGAAAGAAAAGAAAAAACAGAGACCAAAGCACCTTTGTTGAGGTTGTGGAGTCTAAAACCAGTAGGTAATATCGCAGTGCTTATATCTATGTTTAATGTACAGTCTAAGCTTTGGAAACTCAGTTCTTTAATGATCTGATCGGGTGAGTACAAAAAGTTAAAAAGGTCCTTGTGAGAAGTAAAAATTGGTGAGCAGAGAACTTGGATCTGGCTGAGCTAGCTGCCAGTTCTATATGAAATACGTGCATAAGCTGGTGATAGTGGGGTAAGGGGAGAGCTGCAAAAGGAGATGTGTTTGGTATTTACAAGTTCTCTTCTTGAATATCGCTTGACAAGTCAAATTTATAACAAGAAGCCTGTTTCAGGACAACTTTGTCAATTATTAGCATTTATTTTACTGGAGACACAGGTTCTAAGTTGCTCCTAGAATACACTATGGGAATGTGTTTTTGTAACCCACACGAAGGGTCAGCAGTCTAGATATCTTATCCTCTGCTCCATCCATTGTGTAATCTGCCCGAAGCTCCCATCACAGCATCTTACTGCCTCTTTCTAATCTCCTTTCCTTTCCACTCTAGAGGTAAACAAGGTACCAGTTATAACGCCCTACTGGCTCCATCACCTTCTGTCGTAGCTGTTGCTTTTCAGTGTGTCCCCAGTGCTCAATTTACAAGTGAGCCACAACCAACACCCTGAAGCCCTTTGTACTATTCCAAGAACACTGGCAGATTGTGGAACGTGTTTTAGGAACACACTCGTCCCTTTCAGTCTGACACTAACTAAATACATGTGGTGTGTGAGTCAGGCTGGTCCTGCTAGAGCTAATATGATGATGCGATGCCCGTTGTTTAGCAAAGGGAATTAACTGTGAATTAGGGAAGAATGTTTGTCAGCTGAAAGCTACACCATTGTTCATCCGTTGTTGTGTCTTTTACAGTTCATTTATATTCTGATTTAGTTGGCAAAAAAGTCAATGCAAATTTCACGTGTCAATTAGAATTAAAATTTGGGGTTTTCTTCCCCAGTCTCCAAGCATTTGGACTGAGCAATGGGATGGAAGCAGGCTGTCATCTGCTCCACTGGCTTGACTTTGAGAGTCTTTGAGTGAGAGTTAAATGGGGCAGAGAAGCAGGCGACACTGCCACCTGCTGGAAGGTAATGTGCTTTCAACAATCTGTTGAGACCAAATAAAATGAAATTCAATTAAATTTGACTGATATCAAACAAACAGAACAGAACATGCAGTAAAAGCAAATCAACCACTCACTAAATCACAGATAACAGACCACTGAAACACAGAAATGGCATAAATCTTTCTAGTAGAACATTTTTGCAGGGCCTTTTCTCCCCAGCCATGGTTTCCATATGGACACATTTTAACAGCACAAATACCCATTTTAGTTGTAATCACCTTTTTAGCTTTAACAACACATAAAGAAGATCGCTGTCTTGATTCATGCTCAAAAGGAAATCTCAAAAAGTTGATTCTGCTCATCTGGATGTAGTGTTTTTAGTGGGAAAAATGTTCCGTCACAAATCCAGGTGACTTCTTCTCAGCTGACTGCAGGTGTTCCCAAACAGTACATCTGCATAATGACTGAAACTACCATCACTGACAAACAATGGGCTGTGAGGTCAGTTTCTTGATCATTAATCAGCATGGAGGAGAGGAAGGCGCTCATATCGCTAATGACACAACATTATCATCCTTCCAGCAGAAAAGGTTAGGTGCATGGTTTTGCTAAGTTTTGTCACTGCTCAGTGACAAAAATACTTATGAGCCCCTGAAATGAGACTCACTGTGTATGGTTTACCAAAGATACACAAACAGGGTGTACCTCTAACACCAATTGTCTGTATGATCAGCTTGGTCACCTATAACATCTCAAATTTTCTGGCTTTGACCCTCAACCTGTTGGTAGGCAGCTCTAAACACCACATCAAGAACAGCTTGGATTTTGTTGAGAAGGTGAGAGATGGCATTATGGAGGGAGATGAAACAATGATCTCGTACTATGTTACACCCCAACCTCAGCAACAGGACCACTCTCAGCTCCGACCAAGTGTGTTGGCTCTTGGAACTGTGTCAGAAACGTGGGTGTGCCATGGGTTCCCCAGTTTCACCCATGGTGGCCAACTTGAACAAGGAAGAAGTGGAAAAGAGGGCTCTGTTAAGTCGTTGGTTCAGGTATGACACCTCGGTGAAAATCAAATCTCAGAACTGCTACTACTACAATTCACTGATCACATTAACTCGGTGGACCAACACAAGTTCAGCAGGGAGGATATAAAAAGTGACAGATTAGCCTTCTTAGACTGTGAGATTTCCATCAGTAATGGGTGACATTTAAATGTTGATGTGTACCATAAACCAACGTATACAGATCAGTATGTAAGGTTTGACTCTCATCATCCACTGGAGCATAAACTCGGTGTCATCAGGACGCTACAACACAGAGTGAACACCAGTATGGCTCTCTGTGTATGGTTCTTCCACATGATACTGAAGCCCTTGTTTGTTAAATGGATAAATGATTAAATTCCTAATGTCTTGTTTCATCAAACTCCAATCATCCAATCCAATAACTGACACCAAATAAGGGCCAATAGCAGAATAAGCTGTTTGGTATTGGCAGAGGAGATCCGGCAAGTTTTTCATGTGTAAACTCAACTCTACTGAGTTTGTGTCTTTAGCCTGTTTTCCTTCTCTCACCCCAACCTGTCGCAGCGGATGGCCCCGCCCCTCCCTGAGCCTGGTTCTGCCGGAGGTTTCTTCCTGTTAAAAGGGAGTTTTTCTTCCCACTGTCGCCAAAGTGCTTGATCATAGGGGGTCATGGGATTGTTGGGTTTTTCTCTGTATCTATTATTGTAGGATCTACTGTGCAATATAAAGCGCCTTGAGGCAACTGTTGTTGTGATTTGGCGCTATATAAATAAAATTGAATTGAATTGAATTGAATTACTACTGCTCAACCCACAAATGCATTTTCCTTACAAAGCATCAAGCATCATTTAATCTGCCTTTTCCTCGTTCTCCCATCACGCCCAGGGACCACCTTCATTTTCCTTGCTCTCTTCACTTCTTTCTTCCTCGGTCATGTCTTCATGTCTTCAAACAGCGACATGCTGTTTTCAGCCTGTTTGGTGCCAAATCACATAAGAGGTCAAACAGATCATCAGGCTACACCAATAATTGTAACAGAATAAAAGTCATTATTTTGATAATTGTGTCCAAACTTATGTTTATGAAAAAAGAAAACAGTATAATATCAGTACACTGGTGCTGTGAGTCTAATAGCAGTATGTTAAATTAGATTTATATGTTATGTAATGACTTGACATTTTGCCCTGCTATTTAATCAGCACAAACTCGTTTCTTTCTCTCTCTCTCTCTCACTCACTCACTCACTCACTCACTCACACACTCACTCACACACACAGGAGCTCAGAGCGGGCCTGGAAGTATGCTGGCTTGTGGTGTGAGAATCATCATTTCATACCTCTTAGCCTTAATTACAGAATGAAATCGTGCAGCCTTTTGAAGCATGCAAGTTACAGTCAGCGTTTTTCTGAGTCTGGTTGGCTACAGAAACATCCACTCAGGACGTGTTTTGCCTGTAATGACATTAACAAGGAGGCAGGCTAAGGTTAGTGAGCTAGCTGTAACTTACCACATTCAGGGGTTTGAATGAATTAACGAACCTTATTACATTTTCTCACAATAATATCATTGAATTTAACAAAAGTCCTTTGCAAAAATAATGATAACACACATTGAAAAAACACAAGTACAAATACAAGTTTCACAATAATGAAAACCACAGTTTATAAACACAGTGGACATATTTGTTTAAAATCAGGGATGTCAAACTCATTTTACACCGTGGGCCACTTTAACCTTAATTCTGGTTGTGCAGGAAGCAGCACAGCGGGCTGGACAGGAGACTTTGGCAAGCTGATTCTGGCCCCTGGGCCATTCATTTTTTAACCTTAAATGCTCTTCTGTGCAGTGTTAGGTCTCTTTCTGCCTTATTCTGTTTATGCTCACGAGCCACATTGTTAGGCCTGTTTAGTTGCTTGTTAATGCAAATATTAAATTAGCCAATCACATGGCAGCAAGTCAATATATTTAGGCATGTAGACAAAGTTGAGATACCCTGCTTAAGTTCAAACTAAGCACTAGAATGGGAAAGAAGACAAATTATTTGTCTTCTTAGTAACCATGGTACTTAGCACCATGGCTGCTGGTGCCAAACAAGATGGTCTGAGTGGCTCAGAAACCACTAACTCTAGGGTTTACAAAGAATGGAAAAAGAGAAAATATCCAGCAAGTGGCAGTTCTCTGGGTGATTACAGAGGTCAAAGGTGAATGACCAGACTGGTTAAAGCTGATAGGAAGGAAACAGCAACTCAAAGAAGCACTTGTTACAACTAAAGTCATCAATAGGAAACTGAGGCTACAAATCACATAGAGCCTGGTGTGATGAGTCTTGATTTTTGTTGCCTCCCTTGTGTCAGTGATTCAGGCTGCTGGTGGATAGTTTCTTGCTGACCATGTCACCCTATTATTACCACAGTGTACACATCTTCTGACGACTGCTTCCAGCCCTGTGATCCACCGTCCACCACAAGTCCAGATCATCTCAAACTGGTTTCTTGACAGTTTCCTTACAGTCACCACATCTCAAACCCAAAAAGCACCTTTGGGCCAATCAACATTGACTGTGTGACGTTGTTTCATTACCTCAATACAAACCAACATCTCTGAGGAATGTTTCCAGCACCTTATTTCATCTCTGCCAAGAATTCGTACACTTCTGAAGGCAATAGGGAGGCCAACCCAACAGTAATATGGTGTACCTAATAAAGTGACCAGTGACTGTACATCATTTTATCTAACCCTGTTGTTGACAGTGTTGTTTACCCGTTAAGTTTTAGGTATTCACTCATCTTTCCATTTATATACATTTTGCAGTATAATATCTTATGTAGCCACCTACAGAAGATAGTGCCTCTTTATTACACCTAAATATTGCCAATATAGTTTCATGTTTTTGCTAATCCTAGGAAGAATACTAATTTGACAGATCCTGACAACACACTATGTTATTGTGATGCATTTTAGAGGCGTGAGCAGGCGAAAGATTTCAATATTTGCTTTAAGGGGAGGAAATAAGATTTTTTAACAAAAATTGTATTTCAGAGTAGTTAAGAAAGATGCTCTGACAGCAGAATACATTTGCACTCCTTCCGGTTTATTGACACTTTGTTTTACAAAAACAGTTATGAGAGAATGCATAGTGAGTCGCACTCACAGCCGACTCATCAAGGACAACATGGAGCAACACAACAAAGAGCGTCAGGAAAAGGCAAAAAATTTCAAGTGATTAACTTAAAAAACAAACAAAAAAAACCAAAACTCAACAACAACACTGTTTGCAGGTCTCCCGCCCACACAATACAACTGAATGACACACATGGGAGTCTGATCTGGGCAAGCGCACGCAAAAGAAACAAAACAAAAACAAAAACCCACACACACACTCACTGGTACATAATGCAAATGTGTGGGGGTTGAGGAATAACAAGGGAAGATTGGTTCATCTGACAAATAACATGAAGAGATGCTTAGAAATGCACATGTACAGGGTCACATCACCCAAAGTTTAAAAAATAAAATAAAATGTACTCATTGTTAGCACTTTTACGCTCCAGATTTTTAGGAGTCAGGGGGAAAGATGAGGAAAGATTTTCTCTTATTTGAGTGAAATGACCCTTTAATCGGGTTAGGTACAATCAGCTCACACTATCTGTCCAGCCTTCAAAATCCACGTGAGTGAAGCCAGCACCATGATACGCAACTGTCCGATCGCTACTAGCAGCAACAGATCACTCGTGGATTTGCACGACATCAAGAGTGTGTGCTGATGGTACTGTATGCCACACGCACGCACACACTCTGCACTTTAACACAGAGAGTCTAAAGAAGAGTCTAGAGCATCCTTTGTGCGTGCTGTAAAACCAAGAGCTGAGCGGTGAAGTGTTTGGATAAAGACATCTGAAGGGCGAGCCCGTGGTCATAAAGCGAGATGTGCGTTGTTAGCGTAATGGGCTGAATCACCGTTTAACATACCGACTCTACAATGGGAGGATCACAACAGGAGGAAAGTTAACGGGATAAATACAATCACAGCAAAAACAACAAACAAAAACAAAAAAACACTGTATTGTTTGTAATGTTTAAACAAAGATGCCACAAAAAAAAAAAAAAAAAAAACCAAAACCCTCAAAGGTTTCCAAAGAAGACATAAAACACACTGACCCTCTGGTCACACTCACCCAAAAAAAGATTTTTCTAACTGGTTGAAAACGACTGAAAAAAAACAAAACAACAACAACATTATAGGGAATCAAGAAAAACAAACTTCTTTTTTGTTTTTAAACTGCAGTTAATTAATGTGTGTTTTATGACACAGAATATTCCTGGCCAACCTCCTCCACGTGCTGGCTAAGCTGTACAACAAGTGTTCCAGTGTAAACTCAAGAGGATTGTCCTCGCCTGGAAAACTAGCCTGGATTTTCCAGCTAAGGGAATAAAAATTAGAGTACAATGAGATGAGCACTATGGAGAAAGAAAAGCCGCTATAAACAATAACGTTTTCTGAGAGAAAGGTAACAACTACCAAGTGCTCCAGTAAAGAAAACACACTACACGTCTGCATCTCGACTAAATTGGCCCGACAAATACAATCACGTTAGGTAGTTATTTCATATATTTATCTGCATCTATGCCACAGTCTGTTAAGCTTAGTTACCTCTACTGTTTTTTACTTCACACCATGAACCACAGCAGCATTTAGAGCAGTGGATTATACTGTTGTTTAGTTTGGTGAGATTACAGAATTGAATCATTTGGATGATAACAGAGTCAGTGTGAGGGACGCTGAAAACCAGCAGGTGACTGCATTTACCTTCATGATATGTAAAAACGGTGACTGAGGGCACCTGAAATCAAACAACACCAGTGTATGACTTGACGTTTTGTTGTTCTAGATCAGCCAGAGATGCATCTCCAGCTGCTCAACGGTCTTCACACAAGGCACGTCTTCTTCCATCCACCTCCCTCCACCCCTCTGTGAGCCACAAACCCCCGATTCGTCCTCGCTCTCAGGACCTCTGTGATGCACATCGAGATGAGCTATCGACTTCGGGGCCTTTGTATTCTGGATTTCTGCTGGTTCTCTGAGGGATATGTGGAGGACTATGCACTAGAGCTAAACTGTTTTTAAAAGAAAGTGATCATGAGGATTGGATCTAAGCTTTTTACTTAAGATGGTTCTATGCTCACTTGGTATTACGGAGCTTCATTATTAGTACGGTAATGTTAAGAGATAGAATATACTGGAAGTTAGCTTCTTTCTTCATAAGGAAGAAAGTTTACGTCAGAATGGAGAAAAGGATGGAATAAAAGTGAAAATAGGGGATCTACTTCTTTGCCACTGCTAAACCTCGATGCCCAAACCAACGCAAAGATCTTTCTCACACTCCTTCTTCGTCTATACAACAAAACTCCAGACTTTTTTATGAACGACCGCTCGTGTTGTCTTGTGTCACCAAGACAGCAGTTGAGGTGCTGTCTCTGGAAGCAGGCTGTTAGCTGTGCTAGCTGGTGTGCAGGTGCTCTGGGTCTCCTTTCTCCAAATAGAGGAGGGAGGGGGGTGGGGAGGCTTTAACCGTTCAGGAGGTAGACTACCAGCTCGTAGGTGCACATCATGATGCCCGTGTTGGGTATCTGGCGTACCAGGTGGGTGGTGAGACCGCGGTACAGGGCGCGGAAGCCCTCCTCTTTGGGCACTGTCGTTAGCGTCTGGAAGAAAGAGCGGTACTTGTTGCCTTCTTCGCGTAGTCGCGTGCGAATCACTTCTGCAAATTTGAACAAGAGAGAGGGTGGGTAAGAGAACATAATGGGGGGTGATCAGACATCCAGATGAGAACAGCTAGTAACAGCCTCTCACCATGAGGGTAAGCAATAGATGTGGCACAAGTCTTGGAGGTGGCAGCAGCAAGCATCATCCCCACAAAGTCTGAAGCATCTTTTGTCAAATCCTCCTCCTCGTCCATATTCTGTGGTGCCTTGGCCTCCAGGAGGCGCCGTTTAATGTTTTCATAGATCACAAAGTGGATCACAGTCTCTGAGATGCCGGCGTAGGATGCCGACATCCCTCTGTAGAAGCCCCGAAAGCCGTCTGTCTGATACACCTGACGCACGCACTCGAAAGCGCTCATCCTTCGCTCGCCTCGATTCCTGAAAACACAAGAAAAATGGAGGGATTACAAGCTGTGTAGCATACTGCTTCCTCTCACTGTGGATTTGGAGAAAAAACTGCTCTTCTTCAGAGACTTTAAGGAGGGATGAAGAGATATTGTACAGAAGTTGCATTTACAGAGCACAGTATGTAAAATAATTAACAATTCCAGCAGCCACTCAGCCTCTTATTAGTTACACCTATGATATCAAGCTCAGAATCCTGGATGACTTTCAGAAAACCTGACCTCTGACCTTGATATTGAGGTCGAGATCACTGAGATTCAACCTCAGAGATCCTCAGTAGACACACCTGTGGTATCAATTTGAAAATGCTAGAGTGACTCGTTCTCAAGTCACAAACTTGGGTGTTCACGCCGCCCAGCCATCTGTCCAGCGAGGTGATGACAATGCCACATCAGCTTTTCATGGCTCAGGGGTAACCCCCCCCCCAAAAAAAATACAAACAGAACCCCCCCCAAACCCCTAAACGAAAGAAAACTGCACACAGTTACTAAGAATATAAAACAAAACAGGGAGCTGAGCCACCTGACTTCCACACAAATGAAATTTAACCTTTGTCCGGGTAACATTACTCAACAAAACAAACAAAGCCACCCGTTTACAGAACAAAGCAAGGCTCCTGCAAAGATGGACTCCTCGATTACACTGCAGAAAATACAAAAGCACAGGATTTGTCTCCAGTTCACTGTTTAAATTTACACTGAAAACACATTCGAGTGTGTAAAGTGAAAACTGTTCTATGATCACCGAAGCGCATGCCAATTAACCTTTAGTCAGTTTGGCAACGTTTTGCATAGCAAGCCTCGTGGGAAGGGCACGAAAACACTTAAAACTAAATGCAGAGCATTGAGTGTGATCTCTTTAAATTCAACCAATATCTAAACAGACAGCTCCTTGTTCTTAGTGTTTCAGAGTCAGATTTACAAGTACTTCTGAAACCTACTGTACATGTAAAATAAAGGAAAGTCAAAGCCTGAAGCTTTATGGTTATGAAAGACAGACCACACCCAGCCAGGCGAGCTGCACAAGGTCCAAACAAAAGCAGCGCTCGTTCAGTAGAACTGGTTTAAACTATGAAGGAGGATTCAGAAATAAAGATAGCAACATGTTCTTCAATGACAGCGAATATCTGTGTGGTGACGCATATCAGAGCAACAGACAAAAAAGAAAAAGAAAGCTACATGAACTGTTCACCTTGCATCCAGCTGTAGACGCGTCTTTATGAGCCATATTGGATTGGTTGCGGTGATGGCTGTAAAACCTAAAGAGGGCAAAAAAAACACAACAAGGTTACTCTTCTACAAAATTAAGAAATATGATAAGCTAATTCTCAAGATGCTAACAGTAAAGTAAGAATAAACAGGTTCTTTTAGTAAAAAAAAATAAATTAAATTAAAAAAATATCAAAGCCACAAAAGCAGGTAGCCCCAAGTAGAGGGGAAACTGCATGTTATAAGATTTGTATGTCATGCTAACAGCTGTAAGAAAGAGAGAAAAACTCTATCTTATCCAATGAGCTAGGTGAGAGTTAGAGAAAGAAGAACCAGACATAAGAAGAAGCACAGATCTGTGGCGAGTACTCACGCAGACCCAAGTAACTCCTCACAGATGCAGCTAGAGACCCCTGGTGGTGCGGGGGTCTCATGCCCTTGCGAGAGGAGAGCTACGGTAGAGTAAAAGCCTAAAACAGACACAGGGCTTGTGTGTTTGCGAAAAGACCCGGCATGCAACCATTCAAGATCCCATTCCCACCATCACCCCGCAGGATTTAACATAATGCACAACGTCATGTGAAATCTCACTCACTCACACTCACACACACACACACAAAGACAGCAGAATGGATATGACGGGAGAGAACAGCTGTTCATTGATTGAAATAAACTTACATAAAAATAACAGTTTAATGCAAGAGTACTGCAAAACTACAATGCCGCATGGATACCTGCAGTTCTGAGGGATTAAGGGATAATAGGGACGGTTATGCTCATTTTCAGCTCTACTAGAAAAGCTCAGCATTATCTTTTTATTTTTACTGAGCCTTTCTGCAGCTCCTCAACCATCATATCCAAGTGTGTCAAGCAGAGAATCATCTGCTAACAATTTATTTCAAACCCTAAAACTGAAAACACTCTGCACTGTCTATTATACTTTACGCTCCTATATAGAGCCTCTTAATGTCATCTTTCACCTGCGATTCGGATTTTTACTAGGTTATGCAATCTATATTCCATACATCTTAATATTACTTAATATTTGTATTTAAATGTTAGTGGTAGGGAAGGGAAAAAAAGAATACAGCATAGTATCGCAATCTTTTGCATGGTGATATTATATCGATACATGGAGACCAGATATTGATATTTTATTAAATAAATTAAAATACTGTGGGAATAGTATAAACGAGGAATCATCGAATGCACAACCATCCTGAGGCTGAAAGACTAGCATCTACGCTTACTCTTCCTGCTATCAACAGCAGAAAACTGCTCTAGCCTCTGCTATGTGTGTCACGTAAAGATGAGATGACTGTTAACACCTCGTCACCTGTCACTTCAGCTCAGGCAGCTCTGTTGGTTGCTGCTGGAGGGAAATGTAGTGACGCTGACCTTGACTGGTTTGCTGAAAGGTCTAAGTCATGGTGTGCTACAAGTGGTGTTACTGTGAACTTTGGATTCACCCAGAAACTCAGTGAAGCAGTCTGACTGACCCATATCATACAGGTTTATTATTCCCAAAACAATCAGCCACTTGAGAGCAGATAACCCACCCCTGACATGCAAGGCATCAGAGAATTGTGGAGTGGTATTTAAATCTGACCTCATAACACATTTATTTTAATCAGCATTGCAAAGGGAGCCATACACACACACAGCAACTAGTAAAGAAACACAAGTGATGCCTGTAGGATTTTCCTACAACCCCTATTCCATAGAAGTTGGGACGCAGTAAAATCGAAATAAAACTGAATGCAATGCATTTGAAAATCTCAGAAATATGCACTGATTTCCATGACAGAATCATTCCTGTTTTTACTGAAGTTCTGTCTGTACATCCAGAATGTGCACAGGGATTTCTTTTAGAGCTCTTTTAGTGATTTTATATACTGTAGATGATGAGATATTTAATGTCTGATTAACAGTATGATGAAATTTATAGACACCGTTTCCTGGAAACTGGTGAAAGGCTGTCCCTCTAAAATGCTCTTCATCATCATGCTCCAATCATGTTACTGACCTGTTGCCAGGTAACCTATTTAGTTGCAAAATGTTCCTCCAAATGTTTCTTTTTAGTCCAATTGACTTTTATAGCCTTCTGCTGTCTTCACCCAACTTTCTGGGGCATGCTGCTGCCATCAAATTCAACATGAGCTAATATGTTTGATAAAAAGTAAAATGTCTAGATTTGAACATTTCATGACTTTTTTTTATGTTTTACTGGGAACAGTATTTGGGTTGATGAGATTTACAACTCATTGTATTCTGTTGTCATTTACATTGTACACACGTCACAACTTGTATGGAACTGGATTTTAATCAAATTTGATACAATATTAGTTTTACCACTTTAACTTTCATGTAACATGACTATTTGTGGAAGCTCACCAACACTGAAGAGTCAAGATCAATATGCTCACAACATTAGAAACAACTGCTATTTTAGTTTCTAAAAAGCAGGACACGATGATGCATGTCTGTCTGATGCCTTGGGGACTAGTTGCATAAAACACCTCTAGTTTTCTCCTTCTTCTTCTTTTGACATAGCCATTTACTGCAATGAAAAAGACTTTATAGATTTAAAACTCTATAGTTTTTAAGGAAACGATATGGATGTGCATTTCATATTTGCAGTCTGACCTTTATTGCACCACCAAATTAGTTTAAGAATGAAGAGATTATATTTGTGCTGGATAAAGAAAAAAAGAAAGCACAAAAAACAAAAGCTAATTTAAATACAAAACAAAAAACAAACAAAAAACACACACGTGCCAAAACCTGCAGTTCCCACATTGGCCACTTGAGGCTGGTTCCAAAAGTGAGTCATTCTTCACAGACTCCAGTGTTCAAATGTACAAATAAATTGACTTATGGTTCTGGAAATGTGACATCAACATGTGCAACATGTGCAACATGTGCCAATCAGTGCATGACACTGATTGGCCAGTCAATGGCGTAACTCGATGACTCATGAGAGCCACTCTCTTACAAAAATCAGAAACGCCATTTTTGAAATCCAGCAACGAGGGAAACGGCTACACAAAAACAACACGGTGGTCCCGGAGTCTGAAAAAGCCATACACTGAGCAGCAGGTATTGCATCACTATCCCCTGCTGTCATGTTGTTTGTTGGATAGAAATGACGCCGTGGACTTTCGGGCGCGTTGCTATAACGACCCTATGCATATTAAGTGGTACTCAATTATCATGAAAAAAATGACTGAAACCGAGTACAGTAAAGTTGAGTTGAGTAGAGTAGGTACTAGTAGTCTTTTGTACCACCACTGTGGGGATTCTTTAAGTTTAAGGCAAGGAAGTTAAGATCTTAAATCCATAGAAGAAGACTGTAAGAAAAAGACTTGAGAGTGTTTTATGCAACTAATTTAACTTTGACTTTAAAAAAAGACTTTTTTGCAGACATGTAGTTACCTGCTATTCCAGCCGACACCATGTGCACCTGTGTGGAGTCAGGTTCCAACACGCCGTTCAGTTTCTCTTTGGCAGTGGAGTAAGCACCAAAGTAGATTGCTCTATTAGTAGAAAAGGAGGACAAAAAAAGGGGGTCAGCATGTGTTAAACTGGAATGAGGCAAAACAAGTTATATATGCCATGTTTTTGTATTTCAGTGCACAACTAATTAGTCTGAGCCACTGCCTCCAGTAGCAATACAGCTCATCAATTACACTGCATTAACAAGTGTACAACTGCCCTCGTGTCTGGTTCAGTTTAATGGGGTTTAAAAATTCATTAGGTGTAAAGCCAAGAGCAGAACTAATATTCTCAGCAAATCAGCCTAGTTGGACAAATAAGGCTTTCAGCAAAAAAAGCATGCCTTCATTTATTTGCAGTAATTATCTTTAGTTGTTTTCACTAATTAAAATGGTCATAATGATCATGTTCACACTTGTGTCTAAATAGGAGCGCTGCTTTTGCTTTTATTCCAGTAATGGCACTACGCTGTGCGCCATCTGGTTCATTTGTACACCGGTTTGTCAAATGTGCTTAGTCAGACTTTTAATGATGTTTGGAGTTCATCCGTCACATTGTAGTGCGAATCTTTGCTTGCTTTTCATTAAATCTCCATCTGTACTCAGGAGTCCTCTTTTCCTTCCTTTCCTCTACCTAACCATTTGTTCATATAACACTAACAAAACACTTAGTGTATGCTTAGCACTGGCACCTGCTTCCGCAGCACTAGCTGCTGCCCACTGCCATTAGTCACCACTTTGCTTCTCTCATTACCAGTCAGAGCGGTTAATGAAATGAAACTATTATGGCAGTTGGTTAGAAGTTTTCCCCAGGCTTAGACTATGTGAACACGTCGCCATGAAGTCAGTGGTGCACAAACTGCTGAGAATGCCATGACAATGAATGGCTCCTTAATGAGTGTGGATCCCTGATTCTTCTTCGTCACCAAGTAACCTCAGCAAACGTTGTAGTAGTTACAGAGCACAACTGTTTTTCACAGGCTATGGAGCTGTAGACTTTTTACCAGATACTTAAATCAACATTTCTTTAAAGCACACAGTATTTTTAGTGCTCTTGATTCTTCAAGGTTGTCAAAAACTATATGAGCTTATGATATCAAACTATGTAACAATATAGACAAAAATATCTACAACAGCAGCAAGGAGTGCAGAAGATGATTAAATACGCCTGCACTCCTGTAGCTTACTGTGTGCACATGGATCAATCTACAATCAGAACATGGCTGTACAAATTTGACCTGCATAGAAATGATGCCAAGAAAGGCCTTTGGTGTCAAAAAGGAACAGAGGCCAATTACTTGGCCACAGTAACAATAAATTTTTTTGGAGTAGATCAATGACACCTGTTCAAAAGAATTACCTCACACCAACTAAAACAAGGTGGTGGAAATTTTCTTGTCTAACAGTCATTAATTCACCCACGAATACGGAATCTTAATAACCAGTAAACATTTGGACACATGTTCCAAAATTGGAAGCTGAACATAGCGGGATAATCATCATCTAGGAATGACTCAGAAAGATGAAATGGAGGATTATGGATGGTCAAAATAATAATGCAGGAAGACAGTGAGAAAAAAAGATAAGAATAAAACCATCAGAGCAAACCATTTTATCTGTTCAGCTTGACTCCACAATGTTTTGAAACTGATAACAAATAATGATGATAGAATTAACTATAACTATTAAACTAGTACTTGGCTAACAGTCTCTTTCTGCCCCTCATTTGCCGGCTGTGGTTCAGGTGGTAGAACTGGTCGTCTACCATCCCGAGTTGACCCAACTGCATCAGAGTGTGAGTGTTTGTGATGTTAGCTAAAAGTGCTTGGATATAGATAAAAGCACGGTTTGATGTTCCAGGATCAATATGGCAACTGACCAGTCATACTGTTGGGATGTCATAGCTTTGCAATGAACAAGAAATGGCTCTATAATATAATAAATATATTATATGCCAATATATAACCATATTATATAAATATATGCCAATATAATAAATTATATTATCAAGTTAAGTTTGCTGTTAGCTAACTTCTAATGCAAACTGAATGCTCAGACAACGTGATTTAGTTGTAATACTGATCCTGGTCCTATGTTATGATGACGCATTAACAAAACCAACACGGGTATATCAGGTCGTGCTTTTGTACGTAATGCTAACAGTAAGAAAAACACAACGTATCACATAACTTACCTGGAAGGTGCCACACCCACCAAATTTGGCCCCAAGCCTCTGAAGAGAGATCGAGGTCCCTCTTTCTGCAATATCAATCTGAACGAACACACACACACACACACACACACACACACACACACACACACACACACACACACACACACACACACACACACACACACACACACACACACACACACACACACACACACACACACACACACACACACAAATATGTGGATTAGAAGCAACGTATTGCACAAAACTCCAAGGTTATCTGACAGAAAGTCTTTTCCTAAAGATGATGCCAGTCAGACAATCCCAGAGTGCCAGCCCTATTTATAGTCATTACAGTTTTGTTATGCCCCCCTCACCACATCACCAACCCAGACCCTCTGTGTGGAACCTTAACCTAGTTTCAAAGCCCTAAAACAAGCAGGCAATCTAAGAATAGCAAAAACTGTCACTCCAACACTTGGATTGTCGTGTGTAATGAACACCGCAAGGTCTAGGGGGACACACAATAAAACACAATGTCTCAGTTTGTTCCCAAGGATTAGGAGCACTCCACCACTTTAAAGAGTGGCAGCACCCAATGTGCTATGCTGCAGGTTGTTTTCACCCAAATCAACATGAGATTTACAAGTAGTAATAATTAAACTAGAGCCAGACATTGTGATATGATTTTGCTCATTTCTCAGTCTTTGGCAACAGCTTCCAAAAGCTGAAGAGTTTCAGTCTCCAGTCATGAATCAGGTCTAAATACTGGTGTGCAGTTTCAGCTTTAGTTAGCAGGGGTAGCCAGGTGTTTTCACACAGGCCTGCTGACTGCACCCCTTCATCTACAGCCTGCAACATGTCAACAATGTCTGTACTCAGCAGCAGCTGGAGAACATATAAAACATGAATAAGTTAGGAATACACTACATCCTGCAGAGCAAAGCTGCAGCTGGCAACTCCCATATGACTAAACTGGAAAGGTAGCACTCTGCCATCGAACACACTTTTTTCAGAGTAGCATTCGCTCCTCTTCTAAAGTTGCCATGCTGCTTTTGGGTTGCCACAATGGGTTTGGTTTTTACATCGGATGCTAATGAAACCCTACATTTGGGATTTGTGTCTCATTCTGGGACTGAACCAGGGATCATTAACGTGTTAGTCCAATGTGTAAACCACTACACCCTCTGCCTAAATCTGTATGGTATTGCTGTGACTGTCATAACAGATACTGTGACTGATGATTAGTTTCACAAATAAAATCACAGATAAATAAATGGTAACAGTTGGATTTGCTGTGAAATGTCCTCTTTGACTAAAGCAACTAGTGTGTTCTCCTGTGTGTACCTCTCCCAAAGGCTGCTATTGAGGAGTTGTATTTCAGGGAGAGAGTGGTTTTGCCAGGGGGGCACTGGCCAGATTAAACCACCTCTCGGGGAGAGTACAGACAACTGAATACACATGTGAACAGCTCCACTCATTTTAGCTCAAATAACTGTAAGCTGCTAATTCAAAGCAATGCTAACATTATGTACAATGTCAAAATATGCTCTGTGTGTATGTGTGTGACATGTTAAAAGATACCCACTTGAGACAGTGCAGGGGGCCCGGTGGAGACACACGGGCCACGCTGGCCCCATTGACAGTGCTGAGCTGAACCTCAGACACATAGAGGGTGATGGAGGATGACTGGAGACGGGTCTTCACTACTTCCAGTGGACAAGTCAATATGGCTCCTACGGTGCCCCCACATCTGGTGCAAAAACAGAGAAGGCTGATGTGAGCCAGCAAAGCACAACAGATAAAATCGGCACAAACAGTTCCTGTATTCTTTACCAAAAGATCCGCAAAGCGTTGCCTAAACGAATCACCCGGTGTGGTGAGTGGAATTCTAAAGATCCCAGGCATGTAGACAAGAAAAAGCACAGTGTTGGGATAGAAAGCCAGCCAGGAATGCTTTGTGTTTCTTGGGAAGTAACAGCATGCTCCCATTTAGCACCACACCATATTAAAATTCCTAGATATGTGGATTTTAATAAACTAGGAAACAAATAAAAATACTTCTGTTTTTAGCAGGCTTCAAAGTCAGGTGCAGCCAGCCCCACTTTGTATTCATCATGTCATACATCAGGACAAAGATGTATCATTAGTTTCTCTGAAGCATAAGTAATCGTATATGTTTGGAATACTATAAATTCTTCCTAATCAGCTGCCTCTCCAGCGAGCTTTTCAGTTATACCCCTTGTTCTCCTCTGCAGAATCAATTACATTGCTGTAGTGCCATGTGAACCAGTTCTCCCCTAGCTGCCAGTTCTGATTGGAATGACTCGCAAGCTTATTGGATCTCAAGATCACAGTAGGATCAGCACTGAAGACTGACCTGGTTAGCCTGCCAGAAAGGAAGCTGAGAAGGGAAACTGCCAAGAGTAGCCAGTTTGCAGCAACTAAACATTTAGAATTACAACAAGGGGATTTTGTCAGGCAGATTCAAATATAAAAATAAATCTCTATACTTTCTGATATTAATGGCCACTTGAGTGGCCATTAATATCAGAAAGCTAAGTGCAGAAAACATTGGAACCTTGGTTTAGATCATCATGGTTAGAAGAGGATTCTTAGAACAGTGTAAATGTAGTAATAAAGCTTGGTTATTTCAACCAATGGCAGCTAATTATGTTTCACAGAAACTAAAGGCTACCTCATTTTATGTGTACAAAGCTAACGCTGCAGTCTTAGATCATGGGGATGTACAAGTTAAATGTATCACTTTTAGTATAATTGTAATGAAACTGAATGTGAAAAGAAAACTAATATATCATTGATGCTCTAAATGATCTTAATGCCTACACCATGTTCATTGCAATATTCGGGGCTCCCATGCATTGCTAATTTTGAATTTTTAAGACAGACTTTTTTTAAGCATGAGGTACAATAGATATGGTGGCTAACATATCTTGTAAACATACTGTTATTATTTATTTTTTTACAGTTTTTACAAATATTCAAACAGCAGGTACAACGTACAGTCAGGTACGAAAAGTAAAACAAACTGCATCGACAAAGCACAAGAATATTATCTACATGAACTCGATAAATAAACTGAGCCTAACAGGACTGTATTGGTCAGGTCCTGTTAGGTTTAGTTTAGGCTAGGCAATAGCAAAAGAATTGTAAACAGCAGTTATCTACACTTAAAGTTAATTTTCAACTGATACCAAAACAGAGAGTGTGTGTGTCTGTGTGTTAGAGAGAGAGAGAGACACACACACAGATAAACAGGGAAAGCAAGTCCCCAAAACACAGTTTTTAGCAGAGGTGAAGTAATCAAGAGTCAGATAATTACTGTATATAAAGGGAAAGCAGGACATCAGAGACATCATACGACTACAGCTTAATATGCAAAAACTGACTCCTTTAACAAGATAACACCCACTCAACATGTTCAGGCCTACAAAAGCAGAACTCTTATCCGTGCTTTTCTTAAATATGGTTTAGTATGCCAGTGTAATAAACTGCTGCATGTTGTTAAAGAGAAGCAAAGAGCTCATTTAAGCTGATAAATGATCCCTTTGCCCATTTCTAGTGCTGAAACACTAGTATTGTGTTTCACTGTGTACCAGGTCAGTCTTTCAGACGGAAGATGAACGTTTCTGCAAAATTCACGGATCTGCAAAAATACAGGATTGCTGATTCACACCCTTTCGTAACAGTCCCAGGCTGTGATTCAATCATAGTTGAACGTGCTATATACCGAATATGCTTTGGAAAACGAGTTTGATACAAGCCTATAGTTAAGATACGCTGACATAGTTGAGATGTCACTATTTCGAGTGACCTTTACTGGGAGTCTGCCCACATTTGTTTTGCTGCACACAAGGCGCACAGACGTTTAAAGACGCCGGCTTTCTAAAGCCAAAATTTTCCTGGTCGTAGCTATAAATAATATATGATAATACACAACTCTGACGAAGACTTCCGAGTGTTCGTAAAAAGCCATTTCATTCATACATTGAAATGTCATTGAGAAAACTGCGAGTGCGCATACGTGAGGACAAGATTAGCTGACATCTGACAGTGATGCAAAAAGTTATCTCTGGGTTACCTTTACGCAACTACCCAAAGCCAAAATACACAAAACATCAATACGGATATCGCATAATGGACAGCTACAGCGTCTATAGCGATTGCAATTAACTCACAGTGTGTGGCTAGCTAGCCCCGCTCTGACGACAGGAAGACGAGGAATATACTCACCCTCCAGCAAACAGATGAACTAAGGTATCTCTTTGACTCATTGTGGATCATATTCGGGAAGCGTCCACGGGGCACCACACAGGGGGCAACGGGAACGTAAGTGAAGAGACGGGGGAATGTCGACCCCGTCGTAGCAAGCAAATGTTACTCAGCAGGTCTGTGTTGTGGTGGAGGTCAGCTGCGTGCTAAAAGCGAGGGTATGTAACAGCTAACTTAGCTAGCTCGCGCTAGCTGCCACGGCTAACGGGAGTGCGTTGGTAATGGCAGACGTCAGAGCGACAGGACAGCGTCTTCTCCTTTCTGAACGGGACACTGCTTCACCGTAAAAGTGTGCGTGTCTTTAATGTTGTCGGGTAATTCCAGTCTTGTGGTAATAAGATCAACTATGGACTACACTCGACCTCCCTCCCGCTGACGTGCTATTGCCTCACTGAGGAGCTCTGCGGGTCACGTCGCAATGTTTATCGTCGAATGGGAAGCCGCAAAACAGAGGAGCCGATTGGCTGAGGGATCCCTGTCACTATTCTTTCACGTGATGTCGTTTGAGGGCAGAGATCGTCACTGGACTCAGAGAAACGAGCTGGGCTGATGTAACGTAGAAGAGACACGAAACGAGGCTGATCTAAAGCTTTTATTTGTATTCGTTCAGGTTACAGTAGGACACCAGGATATAGCACTCATATAAACGAACACAATGGCTGAATACAAGCCACAGCATTTAGTTGGAGAACTACATAATCACGACTCCTAAAAATTATATCATGTAGTTCCAGTTTGGGTTTTGTTTATGCTCAGTGTTTAGTCTCGATATTTAAAACTTCCGCCGCCCGAACAGGGACTTGAACCCTGGACCCTCAGATTAAAAGTCTGATGCTCTACCGACTGAGCTATCCGGGCTCTGGTCATAGTGGCTTCAACGTATTTAATTCTCCATCAAATCTGTAGTTCAACTTCTAAAAGCGAAGCTCCCTAAAAATGCAATAACACCTAGAGTAGTTTTGTAGTTACAAGGATTTATTATTTTCCTGCCTCCCATTTTTTTAACGCAACCATCTATGCAGTCATTTTGTTAGTGTTGTGATCACAGACTGTATATAAAATATGTTAAGTAACCACAATAACCTCAGCAATTGCTTTTTAATGCTGTGTTCCAGATACCTCAGAAGCAGTGTTGGGTGTAACGCGTTACTAAGTAACGCATTACTGTAATTAAATTACTTTTCCACTGAAAAAGTAGAGTAACTGATTACTGTTCATTTTTAGGTATTTTAATTACAGTTACTTACAATGTACTTGTGTTACATTTTAAAATAATTAAACTCACTGAATATCATTATTTAATTTCAATAATTTATCTTCTAAAGGTCAGTTGTCATGACTGAGGACACAACACGTTGATAATTTAGTGGCTTGTCAAATAAAAGGTAGCCATGATCCAAACCTTTTTGGATAAGTGAAATCACGTTACAATGACCTGTTTTGACACTTACTATGCCTATCAAGCATTTACTGCTGGGAAGCAGCTGTTACGTGACACTTCATTGTATCGAACAAGCAAAGAATTCTGAAAAATATAACTTGTCAAGCCGCATTCCAGTAATCATGTTTTTGGTTTAATCATTATGCTTGTAGCAGAGTGCCAGTATGTCATGTGTGTTACATGACAGGTTATTATTTTCACATACACAGATGCTCAGTGCTGCTACCAGTGGTGATTAAATTTAAAAAAACAAAAAACAAACAAAAAACAACAACAACAACAAAACCTACAGTATATCACTATATATATGTGTATATATATATATATATATATATATATATATATATATATATATATATATATATATATATATATATATATATATATATATATATACATGTTTGTTTAAGTTTAGAAACTGTTTCTTTAACATATATTCCTTATGTGACCCCTTAAAGTTAATGTAAGATGCCCCCAAACCCACAAGATAGGCCCCTTCTAGGTGTAGGTAGTTAGACAGGTTCCCATTCAGGAGGGTTTAGAGGCTGCTAAAGGTGGTTTGCGTCTTGCGGCTGTAATGCAGTGGCTATGTAATGCAACTACTAGACTGGATCCTGCAGTCTTTAAAAGAAAGGGCCTTCTGTTGCCACTGATGTATGACATGTTTGATATGATGAATGCAGACGCGGGGAAAATGTTGCTCCACTATGGGCTCATTGGATCTCAATCCAGTTTGGATCCATGTGCAACCCAAATATTTCATACAGAGTTTCTTTGTGCATTTACTATGGGCAACTGTGTGTGTGAGTGTAGGGGGGAAAGAAATAGATAAACTCTCGCCAGAGACTAAAATGAGGTTTTCCAATTTGGGCAGCAGAATAAAATCCATACGCCACTTAATTTCATAATTAGAGTTGAAGCTGAACTTAAGGTCAGATCATGTGCCCAAGTTTCTCGTGTAATCATGTTACTGTCTGACTGTTAAAAGGGAGGGTGGGAACAAAAGCAGTTAGTTTTCTTACATCTTCTGGACACAGAGGAGCCCTCTATCAGAACTGCACTACTCATATAGCATTTTTGTCATAACTCAGTTGTCATGTACATGACAATATATGACGTAAAACCACAGAAACCTTTGTAGGGCAATTTGCCCTGGCAGCCTTTATGAGATTTTTATTAGTATAAAATCTAAAACCAAATCTTATATGTTGTTAAAAGGGAAAAAACTAAAAAACTATGTGTAGAGCTGATGTTCACTGAGTATTAGCTGAAAAAAAGATTACATTCACTTCTTTTAATCTTATTATTTATCTGCTCTTTAATTTGCAGTTTACGGTACGATCTGATAAGTCAGTATAGCTACAGCCACACTAATGGTTTTGTGAGGCTGCGTCTTATGTCAACTCTCAAAATATATCAAATCAAATCAAATCAAATCACTTTTATTGTCACATCACATGTGCAGGCACACTGGCACAGCACATGCGAGTGAAATTCTTGTGTGCGAGCCCCACAAGCAACAGAGATGTGCAAACACAACAAGACAAACGAGCAAAATACAAGAATGGCCAACCTGAAACTAATAAATATATGTACAATATATAATAGTGTATGCATTTCTGGATGTGTATACTAAATGTTTTCCTACGTGTGTGTGTGTGTGTGTGTGTGTGTGTGTGTGTGTGTGTGTGTGTGTGTGTGTGTGTATACACATTTTTACAAATTAAATAGTAAAAAAAATAAAAAAATAAAAAAAATAAATAAATAAATAAAATATATAAAATATACAGAGTTGAATATGTGCAAAACAAGTGGCATTTATATACAGTGTGGAGTGCATAATGTTGAAGTTCCAGTAGTGAAGCTGAGGTGTCTATGACGTGTTCAGCAGTCTGATGGCCTGATGGAAAAAGCTGTCTCTCAGTCTGCTGGTACGGGACCGGATGCTGCAGAACCTATATATATAATCAGAGGTGTGGACTCGAGTCACATGACTTGGACTCGAGTCAGACTCGAGTCATTAATTTTATGACTTTAGACTTGACTTGAAAAAATGTTGTAAGACTTGTGACTTGACTTGGACTTTTACACCAATGACCTGGGACTTGAATTGGACTTTAACCGGTTTACTTGAAAAGACTTGATATTTCACCCCAAATATAAAACTTAACATGCATATTATATAGAGATTGAAAATGTGATGTCATTCAGGGGTAAAACCGCAAAGGATTCTGGGAACTCGTGGCAAGAGGTACTAGCGCACGCAGGCTTTCAATTGAAATCAGTCACACAGCGATAAAAAGAAACACAAAAATGTCAAGAAGCCGTTGTATTATTAACTGCAATAGCCGGTCGCATGACAGCCACGGGAAGCCGACGGGTAAAGAGATCGGTTGTTATCGGATTACGACGTTGAAGAGAAATTGTTCGAGCCATGTTTCCGAAGTAACAAAGACGCGACGGATGGCCTGGATTTCAGCCATTCAAAGATCAAATATAACGTCCCAGAACCCTCCAGCTCACAGGTTAGTCTGCTCCAAGCATTTCCACAAAGGTCAGTCTGCTGTTGTAGTTAATACGTCATTTTTCTTAACATAATTGGTGATATAGGTTACAAGCAAGTCTGGCGCTGAACAGAAATTGTCGCGCTATGCTCCTTTATTTATTGTGCATAAATAGTGAATTGTCCTGACACAATATTGCGTTTCGCCTCTGTTATTATGGTACATTGACAAAAACATATACTTTTATTCACAGGATAAAACAGGTTTTTGTATCACTAATTGCCCAGTGCGATTACAGCATACAATATTATTGTCACTGCTACATTTCTGTGATGGGTACCAGAAATTATTTCCACTACTGACTAATTACCGTTGAGCTCAAAGGTCCTATTAATAAACGGTTAACGAATGTGTATTTATGACGACGATTTGTGAGACTGGTAAACTTATGATAGGTACGATGGTCTTTCGTTCTACACGGTGCGTTTCAAGGTCCTGTACCCATCCGTCGGTAAACTGTACCTGGGCTTGTTGCAGTGACCTGAAGTTACTAAACTTCATGAGTGTATGCACTCACTCCAAGAACCGTATAATTATAAATATGCATATAAATATGCTACGATGAGATAGCTGACTTCATCTAACTAGCAAATGTTGTCCAGGCTACGTTGGTGATACAGTTTTTTTTAATATGTATGATATTTTTGTCATGCGATTTTAAAGCTGGTCCTACAACCGCATCCAAGAATAACATGCAGCTTATCTCAGAACTGTCGGTGAAAATTATTCTTGGAGCTAGGTTTAATTGAGCTGCATTTTATAGAGGTGCAATTTCACAATTTGTGTATATTTTCTAAGTTCACTATTTTGTCATGTGTTGAGAAAAACACAGATTTAAAAATTACATGGTCTAATATTTACATTTAGCATATAACTGCAACATGCTTTTTTTCGGGGTTTTTTAAAGACTCGAAAGGACTTGAAATTCAAAGTTTAAGACTTGTGACTTGACTCGGACTTTTACACCAGTGACTTGAGACTCGACTCGGACTTGCCTGACATTACTTGAGACTTGACTTGAGACTTGAGGATAAAGACTTGAGACTTACTTGAGACTTGCAAAACAATGACTTGGTCCCACCTCTGTATATAATATATATATATAACACAGGAAGTGACAAGTGACTTATCGAAAGTTGAAGAACTCACAGTCTTAAGTGTGGAATGCTTTACACCTTCATTCACAGTGGTCACACTCGTGGCTATGTAACAGCTATGTTAGAGGAGGATACTTTGTCAGTAGAGACAGCGAGCTTAGTGCTAACTAGCGTGCTAACAGTGGCAAGTTTTTACAGTTGCTGGTGTTACATGTGTTGGAATATAATTATGGTCTTTACTCAAGAAGAACTTAATGTTATGTAAATATATCATTTTCCTGATGTTCTCAAAGTGCGGCAGCTACCATGAATTTGTGATCAGACAAACATTTGTCATTTTATGCAATTTAGAAAAGGGATTTTTATTGTGACATGCATCAGGCAAACTTGCACGTGGTGATCAGCCATGCAAACCCATGCAATGAAGCTCCCAGTGCATAGCTTTTGTGCCGATATTAATGCCAGAGGTGCCTCAGCACTTCACTCTGTAACTTTATGTGGTCTGAAGCTTTGTGGCTGAGTTGCTGTGATTCCCAAACACTTCCATTCTGTAATGAATACCACTTAAAGCTGATCATGGAATATCTAGGAGAGAAGAAATTTCACAAACTGACTTGTCGCAATGCTAGCTTAAATCCAGTGAGCCCTTTACAATGACTCTTTCTTTAACAAAAAATTACAAACTCCATGAGCAAGTGTTTGATTTTGTGACACTGAAAACACTTGAATTCAACGATTATGCAGTGGGGTCCAATTTTTCTTCTCCATATTGTGTATTTTAGTTTTGGTGAAACTAGTGTTGATCTAACCTATGTCATGATAACTCAGTCTAACCAATACTGTCTGCAACCTATTTAACTATCTACTGTACTGCTCTAATGATACACAGTAAGGTAATTAAACCATGATTCACTCCGCGTGGGTCCTTATTACTACCTTTATGTGATCTGTCCTGCTCCCACAGACTGCTTCTTTATTGGGACATCTTTGCAAGGTTGTGCATTTACTATGTCCATTACTATTTACAAAAGTAAATGCGATTTGCCTCTTAACACGATCTTTTGCATAGTAGGAAGACCTGTCTCCCAAAAGTCTGTCTCTACAGCAGTAAGTTTTGACTCTGCACAAACTCTTCAAACTAGACAGGCCAACCCTTCGCACAAGCCGAGTATAGATTTTTTTCTTTGCTGTCTGTTTGTGAGGAAATGTATTTTCGGTGTGTTTGTGTTGGCTGTCAGTGCAGAGGCAAACAGCGTTCGGTGGGTGTCTTCCTGCTGGTTTGTCTGGAAATAGTCAAATACAAAGTTAGTCTGACCTTTGAGAGCAAACTTTTTTTGTGCCTCTTGGTTAACCTCTGAGCACAAACACGATAACAAGAACAACAAAAACGTCTTGAAAAAAATGACAAATCGTGTACAGAGCGTGCAAAGCAATCCTGTGGCCAGTCGGTTATTTTATATGCAGACTGGGGATTAAACCTACTGCAATTATCAGGATTTACTCGGTTTCTTAATATTGCTCTTGTGTGTCCCCTTTTGTGATGGTAGCTGATTTTAGCCAACTTAAGCTAACTATTTCGATACATTGAATAATACTTTTCCTGTCCAATCACTATATGACGTTATTTAACTATATGGCATGTTGGCACATGATTGCTTTGGTTCAGCAAAAGTGTTGTTGTCTTTGTTTAAACAACCAGGGGCTCACTTTTAGGGTATATAGGATATCTTTCGCTCTTATATCTATCCAACTGCAGTAATTTAAAGGAAGAGAAAAGGTCACTGCCCCCCTGAGTTGACGCCAGAGGTTCCTGCACCCACTGTATTAGGGAGACAGTGACTGTGTAGCTTGGCGGAGGCCATATTAGGGTGCTCCCTTATAAAGAAAATTGATTTGGGGAAACCCTCTCTGAAGTAATCCCTGGCAAGGTCTGTGCACCATATAAGGAGACTAGTTTATATGCTGTATATAGGAAATACAGGTATTTGTGTATGACTGTGCAGTAATGTGCAGTTCTTTGGCCACCACAAGAGCAATAAATGATGTGTTTACTACAGAAAATATGTGTATTTTACTCTGAATACTGACTCTTTTTTTGCAGAAGAAGAAGAAAAGCAGACCTTTCACACCACTGCTGTGCTTAAAACACATCGGGAACGCACATGCTCAGTAAACACATGAATGATCAAACAACTGTTTGATCACCTGGGCAGCTCAACTTCTATAATTAAGACAAATGACATACGGACAGACATGCCTTTACCACTTATACAGTTTACCTGCAGTATTTCCAAGAACACAGTTCACAGGGATTATACGGCCTGAAATCGTGTGTTTTGTTTTGTGGAGATAAGATAGATGTTTTCTTTTGTACACGAGTGAAATTTATTAGGGTAATGCCAGTTAAAGTTTAACCATTTCCAGGGCACTGGGTTTATGTGTGGAGCACATGTGACACTCGCATAGTCACTCATTACAGAGATAACCACGCTGTACTCACGTGCTGCCTGGCATCTTTAAGCCCTGATTAAACTCCAGGATGGCTGGCATCTTTTTTTGTTGTTGTTGTTGTTGCTAATTTTATTGTTCCGATTATATCGATTGTAGGAATTCAACCTAGGAAGAGGCTACAATGGAGAAGCCATCCAAATACCCAAACTCCACTTAGCTCACTGCTGATTTATGGGTAGGTAGGTATGTGGTTGAAAAGTTGGCTTGAACAGGAAAGGAAGAAACCGAAACGGTGACTAACATGACAAAGTAGTCTGAAAGCAAAATGCAATCGAAAAAGCAGAAGAAAACCAACAGTTTTCATTGTTTTTAACAATGGGATCCTCTCTGCTACAAAGAAGTGTAGGGATCATGGTTTTCATAGGTCGGCCTCAAAGTTAGCATTGTCCTGGTTTGTTTGACAAAGGGCTAATTGGTTATTCTCTTATGCTTTAAGAAATAAAAAGTTACGACACATACATGCTTTATTCAACAAGATATTTTCCACAAACTTACTCCAAGTTTATGATTTCTGGAGAGTGAATACAGTCAAAGGAGATAAAACACTGAGTATAGTACAGTTATATAACATCAACACCACTAATTCCCTGAATTCAACATCATGACTTTGAATATCCCACGCAATTTCAAGTTTGATTTAAATGGTAAATGGCCTGTATTTGTATAGCGCTTTACTAGTCCCTATGGACTTTGCACTACATTCAGTCATCCACCCATTCACACACACATTCACACACTGGTGGTGGCAAGCTACATTGTAGCCACAGCTGCCCTGGAGCGCACTGACAGAGGCGAGGCTGCTGGACACTGGCGCCACCGGGCCCTCTGACCACCACCAGTAGGCAACGGGTGTCTTGCCCAAGGACACAATGACCAAGACGCATGTTACAAGTTATATACACAAGTTACAAGTTATAACACATTATACAAGTTTCATTGTATAACTGGGATATTTACTTGTGTGTTTTATGTGGTAAAACAAGATGTGAAAATGTCATTCATGTACCTGAAATCACATTCAAAACAACAAATGAGTTTGAGAAAAGGGTACAGGAAGTGCAAAATACTAACTTATTTGTCATGGTCCTGGGTTGTGTCACCCAGTGTTTTGAGTTTCATTGTATTTGGTTTTTCATTGTTTATGTTTTGGTCCATTTAATCATCGTTAGCTCCTAGATCCTCAGTTATAGTTCCTCCTTATTAGATCCTTTTGTGTCTTCACCCCCGGTGCTTTAGTCTCCTTTGTTGGTTCGTGTGTCTAACCTGTCCTGTTTCATGTCTGTGTGGTTCACGTTACCCAGTTCGTGTCATGTCTGCATCTTGTCATGTTCATATGTTAAGTTCTTGTGTTAGCATTACTAGTTAGGATTCAGTTGAGTTTTATTCTAGTTTCGTTTCCTATAACTTCTAATTTATGAGTCTCTCTTTGTGCTCAATGTTTCATCTCCACTTCCCTTTTCCCTCTGGTTGTTCTACAGTGTTCGCTCTCTTCGTCAGTCCACCATGTTAGTCTTAGTCTGTCATGTGTTTCATGTTGTCACGCTCGTGTCATGTCAGCATCTCGTTATGTTTCCTGTTTTATTTTGAAAGTCTTGTTTCTATGTTCATTGTGCTTAGTGTTATTTTTCCCTGTGCTGTCATGATATTCATTTGTGTTAGCTGTTTTCCCATGTGTTTCCACTTCTCCTGATCACCTCCTGTGTGTATTTAGTCTGTGTGTTTTCATTCTGTCTTTGTCGGGTCATCTGTGTTACCTTCCTCCATGTCTTGTCATAGTTGTCATAGTTGATTCATAGTTACCACAGTCCTCATAGTTTTCCCAGTTTAGGTTCTAGTTTAGTTTTTGCCACTGTCCTTGGTGCTTTGTTTTCGGTTTCTTGTAATTTTCCATAATAAAGGCTTGTTTTCCATTTGAAACTCAAGTCAAGCTCCACCTCCCTTTGTGTGACATTTTTTTGATACATGCTCAATCATCCAGGTAAGGAAATCCCAGAAATTCGGTTCAGTTGTCTGGGGCGATTTCAACATCAAATTACTGATAATATATTAATATTGTACTGTTTTTTTTTTTAATTGACAGCCATGACAAATGATGTAGTCATGTTGACTTAAACATATTTAACTTTACTACTGAACATAAATTTATTATGTAAATTTAAAGTAACTATATGTTCAAGGCTTTAGCTAAGCATTAGCTAAAACATTAGCATTAGCATTCATGCTAATGCTGCCCAAATCAGCCGTTCAATTATCATAAAAGTATTCCAGGTGCAATTATGCTCGGCACTCTAACATCAATATGTTAACAAGTAAATAATTTTCAATGCTAACACATAGTTTCAGTGTTTATCGTGTTCACAGTCTTAAGTGTGTGTTTTAACCTGCTAACCTTTTCAAATTTGGTTCTACTAGTGGGACTAGATAAAAGTCCTACTTTTATCTAGTTTAATTGGGGGAAAAAGAAAACAAGAGAGACAGTGTTATATAATCTCCTCCATTCACATAGCAAGGAATGAAACCCGTGATTCACTGAAAATCAATCTGGGATGTCAGGAATTCACACACACTGCAGTCTCTCAGACTCAGTGTGTCTCTTGCCAACCCATATCTCATGATGTTCACACACACACACACACACACACACACACACACACACACACACACACACACACACACACACACACACATCTGATCCCCAAGCCTGATTTGAATTCTTATAAAATCATATTAGCACAGCCTTAGCATTACTGTAAAAAAAGACACACTCAAACATAGTACACATTTGCTCAGTTAACTTCTTAAAGGTTTTCACGTGGCAACACAAATGCGCACACATGAGCACAGACATGATATTCCCAATCACCCGCATAATCCCTGTCATCCCCATCCCATGACTTCCATTGGTGCAGAGTAGAGTGGGAAGGAAACTGTTCAAGTTAAGTGGTTGCATGTTCAACAGCTCTGCTCATATGACTGCCGTACCTTCAGATATTACTGCAGAAGAAGCAGGAGGAAGTTACAGACAATGAGCCACTGAGGGCCTGAGAGCTTCCTCCAAGAATGCTGATCCAGTGGCTAACAGTCGTTTCAGCTTGTTCCATGAAAACGTTTTCAAAGGAAAGGGTTATTGAACAATGGTGTAACCGAATTTGGGGTTACTCATCTGTTGTATTAACAAACACACTGAAGTGAGGTCAAGGAAGTGCCTTCTTACATCTACATATTATCTGTGCAAGGGTCACCTCAGTTTTTTCTCTCCTTGCAATTGTTTTGGTTGCTAGGAGGTTGCTCTGGCAGTTTCTATTTGACTTGTATACAAACTAAGAAGACTGTGAAACATGCAACACAAATTGGAAAAGAAGATGGTTCTGCCTGGTGAATATTCGCCTCTTATGGTTTGTGTTTCTTCAAGTTTTATTACGACTCATCTACTAGTTAGTGAGTGAGTGCTTGCATATAATTTGGCATCTTCCATGCAAACTATTGGCGATCAGGGTATCCAAAGCAATCACAAGGTGGTTTTTAGCGTGGCAACTCCTTTGTGACTGATTTCGCCTAGCAACTGTGAGCCCCTTGCCGGAACCAGAATAGCAGAATTTTAAATTGTGGTTTGGCTCTAGTTACAAGAAATCCTCATTGAATAGGAGTGAATGGAGCTAAAAACCTGCTTCCAGACAAAAAACAATGCCACTGTATTTTAGTTTCAGAAAGATCAAGAAAGATATTGATTGCAAAATTGGCATTTTGGCTAACTTATGCTAATTGGTTGATTAAGGATTTATGACAAGACATGTCCCTTGATCAGTAAAAAATGACAACTACACTAAACATTAAGAGCAGAAGATTAAAACAATAACAGATCTGTAAGAAACATTGACCACAAGTGAATGCCATAAAGGGGATGTTGACACTGGAATGTCCCTAAAACTTCCACAAAGGTATTTTCCGGCAGCCAAACCACTGCAGATGATCTAAAAATAAAACTTTTGATGAAAAAACTTTTGAATGAAACTTATTGTTCTCTCAACCACGAGATAAAAGTGTGATTATTTTTGACTTTTAATTTAACTTAACTTTATTTAAAGATCTCTAGGATCCCTTTCATTCTTGACTATCTCATGATCACCGCCTAGTAAGACCAAGAGTGGGAGTTCTCCCTTGAGAATGTATTTTTTTATACTCATTTTCTTATATTCTTTATCTTCTGTACAGATATTTGATGAATATAAATTCGATTGCGGCAAAATGTAATTTTTCACTCTTAAAACATATCGATGTATCCACTAAATCCACATCACATTCAGCGATGAACTGACTAGTGTGTTTGTCTTGGTAGACAAAGGCTGAAAACACTGAAATAAACAATGGAGCTGTGAGTTAAGCAGGTAAGCAGACTGAAAATGCGTCCTGAAATAAGATGTTGTTATCAGCAAAAGTCTCAGCGGCTGAATGCGAGTTAAGTCATTGCAGAATTCGTTAACCACATGAGCAGACAGTGGTGTGCTGCAGGCAGGATGACACTGATTAGTGGCAGCCAGACGGCAGCGCTGCAGGACACTGGCAGCAGTAGTCTAGAAAGAAACGGACCATTAACTTTGAACCAATCGTGTCATTTTTCAAAACTTTTCAGTGGTGACATTTTCATTTAAATCATAAAGGAAGTGTTATGGCACTTTTAGAACGGCATCAAATATGTCTGACTTTGGCAAAATAAAACCAAAACAAAAGAAAACACACAATAAAAATAATGTTTAAATTTTGATATTTCTCAATAGAAGTCTGAAAATAACGCATAACAGTGGAATCTTTGTGCTTTCATTTAGTTTAAACTGTGGCTGCTGTTGTTTCCTACATAAGAAGAATTTAAAGTTTGAGTTAATGTCATTGGTGCTGGTGATTTTATAACGGCTGAAGTAACTTAAATTAATTTCTGAATGTCATTAACTATCTCTGCATGTTGACTTTTGGACCATTCATGCTTATTCTTAGCATGCTTCAGGCTTACCTTTACAAAGTAACCCCTCATATTATAGCCTATGATTAAGGCTGTAATTCCCCTGTAATTAAAAGGAATTTCAATGACCTCAAAGCACATTGTGTGCTGTCAGTCTTGTGTGCTGAACAATAACATTCAACATTTAGTTAAATTATTTATGTTATTTACACTTAATCAGATTATTGTGAGTGTCTTATGTATTATGTTGCTCTCTTTTATTTGATATTACATATTAATTATATTTAACTACAGATACTTAATTGTATGCAAGCTAGAGTAAGGGGGTAACAAATCTGGTTTCTACAGGAAACAAATAAATATGCTGTTAGTAAATTAAGTACTCCATAAGTAATTTTAAGTACTGCATAATTTCTAGGTAATTTTGCACAAAACAAACAATATTTCTCCATTTTACATTATAAGTACACTGTACTTTTCAGCGTGGAGGCTGTATTATGAAGCTTAATTTTGCCTAACTTGCAAGTATGTTTAAGGAAAGGAGTGTCTCTTTTCCTGTGAAATACTTAAAACTACTTTTGAAAGTTACATTTGAACAGTGATTGTGAAAGACAAAGAAATTAAGTTGGACTTGTCTCTATCATTAGAAGGTCACACAGGACTGCAAATTTTAATGATATTTATTTTTTCTTGTGAGCTGTGGGAGGAAACTAGAGTAAACAGAAAGAACCCACGCAGACACAGTGGGAACTATTGATATTCTAGGGCAGGGCTGTCAAACTCATTTAAATACCGGACCACATACATCCCACTTTGATCTTAAAGGACCAGTGAAGCGCTCCCTTCTGTCATTGTAAAGAAGATGAACTGTGCATTTAATGCCAGAGATATCTTTATATTAGAAAGGAAAGAGCAATTTCAACAGCATGTCTGGATTTCCATGTGATAAAGAAATAGTGCTCTAAGCATGACTTTTTGGCCTTAAATTGTAAAAAAAAAAAAAAAAAGTTCCTCTCTGTGAAAAAACATTTCTATAAATAATTTCTGTAAAATTACAGAAAGATTTTATAGGAGTTCTTCTATAAATCTTTCTGTAATTTTAAATAACTTGAACATTATTGTGATTTATCTACTACTTAATTACTTTGGTGAAGTATATTTACGATAGAGGTCTTTATCTGTTGGGAAACCTGTAAAACCTATTAATATACATGTATATTAATAGGTTTTACATTTAACTGCAGTTAAATGTAAAAACTATTAATATACATGTATTTTTTTTTCTTTTTTCTTTTTTTGTGTCCCGTTTGGATCTTTAGCCATCAGAATTGTTGTCTTAAGGCCAAGAAAGATGCCAAGCGGATTTATTTTACCAAGTGGATCATCATGGCCTTGCCATATTGGTCCATTTGATTGACCTACAAACGGGACAGACATGACTGGGGGATAGGACAGGGAGAAAGAATGAAAGAAAGAGTCCAGTAGATGGAGCCGTCGCGCTACGCTTTTGACTGACTTTACACATTTGTTAAGTTAGAGAAAGAGTGCTAAATTAAAGCCGGAAACCCAAAAGAGAACTATTTTTGTTTTGTCGTACTTCACTCTTTCATAATTTATATTCACGGTAGTTATTATCCTGCTTAAATTCGCGAATTAGAAAAAAACTGCATATCTAAAAATAAGGCACACAATTGATGCCCTCGTTCATGTGCGAAATGTGGCAGGATATTTGCCATGGTCATTTTTATTTTGAAAATTGCGACAGGAAGTCGTGCTGTACATCATCTCTGACTCGACGCCGGTCTCTTCACACTGTCCACAGTCAGTCGTATCGCGGACACAGAAGCGCTGGATTCAAGTGCTTGACCCTGTTGTCCGTGGCTCTGACAGCGTCAGTTCTTCCAGGTAAGGAAAACAAAAAATAAAATATTCATTTGCTGATGATTGTAGCTGTTCGAAAGTGTGCAACTAGTGTTTCCTTGTTCGTCTTTTTTTGGAGCGAGTCGGATTGTTGATGTGGCAACTTAATGTATTCATGCTTGGTAACACAAAGCTACGCTTTAACATAATAACTTGCCCTTTTTCCAGCGCTTTGAAGCAACAGGTATAGACGAATAAAGTGAAAGGAAGTCGAGTCACAGTAACCCTGATAACACTGGCAACAGTACTGTATTGTCCATAAAGCTGTCAGTCAGCGGGACTGCTGAGGCAACATGAAAGATTAATGAACGCCAGCTAGCTAAATGTTAGCTAACTAGTTAACTAACGCTAACAGACCCTTCTGTCCCGCATCTCTCAAGTACTTCCGTTTTTTTCTGTTAGTTAAAGCGTGACTCTAGATAACTCAATGTTATTTGACTCCTTTATTTTGGATTCTTTGAGTTCCACGTGAAAGCATTGTGCAAAGTAGCACCCCGTTAACTTAAAATAGGCCTCCCTTGTTCATTAAAAAAAAAAAAAGATAACAAGCATATGGATTAAATCAGAGGCGGAGGCAGGCATTTGATACACCCGGGGTTTAGCCCTAAAGGGTAGTATGCATGTGGGATGGGGGGGGTTAGAAATGGCTGAAAGATTTTTTTGAGTTTTGTTAAAAAAAGAATGACTTTATATAGCGAAAAATATATATCACATATGCAGGAAACCTTTAGGTGGGCTCAGCCTCTGATCATAATGCCCATGCGTAAAAGTGCCTTGCAGTAATATTAATTGAATATCCTGTTTGCAAAGGTAGTCGACCATTTTTAAATTTGCAAACCGTAATTTAGGTGGTTACACATTACAGTCTTGCCTTAAAACAGTCTCATTAGTTGAATGACCTGTTGCAGTTTTTAAGTATAATTCAGAATGAATAATCACAGATTTCAGTATAATACATTGGCTTTATGGTGGACTCTTTAGTTATTGAACCCAGGGCAAAGGATCAGCTATGTTTACCAGACACCGTTTCAGTCTCCTAACCACATGCAGTAGAGGTAGTCCACCAAATCGTCAAGAATTTAAAGCAGCATTACTCCATACTGACTGATCCATATTCATTTACAGCAAAATTCAAACTGAATAAAGGCTGCTGCTGGCCAGTGACATGTAACATCCATTTGACTTGAAGTCACCTGGAACTGTAGCTGTGCTGTAAACAAATAATGAAGCCAAGTGTGACCAGAATAAGAACAGCAATCTTCAATATGCTGAAATAATAAAGTACACAAGCTCGCTGGCTGGTAACTAGCAATAAGCCAGAGGACTGATGGCTTGGGAGGCTCATTAATATAACTCATCACTAGCTTAATATTCATTAAGCAATTTAGAGAGCAAATATGCATAAGCATATTTCCTTCGGGATTAATAAAGTATTCTGATTCTGATTCATACACTTTCTAAGTGACAATGATGCCCTGCATTTGCAAACCAATTTGCACTTTTGCTCTGTTTCAGGCAAAGTGTAAATCTGCACCACTGATTTGTGCGATGAAATTTTGTCTTTTTTTTCTGCTGCAGCAACCAAAGTCTGATTTATTAATGACAAACCAGCACTAGATGCATCATGACATCAAGAACGCTGGACAGTTAAATGTGTTTTCATTCTGTCACATCTCCAGTCGATGAGTTGAAAAATGATCACATTAGATGACGATTTCAGAAAAGTGTCTTAGTACTACATCTATGTGACAGACAAATGTGGTTGTCTGGTGTAAATTCACATCAAGCGAGTGGACGTGGTGTTTTCAGCGCCTGCACACGCTGTCCAGTTAGCCCGAACCGCTTGGAGTATTTCCAGCAGAGACAACACATCTGATGCACGCTCAAATTGATTCTCCTGAAACAGTCCGGAGCTTGTGCCAGAATGGCTCAGCTGTGCTTTCGTGAGGTGTCCATTCATCAGCATTTGTTTCATATGGGCAAATGTATTATATCAGTGAACTTCATGACATAAAGGGTTGAAAACCTTTATCTGCTGATATGTTTGAAATATTTGAAATGTTGTGAAGCACAAGGAGAAACAAGTTTATTGCATGAAACTTTCAGGGGTGTCAGGCAAAGGTAAAGATACTGTTTGACATGGATTCCCTGGCTCTGTGTCCAGACTGCAGGGTATTGGACTTGGTCTGGATGGCTCATGGACAGGGGCGCAGCAGACCAATCACATGATCAAATGACAAGATGCTGGCTCGTAACCGCTTCCTCCTCCTGGTGGTGGTAGGTGGAGCAGCGCTGGCCATCCTCAGCCTGAGCCTCCAGTTCTGTAAGTACGGTGTGTTTGAAGTGTGATGTCCGATCATTCATGTAATGAGTGAAGTGAGTGATTTGTTTTTTTTGGAGGGGTCGGGATCATGGACCATTTATTTTATTTTTTATTTTGAACTCTTGTTGCTATTAAAGAAACACTGAGGTATAAACTAGTGTGTTTTTTCTGCTATTTCCTCTTAAGTTGCTTCTGTTATTTTTTTCTTCTGCTTGTGGTTTTGTCTTCACACATGCATATCCTGTCATTGCTGTCCCATTCAGGAGACCCCATTTGTATCTAAACAAAGCAGAATCCCCCATTGACTGTCTATTAATAACCAGCAGCACCAGTGGCCCTCTGTCGATACTCTGTCGCCCTCACATCTGCTGTGGAATGTCTAGGTGAACTCAATTGTGTCTTTTCTCAATCAAGTCATTGTTCAGCATCCCCTTCAGGTATTGTCTAGATAGCATATCCCGGCCGGCCGCAGTGAATGCAAGGAAACCACCGCTCTGTAAAAGGAGACAAGCTTGCCCCGCTCTGGATGTGATTTGCAAGTCGTGCTGGTGAGAAAGGGAATATTGCTGCTTGATGAAGCAGATGGGGTGTGGTGAACAAATTGCAAAGCTGTTTTGCGCTGGCTTCATGAATGCCCCCGAAGCAGCACAAGTGTTAATAGCGACCGCAAGCTTGTGTCTGGACGAGCGTATAGGATTAGACTGCCA
This sequence comes from Rhamphochromis sp. 'chilingali', assembly GCF_963969265.1. Taxonomy (NCBI): domain Eukaryota; kingdom Metazoa; phylum Chordata; class Actinopteri; order Cichliformes; family Cichlidae; genus Rhamphochromis; species Rhamphochromis sp. 'chilingali'. The sequence continues at coordinate 33,071,113 of NC_137935.1, forward strand.
TAAATCACACTCACAGGATTATGCTGGTATTTTGGACTTTAAAATCTCCTGAGCTGTCCTTCATCAGCTGTTTTAACATTTTGTCCTCGTATAAAAAAAAAAAAAAAGTCAAGTGTAAGATCGGGTGCTGAAATGACTGCATTTACTGCTCCTTTATTATTCCTCATATTTTGCCTTGAATGACACAAATTTGGAGTTTAATCTTTTGGAAAATAATGCAAGAGCAAGCTGGCTGTGACTCTTGCTCATCTAGTTATTGCACTTTGGGACCTTAAATCCAGACTGTTTTTCTCTGGCTCTCTCCCCTTCTCGCACATAATAAGAAGTGGTTGAGCATGTTGGAGGAAGCTGCTGTGTAAGTTAATATTAGTGCCATGCTATCAGTCTCATGCTTGTCTCCTAGACTGCAATTTTCTTGTTTGTAAAAGTGCCAGATACCCCTCTATAACTCAGTGTATTTAAAAATGTTATAAAGTGGAGATGGACTAATATATCAGCCAATATCAGCTTTGTTGACTGTGTGTTAGCAAATGATATGACATTTAGTGTTTAGCTGAATATTTTTATAATAAGATAAGATAAGACTTTATTGATCCCACAACGGGGAAATTTTTGCATCACCCCAGCTCAGGTACAGATATATGAAGGAAATACAAAAATACAATTAAGTACAATCAATGAAAAAAAGTAAGATAATACACTATATACAATGGTAGCATACACAGTATGTGATTATGGATATAGTTGGAAATATGGAAGACATAAACTATATAGCTTGGAAGGTCATGGAAGGTCCATTATGCATGAAGTGGTGACCGTGGATGTTCACAGTGTCCAGTGACTTATGACATCGTGATTGAGGAGTTATAGAGTCTAACTGCTGTTGGGATGAATGATCTGTGAAAGCACTCCTTCCTGCAGCGAGGGTGTTTCAGTCTCTGACTAAAGGAGCTGCTCAGCCCACTCACATACTCATGCAGTGGGTGATGTGGGTTGTTCATGATGGATGTCAGCTTTACTAACATCCTCCCCTCACCAACCACCTCCACAGACTCCAGGGGACATCCCAGCACAGAGCTAGACCTCCGCACCAGTTTGTCAATCCTGCTCCTGTCCCTGTCCGTGCATCCACTCCCCCAGCAGGCCACTGCATAGAAAAGGGCAGATGCTACCACAGTGTCATAGAATGTCCTTAACAGAGTCCTGCAGACTCCGAAGGACCTCAGTCTCCTCAGCAGGTGGAGTCGACTCTGGCCCTTCTTATACAGGACGTCTGTATTTGTAGTCCAGTCCAGTTTATTGTTGAGGTGAACACCCAGGTGCTTATAAGAGTCCACTATCTCAATGTCTTTCCCTTGGATGTTCACCGGTGTTGTAGGGGGTGACTTCCTCCTGAAGTCTATGATCCTTTGTCTTGCCGGTGTTGATTTGGGTCATTTCATTTTGGTCATAATGGTCATTTCATTTTGTTTTCCCACAAAAAACAGTAGAAAACAAAAATAAACAAGCAAAAAGACACTTTTTTTTTCTTTTTAAAGGTACAGTGAATAATTTGCTGAGGTTCTTTGATAGACAAAAAGAATGTTGTAAGTATAAATATACATTGATTAATGTGTCTTCCAACAAACTGATGCATTCTTATTAACTTAGAATTATTCTATTGAAAATATATAGGAGCGGTCACCAGTTTGTGGAAACCACCATGTTGCTCGACCATCTGGAATACAGTAACTCAGTTGGATATCAAAGTTCCCCCTAATCTGGTTTTATTTATGTAGTTAGAGACCGGGCACATGCATAATACGCCTTTTAATTAATTCAAAGGTTTAATATTTGTACATGTATAATTTTCTCATCATGTCTTTCTCCATGTCCTCATCATCTGCCGCCTCCACTGCTTTCTCTCCTTCCTCATGTCCAATTCATCCTCTCCACCTCAAGCTTCATGTCTTGAACTGAACTCAGAACTCTTAACACATGAAAACATGCATCAACATGCTTGCTTATTTTGTCATAATTACATACGGTCAGCAGATTAGACATGTGGCCCTCCTGTCTCCGGACGCCTGACAACAAGCCAGCTAAACAACAATAACAACTGCTTATAGGCTAACATGACGCCAGCTAATATTAGGCTTGAGTGTCCTAAAATCACACGTATCTTCTGATAAACAGTTTGACCACATTCTCACATCGTATGATACTTTATGCACCAAGTGTAACTAAGGTTTTACACAGTGTACATTTAATATTGGGATCAGCCCAGAATTTCACATTCATGGCATCCTCATCACTTGATATCGTCCTTTTCATTAACAGTATTAAATTCTCTGGTTTCTTAGCAAAGAGAGAGTTCTTGTGGCTTATCAGGACTTGTATTTCAGTGTGGGATTGGAGATTTGACCCACAATTCAGTCAGTCAATGCAGGCAATTCCTACACCCAGCTACATTGATCTAATAATGTTCAGCCCAACGTTACCCCCCTACTGGTGCAGAACAGCTGGCCAGAAGCAGTGCAGAGGTAAATCGACATTCGTCCTGGACAACACTTGGCACACATGAGTATCAGGTCTCTGCTTTTTGATACATTCTTGCTACCTTCAAAGATCTGAACATGAAGGAATACAAACATGGACTCACTGGAGGAGTCTCACTGAAGGTCAAGTCAGCAACTTAAATCCACAAGCTCCTCAGATAGCTAACTAGAACTATTAAGATCAATCAGCAGTCTAAAGTATGTCAGGCTAACTGGTTTACCAGCATATCCATGGCTTAGTCTTATAGCAGTCAAATGAATGGTTGAATTTGTAAACTATACAGTGCTATGGTGCTTGTGCAGATGTGCCAGATTACCGGGAAAGAACAAAGCATGCCATGGAGACCAGAGGAAAGACAACCACCAAGACAAAGATAGACAAAGCACAAATTACAGCAGCGTTGTAGTTGGGAGGAGTGCAGCAAAACACAGTCTGGAAAAAAAGACCTGTAGTTAAGCTCACAAGTAGCAATCCTCCCAAGACCACTGTTTATGTTTAAAACTGCCCTCACAAACCTTTTTTTGATCAGTAATACTGCTGAAGAAAAGCTGCTGTCATCATTTATTCATCACAAATAGAAAAAGAATTGAGCCATTATCCAGAAAAAGCATGGTACGAAAGCATGAGGGATTTTCTCCTCATGTTTAATAGATGGTCAGCTTCTGTTTTTGTTCCACTTTTCTGCTATTGCTCGGTTCATCTGCTCCAGTGCTGCTCTTCCTTCTTACCCCCAGCCTGCTTTTAAGAAAAAGCCCATCCTTATTTTTATTGTTGTTTGTTGATCATTACGGTGAGAGACAGAGTCACTGAGGATTATTGATAGCGGAGTAAATGAGCCTGTCTGGCTCCAGACTACCTCAAATTAAAAAAACCAATACATGCTTTAGAGCTCGGCAGGCAAAGGTAGGGGAAGGGACTGACAGGGAACTCCCAGAGGACGGTGATGACAGTGTTCTGGGGCACTCCAGAGAACTCAGAGTAATCTATTTTGAGATGTAAGCAGCGAAAGTAAAGGTGATGCAGAACTTTGTGAGAGTCAAGCACTTCTAGAGTGTCAGATTCTGTGAGAGAGGACTGCCATGGGAGGATATAAAAGAAGAAGAAAGGCAGGTTGTCTGTGAGGTTTACACAACGATAAAAGAAAGTCCCATAAGTATACCCTTCAAACAAAGTGCTGTTTGGACGGATCAAAAAAGACTGAAAGCTTCTTTTCAGTGTTTTAACAGGCATGGGCATCACTTGACTTTTTTTTTTTTTTTACTTTGGAAATGATAATCTACCAATGAGTGTCCTTAAGTGTTTAATAGGCATACCTCCAAGCACATGTCAAATTCCTCTCTCCACATTTCTCACATTCCTTCCCTTGCAGTCACTACCAGCGACAGTGATGGTGTCTGAGCAAAATCTGGATATGCTTTTGAGCTACCAGTACATGCAGTTAAAATGCTATGGAAAAAAAAATCTTGTGGAAGGGATTGTACTCAACGGCCCACTTGGCTTTCTGAACATTTCTGAACAGCTGATTCTACTCTATAATTTCTGTGGCCATTGAAGTTCCACTTAAGAAACCACGCCTTCATCCAGCGTCTATAATTAAAGCATTGTCTATCTTTTTGTTCTTTTTATATTTATTCTCCAAATAATTATTTTCCAGCCATTATTAGCCCAAATGTGCAACAAGAATCGTGTCATTTCAGTCCATTTCCAGAGTTGCTGGAGCAGAGCTCACCAAAGCGGAAAACCGTGAACTATGACTCCATCGTTCATGAGTCTTAGTGTGGTTTTCAACACCATCAATCTTGGTATCCTCTTAGCTGGAAACCATCTGGAATGTATGTGGTCTGGCTCTCGTTTAGAAATGTTAGAACTGCTAGTCTACATCTTTATTATTTAAGGTTAAATATGGTGAGGCTCAAGGCTCTGTTCGTGGTCTTCTGTTTTTCTTGCACTATATAAAAGCGTTGCCCTTTTGCTATGGTAACCTGCTGATCATCATTCCCTTCCCTGAAAAGGAAAACAGAACAAATAGAGTGGAAGTCATGGCTGTATGAATACAGTTGCATTACTTTTGTGGTGTAAGAAAAGCTGTGCAAACAAGTAAAAGTCTTTCTTCTGCTGGAAATCATAATTGAAATGCAACCCCCCCCCCCCCCCCCCCCCCCCCAAAAAAAAACAAAAAACAAAACAAACATCAGTAATGGAGTCAGTAATTGTACATTACTAACAGCAGCATCTGTAAAGCTGGCACTTTTATTAGTAGACCAAAGACAGCTGTTAGCAACATTGTCATTTTTATTATCATGTAAAGAAGCTGCCCATAGTTTCTCTTCACCTGCTATTTTTGCACACATTTTATGAATGAAGCCTGTATAGCGATACCATCTCTGTGATATCACATTCACGTTACACTATGACTGAACACAATGCAGCTAAAGTCTCGGACCATATCATTTGCATCCACATGATGATATCTTACAGTACGGGCATCTCTGAAGACACACATTCCACACTTTTCTTCTACTTATTCTAGACACAGTTCTGTTATTGGTTTACAATAAGTGACGCCCTACAGAGCTGAAAAATGAAGCTAACGCAGAAGAAAAAATAAAAGCAAGTTAACAGACTGGTATATGAAACATTTTAGCCTCTTTGAATAGTTTTCCCTTTTATAACAGCTTGTTCACCTGCCCTTTATATTCATTATTGTCAATTGGTTATAGGCTTTCAACATGTATTCTAAAGAAGTCATCGGACATGACCACAAGGTGCGTAACTGAACGTATCTATAGACGTCTGGGGGCATATAGACGCTGACTTTTTATGCCAAAGTACAAAAATTGTTACAGCAAAAGTCACTCTATCTTAGAGTGTATCCTACCCGAGTGTCCAAAACTCCCAGCATTGGTAGACCGTGGACAGAGTAGGCATCATCCCTCTGTAGCAGGAATGTCAAACTGCTTTTACGTTACCCACTTTAATCTTAAGTGGGTCAGCCCAGTGAAACTTCCCTTTCTGTCATTCTACAGAGGTTTCTCTGCAATTTAATCCTAGTGATGTGTTAATATAACATAGTAGTATATACGTGTTATAAAATATAGTCTGAAAAAACAGGAACTTTTATGTCATTTAATTGTTTATTAATTACTTTGGTGTAGTATGGTCATCTGAGCCTCCTTCACATTTTTCAAAGCAGTCCAGTCTTGTCAGGCCAATTCTGGCCCCCAGGCCTTACGTTTGACTCCCCTCTTCTATAGGCTGTTAAATACCCCAATTCTTTCATCTTTGGGCTGAAGGAAGAACAACACTCGGTGTCTAAATACTCAATCAACAATCTCTTTATTCCATACAACACTTTGAGCATAAAGCGTCCGAACAGGAGGGTCCGCCAGATCTTGAAATGTCTGACAGTTTCTCACATTCTTATAGCTTCAGCCTCCCTCCAAAGTCATAAAACCTAAACATCCACATTCTTTCTCTCTCAGTGAGCCTAAGTTATGACCATGGCTTCCTGTGTAGTATGTTCTGTTCTTTTCTAATCAGACAAATAAGGCCATTATTCTCTGAAAACAGTATTTCTTATAAATCAGCAGTGTAATGCATCATAAAACAATGCAATTCATTCACAATAAATCAGCAGTCTAACGTAATACAAATCGGTCTAATAAATCTAATAGTTGTCACCTTCTTCTAAGTCAAGAGTTAAATGCAACGTAAAACTACATAACGATTTCACAATCTTTAATTAGGGGTATAATGTGGCATAAGATAATATAATAATCTCACAAGGCTCAACTGAGACTAGCCTTTACTGATAGTAAGAGCCCATCAAATACAGGTGTTGCTCTTAAAAAACATTCATTACATTGGGTGGATAGAAAATACGGATGTGGTGTTTGTGAGTGTTTGCTGTGGGGCTGTTTAGTCGCTTGAAGTAAAACAGGCTGATGTATTTTGATGAGATTGGATTTCAGAGTAAGAGTCAGTTGCTGCAAATGCATGACAAACAACATTTAGACGGGTATTGAAAATATGACTTTAGAGAAGATGTTCAGCCTTTCCTGCCAACATTTCGATGCTATTACTCATCCTCAACAAAACAGCTCAAAATACTGCAGAGCACGATACGAATAGACCTAGTGTAGTATAGATATGCATTAAAGACAAATTGTGGTGCGGCCTACATTTTTAATGCAAAGCTATTCAACTGTCAAGCATACTAAATTAAATGGCTTCACTAATTATTAAAGTGGCCTGTTGTAGACTAACTGTCTGCACTGTTCAGACATATTAGCTGGAATATAGATTGAGAATATTCCCTCACTCTATCCATCAGCTTTCTCTAGTGCTTACTTTATGCCAGGATGTATGAGCTGAAATGCATCCCAGCATGCATTTTGCCAAATGCAGGCTTCTGGAACGGTGCCAGTCTGTCATAGGCGTAACACACTGACAGACTACCACGCTTTACATTACCTGTGTGTTTCATATGGTTTATGACCTGTGGGGCTTTTTGCCCATGTGGTGTTGTTTGTTTGGCCCAGCGTTAACACACTTAGTCAAGCAAGGAAGAGTAAAAATTGCCACAGGTGCTGCAGTTATTGTCCTGTGAAGTCAAAGTAGTCCAATCTCAGTGAGTAGTATAGATTACATGTGAGTTTTATCATAAATTGTAAATACAGAAAAATCAGTCTTGTGCATGCATAGCCTAATTTTTTTTCTGGTAAATCTTTTAACCATACAGATTCATTTAGAGCTTTTGAACTGTGACGGTCATGCAAATCATCAGTGTGGTTCAGTTGCTAGGACATGGCAGCTGTGCATGGCATGATAATGGCATAACCTAAGTACAAAACTAAGCTGATTAGGTTGTTGGTATTGATGTTTAATATAGATGCTGTAGACATGGACATGCATTTTGTCCTGCAGCCCTGAACTCTTTCTAGGACTTAGATGACAGAGCTGGATGTAAGAGATCAAATGAGGTATCCTGATGATTTTGATAATTGGCCTTGGGGTCTTGCATCCCCAAGGCCAGCTAAACCAGACCGTAGGTGGAGTAGAAACCCAACACTCATATTTGCATTTAACGATGATTTAGCATTTCCATGTTTTCTGTTTGTTTTCTCCAGATGGTTCAGTTTCCACTAACATTTATATAATAATTCTAACCAAAGAGCTGCTTTGCCACCCTAATGACAAAATAAATCCGACCAGATACCGGGTATTAAAAGACTCAGATCTATATCGGGGGCAATCAGGAGCTTATGGGTGCTTTTGCTGTAACACTGACCATTAGTGATTAATGAAATGCGAACCACGAGGATGTTAATCTGTTTCGTCCCTGTGGATTGTTTGTAAAGCCCCATAGCGCTGCCTCCTCCAGCTGTGAATGATTTCATTCTTGATGAGCTTTTCTGTCACGAGTTGTTCCATTCACGTTCACTAGACATAAGGTGAGGATGCAACAAGTCCTGGCTGCCTCCAGCTGCTCATTATGTCTGTACTATGAGTCAATATTTGCTCCATCTTTTCCACTGGGCTTTGGTTACAGCAGTGCTGACAGTACAGTGTGCTCTCAAATTGGGTACTATAAGTGGGCACCCACCTTCTTGATTTGAGGCCAAGCCACATTCTCTGAGTATCTTTATACTTCCATAATCACAGCGGTGCTCTACTTGACACAGATGTGTTTGTGTGCGTTTCTGAGGCAGAGCCGCCTGTTTGCCTTGAGGTAAAAATCAGGCTGCGTGTTTATAATGATGGCCTCACACATACTCAGAGGTGGGAGAATTAACAGGGCAGACTGTTTAGCTTTGAGTTTGTGAGTCAGGATGCGTGTATGTTTGCATGCTGTCACCTTTGCTGAAAACACTCAGGTAGCCCTCTTCTCAGGTCTGACGGAGGTGGAAGGATACTTGGAAGGCATGTTAATCGAGCCACATTTAGCATGTCTGCATGAATTTGTTGTGTCCCGTGTGCGTAATGCTCTGTTTGCCGTTTCTGTGTATGCACGTGACAGTGTCGGGCAGGGAGTAACAAAAGCCCCATTGTGGAGGCAACTGTGACTGAACTGGCCTCCAAACGTTTGGTTTTTCCAGGCAGACTGTGTGTGTGTGTGTGTGTGTGTGTGTGTTGCTGGGAGGTGGTGGTGGTGGGGGGTAGCAGTGTATGGGGCACAGTGAGTGGAGGAGGACAAGTTATGGTAATGAATGAGCTCCAGTGTGTGCAGTCAGACCTCGAGCTACTGAACGGTCGTCAAAATGCTCTCCACTCGTGTCGCTGAGCTTGTCGTTTTTCTCATTTGTGGTGAGTTTATGTCCAAATTCAAAACTTTTCATGAAGACTTTCATTTTTTATTTACCAAGACAAAGACATCAGGCTTTGTCTTGGTAAATAACTGTTCTTAGATGTTCTTGCTTGTTCTATGTTCTAAAAGTCTACCAGCTTTTCTAGTATTTGTGTACTACAATTCTTAGACGAGGATTATCATGACAAACCTGTTAAGAAGCATTGACAAACACCTGTGACAGGTTGTGCTTTACGTACATCAGCTGCACAGATTGTGTGTGATAATATTGTTGTGCTGCTGAGGGAGATGTGAGATATGGCTCCATTCAGCTACTTTTACTAAAAGCAGAGCTGTTTGTCTCACTTTTTAAATATTTATTGAGTGAACTATTGTGTTTTCCTTTTGATAATATTTACTTCTAAACCTAACTGAGTGGAAAACTCATAATGCACATGCACCAAAGTAAAACAGAAAAAAAGGGATTTAAAAGATACTGATGTTGCGAGTCAGTTTGTTCTAAAACCAAGGATCCTAAAAGCAAAAGCTCATGCGCTTTAAAAACAGCAGCCAAAGCTCACATTTGAATAGCTGGAAGCAGCAACAGTCTGGGTCTTTCCAATTGATAAATGCCTTTAAAGGATTATTTAAATCGGGTTAAGGTAATAGGCAAGATTTAATTTTGCACATATGCACAATGGTTACATTGATGGGCCATGAGGATATTTAATGTCCTTTCAGAGCGGGACATTAGAAAGTATGGAGTCTTTCACAGACAGCTCACAATGCATGTGACAGTTAAACAAATGGAAAACACGATCCTTGGAGCAAAACTGCAAGGCAGTTCATTTGTGTAGTACATTTCAATAAAGTGGAAATTCAGAGGGCTTTCTCAGGGTTTAAAGGCATTATGGTAAAATATAAAGCAGGCATAAGGCAATCTGAAGTTACTGTATAAAAAAGGTGTAAATACTAGTGTGAAGTACAAACAGAAGTAAATATTTGAGCAAACTGTACGGTCTTGATGAGCCCCGCTGGAGACACGGCGCTGTGTAACATTATTTACACTCTGTTGTTGTTTTCAGTCATTTCACTCTGAGAAATGAAAACTCATTAGGTCTTTTATGATGAGGCAGACAGTGGGCCTCTCTTTTTCTTCTCTGCAGCAGGATGTAATGTTTACACAGTTGACTTGCCAGCCTGGAGAGTGTGTGTGTGTGTGTGTGTGTGTGTGGGTTCAGCCTCTTTTTCTTCAGGGTTGGATCCATTTAAATGATCCTTCCAGTTCCCACTGCCGCTCCACTCTCTTTGGACCATTTCTCCTCGGGTTCACAGGTCAGCCAGTGCCTAGGCAACACTGTGGTGGCAGTGAGGGGGTTTTAGGATACAGAGCTGTTGACATGGAGATGAACTGAGATGGAAATGGTTTTCTCAGATGTCTGTGTCTTGCTACTCCATTATTTTGTGGTTTTACTTTTCTCCTCTATTTACCATTAGATGAAAACCTTTTGAAACTCGTGCTGCCAGGTTTTAGACTCCATCTTATTATTATTACTATTATAAGAAGGTACCATGATGGCACCATGTTCAGCACTATATATTTCCCTGTCAGCTGGCAGGACCAGGTTACTGTTGTGAGCATAATTGATATCATAAAGTTGGCTTTACAACATCCTGCAGGGACCCACGTAAGCTACTGCCAAAAATAGAATCCAGTTTTATGGAAAACACTTTAAATGTTGTACACAGATTAATGAAATAGTAAAGTCCCATGTTGATCCCTGGGCAGAAGACAAAACAGTACTATTTAGAGTTCTAAGCCAGTGAAGCTGCTCACTATGATGCTTTAGATTGATGTTTTTCAGTTTTCCTAATTCTTTCATTTCTCTTTCTACCTTTACTTTTAACTTAAAAAACACATATATACTGTATTTCTACCTGTTCTCATGCCACTTTGTTTCTCCACAGTGAACCTGATCCCCACCACACCGATAGTGGAGGAGCGCCCTTTCCATGCTGCGGATGGAGGTATCGGGGTGGCTGTGGGGAAGAGCAGAAAGCGAGTGTTCCCACAGCCTCACACCCAGGAGCCCAACCCCATATTTGAGGCTTATGGGTACTGCAACATTCCCAACCGCACTGAACAGGCCTGGGAGGGTGAGACCTGCACAGTGACACAAAATCTGATTTAAGCAAAATCTGAAAAAAACCTTAATGCTGTGTGTGATTGTGAGTTTGGTTATGTGAGAGACATATTGTTGAGGCCGGCTCTCTCTTTGCACGAGTCAGAAGCAGATTTGATGGACAGCACAAAAAATGCTTAATTTAGTAATAATGTCAGCTTTAGTGTGTCAGGGCACGAGGGATGTGTTAATTTTGGAGACGTCACTTCTCCTGGACTGCATCATCTGTAATGCTGCAGCTCCATCTCACTACAGTACAGCTCTGTTTCTAGCCTGAGGCAATTATACAAATATTCTGCACTGCTTGAGATGAGTTACACAAGCAACCACTAATTCACTGCATGGTAGTTTCTCTCACCGGAGGAAAATAAATCACGTTCATCATTTAGATTTATTAGACCACCTGTCATAAGAACAAGAAATAATAAATAGTCATATATTTTTTTAGACAGTTTCAGACACTGGACAATAAATCACTAAATACTGATTTTCCTGTTTGGCTATGCAAGTAAATAAGTGTCATTTTGCATCTTAATCAAAAATTAATGTTCTTTTTTATATTTTTCTTTTTTCCACACATACTTGTGGATCAACCATTACGGAAACATAAAAAGTATTTTTGCTACTTATACTTGTGTTGATTTATAGCATCTGTGGCATAAAGCTAGATTTGACAGACACTGTGCATCCAAAGTTATTGACATGCGCAGTGGTGTTTTTTTTGTTTTAAGGTGGTGAAATGTTCCCAAGGACACACACTCATTTCCCTGCATCTCCTATCTTCTGATTTGACTTTTAAATAACTCACTTACACTCACAGTCATACACTCACAGACAGTGCTCCAATTTCTTTGATGTGTCTCATGTTGCTGCCAACTCCAGCCTTAGTTGATGCCCCGAGCAGAGCACTTTTGCTTCAAATTGTCTCAAATCTTGTGATATTTTTTGTATAGTGCACTATATGCTAACTATCTCTGCCTTCCATTTGGTACTAGGTTAAAACAGTGAATTTATGAGAACTTTAAAACTGAAAATATTTCTCCCTTGTGTGTCAGAATGAGTACATGTTGGACTATGTAACAAAAACAACAGTGATAGTTGGGGAAACAGCTCTGTGGAGATTGCCAGAAACTCTACGGGAGATAATTCGATGTACTTGTCGCTAAGAGTCACACTTTGTAAAGTGATTGAATTGTTGATAGAAAGAAATGAACATACCTGCTCTAATTTCTTATCATCATATTCCTGCTACATCCTAATCTAACCACAGTCTTGATGCTTGGATAAGTAATCTGATATCTGCTAACAAAAGGGAGAATAATGGCGAATAATGGTGCCTTTTTCCACCGCATGCATTGGAAAATTGCTGAAGATGGTCTCCTCTGACAGGTCACAGTCCTGCTGACTACAAGCTGCTGTCTGTCCATGTGATGATTCGCCATGGTGATCGCTATCCGCTTTATTCCATTCCCAGGACCAAGCGACCCGCCATTGACTGCACCCTGTCCACTAGCAGGTACACTCACGTTTCCCATTAGATGAACAAATACAACCTGCAGCATTTTTTATTAATCACATTCTTATTCTAACATGATGCTACAATAAACCTCAAGAAATGTTTTCTGGACTGATCTAAAAGTGTAGCGGAAGCTGATTAGTGTGGTGTTTTACTCTTTTAACAGACGGGCAAGAGCATGAGTGGCATAACTAAAGTGTTACAGTGGTTTCTACAGTGTGAAAATGAAGGCTTTGTGCCCACTGTTTTAATTAAACCAGATTGGAGAATAGTGCTTCCTTAGCAGTAATCTCCCAGCTATGAACTCTGGCCCCCTTTGTCTAATGGTTGGCAGGAAGACCTGATGGGAAGTGGGTGAGAGTGAGACACCAATTACTGAACCAGGCTTTGATATCCTCCTACAAAAACTGCTGGCTAGATAACAGCTGTCAGAAAATGAGCTCAATGAGAAAGCAGCTTTAGATTTTTTTTTTTGTGTGATGTTCAAGAGCCTCACAGCAATTAATTTGCATCACAGTTGGTAAATCAGGACCTGTATAAGCATTAAACATATGAATACCCCAGACAGTCGCTTGGTTTTCCAGCGATTGCAGGCGGCAGGACAGAAACTCCCTATAGAAATGCGTGGAAGCACACACACACGCACACACACACACACACACACACACACGCAGAAATTAATATTGTTATCTTCCTTTATTCATTATGCTCCATTCTCCAGACTTTACAGTGCGTCTGCTCTTCCCGGCTCTGCAGCTCAGTCAAGAGGGGGCTAGACAAGGCTTCCTGATAGGAAGTTATTAAAAGCCAGCTTGCCCCTGTGCTTGAGCTTCAGAAGAGGTCTGCTTCTGTGTGGTTGTGTTCACTTCAGTTATTGCAAATGCACGTTGCTATGGCAGTTTTTCTTGTTATTCGGTCAGATGGGTTTTGTGCACTCACACTCTGTGGGATTTTGGACCATATGGTCAATAAATTCTCTGTAACCGGTCGTGTGTTTGGGCTGTGTACCTGGCTTCAGATTCAGTCACTTCTTAACTTAATTCTGCACCAAGCTTTAAAGCAGCAACATCAGCTCTGCACATCTGGACAGTGCAGGCCACATGCCAATCTCTCAGGCTGAAACAAAGGGTTGCATTTCAGATTAGTTAGTTGCAGCTGATATGCAATGAACATTTGATTATTAAATATAAAGCGTCGCTCTGGTTTAGGCGGTTTATGATCAAGTACCTGCAGGAATAGAATAGAATAGAATAGAATAGAATGCCTTTATTGTGACTATACGGTTGTACAATGAGATACAGAATAACAGCGTTCCCATCAGGCGGAGTGGCAATTTGTTTTTAGTGCTTATTACTGAATATTGACTTTCAAAGATTTTTGTTTTGTCTTTAATAAAGTAGTTCTCTACTTGGATTGTATTTTTACCACATAAATTCATTCACAAAGATATGTAGATCCACATATATGAGCCAATGTTTGTTATTTGATTATATATTTGTGTCTAAAGTGAAATTTAAAATGAGTAAAGAAGAGATGGAGGAAACACCTTCCACCAGGTTATTGGAGTTTGTTCTTCAGAGGCAGGACTTCCCTGTTGGCAACTCTACAAAATCAACAACCAGCTGATCTAAGCAGAGTCGGGCAGAGCATAAACAGTAATCCATGACTAGTTGTGACAGAAAAGTAAAAATATATTTAAAAAGCACTGTCACATCATCTTAGTAATATGGCCATGCCCATAGCAAAGCTAGCATATAGCAGCAGATTTTGGATTTGATGCGTTGTCTTGTTGTTTGGTGTTGAACTGCCTTCACTGTGGAAGAATTTAGTGTTATTTGTATTCAAGACTCAACTTGCTAAATATCTCAAGTTGCACCACTACCCTAACTTCCGTTCATTGTTAGTCCAACCGTCTGCAGTGGTACAGTACACAGTGACCATGGTGCTACATATGACATATAACAGACAGTCAACACAGGACTATATAAAGTGCAATGTTCAAAAATTGCAAAAAAAACCCCAAAGATGGTGCAACACCAGACAGAACAGAGCGATACAGACACAAGACAGTGCAGTCACAACAGTGTAATTAGAAATGTGCAAAAGACTGCGTATTGTGTAAAAAGTCTCAATACTCAGTCTTGTACTATAATACTACTACCAACACAGAAGTGTCCCATTATCTTCGTGTTTATCGGTCTGAGAGCATCCCCACTCTTCTTGTTTTGCTGCTGACCAACTGGTCCTGACTAATCCTGACTCTTCCCGTCTCATTACATCACGTCACATTCTCCCTGCTGGCTGCAGTGCTGTGCGTTTTGCTGTTTTGAGGCCCTCTGTATCATTCAGATACACCCCTCTGAGTGGATCTCTCTTGATTTTTCTCCACCTCCACCGTCTTGGATTGCAGATGGTTAGTCCTTCTGATCTTGTGAGCTGCTGTGAGCTGCACGACCACTCTAAGCAGGAGGACGACTGGTTCTTTGCTACGGAATCATCAAAGCTACTTTGCAAATACATATTCACAGAGGAGCAACTAAAAAGCAGAAAAAGCTTCATGCACACATGTATACATACCAGCAGACTGAGATAGAAGCTCTTTAAATGTAAAGTTATGTACAGAGAAGCCTGCACAAAACTGCCTGGTTCTTATCTTCGCCCAGTGTGATATAGCAGCCAGTGACAACACTTTACAGGCCCAGGAACAACTTCTTATGGATGCAGTGCTTCTCTCTTATGTTCATAATTCCACGGTGCCGCTCAGGCTGCCCAGGAACACCACAAAATATGATAAAGTCCAGCATGTGAAACCTGATAAGCTGAGAATGGACAGGTTTCCTAACCATGCTGAGTTTGCTGATAACAACCCTTTGATTGAGAGTGGGCATTATTTAAAAGGTCTAGACACTAAAATGCTACAATAATATGAGTTTCCTCAGTTTTATTTATGCAGGATTAGTTTGTGGGGAAATAGCTCGTTCTGTGCAAAGTTCAGCATTATAAGGGGCATTTTAATGCTTATATATATTTAGCTGAACCATCAACTTGCTCTTCTGTCGCCACACATTTTGCATCTCCCCGTTAATATTCTGTGTAAACACTCACCTCTTTTCATTTTTGGCTGTAACTAAATGACCATCATGACAGTGTGTTTCATTTTTGATGGCCATGTTTTCAGTGTCAGTCCTCAGTCTATTTAGTCCCAACTGAAATATCTCATCTGTTAAAGATTTATGAATAAATACTCCATCCATCCATTTGCTTATCCTTTTCAGGGTCGCGGGGTGCGCTGGAGCCTATCCCAGCTGTCTTAGGGCCAGAGGCGGGGTACAGGTTGCCAGTCTGTCGCAGGGCTAACACGTAGACACAGAAAACCATTCGCACTCATAGTCACGCTAACATTTTCTCACGTTTACAACGTGGTTTAAATTAAAACCACGTTGTAAACATGACATTTTTATGGCTGAATTTTGGCATTTTTAACCTAAGAGGTCATGGGGATGATCCACTTGTGAAGCAAACTTCAGCTTTGTTTCAAGGGGGGTTGGACACTTCCTTGTTGGCTTCGGTCCCAAACATTGCTGCTTGCTTGGTCACCACTTCAAAATTCTTTTCAGGTGTAGATCTCAGAAAGATTCATAACCTAGCTGAAATGCATTTGTCTTGCTTTGGTGAGTCTGTTGTATGTCTTGGTTTATTCTGGTAATAACATAGGTAGTTCTGTTTTTATTTAGACCAGCATGTAATTACAGGGATCTCAACTAGCATATGCCCTGGGCAGGATCCTTACAGAGAGCTCAGCAGTGTGTGTCCTTGTGTGTGTGCGCCTCTGTGTGTGTGCGCCTCTGTGTGTGTACCCTGGCACCAGCTTGTCGACCCACTGTCTCCGTCTGTGGTTAACTGAGCTCTTTCATCGGGGAACATCTCTTCTCTTCTTCTTCTGCTTTTTCTTCTTCTACCAATGCAGTCTTTGTCCAGGTTTTTGTCTCCCTGAACCAGTCATCCGATTTGCTTTCATCCCAGCTTTGACCACACCATCTCATTCCCTTTTTTATTTACCCCACCCCCTCCACTCATGCTACCTCTTCTTTCCTCATCTCTCCATCCCTTCCTCCCGCCACACTAATCTTTCCCCCCATCCCATTCAGTGATAATAATCCCTGCTTAATGTAATTGGGCTGTGTAATCTTTGGTTAGCAACAATCAGCCTAATAGACAGCCTGGCTGGCTCTTTGTCTGCACTAGTGTCCCCATCCGCTGACATCCAGTCTCCCAGTGTAGCCAATTAAAATGTGAATTGTCTCAAACTCCCTAAAGCAAAGTCATCAGTTGATGGCACCGAACTGGAGCACTTGTGGGCACTGAATAGCACATATTCAGTGTCGTTTAAGGGAGTATTAACTTGTGATAATGCAGAGAAAGGTTTGGTTAAATGGTGACAACAGCTGCTGATGCAGCATGATAGGAAAAGGCAATAATGATTAAAAAACTAAGAGTTTAGTGCTGTGAAGCCTTTGTTTTGGCATAAAAAGCACAAACTACCCATTGTCATCATGCAATTGTCCTTTGTAATGTAGCTGCTAGCTGTAGAGCTGCGTCACAACAATCACAGGCATGATTTAAGGGTAATGACGGCTCTGTGTGCGTGTTGTTTTTTTGTTTTTTTCTAAAACGGCTCATTCCCGAACCAGTATGTAATCACTATGGAAACTGTGTATGTGCGCATGACCCGTTTTAATCTGAGTGAGCTGAACTGCAGCTCCCTCAGATTTGTTATATTGAACTGTAATCTTCAATCATCTCTAATCTACTACAACTTGGATTGCTCCTCTCGCTGCCCTCATCCCTACGTGTTTGTGCGTGCTTGTATGCGTGCTCGAGTGGGTGTTAGGCTTTGTGCGTGTGTACATGTGTGCATTTCTCCCAAGGCAACAAATTCTTTCATCTTTTTATATCTCCATTTCCCGTATTGCCTCCCACACATATTGAACAGTGCTGCTGCTGCAGAGCAGTGTTGTGCTGGAGAGACACCTGGTGGTGAATGTGGGGAGTGGCACCACATGCTGCGACTGATGATTATTTTCATTACAGGTTATCTTATCAGCTTTGTTAAGATTTCTAAGATGGCAAATGACAATTTCATAATTTTTTCATACCCCAGTGTGATGTTATAAGATTATGTAAATTGTATAATACAAAAACATCCTCACATTTTGGAAGCGCGCTGTACATTTTATTTATTTATTTATTTTTTAAATATAATGCAAACATAATACTGGCAAGGCAGTGAGAAGGGCCTGGTTTGAATCCACCATCCTTTCTGTGTGGAGTTTGCATTTGTTCCCCGTTTCTGAGTGGGCTCTCTCCGGGTACTCTAGGTTCCTAACATGCAGTTAGTGGGGTTAGGTGTGAATGTGAGTGTGAATGGTTGTCTGTCTCTCTGTTGGCCCTGTGTGGGAGTCTGTCCATGGTGTGGATCTGACTTGAATAAGTGTAAGAGGATGGATAATACTAGCAGGCTTCATAAAAATTACTGCAAAGCCTCAATACATAGACTTAAGTGATGCATTGGCTTGCTGTTTTAGCTTTACTGCACACCAAGAAGGTCCATGGTCTGAATTCACTGGCCCTCTGGGACCATCTGTGTGGAGTCTGCATGTTCTCCTTATGGCAGCTTTGGTTCTCTCCGGTCCACAGGGAGACTCCCACAGTCCAAAGACGCGTTAGGTTAACTGGTGATTCTAAATTAGCCGTAGATGTGTGTTGGTCCTGTGGTAGACTGGCAACCTGTCCAGAGTGTACTTAACTTTTTGTCCCATGACACCTGAGGGAGACCCTGTGACTGTGAATTTGATAAGGAGAACAATGATGGATGTTTCAGCTTTACGAGTGTTTCATGTTTTGAGGGGGAAAAAGCATTATTATATTAATACCTTTCTTTAGTTATTGTATTATTCCTACTAATTTATTAACCTTGAGGATTTTATAAACAATTCATTATGTAAGTCAGATTTTCCATTAAGATTTAAAAGGGAGTATTTGTATTAGTTTTTATGCATTTAAAATCTTTTTGAGTGGACAACAAACATAAGCAGGATTAAAATGAGCAAGCATCATGTTAGCAAAAAGGTTAGACACTCAGGGGTCACACAGCTGCCTGCCAATGGTTAAAGCTGAAATATGAACAGGAAGTTCTGTTGAAAGGTTAGAAGCAGTTTAGAGAGTTAATGTTTGCCTTTGCAATGCTGCGTTATATGGTGTAATGACATGAGCTAAAGGTTATTCCATGTGTGGATCTACTGGATGACTTTTTTTTTTTTAAAGCAGCTTTAGTAAGAAAACGCTGAGTAAATGTTTAAGATTGAGCACAGTTTAATTAATCTGTCCTCACAAATATTGCTGTACACATTTGCTTGGTAAGTGGAAGGTTGTTGGTTCAGTTCCAGCTGGAGACACAAATCCCCTGTGGGGCTGTGTCAGGAAGGGCATCCAAACATGCAGCACTGCCCACTGTGGCGACCCCTTGTGGCAGCAGCCGAAAGTACCTATAAACAGAACTATTTGAAACAATTAATCGCATTCAAATACTCTGTTTGTCACCCTTTACTGAACTTGATTCGGGTATTGTGTAGAGTTGCTGAGAATGAAGCTCTGCTTGGTTATTTAGATGTTACATTGAAGTCACTTATGATTGAAAATATTATGATTAGTTTGAAATATTGTAATTGGACTTTTTAAGTCATTTTAAATGATTTAAACTCATTTATCATCATTTGTCAACTGTGACACTTCTGATCAATTTAATGATGTCTTTAAGATCAAAAAGCTGATCTCCGTTCAGAAACAAAGAGCAGCTTTTAAACTGTCACGTATTTCAGCTGTGTGGGGAAACCACATCCACCTGAGCAGCAACGGAGGCTTAAGTCTGTGTTATGTGAACATGAGACCATGGATTACATCTTTAACTCCTCTTGTCTTTTCTACTAACCCTCAGGAAACCCTCCCACCCCCTGCTGGACCCCTTCATCCATCACATGGGCCTGGGGGGTCGCGGCCACTGGGAGTCACCTCTGGGCTCGGTTCCTCGTCTGCCCAGCCACAGTGCCTGTGAGATGGGAGAACTCACGCAGACAGGTGACAAGAGCAGTTGAACCGAACTCTTACAGACATTGTTATGTGTTGAGTACTCACATAATTTATTCTACATCATTCATGCCACGTTTCATTTTCCCATCGTTGTCCAGGTGTGGTGCAGCACCTTCGCAATGGGCAGCTCCTCCACCACGCCTACAAACAACACAGTCTCTTCCCTTCTGATTGGGCGCCCCGTCAGATCTGGGTGGAGACCACAGGGAAGAGTCGCACTCTTCAGAGCGGGCTGGCCTTCCTCTACGGTTTCCTTCCGGACTTTGATTGGACGAAGCTGACCGTGCGTCACCAGTGGAGCACGCTGTTCTGCAGCTCGGCCTGCGACTGCCCTGCCAGGAACAGGTACCTGGAGGAGGAGCAGAGGAGGCAGTATCAGCTCAGAGCGGCCGATACTGAACTGGAGAGAACTTACATGGATATGGCACGAACTTTGGGTCTTCCCACTCGGCAGCTCCGAGCTGCAAACCCCATAGACTCCCTGCTGTGCCACCTGTGCCATGGCCTTTCGTTCCCATGTGTTCCCATAGGGGATAGTGGCGCCGGCGGATGCCTGACTATGGAACAGTTTGCCGTGATCCGACGGCAGCAGCTGGACGATGAGGTGGACCGGAGGAGAGCGGGGCTGTACCACAAATACGCCATCCTGGCGATGTATCCCTACCTCAACCGAACCGCCGCCAAGATGGAGCGGATCGCTAAGAGCATCGAGGCTGGTCGTGAGCCTCGTTCCGGGGGCGAGGAGGTCTTCACTCTCTCTTCAGCCCATGATGTCACAGTGGCTCCATTGCTAAGTGCCCTGGGTCTCGAAGAAGCCCGGTTCCCAAGGTTTGCAGCAAGAATTGTCTTTGAACTGTGGAAAAGTCCCTCGATGATACAAGGCCAAGTAAAAAAGAGAGGTGGAAAAGGTGAGAAGTCAAAGGCCAAATACGGCGAAACATTCATCCGGGTGCTGTACAACGGCGAGGACGTGACATTTCACACCTCCTTCTGTCGCCCACACGACCGCCACGTCAGCCAGCCTCTCTGCCCTCTGAAAAATTTCCTGTCTTTTGTTAGGAGAGACATGTTCAGCGTTGTCAATGCCACCTCCTACAAGGAGGCCTGCTACAGGCGCCCTG
This sequence comes from Rhamphochromis sp. 'chilingali', assembly GCF_963969265.1. NCBI lineage: Eukaryota > Metazoa > Chordata > Actinopteri > Cichliformes > Cichlidae > Rhamphochromis > Rhamphochromis sp. 'chilingali'. Next base: position 33,091,903 of record NC_137935.1, read on the forward strand.
GTTGACAGACTGAGAGGAGGGCGACTGAGTAAAGCTTGATGGCAGATGGTTGTACTTTCATTTAGAATGTTTTTGAAGACGGTGTACTCTTACTCTGCTCGTAGTGTCTCCACATTTTATAACATAGTCCTTTTACATTTCTGAGCATGAAGTGTGACACAATCACACACAACATGACCTTCACTTTATAACCTTTCTACAAGCGTACGATCATTTTATAAAGATCTGTTCTCGACTCTATCTGTACAACACAAACAATTCAAGGGAAGTTGAACAGCACTCAGCCACTTTATTCCAACATTCCATGACAACTTGAAACTGCAACATTTCATTATTTCCAAATGCCTGTAAGAAAGAGGAATATTGAAGCTGGAAATACTATGATGGGAATATTTTGTGTATAATAATGTATTTCAATCAAAACTTTGGGCCAGTTTGAGCTGTAGAACTCAAGATGACCAAGTTTTGTTTTAACATTTAATCTTTGCAGCAGGCTTTGTTTTTAGCAGTAACATTCTCACACGTTGCCGTGTGTCTTTTTATTCTTGGCTTCATTCAAATTGTTTGCGATACTCTAATAGTGACAGTTTGGTGCTATTAGTAATCACGCCCCTCTTCTCATTTTGGTCTTTCTACTGAGTCTAATAAACGTTTTTCCGAACAGACGTACGTTACTGTAAAACAGTAAAATAAATGCCGTCATGTTTTAATGCTCTGTTCTTAGTGTTTTTTTTTTTTTCAGCTATGACCCATTTGGTTTGGATTTTAAATACTGAATAAACAAATAAAAGCTGTTTCTAATCTTACTTTGTCTTACTGGTGATTTTTTGTAAAGCGATGATATAAAATCATTGCATCTAAAATGTACCCAGTTATATTAAAAGTCGTTAAAAACATTTCTGCAAGAATATCAACAGATGTCGTTTCATACACCTGTTTTGTCACCCTTGTAAAAATGTCTTGCTTTAGATGTTAGCTGATCCTTCTACCACCATCTTCCATTTCAACTCACTCTTTTTAAAAAAAAAAAATACTGTCTCTGATTTTGACTAAGCCATTTCAACACCCTGGATTTCCACTTCTCGGCCCATTACTTGGTGGATTTTCTGTTGTTTAGGATCATTATTCTGTTGAAATGGCTCCCTCAGGTCCAACTTTCTGACTGATAACTTGAATTATCTTCAAGCATATGCTTCAAGCTGCCAAATGTGTCCTGTGTTAATGAAGCCAAACGGCTCTTTGTTTCATCTGTGAGAGTAGATCCTCCCAAAAGGCAAATTGTTGCTTTAAAGTCTTTATGGAGCATGAATGTGTGTGGATGGCACACAGTTCACAAAGCTCAAACCTCTTTCTTTCTACACGTTTAGATAAAGACAGTTCCAGGAGTTTCCCTTTGATTCTGGGATGGACAGTCTGTATTAGATCTTCTAAAATTGCTTGTCAGACATGAACATCTACAAACATTAGATAATGCTTTGGATCTTGGCACGATTATGCCCCACACTGACAGTGAAGAGACAACAGTCGCTATATTTGACATTCACCAGGTCACAAGTTGCCCATCTAGGGTTGGGATTGGGTTTTATTTTGGCTTAATCTTCAACCACTTACAGAGTTTCCTATTTGTAACTCCCACATGAAAAGGCTTTTGACAAAATAAACTAACAATAAAGGCAAAATAAATGTATGAATGTATTGAAATGTAAAGTGTGAAGAGAGATTCTATTTCTCGGCTGTCCTGGGAACGCCGTGTTGTTCCCCCGGACAAGCTGGAGGAGGTAGCTGGGGAGAGGGAGGTCTGGGCTTCTCTGCTTGGGCTGCGCCTGCGACCCGGCCTCAGATAAGCAGAAGAAGATGGATGGATGGAGTGAAGGTGTGCCTCTACAACATGAAGCTAAAATAAAACCCAGTTCCATCCCTACATGGGTGACGACCTCATGGATATCAAAAGAGAAATAAGGAAGTTTTCTATCATTCACGCCTAACCTATAAAACCTGATTATTATTGTTTTGAACCTAAAGTCGTGTAAAAAGTGTGTCTTGACTGATCTGCTGTCTTGTTTAAATTCTTCTTATCTCCCTCTATGTGTGGCTCTGTTGGTTTCCTACATATCTGTACTGAATTACAAGTGCTAATTATAGCTATTTTAGATACTTTTGGGTGGCTTTAGTTTGAAAATATCTGCCCTGTAACCTTGTTGCTTTATAAAGTTGAAATTACTACCGTCAGAGAAATCTGGAGTAAACACTTTCACATGTAGGAAAAGTAACTGAACTGAAGGTGCTTTCCTTCACTCTGTGCCTAATTTGCTCAGTACTGAAGTGATAAGAGCGGGTTGTACTGCATAGACAGTAAAATTACACCACTAGGTGGCGTATTAGCTCCACAGACCATGCATACCTATGCAGTCTGACCCATCTGCTGCTATCAGTTATCCACTTTGTCAGCAGAGCTGCAGGGCCACACCACAGAGGCAATCTATTTATATAAATGTGTGCCTATTCCTCACCACCGGACGAGTCATGTGTCATCATCATTAGGAGCATAATACATTGATGACAAGGTATCTATTGTACAGCTCATTTTCAAAAGTGCCTCAGCTTGTTCGCTGTGTTTTTTTTAGTCTTTTCCGAATCCTCTGAATCAGGAGAGTATTGACTGGAAAAATGCAATAACATGAATGAGTCAGTAAATTACATTTGCAGTATATGGATGTGATATTTGTCCTGGCGGTAGAGGGCTATTTGGTAGTGAATAAAAGCGTGCACAATTGATGCTGAGGACAGATTACAAATGTCATGTGCTCTAGCAGGAGTTTTTTATTTAGCCACGCTGCAGTCTGAGGGGAGGAGGGCTTGCTGTCGTTTTCAGGAGCCGTGCGAGTTTGTGCTGAGTTTCTCAAAGCGTATTGAACAGTTTCATTGAGTCGCTGAATCTTATTGTCAGACAGGAGTCACTCCGGCATTTGAACAGCAACGCCGGATTAAAAATCACTCGAGTTGCATCCTGGCACTTTGTGTCTCAATCCCAAAGTTCAGGCAAACTGCAAAAGTCTATGCAAATTTATTCCCAAACTTTTCCCCAAGCCTCCGAGGCCATTTCCCATTTTATACCATGACGTCAGGGCTGTTAATGATAGGAGCTAACCTCCTCTGGACGGCTTGATTCCTCCCTCTTTTGTCCTGCCCTCTCTCACCGACGCCTTTCCCTCCAGGCCCTGACACCCCTCTGCCACCCACGCCACTGATGTCATCCTGCCACAGCGAGGTGGAGCAGCAATTTCCTCCTGCCACAACTTGCTTAATCTTTGATGTTGCTACGCCGCCTCCGGCTTTGGGTTATACACCGGTGTCTATCACCCTTCTGTGTGTGTGTGTGTGTGTGTGTGTGTGCGCGCACGCATAGGAGGGTAAAGACAGATCACGGTGAATGTATCTCAGTTCCAACCTTGTGTGTGTGTGTGTTGACCTACCAACAATGTCCACTTGACACAAAAGCTGCTGTATAGATTTCCAAACAGACCCAGAACAGTAACAGAGGCTGCTGAAAACTGGGATGTGTGTGTGTTGTTTTGGATAGATGAGGGCAAAGCAGCTGACTGACAGCTCAGACAGTAGGAGAGGAGCATTGCGGTCAACGCCAAGGAGAAGGGAAGATGGAAGAGAGGGAGAGGCTGTGGTCATGGTTAGATATTAACCTCATGGAATTATCCCCGGACTCTGCTCGCTCCCAAAACCACAGTTTACCAGCCACTGGTTGGAGGAATTAAAGAGAGATATTAAATTTCATGTTGTGAAGAGGTTTCAGAGCGGGAACAACAGCTACCAGGCTCAGGGCTGAAGGAGGCCTAGTGCAGACCGAAGGGAGCAACTTCCTCTGTCTTCCCACGGTTTCATTCACTGTAACTCATAAGAAATGAGCCACTAAGAATACATAAGAGAAATAAATGTCCCATGCTCTCAAGGATATTATCTTTACATGTTTCATTGTGGACAGTTTAACAATTTACTGTAAATCGGGGGGAGATTGTGATTTGGGAAGCTGTGATGCTATACTGTCCTGATGCTGAGATAAAGACTTTTCAAAAGAAAAGTCTGACATTTTACAAAGTGCTCCGTTACTGTAAACCCCCCTCACCCAAACCCAGGCTACATTTTTGGAGTCGCTGGTATGTGTTATAAAAGTAGAGTGCCTTAAATGTGCATTTTTTTAAATGGGGTAACTTTTCAGTTTCTCTGTGATGTTGGTGGACATTTAACTGATGAGTTTATGGATAAGGCCATACTGATGAAAACATAATTTTTTTCAGTGATGGTCCTTATTAGCGTCAGAAAGGAATTGGGTAAACAAATGAGTGTGCAGCGTCTTTAGGTTAATATCTGGTTTCAAAACACGAATATAGCAATGGCAAAAATGCTCATATCAAAGGTTTACAACAGGACTTCACTTATTAGTGAATGATACCATGCTGGCTACATCTATGCTTTATAATATATGGCCAGAGCCAGCTTGCTGTTTGCCTGTGTGCTATGCTAAGCAAGCTATCTCCTACAGTGGGGCAAAAAAGTATTTAGTCAGCCACCGATTGTGCAAGTTCCCCCACTTAAAATGATGACAGAGGTCAGTAATTTGCACCAGAGGTACACTTCAACTGTGAGAGACAGAATGTGAAAAAAAAATCCATGAATTCACATAGTAGGATTTGTAAAGAATTTATTCGTAAATTAGGGTGGAAAATAAGTATTTGGTCACCTCAAACAAGGAAAATTTCTGGCTCTCACAGACCTGTAACGTCTTCTGTAAGAAGCTTTTCTGTCCCCCACTCGTTACCTGTATGAATGGCACCTGTTTGAACTCATCATCTGTATAAAAGACACCTGTCCACAGCCTCAAACAGTCAGACTCCAAACTCCGCCATGGCCAAGACCAAAGAGCTTTCGAAGGACACCAGGAAAAGTATTGTAGACCTGCACCAGACTGGGAAGAGTGAATCTACAATAGGCAAGCAGCTTGGTGTGAAAAAATCAACTGTGGGAGCAATCATCAGAAAATGGAAGACATACAAGACCACTGATAATCTCCCTCGATCTGGGGCTCCACGCAAGATCTCATCCCGTGGGGTCAAAATGATCATGAGAACGGTGAGCAAAGATCCCAGAACCACACGGGGGGACCTGGTGAATGACCTGCAGAGAGCTGGGACCAAAGTAACAAAGGTCACCATCAGTAACACACTACAACGGCAGGGAATCACATCCCGCAGTGCCAGACGTGTTCCGCTGCTGCATGTCCAGGCCCGTCTGAAGTTTGCCAGAGAGCACATGGATGATACAGCAGAGGATTGGGAGAATGTCATGTGGTCAGATGAAACCAAAGTAGAACTTTTTGGTATAAACTCAACTCGTCGTGTTTGGAGGAAGAAGAATACTGAGTTGCATCCCAAGAACACCATACCTACTGTGAAGCATGGGGGTGGAAACATCATGCTATGGGGCTGTTTTTCTGCCAAGGGGACAGGGCGACTGATCCGTGTTGAGGACATAATGAATGGGGCCATGTATCGTGAGATTTTGAGCCAAAACCTCCTTCCATCAGTGAGAACTTTGAAGATGAAACGAGGCTGGGTCTTCCAACATGACAATGATCCAAAACACACCGCCCGGGCAACAAAGGAGTGGCTCCGTAAGAAGCATTTGAAAGTCCTGGAGTGGCCTAGCCAGTCTCCAGACCTCAACCCCATAGAAAATCTGTGGCGGGAGTTGAAAGTCCGTGTTGCTCGGCGACAGCCCCAAAACATCACTGCTCTCGAGAAGATCTGCATGGAGGAATGGGCCAAAATACCAGCTACTGTGTGTGCAAACCTGGTAAAGACCTATAGTAAACGTTTGACCTCTGTTATTGCCAACAAAGGTTATGTTACAAAGTATTGAGTTGTATTTTTGTTATTGACCAAATACTTATTTTCCACCCTGATTTACGAATAAATTCTTTACAAATCCTACCATGTGGATTCATGGATTTTTTTTTCACATTCTGTCTCTCACAGTTGAAGTGTACCTCTGGTGCAAATTACTGACCTCTGTCATCATTTTAGGTGGGGGAACTTGCACAATCGGTGGCTGACTAAATACTTTTTTGCCCCACTGTAGTTGTAGCTTTTTCTGTAAAGAAATGACTAAGAGCAGTATTGAGCTTTTTACTCTAACAGTTTGTTCAGAACAACCAGAAAGTGGAGTTTTATGTGGCAAGGTTACTTAGAAAGTCTAACAGGGGGAGATTCTTTCATAAACGGTTGATTTTTCTAACAACACTAGCAATCAGAAATTCAACTCAGTTCAGCTGATTTAAATTTATATAGCACAAGACAACAACAACAACCTCAAGTCACTATATATATAGCGAAAACCCCAATAATCTAATGACCGCCTGTGACCAAGCACTTGGCAACAGTAGGAAGAAGAAACTGCATTTTAACAGGAAGAAACCCTGCAGCAGAACCAGGCTCGGGGAGGGACTGCCATCTGCTGCAACTGGCTGGGGGCTGAATCAAGGAAGACAGGAAAAAAGACACACTGGGAAATTGGCTGCTAGCTTTCTCTCTATAGGCAGCTGGAGGAAAAAAAGAAACTATAGGATGTCCTAAGTTGTGCTAACGTGTTGGGGTGGCTGTAGCTCAGGAGATAGCGCAGTGAGCTACTGATGCAGGGGTGGGCAATTCCAGGCCCCGAGGGCCGGTGTCCTGCAGGTTTTAGATCTCACCTTGGGTCAACATATCTGAATCACATGATTAGTTCTTTACCAGGCCTCTGGAGAACTTCAGGACATGTTGAGGAGCTAATTTAGCCATTTAAATCAGCTGTGGTGGTTCAAGGACACATCTAAAACCTGCAGGGACACCGGCCCTCGAGGCCTGGAGTTGCCCACCCCTGCTGATGGAAGGTTAGTGGTTCGATCCCTGGCTCCTCCAGTCTGCAAGTATCCTTGGGCAGGATCCTAACTCCAAATTGCTCTCTGATGCGTCCATTGGAGTATGAATGGTAGTTAGGAAGCACTACGAAACATAGAACACAGTGATTGGGTGACTATGTCATGTTGTATAGAGTGCTTCGAGTACTCTGAGAGAGTAGAAAAGTGCTATATACAAATTAGTCAATTTACCATGTTGCTGTTACTTCAGGTTGAGGTTATACTCCGCTTTCTCTTGGGGGTTAGGGTCCAAAAACTCTAGCACGATTTGGTTTGAAAACAATATAACTCTTTTAAAGGAAGTGAATAGATTTCCCCAAACATCTAAATAATCTCTTAATGGTTATTATGAGGTACGCTACATAAGGTGGTAGTTTTATAACGTAGTGTAGTGTGCTAATGTACAAGCTAGTCAAACTCCACACTATCAGCATGTTAAAGCCACTGAGAAAAGAGAATATTAAAGGGTTTTCTAAAAAAAAAGGGTTTTGCAGTCAAGCAGCAACCTTTCTTGTAAAAAAAAAATAGATCTTGGAATTGAAGGATTTCTTGTGGAAATCCTCACCCCCTTTTAAGTTATATTGATGCTATGCATACCCACTAAGCTAGCAAAAGTTGCACAGTAAACACACAGGATTTAGTCTTTGTGCTAATCTAAGATAAGTGTTAGGGAGCTATATCTCCTGGCGAAGAGAAATTATATTCCTTTTAAATTCTTCATAAAATACACACAAAGAAAATTACAGCATTGTGCAGAGTATAAAAGGTATTATTGGTGGGGGGGGGGTAAGGTGAAAAGAGTTTGTGTGTTGGGCTAAAAGTTAGCTAATTTGCAGTCTGTGTGGTTTGTCTGTCACTGTCTAGACTGTGCCACCTCCATGTTTTCTCAGATGGGAGGCTGTGTTACGCCCTTTAGATACGCAAACAACACAGCAACCAAGTATTTGTCCATGGGAGGGGAGTGTGTGTAGTCTTTGTACAGTTTAAATGCACGTTGTATTTTATGCTCCTTGTGTGTGCACTTTACCTGTTTGTGATTTATTGAGATGGGAGCGAGTTCTCATTAGCTAAAATAATCAGGATTTATGAGTCTCTCTGCGCTGTAAGCGACAGGCCGGAGGCTGCTCCCCACACTGGCGCACACAGCCCGGCTAACCGAGTTTGCAGCCTCACGCTCCTCCATCGAGGCTCATTCAGTCAATCATTCATCAGTTACGCACACTTTAGAGTAATTTGTGCTTTTTTACTTTTTCTCTCTCTACACACATTCTTTGAGCATGTCTAAAGTGTTCCCGGCTTCCGCATGAGCAGTTTGTCTTCGCGCTAGTCTTCCCCTGATGTCCATGCTGACATCATTTGCCCGTCTGTGATGTTTGCAACTTTATTATCTTCTCCTGTATTTGTCTGTATCGTCTTCCACTGTTAGCTGTTACTCAAACCAGGTCATTGTGTGTGTGTTTGTGTGTGGAGGGTAGGTGTAGTATTTCTTTTTCTATAACGACCAATTTGAGATTTAGTCCAGGCACAACCAGTAGGCCAAAACGTGATTTCTCTCATCAGTTGGTGAGTGGTTGCTGGAGGCAGCTGTCACTCCTGTCGCTGACTATGAAACCTTCATTTACTCAGGCCTAAAGACATGTCATAGACACTGGGAACTGCAGGTTGCTGGAGAAAAGTGTATTCCACAACTGGTTGGCAAGTGGTTGATACCGTGCTCTACCAAAAACCTCCTTGCGATTGCATTGTTCGCTAGCAGGTTGCTGCGGTAGTTTACATGGCACATGCTGATTTGTCTGCAAAGATTTGCAAACTGCTCACCAAATGGTAGTGAAACTGAAAAATGTGACACAATTTTTAAAAACGAGCAGTAAGGCACAGCTTTCAATTTGAAGACAGGTGTTTGCAGACAAAGCAGCATCTTTCATGCAGACTATAGGTGACTGGGTTAATCTGCTAGCAACCAAAGCTTTTACAAGGAGATTTTTGGGTTGGCACACTTTATGTGTACAATTTCACCAGGTGATAGGCAGCAATCTCCAGCCAAGGTGAACGTGGAAGTTTGCCTAACCAAGTTTGCTAGCATTAGCTGCTAACTAAACACTCCCCCTTCTTTTCCAGTTATAGTGCTAAAAAAAAACCTACCACAGCAGCGACTAAAACTCTTAGTTCCAACTTCAGTATTCTTCAGACTTTCAGAAACCAATGTGATGTCACAGTAACAACTTCCATCTTTTATATACAGTCTATTGGTACAGCTCTCGTATGATGGGACTTTTTGGAAAGTACTCTGTGTTTTAGTGCTTTTAGAGACAAAAAATTTCAAGGTCATGCTCGCATTTTACAGTTCAGGTTAAAGTCAGGTGTAGGTTAGGTGTGGGGTTAGACTTTTAGTTATGAAGCAATGCATTATGTTACCATGAGGCCAAAAAAATCGTGAACTACATGTGTGTGTCTAAGATCCCTGGAAACACCCTCTCGAATGTAAATGGCTAACAACCCCCCTCTGCATCTTTCAAGAAGGAAAAGCAGGAAGAGAAGGGAAATGAGACAGGCAGACGAATGACCACCAAACACAGTCGAGTGATAGACACGCATACAAATATACAGCAAGTCAACGGCGAGGGACTCAGAGACAGAGTGAAGGAGGAGGAGGGGATGGGATGGTGGGGATAAAAGCGTTCAGTAAAATGGGTCAGGCCTGTCTGCCATACCAGGCACATACACACAGTGTGCAACCCCGAGAGAGAGACCCAGACTGTACAACATGCTGCCGAGAGGAGAGACGGCAGGAGGGGAGGGAGAAGTAGAAGGATCACAGAAAAACAGACATGTAAACAGAGATGAGCTCAGATATGAAAGTTGCAGTTCACTCAAATCACACAAAAATATGTTCTTACGTGCCTTCCTATAGCGCTATAGGCTAAAGTGATTCTGTTTATCTGTTGTGCACGTTGAGATCTCTGAGATTTCCGTTTACACCAAGAACAACGTCTTCCCAGGAAAACAAAGTACTTCAATTCAGAAGTGGCACCCTCGCAGGACTCAGGTTAAGGACGTTAACACAGGAAAGCACTCAGTCATTTTGATGAGGCGAAGCAGGAGGTTTCAAATGACTGAAAGCTGATGAACTGCAGCTTTGCTGTATTCACTGTGCACTGGCTGTGTGATTTTTCAGCAAACTCTCAGTTTTCACCTTTTTGGCAGTTGTATAGTCGTGGGAAGCGGGGATGGTGGAGATGTCAGGTGACTGTGTGATACTGTACAGGGTATCAATCCAATACCAAGGGCAGGGCATTATTGCCGATACTAATATTGATATCAATACTTTTAACATATAAAGGCAGCTTATATAATGAGTTATAAGGTTAATTATTATCAGTTTGCAAATTCTGAACACATTTTAATGACCACTGTGATTTTTACTTTCTTGCAGATTTAAATTAGTTGGATTAATTTTGATGACAGGTATTCTTTCATGGGCAAAGGTACAAGAAGATGAAATCTGTTCTTACTAAAGCAGTGTACCTGCTTCTTTATCTGCTGGACAGTATTTTTAAAAAAGACAACCTTAGCTTTTAGCTTCAAGATCACACCACAGTTCTTTTTCATTCATGTGTTGTCATTAAATTTCCGAATGACGGGTCTGACGGGACGAGGAGGAAGTTGGTTTTGACCTGTGACTAAAAGAGCCTCGCGTTAGACTCTGACCCGCGATGCTGAATGCGGTTCTGCCGGCTGCTGTTCAGGCCGCGCCAGTCATTTTTTATGGTACGCTGCTCGCCTGATGAAAGGACGCGGGCGAGTTTGTTTGGTGGACTGGAACTGCATCAAAGAAAAGAGAGAGAAGAAAGGAAAACGAGCCAGGCTGTCACTGAAGTGAGAACTGCTCCGCGGCTGCTTGGCTTGAACAGATGAAAGGGTTAATATCATTTGACAACACTCAACAATGAGTAATGACTCCAAAGCCTCCCACTCCCCTCCATACCTTCACGCTGTTTCACTTTTTTTCTTTTTTCCTGATGCGTGGCTTTATTTGCCGTACTGCTTCTGCTACACTCTGCCTTGTTTGTCTCCATTGTATGCACAGCAGCGTGCTGCTTACCGTCTGTATGTGCCTAGGTAAACACGTTTTGTGAATATCAGTTAATCCATCACGGCCGTCACGCTGAAAAGTTTCTCTCCCGCAGGGCCCTGCGGTGCTGCGGTATCAGGTGGAAGAGTTCCACTTCCTGTCTTTGTGGGCAGGTTCCTGGCCGAGAGGGACAATCTCCCCACTGGCCCCTGGCGAATTGAGCATGCAGCCCTTGGGTGACACTACCTGTTCTGCCACGGCCCTGGATGGCGCCACTGTGGGGCTGGTGGAAGGGTGTGTGTGTGTGTGTGTGTGTGTTTGTTAAAATGGTGCAAAAAGGAAGTTGCAGTTTGTTTTCTGTGGCCTGAAATAGAACTCTTGCTAACATTATTTGCACTCCTGCTGGTGTAATAGCAGAAATTCAACAGTGGTGTTATATTTTGGTGTGAGGTGGCAATCACTTTGTCGTGGGGAAGGATTCATGTCAGTATCTCCCCCTCTCACACACACACACATTTGCACAGGCGAGCTGCACAGATTTTAAATTGAATCTCTCTTGTCCGCGCTGTGGGTGACCTTCCCATTCAGAGCTGAGGAATGTTCCAGAAAGCCAATACAGCCACCGTGATTTCATTCTCATGCAGCCAGCCGGTGACAAGCAGGGAGAGAGATCCAAGAGACAGGGGGGAGCAAGGAGCCTCATACTTTCTGACCTTGTATATGATTATAGAAGGTGGCCCAGAGGAGCTGGTCAATTCTGAACGGACTCTCGTGGGTTATTAGATATTATCCACGTGTTACATGGAAATTAATTAATTTATATTTAATCTGGGAAAAGAATACAACATCTTCTCTTTGTGTGTGGGTAAAAGTCTCTAAGAGCTTCCAAAGTAATGCGCTATTTTCACTTATGTGAACATGTTACTGTAATAATTTCATTTCGTGTGTGCGAGGAGATAAATGGTGGAGCATCCTACAGCTGGATGTTGCTGGTGTAATGCAAACCGCAGGTAGGACAGAAACAACAACATGCTAACACAAAGCTAGCCAAGAACCCGGAGTCATGTTAAAGCTGAGTGAATGGCGACCCCAGCTCAGCAGCCAGAGCCTGGATTTCAACAGGTACCCAAAAAAGGCAGTGATTAATTATTTATTTCATTGTATGTTTCATTGTATCAACAACTGTGAAAGTGTAACAGTGCATAACTGTGGATACAGCTTTCTAACTAAGTCAGCTCACACTAGCTGATAGCTGGACACTCAAAAATCTTTTATATACAGTTTATGTTTTTAAAATTAATGTCCATCTTTATCCAACTTCTACAAATATAACAGACAACAGACTTTCCACGCCTAACAGCAGAAGACATGTTTGCTTTCAGATGTGATTTAATAACACTTTGTTTCAATCACAGTATGCCTTTTAAGCATTCAAAATACAAAGAACAGAGACTGTGACACATTAGGCTACTGTGGTATTTTCACACCGACGTGGCCTTACAAAAACACATCAGAAGAACTCCCACCCTGGTGAGGAACAGCCTCCCCGCAGATGGCTTTCTCACCAGCAGCACACTGAAACAAAAGTTCACTTCTACCACTGTGGGTGGAGTGAGGAGGATGAATGCATCAGCAGTGTAACAAAGCCTCAGAAGACCAAGATTACTGCATTGGAACATAAAAAGGGAGGTGGTAGTGAAGACGAACTGTTAGACTTTGATATCTGCATTTTTATCCAACGTCTGTAATCTTGTTTAGCTTTTTGCATCAAATTGCTAAATAGTGTAACGCTTAAATAGAAAGGCGCAAATGAAAAAGGAGAATTAGGTAAGTAAAAATCAATTCAAGGTCAAATAAAAGAGAGAACAAAGTGAAAACTCCAAAGCAATAATCTCCCGTCAAACCAGCAGGCTAATGGGGCCAAAACTATTTCAGTCTTGACTAAACAAAAGAGAGACAGCGCTTTAATGAGTCTGCCACTCACCAAGAGACAACAGCCCCTTCACTCTGAAATCATTTCCGAGCTACATGCTTGATAGTTCAGCTGTGTGAGACTCACCTTGAACTCAGGCGATGTAATCACTGTTTATTGTCTCTGTCTCAATTCCTCAATTTATTCTGTTTCTGTGCTTTATGAAGCTTGAGTAACAATCATTGCTTCCGTCATATGACAACAAGGGAAGATGAATCATATTGGTGAAGAGACAAAAAAATGAAAAAACTCTGCAGGTCATCATGAAATGTATGTTTCTCAAAGTTTTGTGGTATCGTGACTTCGGGGCTGGTTTGTGAACTGCTTGGTGAGCTAATGGCTAATGTGTTAGCAAGTCAGGGTGTGTACAACATTGTATTGTTTTGTTCCATCAGGTTTTTGATCTATGATGTGTGTTTATAAGGCTAGGATTAAGCCCTTTACTATTACCTACGATTTAGACTTCTAGGGCCATTACACATTGACACAAAATTGTGATTTTTTTCAGATGCAGACTTGTCATGTAACGTATAGAAATACCAAAAATGTTGCCTTTTTGGTTCATTTTCGTCCTCAAAAAATGTGCTTCATTAATAGGTGAGTTCATAAAATATTTTTAATGCATGAAATATTCTCGCAGATTTTATGTGTTTGGCGTTCATGTCTTGTTAGGTATGCTAGCATCAAAGGGGCACATGGGTTTTAGCTTCTTTTGTCACAAAGTGCTACAGATTGGTAGATAATGAGGATTTTAGATCGTTCTTATCAAGCTGATGTAGCCTACATAGTGCAATGCAACCTATGTCAGTGCCACACTTTCAAAAGACTAAGATGATGATGGCAAAAATGCTTACTCTCTATGTGGTTATACACCACTTTGCATTTAATGATTAAACTCTGGCTTGCACGGTGTTTCTTATCTTATCTTATGCAGTCTTCCTCTCCATAGTCTAAACTGGTTGCGGCAGATGGCTGCCCCTCCCTGAGCTTGGTTCCACCGGCTGTTTCTTCCGGTTAAAAGGGAGTTTTTTCTTCCAACTGTTGCCAACAAGTGCTTGCTCATTCTTGAGGTTTTCTCTGTAATATAGTAGGAAAAAACCCTAAAGCCCTCCACAACATAACAGGCCTCGAGTCAGCTGTTTTTGGGATTTGGCTCTATCTTAATAAAATTACATTGAATTGAACTGAATGTAGAATATACCCGTGTTTTCCATGGAAAGTGCTATTAATTTAATAGAATTACAATCAGTAATATTTCTCTGTTAGGAATAAGGAAAAAAAGCATTACACCAGTTTTAATTTGTCCAGATAGAAATGTCAGGGTAATTTATGCGTAGAGAAGCAAATGTCAAAAAGAAAAGGAGGCACATGGAAAGAAAGGAAAAATGAGAATTAAAAATATGAAATAATGGCACTGCTCTGCATGGCTTGCCCCCCCCCCCTCCCGCTACCAAATAAATTCTGATGCTCTTTTCTGCCGATAAGAAGCGCCATGGGTGTAAGATCAATAAGTCTCAATTCTGCTAGTGAGCATGGCTTTACAGCATAAATCTATAGCACTGTTTTGAACTATTATTACAAATCCATTGCTCTTGTTTTTCCCTTTCCCTGCTAAAAGGGGTGGGAGTTTGTTGAAACAATGAGAGTAGATCAATGGCTATTGCAAACAAAGCACATCCCGTGGAGCCCCCAGCATAGGTCAAGCCCCAAAAAAACCAAAAAGAACTGCTGTATTATGATTAGTATGATTCAATAGTTCTTCCTCCGTTGGCTCCTCTGAGTAGTTTACACTCCGAGTGGCTTGAGGGGAAATGGAGGGATGTTTCTATTGTGTTTCTATTGTTTCCGTTGTGTCCTGATGGTGAGTCATCCGCCTGTCACTCTGGTCACAGACTGCACACACATAGGCAGATTTTTCTCAGCACATGCTCAAAGCCTCTCTCAACACCCTGCTTCCACTTCCCTCCTCCCGTTCTGTCCTCGTCTGGTTTACAGCCCCATCATAACAAATCACCGATATTCGACATAACACCATTAACACAGATATACACACATCAGTAACATTAGGGGTGAATTAAGCATATAGGAAGGTGATGTTGAACGTAAACGTCCAAACACAGAGGAGTTAATACTGCGCACATGTTGCCCTGACAATGGAAACATGACATGATTTGATCTCTGTGTAAACTTAGCTGACTTGAAGGAATTATGGTCATTTAGATGGCCACCCTAGATTAACACTGTACATGTGCACACTATCAGCATGCTGTACATGTAGATATGTGGTGTTGCACATTTTTGACACTAACATGGGGAATATGAACCAGAACCATGTTTCCTGGAGAAATCTTTATTTACTTAATGCCTGTTTCTCTGTGGAATGGGAAATGTATTACTCATGATAAAGCTTCATGATTTAAATCTCTTATATTAACTCATACATTTCTGTGCAAAAGTCTCGAGCCACCCCTCATTTGGGAAAGAGTTGCAGTGACTTGAAACGTGGACAAGCATCCTTGGAAATACTGGGGATACCAATACATGAATGATAGGGTTTCACTCTATTTTTCTATCCCAGTATGATTTTGCTGCATTGGGAGTATGCTTGGATCTCCAAACCCTGTAAGAGCATGTGTCATGTTTTACATACAAGTGTAGATACTCATTATTCTATATATCTTGTGACCTCCTGCTTACATACTGATAATGTTTTAAACCACATTTTTCACATTTCGATTCATTGCTCTAATAGATTTGTTACCATTAATTTTAAGGCTAGTTTTTGTGTAATTTGATACACCTCACCCCTTTCTTAAGAACAGCTTCTTGACAGCAACCCTTCAACTGAGCCCATTTCTGATGGTTTGGGGAACAGTGGATGGATCATCATAAGGACCTGATATGTTTCTCAGCTCCTGTGTCAGGTGTTTGCTGAATGTTTTTCCCATCACTTTTCAGGAAGTAACTTTCAAATCATGTTCATCTACTACAGATGCCAAGATATATATATATATATATATATATATATATATATATATATATATATATATAAAAAAACACCCAGCACGCCCCTGCTGGTGGTTTATACTTCAAGCTTGGGTCCTCTACCAGAGGCCTGGGAGCTTGAGGGTCCTGCGCAGTATCTTAGCTGTTCCCAGGACTGCGCTCTTCTGGACAGAGATGTTTGTCTGTTTAAGCTTACGTTGGCTTTGGCAAATTCATTCGTGATTCTCTGGCAGACGTTTTGCCCAGTTCTTCTCTGCCAAGAAGCAAAAAGAATGAGTTAAACTTAATTGGAGTTAACCAATGATATTTTTTTTAACATTACATTAATTATGACGTCTTAGTTGTAAATGAACATCTTTTAAAGGGAAATAGCAACTTAGACCATCATGGCCTCGAACAACACAAGATGGTCACAAGAGGAGGCATTTGGGACGGGGTAAGGTTGGTTTATGGCAGGGGTGTCCAACTCCAGGACTCAAGGGCCAGTGTCCTGCAGATTTTAGATATCATCCAGGGTCAACAAACCTGAATGACATGATTATTTCATCACCAGGCCCCTGGATAACTTCAAGACAAGTTGATTTAGCCATTTAAATCAGCCGTGTTGGATCAAGGACACATCTAAATCCTGCAGGACACCAGCCCTTGAGGCCTGGAGTTGGACACCCCTGGTTTAAGGGAAGCAGTATCAACACTAATACCCCTTTCCTGGTCTAAAACCATGAACATGTAAAAGAAAGGCAATACCAAGGTTTGTAAGTGCAGTTAATGACTTTCAAATACTTAATTAATCAAAAAAAAAAAAAAAGAAAACAAAAAAACCCTCATTAGTCTAATGTGTTACTGAGTAAGGGGATACTGCCTAACTGCAGCTCTGACAGCATACAGAGAGCCACAGATGGGGACTCTGGGAGAGCCTGAGAAGCAGAGGACAGCTGAAGTCTCTGTTTGACAGCTGCCGCAGCTCTCAAATGCGCGGAATTAAATAGTTGACATGGTTTTGATGGAGCACTTTCACGCCCCTCCCATTCGCTCTCTTTCACAGAGCAAGCTGGCCGACAGAATATAAACACGTATTAGTCGTATGATCTCTCATCGACACTTAATGCCACAGCGCCGGGTGTTAACCCACCACAAGCCGTGCTAATGCACTGTGGTGAACGCAGTTTTAAGTGACGACGTTTAATGGTTACAGTCACTGAGACATGTCCGCATGAGTTACAGGATGTACAAAAACTACCAAAGAGTGCCGTGGTATCAGTTTAACTGCGTAGTCATGGAGACCGGAAGGAAGGGCTTCAAATGTTTTGTCCGCATATTTTCCACAGACCTGTGAGGCTTGATTTAGTCATGGCTCAGGAGGTTAAGTTCCTCTGTAATCACATGACACAGTATGATGGGTTTATGAACACGTATCTATTCAGCTGGGATCAACAGGTTTATTAGTGTGACGGGGCAGAGGGCGGCAGCGGTAAGGTGTCAAGCTCATCCAGCCAGCGTACAGTGTGAGTGTGTGTTAGTATGTTGAAGCGCCTGGGGTGCCTCAACCTTGTCAAGTCATGATGGAATCTGTAATTGATAGACCCCAATAGTTGCCGCTTCAATTTTCTTTTGCAGTAAAAACCAATAGTGAATTTCTTTTTTTTTCTGTCCTCATATCTGAAAGTACAGATTTCGTTTTTTGGCTGATACTCTTTGCTCGCCCACCCTCTTTCTATTTCTCTCTCAGTCTGTAGCTCACTCTCTCTCCCTCGTCTTCGTTGACCTTGCTGAATTCCCTCCTCCCCTGATTCCGTCTCTTCCCTAATCTGGCAGCTTCTCTCTCTATTGATCGTCTCTCTCATTCGATTTCTTTCTCCCATTGTGCCACATCTGATCTAACTTCATCTGCTGACAGGTTTCCATTGCTGTATTTACACAGTTAACAATTCTTGTCTTTTCTCATTACACAGCTTTATTTCCATTGTTCCAGCCCCCATCCCCAACATGTATATTCCTCCTGTTGTCATGATCACCAAGTCTTTGGTGCTAATTGGATGATTTCGTGATGGGAAATAGCCAACCATGCTGCTTTGATCCCAATTTGTTTTTATGAACTTTTGCTGAACGGTAGGAGGAAAACACTGATTATGTTCCCTCCAGGGTCCGTAGATGTTTTGAAATGTTCTCTGCTTCATAATTGATTTCCTTTCTTTGTCCTACTTTGTGTGTGCTCATGCTTGCGCTGCAGAAACATCCATCTTAGGACGTCTGGTGGTGAGCCAAACACTTGGGTCCCATAAAAAGTTTCACCAATGCTTGGATATCATTCATGTAGTTTCAGTGGCAGCTTTGTGAACAAAAGATAAGCATTAGAAATCTTTAATAAACCACTGCTCTCCGTCCCTCCTGATCTTTAGCTATTTGTAGCATCTCGCTCAGCTAGAGTACGATCCATTCAGAGATATTATCTACCCACTTCTTCTGTCTCAAATTACATTGTTTTGCAGGAAAATCTTGGCAAGACCAGATGAGCAGGTGATGTTGTGATGGTGCGAAACCATAGGGATGTGCGACATCATACCATACCACGTTCCTCACCAGGTCCAACAGTGACATAAGCCCAAACATGTCCAAGAGCTCGAGCCTTGTCAGCCTCCAACAAGAAGCTCGGATCATCTTCAAAGCACAATACTTTGTAAAATATATAGGAAAACTGTTCCCACTACAGGTAGAAACAACAAACTTGAGCCCAGGCTACGAAGCCATGCAAAAGGAGTACGGCGCTAGCAGCTGATGACCTGTAAGCTAAAAGTAAACAAATGAGCCGACTGAGCATTGCTGGAAAACTTGCTGATACAGTTACATGGCAGTAAAGCAGCTCATTAGAAAAACTCCACCAAAGATAGAACATTCCAGGTAGAAAATGTCATTTTCAGCTTTATTGTGTGCCTCCTGATGAACTACAAGGTTAAGTGACTCATGTTATTGTTAATCTAAAGTTTTAAGCAGTTATAGTATACCTTAACTTAAAATGTCCAGGAAAACACTACCTAGGCCACTTCTGTGCTTACATTTCTTTGTAATGCTATGTCGTTAGACTGCTGCTGCTAGCTTCTCGTGGTAGTAGAGTCATAAAAAATGTCTTTCACTATCAGTGAAGATATCGTTAGATTTGACATTTTTATGGTGAGCTTTTGATCTGCAGCAGCTGCTTTCAGTCCCAAATTCTCTTCTTCTCTGCCATCTTTAGCTTTGGGTTGGCTACATAATGAAACAATATCTGTTAGCATTATCTGTTTAGCTAACCAACTAGCAGGTGCAATCCTTTAACCTGCGTACATTACATTACTGCTTACATCATTACTTTTGAGCAATATCAAACAAATGCTACCTGGTTTCATTATTGCAACATAACCACAGCAGACCCGATGCGGTTTTTATGCTTGTCAGTATCTTTATTAACACTCCGGTTGCTGCTACAAACGCACGGCTGCAGCTTTCCAGCTCGCAACTGAACATACACACAAACAGCAACAATAACCCAGGAGTTAGCCCACACTTTAAGCTGGCGAGGTGTGATTCCGGATGCCGCCCGGGTGCGTTCACCTCCCCTGGAGCGGCACCACAGACCACGCCCTGCCACAATTATCTTTAAGAACTGGCAGACATTTCTCATGCTTCCAAACTGGGAAACCCATACTAGAATATTCATAGCCCATTTTATTGATGGCTATGAATAAGTAAATGATAACACTCATAGATAGTTTTCAAATCTAATGTGCTGATTTTATTGTTTTAAATGTAATTCACATCATCATTTTTTAATACTATTTTATTATTGTTTTTGCTATTTGTGCTAATTTTATTATTTTAAATGTCATTTTAATAACCATTTTTATATATATATTTTACTTATCTTATATTATTATTATTATTTTATTATTATATTATTTTCTTATTTTTTAACATGTTCAATGTATCATTTTTGGCATGTCAAGTGTACAGCACTTTGTGTTCAGCTGGTGGCTGATCTGAAAGTGCTATATAAATAAATTGCTTGCTTTCTTGCTCAAATGTTTCCATGTTTGGCAGTTTTATTCAGCGTTTTAATACAGTCCATGTGTTAAAAACAAATGTTAAAAAGAGTAGCTAAGCAGTCAGTGGATTGCACAGTACACACACATGGGAAACATACTGCTCCTGATGTCCTAAAAGAAAAAAACCAAAAATCAATAAAAGCTTCAGCAGGTTAAATGTGTGAGCGAAAGGAGGTATCTACATGTACCTGGGTGCTGAGCTCTAAAGACATGGATTGTTGAATTCCTCACACCAGTGTTGGTGAATAGTCGTGCCTGTGAAATCTAATTATCTGTGCTTGGGTACGTTTTTATCTCACAGACCACTTTTGACACAAATATAATTCCAGAATTATCCACTTTTGCCCAGCTGACTGCTCATGTAGTCGTAGGTAAAACTGTTACATGTGGTTAACCTGGCTGACTTTTTTTTACTTGTCTTCCAGGTGGAAATAATTCAGTTTAACTGAAAAGTATTTATATATTAATTAGCTGGTTAATACAGGGTAAATATGTAGTAATATGGCAATAGTAATCCTGCAGTACTACAATAGCCCCACATTCAGCTACTAGTTACATGGGTCGAGTCTAGATGGGTAAATAGTACTAATGAAAAAAAATTCCTGATTTTTGTTTTGGGTTGAACTCCCCCTTTAACAGCTGACTACATTTGTGTCAGAACGGCCGATATTCCATCAAACGGCACGTCTCTTCGAGTTCGTGAGTGTGCTTGTTCGACAGCTATAATGTTGACTAAGTTGTTCACTTTGATGCACCCGTGCTGATCTCGGGAGAAATGCTTACAGAAAGTTGGAGGGAGTAATTATAAGTTTGCCCTCCTCTCCATAAGAAAGTTGCAGGTCTAGTTGGTCCAGTCATCTCTGATGGAGAGATAAAAGAGGAGGAGGAGAAGGAGGAGGGCTTGATCTCAGCATACATGAGAAATAGATGACTAACCAAATAGGAGGGCCCAGCCAGCCATGACCACAATCAATGAGCTTTTTCTAAGTGTCTTCGATTTAGACTCACACTCCTCTCTCCAAGGCAATCTCATTCTCCATCTTTCTTTCTATCTCTCTCTTTAAATATATCTATATATCTATATATATATATGGCCATATACTTCACTCATTTTCACCAACTTTTCCATTCTGTATCCTTACCTTCTTCCCTTTTCCTCCCCTACATGATATGACTTTATTTCAGTCCCTTTGTCTCTCTTCTTATCTTTTTTCTTTCTTTCCATTTCCCTTTATCATCTTTTTTCTCTTTATTTCCCCCTCTTCATGTCGTGATCTTCCCCTCCTCTCAACTCTCCTCTTCTGCCTTCATTCATCCATCTTCTCCTTCTTTGTACTTCACTTTTCCTGTGTTGTGCTCTGCAAATGCCCCCCTCCCCCCGTACCGAGTTGGTATTGATTGAGCCTTCACAGCTTCATTAGGATTCTCCCATTCACCTTGTTGGATGCAGCCCTGGGGCAGTGATCCAGCAGGGCTCTTGAGAGCGAGGCGCGCTCAGGTTACATGACAGCTCTTCCCATATTTCACTTTTAGCCGACTTACTTTGCCTTATCTGCTCATTCCAGGCTGCTGGAAGTGTGCTTCAAGGGTGTTCCCGCCTCACACCTCTGACTCGCCCCATCCTGGGGTTTACTGTCATGAAGATGTGTCACAGGTAAAATGGACGTGAAGACTCAATTAAGGAGTGTGTGTCGGGGGGATAATTTGCATTCATCAGAGCTCAACTTCGGAGCCTTTTTTTAGCACTTGTCTGTTCTTCTTCAGAACTTCATGTGTTCACAGCGTTCTTTGATGTCAACAATATTTTTTGTGATAAAAGATGGATAAAATGATGACATGTGGTTATTGAGAGCAGCATTTAAGGACTGTTCACCTTTTGTAACTGCGCAATTCAGGCTCATGAGCCCACCTGAAATCACATGACTAAAATTTCAGACACAAAATGATGTCTAAACCACGATAATGAAGGCGGAAAGCCACAACATGCTATTACATTTTTCTTATCACACCATCCCATTAATTTCATTTATAATTAATGAAAGAACAGACCTGAGCAAAGTTTCCCAAAAGCAAGCTTAAAAAGAGAAGTTCTGTTTAAAGACCACAGAGTCCATAGAGCCAGCAGGTCCTGGTCACATGACCTTAGGATCCTGCTGGAGATGTATGGATGTAAAAGTTCACAGAGGTACATGCAGGGCTCTAAAAGTCAGAATCAGAATGCTAAAATGCACCATAAAAAACATCAGCGTGACATGTGAAGGAGAGTGTTAGGGGTCATGTGGCAGCGCTCTGAGGCTCCAAGTGAACACCAATAATCTGAATGCCATGGAAGCTGCTAAGTTGTGCACCAGATACACTTGCTGACACACTTGCAAAAGGAACTTGAAGGGGACTGAGCCATCAACCTTTTGCTTGCAAAGCAAATATGTTTGCCATTACACTATTGGAGGAGCTCTAGTGAAATAAAAGCATGGATAGAAATCTTCAATTAATAAACATAAACATGAACTGTATTCCCTGATGGAACATTAATTGTTTTTTTTATGTATTTCAAAGCGGAGTCTAATGATCTTTCTACATCAGTCAATGTTATTCTGTAATGTCTACTTAAGGAAATCCTACCTATTACACCCTGCCATGACACCAGTTAGTCAGAAGTGCCAGCTTGATGCCTGATCTGGGCCAGACCTGTTTTCTATGGGCCTGGGCCACATAAACCAAACCACAATCGGACCAGATGTGGCATGCCATCACATAAACAGTGTCACCATTGCCAGACCTGGCCCATATCTGGATGACATACCACTTAGTATGCCAGAAGTCCGGCGTCGACCTGTCTGCTATGTGGGTACACGTTGAACCATCCTTGGGCAAATTACTGAACTCCTGATGCACTCCTATGTGAATGTGTGTGACAGTTACAAAGAGCTTAAAGGCATACGATAAAAAGCCACTGCATGAATGTGCATGTGAAAGGGTGAATAAGGCTTTCAGTAAAAAAAAAGTTTGAAGTGCTTACAAAAGCACAATAGACCTACGATTCCTGTCCATTTACCACTCGCGATGTGCAATTTTATCAAAGATTTGACACGTTTGCTGTAATCAACTTCACTTTGCTTTTTTGGAAGCATCATGACTGATGGTGAGAGCTGAGTAGGTACAATCAAGCAGTCCACAGTTTCCCAAGGAGTAGTTTAAGCAATATTGACAGGGTTAGACTTTGTTTAATGCTTTGTGAAAACAACTTACAGCATCACCATTTTGACACACTGGATGAGATCCCATCACAGAGGCACAAATAAAAGACGATGTAACTGGACTTTAAATAGCAGATGTTCTAAAAATGATCCACAAGTGCATGTGGAGGTCACTCTTAGTGAAAAATAATAATAACAGATTGCATTTATAAAGCACTGTTTGAGACTTTACAATTCCACTATTCATTTACTCTCACACACTGGTGGAGGCAAGCCACAGCTGCCCTGGGGCAGACTGACAGAAGCGAGGCTGCCATATCACACCATCAGCCCCTCACCAGTAGGTGAAGAGTCTTGCCCAAGGACACAACAACCAAGACAGGCAGAGGTGGGGATCAAACCGGCAACCTTCCTGTTACAAGATGAGCTTCCCAACCACCTCAACCACGGTCACCCCAATCAGCTGAATCTGAGGTTAAGGGATTTCATCTTTTGAGCTCCCAAAACTTGTGCCCAAAAGCTACAAACCAAACCATGAGCCAAAACGTTATCCGCTAACCGAGAAGGTAAATAAAATTGATGGGATGTATCATTTGGTATGTCAGGATTCAGGCAAACCTGAGAATGGTGGCAAACACTGAGTGCTGTTCTTATTCAGAGTATATCTGACAGGGCTTGTGGGCACTCTTGTCAGCAAAGGTGAGCATTTACTCTGTTGCTCAAGGAGCTACGCCTCATGAATCAGAGTGGTTCGAGTGCTGGTGTAGAATAGGGCAGAACACGTCAGATCTCTGGTGTCTCAAACTCTTAACACACACAGCTTAATAAGAGCCACTGCTAAGATCTGCTTATTATTGCTTTTAAATGAATGAGTGCTCTGAATAAAAAAGAGGAAAAAATGTGAGTACATTTTAAAGGTCCATTTAACACAATTTAATAAAAAGTCAAGAGAGAGCCAAGAAAAAGACCCCTTTTGCCCAATATAGAAGCAGATTATCTGTCTTTACAGGAACTATCTCTGCTAAAGCTCACGTCTTATAAATGGAAACAATTTCCAATATGACATCTACATACTTATGGAGCACTTACAGCAGGGAGGGTAAGAACACTCAGCCTGTCTTAACACTAAATCCAAATATAACTCTGTTGCTGCTGTTTTGGTGGGTCGTCCCCCCACCACCCACCCCGCCTCTTTGTTTTTCGATATTGAGCTTTTACACCCTTTCAGCTGATGTCTCAAGCAGACGATTCGTCACGCCTTTGCCTAAATATGTCAGAGTGCGGCGGAGAGACAAAAAGCAGAAGCAGGAGATGGAAAGTCTGTCATGTGGGAGTCAAACTGGGAGAAAACGGGGACACCCCTCCCTCCCTGCAAGACACATGCCGATAACCCATGCATGCACGCCTCCCGTCCTATCAGATGTGTGTAAACACAACCGCATTAGGACATTCATTCACAGACAGTGGCCTTGGTAATGTGATAATGACATGGCATTTTCCCACAAAAGAAACATCACCGCTCTGCTTTGCACTTACTTTTCCCAACATTGCTTCATTTAAGCGGCTGGGCTGTGATGTTATGCAGACCCTGTATTTGAGATGTGTGTTTGATATGTGCAACTGTATGTTTTCACTGGGCAGCTGCCGTCTGCCTTCATGCGCAGAGTAGACTGCTGGATGATATATTGTGGCGCTGTTAATGTAGAAATCGTTTTTTTGGGCTCTGGTTTGAACCCATATACACCGCCGAGTAAGGAGAGAGAATAGTGCGGTTTGTTAACACTGTACACAAGGCGCGTGGTATTTCAGATGAATTGATTTCACTGTTCATATTTCATTAATTCATTAAAAAATGTAACTATCAGGTTAAGAGTCCAGTTGGTGGACTCTTAATGTGCTGACATAATCATTTTTATAGGATTCAAATGTGATTAAAGTGAAACAGGGCTCCTCTAACTCTCTTACAGGAAATATTCCCACATGTCTGCAGGAGGCCAGGCCTAACTGAGACAGCGATTAGCCAGGAGAGGGGCAAATGAATTCAAAAACCCTTTGACTCCAGTCAAGTCATAAAACGTTTACAATGTCATTAAAGGTCGAGTATGTCAAATCCCACCACTAGATGTCAGTAGATTGCAGTCAACTGAGTTCTGTTTTCTTACACTTCCCAATTCAAGTGCATAAGCCTAGCTACATGGATGCTATAGGAGAAAAAACTCTAGTTGCTGTTATGCTGTAGTGAGAGTAGGCTGTCAGTCCATCGTTTACCCCAGCTGTCAGTATGTGTCCACATCTATTTACTCTGGAGGACAGTGTAAAACTGTGAATGGAGTCTGATATGAGTCGATTAGTCAGCGAAGCTCACTTCTGTCTGATGACAGTGATGCTGAGGTGAGTTGTTGAGGACATCCTGAACTTTTCTGTCAGTACGAGCAGCTGTTTTTGGCGCTGTTAGCCAGCATTAGTGAAACTTACTCTGAAGTACATCTAACATTGTTGGATGTACTTCAGTACATGTACATCTGTCTAATCTGCTGTAACTGTGAAAGTATTGGGACTAAATACAGATGTTTATGCACGTTTTCATGTGTTAGAGCACTGACTTTAGTTCAGCAGATGAGGTTGGCAGTGAGGAGAATGCCTAAGAGTTATTTTCCGCCTTTTGCGTACCAAGTGTTACAGTCGATAGTCTCTCTCTTGCCAATAAAATAAAACACAATTAGGAAAGATGGCCATGTCCATGGCAGTCACTGTATTCAAGATGATGAGGCAATGGCAACATGGTGATTTCCACAAAGCGGCACCTGCTCCTGTGTATATTTAATGGATAAATTCTAAGTTTGAGGGAAGGCAGCAAGTGCAAAAAGTTAAAAAACAAAACAAAAAACAAACTGATTGTTCCTTTAAGTAAACATTAGCTATTTTATTAACCAACAATAGCAATTCCTGCAAGAATAGTGGAGATCTGAAGTTCTGATGTGGAGTAAGGATTTTACTAAACTGAAACTATGGCAGCAACTTTAAATTAAATCCAGTGAAAGCTTTATACAAAGAGGAATTCAGACTCTGAACGTGCAGGAGCACAATGGTTAGCTAGTAGACAAAATCTCTTTTTCTCAGAGATTCAATGAGCCATCGAGCATTTATCAACTTAAAAACTTCATGTCAGAAAGACTCGGAGAGACTTAGCAGCTTAAACATCCACAGACTGTTATTTTAGAAGACTTAACAACATTCTTCTAACAAGAACTTTCCTCTTCAAGTAGAGTGAGTGAAATGTGCACATCTCCTTCTCTGTGTGTTGTTTTAATATTGACAGAACTGTTCATATGCCTGTGTGCATTTCTATAGGTTAAATTCTACATTGAGTCTTGCTTGGCTGTGTTTAGCTGCTTGAGCACCAGGGGCAGACCCAGATAGGCCAGAAAGGCAAGAAATAGACAGTTTTAAATAACAAAAAAAATGTTGGACACTATTTTTATATTTTCAGAAGCCAAGTAGTCATAGATAAATTTGTCGATTACTGCTGCTTTGTCCTGATTTTGTTGTAAAATATATACTTCTCTTTTAATTTTGATGATAACATGGCATGTGCAAGTCTTGCATGTGCATGACACAGTTATGTGTAAAATTATATCACTGACCTCAGCAGCGTTATTGTCTTACTTGACCTGTTTGGTTGTGTTTTTAAAAGAAAAATTCAGCTCACTTGCCACCTGTCGCCTCCAAAAAACAAACAATGCAACTTAGAGAGGATCAGATCAGAAAAAAAGCCTATGGTTTTCTTTTAGGGCTTAGGTTTTCTCATGTAGTTTCTACTCTTGGTCATATAGGAATTGGAGTTCAATTTATTGTAATTATATAGACATATAAGGCTCAAGGCACCTTATATTATAAGGTAGAAGGTAAAGACCTTACAATAATACAGAGAAAACTCCAACAATTAGATGAGCAAGTGCTTGGCGACAGTGGGAATTAAAAACTTCCCTTAACAGGAAGAAACCTCCAGTAGGACCAGACAGCCATCTGCTGTGACCGGTTTCAGATGAGCAACAGTCCAGGAATGACTCATCTATATATTCTCTTTTTCTGGTTTACATTTTCTTTTCTTTTAATGTTTTGTTTTTTAAAAAAATATTTTTCTCCCTGCAAAGATCCTTGTTAGTAGAATAGATGTGCAACAGCAGTAAAACACAATGCCCATGCTAATGAAGACAACATGTAAACGTTGTGCAACAATTTTGGGAAAAAAATAAAAGTATAGAATGCATCAAATAAATGGTTGAAGCATCTAAAATGAAAACAAAAAACAGGTCACTTGGTCACAGTTCAGCTCAGGTGCATACAGATAGACGTGTGTACTTTAGTAACAGACACATTATAACTCACACACCCTGGTTATATATATGGTTATGTTAGTGTAAGTATCCATGAAACATTTCACAACAATTTAAAAACACAGTTATTCTCCCAAAAGTAGAATGAAAAAAAGTGATTTGTTCATTTTTAAGAATACAGCATTTATCACCTTTTCAGTCTGCATACACAGCTACCTGCCCTCGAGCCTATATCACTCAACCCCCTTGTGTGTCTACGTGTTCCCTGACATATATGCGCTCTTGTGAAGTGCTGTTTAGTGTTAAGTACCTTTCTGTGCCGCCCTCCGCCCTTCCCTTCTCCATCGCCGTGGGGAATGATGTAGGGGAGTTCGGGAGGGCTGCCGCAGTTCTCCCGCAGACACTGTGTTTATTTAGCCTGACATTCCTCCACTGCTCTCTGAACGGGAGAGCCGGCTACTCTGCCTAGTCTCATCCTAACTCACGTCCACCCCGTCAGAACCAATGACTTTTGAAGTGAGTGTGTATGTGTGTGAGCAGATGGCAGAACATAGACAATATTCCAGCACATATGACTATCTCCTCTAAGTGTCATGGTTACCAGATCTTGAGCGTACATTATGGTCTTTATGCTGCTGTGTGATGAGCAGGAAGCCATTACGCTTGACGACGGATGGTTTATATGTCGGGCTCCTCGCCTCACAATGAGCTTCACGCTAAAAGAAGAACCAAAGCAGCGGTCAGGCTGGTCTGTCCTGTGTCACCGCAGTGGGAGTTTATTTATCCTTCAAGTCTCATTAAGCCACTGACTTTGCCCTGTGCGCATTTTGGATCATCGAGTAGCCACAGTCCACGGGGGCCTCTAATGAGTCAGTGGAGTTTTCTGTCGATGCCTTTCACGTGGACGTCTTTATTTGCCCCTGTTCAGGGTTTCTTCTAATTGATATTGAGTGCCGACTCACAGTTCAGTTAGCGTGTGTTGAACTGCTTGTCGCTCAAAATTAGCAGATTTTTACAAGGCAGCCCGGGCGCCGATGTGTGCGCTCAAACCCGTCCTTATTATGCGGTCAGCGACACAATTTACAATTCACTTTCTTCACTTCGACTTTTGGCTGCACGGGTGCATTTCTGCTGTACCCTTTTTGGGTGAACTTTCTGTGTTTTATTCCTTCTGGAAAGCTCAGTAACATATTTCACTCCGAGTTTGGGTTCAGAGTCAGAGTATTGGCTTGCTCATTAGAAAAACTCACCCACTCTGTGTTCGTGTTTCTTTATTGCTGTTACTATGTGTGAAAATGTGATTCAAATCTGTCATGCGCCATAGGTTTGTGTCATTGCCGCGGCGTGCGTGTGTTTCGTTTTTCTCCACGACCAGTTGCTTCTGGCCTGTCTCACTCGTTACCCTGTCATAACAAGCACTTTGCCGCCGTATTTCACCTTACATGCATACAGCCAACACACACACTTACACACATTCTGACTTTTCCTCACCTCATTAAGCTGCAGAAGAGAAGAGGCAGAAATAAGGGAGCAAGAGGGCCGTAGAAATGGACAAGAACGAGAAAGCGCGAGGCCTTGAAAGCCCGTGTTTTATGTTTAATGCTTTTTTAGGTCATCCTCTAGTGCCGCAACCTGTTAAGTCATCCTCTGTTTTGAAGAACTCTTAAATCCAAAGTGCCAGGTCGGATCTGTCAGGAGGGGCCCGGGCATGAGAGATAGTGGATGTAGGTGTGTGTACGTCAGACAAAGTTTGTGTGTTCACTAAAAACTCCCACTCTGCCTTTCACATATACAGGCACGCATGGATGAATGCACAAGACACACATATACTATATCATCCCTTCCACCTCTGAACCTCCAGAGACACACACAGACACACACACACACACTACTTCTCTGAAAAAGCCAAAGGCCCGCTGTGATTTTACAGGGAATGCCTTTCAGCCTGGTAACTCAGTCTGACTCAGACTCTTTACAACAACCGTGCAATTCCGTCATGCGTGGCCCGGGACACACGAGCAGCCGCTGGATGAGAAGCTTTGGCAGCTGTCCTCCCCTAGCCCTGGACGCTCACAGTGGGACTTGACTGCGGGGAATGTGATAGCAACCTTGTCTTAGCGCACTAATGCAGCCTCCGCAAACACAGGATGGATAGCCTGTCCGCAATGGCTGCCGTTCAGACTGGAGAGCGCTGCTAAACGCATATCCTGCAAGGCTTCTTATGTGTTGCACCGTTCCTGTTGCTAAGTTATGGTGTGGTTGTTGAGCATGGTCCCCAGACATGGAGACGAATAGATTTCACTTGTTTTTTAAGGATATGCAATACAGTCTGGCCTCAAGGTCGGCCACATGGCTTTTTCCCTTTGGGTCTGTTTTACTGATTGGGGGAAAGTTAAATACTACCAAGTATTCCCCAGGTTAGGTTAGATGTACACATTTTAAAGGTTAAGTTCCTTTTGAGGCTGGGCTTTGCTATGAAAGCTAGCCAGGAGTCTCCTGCGGCTAAAAAAACAATCAATGAAATAAGTCATAACCACTCATGACAATTATCGAGACCTGCAAGAAATACAATATTCTTCTAGATTTTGTGGATTTAATGGACATGTAGTGTTTTTTAAATCAGTAATTCAGGTCTTTTAGATATATGGAGACAGCATTTCTTGTAGCTTGTGAGGCTGCTGACATTTGCTAATTGGTCCTAAAGGTACATTTGAGGGTAACAGAGATGTCATTAGTCATTAATAGGGAGGTTTTGGAGTCATTTTTCATAATACAAGTACTGGACAGTTGACCTGATGATAGTAAAACATTAAAAGTTCATTACAGTACATTGATACACAAGTTCACCAGTGATATTTATTGGATCCCAGTCCGATAATGGGCCAATTATGAAATTCTGTGATGTTGTATGTTTAGTATGTCACGCTGCAGCAGTGTGTTGGCAGAACCATACATTCTGATAGAAGGAGCGCTAACAGCTCATCAGGCTAACATCAGTTAAATGCAGTTTATAAGCAAACAGCGGTCAAGGAAGCTGATAATACCTGAAAACCCAATAATGGCATTTTTTTCTGTCTCACCTTGTGGTGCTCCTGTCTTGTTCTCCTTATATATATTCTGTGGCTTTTATGGTGAAACAGAAATAACTTTATAAACAGTCCTTAAAAAAACAAGTAGACCTCCTCCCATAAAATCAAATTTTCTGTTTAGGAATGTAAAATAAATAAATAAAATTATATGCTGTAATCATAAAGGCCATAAAGGGATGGACATAGTCTGCAACAAGGCTGTGGTAGACTATGACCCAAATGCAAAGCAGGCTGGATCCATGCTTTCATGCTTTCTTTGCCAAATTCTGACTCTTCCATCTGAATGTTGCAGCAGAAATTGAGACTTATCAGAAACTGACCCTCATCAGTAGGGATGCGAGCTTCTGTTCTCCCGTTTTGGTAAGCCTGTGTGAATTATAGCCTCTGAATGACAGAAGTAAGACCTGGTGTAGACTTTAGCTGTTGTTGTCCATTAATCTGACGTTTCAATGTGTTGTACAGTCAGAGATGCTCTTCTGGATACATTGATATTCAGAAGAGGTACCCTAAAGAGTTCTAGTTTCTTTTGCCTTTCTATTAGCTTAATGCAGGTACTTAATATTTTTTCAACCATTCTCTATAAATCAAGGAGATGGCAGTGTGGGAAAATCCAGGTAGATCAGCAGTTTCAGACTCAGCAGGTGTCAGGCATTACTCAGACCTGGCAACAATAACCATGCCAATTCAGCAGGTTGCCTTGATCATGCCTAAATCCACTAAATTGCTGCTATCTGATTGGCTAATTAGATATTTGCATTAATGAACATTTGGACAGGTGTGCCAATGAAGTTATGTGTAAATAATGTGTCTTATTTTTATAGTATTTTAATCAGGATCAAACTGAGAAACATGCCTGCAGAGCTATGCTAACAGCAAAGAGAACTGAGACTATTTTACTACACAGTGAAACATACATACTTCATTTGTACTACTAAATAGAATAGACTGAGTTTAAATAGACTGAATTCAAAGCTCATTAAATAAAAACCTGCACTATGGCAGCTTTCCTCTTGTCAGGCATCTGGTTGTGCCATTGTCACTGGCTGTCAGGGGGCTGGGGTCGCCCTGGGGCTCAGATGCCAGTTCGAATGTGTTACCTGTTTTGCCCCTGGGTTGCTCTGGTTTGACAGGTTCCTGTGTGCAAACTACATATTTTCCCTATCCTGCCCACAGCGAGATAGATCAATCAAGCTCAACCAGAGTTTGGTCTTGGCAGCCACAGTGACAGACATCTCATCCTTTATCACTGTCGGAGTACCTGTGATGGATGAAGAGCTAAATTGCTGCTATTGGATGAACTGTTGAATCATTAGGAGTGCATTCATAAGATTCAGTGGTGCATGAAGAAAAAAACCTAGAAACAATTCTAGAAATATGACAGAAACAGATGATAAAAAAGAGAACAGGTCAAATAAGAACTGAAAGACGGCACAGAAACACTTCGACCACCTCTATTGCTCAACAAAAATTCCACCTTCATGCTATCCTTGACCCCCCCCCCCCATTTCAAATTAAACTCTACATTCTCCTGTCTTGCTGTTCCCTCCTCAGGAATTCTCCGCTTCGTTCCAATCATAACTACAGGAAAGAGAGTTTTGAAATTTGGGGGGGGGGGGGTTGGCGGCAGGAGGTGATGGATGGCTTTTCAGCGCCATGTTTGCACAGTGCATAGCTGTAGCTGCTGACGGGAGGGGAGGGGACCGTCCACCACAGATGAAAAGGGATACCCGCTGATTGCACAAATATCGCTGTTTATGTGTTAAACCAGTATACGAGGTATGTTGTGTGGACAACAGTCTTTGGTAAAAAAGAAATAAAATGAGTGTTGTGTGTTTTGTGTTTGACGTAGAGTTATTTGTCTCTTGGCTTTGGCCAAGTGATGGGTCTGCAGGGGTCTAATGTTTCTGCCAGATGTTTCTCCCTCTGTCCTCATAGATCTTTCTTTCTTTCTTTCTTTCTTTCTTTCTTTCTTTCTTTCTTTCTTTCTTTCTTTCTTTCTTTCTTTCTTTCTTTCTTTCTTTCTTTCTTTCTTTCTTTGTCAGTTCAGTTGAATTCAGTGGCATTTTATTAGCTTACTGTAACTCTGCAGTCTCATCTGAACAAACTCAACACAAAGCCTGCAGGATGAAATATATCCATGGATCATACAGTGGGGCAAAAAAGTATTTAGTCAGCCACCGATTGTGCAAGTTCCCCCACTTAAAATGATGACAGAGGTCAGTAATTTGCACCAGAGGTACACTTCAACTGTGAGAGACAGAATGTGAAAAAAAAATCCATGAATTCACATGGTAGGATTTGTAAAGAATTTATTCGTAAAGTAGGGTGGAAAATAAGTATTTGGTCACCTCAAACAAGGAAAATCTCTGGCTCTCACAGACCTGTAACGTCTTCTGTAAGAAGCTTTTCTGTCCCCCACTCGTTACCTGTATGAATGGCACCTGTTTGAACTCATCATCTGTATAAAAGACACCTGTCCACAGCCTCAAACAGTCACACTCCAAACACCGCCATGGCCAAGACCAAAGAGCTTTCGAAGGACACCAGGAAAAGTATTGTAGACCTGCACCAGACTGGGAAGAGTGAATCTACAATAGGCAAACAGCTTGGTGTGAAAAAATCAACTGTGGGAGCAATCATCAGAAAATGGAAGACATACAAGACCACTGATAATCTCCCTCGATCTGGGGCTCCACGCAAGATCTCATCCCGTGGGGTCAAAATGATCATGAGAACGGTGAACAAAGATCCCAGAACCACACGGGGGAACCTGGTGAATGACCTGCAGAGAGCTGGGACCAAAGTAAGAAAGGTCACCATCAGTAACACACTACAACGGCAGGGAATCAAATCCCGCAGTGCCAGACGTGTTCCGCTGCTGAAGCCAGTGCATGTCCAGGCCCGTCTGAAGTTTGCCAGAGAGCACATGGATGATCCAGCAGAGGATTGGGAGAATGTCATGTGGTCAGATGAAACCAAAGTAGAACTTTTTGGTATAAACTCAACTCGTCGTGTTTGGAGGAAGAAGAATACTGAGTTGCATCCCAAGAACACCATACCTACTGTGAAGCATGGGGGTGGAAACATCATGCTATGGGGCTGTTTTTCTGCCAAGGGGACAGGACGACTGATCCGTGTTAAGGACAGAATGAATGGGGCCATGTATCGTGAGATTTTTACCCAAAACCTCCTTCCATCAGTGAGAACTTTGAAGATGAAACGAGGCTGGGTCTTCCAACATGACAATGATCCAAAACACACCGCCCGGGCAACAAAGGAGTGGCTCCGTAAGAAGCATTTGAAAGTCCTGGAGTGGCCTAGCCAGTCTCCAGACCTCAACCCCATAGAAAATCTGTGGCGGGAGTTGAAAGTCCGTGTTGCTCGGCGACAGCCCCAAAACATCACTGCTCTCGAGAAGATCTGCATGGAGGAATGGGCCAAAATACCAGCTACTGTGTGTGCAAACCTGGTAAAGACCTATAGTAAACGTTTGACCTCTGTTATTGCCAACAAAGGTTATGTTACAAAGTATTGAGTTGTATTTTTGTTATTGACCAAATACTTATTTTCCACCCTGATTTACGAATAAATTCTTTACAAATCCTACCATGTGGATTCATGGATTTTTTTTTCACATTCTGTCTCTCACAGTTGAAGTGTACCTCTGGTGCAAATTACTGACCTCTGTCATCATTTTAGGTGGGGGAACTTGCACAATCGGTGGCTGAC
The DNA here is from genome assembly GCF_963969265.1 of Rhamphochromis sp. 'chilingali'. Lineage (NCBI taxonomy): Eukaryota > Metazoa > Chordata > Actinopteri > Cichliformes > Cichlidae > Rhamphochromis > Rhamphochromis sp. 'chilingali'. Next base: position 33,126,351 of record NC_137935.1, read on the forward strand.
TAAATACTTTTTTGCCCCACTGTATTAGTGTCAATCTGATACATTTTCATATCCATAAACAGTTTGTTCTCAAGCGATGGATGCAGTACTCCCCATCTCTATATGAACAATAGCAGTGTCATAAAATAATGCAACACCAGATATGGATTATATTCATGTAGTAATGGATTTAAAAGTATGAGCTGTTAAACCTGAAGTCCAAATGCACTTTCCTAAAATGTCACTCAGAAAAACACATCACTTTGACCTCTTTCAGGGCTGCAACTAACAATTTACATTGACTTATTGATAAACAATGTAAGCTTCAGTCTCAGTTTTGTAATTTGTGGCCGCTCATCTTCAAGCAACAGAAGGAGTATTTGCCAGGTGCTGTGTTTTACTCCGTACAAAAAGATAAATACTGCATGTTGACACAGCTACAGAAAATCTTGATTTTCCATGTTTCTCTTGAGAGAAGCATCAGCTTTGGTTTTGACAATCAGAGGGAGTAAAACTGGCTGCACTGCTTTTCGCAGTAACCGCGTATCTGCCGTAGCTCTGAAACAGAAATAAACTCTAAACGTCTAAAACAAGCTATGTAAATATCGGTTTAATCTTTCCTTCACATTTGTTGGCTACAGACTGGATTAATACATGGACCATACATCAAATGGATGGCTGTTGTTGTGAACGTGTTTGTATTATGAGATGTTGAATTACGTCTCTATAAACCCAGTTTGATGCTTATGTTTGATTTTATATTTATCCTTTGTTTTAATACCAGTTTAAAGTGTCACTCCATATCTTCTTATATATACAGTGCATACGTGTTTTAGTTTAAAAAAGCAATGCTTTTTATTAAAGTATTTCAATGATTTGAAATAAAATATATAAAGTTTTAGAGAAAACTCCAGTTGAAAAAAAAAGATTGACTTCTGGTTAAGTATCAAAAAAAGATAAGTTATGACATAGTGCTGGGTTACATCTACAGCTAAGTTTCTACTAAATTTTCTATATTTTACTAAGTTAACAAGATAACCACAAATCCTTAAAAAGTTTCATAAGCACTGAAGTAATTAATTTAAAAGTATGGCCTTAATTGATGAGGAATTGATGTCTTCACTTAACAGAACATCTTACTATTCGTCACTGATTGAAGAAAATAAGAACAACCCCAGGTTTCTCTTCAGCCAGGCTGACAAAAAGTCAGAGCTCTTTTGAGCCAACCATCCCTTTAACGCTAACTATTAATGACTTCATGAACTTCTTCACCTATAAAATTCTTATCATTCGAGAAAAAATTACCAATAATCGTCCCACAGATGTAATATTATCTACAGCTACTTTTAGTACCATTGATGTTAAGTTAGACTCTTTTTCTCCAATTGATCTTTCTGAGTTAACTTCAATAATTACTTCCTCCAAACCATCAACGTGTCTTTTAGACCCCATTCCTACAAAACTGCTCAAAGAAGTCCTGCCATTAATTAATTCTTCGATCTTAAATATGATCAACCTCTCTAATAATCGGCTATGTACCACAGGCCTTCAAGCTAGCTGTAGTTAAACCTTTACTCAAAAAGCCATCTCTAGACCCAGCAGTCTTAGCTAATTATAGGCCAATCTCCAGCCTTCCTTTCATATCAAAAATCCTTGAAAGAGTAGTTGTCAAACAGCTAACAGATCATCTGCAGAGGAATGGCTTATTTGAAGAGTTTCAGTCAGGTTTCAGAGCTCATCACAGCACAGAAACAGCTTTAGTGAAGGTTACAAATGATCTTCTTATGGCCTCTGACAGTGGACTCATCTCTGTGCTTGTCCTGCTAGACCTCAGTGCAGCGTTCGATACTGTCGACCATAATATCCTATTAGAGCGATTAGACCATGCTGTAGGTATTACAGGTACCGCACTGCAGTGGTTTGTATCATATCTATCTAATAGACTCCAATTTGTGCATGTAAATGGAGAGTCCTCTTCCACACTGAGGTTAATTATGGAGTTCCACAGGGTTCAGTGCTAGGACCAATTCTGTTTACATTATACATGCTTCCCTTAGGCAGCATCATTAGAAGACATAGCATACATTTTCACTGCTATGCCGATGACACCCAGCTCTATCTGTCCTTGAAGCCAGATAACACACACCAATTAGTTAAACTGCAGGAATGTCTTAAAGACATAAAGACCTGGATGGCCGCTAACTTTCTGCTTCTTAATTCAGATAAAACTGAGGTTATTGTACTCGGCCCTGAAAAGCTTAGAAATATGGTATCTAACCAGATTCTTACCCTGGATGGCATTACCTTGGCCTCCAGTAACGCTGTGAGGAACCTTGGAGTCATTTTTGACCAGGATATGTCCTTCAACGCACATATTAAACAAATATGTAAGACTGCTTTCTTCCATTTGCGCAATATCTCTAAAATTAGAAATATCCTGTCTCAGAGTGACGCTGAAAAACTAGTTCATGCATTCATTACTTCCAGGCTGGACTACTGTAATTCATTATTATCAGGATGTCCTAAAAACTCACTGAAAAGCCTTCAGTTAATCCAAAATGCTGCAGCAAGAGTCCTGACAGGGACTAGAAAGAGAGAGCATATTTCTCCTGTTTTGGCTTCCCTTCCTTGGCTTCCTGTTAAATCCAGAATTGAATTCAAAATCCTGCTCCTCACATACATGGTCTTAAATAATCAGGCCCCATCTTATCTTAATTACCTTGTAGTACCATATCACCCTATTAGAGCGCTTCGCTCTCGCTCTGCAGGCCTACTTGTTGTTCCTAGAGTATTTAAAAGTAGAATGGGAGGGAGAGCCTTCAGTTTTCAGGCCCCTCTTCTGTGGAACCAGCTTCCAGTTTGGATTCGGGAGACAGACACTATCTCTACTTTTAAGATTAGGCTTAAAACTTTCCTTTTTGCTAAAGCATTTAGTTAGGGCTGGACCAGGTGACCCTGAATCCTCCCTTAGCTACGCTGCAATAGACGTAGGCTGCCGGGGAGTTTTTCCTTTCTCACTCACTATGTATTAATAGACCTCTCTGCATCGAATCATATCTGTTATTAACCTCTGTCTCTCTTCCACAGCATGTCTTTTATCCTGTCTTCCTTCTCTCACCCCAACCGGTCGCAGCAGATGGCCCTGCCCCTCTCTGAGCCTGGTTCTGTCGGAGGTTTCTTCCTGTTAAAAGGGAGTTTTTCCTTCCCACTGTCGCCAAAGTGCTTGCTCATAGGTGGTCATATGATTGTTGGGTTTTTCTCTGTACCGATGAAGCGCCTTGAGGTGACTTTTGTTGTGATTGGGCGCTATATAAATAAAATTGAATTGAATTGAATTGAACTTAACCTTTCAAAAGTCAAAAAATTCTAAGCTGTATTAGATGGGATTTTATTTAAAAAAAAATCTGGTATTTCTTTATTCAATATGGTAGATAGCGTTTCAAACTTGGTATGATGGGAGGGAGTGGGAAAAAGGCAGGAGCAGGGTATAAAAAAACTAAGCATACAATGACAGCTTACATTAGATGGTAAGTAGCAGCCAGGTGCTGCTAATCAAATGCATTTAATTAGTTGATCATCAGCAAGTGTGATCACCTCTATAAAATCAGAGGTTTTGGCAGTTTGCTGGTCTGGAGCATTCAGGTGTGTGTTAATACAATTTCATGGAAGAAATACATCATCGATGATCTTATTGAAGCAAATGTTTTTTCCCATCAATGCAGGAAGGGTTTTAAGACCTTTCTAAGACCAGAAACTTTATCGTTCATCAAAAGTTTATCGTTCGTGAAAAACATTTAGCTGCCAATCTTCCATGGAATGATGTCTGAGCAAATTCAACCCAAGGTCAGACTGCGCAATCCTCAGAGAAACTGCAAAAAACCCAAGAGCTCCATCTCTGACTCTACAGTCCTCAGTCAGCATGTTAAATTGTATACTTCATGACAATACAAATAAAAAATGGATGAACAAGTATGGCTTGTTTGGAAAGGTTGCAGGAAAAAGCCTTTTCTCTCTATAAAGAACATAGCAGAAGAGCTTAGGTTTATAAAGTTGCATCTGAACAAACTGCAAGACTCGTGGAACAATGTCCTTTGGAGAGATCAGACCAGGCAACGAGGTTTGGCTATAATGCACAAACACCTCCTACCAACTGTCAAGCACGGTGGTGGCAGGGTGATCATTTGGGCTTGCTTTGCAGAAAAAGGGCTTGGGCACCATGCAGCCATTGAGTTAATCATGAACTCCACTGTACAGGACTCATAGGCCACCTCTCAAAAGCTAAAGCTTGACCAAAAATGGGGTCATCTAACAGGACTATCACATCCAGTCCAGAGGGTGTATTTTCTTTTTCACATGACAATAAGTCACTCTTAGACACTGAGTCTAGCTTCCTATTGGTCTGCTACATAATTGGTTTATATGCTGCCTTATGAGTAGGGATAAAGTTTGGTATAGTACTACTAATTTAGAACATTGTGACACTTACATTATTTAAAATAAATAACAATAAACAAAATCACTGGAGAGAACTAAATATGTGCATATTATATGTAAACTTATTAAAACTATTCCAATTGAAACAGGCTCGGCAGAGGCAAAAACGGAATATCTATAATCGCACGACACGTTCAAATACTAGTAACAGCTTCTCTCTCCCTCTTTCTCTTTTCCTATTAATTCCTCTCTCCGTCGTTCTCTTCCCTTTCCTCTCCACAGCTGAAAGCGAGGTGATTAGAAGTGACTGCATGGGGTAAGAGAGGTTTCCGCTGACACGGGACAAGGAGAGGTCTGTGTGCGTTCACATGTGTGATTCAGGTGACTGGACTGAATGTGGCTTTCAGAGTGTCAAAGTGCAAGGAGCCCCCACCGGCTACTTACTAACCAGGGAGCAGAGGCGGATGACAGAAAGCAAAGCAGGGAAGGAGTTGACAGTCCGTTCTTTATACAATCAGGAATGAATGAGTGATCGGGGGGTCAAGAGGTCAGAGCTCAAGAGAGGACTGCGGGGCTTATACGCACATTTGAACTTGTTCAACGCGGGGCCATATAAGTCCTGCATGAATCACATGTCTAAAAGAATGGCGTTATAATGGAAAGCATGCTTTGTGGTGTTTTGAGGGGCCAGTTTAGGAACACACCGAGGTCTTTAATTGCCCTTCAAGAAGAAATGCCACGCTTTTATAAGCGCTGGCTGCTTTGTCTCTGTGTGTGACGACTGTATAGGGTGTGTGGTTGGGTTTCATATAGCACATGCGGTCAAAACAACTTTATGAAGAGAAACAGCTATTGATTTGAGCCGCAGGCAGCCATATGATATCAATAATGGCTCTATCACACACACAAACACACACACCCCATTCAACATGGAGTCCATCAATTCTCTGCTGTGAACCGCCAATTGATCACACTGTGGGGACTGATACATCCTTCCCACTGTGCATATTTGTGTGTGTGTGTATGAGTGAAACACATGCTGCCATAACTCCATTGTGTTGTGAACCACATGTAGCCTGTCAATAATTCACAGTAATTCCACAGTTGAATCTTATGGTGTGGAATTTTTTTGATAACACTTACATAATAACTTAATTTAGTGGCCGGCGAGAAATGTCGGATTTGTTTTTCATTAAGTAATAAAGTAAGTTCCTCGCTTGGTGTAATTATCTTTATTTAAACAGCACAAGAGAAAAAGTAATAATCCATTTCACACTGCAGGAAGAAATGCTGATCTTTGGGGCAATGATATTTGGGCTTTGGCCGCAAATGATCTGATGGTGTTGGACTCATCTTCAGGATATTTTGTGAATCTGTGAAATACAACCCAGCTGCTTCCTCCCTAGAAAGGCATTCAAGTTTTGCTGCATACAGTCACGATGATGTGCAATAGGACTTTTTTAGCCTTTGTTTGACACAACAGTACAGATGATGAGCAGGGATGACACACAGGAAATGGTCTGCAGCAGACTTGAACACAACAACTTCTAGTAGCCTTTAGCATATGAGTTGGCTGCTCAACCAGGTGAGCTATAGCAGTGCCGCCCGGCATGCTCACTAATGACTAATGAAGTTATGACTTAATAAAGCGCGCACAGCCTTGCTTTCAGCTTGGAGGCAGTACAAACCCAGCCAAAAGTAAGGATTATTTTGCACTGAGAGTCCGAGATAAAAATATGGAAATGAGTAGAACGGGTAAAACAGCAGGTAAATATTACTTGACACTCACACCTTAGCAGACTTTGCTGCTTCCAAGAGTCTTACAGTTCTAATTCTTTAGAGGCATTTTATTTCATCTACATAGGATAATGTAGATCACAACCCTTCCGTCAGTGGGTGGTGCTTTAACTATGCCTTAAAACTGGCATGTAAATCACAAACAAAAAATAATATGAAGATTCAAGTTCAGACACTCAAAATAGCAATTTAAAAGTAATAAAGGCTTTTTATTTTACTGGGCTAAATGTATTAAAAATTAACCGCTGCGTATCATCTTGCACTTTCTTCAGTGTGTGTTGTATGTACACTGCTCAAAAAGATTACTTTGTAGAACACTTTGAAAACACATCACACCTCAAGAAGGAAAGAAATCATGTCGATATCTGTACAGATATGGGTTGTGTAATCTGTTAGGAATGAAAGGATGCAACATTGTTTGATGGAAATATAAATGATGGACCTGCAGAGGACTGGACCTGCTCCCAGATCTGAACTCAACGAGCTTCTGGACTGTGTGAGGTGCAACCTGCCTGCTTCCCAGATGTCCCAGAGGTGTTCTTTTGGATTGAGATTAGGCATGCATGAAGGCCAGTCAGTGGTATCAGCTCTTTTCCAGGAAATGCCTGCATACTCTCTCCATATGGGGCAGAAATAACCCAGGAGCCACTGCACCAGTGTAGGGTGTGACAGTAGCTCCGAAGATTTAATGCCAATACCTAGTGGCAGTCAAGGTGCTGTTGCCTGGCCTGCAGAGGTCTGTGTGTCCCTCTATGGATATGCCTCTCTAAACTACCGCCACAAAACACTGAACGATGTTTCAGGCAGCACAACATTCTCCATGGCTTCTCCAGATTTGCTTTCATCTATGAAAAGAACAGGGTGCCAGAGGTAGACCTGCCAATTCTGGTGTTCTATGGCAATTCCAACTGGGCTCCACGGTGCCGGGCACTGAGCACCGGACTTGACAATGTTGGGCCCTTAGGCCACCCTGATAAAGTGTGTTTCTGATTGTTTGGTCAGCGACATTCATACCAGTTACCTGCTGGAGGTCACTTTGGAGGATCATCCTGATCCTTCCTCCATTAAGGAGCAGATACTGGTCCTGCTGATAGATTAAGGACATCTCTGCCCTGTCCAGCTCTGCTCAGATAACTTCCTGTCTGAGGACGGGACTGGAGACAGGAGGACGGGCAGCAGGTGAGTAAGTGACGGAAGTGACGGACAAGGTAAGCGACTCATGTTGTAACTGACGTCAGACGCCGGAGATTTTGGCGGAAAATTAAAGCAAATGGTAGTTTAGATTTGAACAAATTCATTTAAGCTTCAGCATTACCAAATACACTTATCAATTGTCTTATAACTAACACTATTTGTCTAAATAATCTCCAACACCCTGGAGAACAACGAGGAGAGTTTAGAGACTCTCCAAGATTACATCGATCAGTGCTTTCAGGATCTCGTGATGAAGAAGACCCCGTGTGCAGCTTCCCCGGCCAAAGCTGAGACGCCGTCGTCGAAAAGACAACGCCCGGCAGATTCCCCCGGCTCAACATCGCCAGCCGGCAAAGATATTGCCGACATATTGGAGTCAATCGACAAGCGATTGTCCAGTTTCGACGCAAGGCTGTCCTTGGTGGAGATTCTTCACCGAGAATTTAAATGCTTGCGAGAATCCCTGGAGTACAGCCAGCAGCAGGTGGAAACGCTTGCTGCTGAAAATGCCACGCTAAGGGAGTCAGTGAAATGTCTCACAGATAATGTTACCCAGCTCAATAGAGAAAATAAAAAAATAAAAGAAACAGTTATCGATCTACAAGCTCGTAGCATGCGTGATAATCTGGTATTTTCTGGTATTCCAGAAGCTGCTGGAGAGGACGCGGAGACCACGGTAAAAAGCTTCATCAAAACCCACCTGAAGCTGCCGGAGGACACTGTGAAGAACATCGTCTTCGATCGGGTACATCGCCTCGGCCCCATTCGGGCTACGGCCGGGAGACCACGTCCTATCGTGGCCAAATTCGGCCACTTCAAACAAAAGCAACATGTGAAAAGCCGCGGCAGGGAATTAAAAGGAACGGACTTCAGCGTGAACGACCAGTTCCCCAAAGAGATCTTGGAACGACGCAGGGTCCTCTTCCCAATCCGACGCGGCTTCATCCAGAAGGGCTCCCGCGCTGTCATCGCTGTGGACCGGCTGTACGTGGACGGACAGCTCCACCGCGACCCCAACATCACTCCGTGGCTGTATTAACCTCACACCAGATAAGAATCAGCTACACCATTTCCCTATCCACTCACACTAACTTGCATTAACATCTGTTTAACTTACCAGTATCAAATCGCATCTTAAAGTGTGATTTCATAGCAGAATTAACACCGTCACTCTCCGTCAGTGATTTAATTGGAATGTTTACGTTTTGTTTCTGTTTTTTTTTTTCTTCTCGTTTTTTTTTTTTTTTTTTTTTTTCCCTCCTCTCTTTTCCCCCTCTTGGTTTTATGCTGCTCACCCCTGTCCTTGGTTTCTTTCTTTATTCCTTTCACTGCCTCGATCACCTGCTTCGACACTCATCCACAAACATCCTTTATTTCGACACATACGCACCATGCGCTCAACGGCAGCACATTTACATCAGTCAGACAGCGCACACAGTCATATAAGATACACACACACTTAAGCCAAGCCTACTCATATTAGTAACTATGCATACACAAAGTCAGACTCAGGGAGCATCTCGCCACACATTTTTTCTCTCTCTCCTTCTCTTTATTTATGAACAAGTGACGTATTCTCTCCACCTGTCTAAGCGACGCACACAGCATACATCCCTAGTTATACACAAACATCTATGGGTACACTGAGGTTCATTACATGGAATATAAATGGAGCTGGCTCCAGAGAAAAGAGGTTAAAAATATTTAACCAACTCAAAAAACTACAGGCGGATGTTGTCCTATTACAAGAGACCCACAGACCTCTTAGAGGTTCGAATGAACTTAAAACACCTGAGTTTCCCAATGTGTTCTCAGCTTGTTATAATTCTAGACAAAGGGGAGCAGCAATTTTAATACATAAAAATATTAATTTCACTCGATACAGTTATAGATCCAGAGGGCAGATTCTTAATCATTAAACTATCTATACGTGATAAAAAGCTATGTATTGCAAGTGTATATGGTCCAAATGTTGATGATCCCTCATTCTTTCACGGTTTTTTCAGTGCACTCTCTGAACACTTAGATGGCACACTTGTTCTTGGAGGTGACCTCAACCTTGGACTAAATGAAGACATGGATAGGCTCAATACAGCGGGAACTCAGCGTAATTGGCAGTCCACAAATATAATCAAACAGTATATGAGTGACTTTGGTCTTTGCGATGCATGGCGCTCCCTTCACCCCACCAGTAAGGAATATACTTTTTTCTCACATGTCCATCACTCCTACTCTCGTCTGGATTATTTTTTGGTCAGCAGCTCACTGCTGAACGACATTTCAGACACTGAGATTCACCCTATAGCTGTCAGCGATCATGGTCCTGTATCTTTAACACTAATGCACAAGAATAATACTACGCCAAGAAAAAACTGGAGATTTAATTATCACTACTTAAAGATGAAGACTTTATTAAATATTTTAAAAAAGAGTGGACTTCATATTTGGACTATAATGACACTCCCGAAACATCAGCTTCTGTTCTATGGGAAGCAGGGAAAGCTGTGATGAGAGGTAAAATAATTTCTTTCTCATCACATAAAAAGAAAAAAGAAAACAAAAATATTCAGGAATTAGAAAAAAACATCAAATCACTAGAAGAAGCCTACGCGTCCCACCAAGATCAGGAAACATTGAACAAAATACGCAAAACAAAACTAGAATTAAATGAGATAATTGATAAAAAAACAAAATTCTTAGTACAAAGACTACGCCTACAAAATTATGAACATGGTAATAAATCCGGTCAATTTCTAGCAAACCAGCTAAAAATAAATAAAGAAAAAACAACTATATGTGCTGTTCAAGATTCATCTGGGAACACATTATATGAACCGATACAAATAAACAACATTTTCAGGGATTTCTATAAAACGTTGTATTCACCACAAATAAACCCATCTAAAAAAGAAATTGATCAGTTTTTGGACAACATAACTCTTCCAAAATTATTGGACACTCAAGCAATGGCACTGGATTCACCACTGACACCAGGTGAACTCCAGGAAGCCCTGATAAGTATGCACAATAATAAGGCTCCAGGTCCAGACGGCTTTCCTGCAGAATTCTACAAAGAATTCTGGTCGATTCTAGCACCAGTTTTCTAGAGAACGTTGTTGGAAATTAAAGAAAAGGGCAGACTTCCATCAAATATGAATTCTGCAAACATTAATCTCCTGCTAAAACCAGGCAAAGACCCTGTATATCCCTCAAGCTATCGTCCAATATCCCTTATAAATGTAGACCTTAAAATAATCTGCAAAGCTCTCTCAAAGAGACTGGAGAAAATAACCCCCCTCTTAATTCATCCTGACCAAACTGGTTTCATAAAAGGTAGGCACTCATCAACAAATACACGTAGATTACTTAATTTGATAGACTACTCATACAGTAAAAACCTAGAAACTACAATATTCTCTTTAGACGCAGAAAAAGCATTTGACAGAGTTAACTGGAAATTTCTATTTGCAACTTTACACAAATTTGGTTTTGGATCCTCTTTCATAAACTGGTTAAAAATATTATATAATTCCCCAACAGCTTGTGTTAGAACAAATGACCAGACATCCTCCAGCTTCTGTCTCTTGAGGGGCACCAGGCAGGGATGCCCACTCTCCCCTTCACTATTTGCAATTTTTGTTGAACCACTAGCAGCAGCAATTAGACAGAATTCAGTAATTAAGGGCATAAAATGCAAGAACGTGGAACATAAAATCAGCCTTTATGCGGATGATGTGTTACTCTTTCTCCAAAATTCACAAACCAATATCTCTGGGGTGATTGAATTGATAAACACTTTTGCAAGAATATCAGATTACTCAATTAACTGGTCAAAATCTACAGTCCTACCGATTAATTGCTCCTTCCATAATTCCTCTTCTACACCACTGCAATCGGGAAATATAAAATATTTAGGTATTAATGTTTCTCCCAAGCTTGCAGATCTAACTAAATTAAACCATATCCCACTTTTAAAGAAGGTAGAAGATGATCTGGCTAGATGGAAATGTCTACCCATATCACTCATGGGAAGGGTTGCCGCTATAAAAATGATGGTCTTACCAAAAATAAATTATTTATTCTCAATGATCCCAACTAAACCGCCACAAGATTGGTTCAGATCTCTAGATTCATGTATGTCCAAATTCCTTTGGAAAAATAAACCCCCACGTATAAGCTTAAAAACACTACAAAAGACCAAGGATAAAGGAGGACTAGAACTGCCTAACTTTCAGCACTACTTCTTAGCCAACAGGCTTCAGTTTATCTCAGGATGGCTAAAACACACCCTCTTAGATGAACCTTGGCTAGATGTAGAACAAGCACTCTGCAATAATCTAGAGATCTCAGACCTACCATTTATCAGCTCAAACATCCAATGACATGAATGCTTTAAAAGCATCAACATCAGCTCTTCTCTGACAGCATGGTGGGAGTTTCTAAAATTGACGGCGTCTTCATTAATCCCATGCAAACGTACACCTATCTGGAACAACCCTGACATATTACAAAACAATAATATGATAAACTTTTCAGATTGGAGTGATAAAGGAATCAAATATTTAGAACATATACTAGAAGGAACAGAATTTATTTCATTTGACGGACTAGTTACACAATATGGGATCAACAAGAAAAGATTTTTAGAATATCAACAAATTAAATCCATAGTAAAAAAGAAATTTAAACCGGGTCAAGTTGAACTACAAACACCACCAAGTGTGGTTCAATTTCTTACTCTTAAACCCCCCAAATTACTATCCAAAATATACAGAATGCTTTCTAAAACAGATGAATCAATATCACTTCCTATTGCAAAATGGGAAGCGGATTTATCAGTTAACTTAGACCTAAACTTCTGGTCTCAGATTTGCTTAAAAACCTTTCATCTAATTAGAAATCCCAGTCTTCAATTAATTCAATACAAAATATTACATAGAGTGCACTATACAGGTCATCGGATGTTCAAGATGGGCTTTTCGTCTACCAACAACTGCTCACACTGCCAAACCAATTCACCGGACAATTATATCCACGCTCTTTGGTTCTGTCCACCAGTTCAGAAGTTTTGGCGCGAGATATGTGAAGACTTATCGAAGTGTCTGAAATGTAACATTCCAACTTCCCCCTTAGTGTGTTTGTTGGGCAGCTTAGATAATGTCACTTCAGAAAAGAATATAGCCCATATGGTTTTCACTGCCCTATGCATAGCCAAGAAAACAGTCCTCATGAACTGGAAAAATAAAAATAATCTTAATTCTAACCAATATAGAAATTATCTATTAGATTACATTAGTCTTGATACAGCCTCTGCCACCACATCAGATCAATTGCTCTGGGCTCCTTTGATCAGCTCCATCACCTAGTGGGGGTGGGGGGGTCATAGTTTGGTCCCGCCTTCACTGTTGTGATTGGTGTGGGGGTAGGGACAGGCTTAGGGCGTCGGGGGGTTCCCCGGAGGCATCTTCCTTGGGGGGCTCAACCCGGGGTAGCGGTCATGTCCGGTTAGGGGCTCTGTTGGCTCTCAGGTGACTGTTTCCTCGCGGCTGCGTGCAGCGGGGCTAGGGGAGGGTCTGTGCTGACGGACGTGGGTTACTGACCTGGTAGCCTGGCTGCCCCTGGGTGGGTCCGGGATGGGCGTGAGGTTCTGGGGGCGCTCCGTCTCTGGGCTGGGACCCGGACCGGGCCTCGGGGGCTTGGGTCCTGGTTGGTGTGTTGCCGGGGTTGTGGGCGGGTGGGTGCATGGGGGCCCAGCCCTGGAGCAGGGTGCCGCCGGTGCGTCGAGCCACCTGGGGGGCTCTTCAACTGGTGGGGGAGATTGTCACATCTTGCAGGAGCTTTCCTCTCCTCAGGAGCTCCCTCTGCAGGAGGGGGAGATACAGGAGAGGTGGAGGAAGATCTCAGCCTGGGTGTTTATTGTCTTATGTAGTCTGGAAGATGAGTGGATGGTGGGGTGGGTGCAGTTTTCTCTGTGGTGGGGTTGGGTGGACTGTCCCGGGCTCTGTGGGGCCGGGCGGCGCTGCTGCACTGGGCCCGGTCTGGATGGGCCTGGGCCCCCTTTCCCTGGCGGGTCGCGGAGTATGGGGGTGCCTACTGGGGTCAGCGGGGGAGCTGGCCCCAGGGAGGGGTCACTTGCCCCTCCCTTCCTTCCCTCCCCATCTCCAGCTGCCTCCCTCTTCCCGCTCCACCACAACCACCCACACATGCAGGGCCTTGGAGTAGGGGTATGTCACCAGGGTGCAGAGGAGGCTACCCCCCCCCCCCCCCCCCCCCTCCCCGTCCCCTTCTGGCTGCCTCTGCCTCAATTTTATCCCACAACTTAGACATTCACATTACTCACACTCTCATTACACATACATATAGGATCTTGGGGGTGGGCACGATACACGGAGTCCAAAGTACCATCAGGGTGTACACCCCACCCCTGGCATCGTTGCCCACCTCTCAATTTTAAATACACGTAGACATTGAGGGCTAGCAGGAGGGACCATGCGCTTACCTGCTGCTCTCTGGCAGGTAGCTCCAAGCCCTCCTGGGTTTTAAATGCACCTTAGAACACACATGCATCAACATTACAATGAGCGGGTGGAGGGAGGTTTGGAGTCTTCTCTCACCCCCACTCTCTGCGACCTGCTGGAGCAGGGGGGCTAGGACTAGGAGGAGGAGTTGGCCGTCCGACTGCGGTCTGGAGTGTGGAGCCTTCCTGCTGCTGCGGAGTCGGGGCGGTCTGCCTCCCCCCACCGCAGGGAAAAGGGAAACACCACCTGGGTCTGGGTGCAGTTCCCCCCTCCAGGGGCGGGGGCACCTAGACCCGGTTTGTAGAGTACGCTTGGGGAGTGTGATCGTGTGTACAACGTCTCTTTATGTCTGTCTCCACGTTGGTTGAGTGTGGAGTAAGTGCATATGAGAGCATGAGGGTGGGAATGGATGTTTGTATCTGTGTGTGCCTGTATGTCTGTGTCTATATGTCAGGTTGGGTGTCAGGCGCCACCTCTCTGGGGACATCTCAGGCCCTCCAAGGTTTGGAGGCCTATCTCCCCCTACCACCACTTCCCCTGCCAGTGGCGGACCCCCTCAGACATCGGTGCGTTGGTGGTTCTTTGTGTCCGGGGATGGGCGTCCAGGTACACACCGGCTCACTCCTTGGCGGCCGCTTATCGGGGCCTGGAGCCTGGGGCTCGCTCGGGCCACTTCGGAGGTGGGGTGCCCCCGGCCTCTCGGCCTGGGGCTCGGTCACTCAGGCGCAGCTGGCTGCCGGCGGAGCTCATGGGCGCGTCAATGCAACTCCCCCTGGCTTCTGCTCCGCGGCTGCTGAGTGAGCCCTCATCTGGGACTCTCCTCAGCTCTTTCCGGGACAGTGGCGCAGATGCCCCTCTGTTGGTCTTCCTTGGTCTCTTGTGTTCTGGGGGCCTCTGGATGTCTGGAGTTTTGATCTCCTCCACACCTGCTTCACGCCCTGGAGGACGGGGCTGTGGCCCCCCCACACCCTCTAGCAGATTATTACATGAAGGAACCTTTTAAAAAACAAAAAACAAGCGCGTCCATGCTCACAGGTGTACACACGGGTGATCACACCCACAAACTACACCCTTTTTGGCTCCTACCTCAAAGCACACTGTGTTCTGTTGATCTTATGTGCTGCACAATAATGTTTAACATTTAGTATTTACTGTCATATTCCCATATATCATTGTGATGTTGTTTATTCTATTACTCTTGTTCTCTTCTGCTTGCTTTCTTTTTTCTTCCTCAGCAGGTGATCCAGGTGATTGATATATGCATTTTTTTTTCTCTGCCCGTTCTGTTGGTTTTTGTCTTTTGCCCTTCTCCCCCGTCCCTCTTCTCAGCTGTTTCTCTTTCCCTCTTTCTTTCTCCCCTTCTTTCCCCCAGTCAAGTCTGTCCCGTATTCAGTAAGTGAAAATAAAATAAACAATAAAAGGTGAATCAAATGGACCATTACGGCAAGGCTGGGATGGTCAGTTTGGTAAAGTAAATCCGTTGGGCATCTTTCTTTGCCTTTAGACAACAATTCTGATGGCAAAAGAGCCAAACGGGACAGGCCAAAAAAAAAAAAAAAAAAAAGATAACTTCCTGTCTACTGGAATCTCTTCCATGCACTTGAGATTGTCCTGGAAGACAGCAAACCTTATTTGCTGTTCTTGAGATAAGATTCATCAAAGAGGATGCAAGTGTTGTTACTGCACTAGAAACTGTAAAAGTAAATGACATACATTCTGTTTGCTTTGGAAAATGGTGCCAAGATCCTTCTGTACATCTTGGAATGTCATGTATGTCCCAAATTTCATGTGTGTACATGTAATAGATAAAAGTAGCATCAGCATTACTTACCAGAAATTTTGTAGGGGCACATGAAACTATTTTCCTCACCTGGGAATTTCACCCTTGCACAAGTCCCAATAAAGATGTCCATTTTCAGCACGTGCAATTTAGAAAATATATTTCAGCATGTCTTTCCAGAGACTTAGCAGCTGTTACACGTAAGAATCCATAGAGCTCAACAATATTTACAGCTCCCCGAAACCACTCTGTCCTGAAGACAGACAGAGTCCCCATTTTGCCTACAGTGTGTTCTCTTTGCTGCAGCATCATTGCACAAGACTTCCTCCACCACACAAATCTCAACTTGGGCTAACCTAAGGGCAGTCTGACCACTGCCTTTGAGTGTTACTTGTATCTGGTTGTGAATGGGATCCTCGGGGACGCGGTAAACTTGAAACTGTGCTTCCAATCACTCCAGAAAGTCAGACACCCTGCCTCTGAGAATAGAGGTGTGAGGGGCTTTCATAACATTCTTAGCAGAAAACAGTTGTCAACAATTGACCAAGTGGGAAGATTAAAATATTTCCTTCCAGGATTTCATTAGAAATATGGTAACAAAAACGACTTGGCTAGGGTGGGACTACAACAATAGCGCTGTTAAGATTACTAAACCTTTATCAGTAGATAAAGTATTTACTTTATCTACTGATAAACTTAAGTAAAAATGATAGTTACAAGTATCCTATAATACAGTAAATACAAGTATTTACTGTAAATTCCTAAGTTAATTTGTAAATTTTGTAGTAAACTGTAAATTGTAAATATTGAAAAACTTTTCTTCTGCCATTTAATGGTCGGGCATTGTACAGCTACAAGCATTTCACCCCCATTTCATACTGTGTATGGTTGTGTGTGTGTGACAAATAAAATTTGAATTTGAATTTGAATATCCAACAGTCATTATTTGTAGTAAAGAAAACAAACTAGTGTTGTCTCTTTGATGAATTCCCATGTTTCGCTGACTTATCCCACCTCCTATTGAACTTCATGGATCCGTAACAGGGACACTCCTCTTCGACTCCCGGTGGAAAAACAGTCATAACTACAGCTGCTAGAGGTCTTTGCAACTTAAACATAAACACATGTCATTATTGGACACTTGCTGAAATAACTAATACAGCCGAGAGGACATTCTCTGTATGAGCTAGTTCCCCATGAAATATGACTTGATGGCCTCTGTTTGGGTTGGAGATAGAGAAGCCAAATGTTTTTGAAATGATCCAAAACAGAACAGAATGCACTGACTGATGACCAAGAAGAGTCCCTTAATGGTAAAGTTACTTCCCTCTGGTTGTTCCTCTCTTTTTGTCATTTCCATGCATGTATGTGTGGCCATAACATTCCCAAGAGGCACTAGGAATGGATGATACAACCTCCAAATCATATCATGATATTTCAAAATCAGCTATAATTATATTTCTAACGATATAGAAAAAATACTGAACATTGTTGTATTGATGCTTGCAAACTGCAGGTAGCAGCATTTGTAAGTATAAGCAAATGAAGGCAAGCTTTCATCCTTTTCCAATGAGTCTCTGTCAATGATGTCACACTTCCTAATAGTCCGAATCTGCTGAAACGCGGTGCAAGCAGTAGCATTATAGTGCAATAGTTGCGACACAGAGGTAAAACGCAGGCACAAAACCAGCCAAGGTTTTGTTTTCCATGACAATTTTAAGTAAAACTCTAAAATGACTATTCAACACTTACTAAACAACAACTAAAGTAACTTAAGCTGCAAAATGTCCCCACATAACAAAACCAAAACTATATTCTACCTGGGATGTTGTGACTTTGTTCAAACTTTTTAACCAGCTGCAACCATATCAGTAAATTCTTCCTGAGGATCCACAGAAATTTGAGACCATGCTGGGCCTTCCTGACGACCTCTGATGTATTGGAGTTCCGTTGGAAATGTCGTCTGTGTGCAAACCCAGGAATCTGAAGCTGGACACCCTCTCCACGCACTCCCCATTTATGCAGTTGGGCTGCAGGTTGGACTTCCCGAAGTCAACATTCAGTTCTTTGGTCTTAGAAGTGTTGTAGACCAAGTTGTTGTCCGTACTCTGGACCTCATCCCTGTATGCTGTCTCATCACCGCCACAGCTGAGGTGTTAGAGTTGGTCTCAGGTAAGAGCGTTTAAACTCTTACTCCTATCCCTTTTAGATTAAGCAGTTCTTTCTCCTTGTTTCTAAAGTTCACATCAGAGGTGACATAGGGCAAAATTTTAGTGCATCACAGTTCATGACCACACCTACAAACTGAATACACTTATGGGCCGCAGGCACAGATACAGTAGAATATCCAAACTCTTCACAGAAGGGCCGACGAAGAGGTTTAAAACAGCCTTTTAGCTGTAGGCCATTGGTAATTACTAAACAGCATCCTTGGTTTATCTACCCACTTAATGTCTGAATAAAGACAGCTAACTAATGCTAACAGCATTCAGTTTCCAGTCGGGCTTTATTTTATTGTTGAGCAAATCACTGGAGATGGGCAAACTGTTGAGGACTTAATTCTTCATTGAAATTTACTGATTCGTTTTTCACTTTTCCTTTTGCTTCTCTGCTTTTTGTTGCTCTCCGAGCATTTGCGCTAACCAGTGATGGGAATAACAGCGTTGCAAGTAACGGCGTTACTTTTTTCAGTAACGAGTAATCTAACTAATTACTATTCCTATCGTTACAACGCTGTTACCGTTACTAACAAGAAAATGCGGTGCGGTTGCGTTACTATTTTTCAACAAACAGACCAACCGTCGCTTATATCAGTTGCACAGAAGTAGCTGTAAGTAATCTGGGCGCTACAGCTTTAAGCAGCTGCGCGCGCTCCCGCGGGCGGCAATTACTTTCTGGCAGATGATCACTTTTTGGCACAACACCCTTGAACTAGGGGGAAAACAATCGCATGAGTGCTGCTGTTTGACTGAGGAAGAATATAGTAGTCGTGGTAAGCCAATCACATGACCACTTCAAGATCACAAAGCAACAAGGTGATATATATCAGTTTTTAAATTGTGTTGATGGGCCACGTAAAACCAGAGTCATGATAAACAATATATACGCTGTGTTTTTTCCTCAGTATTTTATTCACGTTTGCTAAGGACAGCGCAAGCAAGCACTCTCTGCTTATGAGCAAATAATAAAAAACAAAAACAAAAAAACGTCCGTTCGTGTTGGTGGAAAAATGCACCATGTCAACCAATCAAAAAATAATAGACATGACATTGGTTGCAAATAACTTGTTCCTTGCAAAACTTGTGCATATGATTTTAAAATTCACAATTTATATTTGCATTTAAGGTTATGAAATATGATTCAATGAACATGTTTGTGGTTGTTACAGTGAAAATATCCTTTTTTCTACTCGAATTTGATGTTTTTTGTCTGATTTTAGATCAATTGTGTTAATACAGTATGTCAAAATGAAAACATAACTGTAAATTCAGATGCGTGAGGTTGTGCGGAAAAGAATACCAAGATACCAAGCAAGGCAAAGTAAATAGTTTTTAAAGGTGAAATGTTGAGGGAAAAATCAAAAGTGGTTAAAATGGCCAATTATACCCTGGACCCCAGAGGCTTGTTTTTTTTTTTTTTTTTTTTAAGTAATGCAATAGTTACTTTTCAAGTAGTTAATTACTTTTAGAATCTTGTAACTCAGTTACTAACTCAATTACTTTTTTGAGGAAGTAACTAGTAACTATAATTAATTACTTTTTCAAAGTAACTTGCCCAACACTGGCACTAACGCTACCTGCTCCGCTAAACTTTACAACTTTGCTCTATGTCTGGACTGACAGGCTCGTCTATGGGTTAAGGTTGGCACGATTGACTCACTGGAGCATTAATTTAGCCTCATGTTATTTGATATGCATGCTTTTTTGTTAATAGCACTTACAGTACAGAAAACAAAAATGAACAGCTGTTATTTTTCAGATAAATGAAGATAAAAAGAAACAACCTAGTTTTGTAGGGCCTGTAGACTAACAGGGTGTGTCACTGAGAGCATTTTCATTGCTCTGTGTGCTAAGGGCCTCTGGCCTGCATGTTTTGGCTTTGATAACATTGGTTTGAGTTTCTTGCAGTGTGGATGCACACTTAACCCAACAGCACACTTTGGCTTTATAAAAACAGCTCAGAACAATATCCGGAGGACATCAAATATCACCGAGTTGTGTTTTTTTTCCACCTCCCTCCACGCGTCTTGTTTTGCAGTTACGTATCACCCTGTGCGTTGCACTTCCTCTGCTCTTCGAATGAGATTCTCGAGGTCTTGATTTGATCTCCAGGCCTTCATTTCTCTCCCCGCCGTCTCCCTCAGGTGCATTGTCTCCCATCTGCTAACTCAGCTGTTTAAGTTGCAGCGCAGCCTCCTGTACTCCTCATAATTCACAAAGTTTGCTTTGAACCACCCCACCCCACACACACACACACATGCACACACTTATTGCTTCCGTGTTCAACCTTGGGAATAGACTTAGGGAAACAGTGAAGTAAAGACAGAGGAGGGATGGGAGGAGGGGGGGGAAAGGATGACTGTTCTGCTCTGTCCCTCGATTCATAATTACCTGGTGAGCAAAATATGTACGTTTGTGTGTGTGTGCTTCTGCGGTGTGACCCATTGGGGTGGTCTTGTAGCCTTTGTGCAGATTAAATGCTGATGCAGAGTGGAGACAGCTGGGCAAAGTGAAACTCAGGTCATTAAGGTTCTACTAGCAAGAGCAAAAATGACTACCAACACACATACTCACATTTATCGCACAACTCAATGAGCCTTTTATTTTGGAAAACAAACAGAGTAGTCTTAAGAAAAAAGAATAAAAACAGTGCCGGTGACAGGCCCTCTATGGGGTCTGAGGATAGAGGGATGAGGGAGGAAGGGGGAAGGTGTCTTAAATAAGCTAGTGGGTTGGAGAAGTGTGTATTTGTTCAAGCAAGCGCTTTCGAGTGGTTCCAAAACAAAGTAGGGGATCAGAAGAGACCACTCTGCCCCCAACACCCGCTGTCCTGCTCTGCTCCTCCCGCCTCCTCCATCTCTCCCCTGTCAGCATGCATGTCCAGTTAGAACCCGGGGGTCCTGTAGGAACTGTGGGCCTTTGTACTGCGAGGATACACTTAAGAAACCGCATGCAAGCACACCCCGGTGTATCATTCCTGAAAGGACACTTTCACAATCTGTTTAAAAGTATGTCTGCTGGAGATTCACTGCAGTGGTTCCCACACTTTTCCCTATCAGGGCCTGCTGCACCACAGATTACCATTTAGCTAAATGCGTCCCACCCAGCAGATATGCGCTGCTACTCAATATGATATAGTGATGAATCTGTGGCAAATCTTCAAGGCAGGAGCACATATTACTTCTGTGCTTTGCTTCAATAACAGATTGGATGTTGGACTGAGTATGTTCCAGTCAAGGACAGCTGGTGCTGACAGTGGGGAGAGGAAATATCATTATCCATACGCAACATAGAATTCAATGACGCTGCCTGCTTTATAACTTATCCAGCCGCTATTTGTGCTCAACTTTTGTAGCATTATTTTATTCATTTACTCTATATACTAGTTGTTCCTATACCTTTCTGATAAGCTAATGTAAGGCTGTTGAGATTTTGCATCAGGAATCACCCACTTCATGTCATAAAGTATTTCCCAGTTGGTTTGGTGTCTGTTTTTCTTTAATAAGCATCGCATTTCCTTGGTTTTAGTTAGGCCAAGAACCACAACAGCCTGGTTGCCCTTAAAGAAAGGTCTGATGCAACGTACAAGGTGCAAACCTTTCATACAAAAAGTGCTAGGCTTCATCCACTACTTTGATCATTAGACTTCTTCACTGTTTATCTGTTCCTGATGTCTCTTGGAGCATTTTTAATCTTAAATCTGTAAACCTGAATTCAAATTCAGGTTTGCTTTTATCCAAATTTAAGTTCTTCGTGTTGGTTTGCAAGGGATAGCTTTTAATGACATTAGCTAACTTCTTGGCTAATGTTAATCGAATCCTCAGACAATGACACTGGTCAGTTGCAACGTTGATCGTGGATATAGGAAGAACATTATAAAGGATACCAGATTGTGCTTCTGACTGTGATCCAGTAAAACAGAAAAAGAGTATTCAGCGTAAGAGCTGGACTGTCTAAGCCTGAGGAGAAAGCATCAGGTGGGGAGGGTGACCTTCATGGAGGTGTGTAACATGGTTTTGACTCTATTATAACTTCCGGAGAAATCTAAGAGAAAAGACTGGCTCATTTTCCAAAATTGACATTTAAGTTGATGTGTCACTGCTTTAATAACTCTGAGTGGGCATGCTGAAAATAGCAGGAGTGCTGGGAACAGTGGACAACTGCACAAAGGGGATAGTGACCACATTTAAATTAGGTATGCAAATTTTGATATTAAACAGATTGATTTTTTTGCCCATGTTCAAAAGGTATATGAAAAAAAAAGATGTTTAATAAAAAGGAAAGTCACTTGCTAGGACTCAGTTTCCTTTACATGTCTGTCAAATTCCAGAATATTCACAGTGAAGGTTGTAGATCCCCTCTCAAGGACCTCTTCTGGTCCCAGGCCTCCATTTTGGAAACCACCGCCTTAATGATTTATCCTCCCCAAAGGGCAATTTCTGCAAGCTACGTGCCTGGATGCAGTTTTCCGTGTGCGAACAGACGAGTGGGTCTGAAACTTTCTTTTGGAGGAGTCATCTGGGGCCATAGATTTAGTCAGGTGGCTGAGGTGCGCCACTGCGGCAGCTGTCAGGAGATGTGAAACGAACGCCCCCTCCGGCGGGCCTCCCTCCTAACTTAATTTCATTAAATCTGTGATTTGTTTCTGTTTGTGTGCCGCAGTGTTGGGAGAGCTGGGGGAGAGAGTGAGGGGACTGAGACCGAGGGAGGAAAAAAAAGGAGAGAGATAAATGAATGAGTGAGAGTGAAGCAAAGTATGTGTGAGAGAAACAGAAGGCATCGGAGGAGCGATTAGTGCGGTGGTATCCATCATTGGAGCTGCGCTGCTCTGGTCGATTGCCACGGACACTGAGGAATACTTCATCTGGTCCCACTGAGCGAAATACACACACGCGCGCGCACGCACATATATCCATTTATTATTCTGTAGTGCAAAACACCAGCCACTTCTTTTTGTCCAAAACACTTTTTTTTTGCAGTTTTCCTGCACTCTTCCACCCTCTGACCTTCTTTCAAGTCTGTCCTGATATCGCTCCCTCTCTCTCTGAGAGCCTGTCTGCAGCAGCACCACTTCCCATCTCTATTTATTATGCCAGCATGCATATTGCATCGGCTGGTGTGTGTGTGTGTGTTTGTCGGTGCTTAGGTCTGTGTGGGAGTGTGTCTGTGCGTGCGCATTTGTATGTCACTGTGTAGCAAGCTTGCATGTCTTCACAGACGCATGTGACAGCTGGAGACAGATGTGTGAGTGTGAGGTCATAAATATCATTAAACTTACAGCGCAGCACTTTGCACAGTTCACTCAGGCTATGAAAACAAAGGCAAAACAGATTCAACCCCTGATCTTTATTTCATGAGCGTGAGCGTATTAGTAGTTGATCATTTTGGGGGTTTTTTCTTCTTCTTCTTTACAGGTTACAAAAAAACCCTAAAATAGCACATCAACATCTGTGGCAGTCATAGAATGGACAAAGTGAGTGTGGCTGACCCTTTGGGTAAAAATCAGACAACCTTGAAACAATTAGCCTTGCTTTTTACTTCTTCTCATGCCAACACCTTTTGTCAGATTTGTTCTGGAAAAGCACTGAAAGGAGAATAATAGACACTTAATTTCATTTAATTTGCTATTCTCAGTTCTGCAGTATGTCATCATATGAATCAGATGATCGAGCTACGTATAATCATTTCAGTATGATTTGCAACCACAACAAACTGGATTATTCATAGTTTTCTTGTGAAAGCATGTTAACACCCACCTGTGGGACAAAAACAAGGCTGGTGAAATGGATCCACCAACAAGCCACTTAGTTTGTTAACAACTGCCAGCCAAGGGTTGGTATAGCCTTGTTACTCAACCACAGCAGCCACATCACACCAAGCCATAATTTTAAATTTGTTGTGGTCACTGGGCCATACAAACGTGCAAGTACAAAGTGGATTTTGATTAAAAACGAAATGTAAAATTTTGTGAATTTGCCCCCAAATATGGTTTTAAAATTCTTTCCTGCAATTTGTCCTTTTACTGTACATAAAAAAGGTTACAGAGCTGATAAGGTGTGATAGCTGTCACCTTTGGTATTCTATAAATTTCTATTCAAGTCTCCAAAAGTTGATTCTGTTCATCTGGATGCGTTTTCAGTGGGACAAAACGCTACGTCCAGGTGAACAGAATCAACTTTTGGAGATTTACTTACCTGGATGATTGAGAATACAAGACATTTGCAATACATTTCTAGTCAAGGTTTATCTGTTATTTTGCCGCTTTCTCACTACTGCTTCAGAAAGCTCACTAAAACATCTATGAAACTAATGATTAGTATTATTTAGCTAGCTAACTTTAGCTAATTAGCACTAAACATTGCCTTGTCTTTCACATTGCAAAAACCGTCACCATTAACCCATACAAGTAGAAAGTACCTAGATCTGCCTGCACATTTGTCCTGGTGTGAGGATGGGGGGAGCAATCCTCCAGAAGATATATTGCTGA
Source organism: Rhamphochromis sp. 'chilingali' (assembly GCF_963969265.1). Classification (NCBI taxonomy): domain Eukaryota; kingdom Metazoa; phylum Chordata; class Actinopteri; order Cichliformes; family Cichlidae; genus Rhamphochromis; species Rhamphochromis sp. 'chilingali'. The sequence goes on from NC_137935.1 coordinate 33,150,759, forward strand.
AGAGGTGCTCGGGAGTGACTGTTTTCAGTGATTTAAACACAGTGTTTGGGGCAGCTATCCAAAACACTGATGTTCATCATTTTGGAGAATGATTTAAGCACAGGCAAGTTTAGACCCGTTTTATAATCATTATAAGATTATATATTTTTTCGTTTTCTAGTTGAGTGAGGAAGATGGAAAGCGAGAGAGAGGGGACAGAGAGGTTGTACAAGAACAGGAAGAACGAGGGAGCAAATGGTGAAGTTAGCTGGAAAAACAAGTTATTTTCAAGGAGGCTTTGCGTGCTTTCCAGTAGCAAAAAATGTCAGTGCGCATTCTAAGGATATTGATATGAATGGCATGTGAAGGACTACAAACTTGCAAAATTGGGGTACATGATGCTCTGTGCATAAGAAAGGAGGGTTTTTACTCTATAAGTTTAATATGAAACAACTCTGTTAACAGGTCTATGGAGTGGCAGTGTGATTTTTCCAGTAATGTTACTTTAAATGCTTGATGATTTGGTAGATGGCCTCTATGTGATTAAGAGACTGAAATAAAGTTGTGCGTGTTTCTCATTTTATCTGCTTTGCCACAAATAGTTCTTTAACTTATTTAATGACTGAGCCTTTTCCTCAGGTTTGAAACTAAACACTCCACCTTAAAACGAATGAAATCTCTGATTACTCCCTCTGAATTATTCTTCAAAACTACAAAAGGTCGTCCAACTAATTAGGCTGCTTTTGGAGGTAACATTGTAATGTTTATCCAACTGAAGTGAGGTTTGCAAATGTAAAAAGTGCTGATTATATTTGCAAATGGCATATTCCATTAATATTAATTGTTTCGAATGCGTTTCTGTATCGACAAGTATAAAATGCTGGTGGAAAATCAGATTTTCAGAGTTTATATTCCATGGTCAAATCTAAATGATAAGAATACAGCATCAGCTAGCAGCACTTTCAGTCCTGAAATATGTTTTGGATTAACACTGAAAAATCAATCAAAGTGGCTTCTGTTTTTCTTCTTCTAATTAAATTTTCTGTCCTGGTATGCGAGAAGTCCCTGCTTAATATTCGTGCCAAAAGGAATTGATGAATCAAAAAAAGGAAAGATGGGCATAAACTGGAAGATAAAATCAATTCATTGCTCGAGTTAAAGAAAACACAGAGGGTGTATTTCCAAGAAAAGAAAACAAGAGGGGAGAAAAAAGTTTGTTTGCTTGCTGGCGTTGGCCATGGCGTCTGAGAAGGATTTATATCCCAGCAGGGGCCAAGCCTGGCAGAAGGGAGGCGACAGAGGCTCGGTGGCGCATTGGGGGCTCAGCGCCACGCATAAATCACCCACCTGGAAGAGCTACAAAGACTGGCATTGGCTGTGGCACCACACCATTGTGTGGAAATGAGGGGAAAACAGCCGCTCTCCTAATGGCATGAAAATAACTTCTTTTTTTTTCTCTTAGAGCTTGCCACATTAAAAGGCGATGCTTTGCATTGGGGTTCCGACAGGGAGGAAGTGAAGGAAAGACGGAATGAGAGGAGCTAAGGGGGACACAAAGGAAAAAGAAAAGAGAGGATTGTAAATGCAATGGCACCGGCTACACTGTGGACAAATCACCGATGGATGTCAAGCAAGACAAATGTGCTATGATCTCACATCCACGTCCAAGTGTGCTTTCTGTTCGATGTGTCGGACACAGAGTAAACTTCTGCTCCGGTCTCTTGAGTGGAGACCTGGGGAGGGAAAGTTGGACGCGGCTATGACCCACAGTGTGTTCCAGAGTTTTCCACCTTCCAAAGACCTGGGAACTGGACTGAGCACAGACACATGTGGAAGATGTCAAATCCAACAGCACGGCTCCATCAAAAAATAAACACTTGGACGAATATTACGGTGCTTACGTAATTGTCAAGGGTCAGGTGTTTACTTATTTTAGAGCTTAAACATATTAAACACAATGATCCCCATGCAGAAATTAAAGCATTACTAAGACTTATCCACAGTGTAGGAGCATAAATAGAGAAAGTGGTGAGAGAACACATGCAGGCAATGTGGATTTTGTTAAGTTTTCAAAGTATTGGGACAGAATCTTTCTGTTTTTTTGACAGAACGTCCCGGGTTTGTTCACAAATAACCATGTTTCAGAACTGTGTTGCGTAAATTCTTTGTTTCTAAAAAAAACATCCTACAAGTATCTGCGAACTGAAGAGATTACTCGTCTTGTTTTCCCATCGTTGCTTGATATAGAATTTCAGCTCATAAACAGTTCGGGGCCTCCTGTGTCGTATTTTTTGGTTCACCACGATCCAAATGTTTTCAGTGGGTGACAGGTCTGGACAGCAGTTTACCACCTGGACTCTCTGACTACAGAGTCATGCTGTTGGAATACATGCACAGTGTGTGGTTTGGACAGCGTCTTGCTGAAATAATGAAGGTTTTCCTTGGAAAAAACAGAAGTTATCTGGATGACAGCATTATGTTAGTGTTGTTTCCAAAGCCTGTAAATATTGTTCGGCATAACTAGGGCCCTTTACAGATTTACAGGTTACCCATTCCTTGCGCACAACCGTCAAGGATGCTGGCTACAGACTGGAGATAAATAATGGGAAAAACCAACATTTCATGCCTGTTTTCCACTATTACCTATTTGGCTCGACTCAACTCAGCTCTACTGGTCTACTTGGTCATTTTCCATTACAACTGAGTATCACCCACTGTGGGTGGGGCCATTATAGTAAGGCAGCCGCAAAGTGCCATGATGCCATTTGTATATATGGCACAAATAAATGGTGCTTGGAGACTTTGTGGTACAGTTTCACATTTTGGATCACTCCATCTAGCTCCCTCTGGATTCTGTTGTCAACCACCAAGCACAAAAACATCTGCACTTTGTCGTTCGACGTTGGTTTGTGTGTGGCCATTTCGCTTGTTGCCAGGTTTAAAAAATGGTGGGTTTGATTCTTGTAAAGGACCCCATCCAGTGATGTCACTCACAGGGCAATCCGATGCGTGCAGTCTATTGATGTCACATTTTTAAGTTAAACTTAGATACTAAAAATACCTTGACCTCACAGGGATTCAAACTAGCTCTAGGATGAATTTGAAAACCCTACACAGCCTCATTTTTGAGTTATCCCATTCAAAAAAACTTGACTTATGACTTTTACTTTGAGGCCGAAGTCAAAATTTGTTGCTGATCTGGCTAGGTGGCAACATTGTCCCATCTCCCTTTTACAGCTCAGGGGTAAAAAGTACTACGTCCAAATGGTAGGCCCTAAAAAACCCTAAAAAGTTGAGTCTAGCAAAGTAGGTGCTAGTTGAAGAGAGGCATTAGTTAGCGGTTGGGATACCAAGTGCTGCCAGAAATGCTCCTTGGCATTGATTCTCATAGTTTCTGAAACTCTGCTGGAGAGATAAAACACCATTTGAAATGATATTCCTTAATTTGATGTCGGTCAGGAGTGCTGTCAAACAGGTCAGTCAGAAATCTTGCACAGATATTCAGCTGTACTGTGGCTGTCTCTAAGAACTTTGTATTGATTTATAGTGACCTTTCTCTCTAAAGGGTTTTGCATCCATGCCACGCCAGAAAAAAATTTACTCAACAACATAGGAATAGCACTACAGCCCCCTCAGTTTTAGGGTTTTTCCATTGTTTGCTTAGTCTGCTTCTTTGAATGTTCAGTGTAAATCCACTAATCCTCTGGGCTTTGAACATCACCTTTTACAGCAGACTTAATGAACTCCTGTATTAGAGTAGCTGAAGATGCTATATCACATACAGCTTGTCAATAGATGTGTGTTGGGTAAAATACAAATGAAGACATGAACATTTTCTTTTGTTTTTTAAAGAAGACACCAGGAATATTCCTCGACACGAGGAGCAGAACACGAATACATGCATGACCCATGACTCTGTTTGCTGACATAAATATGTAGCATTTGCAAAATCAAGCGCACGCACGCAAAATGCTAAAATGCCATTAACATTCAAGCGGTGCTGAGTCCAGAGTGGGTCTGTGTCAGTGGTCCACTAACATCAAAGACACAGAGAGAGTCAGGAAACAGCAACAGAGAGGGAAGGGAGAAAATAATGAGAAGGAAAAAGACTGAAGAAAAGAAACTGAACCTTTGTGAGACAAGTGAAAGACGTCTATATGTAGAGCGGTGGGGACAGATGGGGAAGAGCAGGGGAAATGACATAAAGGTATTTCACAGAACTGAAGCCCAGCGCACAGCCGTGACAAGCTCAGAGCGCCTGTCGTTACCGCTGTCGGACAAAAACAGATGCAGCTCATTCCAGTTTTCAGAATTAAATCAAAAACGGCAAACCACGGAGCCTTGTGGATCAGAACCACTGTAGAGTCACAACACGGGGTCTGAACAGCTGCAATTACTTTTGTCTTGCCAGACATCGAAGTCAGCAATCACAGTAGCTGTCGCTCCGGTTAGCTAAGTGAGAAGAGTCGCAGGTTTTCAGGCTGCACTGCAGTTACATAACAGGTCTATATGTGTGTGTTCTAGATGTGACAGCAGATTACCCCCCCCAACCATCATTCCTAGGAGCCAGACTCCCTGTCTCGCTGTCATCTCGTCATCCAGATGACGCCACCTGTCTGTTTGTTTGTACAGGTGATATCTGTGAATCTAACAGAACATTTCCCCAGGTTGGTGAGAAAGAATCAATTAGCAACGCGAAGACAGAAGTGCTTTAGGCAAAATTGCACCAGAGTGTTTTTGGGAAACTGCAGTTTCTAAGATGCTCTTCACCTCACCAGAAGTCTGATTGTGTAGATGTCTTTAAAAAAATAAAAAAACAACTCTGACATCAATAAATATTTTACTCACTAGCTTTGAAGTGCTAGTTTCATATCATATTAAATGCAAACGAGATGTTCATTTTGTAAGTTATGACCAAACATACAACCAAAAAAGGACACTAAAGTTGCCATTTTCCCTGTCAGGGTTGCAGAGGCACCAATACAAGCAGAGCTGCACAGATATCCCTCTCACCAGCTTCCATCTTCTGTTAGTGGGTCGATGAGGTGTTCCCAACCAGGCCGTGTGCTATTTGCAGCCCAGGTTATCCTCTCAGTTGGACTGCCTCTCAAATAAGGGAGCTTCTCAACCTTCTCAAGTCATTTCTGCTGCACATCCTCACGATTGAGGATTCCAAAGACTCTTAGCCTGGAGTCGGGCCTCAGACTCATCGGGGCTCACTTGATGTTTGGGCTCACAGCTGTAGAGCTCTGACAGAGCAACCCATCACCTTATGGAAGAGCACTGTAGATCAGGCAGTTTTCAGAGATTTGGTTCTAGATTATTGGCTTCTTCTTCTTTCTTTTGTGTTTCTTGTTTATATTATTCATTTATTTTTATGTACAAGCCACAAGTTGTTCAAAACATATTTTAAATGATAAAACTATTATTATTGATGTCTGTTTTTAAGTGAAGCAAACTCAAACGCTAACCCCAGAGCTGCTTTGTGCTTCCCCAGTGACTCGTACTACCTGCCATAGCAGTGTACAGGAGTTTGGTCTTTTTGTCCATCTCTAATCACTTCACGTGCATAAGTACGGCTTGAGGGGATTTTTTTTCCTCCATTTTTTTTCTTTTACACATGTACCTACAGTAACTTTATACTAGGATCTGAGTTCTTGTCGACATGGGTGACCGCACTTCAGTTTGGTGGTGCTGCTGCTGACATGCTGCTTTTGCCGCACATGTACAAACACGGTGGTATCAGAGAGGCCTTGTCGACAGTTTCCTCAAACGACAGAAAAGTATTGAACTTGAAACTCTTGAGAAAAAAGCACACCACAAATTTGAAAGATTTAAAGGGCTGTGTGGAGAGTTTCCAGAATCACATGGCACATGGCAAAGATGTGTGGATCGCTGTAAGTGTTGGCACAGGGTCATTATTTAGCAAAAAAGGCTGTCGACTGAATGCATTAGTAGAGGTGGGCAGCTTGATCCATATATCGACAGTATAGATACCAGTGCTGCCCCTCCCTGAGGCTCGTTCTGTTGGAGGTTTCTTCCTGTTAAAAGAGAGTTTTTCCTTCCCACTTTCGCCAGACTGCTTACTTATAAGGGGTCATATGATTGTTTGGTTTTCTCTGTATCTATTATTGTAGGGTCTACCTTACAATAAAAAGTGCCTTGAGGCAACTGTTGTTGTGATTTGGCCTTGTATAAATAAAGTTGAATCTCTTAAATCACGTTGCTCCCTGTACATAAGCTCTCTTTATAGGATACCCGATATTTACTTGGTATCGGATCAATAGCAAAGTCTTGCATAACATTATTGACTAGTTAGTATTAGGCTTTTATTGATTGCGTTAGTGACTTAGATCAGAGCACATCATCTGTGCTGAGGAGTCCCCATGTGGCAACTCTGCAAAGACACAATGAGGTGTTTGTGGGTCATTTAAAAAAAAGTGATAAGGGATTTAAGGCGCTACGTTGCTGCCTCAAAGCTAGTCTGAGGCAATTTTCAGTTAAGTGACAAGACTTAAAAATCACAAGCCATGACAGCTGGGGTTGAAAATCAGATGTCGGTGGAGCAGGGCAAGCCACGGCGATCGATGCTTAAGAAACACAACAACAAAACAAGAAGTGAGTCCTTGGCAGCTGACGTCATCCATCACACCGTCCGACACTCCTCTGAGCCGAAAGGGAAACTGCTGGATGCAGCATCAACATACAACGGATTTGATGTCAAAACAGTTGCAGATGGACATCGTATATATTTGTGTGTGTGTGTGTGTGTGTGTGTGTGTGTGTCTGTGGTTGGGTGGGTGAGGATAACTGATTTTAGTTGAAAAGGCTTTGCAGCTCAACCAGCACATGTCACTCAGGCAGCTGCAGCTCAGCAGGGGACCCAGAGATCTGCAGAACGGCTGACGGTCCGAATAACATGCAAGAGTGCACACACACACGCACACACGCACACACACACACAATCCTCCTTGTATCATAGTCTTAATGCTCCAGTCTTGTTGTATGTGTTTAATCGAGGTTGCTGTTCTGTGCGTGTGCACGTGTGTGTGTGTGTGTGCGTGTGTGTGTGCATGCATGCAGACTAAGCAGTAACTTAACACTCTGCTCTCTCTCGTGTGTGTGTGTGTGTGTGTGTGTCTGTGTGTGTGTGTGTGTGTGTGTGTGTGTGCGTGTAAGAGAGAGATAGTAGGCTGTTACAACCTAGTTCAGTCAATAGAGGGCACTCTAACACCTCTCTCTGTATCCACTTTGTCCTTCCTCTCACACACACACACACACACACACACACACACACACACACACACACACACACACACACACACACACACACACACACACACACACACACATACCCGTTTCTTGGGTTAGAGGGACAATTTCTGAAATTTTTGGCAAATCAGACTGGACATAGGGCTATGGGGACACCGGGTTCCAGAGGTGCTAGAGCTACAATATGCATATCAAAAATCATGAAAAAAATCAGCAAACCTATACACAACTTAAAATTTAAACATTTTCTTTGCTCAACTGAGATATAAAAAAGGCTATTTTTTCAGACATTCTGGTGGTTTGTAGAGACTTTTCTGTAGCTCGGTCTATAAGGACAGTCTGGTGTACAAGGTCAGTGATGTCATCATACATATACACAAAGTATAGTCTGTTCTGAAGGGACACATGGTGTGTAAAGCCAGTCTACTGCACACACACACAGTGAGTAAATCTGGTTTAAAAGGACACATGGTGTGTAAAGCCAGTTCACTGTACACACACACACTGAGTTAATCTGGTTTAAAAGGACACATGGTGTGTAAAGCCAGTTCACTGTACATATACTCACACATGCACTAAGTATAACCTTCTTAGAAAAGAAGGTGTATTATAAGACTGTGACTGATACATCATTATAGTAAAATTGAATAAATTTGCTTAGGCTGCTGCCCCTGCGACCTGGCCTCGGATAAGCGGTTGAAGATGGATGGATGGATGAATAAATTAAAAAATAATAAAAAGACTATATTTTGGTTTTCTCTGATGAGCATTACAATCTGACATACAAGCTTACATAAAACACCACAGATCATATCTGTTGTGATCTACTAACAGGTGGTCAAAGTGTCATTAAAACAACTAGAAGCATAATAATAATAATAATAATAATAATAATAATGGATTGGATTTATATAGCGCTTTTCTAGGCACCCAAAGCGCTTTACAATTCCACTATTCATTCAC